>NC_052536.1:12266428-13516428 GCF_016699485.2 Gallus gallus | reverse complement strand
GAGACTGCTAGAGAACAAGCAGAAAGCTCGCATATGTGTTCTGCCACATATCTGCCTTTTGGCTGAACTGCAGCCAGATCTCCATGTGAGGGGTTTGCTCACTCAACTTTCTGAGTTCCAGTGCAGCAGGGAATCATGTTCTTGCCCAACCTGGTTGTGCCAGGAAAACCCCTCATAGATGCAGCCTATGCTGAATGAGAACCCTTGAACCAGTTTAGCTTCATCTTGGAAGATTAAAATGCAAAAGGTCAGGGCTTCTTGTTTTATGTTCATGATTTGCATAGTATCTAAAAGACTCTGTTTTTAATTTTTCCTGAAACAGTGCAGCTTGAGAGTTGCTGAGACTGCCATATTCTTATGTGCCTCTCAGTTTCTCTCTGCCAGCGTGTCCCACAAGGGCAGGAGCGACATGGGACATGACTGTTGCTTCCTTTCTGAGCAGGCCAAAGACCTACAGTTCATAACTGCCCCATATTTTCAGTAAACCCAGGGAAAAGCCTGTATCCCAACAAACTTGTCTGTCACTTACAGGTTTACATGAGTTCAAGGGGAGAAGTTCATCAAAGAGAAATCCACAGAGATTAAGAACATAGTGACTGCAGTATTTGCAAGAAGTTGCTGAGCAAAAATTGTTGGAAGAGGACACAAGTGGAAAGCATCGCATACTTCTGCTGAATTTTATTCCTCCTTGAGTACCTATTCTGGCTGCTGATGGAGACAAGATACTGAATTATGAACTTTCAGCCTGCCTTGGTAAGGCCATTCTTTATTTTTTACATCTTCATCAGCTTTTTGTGTCCTGATGCCATCTCTGAAGGAGATAGAAGGACACAGCTTCCTGTTGTGTGTATTAGTGGGCACATTCCTAACTCCACAGCTTTGGCAGCTGGGTATAGGCACACCAGGCCAGATATAATTCCAACGTCCAAAAGCTGAGAGGATTTGGGGTATTTTCTTACCAGTTTTCTAAGGAAATGAGCTTTGTGTAGATGTATTCTGTATATACTTGTATTCCTGCTTGTATATCTGTCCCTCCATCTTCCTCCTCAAGAATTCTCAGCTGGTTTCAACCTAATGTGGAAAAGGGGTAGAGATCTCAAAGATAATCCATTTTCAACACATAAAATGAAAATTCAGAACTGATGAGGAGACATGCAATTAGAAGGCATGAATCTTTGCTCAGGGACATGATTTAGTGGTGGACTGTTAGTTACGGTAGTATGGTTAGGTCATGGTTGGACTTGATGATCTTTAAGGTCTTTTCCAACCTGGATGATTCTATGATTCTATGATCTTAGCACTTAGTCACAAAAAGTTACCCAGGGAGATCATCTTATGTATAGCTTCAGTGATGGGAAAAGGTTGTTGGATCCATCAAGTATGTCAGATTCTAAATTTCATTAGTTCTCCTGCTTTTTCTTCTTTGTTCTACCTTCATAGGCCCCTACTTAACTGGGTTTGAGCCTTGAATGGAAGCAGAGTCTCAGTAACAGCAGGAAAATATTAATTTTTGGTTTGTATTACAATAGATTTGAGATGCCCACGAAGATTAGTATCCTATTGTCTTGGGTGTTTTTCGTCTTAGACAAAGTAATAGACAGTCCCTGGTCTGTACTGCTTAAAACATCAAATGTAGGCTGAGAAGAGAAACTATTTACCCAGCTCATGTGCCAGGCTGGCAGCCAGTGCTGGGGGCTGGCAGTGAATTCCCTCATGAGTTAATGCCTCTGGGGCTACATGGTTCCATCTGCCTCATAGGAACATCCCAAAACCATGCTCCAGTTGTAACAGAGCTTGTGATGATGTTGATAATAGCCACTTTGGATTCTGCAGTTAGTGCTTGTAAAATTGGGTTTTAACCATTTGCCTTCATGTCTAAACCAGAAAATGACTGCTTACATCCCCACTCTTGCTTCATGAAATTATTGGATGGCAAATAGTCTGTTTCTGACTTCCGTGAAGCAGGAAAGGAAGAGAGGTGGCAGGTTTGAGAGAGTATGCTTGTGTTTCAAATGGTATCTATTGTCTTCTTTGCTGATTTGTTGCTAAAGGATGCCAAACTTCATTTCTGTTCCCAGATGTTGAGCGGCTGAGAGATGAGATCATGCTGTCTGAGGGTCATTTGCAGATATATCACCTTTTTGCAAATTCTTTGCATGTTATTTTTCATGACCAAAAAAATGTCTGAAAGAACTACTGGTGGTCCAGATTAACTGTAAACATGGAGTTCGTCTCAACATAAGCCTGAAAATGAGGGAAATATCCTTAAGTTTAAAGTTGTGTTATAATTTCAGGCCTGATAAGGACTTCAAGGAGGTCCATTGAATACTTAGTGAATGGCTGTAGTGAAGAGCTCCAAAACAGCTGAAAAAAATGACTTATTTGGCATTCGGCACAAATTCTTCTGAAGTATTATTGCTGAAAATGGCAGTTTTATTTAAATAGAACGCTTCAAGGGGAATGATATTTTTCATATGCAATAAACAGTTGTAGGATCTGAAATACTAACCCAAGTCATATAAGCAGCTTCTCAAAGTTTGACTTAGTTCTAGCCAAGACTTCTGAATCATGTTTAATGCTTTCAGAGTTAAGCTCTTGTAAGGTGCTCTAAAGTGAGATCCATAAAATTAATTTCTTTCCATGAAAAATAATGAGGAAAAATTACCAAAACCTGTATTTCTGAAGCAGTGGTGGCATTTAACAGGTATGCAGCAAGGAGGATTGATCTGGGATTTTTCTACTGAAGGAAATGTTGACTCCATAGAAGAAGGAAAAACTTTGTGCCGAAATGATATGAACCATTGTGTTGTTTTGGCTGTTACTTCAGTCTTCAGTTTTTAGCAGTCATGAGAGCTGGTATTTTCTGTGATACATCCCATCACATGAAATACTTCTTCATCTTCCTGTTTCCACAGGAAATCTACAGCCAGAATGTAATACCGGGTGTGATTCTTCCCTAACTTCCACTCCACTGATATTGTCTGAGTGGCAGGGGTAGATCTATTTTTGGTAAAACTCAAATCATCAAGGATTAGCTTTTCTGCCATAGTGAAGTGAGAAGCAGGCTGGAGAAGGCTGCAATGCATATTTTCGTAAGAGATGTTATGCTCTGGGGGGAAGGTTGTATCCACAGGATACGGAGGCAAAGAGGATCACTTCCCCCATGGCAAAGTTATCTCTTTTTTGGAAAGCGTCCCTCCCCTGTGTCCTGACAGGACTTGGGTCATGCTCCAAATTCCATCCTGTCCCTCTGCTTCCTGCCCTTTCACCCATCACCAGAGTGATAAAACACCCGTCCAGAAGCATTGCGGAACTAATTGCTCCGCTATACTTTGAAAAATAAAAAGTAATGTTACAATAGCTGGTTTTGTACAAAAGCTTGTTTTGTTCGTTCATCCTATGGACCGGGAATTTCAGAGGCCATGCTGTTGTAAGCTGCCCAGCATCTCAAGAGAAATAGTTTGTGCTCTGTTGAAAATCCCAGCTTCAGTCCTTAGGTTCTGTTTTTGCATAGGCTGCTGTTTAGCAACATGAGAAGTGGTTTGAGACTGACAAGTTTGTCCCAGCAAAAATGTCCCTCAAGGAATGGATCTTTCAGATTTGGGTCTTTAGATTGATAGGCTCAAGCTGAGAAGTTGGGCTGCTGGCTTCACAGCAGAAGAGGAAACTGCCCCTAGGAAGAGATCACCCCCTAGATACAAAGGATAATCCATCCAGTTGTGGATTTTCTGGCATTTTTGAATTATCTGATGCTGGTCACTGTTGGAAGTGGGATACTGAGTTAGAGACATAGTGATTTTCTCCGGTTTGGTTGTTTTAATGTTCCCTTACATTCCTTAGAGAGTGCTCTATTTGTGAATCCAGTGGGAAAAGTTGTTTTGTGTGGTATTTTTGCTCACAGATAAGGTGAATTGTTGTGGGACTATTACTGTCACTGTGATCATCTATACAAAGAGAAATAGCAGGATCAGCAATATCATTTGGTCTAACAAAGGATACTACTTTTGCCATCAAACCTTCCTTCATTTAGTAAACCAAGGTACTCCTAGGGCAAGTTAAACAACAAATAAGGATAGGCCTAGAAAAAGTAGCTTGTTGTGCATATTTGTGCATGTTTGCATGTTATATGCACATAAGGAGAAATTTACCCTCTAGGCTGCTGAACGCTGGGTAGGAGGAAAAAAAATGGCTATTCTGGTGGCAATGTCTGGTACACTTCAGGGTAAGAATGCTGATTTGAGACAGGAGTTTTAATTGGGAAGGTGTGAATATAGTCATGTGCATGTGCATGTACAAAGGCACATTTTCTGGTTGCTTTCCCTGCACTACCACCCTTCCCAGCCTAGCCCAGGTTCTTCTCCTTGGGTTGTGTTTTCAGGGTTGGATAGCTAAAGGTTTAGAGATGCAAGAAATGAAGGAGTCTCAAGAAATGATGAAGGTGGCCAAAGGGCCAAGCTGGAGCGTAGAAATGTGTTCATGTTCTCCTTCTGATGTCATTGAGAGGAGGGTAGGGAGAACTTTTCCTCATTTTTTATTTCTGTGCTCTTCAAACGTGTGGCAGTGCACCTATTTCCCTGAGATAACTGCTTAGATATGCACAGGTGTTTTGTGGACGTTGAAAGTCTCCTGGATTTCTTTTTCAGACAGCTAGGCAACACTGAAGAACGTTCTCTTGTAGTTCATAGTGTCATCTTGGGCAACTGGCTTTAGGTGGCTCTGCTTGAGTAAGGTTGGACAAGATGATTTCCAGAGGTCCCTTCCCACCTCGAGCATGATGCTGTCTCCTAGCTCAGTGTGTTTCTAAGCCCGCAGTAGATTAATTTGGAGACTGGCAGCAACGCATCTCCAGCAGTACATCAGAATTAGCTTGTATTAGTCATTTTGTCTTCTTTTTAGCTCATTTCTAAGTGATTTCCATGTTTTTTCATGCTATCCTTCAGTCTAGACCAACCTGTGGTTAGCTAACAGGGTTAGGAGGTGATGCACCCAGCAGCCATCTGTTCCAAGTTGTCCCTAAGAGTGTCTCCTGTCATTTCTCCCTGCCCCTTGCCACCCTGTCTGTGGCACTGACTGGGCTCAGTGTGACACAGGAGACAAAGCCTCCTCCCGCATAGCTTGGGCATAGCTCAGACGCATTCTTCAATGCCTGTTTTTTCCCCAGTGACCTTACTCTACAGCCCTGGTGGTCAGTCAACTATTATGCTGTGAGCTTGTCCGCATTCCTCCACCCACTCAGGCAAGCACTGCCCGCTGGGAAGGGGTGGCGAGGCAGGGAGGAACCCAACCAGCTGGGGGCTTAGTGAAGGAAAACAGAAATTCCAGGCTTTTGGGACTGTTTTGCCCATCACTCCTCCAGCAATGAGGAGGTTAGAGCAGCTGCCTGAAGAGGGTCTGACCGCTGTGGTTGCCACACACCCTGTGCTGACAGTCATTCCCATGGCAAGCCAGCAGGCTCCCCTTGTTGCCACACTGCTGACTCTTTCCTCATGTCAAGAGGAAACCCCAAAGAAAACAGCCTGGAGAAACCTTTTCGGAGTAGTTGCCACTAGTCATGTTTGTGGGTGCCTTGCAATGACAGTTTTAGTTGCTCAGCTTCCCTCTTTGAAGGCTGCTAAGCTAAGGTTCTTTAGGCACTGTAAATCATACAGCCTGTTGGTTCTGAGTCATTTAATTTTTACCACTTAATGTGTGACTTCCAAAATAATTTTTATATATATACACATGCACACATATGTGTGTGTTTGATCAAGACTGGACATGAGCTAGATGGGAGTTGCAAAGGAGATGATTTTTAAGCTCTTGAGCAAACTCAGATTACAGTTTGTACAGTAAGAAGAGAAGGTTAGAATCCTGCTATTTTATTATTACCATGGTTAGATTAGAAATGTTAGGGATTTTTGAAGAAATGACTAAGTCAAGAAAATTTATGATTCTTACAGCTCACTCAGCCACTTTGCACATCCTGTATATTTTCTGACATACTTCCAACGGCATAAATATTAATAGAGTAATACTGACATTTAGGGCCTGATCCAAGTCTCATTAAATTCAGTGGAAACACTCCCATTGTCTTCGGTGGAAGATGGATCGTGGTCTTGAAAAGGAACAAAGGAGGAGAAAATACCAAATGGGGCTTCGTGGGGCTAAATAATGTTGTTATCAAATCAGAACTCCTCCGCTTCCTGACTCCGAGCGTTTCACTCTGTGACCTTTAACGTTAAATTATTGCCAAAACAGGAAGAAGAAATTAAGGCTTGATAAGGGTTGAGATGGTCACAGATTTTACCAGCCTCACTGATGGAATGTGACAATTTCTTCAATGGGAATGAGTTGGGCATGAATTGTTCATCAGTCGTTTTGATTTATTCAACCTATCAGCCCCATAGTTTGCAGTGGCAGGGATTACTAGAATCTCAGCAGAAGAAATTCCTTTTCCCACTTAGTTTATAACCTCTGCAGGTGCATAAAGAGTTACACAGAGAGGATTAGCTGTTGTAAAATGGCTCCGTTTACTTCATTGAAGAGGTAGCCTAGAATCAGCTCTGTGGATTCCATGTGAGGAGGATCTATTGCAAAAGCTTTTTGGCACTGAAAGCTCTCTCCTTTTCTAGATCAGAATCTTTTCCCCAAACCTTTCTGCACAGCAATTAGTTACAGCTGTGTTTTGCAAAGCCACCTAGGGAATTTTGATGTCCAGTTCCCATAAAGTTTAATGTGAATTAGGTTTCCAAATCATTCAGGCAGCTTTGAAAGTTCAGCTGAGTTAGAGCTGGAACCTCCTGGTTTTGATATAGCTCTGCACATGGAACCTCTGCATCTTTGGGTGACAAAAAAGGGAAATTCAAGTTATCATCATCACCTTGCAGAATACAGGCCTCAATGAAACAGCAAAATTTGAGTTTGTAACATCTGCAAAAGTCACACTTTATGTCAAAGGAGACAAAAATTCCACTGTTCTCCTTGATTAGTAAGATTAGTAAGACCTTGCTTAGTAAGATTAGTAAGCTTTCCAAAACAGCCCCTTTTGTACCTAAATACAGACCAGGTTTCCAAAGGGCTCCTTTAGAAAACACGGATGCTACATCTTACCACACTAACTTCTCTTGAAAAACTATGCGAGGATAGTGAGATCTCAGAAAGTGCTGTACCCAGGAGTACCTGGTGAGTTGCAAGCAAGAACAAGCTGTAGGGCATGTATCCCACGTTATTGGTGAACATGTGTTCTTTTACAGCAAGATCCACTCACAAAACTTGCAGTTTTGTCTCTTTAGGAGGTATGTGTCTGGTCTGTGAAGCACAACTATATCTAGGCAGCCTACTGTCAACTGTACTATTCAAGGAGAATTATAGAGACAGTAACGATTGAAAAAGCTAAGTGAAATAACTCGAGAGCTGCAAGAGTGAGAGTTGGACTTGCAGTTTGGCTCCAACACAGGGTGGATGGAGACAGTTCCTGGCTACCAACTCTTAATGAGGTGAAATTTTTGCTATCTCCAAAAGATGCTTTTGGGAAGGACAGAGAGGTGGAAAGGAGGAAAAAGATAGAGAAAGCACTTCTAGTGCAAGTAGCTGATGTAGAAGCCTCATGGAAAGAGATGGCTATTATGCTGTAGACTTCTCAGAAAATGAGCACTTTAGAAATATTTCCTGTTGCCACACCAGGGGTCTACAGATCTTAGCCAACAATATGAAGCCACACTGGTAAACAAGCACATACTGAAAAAAAGACTTTAAGAAATAGGTCTGTGGCACCAAGACAACTGGCTTTCCGGTGCTAATATTCGGTAGCCACAATAGCAATAAACCAAAAAGAGTTACTCCCTTGTTAAACAAACAAAACAAAACCAAAACAACAAAAACAAGAAGGAGCTGTTTATGATCAGTCCTATTTGGAGCCTCAGACATTGGAGGGCTAAACCTGAGTGAATGTAAATATTCTACAGTGCCACAAGGTATATGTGTGTTGGCAGTGCTGTAATAGAAAAGCCAACCAGAGGATTTGAAACATTCTCCCCATGTTTTCTGTTTGAAAGCAGCTAAGCTGCCATGCATGTTAGCCCTCAAAGGCCAGGGATGGTATGCTGCATTTTTATTATTTTTTTGTCTTAGCATTTAAAGTATTTGTCTGCCAGGGGAGACAGTCTGTACCTCTATAGCTGTATCTCTTAGTACAGGACTACCCTAGTCCTGAAGAGTTCCTGGTTTTCCTACATTGTCATGGGTGGAATTAGCAGATACTGGTGGAAGTAGCAGTAGCTACTCAGGGATAGCTTTGTACCCAGATATGTCCCGAGTAAAGGGCTTTTCTGCTGCTGGTTGCTCAAATGCGGTACAGTGAAATCCTGGATGCCCATGTTAATTACAAATCTGATAGACTTCATGTAAATAATTATGAAGACTGAATGCTCTAGACCATATGTGTCCAACTTGCTAGTTTTTGTTGCTCTTTGTCCCCTAAAATATATATGCCAAAAATCTTTTTTTTTAATTTTTTTTCCAAAATGTTTCTTTCACAGCGTTCAAATAATGTTATCCAGATTTTGTCAGATGGACACAAGTGCTTGTAAACCTAAAGGTGTTCCATGGAAAAAGAGCAGTGTGGCTTAGGTGTGGCTTATCTGAGGAATTCAATGCTTGGTGGCTTTGGTCAGCATTTCTCCAGCAGGAAACCTCCTTTACTCCTTAGAAAGGTGCTCTGGAAAGACAGAGTGAGCCTTCCTTTCATTTGCTGTGCAGCCCTTTTCCTCCTGCCATGCAGCACTTGCATGGAGCAGAAGGTCCCTTCCCACCCCCTCCCTTTGCATTGTTTCCTGTCCTCTCTTTTTTAGTCTTCCTGTCAAATATTTAAGCAGAGATTTCCTTTTGGGTGGTGTGCCAAGCAGCATTCCAGCTCCTTTACTCTGTCCCCTTTGAAAATAAAAAGGCTGACCTCCATTTCCATAACCAAAGAAGGGACAGGTAGCTTTTGTTTGCGTTTCCAGAGCATGGCTGTTTTTCTCAGTTTCACACCAGAAGAAGAGAACTCATGCTATTATTCAAAGAGGAATTAGCCAGTGACCCCTGTAGCAACAGCAGCAAAATGGGTGGTATGAACTGACTGCTTTTTAGAGATGAGCCTTTGGTTTCAGCCAACTTCTTCCTTAGCCCTCTTCCTCTCTCTGGTCCCCACAAGATTTCCCTTTTTTTCCTTGTGTTTGAGGCACGTCAAATCTTGGAATAGCCCTCACAGGCATTAGTCACCAGTGATTAAAATAGCCACTATAAGCAGGCAAGAGTCTGCAATGATCTGTGTTAAATTGAGTGTATCTGCTTGTAGCAAGGGTTGCTAATTTGCAAACCTCCCTTGTTATTATCATTCTTATTAATAGCACCAAGGGGCTCCAGCTGACGTGAAAGTTTTGTTTCATCCCTTGCTGTATAGAAGAAGGGAAGAACTTGTTGTCTAGGTGAGCAACATAAAAATGGGGAGAAAAACAGCCATAGAATCATAGAATGGCCTGGGTTGAAAAAGACCTCAAAAATCATCCAGTTTCAACCCCCCTGCTATGTGCAGGGTCACCAACCACCAGACCAGGCTGCCCAGAGCCACATCCAGCCTGGCCTTGAATGCCTCCAGGGATGGGGCATCCACAACCTAAACTGAATGTGTGCAAATTTTGATATTGTCCAGGGAGATATCCGAGGCTGCAATTGCAAACAGGTACATACAAATTCTCATCTGTAAAGTGAGGACAGTAATCTAACCTCTCAGTGACCGTATGTGGGTCTAGGGTCCAATTTTAGACACATTCAAGATCCTTGACCGCTCCCAGCAGCCTAAGTGAAAAGTCCACTTGTTGAAGACTGATGTAATATTGTGTCCAAATCTATCAGTCACTATGTTGGGTTTCCTTATGCTCATTTGTCTCTACGGTGCTTGGCAGTCTCAATTCTAGTACTTAAAGGAAGCTGTAAGGATTTAACCCACATTAGCCCTTTAACTTCAAAAGCAAAAAAAAAAAAAACAAAACCCAAACCGTGTTGTTTCACTGCTCGAGGTCTTGAGTTCTGTCCCTGCTGATGGCTCCTGCATAGTGCATGCCTTTGATCCAGAACAGAAACTGGAAATCTTGTAAGAACAGCTTAGGTCAGGCTATGAGAATATCAGAAGGGTTTTTCCCTTTGTGTATCTGCTTCCAGCAGAGAGGAAGTAACAAAGAATGTGTTTAAAATCAATGGAATTAGTCAATCTTCTTTGACTCATAATAAAGATTTGGATTTTTGGAGATATTAAGTGAAGTTTTGGCTCTGATTTTGTTTTGTCTGAAGTAGTCGCATATCTCTGACTGTATAATAAACTACAAGATCTAAGCTGGATTGCTAGAGGTCTGTGCTGCTCAGCAGCGTGCCTCAGTCCCGCTGTGCGTGCTGGCAGCGATAGGAGCAGCTAACGTGGCTTTATGAGGAGGGCAAGTTTCTAAGGATCAGTTGCTAATTTGCATCTTAATGTCTGGTAAATTGAGCTAAGCAGAGCAACCTGCAGTTGGTTTAGATGCAGTGGTAAATAATTTAAGGCAGCTCCCACCAGATTAAAACTGTAAGCACTCTGTGGTCAAGGGGATTCCTGGTTCAGGAAAGGAGCTAATAGCGTGTTGAGCACTGAGATGCAATTAGTTTCCTTTCTATTGACAAGGCTTAAGCACAGGCATTTGGAATACATAGAGTGTGTGTGGGAGATGTTGTACCAACATGTGAGCATGGAAAGCTGAGAAGGTTGAGTTATGAGGCTCGGGAGGACTTCAGAGTGGCTGTGAATGGATGTGCAGGGAAATAACTGAGGGTGAGCTGGGAAAATTAGTCAAAATATCTCTTCAGCCCATTTGTTTCAATTTTGCTGTGAAAATGTCATGGGATAGAGAACGGATATTTGGCTGCTGGCTTGTTCTGTAGGTAGCACAGAGGTTTGTCTGGGGGCTTTGGAGTCCTAGAGGTGAATGGTGGTGGGGCTCTGTCCTCCAGCTGAAGTACTCAGAGAAGGTTATACTTGCCAGGGAGTTACACTGATTTGCTGACACTGAACATCTTGCCTGTTCATGCTATTGCAACTTGGACCATCTCTTTGGGGTTTTATCCTGCCTGGTGGTTTAGTTCTCACTTGGCTACTGAAAGACAAGGATGTGAAGAAACTGTAAAGCAGCAAAAATACCTTTTTATTATATATTTCCAAAGAGACAACCTCAAAATATTCCGAGAATCTACCCCAGGGAAAGGAACTCCAAGTATCCAATTAAGATACCACCACTGCACCTCATTTTAGTGAGCTGAGAGCTCTTGTTAGATCCTTTCCAAGCCACATCCCAGCTTACTTGAATACCCTAGATGGAGAGGGAGGGGAAGGAAATGAAGGGAAAAGGAAAAGGGAAAGGAGGGGGAAGGAAGGGAAAAGGGAAAGGAAGGGAAAGAAGAGGAAAGGAAGTCCCACCCTAGCCCATTTCCCAAATATTGCTCAGTGTGCCCTGATTCTGTAACATGGTTGATAAATTTGAGGAGTGAGCTGAGGTCAGAGCCTCAGGATGCCGACTTCCTGCTTGATGAAGAAGCTTTTTGTGTCTATGTGTATGTGTGTGGAGGAAGAGGATTGTGTTTGTTTCTTAAAAATCCTCAAATGCTCTCCAAAGAATTCCAAATTTAAAGCAATGTAAAATGCTCCATCAAACATGTTTTACAGACCCTACATTGCAGCCTGTTAAATCTGCCCCAGTGGCTGTTTTCAAGTGCTTTTGAATGACCTCTTGGTAGTGCTTTTCTTGCTACTGGGCAGTCTTCATGGAAACTACGGATAGTTGTTTTACTGGCCTGTCTAGATGGAGAGCCTGGGAGGATGCTGTTTTACCCTAGGTCATACAAAACATGTAAAATACATTCTGCCTTCAAAAATAAACAAGGTAGATAAATACACATGGCTGTGGTGTATGGCAGGAGCCAGTGAAGCAGCTGGGGCAAGGACTGGCTTTCAAACTGAGCAGGGTTGGCAGCATAGCTCACTTCTCATGCAGAGATGTTTTCCTAGCCCTTTTCTTCTTTTTCCATAGTGCCTAGGAGTGGGACGAGGCACGGTGGAAGCCAGAAGAAGGACTTTTTGTAGAGATAGCTTGGGAAATCACTCTCATGGATGGATTGCTTTGGAATCAGTGAGTTCCTTGAGGTAGTGGTTGTGTTGTTAGCTTACACAGAAGCACCACATCCTTGTCGCTTGCCAGCGGTCCATTCCTTCACATAGTAAAGGAAAGCAGACTTGGACCCTTCAGGTCTATTTAGGGGAGTTCCTTTGAGTTTCAGCCATTTATCCACCTCACCTGCATTGCATCTTGTATGAAGTTACCAAGTCTAGGGCTTGCAAGCCTACTTGAAGGGCTGTATAGCTGGGCTCCCACTGGTCAGTTGGGTCTAGAGGTGGTACCGGTGCAGCAATGTTGAAATGTGCTGTTGGTAGGACATCATCTTAGCATCACTGCGTCCCGACAGGAAAATAAACGTCTCAGCTTTTTCTCAGTGTTTGTTTTCCAGCAATATCTTGACTCTGCCTAAGCCTGCACAAAACCATTATCCTGTGGCATTTCTTCCTTTCTACAAATAAACAGAATGGAGGAGTGAGGAAGTATGGCCAAGTGCTATAACGTTAGGAGTGATAGGACAAAATTAAACATGGCAAAACTGCAGTTCAGTCCAAAGGAAGAAGAGTTATGATGTGTGATGTTTCAGACATGGCTAGAACTTGACTGTGGTGGGGCTGTTGTAGACAGAGAGAGACAGTTCCTGCCTCAAATCCATTTACAGTCCGGACAGATGACAAGTGAGATATGATGAGTGTTATAATACTTTTTCTTCAGGGGGAGAATTTGGATACATTCAGATCCCCATGCCAGTGAGCAAGCTCTGAATAGTGCAGCTGTAATCCAGGTTGTTTGGGACATTTTTTTGGAGATGTATCCAGTGGGGATATGGAAACTCAGATTTGGCCTTTCAGCACTAACGCTTACTCCCGGGTTAGCTGGCTAGAGGTTAGAGCCAGGCAGCAATCACCCGAGCTATTTCTGCAATGAGGAATATGTGCAGAGTCAAGCAAATACCCTCTCAGAAGAAATGAATTACCAGCCAAATATAGATTATTTCATTTTGAGGGACACCATCCAATCTACTTAAGTTCTCAGTAGTTCAGTAGCTTTTAATGTACATTAATGCCTGTATTTATAATAACCATGCATACTAAAAACTCAGTATTAGACCCTTGTTGCTGACATATAATGTTAGTCAAAGCATGCCTTTTCTGTTTGCTGAGACACCGAGTGCAAAAGCATTTCATGTGTAAATATTCCCCCGTGGATTTCAGCCTTTTTTTCTGTAGTAATAGGCGAGGTAGAGACAGAGCAGGGTAATTTTTATAGCAGGCTAGTTTCTGTTAAATGCATCTTCTGGCATTGGTTCAGTAAAATATATAAACGCTTATTTTGGGGTAGCTTTGATATGATTTAAACATCTGTTTAAACTTAAAGGTGAGCACAAGTACTTTGCAAAATGATTGTCTTAATGTCTTATTTGAGGGTACAACTATGGAACCTGTGCAGTTGTGATTTGTTTGGGTGGAGGGATTACGGCAGTGAAAGACAACAAAACTCACTTAACTGTAAGCCCCAAGGAAGCACAGCAAAACTCAGGGATGAGCTAATGAGCGTCTTAGAAACCCCATTGCAAATTGGTAGTGAACAGGTGAGAAAGCACAGCGCGTTTTTCTCTGATAAAGCTAAAAAGTGGTGATCTTTCTTCTGAAATTCTGTAGCAGAAGCACTAATGAGATAAATGTATTTATGCCATGAATAAAACGCCTGATGAAAACTAATACGAGAGACGGAATAACTGATTGAAGTGGGCCAGGATTGTCAGTACGCTCCATCTGCTTTGCATCATTGGGCCGGGCAAAACATCAGAGCATATTGGTGAATCTGGCACGCGTCATGTTATTTTTATGTCATCCTTATTCTTCCAGGGCCTGATCCAAGTCCAACTCAAGGCCATAGAAATGAGTGGACTTTCCTTTACATCAGCAAGCTTTGAATTGGTTCCTTCCTCCCTCGCTGGTTATGTCAGTAGTCCACAGTGGGTCTCGGAGGCATTTTCACAGAGCAGTAGAACACAACGGTGCTTTTGATTTTAGCACTACGTTTTGACGATGTTGTTGTTGATGTATTGTCATGGCTGGAGTCCTGAGATAAAATGAAGCGGGGAACATAGCATACTGAAAAAAATATGTCCTGATTTAGAAGCTAATGAGAACTTTCCCAGAAGTGCTGAAATTCAATGGGATTTAGAATCCCAAGGATCCTATTATTTTGGAAAATGGACCATATGCTTTCAAGGCGTTTGGGCAGCTCTGAAAACTTCATCTATCATTTCTATGAAGAGCAGCATAGACCTTATGTAATATTACAGGAGGCAGCCAGAACTGTTGAGAGTAAAACTTGCAAAATGGCTTGATCTTCTATTGTTTCTGAAGGTGTGAATTCCCCTTTTCCTGATGTTAAGTAACTTTTGGGTGTTGTCTTCTTCTGTTAAAAGAGAAGCCTGCTGTATGCTGTAAAAAGTAGTTTTCCCATATGCCTGTCAATCCAGGCATCCCTCCTTACTCCTGCTATGTTTATTTATATATACACATATAAAAACAATAATCTTACTCTTGATTAATCAAGGTGATTCAGCCCATGCCTCCCACCGTCTTACTTTGACTCCAGTCTTATTCTAACAAACAGCCTTAAATATCACCAGGGTTACTCATAAAACATGGTGCTGCTCTGCATGAGTAAAGACTCCTTGAATCTGGCCTGGAGTAAAGTTACTAATTCTCAGTGAGAAGCAAAGCTAGACAAAGATTGCAAAATATTGTCCATTAATCTGTTCTTGAATTTTTAAACACATTTTTTGGTCTCTGTTCACTCGTGGATCTCTGAGCTAATGAACTTGTTGACAGGAATGTTCACCATAACAACCCATTTATAGCAAACATTGCAAGATCTTTGCACTCTTTCCTTCATTCAGAATAACACCAGTCTCCCTCCCCAAGAAACAACCTTCCTGTTTTAGAGTGTTGTCATTAATTGTGAATATTCACATTGGTACCATGTTTTGTTTGTTTTTCTACATCCTCCTCTGGAAAAAAAAAAAAAGCAACAACAACAAAAAACCAGAATTAAATCACTTTAAGTAGAATTTAATGAAGCAGTGGGACCAAGTAATGACCTTAAAGATCCAGTACCAAGAGGGAGAATGGCCCAGAGGTGGGAGCTGTATGGAGATGGGGAGTCCTGTGCCAACCAAAGGCTTCACTGTGTGAAGCCCTAATGTAGGAACAATCTACCTGCAAGGCATTAAAGGTTAACAGCTTTCAGGACCTCAGATACAGCAAGCTATGTGTAAGAGATGCGTAACACTGATAAATCATCTGCTTGTGACCCAGCTATAAAAAAAAAAAATAACCATTGTATAAATGATTTAGTTACAAATTCTTTACCTAAAGATGTCCGTTCGTCTGCTTGTGGATATTTTCTTCGAGGAGATTATTCATGGAGCAAGGATCTAAAATAAAAATTGAGGAGGATGGAGCGAAGCTGGGCTTTGGTGAGTACATCCAAGCCCTAGATACATTGCAAACAATCTGAGCCTGTTCCCAAGCAACTCCCAAGTAGAAAATAGGCACAACTGTTCTGAACAATTTTCTCAACAAATTGTTTGCCTACCTGTAGGATGTTTGTCAGAGCCAGGCAAAATCAAGGGAGATCAGCCATGAATTGTTGACCTCAGCTTGCTTTGGGTCTGGCCTGTGATGAGAATTATAGCTATGCCATTCTTCAAATTTCAAGCAGTTTTACGAAGAACAAAATGGTTAGAATTTTTATTACAATAGGAAAATGCAATTTTTCATTCTGTTCTTGTTTCAGAAGGTCTGAAGGGATTTTACTCAACTTCCTCTTCTACCTTCAGGCAGAGACCAAATCTGAGAAATTGCAACCCAATTTTGGAAAGTTCTCAGTGTGCAAATAGGGGGTCATGATGGGAAGCTGCTGCTGAACACACTTTGTTGTCACGTGTGCTTCTGGGAAGCTGCTGCAGACCAGGTGACCCCCTCAGCCCTGCTTCATTCCAATTCTTATCTGCCAATCAGAAGTATCTGATCAAAACAGTGGGAGGTTTTTATCTCTTGGGACCAGCTTTGATAGAGTAAGGTGGGCAAGATCCAGCCCTGTGTAGATGGGAATTACCCATTAACTTCTGGGGTGCAAAGTTCAGTATAAAAATCAGCCTCTGTGTTGCCCCGAGCTTGGCAAAGTCA
The DNA here is from genome assembly GCF_016699485.2 of Gallus gallus. Lineage (NCBI taxonomy): Eukaryota > Metazoa > Chordata > Aves > Galliformes > Phasianidae > Gallus > Gallus gallus. Next base: position 13,500,068 of record NC_052536.1, on the reverse strand, counting down.
AACACAGATTTCCCATTTACTCTGAGAACTTTGTTGCTGAATGTGTGAGCTCCAGACAAAACCTCATGGGAGACTCAGGAAGGAGGAGAGGAATGGCATCTAAATTCAGGTGTTCTGTCTTTGGCAAAATCCTGTAACAGGATGGGTTGCAGCCTGGGCCTTTGGTGATATAAGACTTGACGAAGTTTTCATTGATATGTTTTTCCAATATTTAGTGTTTAGTGGAGTGTGGTGTGCCTTTACCAAGAGCAAGTGTTACCCTTGTAAGCATCTGAACGCTCAAGCCCGATTTAGATGCCCGTATTAGACATTCTGGCAAAATACACCAGCATTATGGAAAATAAAGTCTATAGAATTGGAAAAATTGCTGGAAATTCACTGTTGTTACATCCACTGATTTGGAAAAATCAGCACGAAGGCGTGATCCCTGAAATAAATGGAAGAAAACATCTCACAGCCGTCAGCAGGCACTGGAGGTCCCCAGCAGAGGCTGCCTGGGAGCATGGAAGCTACCGTGAACAGTGTCCTCAGCCAGGGAAAACAGCATGCTCACCGGCCTGGGGTAGAGGCGTGCCCCTTGCTGTCAGTGCTGGTGCTTCGATCTCTTGCTTGGTGATAGATCCCTGCCCCTAATTTGGGCTCCTGCTCTGCTCCAGGCAAAGCTGGAGGAGACAGAAGGCGTGAATGGACAGCCAAGACAGAGCGCAGCCAAGGGACTGGCTTGGCTCCGCGAGGCAAAACGCAAGCTGAGCCATTGGAGCCGGCTGTACACAGATGAGAAGGAAAATGCACAAAGTGATAAATAACTTTGCTCAGGCCGCCAGGAAGGGCTGCCAGAACATTCTCGCTTGGCTATGCTCTGACTTGGCTCGCCCTCCGCCGGCCCCCTCCTGCACAGACAAAGAGCCGAGCCAGAGCCACGCATGCATCTCAGGGACGGCTCGCCCTGGCCACTGCTGCCCCATGTCCAGCCGGCACCTGGTGGGAAGGCCCCAGGATGGAAGCGGGACCTTCCCCCAGCTCTCGGGGCTGCCAGAGGAGACTCAGGCTCCCGGCATCTATTCCATTGCTCCCCTGGCAATCTGGGCTGCAGAACAGTCTGTGCACCTATACAGAAAGCAGGCTGGTGCTTCCTCCTGCAGCGTTGGCAGTGCCTGTGCCTGACTGCGCGGTGGAAGGAGAGATGGGTCTCGGAGAAGGTTTATCAGGGAAAGAGAAGTGTCTGCCTTTCTCAGTTCAGCTGGCAGATCCAGAAAAGCTATTGTTGCGGTGTTTCCAACGACTCATTGCCTCACTGATCTGTGATGCACATTGAACATATGTCTTTGTTTAGTTGCCCATTATTTAACCTAGATTTTTCCCCTCTTGAGAGATTACAGCAAATTCAGGGCATATGAATAGTTTAATTTATCATTTTCCAATATAGATTGTCGTGCACTTGTGTGTAGTGAAAATAATTTGTTGTCAAGTTATCCAGTTACCACCTCATTTTATATGCTCCATAACGAGCTATTTGTAATGATCCATATTCAGAAGAAGTCTAAATAACCCAAATATTGCCATCTTGCTACAGATAGCTACTAGTGATTTCAAGCAGCTCTGAATCATACTGATCCCTGGGAGAGCTTTGTACACATCTTTACAGAAGTGGTTTGCTACTAGAAAATCCCTTTTGAAGAGTACCCTCCTTGCTTTTGAAACCCTATAGACATTGGAAAAAGTTTCCATTAAAAAAAAAAAAAAAGAAAGAAAGAAAATGTATTTCAATTTGAGGGAAAAACATAATTTTATTGGAATTTTTTTTTTCCAAGTTGTGTTTCTTTTTCTCTTTTTCCTCTTACCATCACATATTCCTTTTACAGTGGGTACATCTTTCCATGGGATTCTGCTCTCAGTGATAGTGTCTGAAGCTTACATGGCATGCCCTTTTGCTAAATGTAAGTGGTTTTCCCAGTCACTTGAAAAGCCTGGTGCTCAAATTAATGCTCACTCACCCTAGATTCGTTCCCCTGGCCCTAAATGCCCAGAGGTTGCTCTTTTCCAAGAGTGGAAAGCTCCATTCTTGATGCTTTACAGTCCATTTTCTAATCAGTCAGTGTGATGCAGTAGCTGCCTTTGGGGATTTAAAATGTAAGTTATTTCTACTGTTATTTTATGGCATGACTTGGCATGAGGTGGCATAACCATTTGGCTTGGATAAGGGACCAGTGACTTGGATGGGCTGACAGACTATAGTCAGAGCCTAATGACTGCCTGCATGCTGCTAGGAGGAACCGCCTGGGGTGGTAGGGGACTGCTGCCAGCTCTGCTCTGAATTAACATCTTCGCTAAGGAGCAGGCAGGCAGAAGGGCGAATAACGCTGAAAAAACCATGCCTTCAAGCTGCTGAGAAATCAGCCCTTGGAAAATTGCTTGGGTAGGTTGTTTGGGTTGATCAGACAGATAAATAATCAGCAACCCACGCTGTGCCCCAGTGAGCCTTCGCATTCGAGATGGATGCAAACACGAGAAGTCGTTAGCAGGGAAATTGCGGTAGTTGAAACTGAACTGAAATTGTTTGCACACAGAAGTGATCTTTAGGCATATGATATTTATAATGGGAGCTGCTAGCTGCGTTTTCTGACTTCCTAGGAGAAATGATGAGCGTAGGTAGAAATATCACTGCCCTGCGTATTCTCCAGCTGCTAAAGAAAGGTTGCAGAATAAAATGAGGTCTCCTACAATAGTAAAGAAATGAGAGGGATTTTTGAGAGCTGTTCTGTGTGGTGGAAGAACACCTCAGAAAAAATCCCAAGTGAAACAGGAGCAAGAGATTAGCACAAGATAAATTCTAAACTTGAGGCTTCTGGTTTGCTTGCTCTTTTACAACTGCATTTCCAACCTTGTAGTAAAAAAAAAAAAAAATGTAATGCTTTGTTCAATTAGAATAATGCTGTTTTTCTTCTTTAACCTTGACTGGTTTTGTGAAGGAATTTGGATAACTCTGGAAAGCACCAACGTCATCCTTTTTTTTTTTTTTTTTTTTTTTTTTTTTTTTACTATTTCTGAAGCCAGAAGCACTGTAAAGGGCTTGATTTTGCAGAACACTTCATTATTAATTTCTCTGAAACATGGATCTGCTTCTTCAGCTTTTGAAATTGCTGATTTCTATTGTTTGGAAGGGATTGGTTTTCTGTATTTCCTTCTACCAGGGCTGCTCCAAAAGTAATGCCTTCTATTTTATTATGTTGGCCTTCTACATCGGAGGTGGATGTTGGTAGTATGGCAGTAGAGGCTGAACCCTCTCACCAGTATTCCACTACATTATGTTGCCATGTGACAGATGGCAGCAGAGAGGCAGTCTGGCAGAATGGCATCTGGCATGGAAGTATGGATGAAGGAAAGATGTGTCATTGAATTCCTCTGTGCAGAAAAAATGGCACCCACTGATATTCATCAACACTTGGTGAATATTTATGGAGACCAACTAATGGATGTGAGCACCGTGACGCAATCAGTGGTAGGTTTCAGCAGTGGCAACAGCCACCTGAAAGATGAACCATGTTCTGTATGGCCATGCATAGCTGTCACACTGTGAGCATCTCGATCAGTGGGTACAGTGATGTGCACTGTCTTTGAGGATAGGAAAGGGGTGATCCTTCTGTACTTCCTGGAACCTGGACGAACCATCAACTCTGACCATTGTGATGATGACTGAGCTGAATGCTAAAACTTGCAGAGTCAGGCCAGATATGAAGACAACCTTTTTTCCTGTAGCACAGTAACATCATTCACTTTGAAGACTGTGGAGCCCATTGCCAATCTTGGCTGGACTGCCCTACCACACCCACCATATAGTCCAGGTTTGGCATTTTCTGTCTTCCACTTGTTTGAGTCAATGAAAGATGGACGGTGTAGGCAACATTTTCCTATCAACAATTGCTGTCAAAAATGCATAGCTAATGGTGGTAACTATATTGCAAAATAATGTTTTGTAGCTGAGAGTTTGCTCTGTCAAACAGTGTTATCGTACTCTTTATATCTGTTGTAGTTTCCATGGAAATAAATGGAGGCATTACTTTTGGAGCGACCTATGTTTTTCTCGGTCAGAGCAGGCACAGATATAACAGTCATATTCAGTAATTTGGCCCTGGAGGGGATCTGCTCTAGGACACCTGGTATATGTTTTGTAAGAGTAATAAATGGCAATGAAAATGAATCTCCTGTTCTGTAGCACTGTCATGAAGCACCAGTTCAAGAGTGTCATGGCTTTTTTGGCACCAGTGCTGTCAGGAAGGAAAACTGATTGAAAGCATCACCCAGAAGTGCTGGGGGAAGACTCTTGTCTTGGTGTTGGAGGCAGTGGCAGGATTCCAGAAGACCACAGCTGAACCGTTGCAATATGGTGTCCTGGAAACGTAGGCACTTCTTGTAGTTTCATTTCTGGTCTCCTCTCTGTCCATGGTCAAGTTCCTAAACTAAGTGTTGAGGGCTGATAGTGGGTTGTAACTTTTACATGAGAGTTATGGGGTAATGGACGTTGTAGCCTCCACTTGCTGGCCTTAGTAGGACAGGTACTGCAGGTGGGATAATGGGGAGAAGGTACACAGCTGTTCTGTACCAATGGGCTATGGTCTGTCTCTGTTTTTATTTAACACCATGACATTGTCCTGGCTTGGCTCTCTACATTTACAGGCAGAAGTGCAGTTAACACAATTCCTGCTAAAATGAACGTGGGTGTTATTCATGTATCAAATTGCACTGGTTTAATGAACTCCCTATGAAATAATGTCTTGAGTGATAGCAGGATGAACTGGGGTAGCCCCAAAGTGATGTGAAATAACCATAGTGATAGTTCAGGGTCCTGGGCTGTTGCTGTGGCTACTAGCCGGTTTGACTTCCTATTGCAGTGGAGGAATATTAGCCAGGAGACGACTCATTGCTGAGGCTCCCGCGTGACAATGGTACTTTCTGCCAAACCTCCTCCCCCCGCAGAGCTGAAGCAAGGCAGACATCAAACTGTTACTATCGTTGGTTCTTGCAACACATCCCAACTGGTGCATTCGTTTTATCAGATGTCTTTAGGAGAAGGTGTATTTGAAGACATCGTTGAAAGTTTTCACATAGGCTGCTTTCTTCTCCCCATCAGAAAAGTTTTTTAATTAAAGTATTGGGTGTCTGTAAGTGAAAAATTGTCTGCTTTCCACAGAAACCCATTATATTTTCCACAAGATAAACTATCCTAAACTGAAGAATTTTAACTGTAAGCCAGAGAATCTGTTCTGCAAAACAGCACTGTGTTGCCTTGGAGTTCAGAGCAGGTGATGCAAGTAGCTCTCCCAATGTGCACCAAGATCCAGAAGCCCTAAATTCACACTGTCAGAGGGCTCCTGTTGACTTAAACCGTGGAAAAAAAAGTGTCTGCTATGCTTTAGTCATTCAGTACTCCTGATGCTTCTGGTCTTTCTCCACTCTTCCTTCAAGACACCAACTAGTAAAACCGTTAGCAGAAAAGCAGTTTTAGCATCATCTGAAAATAGAGCCCTTCTGTTGTCCTTGCCTTGTCTGTGTAACACTGTAACCCCAAGTATCACCACATGCATCACTGCATCTACAAAGCCTCATAAAACCTCAGAGTTAGGGATTCAAAAGGAAAGATAGAATAGCAAAGTGTCCTGGTCCACAAAACTTGATCACCATGTTTGACAGTGTGTGCTTTTGATGTTTTGATGGCCAAATTTGTGAGATTTAGGTGTGTACTCTAAGAGCCCTGCATCTTTTCAGTAGTTACCTGGGAGGTAACTAGCAACAGGACAAGAGGTAATAGCCTCAAGTTGTGCCAGAGAAAGTTCAGGTTGGATATTAGGATAAACTTCTTCCCAGAAAGAGTGTTTGGGCACTGACACAGGCTTCCTAGGGAGGTGGTGGAGTCACCATCCCTGGAGGTGTTCAAGAAATGTGTGGATGTGATACTTAATGATGACATGATTTAGTGGCCGATATTGGTGGTAGGTGGACTAGATGATCTTAGAGGTCTTTTCCAACTTTAATGGTTCTATGATTCTATTCTATCCCATCACTGGGAGGGCTGAAGTTTGAAAAGAAATGCCACCAAGGCAGTTATTGGAAGGGACAGAGGTTTTCAACCGTCCCTGTCTGCCTGCTCCTGCCATGGAGACTTGTAATGGAGGTGTTTCCTGGGGTGAGTGAGGCTGAAGGGGGTCATAGAGAGAAAGCAGCAGCGGAAGGGGTCTGCAAGGACGTACCCAGATTATTGTGTCACTGAGATCACAGCACTTCTATGAGCAGCCTCTCAGGATGCCCAAACTGGGAGACAAAGGACAGTAAGTAAATTCAGATGACTCACCGAGGTGGGACAGGATGGAGAAGCTAATCCCTGTGGGTTCCTGCAGAGTATGAAGAGGCACATCCAAAATAAGCACATCTTTACCGACCTCTGATGAGGCCAGGAGATATAAGAAGACTTTGATGGATGGCCTCTTACATCCTTGGCATCCTCATGAGGGAGCAGGGCTGGCCACCTGGAGACAAGCATCTTAGGGCATGCTGGTGGAGTGGGTCTGTGGACACCTCTCCACGTCTGGGAATCTTTGGGATATGTAAGTGCAATGGAAATCATTTTTCTTTTAAAACAAGATCTTCTCCCCCTCCTGCAAGGCCCCACATTGAACTTCACTGCGTCGTTGCGACATTATTTCCAACATCCGTTTAATAAGGAAAAAATAGTTCAGGACCCCACTTTCATCCCGCCATGAGTCAGTACTGTGTGTACATAACAGTGTGCAACCTTGGTCACATCCAGCGGGGAGTCCAAGCCGGCACCCAGGGCGCCTGGAGGATGCGTGACTCAAGGTCTGCTAGGAGGATGGAGCTGCTCCCAGCCCTTGGGAGGTGTGAAGGTGGGAGATGCTTAAGAGCCAGAGCTCAGCATTTGGTCCTAGTGATGGCCGTGCTGAAGAAAACCAGGATGCTAGGGATGGTCTGTGTTGCACCAAAGGGTGTATTTGGAGCTTGCTAGGGGAAAAAGAAGCTTGGGCATAAATTTGTGTTGTTTTACAGTTGCATCAAAGTGTAAGGCAGCTCTCTTCTTGCCCTGCCTCCTCTCCCCTTTTAATGTCCCTTAATACATAAAAATAAAGATCCTTTATGTGAATAAAGTAGAAGGCGCCTCCCCTAAGCATGTTTTAAAAATGCCAAAAATAGTCCCAAAGTCTCAACCAAAAGTGAACATAGCCAGCATTTCTGTGGAAAATGTCTGGAGCTGGAAGGGGCAGGGGGAGGAACGCGAGCTGGGGCTCGGAGGTGCTCTGCTGTGCCCCCAGCTCTGCTGCCTGCTGTTCCCAGCACCTCATGACCATGCAGAACTGACCCAGCTGGGATTCAGCTACTGGCCCCCCCAGGAGGCAGCCTGCCTCTGCCATGGGCTTCCCTGTCCTTCGTCTGACAGTTCTTGGCAGCTCCAGCGCAACGTGTTGTTAACAGCAGTCTTCCTAATTAATGGGGAACATGTGTGTGTTGCAGAAACCCTTTTCTTTTTTTTTTTTTTTCCTTCTTCTCTTTGGTGGAAATACCGTAAAACTGTTTATATCCACTATTAAAGTTGGGGGGGAAGGGGGTTTACTATCTTCTTATCCCAAAGGTTTCCTTTACCTCAGATCAGCCCATTTCAGGAACAGGCACTTCTCTAATCCCTGGGTGTCTTTTCCTAAATGCTTTCACACATCTGCACCCCTCTGTCCTGCATTCCTGCCATACCATCATCTTGTCCTAATGAGAAGTAGCAGCCTTCAGCATTGCCAAGTTCTTCTTCTTTTTTTTTAATAAGACAAAATCCTGTTTATCAAAAAGAATTTCAGAAGTTTGTTGATTTTTTCCATTCATTAGCTTAAATTTTTGTTAAAAAAAAAAAGAAACTTTTGCTTTCCCAACTGTTTTCCCTTCTTGAGTAATAAGAAAACATGTTTATATACCATCTGCCACCAGCATGTTGTACAGATGAGCTGGCAGACTCATGTCTTCAGTTCACCTCTAGCTCAAGAATAAGGGTCCCCAATCACAGGTGATTTGCTAAAACCTCTGCTGCTGCCTCCAGCACAAAGACTGCTTGGTGCTGGCTTAGGAGCAAACACTGGGTGAAGAGAATAAAGCAATGCACATATCTATCCTCAGCTGGTGCCAAACAGCAAGTGTTAACTGAGCCCGGTGTGGTGCATAAGGTCTCTAGTCCCTTTCACATATGCTAGGGCCCAGAGGATGTAAGCACAGTGTGCAGCACCACACTGAGACAGCATGTTCCTAGTAAGCTGGACCTGGCAACCCTGTGTGGTATCCTATAGTGCAGAGCATACGTGCCTATACTATCTCTTGTACATGGACACTGAGCAGGGACCACTCTCAGACCTCCATGTGGTAAATAATAGTGACATAGGATACATCTATAGTAATGTGCATGGCCCTTCTTTGAGAGTTGTGCATCCTTAATCTAGCCTCCTTGAAGGGAGATGCTCCTGTTCCCACCTTGCAAACATTAAAATGGAAGGACAGGGAGTGTCAAAGGAAAGTATCATTGGTGGAAGCTGTGGAGAAAGCTGTAATGCGCACCTGCCCTTCGAAGTCTTTCTGAAGCTTTTGGAGATGTCTAGAATACGTAGGAGAAGAGCAGAATGATGAATAGTGATCAGCATGTTATTTTGGCTTTGGGCAAAGTTTAATCTTCCAGGAGAATACTATTCCTGGTGTTTTTTGTGTTTTGCATTAAGAACAGGCTCTGAAATTCCACAGATAACACATTTTCCTATATTTGCCCCAAAAGGGGGAAAAAAGAGAAGGGCATTTGTGAAACTTTGTCCTTTGTTTCTTGTGGAAGACAGCAGAAAACTTAAGACCAAAGCATTAAATGTTTCACTTCTCATCAAATGCATGGAAATGTCATTTTTTTTCCAGGTCTACCAGAGCCACAAATATGTTAATATAAGCTGATACTACCAGTACAGCTAATGGACCAGATCCACAGCCAGCATTAGCTGGCATTGCCCTGTGGTATACTTGTTACCCTAGCAGCTTGCCAAACGTGGTATCGTTTTCCAGATGATTTGTATGGAACTATGGCAACTTATATCCACTGAGGGTCTAGCCAACTCAACTGACACACACCCAGGAGGACCTGGATTTGCAGAGCTCATAAAACCAACCTGGAGAAGTGGTTAAATGTCTCACCTTCATGTCAGGTCCTCAGCATTGCATTACAGGATAATTTTTTTTCTAAGGCAATACATTGCCACCCGATGACCTTGTGACATACCTGGCAAACCTCCACGGCAAAGGCCCAGACTGGTGAAGCTGCACCGACAGAAGGAACACAACAGTGGTATTTTCTTTTGCAGGACAACCACAAAAAGAAGGTCAAGGGAACAAATGGGTGAAACTAGAAGAACCCTTAAAATGAAAGAAGAGATGGGGTCATTTCTGAATGGCTGTAACAGAATTTAACTGAGGTTACTGATCTGTGACAACCTTGAAATTCTATAGACACCGTGTTTTTTCCCCACAGCCTGCCAAGGCCTTGCTGACACATCCAGCACAAAAAAAGAATCAGCATACATTATATCCTCAAAGGTTTCTGGATAATCGTCCTCTAGCATATTTAGTGCTTTAGTGTGCACAGGCAGAAAAGGTTCCATCTTTTTCTCTCTAATGAGAAGCAAGTTAGTCCTTCCATCTGCCATTTTGTTCTCAGACTGAACTTACCCATTCCACCTTCTTTTGTGTCCCTTCAGACAAAGTGAACTTTTCTAAGGGTGCTGTTTGTGTTACCTTCAGGTCTCCTCCATTTAAGGCTCTCTGTCTACTGAAGGAAAGTCCCAGCTGGGTCCTCAATTGCTTTCACGTTCTCTATCAATAAAACCAAGGGAATGATAAGTATCTTGATCCTGATATGGTGCTCTTTTCCTCACTACTCACTATGCATGCATACAGTCTATGTACAGCTTTTAAAGGTATACCCTTGTTAGCACAAGGCACTATTTTCTGGGCACTGGTGTCTAAGCTAACAGTATTTCCAGTTTCAGGCAACACAGCCTCCATTATCTTTTAGATACTACATCACCTGTGTCCGTAGCTGGCAGCTCATTGCCTGCCTGTCTCTGCTAGCACTACCCTTACTAAAGCCCTGGGGCAGATTATAGGGGCAGTGGTGCAGCTGCCCATCCTAGGCACAGGGGCTGTGCTACAGCATTTGTCCCTCCAAGCCTTTGTTCAGCCTTGTTTTGGCAGAGCATGTGGCTCTGCATACCATTTTTTGCTGGACGCTGGCTTTGAACTCCACATTGCTTTTCGATTTCAATTCTCTTGACAAATGGCTGCGCTGAATCCACGCCTGCCCATAGCCCCTCTTTATTTCTTTTTCCCTTGCAGTTTAACCACTCTTGGGCTGCAACCAGGGGCTTCAACAGGCATCTTCAAAGCAACCTGTTTCAGTCTTCAGCTTGGGATCAGTTGTAAGTTATTTTGTGGCCAGCCTTCTATGTGCAATCTCTGCTTTAGAGCATATTACTTATATGTTTCTTCTCTGTGGGTAGAGAAAAAGGCATTCCTCTGATTTCTGGCCTGTGGTATCAGAGCTAGCATTTCTCCCTGCCAAGTAGATCAAGCAGTTCAGGACTAACAGCTGTCAGACATAAGGCTGTCTGTCTGACTCGTCCTACAGATATCCTATAGCTTTCTAGGTAGAGCATGGAGTACTATAAAAGCTTATCGTATTTTTAGTAATTCACTCCTGGTAAAATATCCAACCGCTTTGTTCAGCCACCAACTGTCATTTTTTTTTCCTTGTGTGCAGCAGCCATCTAATACTTGCATAGGCTTCAGAGAAACCTGTCTCAGATGCACCTGCTTTCCACAGCTGCCCTTGATTGGGGGGAAGATCCTCCTTTGAAAATGTAGTTACGGGCACCCATCTGGACCTGATTAGCTTGGTGGGCGGGCCTGGCACCTGGTGTTAATACAAGGAGAAAGAAGCAAGGAGAGTGGTTTTCTGCACGATCTTCTAGGAAAGAAGGAGGTAGGAATGGAGGTGGAGAAAGATGTTTTTCAGGAAAAGGCTGAGGGATGGTGCTAAGGCAGAGGTGCTTTTCTGAAAGCATCTATGAATCAGGGCTGAGTCAGTCTGTAGTTAGTAGAAGTGTTAGTACATTGGCTTCCTAAGCTATATGGTATAGATTTTTTCAGAGATGTGTGCTCATTTTTGTTGGTTAGATGAGAGAAGGTACACAGAGAGGCTGGAAGATGTTGAGGGATAACTGGGGGCTCTTCTATGTATTGCCTACAAGTCCAGGCTTCTAGCTGAGCCATGGGGGGAAACTTGTAGGCAAAGTTCTTCAGGAGAGTTCTGTAGGGAGAGCTGAGGTAGCTGATGGTACAAGAGGCTGCAGAAGAATTTGAGGAATAACATGTGAGACAATTGGGATGAGTATCGTAATGTGCTACAGTTAGGTGCTAAATAGCATGAGGTTGCTGTAGAGGCCTATAACCATGCATAACTGAGGAACCACAATACTGGCAGTGGTCTCTCTGGGCATCTCAGTGTCCTAGGCATAACTTGAACCTTCTGATTCCCCATTCTTAGAGGTGAATTTGGCAGATGGGCAGGAGGGGTGAGAATTGCCCCAGTTCTATGAGTCTTGGAAAACAAGTGGCTTAGGAGAAGGGAAATTCCTAAGCCTCTGAAAGAGTATGAAATCCTGATTCCCCTTTGTAAGCCTGACTCAAATCTTCTTGAATTACTTGTAGACTAAAGCTTGATACACCAAAAGCAAAAAAAGAGAGAGGGGAGCAGACTGAAATCAATGCAGTAGCACACTGCGAATGGGTTCACTGTGGGACTGCAGTTGACTTTAATAGTATGTAACAGCCCACAGTGATCAAGTGACTCATTGCTTCTGCTGTATGTGTTCAAGCTCACTGTGTTGAGTAAGCGATTTACTACCAAGAAATAATAATAAATGCTTTTTCTTTGAAATATCCCTGATACTTGTGGGAGAAACATGGCCTAGCTTGTGCTCTGCACTGTTGTGGTAGGATGTGCAGGCAGATCAGCATCCTTCAAGCTGGCTAAAACCCTCCCCAAGCCAAAAGTGACTTGAAGTATCTTCCCTAGCTCTTCTGAAGGGGAGCTCAGTGGGTAATCTTTGGGCATCAAGATAGGGTGGGTTTCAGTCTCCTGGACGGTGGGAGGAGGTGAGAGGTGCAGTGTTTGTTGATCCTGTGTTCCGGGGAAGAAATCATAGAGCTGTCTAATGCCAGAGATACCCTCATGCCTCATATGTGTGAACAAACTACTACCAATATCCATCCTCTTACAGGACTGCATTACTTGTTCTTGTTGGCTTTTCCTTCAGTAAAGATGTATTCATGCAGACCACTGCAAATTAATGTCTAAATTCCCACCCTTCCACTCTGCCTTCTAAATCTACTCACTTGTATTTCTTGGATGTATGACAGCAGCTAATTCATTAGTATCATTATAAAAATAATTGCACTGCTGACACTAGTGCAAAGAGTGCAGGTCTTGTTGAAGGCCCATGGTGCAGGGTTATACATAGACATGCACAGAGGTAGAACTGCTCTGATCTACAAGCTCTTGGCTGTGGAAGCAAAGTTCCTAAAATCACTCTTATACAGAGCGTTCTATTTTTGCAACTCAGCCCAGACTCAGCTCTTTCAGCTTGCCTTTTTCCAGTGAACTCTTTGGATATTCAGCTGAATTAAATTGTCACAGCTGACTCCAGGTTCTTCATTTTTACTAATTACCATAATTGGCAATTTCCCTCTGACATCAGCATGGGCGTTGCCCAAAGAGTGACTAAATGACACCCTCAGGATTCAGCCCTTCTTAGATTTTAGGAGATTTTTTTTTAATTATTTTGTCTTCCTTTGGTGAGAGTGTGGGAGGCTGTTTGATAGAAAACTTTCTGACTCAGCTCTCTTTGGTTACTTTTTTTCCATGAAAGGTAACAGATGCTCATTGTGACGTGAACGTAATTTCAGTACCTGCATAGGAGAAATGACGACCGGAGCCACCCGAGCTTAAAGGTTAGTTTATTTCAAATGATTTTGACGTCAATAGGCGACGATATATATATAGCAAAATATTTTTCCTCCTTACCACAGAGCCTTTGAAAGGATATCTTTGTTGTGTTAGTTGCCATAGCAGTGACTAGAGTGGTTATATATACATATGTGTGTATATGTATGAGGAGGGATTCCCCAACCCCAGGGCTGATTGTGTTGGCTTCTGTGTGCTTCTGTGGTTGTATTTCCTCTTCCCTTGCTTCACGTGCTCCAAGGCTCTGAGGCAGCTTGTGAAGCATTTCCCAGTTGGGAAATGAGTATTTTTGGTCAAGCACCTTGAAGTGTGAGCCCCTAATCAGAGGGTGTCTCAGAAAGCAGGTAGCAGAGTTCTACGTTGGTGCTGGGGTAGTTTGTGAGCAGGGCAGATGATGGAGATTTGCAAGATGATGTGGCTCAGAAGTAAATTAGGAGGACATCGGTGAATGTGTTGTTTATTATTTAGACTGCTTTGTGCATGACCAGATTGTGCTGAAAGGCCTTTGACATATTTAGCTGATCCTCACCTTAGAATAGATTTTATCTCTGTGCTCGTGTTTCAAAAATGTTCCTCCCCTTCAGCAACGTTCTATCATACTCTAGAGATCTTCCTGCTGGTGGTTTCTCTCATCTCCCTTCCCTGCCTTTTTCCCCTTGCGATCTGCCCTGAGCTCTGTGCCCTGCTAACAGAGGGGCTTTGATCTAGATCTGAAATGGCCCCTGAATGCAGAAGCCAAACATCCATAAAAGATTTCTTGATCTCCTTTTGACCAAGTTTTCTGACCCCTCTTCTATTCTTGAGTTGTACTGTATATGCACTGGCCCCTGCATGCTAAATGAGCGTATTACGTGCTATGGTTACATCCGTGATGTGCTCTTCAGTGTCTGTAGCAGTCTCACCTTCTCCTATCCTGCAATCAGACAGCAGCAAAATATGAGCTGGTAATGGTAGAAAAGGAGTGACTGTTTTCCTTTACTCTCTGAATATTGTTTGCTTCACAAGTGTCACCAAACCTCAGGATGGTCCTGGATGTGGTGGGGATGTAGGCTTCCTCCTCACTGCTTTCAGTAAGGGGGAGTGGAAAAGGTTACTGCTATCTGAGAATAAACGGGAGAACCTCTCCAAACTGCGTGCAAATCTCTCTCATGTCAAACTGGACTTGACAGTATGTTGGTGAAGGACGAGCATGTATATACAATACTGTCTTAAAGAGCAGACAGTGCTGAGTGGACACCCGATCCAGACTGAGGTTTTTTTTTTAAACTCCTGCTTTCCTATGATATATTTTTCTCAGTGATTTCTTTTTTTTTTTTATGTTGACTTTTTCACTTTACCTATGTCTCTGCATCAGTGCAGCCAGCTGAAATCCAGCTTCTTGTCTTTTTGCCTGTTTGTTAGCAACAAGTAAGATGCTGGAATGAGGACTTGGCTGGCTATTGTGTTGATGACAAATGAAAGAGAAGCAAACACAGCTTGCTTGTCTGCAGCTACAGTGGTTCAGCAGGGCTGGCAGTAGTGAAGACATGTTATTTGTTGATAAAACACACGACTCCAAGGTCTGAGGAGAAGCTGAGGTAGACAGTATCTCAGTGTGATCATGTGCTTGTCATGCCTGCATGAAATCTCAGCTTATTGTGCTGACTTAACCTGCAGGAGTTGAAATTGGGCACGGTTTCAGGTGGGTTAGATCAAGACAGACACTGTGAGTGCATGTTGTTACTTTCTCCTCACTAGTTGTCATGCCCCTTGCAGAGGTGATGTGTATATGCATACACACTCATGCTTTAGCTTCCTAGCATGTATGTGTCCATGTTTTAGCCTTTATATACATAATATATTATGTGCGTATCTATGTAAAGAGCCTTATAAGAGAGTGAAGGCAGCATGTACCACTGCATGTGGCAGCCAGCTGGTGTTAAGCTTTAATCCTGCTCTGCCTGTTCCTTGTGGGCTCACCTCACCAGTGTTATATCACTTCTTTCCCTTTGTGTAACTCCTGCTGATACTCCAGGCTCTTTGTGCTTCACGTCTGCCTTTGCATTGACTATCCCTGGTAAACTGTGCTGCACCACATTGCAGCCCCTTCGGGGCAGGATGCTGAGGATTTTTATTCTGGGTGATGGGGCAGAATGTGCTACGAGGGACAAACATGTTCCAGGTAGGGATGGCAGAGGTTGATATGGTGTCCCAGCTGTGCTCATGTGTGAAAGATGAAGTGATCTCAGAGGTTATTGGATGGGAATGAGAGTAACAATGACAAATGTGAGGATGTCCCCAAGTGTGGTGTAAGCATGGGACCTGATGAGAAGGCAGTGAGGAAACCTCCATGGAGAAAACATCTTAATTCACATCTCTGCCCCACTGCTTGTGCAAACAAAGGGAGCTGCTCCAACAAAGCTCTGTGGGAAGGGGTGCTGGAAAGCAGCATGTATCAAATTCTCATAATTACGGTGGTAGCTAGAATAGTAAGAGAGAGACTTTGGACCATAAAGCTGGCAGCCTAAATAGCCAAGAGGCGCGGGACAGTGAGGAACGTGGAGCTGTGGAGGCGAGATGTGACTTTCCTAGGTTACATGGTGGGGTAGCAGGGTAGCCAAGAACAGTGGCCCGACTCCCTAGCCACTATCTTTGCAACACAACCACACTCCCCTCAGTAATAAGAGCCATGCTGAACCTTTGACAAGAGCCAGCTTGGCTCTCCTTTGAGTGGTCACCATTTTTGAGGTTTTTTTTGGGGAAAAAATACCAGTCCAACAGTAAATAAACCCATTCTTTTCTAGTTTTACACAGCAGCAGAGGTACTAGAAGTGCTAATGTTGGGAAACCAAAAGCATTGTTGGCTTTTTTCATTGCCCTAAGCCTACCAGGAGGCAGAATATCTCAGCTATAATCTTTCAGGAGAAACGTCTCTTCTGAAGCTATGACCTCTATTTTGTAGTATCTCAGGTGTTGGGTGCTCCTCCAAGACTTCTTGAGGTTTGCTTACTATAGGCACTGTGGGTGGGGATGCAGAACTGTAGCAAGCCTGGCTCCTCAGCAATGTGGAAGATTGCTTTGATAAGTCAAAGCCCCACAGTAAGTAGTCTTCATCTCATCAATTCATGCATTTGGATTTAATGGAATGATTTATTAATTGCACACAAGTGACCTCTCCCTTTAAAAATATAGCCGCTGACCCTCAAGTACTTTCTGCATGACAGTAAATAAATTGGTGTGGAGTTTATGAATAGTAGGGATGCTGGTCCAGACTCAAAACAGCAGAGCCCAGTTAATTTCAAGAGCTGGATCTCCACAAAATGTTCACAGCAAAGCCCCAAACTAGGTGCAATAAACCTAACACCAGCCAAGTTTGTAAACCTGGGCTGAATTGCAAGAAAGCTTTGGGCCAGGTTTTGAAGAAGCCCTGGGCCAGGTTTCCAGTTAGCTTGAAGCCACTTTATAAAAATAAATAAATAAATAAAGGATCCTGATCAGATTTTGATTGTCCCAAGGGCTATTCTTCAAGGGCTTTCCACCAGCCAGGATTTGAGCTCACTGCTGCCAAATCCCAGACTGACTGGGGGCTGAGTGGTGGCTGTGTCCAGAGGTAAGTCTTGGTCATGTCTGCCCCCGATCCATGTAGGACCGATGCCCCAGGAACGTGCTCACAGCCCGGGCAGACAGCTTCCCCTATAGATTGAGGTGGTTTCATTTTCATTGGGTTTCAGCACTTGGCCTTTAGGGCTGGATTTCACGCCAAGTTTTCCAATCCAAGAGGCCCGCAGGGCTTGTGGACATGCAAAACCACCAATGTAACAAAAATTGGTTTAAAATTGATTTAGTTTGGAAAAAAAAAAATCCAAGCCACCATGTGGAAACATTTAGAAGAGTCAGTTACCAAGTTTAGCTAAATGGAAGTAAACGCATTTAAATATGTTCATACAGAGCACTGGAGAAAGTAAATCTATTTACCATGAATTGTAATTAAACCAACAAAGTACTGGTTTAATAACCAGCAGTGAGTGAAATTTGCCAAAGGACTGATATCCCTGCTTGACTCCCAGAAATGCAGTCTCCCAGTCACCTTTGTAAACTTTCCTGGACACTTAATTTTTCTTTAGGACATAGATGTTTATGTCCACAGCCTTGAAGGCACTTATTAATGTGACTAAACACCGATGATTTTAAGATCTGATCCCTTTGAGGATCTTGGCTTGTGCACCTCATTCCTATTAGCCTGAAGGGAGGATTCTACTCTTCTTGGTCAGCTGAATAATTTTGGCTGAGCTGTGGGATCCTAAATGACTTAAGTACGGGAACAATTATTAGTATTTTTTGGGAATCGAGTCTATAGAGCGTTGTAGTTGAAATCCCAAACTCTCTGGTTCCCCCACAGTAAAGCAGGCTTGCAGTGTGAAAAGGTGAAATAAGACCTGTTTAAGTCAAAGCAGCCCATCGAGCGGAGCAGAGCCCTTCATTTGGCTTGCTTCTGCATAGCCTGGGTAATTGCCAGTTGAACAATCAGAGATCAGGAGTCCTTGCACTAAGTTTGGTCGAGTGCAATAGCCATTCGCAAGGTCCCAGGTAGAGCCATCCTGACAGCAGCATGGAAACTTGCTGAGTTCTCGTTACACAAACCAGCAGTATCAACAGTCTTCGTCCCGCAGTCGTTTCACTCTTTTTTTTTTAAATCTGTTTTTTTTTTTAATTTTTGTTGTATTTGGGGTTGTTTTCCTCCATCGGCATGGTGTGTGGAGCGCAGGGTGCCTCTGCTCCCTGTCCCACCCGCCTGTGTGCGCGGCTACACCCATAAACACAGCGGCCTCAGAAGTGACGTGATCAAAAGGTTTCAGATGGGCTCTGTGTGTTATGAAATGATTTGAGGCTCAAAGCCCAAAGGGGGAACTCCATCATGAATTCTCCATGTATAACCACTTTGGGAAAAGGGATTAAAGTGGGACAGAGCCTCTCTCTTTTTCTCCTCCTCCTCCATGGCCCCTTTCAGAAAATTAGGGGGCCCCTTTCCAAGGAGAAACTGTTGAAAATTGCGCACTGCTTTCCCTTCCCCTTCCTCCTGAACATAGCCAGAACAGCAATATACATTTCTGAGGTTTGGCAGCAGCATCTGAAAGCATGTTTTTTGCCAGAGAAGGGCTGCCTGATGGGGCCGAAGTGCATGTGGGCTGGGGGACACTTGGGGAAGGCACGGCACGACACCTGTACCCTCTCCTTCTGCCACTACTACTAAGGATGTTATTTCCACTGTTTCCCCAAGGGTGCCTGATTATCTGGTTTATCTTCGTTCTCTGGGCTGTATCATCGGCCGCTGGAACGAGACCCGTCGGCTGAGAGTTGTGCCTGAACTTTGGTTTCATAACAACAGCAGAGACAGTTGTTCTTGCGACAGACCTCTCTTGGACTGAACAAAAACATGTACGGCCCATGTGCAGTCCATACAAGAAATACAATGTTAGCTTGGCTAGTCTGAAGCTAGCAATGATCTTAGTTTATTTTATACTTTCCCCCACTGTATTGTCGCTGCCTTCCTCCTTCCAGCCCCATTCCTGTCCACCTCCCATATTACGTGGCCACGGCACCATTTGCTTGCTAAGGAAAGGGTTGCTGTGGTTCTTGTTGCAGCAATGTCTAAGCTTCTATCTTATCCTCTAGCATTAATGCAGGTTTTTAGCTTAATGTGGAATCTGATGATATCTCTTATGACACAGAGGAAGAATTTTCCATTTTGTTTCAGAATTTTTATGGAAAGAATTGAAAAGTTTGGGGGGGGGAGTAAGAGTTTTGCCCAATGAATGTTAAAAACAGAGTATTTTCATAGTAATGGAACTGAAAAGTTTTTCCTGCATTCCCTCTCCTGCTCCTTTCTTTCCTTTAAAAGGAGATGGGAGAGCAGAACTAATAAAGAGGTATTTCTTCCTTCACTAAGGTTGCAAAATGTCAACCCACCAATGGAGCTTTGTCTTGAGCATTTTGTTAGAGTTAGAAATAAAGGGATATTTTATTAGAAAGAAACCTTTACTAAACAAAAACTCAGACTAGTTCCCATTATTGACTTTTAAATTATGTGCACAGACCTGTCTTTTCTTTCTGTTTGAACGACATCTAGCACATAGAGGCTACAGATATGCCTTATGCCTCTGCTGCAGCAGTGAGAGTAACGTGCTTCAGTGCTTGCTTATGAATATTTCCTTATTGTCCATCACCATTATGGAACATAAATATGCGCTGTAAACTTGTCACCCCCTTCAACCTGGGCTGCAAGGAGGCATTCCTGCACCAGTGATCTGTTGCACTGTGGTTAAACTCTGCTAAAGTTCCTCCTCCTGCCCAAAGCTGTGGGGTAGATGGACTTATTCCCACTGCCCGTGAAGTTCAAGCCTCCATCAGAGAAGCTGCAGCCTTCAGCGTGGGAGAGGAGAGAGGGGCTGCTGTTGTTCATGTTTGTGCATGGCCGGGTTCCACTTTGGCAGACAGGAGAGGCTGCAGTCTGAAAGCCGTGGGCCGATAAGTGGCTTTTGAGAGATAAGATATGAAAGACTCTGTAATTCTGGATGAGAGTGTTGAGTAGTTTATATGTGTAAGTCCAGATGTTCAGTAAAAGGAGCTGTTCCAGCCCTTCAGCTGTGTACGCCTGCTTGCACGTGTATGGTCTGGTGTGCTCATGGACCTGGGCAAGTGACAGTCCCGGGAAGCAGTGAGCAAGGCACTGGGACTCAGGGGAGACGTGAGGTTAATATTCAGCTGTGTAGCCTCTTGGTTTCTTCTCTGACTCCCACCTCAGGAATGAGCAAGACAGAAAATGCCTCTCTGCTTGCATCTGGTGGATCTAAGGTGAAAGCAGTCACTGAAAGGTAAAAAGAGGGATTGTCGCTGTTTCTAGTGTCAGCTCTGGGAGCATAGTTTGTCTTGAGATTTGAGGATACAGTTTGCTTATCGACAAATCTATGCAAGTACACCTAGTCCAGAAAATGCTTTTCTTGTGAAGAGCAGGCTTCTGTCCAGAACAGCTGCACCAGTTAACTGCTCTTCAATGTGAATCATAGCAGAACGAGGGCTGTGTTTAACTAGGAGTGTGTATCTTATCAGCAGCCTGTGTCTCAAACATGCAGTTACAGGGCAAGTACTGTTTTAGGAAGAGTCGGGATGAGGGCCAGGTTCCTAGCATCTGTCAGTTGAGGGCAGCTTCCCTAAAACTGATGTGGCTTTGTTAATTTAAATAGGGTGGAAATTTAGCCCTAGATACTCACTCTGCAAGCAAGTGAACTATCAATGTCCAGAATTTTTCCAAGCACGCACATAATTTTTTATCATCACCAAGACCACTGCAGATAGGCAAACAGATATGAGTTGGATTTTTCTCTGGGCTCTATGAGTTTTGAGGTAGATAAGTTGGCTCATCAAACGTGAGCTTGCTTAGCTGATGTTTGAATAGAAACAGGTGAACATGCGTATTTAGTGGAGCAATTTCATAACCAACTTTCGATGATTAATGTCTTTGCATCTTGGGAGATGAACTGTGTGTGGGGCCCTCTGCTATTTTGATCATTAGGCATCAGCAGGTTTCTCAAGTGTTCCCAGAGGGATATATCATGGGCCTGAGGGATCTAAATGAGGTGAAGAGAACCCCTCTGCAGTGTGGGATATGCTCTGGAAAGACCCTTCAGAGCCTCATATGCTATCTGCACTTCTCATCACAAAGCTATCTGAGGTGCTATCTGCACCTCATCACAAAGATGGTGACTCTGGCAGAGGGCTATGGCAGGCAGTGGTGGCTGCCTCAAGTTAAAACCAATGCAGTAGGTGTATTGGAAATGTATGTGTCGTGACTAATATTTGCCACTGAGGGCTAAAAATGGCATGGTGGGCATCTGCTATCACAGCGTAGGACAGCTCACAGGCTAAGGAAGAACAATATTCAAAGGGTGGGAGAAAGACTAACGTACAGGTAAAGGATTCTGTGTGAGTGTACGCTTCAGGTATAAACATGGCTTAGTGGGGAGTGAGTTCCTCACTGATCTTCTAATTGTGGTCCAATTGAACTTCTGAATAGAACAAGAAGTGCTTATGCACAGAAGTGACTGGTCAATGGCAGTGTGACCAGCTCAATTTGCTCTGTAAGCATGACGTAGGTATGCTACCTATCTTGCCAAATCCTCCTATCCCACTACAGGCTTTCTTATGTCACCAGCAGGTCCTGCTGGACAGAGTTGCAGAGGATCATGATCACAGTGCTCTTCTGTTCCACATTATGGCCTGGAATCCGTCTCTGTTGCCATTAGCACACATTCTTAGTTCTGATTCACAGTGGCATCTCTCTCTGCTTCTTATTCATTACCCAAGCATCTTGGCTAGCAGGGGCCTGTTAGTGGCTTTGGCCATTTGGAACAAACGGTGGAATTTTATGGTAAACCCAGAGACACTTTATGGAGGTGTAATATCTTGGTTTTGGTTTCCATCACATTTTTATAGCACAGAGGCCAAAAACACATCAAAGAAGCAAGTCTGGCAGAGAGTACCAACCTCAAATTCATTACACTCCAATTAGGCTGTTAAGAGGAGATAAAAGAAGCAGCAAAACTGTATGTCCTCCTCAACTGCTGTTTGCTGAGGTTCCTTCTCTCTTTTGTGGTGTGGGTCCCCAGGCATCTTAGTCCACCAGCAGTAGCAGTGTTGTGTGCCTGGGGACAGCCAAGGCATCCTTCTCATTAAAGCTATATTGGATCAAAGGGCTTTGGCCAGTCCATGTGAAAGAACAAAGGGGTTTTTGTGGATCTCCCTTTGTTACTGACCACTTTTTCACCATTTCACTTTATTGTTCTCTTCTATGTGGTTTGTAACAGACTGAACTGCAGATACGTTTCTTGGATGTAGGTTCCTTTCTGTAAAGTGTGAAGGCCAATGCGTGGGGGAGCTGAGGAAATGGGTCTGGCCTCAACCATGCCCTTTGCTTGGGGGTCTCTGTAGCTTTGGGATCATTCCTGTGGAAACAGGAAGGAAGCAACAGTTGCAAAGCAATAGGTATCAAGAAAGAAAATCTGCAGCTTGGTTGTAATTGGAATATATGAGGGATAAAATGCTACATTTCAGTGACTCTTCTCAATGGCTTATTAAAATGGCAAATATCTTTAGATTTTGTGCTGTTGCTTCCTATGTTGCTGAGTGCAGAAGCCAGCAGGACCAATTGGGGACCTGCCTGGTAAAACCTTCCATGGTGAAAACTGCTGTGGCATTTAGCTACTGGCAGAAGCAGTTATAAATAAGTTAATCTTTCCTATATATACCAACATTTTATTTGTGGTCTAAATGGCTAAATAACTGTTTAGTCTTGTAGAGAGAATCAAAACTATTTTTCAAACCATCAAACAAAAATCACATCTTCTAACCGATGCTTGATGTTGTTGTTGAAAGTGGTGATGCTTTTTTCCACATCCTGAAATGTCTGGATATGGTCAGTCAGAAACATTGAGGGGTTTCCCTCCCTGATTCATTCCCAAACAGCTTCAAGAGTGACTCCTCCTGCTTAGAGTACCTGATAAAATCTGTGGACAGTTCTAGACAGCTCTATGAATAACACTAGGTCTATCCTCACACGGGTCAGGCTTTGATGGATAAAGAATGTTTCTGCTAATCACTATGTGTTTCAACTGCCCTTTCATGGAAAGTGGACAGCATTACAATAGGATGGTCTGTGGTGATGTCCAGGAAGCCCAGAACTTGGGTAGGACAGTCAGGGACACCAGCTCACTAGTGACCCTTGAGAAGGTGCTGCATGTAAGTAGTATATCCAGATAAACCCTGTCCTAACTAGAGGATTTAGGTCTTTGCCTCATCCCTCTGTGAAGGCAGTCTCCACACAACCTTGTGGTCATGGAGTGGAAACCATCAGCTACAGCCATGTTCTGTTCTGCGTGTCTACGATCACCATAACTTTAGGATGCATCATAGCATGAGTTAGTCATTCAGTTCAGATGCAGCCTCAATATGTCTATCTCAGAGTTAAGGGACAGCCTGTTCTTTCTGAACACTGTGTGACAAAAGTTTCAAAGACCCAGCATGTGAATGTAACATCTTGGGTCACAGTTTTCTTAAGGACTGAGACCACTGACTGTCACATCTTGCTTAACAAGGAAAGTTATCTCATTCTCCACTCTAGCTGTAGCCTTAATGGCTAAAGCTGGCTTTGTCTTCGCTGGGAGAAATTGCTAGGCTTGTATTAAAAAACAGATGTAATTCCAGGGAACTCACAGAAATCATATTTTATGCCTAATTTTCCAGATCAAGATAGCACTGCCATTAGACTGGCCTTTGAGCTTATCTGGAAAAGTATAAACCATCCTGTTCTCCCAGGTAATTTACTTGGTCTCAGTCATGCAACACATCTTCATCAATCTTAGATAATTCTTGTTGTTGTTGTTTTTTTTGTTTTTTTTTTTTTCTTCCTAGTAAATGTCAATGTCTTCTATCCCTCTGGCTGGAGATCACAGCCAAAGAGACCTGAGGGTGGGCAGGTGCTCCTTCTCCCTGCAGAGCTACATAGCTCATTCTTCCGCATGGCTCTAGGTTTGTAGGAAAACCTGGGTCTGGTCCTGGTCACCAAAAAGAAGGGGAAAACTCCACCCTGCTACACCACCCTTCCCTGACCCCAGATAGCAAAGAGCAATCAGTGTCTTGGGTGAGCCAGCACTGAGAGGCCCCTCTCAGCCTTTTGCTGAGGAGGAAACTGCTGTGGGCAGGAAGCCTCAAAGGGATCCTTCAGCACAGCCCAAAAAGAGTTTCCCAAGCTGTTATGTTTATGCTTGCCGCAAAGCCACAAGGAAGGACAACTTTTCAGATGCTTTTAATTCAGCACGCTTTGGCCCAAACCACTCTCCCTTCATCTGTTTTTTGCAGGGGAGCATTGAGCTGAGATGTCTGCTACAGTACTGCGCGTGCAGGGCTGGCTTCCATGACAGGGTCAAGGCTGGAGGAGGACACCCTAGAGCTTCTGTCCCATTCTGAGGAAGGAGCAGTGTATGCAAACTGTGCCCAAACTGCTGAGATGCAATCCTATGTCTCATATTGGGTTGGGACCCAAGTGCACAGCACTCCTCTGTCACTGTTGTTGTGCAGGGAAAGAAAAGCTGGTATGAAAGGCCACCAGAACATATACCATTGTGTGACCTGAGGCATTTCCCCATCACTTGGTCTCTGGATCTGTGATAGCTTGAAGGATAACCTCATCCACAAAATAATTTTCTCTCCTTCCCCATTACCATTTTTGACTTGGAAGGTTTTTAGGAGGTTTTTAACTTCTTTTTTGTCTTAAAAGCTGGTCTCCCTCAACACACGCAAATGATCAATAAAACGACTTCCAGAAGAAATTTGGTTTTGGCTGGAAATAGCATTCAAAAGCTTTCCCCTGTGGAGGAAGACAAAAAGATTCCTACAGAAGGTTATTCATCTCTTCTGCCAGGAACTGTGGTTCTTTGCGCCTGTTTGAGTGACCCAGCAGTTGGCAAAGTGGCTTTCTGTACTCTCTGCTCAACCTATGTCACCATTTTCCAGTTAACAGTCATCCAGCACTCCAAGAAAGTGTTGTCAGCTGGGTTAAAGCAATGTCCGGAACTGAGAACAACTCTGTGTTGGTAAGGCATTTCGAAATCATTGCCTGATATGGTGGTAGTCAGAAGCTTCATGATGAGCCCTGGATGCAGACCTTCTTCTACTGCACGTTTCTTGTAGTAGCCATGGCTGCTGTTCGGGTGAGAGTTACCAGGTCACCTCCTCCTGTGCCAAAAGCCAGAGTTTCAGCCTCAGCAATGCAGTTATTAAGCAGGTGGATGTCTCGCTTCTTCCCTTTTGTAATGTCTATGCTAGAATATTTTATTAATGAAATCACTGATGTTTATTACCTACTAAATTATCTCCCGCTCCAACAATCTCTGAGGGTTATTACCACAAAGACTTGCACAACACATGTTAAAAGCCATCAGTTTAAATCAACATATACTTTTATTAAAAACAAAACGGAATGTTTTTTTTCTAATCCCTGCATTCCAGTTGCTAAAGCTGAGATAATCTTCTGGAGGAGCTAATGGATATTGTTAATAGCTGGATTGAATTTATAAAGAGCTAGAAGAGAACAAACAGGAGAGTAGAGACAACCTACAGCAGCAGCAGTGAGGGCAATCAGTTGTGCTTCACTCACAGGACTTCCTTTGTGTCAGTTGCTTCATCCAGTCAAGATGATGCACAAGATCAAGTTGGATATTTGTAATTATTCCTTGCATTTCCTTTCTTCTGACTCAGTATCTGAAATTT
This sequence comes from Gallus gallus, assembly GCF_016699485.2. Lineage (NCBI taxonomy): Eukaryota > Metazoa > Chordata > Aves > Galliformes > Phasianidae > Gallus > Gallus gallus. The sequence goes on along the minus strand of NC_052536.1, from coordinate 13,474,666 downwards.
GAAGGGTTTAAGCAACTGTAATATTGTCAGTGCATGTTTGTTTCCAGCTATTTCTCATTCCTAGTCATTTGCTACAGTAATTTAAAAAGGCTATTGTTTGTGATCAGTTTATTGCAACAAGATATATCTGTAAAGGTGACTGAAGAACTGTTATTTCCAGCCTAAGCTTCCTTTCCCTGCCCCTCTCCCCCTTATACTCACCTACATCCAGATGTGGAGTTCTCAGTACAGAGGAGACATAGACCTGTTGGACCATTTCCAAAAATGATCCAAGGGATCATAACCTCCCCTACAAAGACAGGCTGAGAGAGCTGTATCTGTTCAGCCTGGAGAAGAGAATGCTGCTGGGAGACTTGTTAGCAGCCTTTCAGTATCTAAAGGGGGGGGCGTAAGAAAGAAGTAGACTCTTTAGTAGGGTCTTTTGCAATAGGAGAAGGGGAAATGGTTTCAAACTAGAAGATGAGAGATTTAGACTGAGTATGAGGAAGAAGGTGTTTTGTTTGTTTTACAGTAAGAGTGATGAGGCACTGGCACAGGTTGCCCAAAGAGGCTGTGAAAGCCCTGTCCTTGGAGGCATTCAAGGTCAGGATGGATGGGGCTCTGAGCACCTGATCTGGTATAGGTGTCCCAGTTCATTGCAGGGGACTTGGACCAGATGATCTCTAATGGACCTTTCCAACTCAAACGATTCTTTGAAATTGAGCTAAATCTAAGCAAGAACATATAACCTAGGCTTAAGTCTCCTTGATGATGGCTGAGGACGACAGATTTACTTAATTGCATGAATGACATGGGGAGCAGGTAAAAAGGTTTGGATCACAATTGCATTGAGCAAGCCTTGTGGTCATTAATGAACCCTATGAAAATAGCAGTACCCTACCAAATTGAAATAGTCTCACTTCACAGCTCCACTGGTTGTATATAACCCGTGCTAAGTTGCATACTGATACAAGATAAGCAGGGCAGCAAGAATCATGGACTTGCTTATTGATTTCTACAAGGCCTGGGCTTCCAGTTAAGCTTACTTGTGTATGTGACTTTCTTAGAATACCTCCTGTGTGCTGACATATCTCCAGCTCATCTAAACTCAGAAATCAATTACAGCATGAGGACTTCAGTGGAAAATTGTGTAATAAAACACATCTTGTGACATTTCATCAGGTACTAGGGAAGGACTTTCTCCAAGAGACGATTTTCCTCATGTGTTTTTTTCTTCTCTTTGGATAATTTTAAGACCTGCCGTGAGTCATGTCCATCGTAGTGGATTAGGAATGGTGCCTTTGGCATGTTTCAGATTACTCAGTTTGGAAATAACAACGTTATGGTTTCTGCAAACAGTGTAAACTGAAGATGTGCAGAGCACTCATTCCTAGAGCTTCAGAGCACCCCCAAGGGATAGTCCCTGATTTCAACACGGAGGGAAGGCCATCTGCAGCAAGGGTGTTCATCCCATCTCTGCACACAGCTGTAACCATCTCCCTGACATGGCTGCAGTGTTTGTGCTAGGCATCTAATCCACCTCTAAAGGACCTCCTTGGGTGTCTTCACCTTTCTTGGGTGAAGTAATAAGTGGGAACCCCTGACTTCCTGTCCTTTCTTTCCCTTCCTTAGCAGCACAGAGGCTGATGTCACTCTCTCAACAGATCCGCGGGAGGTTCTCACTGGGATTTTCCTCCCTGGGATAACGCATGGTGTTTACTGTCTGTTGGCTTTCCGGTGGTCTCCCATCCTCCAGCACAGGGGAGTCACGAGGTCTTTCCCCAACACCCCCTCCCCCCCGCCTCATGCTCTGTGGTATCTGTTGTTTTCCAAGCGCTGGAATCTCTGTCCCCGTTACGTAGCCCCAAACCTGACCTTGTCGGAGACCACACACGGGTGTCTCTGGATGGGAGGGGAATGTATGGAATGTTTTTCAATGAGCAGTTTATGAAATTCCTTTCCTATATGTTTCGGAAATTCTTTAAGTTAAGGAGCACAAACATTTCTCCAAGGAAACTAGAGTTTGCAGCAGCTCAAATGCAGGCACTTGTTTTTTAAAAACATTCTATACTAAAGGGGGTGGGGGGAGGGAAGCAAGGGGGTGGAAAAGATAAAAAGAAAGGAGGAGATGTAAACAAGGAAGCCTAACTCCTAGCTCTGGGTATGCGGCAGTAGTGAGGCTGTGGGCCTCCATGGACCAGTGGCAGGCTGAGCCCTCTCAGTGGGGCTACCAGCTGCCAGAGGGGACAGATAGGAGGCAGAAAGACCAGTGCTCATTGTGGAATTGTCTGAGGCAGGATAAGGCAACACTGAGAGCATAGGAACGCCTTAAATCCAAAAACTTCTCCTGAAGAAAAAATTGTGTGACTCTTGGGTTTCTCTTCCCTCTCAGAACACTTTCTATATTTCTGTGTTGAAAATAACAAGATCAAGTGCTTAAACAAAGCTTGCCAGAGGAGACCAAAGGGCATTTTCTGGTTCCTTCTTGCATTTGACTGAAGGACAGTGTAGGAAAGGGAGGCCTTCGGCCAGGCTGTGGGGCAGGCGGGAGATGGAAATCACCCCGCTCTGCCTGGGTGTGTGCTCCAAGCACTAAGCTATTGTATGATAAGGTGGTACCACCTCTTCCTCCCTTTGTGTTTTTAGAAGAAAACGATGTTGCCGTCGCATGTCTGAAGGGCCCTGATTTTGGTGGGCACACTGAAGGGGAGCCAGGGAAATGCTGGTGAGAGGTAAAGGTGGAGGTGCCTGTTGAGGCTGAGGTGCTTTGGGGCATGCTCCAAAGTAGAATTAATAATTCTGAAAACTCAGTGGTTTCCAGGGACTGAGAACCTTTGTCTGGGACTCGCATACCTCAGTCCCACTTTAAGTGCCTAGGTCCTTTTTTGGAACTGGGCCTAATCTGCTAACTCAAACCCAGCTTGCATGCGTCAGAACTGTAAGCCAATATAGAGTTGGCAGGAAATGGCTTTCCTATCCTGTGAACATTTTCAGTAATTTTTTTTAACCGAACCTGTGTTTTAAACTTGGGCCAACAGCCAAAATTTAAAAAATTTCACAAAGTGAAAACCCAGGTTTTGAATTTTTTTTCCTCTAGCATCAGCTAAAACATTTGATTTTGATATCGACTTCTTCGTATTTTAGTATTCTACTGCCAGTGGCTTAATTTTAAAAACAAACTTGGAATTTAAAACTGGAGGAGTTGGTTGAAGTACATCCCCCATCAAAAGTCTTGGGTTTGATGGATTGACATGTTCTGATCTGAAAAGCTTTTCATCAGAAACAACCATATGCCGATTAGCTACAGCTGTTGGCATCTGATGGTAGTGGTCTGTATTAAATAAGTATGTTGGTGTAATGGGACAGATGAAAAACACAACAGCTGGCACACACAGGCTGTTTCATCAGAGACACCACCTCACAGGCACAGAAGATGATTTTGCTTCTAATTAGGTATAGTACTTTGCTGAAGAACAAGTGCTATGACTCGTAGCATCATGGCCATGAGAATGTCTGGATGTGGGACCTTCCACCACTGCAGACCATTTGAATGATAGATCTGCAAGGGTATCACTTAATAATTTGCTTGGAGAAGTCCTAACCCTTTGAAGTTACTGGAAAAAAAGGTCTTTGACTTCAGTATGGCCAGGACTTTTCCCACCATATCTAGTTTAGAATTTGACTTTTATTTTTTGTGCCTTCTTTTATGTTGCCCTTTATGCCTGGCATTAGTCTTCCCTCCTTGATTCTGATCCAAAAACCATTGGAATCAATTGAAGTCATTCCATCACCCTCAGTGGGCTTTGGAGCAAATCCCTTGCACACTAAACAATCCCTATCTCATCTTTCAAGTACTTCCTGCAAAATATGCTGCTTTCACAAATCTCTTAAGCACAGCTGATCCTGTGTAACATTTTTATTGCTTCATGATAGACTTTCAGCCAGTAAACTGTATGTGGGTCAGTTAAAGGCTAAACAAGATTCACCAATCAGGTTTGATCAGTGTTTGGTCTGTATGAGCAACCGAGCAAGAAAATACATTGTTTACTAATACTGAGGATGTGTAAAAGAGTAAGAATTCCATTTAGAAACAGGTCTTGTGTCATAACTATTTCACTGTCACCTAATATTCTCAGAGTGATTTGTAGTATCTTTTCAGACACTTAGGAGAATGTTTTGGAAATAAGGTAGGGAGTTGTAAGAAAAATGTGTGTATCTTTTCAATATTTTGCTGGTTTCAATTGCCAATAATTAAAGAGTATCTTGCAATTTAAGAAGTACTGTGGGCAGAGAAATCACCCCCCCCAAAGTCAGATCCATGCTCTAACATTGTACCTGGTGGTGTTTTTCCTTTGGTGGATAGTGACTGCTGTTGGCTGGCTGTAGGGCAGCTTTCACTTGTCACTCACTGGCTGTATGGACAGAGCTGTTCAGGTTGTTCTGAGGGAGTTTTCTACCATCCCTTTTCTTTTGTTTTCTCTCTTTCCTACCTTCATCCTTGCTTCATCTCAGACACAAGATCTGTGACCTCTTTGCTCCCTCTTCTTCTTGTTCCTCCCATCTCCATGATGACATTAGTACTACACTAATGTTTCCTGACCTTGAAATGCTTTTTGGATAGGTGACATATAAATGCAAAGTAATAGCACTTGCCCTGAAAAGACCAGAAATGTAGAGAAGATGCATCAGATTCAAAAAGGTGCTTGTTTTAAGATGAATAGCAGATTGAATGGAGGGAGAAGACAAAATACCAGGAGTACTTTCTTTGCTTAATGTGAGAGCTAAATTATGTTGTCCTATAGTTTTCTCAGTTTCCTTGTTTTAGTGTGAGCCAAGTGATAGTTCACCTTACTGTGCTGGGTAGAAACATGAATTTAATGGGTCCTTATCCCCCAAGCCAACATCTTGCATCTTCACATTGTGTGGGACGCTCATGGATCTCATAGTCCTACTTTGACTAGTTGGTGATCTGGTTATGTGAACTGTGAAACTCCACTGTGTTGCTGGGCAGTCTGCAGGAGCAGGTAGATCTGCAGGTGGGGATCTGTTGAAGAGAAGGGTAAGGGAATATGTGGAGAGTGATGGTTGTTCGCACCAAAAACGGAACTGTTTGGAAGACATGTAGGAATGACGGGATGCTATAAAGAGGGTGACCAAGTGTTCAGAAGTAATGGAAGTGACAGAGAACAGGCAGTGTCTGGAACCATGTTGAAATTAAGTTCCAAGAACAAAGCAGAACATCCTGGAAATTATTGAAATGAAATATCACGACTGATCTAGCTAGAATTTGCTGGCTTGCAAAATGCCCGGAGGTTTAGCACTTCCCCCCTGAGAAAAGAAAATCAGAGATGGTGTAAAACAAAAAACTCAGAGAATAACATCATTTTTAAGGTGACAGAAATCTTAGTTGTCACATACTTCCTATCATCTGAACATCCAACCTATGGACATTTCCAGAGGAGGAAGGGCTGTGTTCAGACTTGCCTCTCCTCCCCAGCCTACTTTGCTTTCAGATTTGGACTGCTGTTATCTTGAGGACAACCTATGTCACAGCAGTGAAATTATGAACCTATAGTGACTCCCGTCCAGTTGTCACTGCAGTTTTCCAAACAACAACAAAAATGTACAGAGCAGGACCCTCAGACTATCCAGGAGTGGTAAGCACAGCTTCACTTTGAAGCCATCTGTCAAACATCTGGCTTCAGAAAAAAAACTCACCAAGCGAGAATGTGGAGGAACTCAAAGTTTTTTTGTTGGTTTTCATTTTTTTTCCTCCATTATTTCTCCTCCTTTCTTTCATCTGGCTAGGATTAAATATTTTGTTTTTCTCTTCTACATGCATCAACATGCCACTGTGGGACTGCATTGCTTCATACACAGACGAATAAAAATATGTTACCAATGTTCAAGTGGAACCTCAGCTGTGTTGAGGTAGAAACTGCTCAGGGTTGAAGTAAAGGTGTGTCACCGACTCCCAGGCAGGCGTGAAGTCAGATGGTTTCTCTGCAAGGGGAGAAGATAGAACTGTGGGTCAGTCCCATAATGCTGAGGGAAAATTCAGAGAAGAGTTAGAAAACAGGGAAGGGAAATTTCACTAGCTCATTCAAGATCAGTTTATTAAAAAATCATGGGAATCAAGACTGGAAAAGAAAACACATTGTGTTAAGTCATCTTATCCAATCCCGGCAACCAACCAGTTTAGGCTTCCTCCCATGGGCTTTCCAAGCAAGTTTAACCCCTAGACAATAATGAATGACTATTGCTGAAGTACAAAATCAGGTTGGCTTCTGGTTTCCACCAGAAAAGCCATCTTTTTCTCTTTCTGATCTATACCTCTTCTGTTTTTCACACCCTGCTCAGACCTCCCAGACAAATATCCTCTTCCAACTTGAAAAGCAGGTCAAAAAATTGCAGTATCAGGAAGGTCAGAGATTTAGGAGGAGACCTCTGAAGTGGGTGGTCAGATAAGTTGTTAATCCCTTGAAAGAAAGGTTTCCTGAACACCATAGCAAAGATGATGATTTACTAGTTGTTATCTAACTTGAAGCTGTCAGTTTCCTGAGGACAAAGGCCTAGTGCACAATATGGCAACAAGGTATTACATTTAACCACAGAATCCCTTAACACTGCAGTGTTCCAGCACAGCAGGCTGGAAAATGTGTTGCAGCTTCATATTAATTGAGAATTAAAAAAAAAAAAAAAAAAAAGAGAAAAGAAGATGGGAGAATGTAATGAATTAAATATGGAAATGAATAATACACTCAAGTACAATCTCCTCTGTGTCAACCTGATATTCATTTCCACTTATTTCATGTTGTCCCCGCATGATCGACTTGCAAGGTTGCACAGATTTATGTGTAGGGCGTGTGGAACTGTTTTGTAGAGCTTATCTGGAAGAAAGCTGGAGTCTCAGCTATGGAGAATAGGAATGGCTCGTAAGTCTTGAGGGGCTTAAGAAGCAGCATAAGGGCAGAGGAAATCATGTGAAACTGCTGTATTTTGTCAGGGTAATTGTAAGGATGCCCCAGTTGCCTTTGCAATCGGTGCCTTTAGATTTTGTGCGATCATTGGCTCAGACAAAGGAGAGCTGCCATTCTTCAGAGCTGTTTCTTCGGACAGACATTATTTAACTATTTGGGACGGGTATCTAAATCATAGCATCCTGGAAGACTTTTGAAGGACAACGTGAAGATCCTGTGGTACAGAAGCCTTTAAGCCTTTCCTATAATGGAGCTGTCCATCCCTACTCTCTCAATAAGTGCTTACTGCTTTGGTATAAAGATGTGCAGGTTCATTTTATCTCTTTTCCTAACACTCCTGTTATTTCTATTTGAGGTTTCTTTTTCTTTGATCCAAAAGTAGGAATAGACTATGGTGAGCCTCTGCATTTTTTCTATTCTGGTATAGATAGGTTATAGATTCCTTCTTGGGAGCTGCTACAGAGTGAATGTCTTACGATGTATATTGATCCAAGAGTAGGTTATCTTAAGATGGTGAGTTACATGCATTTACTGCTTCACAATTCCAAGGATGTGCTCTTAAACCCAAGTAGTTCCATGTCATCATAGCTACCAGAGTGCTAAAATGTCCATTTGCATCTGACAAATTCCAAATGGCTTGTGATTTCATTATGTCTCTAATGTTAAACTATATGTGCAGCTAGGAAATCTCATCCCTCTTTGTTCAAAGTTGCGTTTGTCTAACATCAGCCTGAAGACTTCCTGAATCTTTGTCTCTGGCTGAAAGACTTGTTGGCTTGTTAAGATATCTTTTCTATGTGAAAGTACTTATATTTAAAAGTACACAGTCGCATTTTGACTGAACTCAGCTAAAAGCTTTCACTCACTGCATTTTAAGACTTGTTATGTCTCACAAGATCATTTTTGTGGCTTTATTTTGAACTCTAAGACATCCATATCTTGCCTGAGTTTGGGATGCCCAGAACGAAGATACAATTCTTCTAATTATTTTAATAGTGGCTGACTTGGGGACAAAACCACTTCCCTGTTTCTACTCAAAATTTTTTTTTGTACATCTGTGACTAATATCAGGTATCAAAACACTGCCCTGAAATCTCATGCTAATTTGGCTCCTTTTTACTTTATGCTGTTTGCTGAACCTGTGCTTCGCAAGACAGAGATTTTCACCCTGAGAGTAAACCCTTCAGTCTTCAGCCAGATTTTTCTCCTTTCAGTGCCATCTTTTCTTTGGTAAGAAAGCTGTGAAGTCAACAAGGCTATTAGTTTGGATTTCTCTGTCAGGGGCAGGAGATGAGTAGGGTTGAATCTCAGCCTTTGTTGCCAGCTATGATTCATTTCCCATGCCTTCAGTGAAGTGCATGTGTTAGATTGTGGTAATTGAAGCAGGTAATTCGCATATCCCCCTGAACCTGTCTTCTTTGTTCTTCACTATCTTAGTTATCTGTACGTCATCTGCAAATACCACTATCGCAGGTTTTGTATTCTCTACGTTGTTATTGAAAATGCTAAACACTGTTGTACTAACAGCCGCTTCCCTAAAGCATCTTGCTAATAATGGTCCCATTTGTATAATGTCCCTTCCATTAATGACTATATTATTTGTAGCTGAGATCTGTCATGGAAACATTTTGGTAAGACTAATATATGTCTTAGTATTTCCACACAGTGCTAAGTATTTGTTTCTTAACTAAGATCTCATGAGATATTAAATTATATGGCCTGCAGAAAAACAAATATACTCTGCCTGTACCTCTGCCACTATCAGATAGAGCTTTGTCCAAACAAAGGTATCAGTCTGTGCTGCCCCTGAGTACCAGAGCAGTTTTGCATCTCTGTGGGTCTAATTCTAAAATACATTTAATTTACTGGCAATTGGGGTCTAGCAGAAGATCCATCAGAAATACGTGGAGCTCAAATTTACTGCCTCTAGTTCCACTGGGAGATGCTGGCATTTATGTCTGGTTGTTGTTGGCCAGCATCTCCATAGTTATCCATATCTTGCATTTCAAAAAACATGACCCTTTCTTTGAGGAGGTATCACATTTCCTTGAACTCAAAGTCTATGCTTCTCTCTTGTGGTCTTGAAAACTTCAGCCCACACTTCAAATGCTTGTAAGTGTGATCTGCCATGTTCACCAATTCTGAGGGATTAGGTTTATTTACTTCCAGATAGTGCAGAATTGGGTTGGCAGTTGATGACCTGGAAGGACAACTTCCTCCTCCTAATCAGTTCTGGATGTATTTTCCCTCCTTCAGAAACAGTGCTGTTCTCCACTGTGGTGCTCAGGCAACAAGGTATTATCCATATGTCATGCTTTTCATGTGTTGTTGCTCTTGGAACCCATGTACTCATTTTCTTTGGGTTAGCCTTCCTTACTGTGTCATGTTTAATTTCTCTTGCTAAGGGCCTTGATTTCATTTTGCCTTTTTTATTTCTTCCTCTCTGTAATTGTAAAGGCCTGTTAAGTCACAGACCTCCTTAGCGCTGAATAAATAATAAACAATGCTTATGCTCTTCATTCCAAAAACTTAGTCTGCAGATTCTTAAGAGGGAGCGTAGTGTCAATGCAATCGCAAAGTGCACATCATCACCAGATGGGAATCAATACAAGGCATCACTGTAAAAGTCCACATGGTAGCACTTGTCAGTAGTTCTCCTCCAGGCTGTCAACACAGTACTCCATCATACAAACAGGAGGAGCATGTTGTGGGTTTGTATATTTGACCCTCTCTGGGGACATCACTAATATGGGAAGCATTGCCACCAGAGGCTTCTTCTGCACTTAACAAAAGGAAATGCATTTTCCTTCATTCTCTCCTCGAGTGTGTAGAAGCCCAGATTCAAAGAGCTGAGCCATGCCCTTCTTTTGTAGATAGCAGCACTGCAGGAGCTAGTGGCAGCTGTGGTAACCCAGCCTCCTACTCCTGAGGACTAGCCTAGGCCAGGCTCTTGTTTCACATCAGCTGTATCTGTGATCAATTTTAATGCTGAGTCTGCAAACCCAGGCTGTAAAACAGTGGGACGATGATGTCCACCCATAGGACCTTCAGGCCTTTCATGAAACTCTCAGACTCCATCACTTGGAGAAGGAATAACAGTGTATAGTGGTCTATTGAGCCACAGCACTGTTACAAGTATGTAGTCATGCATGAACTTGCAATGGGTGCCCTTGAAGAATGTGATGGCGGCAGTAGGGACGCAACTCGTTAGTCAGCCATCTTTATTTCTTTGTTTCCAGTGGGAGCTCTCCACAAGATGGCAATGTAACACCACACATTTTGTCCTCTCCTCTGGAAGATGTCCTCTGCTTGGGGTTTCCTTCATTCCAAGAATGGTCCCATTGGGTGTCTACACCCGTTGCACGTGGGAGTGCAAGCCCAGCTTGGGTTGCGAGAAATACAGTCTGTCTGGTGGCTTTCTGCCAAGGTGACATCAAGTCTCCAGAGAGAGAGCAAAGTCCAATGATGTGGCTTTGCCACTCCTGGTTGGCCATGGGAAAGGACCTGCCATGACCATACAGAGACACCATGCCTGGAGCAGCATAGTGGTGCTCTCTAGGGAAAATTGTAGTATTTTGAGTGACAGAATCTGTTATCTTTGTAATACCGAATTTTACTTTATCAAACAAATAATCTTAGCGCAGTATGTGGAATATCTGTGAAGCACAAGGTCACCGTAATGTGAATAAACTTGCCATAATATGCCTGCGTTATCTTATACTTGCTTCCTATTAACTTAAAAGCAGCCGGGAAGGGTGCTAGCTGAAAATGAGATGTGATCATCAATAAGTTGTTTGTATCTATTTAAACCTAGCAACAATAACAAAAGAAGTGCAAACTAAAGATGCATAACACTAGCTTTCTTCTGTAATGCAGGCCAGGATTTTGTGAATTATCCCCAGATTTCAGTACTTCCCCTATGGCTTCTGTTCTGTCTCTTACAATAAATATTTGCTTGCCAACTTCTTTGAACAGCGAAAGCAAGCCAAGCCAGTCCTGGAAGGGGCTGAGCTGTGTTTATTGTGTTGTGTTTTGGGAAGCCCTTTTTTGATATGTGTTGATGTACTTTGTCCCCTTAATTCTCATTATCCTTTTGGGTGATCTCTGCTTGCCTTTTAGTTGATTCTTGATTCCTTGAGGAATGCTCCTAGAAAATCTAGGGCAGTCAAGGGAAGAAGTGGGAATGATGAGTAAGCAGCTCCTTATCTGTTCAGAGAAGGGACTGTGTCAGAAACTGAACTGTCTTATTGTCACTATGAAGTTGTGTTGTCTTCTGAACTACCAGGTGTTGGTCATGGCTGGAAAGAGGAGAGCAGATTAAATGGATCCAATGGACTGATCTGGTATGGCAAGCTTTAAGCTCTTTGAAGCCTATGAGGACATTTCCATTTCCAAACCACAAATTATTTCCAGAAACTGGGAAACAAGAGGAGGGAAACAAGAGGAAGGAAAACTTGCACATGGCAAGCTCAGAAGAGAAAAAAAAAAATCCTTTGCAATGAAGTCATTGGACAGAAAGTAAACTGCCCACAAGCTCTTTTACCAGAAGAGTTTGGATTGAGTTTGGATCGAGAGTCCAGTGAATAAGGGAATTATATGTAACACATACATATGAACTGTCAGGGCAATAAAGAGGTATTGTCTATATGTTGGTCTCAAAACTTCCACTGAACCCTTCAGTGCATGAGTCAGTCACAGAGAAGATCAGTGTATGTGGTCCCTGTTCCAGAGCCAGGTTAAAGGAAAGGTGGAACTTTTCACAGAAAATAGTTAAAGCTTTGCTTTATCAGGCTTGCTTTTCGCTAAACTTTGCTTATCTTGTGCAATGGTTCCTGGCTCCTTCATACGGCCTTCACCTTTGAATACTATTGATTAACTAGTACCTGGTTTGCCATATGATCTGAGTTCCTCTTACATCTTTCTCTTCTTTATCTACTGGAGTTGACTCTTTTAACCCTTTGACTGGGAACTTTGTCACTTACCTGGTGACTGGCAGCTCTTTGTACAGCTTTATGTCAAGGAAGCAAGTGAGAGAACTAAAGATCCTCAGAGTGAAAGCCAAACTCCTTTAAACTGTTAAAGCTCTGAATTCTTTGTGTTGCAGTAGCATCTAGTAGGCGTGCTTCAGCTAGGAGGGTGGGCCTGCTGTGCAAGGCACAGGACCAGCACGTAACCAGAGGGCTGCTCCTGCCCTAAAAAACTTGCAGCCTCAATAGAAAACAGAAAGAATGAGAGGCACAAAGAGAAGAGAGGACTTGGCCAAGATGATTGAGCAGTAAATCAGTGGCAGAACTTTGAAGAGTTCCCTTGAGTCCTAATCTGGTGACCTTTCTAGTGGGGCAGGCTGCCTCTGGCTTTTCACTGAAGTGTGCAAAGCATTGGCTTTTAATTTGCAAATAGATTAGAGCATACAGCATCACATGCCAAAAACTTCAGCGGGAAGTTAATGTTGCCTAATGGTGTCTTGTATTGTTCCAGAATGCATAAAAGATTAATCCTGAGCAGGAAGTGAGAAATTAATGCAAATTTAAACTTCTGAAAAGTAGGAAATATACAGGTACAGTCAAAATAACCTTAACTCTGTCCTCTTCCAGCATTGTCACTATGTATGCTCAGATACACAGGATCTCATAGAAATTCAGGAAATGAGGCACGTGAAAGCAGTAAGTAAAGCCTAATACATTTTTTGTCTGAGCATATCCCATCAGGAGAAATGGGGCAGGCAGCAGAATGCTCATTCCCAACATGAGCTGAGAGTGGTAGAAGATTTGATGCCCTTGAGACTTGAGATGCGTGTGCTCCTCCATGTCACCTCTTGCCAGGGCAATCTGGCCCTGAAATCTATCCTCTGTCCTAGCTTGTGAGGTATTTCATCCCAAAGGAACTTTGAGCTCATCAACATTGTGATGTTGGCCATTGGTCTTTTAGTGGTGAGGCCAGAGCCTCCATGGTGGAATGTGTTTTCCATTTCATATGGCCGTAATCTCATAACAGTCCCATGCAGTGCCTGACCATGGCATCTCAAATGATCTTGACAATTGTCTGGACAGTGCTCTGTTATGTGGCCTGATTTTAGGGTAGTCCTATGTAAAGTCAGGAGTTGGAGTCAATCATCCTTATGGATCCCTCCCAACTCAGGGGATTCTATGATTGTATGTTCTTTTAATTTTCTTCATACTCACTTCCTGTAAGTTCATAGATTTTAAGACTGGGAAGATATTGCTAGGCTGTCTGACCTCATCTATACCAACCTTCAAACTTGTGATTCAGCTGTATTGAGTCAAATACACTGACATTGTCCACAGTATCTTCAACAAAGGCTCAAGTTCCAATCTTGAGTGCTGTAGTTTCACACAGTGAAGCTGTTGTCTGCAAGTTTTCAGGAGGCCTTGGCTCTGCTCATCCCCTCTGCAGTCACCACAAGGTTGGCTTGCTAACCAGGCATGCTCAGGAAAGAGGTTGCATTTTGGGATGCTGAGGCGTGCTGGTTTAGGAGCACTGAGAATAGTTCACCTATAAACAGAAAGTGATGCTTGGTTTCATCTATATTAGAACTGAGATTCCTCTAATACCTGGACAGATTTAATCTAGTGCCCTTTTACTTCATGGAAAAGGGGTCTAGCAGTGTTGCACATCCGTCACAATTTACAGAACTGTTGGGCTTTTATGGCGTTGAGACTCCTCCCTATCTACAAGGTGTTCACAGCTCAACTTTCCCCACCAAGAGCAAATCAAGCATCAAGAATCATGCTTTTCTGTGAAGAAAGAGTTGGATAGAGTGAACTCAGTCTCTTGTGATACTTAATAACTGATATCCAAGCAGGGTGAAATGTTTGTTGGGAGGCATTTATTAGGTATCATTTCCCTTTATGTGCTTAGATGCTTTGAGGAACTTTCTAAATTTTACCCACTGTGCAATGTTGAATCATCCCATCAGATGAGCTTCAACCTCAGATTATTAGCAGTTTATGTGCAAACATGATTCACTCATTTTGACTAGATGGCAAAAGTCTTGAGTCCTTCCCTTGCCTGGATGGTAGCAGCTGTGTCTGTCTTTCATAAAAAGAAAAAATGATGGCTAAGGAAGAGGAAATAATGTACAGTGACTGGCAATTGCAAGTTATTTGTGTAATGAATAATGTCTTAGCAATACTTCCACATCACTGGGGCTAAAATCCATACACAAAGGAAAAATGACTGAAAGGGGACACCTGTACAACCTTACTCATTTGGAGCTGTTCCATCTGATTCTCTCCCTTCATACCTCAGGACTTTTCTATCATTACATACTTTTACTGTCTCTGTTCCGTAGTGATGTATCATTTCTATCTCATGGTGGGAACTGAGGCATTGGCTAGATGAAAAGCCTTGCCCTGTGGTTAGCTGAGTCTGGCTCCAAGTCTTTTATAGTGTTTTCTTAGCTGCCACAGGGCATATTTCCCTGGGTGACCTTTTCTGTGGGGCAAGAGGAGGTTTCCAAATGTGTCCTGGTTTCTCTAAGGGACCCAATACCCATTTTTGCTTTGTCTCTGCAATGATATTTCCTAGAAGCTGAAAATCTGTCCATGCCCTTTTGCTTATGTTCTTCCTCGTATACCCACTACTGGCTACTGTCAGACCAAAAATACTGCATTACTTGGACGTTTAGTCTTATGTAATATGGCATTTATGGTCTTATGAGGTTTTGGAGTTTTCCTGTTTTTCATTGTGGTCTCTACTGAGCAGTCAACATGCAAAATGACCCCAGAAAATTTGGTGTTTTTGCCAAATGTATCTCTTAATCACTTTCTCTTCTATGAAATCCTGCCTCCAGCAAGGTTGGCAGTTGACAGAACACTCTACCAACCACCCAAAAAATGTTTACTAGGTATGTGCTGTGTGTTCATCAGGAAGTCACAAGGCTTGCTAGTGTAATTAAGAGTTGTGTAAGTGAAACATGGCACACTTTAAAATCCAGATCGTTTGTAATGTCCAAAAGGAGCTGCAACAATCATGAAATCTGATTTTCCATATAAAATTGGCCTCAAAATGTATTCTGTTAATTGTTGCTTGGATTCCAGCTGCTTGTACTTGTGTTGAAGGAGACATATAGATACCTCATCAACAATGGCCAGGAGTTAGACATAAGGCTCTGTCAAAGGACAGGGCAGTGGTAAGGGAAGGGGCAGGTGCTGGGGCCGGACTGGTACAGCAGTGGCCTATCAATAGGGATGTGATTTTCAGAATGTCTCCCTCTATTTCTGGCAGAAGATGTCAGGGCCAATGAATCCTTGAAGCTCTCATGTGCAAGTCTGGATATGTTCTGTCCCCATTTGCCAGCTCTGCTGGGGAAATGACTGTCACACCACTGTCCCATCCCTCAGCAGCTATTTGGCAACCTCCCCTTTTACATCAACAAGGCAGCTGTCTCACACTCTATCCGCCAACCATTTTCTTTTTCTTAGCCCTTCCACCCTTGTCATATCGAAGTTCAGAATTTACAAAATGTCTTATGTTCCGTCAAGAACTGAGCACAGATGAAAAACACTGGAATGATGGTGGAAACTGCTTGTAAGTGACATTATTTATCTACTAGTAAACTACACCATAGTTGGTATCAAGGCAAGTCCTGGCTCCCCTGCTATCCTCTGAGCCCCTGCTGAATTTGAGGCTTGTTTGAGGTCCCCTTGGCCACTCTTGGCTCCCCACTCTGTGCCACATCCCTTGTGGATGGACATATTCTGCAGCAGGACCAGCCAGGTTCAGAACAGAAAAGGCACATCTCCTTTGCTGCCACAAGCACTTTGCTCAGGTCCACTTCAGGCCATCTCTCTTTCCCAGTCAACCCACTTGGGTCCACTAGTTCCTTTGTGCCAGCCAACACCTCCAGATCCTACCAGTTTCAGGGTCTGGGCAAGGTCAGAAGTTATTTTGGGATGTATCTCACTTTGAAAAGTGTTGCAAACCATGAAGTCATTGCTAGAACTGGTTGGAAAAATGATTTTTATGTTTTTTTTTTTTTCTACCACAAAAAGCAAATACATTCAAACTGAAATTGTGGGGAAAGGGATGGTTTTAACAGATTTTCCAGCTTACAAAAAGGTTACAAGTCTTCTAAAACCATTTGCTTTCTTTTTTCTTCTTTAACTGATTAGAGGTTTGGCACTGCTCATTTATTTGTTTATTGTTTAAGGTTGAAATAACATTTCATTTTTAAATTCGACTTAATTTTTACTAGAAAAGAGATTAAACAGGGAAAAGTCCAAATCAAATATTTGGCAATTATTTTTATCTGTACCGGTTATTATTATTATTTATTTGTTTATTTATTTATTGCCTAGTGGTCTGTGAACGTTTGCAGTGTTTCCTTCCAGTCTCTTTCTGATGTGGAGAGGAGCATTGTTTGAAATTTCAAAGTCTTTTATGAGAAAGGGAAAGTCTTTCCTGCCAAGATCTAGCTATGGCTAGAGTATGTCTTAAAACACTAACTGTCAGAAGCTGTGATCTGATTTACCAGGGAGGGTTTTCTAGCGTTGTCACACCCCTGCATAGCCTCTGAGGAGTGAGTAACAGGGAGCTATTTCTGATGGCTACCACCTGCGTGAGCTCTTAAACATCTCTAAAATAAAGTGTATCGTATTTTGGGAGAGGGAGATGTGTGAGGAGCCTCGAGTCAGCCAGGAGCATTTGTAAACAGAATGATGCGAGGTGGGAGTCAGTGAATAAGATTAACAACATGGA
The DNA here is from genome assembly GCF_016699485.2 of Gallus gallus. NCBI lineage: Eukaryota > Metazoa > Chordata > Aves > Galliformes > Phasianidae > Gallus > Gallus gallus. Next base: position 13,457,987 of record NC_052536.1, on the reverse strand, counting down.
GGAAAGGACTGGGAAATTGGATGTTGGGGTGACTCATTGTGAAGCCCACTGTAAGCACATGTCCATGGCTGGCAGTGAATGTCCAGGGCAACTGTGAGGCAGAGGGCGAGCAGACCTCCAGCATGGTCCTTGGGATGCTGGCAGTTCAAGGGCTTCTCGAAACAAAAGAGGCACCTTCTTGTTCATGGGCATGGCCAGCAAATCTGAAAATGCACTGTAAATTTGGATAAAAATCTCGTGTTTGTGACTTAGCCAGAGTAAAGTCGAAGCGTCTATTGAGCTAACAGAGAATGTCCTGTGACACGTGGTTATGAGGGCATCAGTCCTTTCTTTTCCCTGCCTTTCACTGATGCCTAGATTGCCTTCCAGACCAAATGTGTATTTAACTTTTGACTGAAAAAAGACGATATTTTTCCCCTTTATTCCACTGAAGTTTCAATTAAAATGATCACCAAACTGCAGGTTTTAATCATTCATTTAGCCTTACTTTGAACCGTATCTCTCCCTGGCAGAGCTGAATAAGTGAAATTCAGTGTATCTCCATTCCTTGGGAGCATCGCATGTTCTTTCTTAGCTCCCCTACATGAACCTTATGGGTGCTTTACTCTTTACAGTGTGGTATATCTGAGTGACCAACACAGGCTTGGTAGAGGCAAAGGGAAGTGTAAGTGCAGAGAGTTTCCAAATGACCCCAGAGAAGTGTAGAAATCATGTTGTTAACAGCCATATTCTTCATGGCAGCTATCCAGAGCCTTGTAATTAGATGTGAATATTACAGTTGGCTTCAAAACGATATAGAAATTAGAAATTGCTGTCACTTGGGGAATTAGAGCATCCTTTCATTGGAGGGGGGTGGGAGCAGATTGGTGGTGGGCTCGTTCTGTGTTTTTGTATTCCAGGCAGTTTGCCCATTGAGAGGAAGCTATTTATTGATCTCCGACTGTGAGGGTTAATAAATCTCTCTTCAGGCTGGTTCAAACTCTGGCCAGGTCAATTTGAGGCAGATGATAACTGCTGCTGAAGCAGAGGCGAACCAGCCAGTAGGAGCTGCCCAGGTCTGGTCTGTGCTGAGAAGCCAAGACTGTGTGGACCCTTGACCTTCCTTCCAGCCCCCAGCCTCAGGGAGTTTGGATTTAATACATCTGGCATGGCAGTCCTTTAGTTAGAAGAACTGCATGTTTTCCTATCCCATCACCCATTATACATCCGTGTCACCTTCGGAGCGGGGGGGGGGGGAAGCATCTGCTTGGCGAACAGACTGCTTTCATTACCCCATCTCCTCCCCTCGCCTCCTGAAGGACGTCTTCATTAGGAACCTCTGTGTGTGGAAATCAGCTTATGCTCCAGACAATACGCGAAAGCCCCCTGGAAGGATTTTATGAGAGGTCACACACTCGAGCCTGTCTGTCACTGGTTACCCGGGGGTGGCCACCCCACCCTCCTCCCTCCCCGGGTCTGCCCTTTGATTCCTCACCCCGAGTGGCAAATGCCTCTGCTTCAATAGTCTTAATTTCCAATTGTCTCCATGAGCTTTGGAAGTCTCTCTATCACACCCTGAACAAATACGCTTTTTTTTTTCTTTGTATTTGTTCTTCTGCGCTCGCTGCTGATTAATCGGTTCTTTCCCCATTGCCATGTTGCTGCTCTAATCAAGGACAGATTCTTGTGAAAATAGGTTGGTCTTCCCCTCCACCACCTTTCTGTGTGTGTGTCTGTTGGTTTTTTAAAGAAATTTCCTAGAACTGGTAGATTTGGCTGACTCTCAGCTCTCTCCTGATGCAGTAGGGTTAAAGGCAGCACTGGGTGGCCTGTTTGCTCTCGACTTTAACCTTTTCATCGTTCTCAGAGAGAACCTTTCCCCTACTCCCCTTCCTTAAAGGGTGCGCGTGGCATAGAAAGCCTCAGTGAAGTTCTACTGATGGAGTTAGGCTCGGGTAATGCTTCCTACCAGCCCTTAGGCAGAGATTTGATCCTAAGAGATGCTGGGCACGTTCTACTGGGTACTGAGCACCATTGATGACCTCAGGATCTGAGGCATGTGGCATTTCATGGGTGCTCTCAGCCTTTTTCAGGATTATGCATGCATCCTGAAGCATCTCCTGTAGTCTGATGATGAAATTCATCATCAAGTAAATAACTTTCCCTGGACTTTTGGATTCCCCCACCTCCTGTTAGGCGTGGAAAGGACCACTTAGAATCATAGATTCCTTAAGGTGGGAAAGGACCACTAAGATCATCTTGTCCAACCGTTCACCTACCACCAATTCTGCCCACTGGCTGCATCCTTCAGTGCCACATCTCCTGAGTTCTTAAACTCCACCACCTCCGTGGGCAGGCTGTGCCAGTGCCTCACCACTCTTTCTGAGAAGACATTTCTCTTAACATCCAAACTGAACCTCCTCTGGTACAACTACTGACAGGACAAGAGACAGTGGCTTCTGGTTACCCAGGAGAAGAGGCTGACTCCCACCTCCCTGCAACCTCCTTTCAGTTAGTTGTAGAGCACACTTCTCACCTTCCAACCTGGGCCCTGGGTGTCTGTCAGCCAGGCAGGCAGGTGAGTTCCTGCAAAGCCTGCGGAGGGCACTAGAGAAGTGCAGAAGGGGTGAGATGGGGCCGGAGTGGCAGTGCATGTGGCTGCCATCTGCACAGCTCCTGGTGCCGACCCTGGGAGGGCGAGGTGGAGGTTGAGGGAGAAAAAAGAGCTCTCAGACTTTTTCTTTTAGGCTTTTTTTCCTCTGCACTGTAGAGCAACTAAGGTCTTATCAACACTTCCCTCCCCATCCGAGCTGTGATTACTGAGCCTTCCCGTGGACACGCTGGGTGTATGTGTGCATAAAAATATATGGCTGTATAATTAGAACCAGCCAAGAATATTTGGCTGAAATGGTGGTGGAAGTGGGTGGGGGGCTCAGGGGTGTCCAAATATACCGATTCATCAGAGCCAGAACTCTTCATGGGAAGTGTCAGGTTTGATGAATTTCCCGTTTTCAAAAAAGAAAAAGAAAGAAAAGGTTTTGACATATTTGAAACATTCCAGTGCAGTGTTTTTAAACCATCACCTCCCAGCCTCATTTTTTTTTCTGCTCACAGAGGTTTTTGAGATCATTCTGAATCAGGCAGAACATGCATTTGACGTGCGGCCAACATCCTAAACACCAGCTAAACAGCATCAGTCAGTCTTCTTCCCCGAGAAAAGCTTCCTGATAAAACTGGTTGAAGCTGAAATGTTCCATAGGGATGTGTCAACTCCAGCCAAGCAGCACATTTGACCAAATGAGGCATAAGCCACCTCAAACTGAAATGTTTCCTTCTCCCATGCGCTTTGTAGGCTCTTCCCCTCCCCAAGATACGCTTTCAGTCCTGCACCGAATTAGCTCTTTGGTCTCCAGGTTTCCCTGCATGTTCCCAGAAACACAGAGACATGCAAATACTGGGATGTTTGGGAAACTCGTGTAGCCCAGGGAGACTTTGGGGAACTCAAACCTACCTGCCTGGAGCATCTAAGCCATTAATTAGGAGCACGTCATTTGGGGGGTCGGCTCAAGGGCCACGTGGACAGTGCTTTTTGCCCAAACTATTATTCATGCTTGTTTAGGTAGAAAGCCCTTGTGCAGGAGCCCAGATCCTCAAAGGTTTGGCTTGCCTAGGGAGTCAGATGCCTAAATACCTTTGAGGATCGCAGCCTTAGTCACTGTATCCACAGCCAGCTTTAAATCCACTCTGGAGAACTTATAAATGCTTCTTTATGAGCTTTTCAAGCTGGACTCTGACCCTGACTGGCTTCATCCTGGCAGCACTGAGTGCCACAGCCACCCTCCTTGCTCCCCTTCTGGTGTGGACAGACACCAGAGTGTGAACCTATTCCTGGTACCAGTCCATGATGGGTGACACTAGCCTGAGTGGCAGAGGTTTGTCACTGTACCAACACAGGGAGCAGTGGAAGGGATGTGAAACATCCCTGTTTGCTATCCTAGGGGTCTAGGGCAAAACTTTCCTCAGGGGTCCTGCACCTTCCCAGCCATTGTTGGGTACAAGCTACTGCATTAAGGAGAACACCAGGTTTGATCCAGCTTGAATATATGTCCCTTTTTTTCTGTTCCATCCATGTTCCCCTCAGAGCATGCTTCCATTCTTCTCTTCTACGTGAAATTACAAATGGCAATCTCTTCATCTATGGTACTGTGAAAAATAGCAGCGAAACACAGTGTAGCAAGCAGTGCGCAATACAATGTTACAAGGAACCTATACTGCAAAGTATTCAAACTTTGGTGGAGTGCTTGTAAGCGTTGATAGCAACTTGGGATGTTTGGAGTCAGTGTTTGGATTGCTTGTTTTGTATGCTGACAAACTCAAGCCTAAATCCAGACAGCGGTCAAAGGATTGGTGTGGGACCGTACAAACTTAGAAGGAAAGTGAGGTGTTGTGATGTTGGGAAACCTTTGGCATGGGTGCATGACTGAACCCCAGGAAATTACCTGTGTGAACCCTACCAATGTCCACACTGCTGTGACCCTTTCAGAGAAGCCCAACTGTGCCACTGCTGGTGGCCCCACACCCAGGTGGGTTCAGCAGAGATACACCCTCTGCAATGCCAGCAACTTGTTCCTCCGTACATCCCCGCAAAGCACTATCAGTCCCTGACCTACTTTTGTTCTCCAACTCCTTTTAAACAAAACCTTTCCGATTCTTCTTTTTGCAGCCTCTTGCCCTGATTTCCTACTTGCTTTCCTTACATGCTTTTCCTTACATGCAGTGTCTCTGCATGTACATTCGGACCCTATACTCTTTTTATGGACATTTTCTTGTAAATATGTTTTTTGGCTGCAACCCACCCCATTACACATCCAAAGGACGCTTGATTGGCAACTCTCTCCAAATCAACAGGAAAGTCGACTGCACGCTACTCTTCTATTTTCTTCTCCAGACTCTCTTGTTCTTGGAGACAGTGATCAGACCTGACCCCCCCCCCCCCCCCCCCCCCCCCCCCCATGGACATGTAGGGGAGCTTTAAGGATGCCCCGCATTGATTTTAGGTCCCAGGGAGCCCTGTGAAGCCGAGCGCTGTCGAAGTGCATTGAGCCTTATGGAAGAACCGCGCATGACTGCTCCGGCATTCTCACGCGAGGTCTGTGGGATTGCTGGCCAAGCTGGGAACGTGCTGTGTCCAGCCCTCATTCCTGCTCTAGAGCAGGCACGGGTGTGGGTGAGCATCCCCTGAGCCAGCGGAGGCAGCAGCTGTGCACTCTTGTGCTGCTGCCTCTCATTTATTCACCTGCTTTTGTTTTTCCCCGTCTCTCCCTGCCGGATTTCCCTCAGACCCCTCTCTGCTGAGCTCTACGCACAGCATAGGGTGGGCTGGGGACTGAGTTTGCCCAGAGGGCATTGCTTTGTACCTACCAGATGTGCTGGATTTCTCACTGGCTCTCTCTGAGCAGCCCCCTGCTTCCTCTTGAGCTTGCTGTAATTTAGACTCTCAGCCTTTTGCCAGTCTTTGTAGTTGATTTATTCTCCTGGTGTTTAATGTTGGATTTGCCTCTTTGGAGGAAGGTTATAGCCACCTTGGAAATATTTACAGAGCAAAACTTCTCTCTTTTTTTTTTCTCTTATTTTTTTTTCTCACTCCTTGAGAGAAAACTAGTGTTACGGTATGTGGCTAGTCTGCCATTCCCCAACTAACAAATTCTCTACTGCTAAGGTCTCTATGTGAGCATTTGCCTTCTGTCATTAAGCCTTTAAAGATCTTGCCAGCCATTGGTTTGGCATCCAGTCCCTCTCAGCAGGACTGGTTGCCTGTATCCTGTCTTTAGCTAATGCTCTGTCAACCACAGGGGGAAACTCAGCCAACAAGATCTCTATCAGCCTTTCAAGGACCAGCAGCTCTGCCATGTGGACTGGAGTCCTGCACTCTGGCCTGATCTATTTATTAAAGAGCTCTGCCAATCAGTAGACCTTGTCAAAAATAATGTTTCCCCTTCTCCTCTCCCTCCTCCCTGGAAAATGTTGATGTCAATGACAAAATGTTTGTTTTTGTTGACTTTTTCCATGGAAATTTACAGGTTCCATTGGAAAATGAAAGATGTGTTTTCAGCTGTTGAAGATTTTTCATTTTAAGGCTTTTTCAGATTTCCAGTAGAAGAAAAATAATTGAAAAAAATATAAGGAAAGGCAATAATGACTATGAATACATGGATTTTACTAAATGACCAGATTCCCAACAAGGCTGCACTTTGCTTACACTCACTATCAATGAAATGGTTTTCTTATCATGGTGGTGCTGCTGCAGGATGGCTGTGATGTCTGCTGTGACATACATGCCCCCTCCTTTTCTGAACAGGGTTGGTAGTCTCTTGCACCCCCTCAGGACTTGTTATTCAGCATTGTTGGTTGTCTCATCTAAAATTCCCTTCTTGCTACGTCTAGTCTTCTAAAATGATTGCTGCTTCTCCTATTTACCTCTCATCTCTGCCTTCCTTTTTCTACCCCTTTGCACATGTGTGAAAATGACCTTCTTTCTGGATGGGATTTCTGGCTGGCTGCTCATCCAGAGGGCCTTCAAGCATTGTTTCAGAAGGGATATTATTTATTTGGAAGTCAGGTGGAATTGCATGGCTTAACTTCTTTTCAGCAAAGACCTTGATCTGGTTGCTATTTCCTTCTTTCAGCGTGGACTGTGCTGTGGCTACGTGAGCCATGACTGCAGTCTTCACTCCTTTGTGTTTCAGAGGGACAGTGTGAATATAGAGGGAGCCCTCCCACCTTCTTGGGACCTTAAGCAGGGGGTTTGCACAGATAAAGCCAAGGACAAGACCCTGCCTGAAGTGGTAGTGCAGGTCTTTATTTGCTCTTCAGATGTGCAGCAATCTGTGACAAAACCAAGGAGTTAATGCAGGTGACTAGTCCTGCACTTTGGCCACGGCATCATCCTTTTTTGCTCATTCAAGCACATCTGACCCTTCCACCAAGTCCTGACCCGCTGTTACCCTTCCAGTCATATCCACAGGAGCATGTCTTTGTTCTTATCCACGCCATGGACTTCCTACTTTACAGACCAAAAAGTGAGGCATTGCATCACATCCAGCACATCAGGCTCCGTTCTGCTGTACAAGCATGAGGAAAGGTGAAGAGGGCTGATCAGATAAAGCCTGGAACTGCCCCATTAGCAAGACATGCTCACAAAGCCACTGGGATCATTGGAATTAAGCGTTAAAATATTCTGAGCAAATACTGTCCTAGCCCAGTTCTGAGAATTGCCTTTTTGTGTGTTTGTATGTGTGTGGAGGGGTTTTAGCCAGGTGCTCTGACTCAGCCTCATTGAGGTTGGCAGAACTTGGACCCGTGGCTTTAGCACCTGGTGGCTTTCCCTGAGCTGGTGTCCAGCTCAGCTGGCAGCTGCCATCATAGGAGAAAGCTTTGGAAACCCAGGTCTGCCCATGCCTGTCACCTGCTTGAGATGTGTCTCTCCCTTTTCCAGATCCTTTTGTTGTGGAGATGCAAGCCTCAAGGAATGAAATACATCCTTGCTGCTGCTCCCTGGCTATACCTGTATTCCTGTCACTGGCACAGGGAAGTGGATATATGCAATGGTGTTGGTCAGCGTGAACCTTGGGTTGATTGGCTCATCGCTCCAACACCTGTCTCATGCCGTGTGTTAAATCACATAAGGACTGGTAGGAGAAGCACAGGAAGAATAGTTTTTTGCTTCAGAGAAGGCAGTTCTGTTAAAATTCCAAAAGTCTTGAAACATTTTTAGGATGAAAAGCCCTACTTTTTATATCCTGAAATAACTTTTAAAAATGTGGAGCATTAGATACTGTAAAGTACGAAGTAAAGACATTCAACCTGTCTTGACCAGATTTGAAATGAAGAGGTTTTTTTATTATTTTTCTTTTCACAGAGAATTTAGTCCTATTTGGGTTTTGTCCTGACTTGGAGAGAAAATCTTTCTAATCTTGAGTGAGTCCAAATTCCAGTGTGAGTCCTTACTTATTTTAGTGAAATAAAGTCTTGGGCCACTATGGAAATTAGCAACGAGATTTTGCTCTGGGGTCAAACTCTGTTGCTGCTTTGTAACTGCTGTGGTTCAGTTCTCTTACAAAAGGCTAGGTCCATATCTGGAAAACAGGAAAAGTACCAAGTAGCTAGTGGGACTGATCATGCAACACAGACCAAATGGAGCGTGGTGTTAGTTTGGAAGAGGAACTATCATGTGGGTAGAGCAGTGGTCTGAGACGTGAAATCTGGGTTCTCTGTCACCTGCAAACTGTCCCTGTGGCCATGGCCCAGTTCCCTGAGATCATCTTCATTAGATAGCAGTCTCCCAGTGCTGTTATTGCTTGGGCAATAGCTTTCAGCATGCCATTCATACCAATTAAATGCACTACGTACGCAAAGCCCCAGCCTGATGACGAAGGTGGCTGGTGGTGACGAGGGTGACTGGGTACCAGATACCAGTTCCTCGGCAATAAGGAAACATGCAAGCCTTTTTCCTCCTGGCTCCTATTACATAATTAGCACCTTGTGGGGAGCCAGGAGAAATGCAGATGCTGGGAGCCTACAGGAAGCTCACAAGCTGTGGGATTGGTGGGACACAAGACCTGATGGATCTGGGAGTGAGCAGGTGTATTCAGCAAGGGTTAGGTGAGGCCAGTAAGTTTTATTTTTGAAGTGGCATGGATAGAGAAGGAAGAAGGGAAGGACGAACAGCTGTAAGGACATTTTTGTTGCTGTCTGGTCCAAAAGAATGTGCATAAACAGTTTAAGATGTATGTTCCTAAGCATGTTAAATATGTTTACTGCCTGCTCTAATTGGTACTGCCTCAGGTTAGCCAGGACTAAGAGTTCCCATGGGAAGTATGCTTCAGTGAGTCAGTGGTCTGAAGATCGATGCCCACAGTGCAGTCCGTGTTAATGATTGTCTTCAAGCTGTCCTTTCTCACAGCCCGATGAAGGAACGTGGAGCTGGCCGTGTTAAGGGTCCACTGACCAATTGCTTCCTACAGGGCAGTACCAGGACTGGGTGGCACCAGGGATGCAGCCGGCATCACAGGTGTCAGCCCCAGTGAGTTGCAGGCAAAAGTGTTCAGCACCTTTTCCCAATGCAAAAAGCCAACGATGGTTTTGCACATGCAAAGACCCATGTGTGCGCACCATGTTAGTTCCCAGCATAACTCAGATGACCGCTCATTTTCTGAAGAGTTGAGTGCAAGCATTTGCCAAAAGGGGGATAAAAATGGCATAAAGCAGTTTCCTACTGCAAAATGTCATATTGATGGAACTAGCATTTTTGGCAAAGCCAGTGTAAATTTCAATATTTTGTTTTGTTTCTTAAAAATACCAACAACACAGAAAATGTCCAAATATGTAATATTGACATTTTCTGAACGAAATGTTTTGTCTCTTCATTCTTAAAATTTAAACCAACTTCTCCATAGAAATATTAGAAAGTGGCTGAGTAAAATAACTTGGGCTTCCCGTGGATTTTAGCTTTTCACTCCAACCTGGGACTTCAGCCTATTTGTCACCTAAGACAAAATGAAATATCCTCTTTTGGGATGTTTGTGTTACCCACTGCCTAAGGCATTTTGTCCTGAGGATGTTTCCAAAGAGCCCTCACTAAGTCCTGCCATACTTCGGATGGGCAGAATTTCCTGCCAGCTCTGTCATGCATGTGCCTATAGAAACACATCCTTGATATGGTGCCAAAGTGCAATGGCAGTAGAGGCAGGATGCAGCTGAGGTTGTCACATCATGTCCAAAAGGGAACAAATTGAAAATATAATCAAATGTTGCTGGATTTCTAAACATTGTTCTCCCAGGAAATGCTCAGTGGCCAGAAGAGTTAAGGGAGGGAGAAATTTGTGTCATTTTTTTGCTGCTACTTGAGAAACAGATTATGACTGAGGTGTAGGGTTTTGAGGAGCTTCTTCTGATAGTGTCACTGCTGTTTTGAGGACAAATCTGGGTTGTTCCTCTCAGCTGTCGGACGCGAGGGGTAATACAGCACATCTTCCAGGGCAGGCAGAATGGTATTAAAGCACAGGCTGGGGACCGCTGCTGCCTTGCTTGTTGCCAAACCATCAGCTATCAGATGTTGATAAGGAGCACTGGTGTGGCTCTTACTGTTTTTGAGCTCCCGTGTAATTGTTGTCTGTAAGTGCTGATTGTGAAAGGTGCTGTTCTCTACTGCCAGTTACGTTGCTTTGGAAATACAGAGGGAACCCAGAAGGAGCAAGAAGCTGAGCACAGTTGGTTTTGCTGGCCCTGGGAGGCTGGCCTGGGCTCTGCTTCCCTGCAGCCTCTACTCCCTAGCAGCCCCAGCTCCAACTTTTCTCTGGGTGTCCCAGTTAGGAAAAGAAGAGGTAACTACGTGCCAGCTAGTACCTTCTTATCTAGTCACAGTATGTTCCCCAAAGGGAATTTTTGGCCTGGTCTTGTGTGTGTGTGTGTGTTTTTATATGCTTTATTTTTATCTCAGAAAGGATAGACAGTACATTATGTCTTCAGTCCAGGAGGTTACACATTAGATAAGAGACAGGCTGATACAGTACAACTGCTCTGTAGAGTTATGTTCCTGAGATAGACAGCACTGGGAATGCAGCAGGTAAATATCTTCCATCCCCCCACATCCAGGCAGTTGATTTTGTGTCAACAAATCCAGATCCAAGTAGAGATTTCAATGTTCACATTCTGGCAGCCAGAGAATAAAGTCCACGCTGCTCCCTCTCTCTCTGGTCACCCCCCAGCCTCCCCTTGCACATCCCACTCGCTCCTCCTGCTCCCTCCTGGCCGCTATCTGCCCATCTCCAGGCTGTGGTTCAGTGGTTGCACCTCACTCCTTGCAGCTCCGCACTGCCAGCCCCAGAGTAGTGGTTGAAGGAGAGCCCCACTGTGCTGCACGTGGGGCAGGGAAAGTGGGAAATTCTGGCGTGCTGATGGTAAATATTTTGGCATTTACAGCTAGGATCAGAGCTGGTTTACATCTGGGCTTTCTGGCCCCTTTCTTGAGCATCCCTCCTGGGTGCTTCTTGCCCTTTTCTTGAACTGTGGGCTAGTGAGTGCTGGAGACAGGATACTAAATTTTAAAGGATTAAGGGTGAGCCGTGGTACATCTATTCATTTTTTTTCTATCATTGGAATAACAGCTGTGGCAGGCCTGCTGGGTCTGGTTCAGCAGCATCACCTGGCTGCTTCCATGAAGCCATCCCCACTCTGGCAGTGGGGGTGTTGCGAGGCCACTGACCCACCCCACAAAGCTGTGTGCCCTCCTTGGCTGCCCCCAAAGGCTCCGTTTCACATTGTGAAGATTAATGGCTTGTTGCAGCATGGCTGTGCTGCAGTGGGGATGGGTTTGTTTTCTCAGAAGAAACAGATAAAGGTGGCACCAGCTACTACCCAACACCAGAGACAAATTAGTAAATTTATGATTCTTTTGCTGATGGATGTGACAGGGGCTCTTTTGCATTTTGATCCCAAGCCTAGCAAAGCCCATGACCCCTGTATCAGCCCGACAATGAGCAATTGAGGCTGTGCTGCCCCAGCATCCATCAAATGCAATAATTAAGTGACTTGATTGGCATGGCAGAGATAAAAGTCGTTGTACGTAAACATTGTCACAAGAACAATGTCTCCCACTTAGAAAATGTTGTCATAACTCTGGCTTTAGTTACTGCATGTTTCCACAATGCTCTCACAGTAGGGTCTGCGTGCTTTACAAATGTTACTCAGCCTTTAATGAGCATATCTTTGTGGTTTACCTGTGAGATAAGAGCAATCTCTTATCCTAATTCTGTAGTGGGGGAAATGAGGTACCAAGAGATTATCAGCTAAGTGTAAACACTCATTTTAATACCTGGCATGAGTCATATACAAATTTATTTTCCTCTTTGGCTTGTTTGTAGCTCTTTACACATCTTCAGCATGGTTTTAGGTAGCTTCAAGTCCAGTACCAGAGGCTGACTACTGCTGCACATCCAAACTCTCTTATCTTGTACTTGGCAAGTTGAAATGAAGAATAAGCACACACCTTCCAACTCTTCAAGTCTCTGACTTGTGAGGGCTCAACATTGCCTTCTTGGTGTCCTGGTGCCTGTCTTCATACCAGTTATACAGTATATGTTGATATTTAGCATAAAGCTGACGCGACATCATCTCTTGACTGCCTGTTACTTTTGGAGACTCCTGTGGCAATGCTAATTTAGCCATTACGTAAGTCTTGCTAGATTTATGGTAACAGGGAATATCAAACAGATCTCAGGTCAAGCTATGCCTATACCTTCCTTCCCCAAAATTCTGTCCTGACTGTTTCAGTGCTACTCCTGTGATGTGGATGTGGAAAGCTTTGTGATCTGGAGTTCTTTAGAGTAATGGGAGACATGGCTGCTGGAGCCAAGGTCAGGAAAGTCCATTCAGTTCCTACAGGACTTCTTGCTTATGTCCATTGGAGAGGTTATTTGCAAAGTTTTCCCAGAGCCTAAATTCCCCTAGGTTCAATATCAGTCTTCTCAGCCTTTCCATCACTCTTTGAAGCTCCGGCCATCCACACTGCAGCTCAACTCTCTGCTCTGTGCAGGGTTGCCTCCTTCCACTGCATCCATTATTAGAAGGGCTCCCTAATGCAGAGGGTCCTCTGATGGACGTTCCTGTGATCCTAATCTCCCCAGAACAAAAATCCATGTTTTGGAAGAGATTAAAACAATCTCACCCCAATGACATCCATTAGAAAGTATGGAGTGAATGAATTGTGTCCGGAAGATACCCATGACTTGCTTGGCAGAGTGCGCTAATATTTTATCATTTCATAGGACTCAGCCAAAACTGCAGGCAAATTGTGTAACCTGCCCTTGGCAGGGGGTTGGAGCTAGATGATCTTTGAGATCTTTTCCAACCCAAGCCATTCTGTGATTCTATGAACACTGGATAGTGTTCGGAACCCACAATCACAAAGAGGATGAAAAGTAGGCAATTTTCCATCACAACTGAGCTGCAGGGACAGCATTTCGCTGCTCTGCTTGACACCGCGACTGCAGAAGGGACGTGGTGGATTGCAACCCCACAAGGACACCTCATCTCCCAGCAGAGCAGAACAGCCTGCAAGGAGGGCAGTCAGCTATTGCTCATGTGGATGAGACTAACAGTGGGCACAGTTCGGTTTTATCTTGAAAATCAAGCCTTTTGTGCTCAATATATTTCTACCTATGAGGCAAGACACTGGTACTGGCTGCAATTGGATTTTTCCGAAGGGGCTTTCATCCCTTGTAACTTCCCCTAAAGATCCCTAGCCACTGTCTTTCAGAGTCTTGTAGTATCTGCACCTTGGACACCAAGCAGACACTGTACTTCTTGCAGCAATGCACAAGATTTCAGTGCATCAAGAAGAAAAACAGTAAATCTCATCCTGAGAAGTTCCCTGAACGTTCCTAAAATAGATTTTTCCATTGTTTGGGGTCCCGTGCAGAACTCCTGCTGATGAGGCCTGGGAATGTGCTGTTAATTTGCTCATTAGAAGATGCTTTTTCACAGTGACCTCCAACACCTGTGAGCTTTGTTCTTTCTGAAACTCTCACTGAACCTCCATAGCAAACTTCACTAGGAGGGAGTCATCCTCCTAGATCATAGATTCCCTCCATCTCACAAAGTCAGTCTTAAATCGAAGTGTCTCCCCAGGACTCCCTTCTCCTGATATGACACCGACACACAAACCACCTCCTGGGCAGGATAGACCCAAATATTTTTCCCTATCCATTCCAGGAATGCACCCTGTATCTCCAATAGCATGCGTGTTCGTGGGGCCGGGAGCTGGGCAGTGACGTATGGGGAGAAGCAGTGTGGCTGTGAGCACCACGGGGAATGCCAAGGATGCCACAACAGGAAACGTGGAGACATAACACGGCCAAGTGGGGGAACTGAGGCAGACAGAGAAGGAATGCGATTAAATTACCCCTGCGGGATTTGGCTGAGACACCAGGGCTTGCTGAGCTCATTCCCCCGTCAGAGGGAGGAAGCAATCGGACTGACTTGTGCTATTTGCATTTTGTTTATCAAGATGGGAATACAGGGCAGCAGAAAATGGCACGGTCTGGGGAAAAGAGGTATTTCAGTGCATTCTCCGTCTCCTTGACCCTCACCCTGAGCACAGTGAGGGAGACCAAACCTGAGACTCCCTAGCAAGCGCATCCTGCAGCCCACAGTATCCCACCACAGGTTCCTCACAGCTGAAGAGCCGGTGTGTGCCTTTGAATTTGCCCATATTTCCCCCTAGCAGCACAGCACCTGTCTGCTCCAGCCAGGAGAAGAGTTCTTTTTAGAGTAAGTCATAGGGATGGCAATAGGCATGGCAAGGGGGGCTGTTCTACAAGCCAGCTATGTGCCTCTGTGCAGGCTAATGCAGCATAAAAGCCACAAGATCCTTCTTTGGACTTATTCTCCAATGTAGTTCTTCAGAATGGTTCAATTTTTTAGCCTGAAAATGCCAGTTACCCCAGAGCCAAAGTATCAGAAGAAGAAAAATCTGAGTTTTGATAGCAGCAAATGCAAACAGTCTCGGTTGTTTCAGCTTTGTGGAATCCTGCACTGAAAGTATTTTAGGTTCAGTAATAGTGTTATAAACAGAGTGAATATGAAGTCAAAAAAAAGACAAAACAAGTTGGGAAAAGTCAACAGTGAAGCATAATATTTTCTTGCTGCTGATCTCTGGACATATTCATTTTAACTAAGGCTTTGATAAAGTTTTCCCAGTCCTGGCTTTGCCCTGATTCTGGTGATTTTCACAGGGTTAGGAAACAGTGTTTCCCACTTGCCATATTGATCATTCAGAGAGCAATGATCTCTTTGTCATCGCGTTGCACATTGTGGCAGTGTGCACTTGGGGACATGGGGGCTGCTGTCCTGACCCCAGCTGCAGCCCAGCTCCCTGAGATTCAGCTGCCAAGCGGGCTGAGACCTGCAGGACAGAGATAGAGCATGCGTGCAGATGCCACTTGGGAAACAATGGGCTTCATGGAAGGCATGAAGATCATCTCCATGCTGATAAGTGTTTTTAAGACGGTGAAATTTTAGAGTCAGGGTACAGAACTTGAGGCTGTTTTCTATACCAATAAGCCTTCTGCATATTCCTTCAGTTTTGCAGGGTCCAAAGCAAGACCAGCAGTCTGTTGGTGCACCTTCAGCAAAACTGCTTTAAGAAAACTGTCTATATTTCCTTTGAAATACATATTTCTCCTGCCTTTTACCAACTAATGCAGTGCTACAGTGTCCAAACTTTTGGCTTGCCTGGGTCACATCAAGTTAAGAAGGATTGGCTTGGGCTGATGGCTTGGTTGTTGCTGAGTGATAGGTGTGTGCTCAGGTGGGCAACTCAGTGGGAAGAGCTGTTGCCACGAGGGCAAGGAGAAGGGGGTGGGCTGCAATATGAGCTGTTGTGGGCCACATGCAGCCCGCAGGCTTTTTCCCCTACCTGGCAGAACTGCAAGTCTCACATGGTATCTGAGCAAGAGGTGAGGTTGCATCCAGTCTTCTATGTAATTCAGAAGTCAGGATGTTTATTTAAGAGTTTCCAGGCTATATGGACCGTGTCAGAGCTCTGAACTTTGCCGGAATTTCTGAAACAGTTGGCTATGGGTTTCAGCTCACGTCTGAGAGGAGGATTCAGGTGGCTCTTGGTGTAATCATATTCCTTTGCTTGTCCTTTCCGCTTTTAAGCTGTCACCTACCAAAAAGATGCTGAGGTCAGGATCCAGCTGGAAGCCTCACTGGTGGGCCTACAGTTCCCTCTTTTAGTATTGCATGAGCTTGGGAGTGCTGACCTTGGTGAAAACTTGTTTTTGTCAGTGCTCAAAGCCACTTGCATGTTACACAAGAGGCTAGAAGAAGTAGGCACGAACTTGTTAAAGTAATTTCTCTGGCTGCAAGCTCTGACCACTACCCCCAAAATGCCAATTTTAGTGACAGCCTCAAAGGAGTTGCTAGCCACTCTGCAACGCCTATTTCTAGCTATTAGCACTGTTAGACATTGTTTGTTTGGTCAATGAATCAGACATTCTCTCTGTTCTTGTTATTATATGACAACTAGCAACTCAGACACAAACTAGAAGCGTTATCAGAGCACCTTTTTTCTGTCTCTTTTACTCTCTGGGGATCCTAAACTGTTGGCTGAAGAACAAAGCCAGGTTTCAGTACAAACATGCGCTGCTGTATGGACCTTGAGATGTTACTGAAGGGGTTTCTTTGAGAAACAGAGGAAGTCCCGTGGATGGTTTTCTTGGAACAACCTTGTTAGTAGTCCTCTTCCCTGCATGGCCATGGCCAGATAGCAAAAGGATGAGACCTTTACGTGCTGTGAATGTCACAAAAGCTGCAGGCTCAAAACATGGCCACGGAGATGACTCTCCTCTGGCTCATTAACTTCTAAAAAGACTTTAGCCAGGGCCAGCTTGACCAAAAAAAAAAAAAAAAAGAACAACACAAAACACCCCAAAACAAAATGACAGAGAGACAAGAAGCCAGCTGGTTAGGTATAACCAGAGGACTTAGCTACTTCCCTAACCATTGTCCACACTTATTAATGGTTAAACTCCCTTCCTGTCATTGCTTGCTGTTTCAAGCCAAATCAGGCTTTCTCAACTAGTGGAAAGAGTGAACAAGGGAGAGGAAATGATCCCAAAGACCTGCCTGTATTCCTCCATGTAAAGCAGCACTTCACATTACCTCCAAGAGGCACTGGCTTTCCTGCTAAGGGACTTAGTGTGAATTTAGAAGTGCATGAATGGGAAGAGCCCTTAGCCTTGCCTTGAAATGGATGAATAGACATTTCTTCACAACTCTCATCCTTCTTACCTACATGGCATCCTTCCCTTACCTCCACAGTATCCAAGAGCCTCAGTTTTCCTCTTATTTATCCATGTAGTCTCCTGAAGACTTCTTATAAGATAACATCTCCTTGCTGAAAGCACACAGGAAGCTATTGGCAATGGAGAGAATTGAGCTGAGGATGTCAGATCCTACAGGGGTGCTCTATGTGTGGCTGCTAGGGACCATGAACCCCTCTGGTGCACCCCAAATGTCACAGCAAGGGTTGTGTCCTGCAGGTACCTCAGCACAGTGTGGCTGCAGCCACAGGGGCTTCACTTGTGAAGGGGCTGCAGGAAGGTATCCATTACACTGCTCTGCAATGGGTGCCTCAGCCCTTTGCCGAACCGAAACTGCTGAGAGCCACACATTTTCTAAACCAAATGTTTTTTCCTGTTGCTGTCAGATGTTCAGTGAGGATTAGATTCGGTCCCCTGCCTCACTGTCCCTTCTGGCTGATAGTCGTGACGTTATATGTGAACCAAGTACACCTGAACTTGCTCCACAGGTGAAGTTCCATAACCATTCCTTACTTGAGGCTGGAACCAATCTACATTTGACCCTTCTGTTGAGTTTGAAAAGTTCACTCAGCATTTTTTCCAACTTTTGCATTCCTCTGCCCTCTTTGGGATTTGATTCTGGAGGTAGAGACACCGAAATACCCTGAGGAATGTTGCCTTGCAGTGCTTCTGACCCTGCTCAAACCGGTCTTTCTGATTCTGGTTAACTCTTGCCATTTCCAGGCCTACATAACATTTGGGCAAGGTTCAAACAAGCATCCAGGCCAAGGGCTCTCGTTCACAGGTGATCAGTCAAAAGCCTCCCTGATGACTTCAGTGGCACTAGGCCAGATGACACTGACAGAAGATTATGATCCCAGCACTTTTCATTACTACTCTGCACCAAGTAGCCGAACATTCATGTTTCACATTAACCAAGGGTTATCAGAGTGCTTGGCACTGTCAGAGTGCTAATGGGGCAGGGCAACTTCACCAGCTAATCGAGAATTAGACTAAAAGACTGCAGGTACACTCAGGTCTGACCTCAGAAACAGAGGACCACCACGTGCTTTGGGACTCTTAACAGAGTTCTATGAATTTTCCAGTCAAATGTTTTTGGCTGTTTGTTTTTCTTTCATATGGTCAATTAACTAATTTAACAAAACTTGAGGTTTTGCTAGGATGCAATTCATTTTTCTCTTTCCAGGTCATTGCTTCAGGAAATATATTGGGATCTGTGCTTTGTGCTCACATTTCAGGATGAGGGAAAATAGCCTGATGTAGCCTGACGTAGGATAGAATGAATGGTTCCTGCCCACATCTCTGCCTCTGCTTGAGCCTGGTGGAGGTGAGGCAGTGTCAGACCCTCGTGGCAGCCCCCAGTAAGATGTGGCACCTAATAGCCCAACCTCCAGGCCAGCACTGAGACTTTCTGGGGGTCCACTGCTAAACTGCTGTGCATTTTTTTGCTCATTTGTTATGCAAAGTGCTGAGAAGGAGGACTGATACAAGTGTTCTGCCACACTAAGACATCACTGAGCGTATCTAGGGACTCTTGGGCTACCTATCTTCTCCCCGTCTACCCTTGTATTACTACAGTACACTCCTGTGATGCTGTTGTGGTCCTAGTCATGCCCTGAGAACCTCCTGAACCTTGGATGGTGTGAGGTAAGAACAGCAGTGCAGGAAGAGAGGGTAGATGGGTTTTGCAGAGGTTATTGCCTCCTAGTGCAGGCAAGGCTTCAGGCTGGAGCCCTGGACTTGGTGGCCTCTCATGTGCACGTCAGAAGTAGTAGCTCAACCTCCAGCCCTCCCTCCCTGCCACAACAATGTGAGAACAAACTCTACGGGGAAATGCAGTAAGAAAAGAAGGCGTGTAAGGATTACACTAACACCCGGTGGCCTAAGGGAGTAAAGGGAGAGCTGGCTAATAGCATTTTCATGGTGAGGTGTGTTGTTCTAGATGGAAGCAGCATGTAGTAGGACCCTTTCTTTAGCAAGAGATGAAACATGAGTTATGGAGCATGAAAGCTGTGATGCCTCCACTGGGACTGAGAGAGCACCATATGCAACAAAGAGTTCTGCTGCAGGCAAAGAGCAGACAAGTCCCTAAGGATGCTGCTTTGCTTCCTTGCTGGCTTTTCCTATTTCTCAGGCGAGAGAGGGAACCTCCAGCCCAAAACCCAGTGTCCAGACCTCCAGACCAGCAAGCCAAAGCAGTGCTCTCGCTCCACCCAATACCTCTGCCCAGATGGTGGGTTAGTTGAGCTTGTAAAGAATTCTTCTAACATTACAGATGTGGAGAAACTAAAACCTAGAAAACCAAAATACAACTGGTGCCCAGTTGCCTCTTTGTCTGTCTGTGTTTTATTTGCACAAGCTGAAGAACCTCGTGGTGCCAGCAGGAATGTGATAGAAGCTCTTTGTCTCATAAATTATTTTCACCTCATCTTCCCCAGAGAGATAAGGCCCAAGAGTAGGGGCTGGCAACATGGGCTCTTCTCCCAGCTTTGGCACTGACCTGCTGCGTGACCTTGGACAACTCACTTCACCTCCCCTGAGCTTCTGTTTCCCCTCCTCTCCTTTGTCTGCCTTGTTTATTTGGACTGTCAACTCCTAGAGAAAGGAATTCAGCCTCCCTGGCTGCTTGCAGATTGCAGAGCATGACGGGAGCCTGGTCGGACTTGCTCCTGGGAGGTACTACAGTAAAAAATTCATAATGATGGCTAAAAACTAGCATTTAATAAACGATTGTATGTGAGCTTTGAATTATTGAGCGGCAGCCATGAATAAGTGAGATGTCTCTGGCGCTTTGGAGATCCAGGGGCAGTGGCTGCTGCTTCCCTTTCTTGCAGCCACACTGAAGGCCGCATAGAGCAGCCCCGCAGATTGGGACATCTGCATGGTGGGAGGAGTGGGAAGCGTCTGCTGGAGCAAGGAGAGTTTGTTGGAGGTAATGAAGAGGGCTCCTCTTGGAGCCTCCCCCTCCTGAACATCTGGACAGATAACGGCTCTTGTAAGAAAGATTTAAGGAGCAGGGAGGCCTCCTGCAAAGGGCAGGGAAACGGCTAGCCTCAGTGCAGAGAGCAGAGGGCTGGAAGAGGACAAGTGGGCTGACACAGCTCTGTATGCCGGGGTTGGGTGCTGGCTAATGGAACCAGGGCTATCAGAACCCTACAGGGATGATGCTCTTTGGGTAAAGCCACAAGAGCCTCAATCCCTGTACATGCCTACTTTAGGCAAGTGTCGCAGTATTGAAATCCATATAGATGGTAAGCAGAGGTAGAATGAAAGGTTTGCCACTACTTCTGTGGCTCTGGAGGTGGCTTCTCCACTCGATGAGCCCCCCAGTACTGTCTCTCAGCCAAGGTGATCCATGCACCAAACACCAGGCACAGGCATAAGATGATCTGTTCAGGGGGACAGGCCTCACTTGACCTTAATTCCCTTCTTTTCACTGCAGCAGGAGCCTGGGAGACTCGAGAGGTATGCATAGAGGTGCAGGAGCAATGCTCAGGCATAGATCACGGGGGAGGTTCAGGTTGGATATTAGGAAAAGCTTCTCAGGAAGAATGGTTAGGCACTGGCACAGGCTGCCCAGGGAGGTGGTGGAGTCACTGTCCCTGGAGGTGCTCAGGAACATGGAGATATAGCACTGAGGGACGTGGTCAGTGAGCAATATTGGCGATAGGTAGACTGTTGGACCTGATGATCTTACAGATGCTTTCCAACCTTAATGATTTTATGATTGCTGCCAAGGGTGGTTACAGGGCTGTGTTTTGCCATCAGACCCAGCTTGCTTCACACCACATAGAGCAGGCTAAGGACAGTGGGTGTGTATTTAAAATAAGGGCAACAAAATAAGAGAGAAATCTCTCTTTCTGAAGCTTGCAGGTTGCTGCTAAGCACTACTCTTTTCCATGGCAGGCTCTGGTGCTCAGAGACCACTGCAGACAGGCAGTTGCCAGGGTCTGAAGGGCTAAATTCCTGCGTCTCGGTCTCCAAATTCCTCAAATAAGTCCCTCCAATTTTTCTGTTTTCATAAAGATGTGGCCTGCTGCCGGGTGACCTGGAAGAGGCATCACAGTGCTTTGTCAGCAGACTCTCCTCACTGCAGAAGCTAGGGACCAAATTGTCTTATTAATCATTTAGAAAGTGGGGAGGGGAAAATGAAAATAAAAATAAAAAGCACAGTTCTAGCTAATTGTGAGGGGGGGAAATGAGGTCAGAGTTCATTTTTCTCTCCACTGCCACTTCACAGTTCACTGGCTGACAAGGGAAGCAAGATAACAAGAGACAGGCGATAGCTGGGGGGAGCAGCTTTGCTCTGCAAGGAGGAGTGGGGAGTGCAGGATTCTGGCCTGATGGGGTAGTTGCACGGGGCTGCAGCTGCTCCAGGAGGGCTGCCTGGCACAGCACACGCGGTGCATGGGACACTGTCCTGTTTGTCGCCACCCCCATAGAAGTATTGAGATATGTGCTTCTTGCAGCTCAGCTGGGAGTACTTGTACAGAATTTCCATTAGATGCATTCAGTGCAAGCTCAGCCTGGGTGTTTGTTCACTCTTTTTATTTATTCTTTTTTTTTTTTTTTTTTTTGGTTAAGCATCTATGTGAGAAATCAGACTTAAGGCGGAGAGCAGAATCCATCCCTTCTCTCCTTCCATCCCCTCTGGCCGCTCCTGCTCCGTGCGGCGAGGGCTGAAGCAGGCGAGACCTCCTCAGGAGCGTGAGATCCAGCATCATTCATTTTATGGGGCCCTCCCGCAAGAGCGAGGGATTTGTTACCCTGACTCCTGCTGGGGAAAGGCTCCCACAGCCAGAATGTGAAACACAATACAGCACGGGCTCTGACATTCAAGCTGGGTTATTTGAGGAGAGTTCGTTACACGGGGCCGACGCAGCACAATCCCAGCAGTAATTATACGGGCTTGCACCATTCTGACCGGTTAAATGCTAACTCTAGCCTGAAATTACCAAGCCGTGGAGCAGAGCAAATGTGTCATGGCTGAATTTAGGGGTGTAGAGGGAGGGAAGGGGTCAGAAAAAGGAATTGTGACTGGATAACGCCTGTTTGGTGGAGATCCCTGCATGTAGGACATGTGCTAGGGTAGTGCAAGCACAGGAAGTTTACTCCTGCAGGCAGGAGCAGAGGGCTATGGCAGGTGGCTTAGGAGTTTCCTCGGCTGTGCCGCTCATGGTAATTCCAGTGCTAATACTAGTGTTAAGCTTTCTGCTGCAGAAAATGAAGTGATAGATGAGAAACGCAACCTGCAACAAAATCATTAGGATTGCGTTAACAGGGCAGGAGGGTTTCAAGGGAATGTGAGCAAATAGTGCTAGCAAAGCGCCACAGCTGCCACAGGCACTGTCAGAGATGAGCTAATGGGGCACTGTCAAATCGGGTGGTGTCCTTACCAAATCTAAAACTTCTGGCTGCAGCTCAGTGCTGGTTTTG
This sequence comes from Gallus gallus, assembly GCF_016699485.2. NCBI lineage: Eukaryota > Metazoa > Chordata > Aves > Galliformes > Phasianidae > Gallus > Gallus gallus. The sequence goes on along the minus strand of NC_052536.1, from coordinate 13,435,686 downwards.
AAAAGTCATTCTCACTTAGATTTCTGTTCAGAAGTGAAAAAGCCAATACCGAACATCCTGCCACACCTCTACTACCTCCAGGGTAGGTCTGTGCCAACAAATGAGGCGCTCAAACTCCCACTGTAGTCCAGGCGATCAACTTGCAGGGGTTTGCAGGGCAATTTGTGTCATCCTAAAGTGGACAGCTCTGCCTGCTTGGAGGAGTTGTCCCATAACTTGGTGGAGAATAGCTGTGCCTGAGAGGCTACAGATCTGTCATCACCACTGCTGGATCTGGCCAATACATGAGTGACGTCTCATGGTGTAGGTTCAGAAACGAAGGCCTCTACCAAGGCAGTGAAGCAATACCTCACTCATGGACTGTGGGAGTCTCTGGGTGGCAGCTGAATTTCTTATGCAAAGTTTTTCAGAGCGTGTTGGAGCACCAACCACAGCTGCTCAGAAAGGGGGATTTCAAAAGCATCAGGAGCCATTTATAGAGTATCTTTCACCTGAAAGGTGCAAAGGCATCAAAACCAAGGTCCTGAAAAGCTTTTTCTTCCTCAGTCAAGCATGGGCAGAGCAAGCAGAGGTTATGAAGGGAGTAGGTAACAAGAATATCATTATTCGCCTGTGATAAAACAGCCCATCTCCTGAAGGCCACATGTTGGAAGGTCCCTTTGGCACCTTCAGCGGTGCAACAGTGCTGGGGATGGGCACTAGGTAGTACTGAGCCACTGCAAGCACAGGTAGCTGCATGCTCCCAGGTACAAAACAACTTCCAAATAATCCTGAGACAGTGAAGTACATGAAAAGGATCAGCATACATCTATTTGCAATGGGAAAGCTGAGGAATGTGATATTAACATCCCCGGCATCACCCACCCCTATCCTTTCCAACTGTTTCTCCCATACTGAAAGAGAATTACCAATTGCTTTTGCCATGCAAGTAACATCAAGTCACTTTTTTTCCCTTTTGTTTTTTCTTTGGTCTGGGACACTAGTAAGGACCTTCCTGCATTTAGACATGAAGGAAGAGAAGAAAAACTGTCTTGTTTTCAATAAGACAGGGCCTGTTCCTCCATTGCTCAACTACCCATTTGCACAAGGCTTTCTGGCCCCATCGTATCTTGCTTCCCAGGAGAGTTACCATCGACATGGGGAGGCGAGGCCATGTTGGAAGGTAGCCTGAGGATAACAGGCGTTATAAAGAGGAATTTTTTTCCCTGCTGTTTTTGTTTGTTTTACCACAGAGGCTCAGAGGAGCTGGCCAAGAGCCTCACACAGCAGCTGCTGCCTGGGAATGCAAGGGGAGCAAAATTCCTACTAAATGGAAGCATTATTTGACACCACCGCCTTTCGCAATCTTTTTCTTTTGTTTCAGACAAACTCCAAGGCCTCCTGGGCTTTGTGGTCAAAGCTGTGTTGGACTCTTCTGCAGGGGAGGAAAGGGAAGTAGTAAGGGTGTCCCCAAACATGCCAAAGACTTGGGTGACAGAGACTGAGCCTTCTGGAAACAATACCACTGGGTTCCCACAGAAGTAGTAAGAAGGCCAAGAAAAAAAACAAAAAACACTTCTGACTCCTTCACAGCAATTTTATATCCCTTTTATTTATTTATTTATCTGTTTCTCTATTTATTTATTTATTTATTTATTTCTGGAGAGGTTGAACCTGCACACCCACGCCGAGGTGCATTGGAAGCGCTTGCTGCTCTTCTTGGCTGTGGCTCTCCCATGGCTGCTGTACGACTGGAAGAAGCAGCATGGGCATGGGGAAGTGGAATCCTGCCTTTACCAGAGGCTTCCTCTGTGACTAAAGCCTCTCTTTTGCTTTGGTGTCCCATCTCTCCACCTGTAAAACTGGTAGAAACCACATGGGGATGGTATAATAGTAGCACGGGTTGTGCAACTGTCAAAAGGGAGGTGGATCTGCAGAAACAGCCAGAAAGAAGGAAGTCTGAATTTTCCAGAAACAATATCCCATGGGGGGATATTGTTTCCCAATTTCCCATGGGCTTCAAGTCCAGTCCTGTTTTGTAGGTAGGAAGACTGCCTCTGTCCAAATGCTCTCCTCCTAGCAGCAAAAACGAGACTAAGACTCATTTCTCTTAACATTGCGTTTGGATACCCTCAAATCATGAAATGGATATCATGGTACTGTCATCTGTTGTGTAGCGAACCCCAGAGCTTCCCTCCAGCTCTGGTTGCCACTGTTGTGTATGCAAGATAGGCATGGTGGTATCAGATCATCCTAAATGCAGCTGCCTCACGTCACCTATTTGCATCACAGTTCTAGGTGCTGTTTGCTATTTGTGAATGGAAAAAGGAGCAGTCATGAAAAAGCATGTGCCTGTGAATGAAAATGAGAGGAATAAGTGGGTGACTCCTTATCTTACCACTCTTTGCAAAGCTAATGTATTAGGTTTTCCAGTTTTTATGGTGTTTCAAAAGTCAAGGTGGTTATCTACACATTATAAGGCGAATGATAAATACATGTGCTTCAAACTTGAACATCCGGTCTAGGTCAAAAGGATCCTTCAGTGGAGGTTGTGGATATCTGTGTTCTGAGGTGTTGGTTTCTGGCAGAGGCAGCAGAGTCGTGGGAAGAATTCAAGGGGAGTTGGAGAGTTTTTGTTGTATTTCATATACTGCGGAAGATGGAGAACTTTATGCGAGACAAACATCTGCTTCTTCCCAGCTCTGCCACTGTTATTTATTAAATACATGAAAAAATGAATCCCAAAGGATTCCAATAGGTGGAGAAGAGAAAGTCAGAGAGTTTAGAAAATGGATTTGAATTGAATCTCTTTCAGAAGGCCATTAATGTAGCATTTAAATGTTTGCCCATTCAGAAAGAAGGCAGGATAGCACTGGAAAAAAAAAAAAAAAAAGAAAGAAAGAAAGAAAAAGAAAGAAAAAAAAAAAAGCTTGTGGTGTAAATTGTCAATGGTGAGAAAAGTCTGTCCTCTGCGGATAGCCAGAAGGACAAACTGTGACAATGGTCAAGCCCTTTCAGATAGGGAGTCCCACAGAATAGCATAATGGTATAGCTGCTGAAAAATGAGAAGAGTGCAGAATAAGACTGCACAACTAATTGAGAGTTGGCAAATACAACTTTGTGGTGTGAGACACGGATCTAGCTCCATCTGCATGTCAAAATGGAATGGGGAAAGAGTAGTAAGGTACAGTGCACTTATGTAAGGAGATGGGTAAGGTGTTCAGAAGCCCTTTAGCAAGGCGAGTCACCACCCTTGTTTCAGCAAGAAGTGTCTGTTTGTGTTTTGCAGCAATAAGTCCATTTTCTGTTCTTTTTTTTTTTTTTTTTTTTCTGAATGAGAGTATTCTGAGTTGACTTACAAATGTTTCTCGTGTGTAGTCCCAGTGACAGTCAAAAAAATCCTCTAGAGTTTGCAGAAAGTAGCTTGCCAGCCAATGCTGTTCGGTTTAAAGCAGGGAAAGGTACAGAACTGATTGCTAGATGTGAAGCCAAACAAAAGTGTGTCAGAAACAAGGCACATTTTTCAGTTACTGTGAGCTTCTAAATCAAGTGAGGTGGTGAATCGCCAGCTTTTGATATGTTCACATCCCCTTATCTCAGTATGTCCGGAGCTGGATGTTTTTCTGGAAAATGCAGCAAAATGACTGGGCTCAGTACTGGGCTAATGCGCTGCAACCAAATGGCTTTGAAATATAGGAAGTCATACCAGATGTTCTCATGATTCCTTCTGGCCTTAAACCCTGTGAATCTATGAATGAGTTTCTGAATCTGTGAAATCCCAAATTCTAAGAATACAAACATATGAGTAGAGTTATATTTCTGGCCTCCAGATCAGAAGAAAGATATTGAATGCGCATTGTTGCGATAAATCAAAGAAGCAGCTGAATCTGAACTGTAATAAAAGTTGACTGCAGATCTTTGTGCAGAAATTGGTCATATGTCATGTGAGGACAAGGCTCAGAGAAGTGATTTCCCAACATCTGTAATGACTGCTTTTTGGAACAGCCCCTTCCAAGCTCCACTGTGGTGAAGATCCTCCTCCGTCCTTGGTCCTAAATGCCACACAGGAGCTCGCTTGACAAGTGACGATCAATGAGGCATGGATCGCTGTTGACCACAATGTAATCGAGATGGGTATCCCTGCCATGAAAACCACCAGTGAGGCATTCAACTTGAGAGAAAGGGTTTTTGTTTTGCTGGGCTGGTTTCAGGGGAAGCTCATCAAAACGGAAGAAATTGGAACCCATAGTCAGCAAGAAACCGAGCCACAGTCTGAGCAGGGCTGGGCCAAGCATGGATCCAGCCGCTCCCCTCCTCTCACCCTTCCCCCACAAAAGGAGGAAGAGCAACAACAACAACAAAATGAATTATGACACTTTTGTATGATTTACTAGGATTTTTAAGTAATGTGATTTGTTTCAGGAGGAAGTCCTACATGTGGCCTAGAACCGGCTTCAGGCAACATGATTTTGACTCTCACTACTCTAATGCACTCTTGCCAAGCTCTGAACATCTCATTTTTCAGATTTTCTCAGCCATGTCCTTGTGTGGAGAAGCCTCCAAAACTGGCAGGAGCCAACCTACATGCCCCATCAGCACACCATGAAGTGATTCATAGGTTGTGTGGTTGGCCACCACATTGCAAATCTCCCTTTTGTATGTGTGAGGGTGCTGATACCTGGTGCGATGGACACCTGGACAGCTGTTTGAAAGCAAACCTCCTGCAGGAAATGGACACCTCAGTTGAATGAAATCATCAAAAGAAAAGCACACACTGACAAAACTCTCGAGGGAAGTGACCTTGTTATATAATGCTGAGCTGCATGCGCTCTGCAAAGTGCTGTGTGTCATTTGCAGAGGGCTCGTGGATATTCCAACGCCTCCACCGATGTCACGCAACGCTGGGTGAAGGAGCGAGTGCGGCGATGTCACCAGGCACTGCGTAATGCCAATGACAGTGGAACTAATGTAGAGGCGATTATCTTTACATTATTCAACACTTCCAATTGCTCTCAGTTTTAAGTGGCTATATGATGTAATAATGTATAAATACTGTAATAGAGGGTTTATTTATAGCCATCCTCGCTGTTACCAGTGGAAGTATTAATGCATTTTTCCCACGCTATGTTCATTGACTTTTGTGGAGCAACCTATTTTCGAGGGACTGTGTCAAAAGAGTGTTTAAGCCATTCCTCAGTTGCAGGAGCAGGTGAAGCAGGGGAATGGTTTATTTAGCAACCAAATTAATCTGTTTGTAATAAGAGAACCAAAAAAACAACAACACTAAGAAAAAAGAGAAGAAAAAGAAGAGGAGAAGAGAGAAGGGGCGAGAAGAGAAGAGAAGGGGCTAGAAGAGAAGAGAAGGGGCGAGAAGAGAAGAGAAGAGAAGAGAAGAGAAGAGAAGAGAAGAGAAGAGAAGAGAAGAGAAGAGAAGAGAAGAGAAGAGAAGAGAAGAGAAGAGAAGAGAAGAGAAGAGGAGATGCTTCAAGTGGAAAAAAAATGCTTAATTGTTTCTAAAGCCAGTAACTTTTTTGTAGGCTGGAGACTAAAGGATTCCCAGCACAGTAGGGCCCTGTAGTCCCCAGCACTCCATCCAGCCAGGAGCATTGTTGGGGAGAACCAGCCCTTGGGGCTGCATCAAATGTGGGAACAAAGGCAGCTTTAGGGCACAGAAATCAGAAATGATGTCATTTGCACTGTGAGAGTCACTCTGGATTTCTCACGGCAGTGGCCTTAATCGAGCTGGCATTCCTGCATGATCCTATTCAGCCTTCAGCTTTTCCCCTACTCAAGGGATGAGCTTTCCCTGCCTCTGAACCCACTAACACATGCAGCTCATCATTGCTTGCAGTATGTGCTGAGTCTCTTCATTAACAGCTCTATGAGTGGCAAAGCCATGGGGAAACTTGTAGGGAAGGTGCCAAAGCTTCTCCAGCCAGATTAGGACTTTCCCAATCTACCTTACAGCTTTGTATTCTGAAGGCATGAAAATCCATACGGGCTTTCAGCATGGCAGGGCATGGCTTTATGTGTGAGTGGTGGCAGGAGGGGCCACACCTTCCACATAGCACTGGCGTGCTGCAGGGAATCTCAAGAAACTGCCTTTTTTTCCCCATTTCACAACAAACAGAGCTGTGCTGTAAACAGCATTCATCACGCAGGGAGTTCCACTTAGAACTGGGTGAACACTAGGAAAATGCTGTTTACAAGTCCTCCCGCAAGTAAAAACCACGAGTTTATTTTGGCAGCAGCAGTGATCCTCCTGGTGATCGCCGCTGGCCAGTGACCGGGCAGGTACAACAGTTGTTGAAATATTTATGGCATGGGGACATGTTGCAGAGACTTGTGCAAAGGTGAACACACAAATCTGTATCATGTGTGCAGAGAGGTGTTTGCATGAGTTGACTGTGGGTCTGGGGCTTCTTCAAAGCGGAGAAACTCTGCTGCATGATAAACAGCGGCACATACACAAGCTCACCAAGAAAGCACAAAGGAAAAAAAAAGGGCAAATATCAAATACTTGAAACACAGTCAGGCTGTGTGGTTTACAATCAAACCCAAGACCTACAAATGGCCACAAAAACCATTCATGTAATTGCTGAATGTTGAACTCATTTGTAATGTTCCAGAAGCTTTTGCAAGCAGAGGCCCAAATTCAGCAGGATTCACTTGGATACAGTCAAAATATGGTGAAGGTGCAAATATCTTACAGCAGCAGGGCCTGGAGATGGGACTCAATTGCACTGCTAATTGGGTTTGGTGAGTGGTGGTCCAGACAGATTTCCTCCAGAGTGGGTGTCTGAAGCAGATGGATGGATACTGAGAGCATTATGAGTGGGGGTGGCATGGAAGGAAGAGCAGTGAGAACATGGGCTCACATTCCAGTGGTGGCTTCTATGGGCAGGAACCCACAGCACGGGGCCAAGGAGTGACCTGTAGCTATGCTCAGGCTTTGTAACCCCATCTGCACACCCCCTAGCTGTGGCCAGGGACTTAACTGTGTGCTGGCTGCAGCCAGTGCAAGCATGTGCAAGCAATTGCAATGGCTGGAAGGACTTGGGTTCTGTTTTGTTTGCATTGTTCATTTCCTACAAATGCAATTACCAGGGGATAAATTAAATTAGGTTGTAACGTTATTTTGAACATCTTTTCTGTTTTTCTTTACTTCAAATTTTCTGAGAGGCCAGTGTTTACAGTTGAAAATACAACTTGGCAGAAGTGCAATCAGGAGTGAGCAACACGTACCACAAACAAAACCATTATGGCCATTTAGTAAATTTTTGTAGAAGACAATCAAGTTATGGGATTAATTTCCCATTTGATCATCATGGTCTTATGTCAACATTAACACCACTGACTTCAGCTGAGCCCTACAGGCACAGGACTTGTGTGATGGGGTGGAAAGCTGGCCCAGTCAGTGATTATGTATATTGCATTATTCAAAAGACAAAGCAGCTCCTGGGGGTAAGCACCCTGAAGGCTCTGAACGCAGCCCATTTCTCACTGAAATCAATGTCAGAGCAGATGTGTTTAACAGGGGGCTGAAACTAGGTACCCCAGCCACCCCAGGGAAGGCACAGCCACCATCAGTGCATTTTTTGGTCTGGATGCATATTTAGAATAGGATCATACAGTCGTTTCAGTTGGAAAAGATCACTAAGATCACCAAGACAAACCACCATCCCCACCATGCCCACTGAGCCGTATCCCTCAGTGCCACATCTCCATGGCTCTTGAAGGAGAGGATGGGCGCTTCAGAATGGATGGATGACTGCAGAGAGGAGTGTCTTCCTCCCTACATGTATCATCTCCAAGCCACTAACACCTTCTAATTGCTTAATGTTTCTCTAGTTTTAGAAGAACATTTAAATTATTCCTGGCAGACCAGGAACTCTTGGAGTCACCATCCCTGGAAGTGTTCAAGGAAACATGTAGATGTGTTACTAAGGAACATGGTTCAGCGAGCAATTCTGGTGGTATGTAGACAGTTGAACTAGATAATCTTAGATGTCCTTTCCAACTTTAATCATTCTGTGATTTCCAAAGCTCCCAAACCAGTCATTTTAGACATATTTGTGTAGTCTATATGCATATGTATAGAGATATGTAGATAGGAGAAAAGGCAAGTGTTTTTTGCCTAGTTGAGCAGAGGTTTTTTTCTTGTTGTTTTTCATTGTAGGTCTACTAGGAGGGGAATTATATCAGGTATGCTGGGCTGGCTAGCAGGATGGGCAAAATTGTTTGGGAGAGGAAAAGGTTGGTGAATATTTCAGGGTAATTACTAATAGTTAGTCCCAGAAACAGAAGGAAAAAAAAAAAAGAAAAGAAAGAAAGAAAGGAGAAAAAAAAGAAAAGAAATAGAGCAGCTTTCGCCTGTTACTGATTTCCTTCTTGGTTACAGGGGCCATTGTTTGTTTTAATGACAGGAAAAGAGAGCTGTCAGAAGACATTTGCATAGTGCAAATAGGGTCACAAATCAGAGGGGATGTGTAGATCAGTTAGCAGGGAGCAGGCAGCCATCGGTGTGCAACTGCAAGAATGGGATTGTTTCCTGGAATATGGTGAAAAGCTGATAGTTTTTCCACATGCCATTGAGGAGCTGAGCAAATTTCAGGGCGAGAAGTGTCCCTGCTTCCTCCTTGCAGCAGGGTTGGAAAGGCTCTGGTGAAAGCGTTGCTGTTTGTTTATTTTCATAGCTGTGTGCTTAAGATGCATTCTTTGAAAATGTAGCTGATACGTCTGTTTGTATAGACTGCGCTGCTGGTGAGTTAGAGCAGGGGTTTGTGTTCATTTGGGAAAAGAGAAAGAATCCTGGCCATCAGAAATGTTTACTATATCAGGAAATGAATTCACTACTTGAGGGTTCCAGTGGACATAAAACAAAAATTAAAACAAGAGCCTTGTATAAACCCACTTTGTATTGTCTCCTCCATAAACAGCCCCATACGTGACAAAGCTCAGAGCGGGCGAGAGAGGTAGTTTTATTGGGGCATGTGGAGGGAAGTTAATTGCTGTCGTGTTTTGATTTTTTTTGCACATGTTGGTGAGTTCGAGGCGAAATCTGGTCTTCTTTTCTTCCTCCCGTTCCAGGGAGAGCTGAGCCTTCGCAGAGAAATAACACTAGGCAAAATGACTTCAAGCTGTCACCATTACACAACCTAAACTTTATTTCTTCATTAATGCATTACAGAGCAAAAAAACAATGAGAGCATTCCTCTGGAATGTGTGTTTACTGAGCACAAAATGATATGTTTACTGAAATAGCAGTTGCTGACGGGTTACCCAGTGGGAGAGAGCTTTCTCTTTCCTCACCGGTCCGGGACCCGGTGCCACTCTGCTCCTCAGCCTCCGGTGCCACAGACGTGAGCAGGGGAGCTTTGGGATATGCCCCATCAGCAGTGATGCCAACCCAAGGCTCAACCGCATCAGCAGCACCTTTTCCGCTGGCTCCACTGGGGAAAGGAGAAAAAGGAAGGAGGTTTGATGGATCCTTTGGTGGAAGAGGCATGAGTCAGAGGAGAAGGGCTAATCTGTGGATTGCAGGGCAGGCGGCAGCGCTCATCATGGTGCTGGGGGATGCTCTGGTGCTGGTGGCATTGGGTAAGGAGTGGGCACCTCCAGCTCCCCAAGGAAGGGGAAGGGAAGATCCCTCCCCAGTGCCTGGGGGTGGCTGAGGGCACACCGCAGCTCCTGGGACACAGAAGCAGAGCGAGGGGAAACCCCGTGGGATGAAGGGCGGGAAGGCAGGCGATGTCCCTGCGGTCACAGCAATGGAAACGGCGTTCCTGCTGCCGAGTGTGATGTGCACGTTGTGAGTGCCCTGGACAAAAACAGCCGGAGGGGAAAGAGAGGGAGTCAGACAGACAAAGGAAAATGAAGCTGGTGGTGAAGCTTCCTGCTTTCCCCCAACGGCCAAAGCAAAGCATGCATGTGCTGGGGCATGTGTGCACGCGCAGGTGCACACACATATACGAACACCTACGCATCCAGCCTCAGAAATCCAGAGGAAACAAAGGATGATTTTTTCTTTCTTTATGCCACTATGGTTCAGGCAGTAAAAGCAGTAATTAAGGAGCTTTTCCTCAGCACAGCTGCCAAGCAGACATCAGGTTGGCTGCTGCGCTGTTTGGTGTGGGTACGGCTCTCCAGTGATTCACAACCAGCTCAATCAGAACAGGGCTTATCGGTGTCCCGACCAACAAAAACACAACTGCTATGTTTTCTCTTCATTCCCTTCTCCTTTAAAGAGGAATACACATATACACCAAGGAAAAACAAAACCAGAGAGTGCTTTTTAACCTGGTACAGCATATTACACTAATTAAGGGATGCTGTTATTCATGCATCATTCACGACCCTGCCAAAAGTGGGAACAAACAGTCCCTACAATCTGGATAGGACTGTCTGAGCTGAACTTTGCAGAGCTTTCTGATCTGACAAAGTTCAAATAGGAAACATTCTTCTGCCCTGCCAGTTCCCTGCAGTTTGCAGTGCTGGGGCAGATGCTACAGCAATGACGGAGAAGGGAGACTTAGGAAAGCAATTAGTGAAGATCAACCTGTTGACAAGGCAGCCAGGCTGGCAACAACCTGTCTGCAGGCAGGTTTTGGAGGCTCTTGGGACTTTTAACCTGCCCATCCTGTCTTTACAACATTCAGAGGTACTATGTGGGTTCTTGGGTCATGCGCTATGCCTGCATGTCCTACCAAAGCTTCCTGCTTGCTAGTAGGTGACACACGCACCATCAGTTGTCCCAGTGTGCCCACCTCATGTCTAACTGCTGAGCTGCGTTGGGTCTTCCCCCAGCATCAGGGGAGATCGTAGTTTCCAACGCACCAGTGAAGCACCCACATCCCATTATTTCTACAGTTTGGCCTCCCTTCCTGCTCTCTTTCATTCTTTCCTTTTGGGTGGTGTAGCCCATGTGCCAGGACTGTGACTTCCTCTGTGTTTGCAGAGCATCAGCATAACAGGAGGCTGGCCTTGTGGGATTCCTGTTAGAGGGAGAGCTCCTTTGGTACCATACTTCAGACCTGAGAGGTGGCTTCAGACACAGGTTTGGCCACTCACTGTTCATCAAACAACAAGTGATGAGGTGAAAAGTCCACTTTGCTTGTTTGCTACTAGTTTCTGCTCTCTGACATGCATCAGCTACCAGAGATAATTGAAGGTTTCTTAAATTCCTATCATTGACAGAGCTGTCAAAGGGGAGCTGAAGACTCAGGACAGGATTTATTACACGAGTCTCAGAATTGTACTTTTCTTCCTTATCTGCCATCTTATATTTGGCAGCATTAAGTCTGACATTTAGTCAGTGTGTGCAGAAGGTTACAGCAAGGTAAATTTCCTCATGGATGCAGAATGGGGCTTGTTGCCTCTCCTGATCATGTTGAAGCACTTTGTAGGTAAATCATAAATGAAAGAGGAGAAGGTTTGGGAATGTCTACATGGCTGTCATCCTACCAAAGGTAATAGAAGTCATTTTGGCAGGGGGTAAGATCCATAAGTATCTTGACTCTTTATCAGGCTGCTGTATCCCAGCCACATCCCCCAGCTTCAAAATGCTTTGACTTTGGTTCTCCTCCACTCAGACCTTGTGATGCAGGAAACCACACTTGTGCCACATCCCTGCAGGAGATGGAGGAGGTGACACTATACATCCTGGTCTGCTGGCAGTGTTCATGGCTGTGGCAGGGACTGAGAGCCGAAACTCTTGGACGTGCTTGGGTTGAAACCACACATAGAATTGCAGGGGATGTTTATGTTGATGTCCTGGTGGACAACTCCACCCTGGAGTTTCAGGCATGTCCTGGAGGAGATAACCATTCACTTGGTGCTGTGGGGTTCTTGGTGTCCTGGCTGGCACCAAGAGGACACTGGGGCATTGCTCTCAGTGAAGACAGAGGTATCCTTTACCCCTGAAACTTTCTTGCTGGGGTGCAAGGAGGAAGGGCAGTTTCTTCCTCCCCATGGGGCACCCAGGGAGCCCATCGCAGTGTCTCTGGACATGAGTGAGGGCCAAGGAGGTGTGCTATTTGTGTACATGCCATGTCTGCGTCTCAGCACCATACTGAGAAGGATTGACAGGAGCTGCAGAAAGGCTGAGTAAAATTTTCCAAAATACCTAAGTGAAGTAGAAGCCTCCTATACTATTTTTAAAACGTGACTAAAGCAGGCGAGGCCCAGAGCCTTAAAGGTACCTCACCAAGAAGCTCTGATGGGTTGGGTGGGTGGCAGGCACTTCTAGGGGCTGTGCAACTCTATCCCACCCCCTGGTAACCCATCCTCCTATCGGTCTGGGAAGTCATAGAGTTTCAGCACCCAACACCCAAGAAGATGCATCTTCTGCACATCCCATGAACCATAGAATCATAGAATCGTTTGAGTTGGAAGGGACCCTTAGAGGCCATCTGTTCCAACTCCCCTGCAACGAACAGGGACACCTAAACTAGATCAGATGCTCAGAGCCCTGTCCAGCCTGACTTTGAATGTCTCCAGAGACAGAGTGCACACCACCTCCCTGTGCAGCCTGTGCCAGTGACCATGCACAGAGACCTGTGCACCATGTCCACTGATGGAGAAATCCTCTCTCTCTTTCCAGCCAGTACAACCAAAGCTGTTCACCCATGGGTTTGGTTTCCAGCCATGGTTCCCCTGTTGTTTTCTCCCCTCTGTGCATGGATCAGGAGCTGCTGCCAGGTGGTAACCCTGCAGCCTGGCCGGCATCCAGCCGGGTGTCCCCAGCCTCCAGCTGCCGCACGCAGGCACATTGCTCTCAGCAGGCCTCATAATGCTGGCACGAGCAACATGGGGACTTCAGCATGGCTGTTGTCATCTGCCAGCGCGTTCCGCGAACCCCAGCCTGGCCCAAAATACCTCAGGCAATGAAGTGTCTCCTTTTAATTGCTGCCGGTTATTGACAATGACAAAGGCAGGTGGCTGGGGAAAGGAGGACAGCAAGGCTCAGAGAGATGGGAGGAGTTAAGAAGTTCAAAAAGTAGTTATTTTAGCTGCTGGCTTTGTGCGTTTTTGGAAGCAGAGCACTGTTTGCATTAGATGTAGTGTGCACAGGTTTCAGCTGCAATAGCACAGTCTTCCCACTCCATGTTTCTGCAAAACTTTCTGCCTATTTGTAGCACCTCCTGCTGTATTGCTCACACCAGCCCTTGCTCAAGAAAGATACCAGAGCCATACGTTGGAGCCGTATGTCTCAGCGGCACTGCAAGGCTCGAGGAGAAGCGATTGCCAGAGGCAGAAATACCCTCATGGATGCAGCCAGTAGAATAGGTGGAAATTTTCCAAATCTCTTTTTGCAGAGGGAACTTTTTTCCCCCTGAAAAATGTGGAGGGAATGAAGGGAAGGGTTGATAATGGCTTTTCTGACATGTCCTTTCCCATTTGTGACTTGTTCTAATTGTCTTTTCTATCTCACGATGCCCTTGCGGAGGTCTGAGTCTCCTGCTGATGTCAAGGCAGGAGGAGTGAGGAAAGAAATATTGTTGCCCAAGCTGTGGTGCTGAAAGCTTCTTCTTGTCAGCGCTCTGATACAAATAACTGTATAGATAGCAGGGCATGCTCCTACGGTTTCTGCTCTTGTGCAGGAGCCCCCCCGGCCTCTCAACTGCTGCAGCAGGGCAGTGCGCTTGACTTTCCCATGTCTCTGCCAAGCAAATCTTTGCCCTGTTGATCTCTAATATAATAAGGAGAGAGATCTGTGGTAGTGGATTGCTGGGCCAATATTGCAGAGATCAGCCCAGGAGCTTGGGGTGGAGCGAGCACCTACCCAAGTGAGTGCTCATTCAGGCAGGTCTAGGAGGATGAGCTCCTGCGTGATCTCCAAACACCATCCTTGCAGTATGAGTTCACCTCTCCTTTAGATATCAGGATGTCTGTTTTCATGGAATCATAGAATGGTTTAGGTTGGTAGAGATTTTTAAGATCACCTGGTTCCAACCCCCTGCTGTGGGCAGGGCTGTCTTCTACCAGCTCAGTCTGACCAGAGCCCCATCCAACCTGTCCTTGAGCACCTCCAGGGATGGGGCATCCACAGCTCTCTGGGCAGCTGTGCCAGTGCCTCACCACTCTCTGAGTAAAGAATTTCTTCCTAATATCTCATCTGAATTTCCTCTTTTTTGCCTTCCTGTGGAATTGTGAGATACTGGTAGAGCCACTGCAGTGATTCCTGAGCCTGCACATGAGCAGGACAAGGCAGAGCCCCGACCTTCATCCTCCAGTTCCCTGCTGACCCTCAAAACACCATGTGTCCTTCAGACACACTTATATCCCTATTGCATATGCAGTGCTGGCTCCCATGCCAGGGGAGCCACCAGTGCTCAGATGAAAGCTTCTGATATATGGCCACCCTCCCACTTCCCTGCTGCATGGACCAGATAGCTGCGAGCCAAGGCCATTACTCAGGGTATCATCAGGTGTGTAACTGTGTCCTGTACGCTCCAAATTGGCTGGGAGATGGCTATTGGAAGGAAGCTGAAGCCAAAAGGGCTGTGGCACCCGGCCAAATCTGCTGTCGATTTTAAAGCTGATTCCACTTTTCCTCCAGCGGAACAAAACAACCATATTTTTCATTTTGGAAAGGACAAAGCTCAACAGGACGGCAGTTTTTTTATTTCTTTCTTTTTTTTTTTTTTCAGTTTTGCTAGGAATTTATTGAACGACGTTACATTATTCTTCTTGCTGTCAGAAAACAGTCTGACTCCCCTCCCAAGTAGCAAAGTTTGGCTACTGAGCAATTGGGCTGCATGGGGCTTTTTGGCCACTGGTGAGGCTACTGTCTTAGCTGGTGGCCTGTGAATGTCCTTCAAAGGCTTGGCATCCAGACCATTGGCGCCAGCGTTCCCCTATCAATGGGCAGTGAGCGGATAGCACAGCTCATGGGCCCAAGGAGAGCAGAACCCTGCAGCTGTGCAATGTCTAACACAGCATCTGGTTTGCTTTATGCTCTATGTGCATGGCATGTCATCCTGGGAGAGCAGCCCTGAGCCGCTCGGGATGCATGCTGCACAGTCTATGGCCATCAGGCAAGGTCCCCAGCACCACAATGCCTGTGTGAGCTGGGAAATGCAAACCCCCCTTCACCGTGACCTTACACCTGATGGAACCACCACCATCTACCCCAAAAACCTCATGCTCGGCCATCCCCCAGACACCCTATTCTGTGCTGGAGCAGTTCTCCTTCAGGGAAACCTCCCCAGCTATGGAGAAATGGCGGAGAGCAGCAGTAGAGCAGCAGTTCCCCGGGTTCGCCGTTCCATTATTCATTGTTATCCTCCCCTTGGGCCGCCCTGAACAATTTCCTTCCCCTCGCCTCCATGCACACCCTTCAAATGGTTTTAGAATACGGCACTGAAAAATAAAGATTAAAAAAAAAAAAAAGAAAACCCAAGGCATTGAAAACATTCGAATATATTGCTCTGCTCTTTCCTCCCTGCACCATTGTCTTAGGGGGACTGGCACGAGACCAGACTTCTTTCTTATTACCAATCTTAACTACTCCACTGGGCATCGAAAAATAAAGCCCTATAAAAGTCACTAATTAAATAAGTTCTCCCATCTGACCTAATACAAGCAACATGGGAGGTTGCACGATTTTTATTTTATTTTTTTCTTTCCTTCCCCCTCTCTTTTGTCAAGCCCACCCTTCTGATGGGGATTCGTTGTTTTTCTGGTGAGGGAGAGGGATTTCAAGGTCACGGAATGAATAAATGATGATAATGCGCGGCCACAGGGAGGAGCGGGCTCAGCAGCCGCTCAATGAGTGAGAGAGGTGGGGAAGCCAGGGGGCCCAGCCGTCTCCCCCAGCCCCATCTCGGGGGGAATGGGGCTGGGGTCTCCCCTCCCTGCAGCAGCTGCTGGGCTCATAACATCACTGCTATTGTTTGTGTATGCGACAAAAAGCTTCGGGGTTCCACTGACCCGATGAAGGGGTAGTCTCTTCATCATCATCAATGTTATTCATTAACAATAATAACGACGATGATGATTATGATGATAATAACAATAACAGCAATAATAGTAGTAATGATAGTAATGATATTAATAGTGGCAACAGTAATAATAATTTTCCCCTCTAGCAATCTGTGGTTGTTTTGTGTAATTCTGCCTCCACGGGGCTTCCCAGCTCTGGGCTGTTCAATGTGTCTTTCTGCCCGAAAACTGGAAAGATGGTAAATTCATCCTGTTGTTCTTGCAAATATCTGATGGTTTTGTGCAGCAAGATATTTTTCTCCCTTCTTTCCCACTCCCAGCCTCCCTGGGTATTCATCCACACAAGCTCACAAGTGAGATGAGATGAATGGTCTCAGCTTGAACATGGCAGCAACCTCAGCCTGGTAGCACCGGGCCACTGTCCATTCCCATCCATTCCTCACTGTTTGGGTCCTGTCCATATCCAACAAGAGAGAAAAGGGAAAAAGGAAGAAATTTTCAAATTCCCCAGTTCCAAACTGATTCCATGTGATGTATTCAACATGACAGACTCAGTATGGGATGCTCCATACGCTGTTTGTGAGGAACTGGAGCCAGTAAGTAGTCTCGGATTTCCAAAAAGAAGCACTTTGCATTGCATCTGATCCTCTCTATTTCCTTCTCTGTCAACTCCTAGCTAACAAGACTGCCTCTTGCTGCAGCATCCCAGGGTTTTCTAATAACAGGAAGCTAGGGAAGCCTCCGACTGTGTGCGGGAAGAGGTGTGGCTGCCGCCAGTTTCGAGGAACAGCAGTGTCACAAGAGGCCCGCTCTCCCCTTCTTTCTGCTCAGGCTGCTTCTCACCTGCTCCTGCACTTACTGTCCTTTTAAAAACTAAAAGAATCCTACCCAAAAACTGAAGTTGTTGCACTTCCTTTGCCCATCCTTCCCTTCAGAAAGAAACCTTGGAGCATCGCTGCCCCATTTTGGGAAGCTGGAACTGTAGCTTTACAGATGGTTGGAGCATGCACCATCAAGGGATTTCCTGAATTTCTTTCCCTTTTTCTAGCAGGAGAGCGCAGCCTCTGGCAATATGTAAGGAAGAGAAAGCTAGGTTTGCCCAGTGATAAAAGCTCTTGGCTGCTGCTTCTGTATCTCCATGCCGGCAGAGTGAGGCAGCACAGACCTCTGGGGACGCCTCCCGACCGCCTCAATTTAGCTTATTCTAGGCCATGCTGAGAATTATTGCTTAGAGGAGTCTGCCTCTCTCCTCTCTGTGACTAGCTTTTCTTATTTTAGCTTGATGCTTTGCTTTCCTCCAGCCAGGCTATTCAGTTTGTTTCTGCACCCTTGGTAGGATAAACAGCTAGCAGCTGGGAGGGGACTGTGGCTATCTTGGAGGGCAGGGATGGTGGGAGTCCTGTGATGGTATTTTCCCAGTGAAATTTCCTGAAATGCACCCCCTGGAGCAAGAGCCACAACAAGCCATGCAGTACCCACTGGTCACAGCTCCCTCCTTGTTCATCCTTTCTAAATTTGCACAATGGCTAAGCAAACCTAGCAGTAGCACAAAGCAAGCAGGCTTGTCATAACCAGCTTTTTACCCTATAAAGGAAACCCTTCAAATATATATGTTCTTTATACATTAAAAAATGAGGTTAAGTATGCACTGTCACTAATTTATTGCCCAAGCGACTGGGTTAGGAAAGAGGCCAAGTCTTGGGCTGGAACACAGAGAGGAACTGTCCTGCAGCAGTGGAAACAATGGCTGAATATCATGAATATTCATCGAAGCTGTTGAGGGGTCTGAAGCACAAGTCTTATGAGGAGGTAGCTGGGGGAACTGGCGTTGTTTAGTCTGGAGAAGAGGAGGCTCAGGGGAGACCTTATTGCTCTCTATAATGACCTGACAGGAGGCTGTGGCAAGGTGGGGGTTGGCCTTTCCTCCTGAGTAATTGTGAGTGATGATGGCCTTAAGTTGTGCCAGTGGAGGTTCAGGTTGGGGGTTAGGAAAGATTTATTCTCAGAAGGAGTGGTGGGGCACTGGAACAGACTGTGGAGTCACTGTTTCTGGAGGGGTTAACAAACTGAAGAGGCGTGGCACTGAGGGACGTGACATGGTGGGGATGGATTGATGGTTGGACCTGGTGATCTTAGAGGTCTTTTCCAACATTAATGATTCCTATGATTCTATGAAGCCTGCAGAAGACAATGCATTGCCAGATTTGTTTGGTCTCTGAACATCTTTAAAAAACACAGTGTCTTCATGATCAGAAGTGGTTGCATCCAAGCTTAGTTTTGTAGCAAATATTTTGAGAGTTGTTCATCTTTCACCTCTCCTGGGAGGTGGCCCTGCCAATAGCAGAGGATTTGGATCTAGATGACCTTAAGGGTCCTTTCCAAAGCAAACCATTCTATGATTCTACAATTCTAGATTTTTTTCTTGTATCTAACCTAAATCTACCCTCTTGGAGCTTGAAACCATTTCCCCTTGTTCTATCACCACAGACCCTGCTAAAGAGTCATTCTTCCTGATCTCCCCTTCAGATACCGAAAGGCCGCTTTCAGGTCACCCTGCAGCCTTCTCTTCTCCAGGCTGAACAGCCCCAGCTCTCTCAGCCTGTCCTCATAGAGGAGGTGTTCCATCTCTTGGGTTGTTTTTGTGGCCATCCTCTGGACATGCTCCAACAGGTCCACATCTCTCATATGTTGGGGTAGTTTCTGCAGGAACAAAAAAATCAGCTTGTGATGGGTGGCAGAGAAACAAAATGGATTATAAATATATTCTAGCTTAGCTTCTAACAACAAACCTCTAGAAATATTTTTGTGTGGTTGATGCTTAGGTACTTTTAACATTTTAAACAACCAAGATGAGAAAGCATGCAAATGTATTACAGTATACTGTGTATCTATTACAGTATACTGCAGTAGTGTTAGGAGACATTCATGCAGATCAGAGAATATGATTGTCTTCCAGTATTCACTCACAGCTTAAATGTACCAATTCAGCTGTACATTTACATAGGAAGAAATCTGCCATCAATGGCTTGGTGAAAAGGGTTTGTATTTTTATTTTAATTGTGCTTGTGTGGAAATATCCCCGTGTTTCTAGCTTGTTAGGACACTGCTAAGAAGGGAACAACCAGTTACATACTTCATTATTCTAAAGAGCATAGATAATCTCCTAGGAATATTTGAAATGTAAAGGGTATTAGAATACCTAAAACCAAATTGCATGGATTTTGGTGATGTGTCAGCACTTGCAAGTAGCTATGCTAATCTGATTTTGGGGGGCCATCACTCAAACTGCATCCCAATAGCAAATGAGAGGAGTATTTCCTTTCACGGAGTTGATCTGTTTGTTTTCTAAATAATACCACAAAACAAGGCATAGGTGGATCCTTCTTTAAAAACAAAACAAAACTTTTCCTCATTTGAAAAACCAAAGCTTTGGAATTACCTCTGATAGTTCATAACATCAGCCTTCAAGACTGAACTGTTGAGGCAAATCCCTACATATTCAGAGCCGCAAGCAGCATTCAGTGAGCTAAAATGTGCTTTATGATAGTCTTAAAATCAGAATTACCACTTCCAATGTGTGCTGAAATTTATGGGAATGCATTAAAGCTACAGCAAACCACCTCTGACAAGTAATTTGCTTGTAACTCTTCCTTCAGCACACATCATGGCGATGTGGTGCAAGTGGAAAGGATGCTGCTCAGCAGCAGGCAGACGCTGGTTTTCAGTGCCAGACTTTGGATTTTCATTTCAACAAGGAAAATTATCTTAACCTACTTTATCCATTTTCTCTGAGAAAGAAATGCTCTTGTTTTTTCCAGCAACTCTCTTGATTTTATAAAATGCTTGAAACTTGAGAAGAGGCTGGATATGCTTTGTCTCCATGAGAACTACTTCATCCTGATAGATTTAGTGGAGAATGTGTCTGTGCTCCACGAATCTCCCCCTAAGAAATAGCTGAATGTATTGTTTCCAAATACTAATTCTCTCAACTTCTCAAAATCCCTTGGCACTTATTATATTCATTCCTCGCAAGCAGTAGTGAAAACAAATGTTCTTTGTGTAAACAGACTTTGACAGAATGTGGGAACCTAAATAAATATGGTTATAATATGGCATAAAAATCAGCTTCAAATCTGAAGCAAACTGAAATTGCATGTGTAAAGAGTCTTGTCATTCAGCTTCAGGAAAAACAGCAACTACAACAAACGTATGCTGCAAAGTATTAAAACAGGTAAATTTCAGTGCCAGTAACAATATGGTTGAAGATCCGAGAACGGTGTAAATATGCAATGTTAAGTAAAACAGCTTCTCCAAAACGTCCTTTCACCTAAAAGATGATCTCTTATGTGTTGTTTTCCTCCAAGAAAAATGAGCATCCTCTCAGCACTGCCAGAGACGCGGGGCGTAGCTGTCCCTTCGGGTGGGCAATGACGTTGTAGGACCGATGGAAACCAAAGAGATTGTGAAACATTTACGTGGCTTAGTTAAGTTAGGAAAAAAGTCCTTACTCCAGAAAACACAACTGGCCACAAAGCCTTTCTATGAGATTGGATACCCTGGGTGGCTTTCTGAGGCATGAGGCCAAAGGCCAAAAGAGCAAAACCACCCAAAAAGTGTAATAATTACCCTTTGGGGCAAAGAAATGGAACTTATGAATAAAGACAAGGAAAACCCATTAAGTAATATTATTGACATGTGTCTGACGTCACCAGTAGCCAACCAGCACTCTCCACTTGTGCTCCAGATTTCTGAAATCATTTCTTAATGGAATAAGGGTTTTTAATTCATAATGTCTTTCTACAGATGCTCAAGTATGCAGGTTTGCCAGCCATTCAAATTCCCAGCCTGCACGATGCTAATAAATCCAAGGTTTAGTTGAAGCACAGTAGTAGTCCTCTGTTATATTAGTATGCAAACAAGTTTCAGCTTCGCGCAATAACATGAAATTGCTGTATATCAGCATTTCTAAAGCACCTGTCCCTGACAGTGCCAAGCCGCTCCGAGAATTACAGGGGGAAGAAATGAAAGAGACCATTTTCCATGAGAGATGTATTGCTGCAGCAACAAATATACCTTTCGATTACATAGTGCAAACAGTCTTCAGTGCCAATTTCAGAGGCAAAATAAAGGAAAACAGGGCTCAGACGATGCTACAAGCCTGAAAAATGTGTCTGGACCACATAAGAAAGGCATAAATGGAAGATTTGTGACTCTTGAGGTTTTCAAACTTTAGGGTCCAAACAGCTGCTTTACTTCCACGTTTTAATAGCAATACAGTTTGAAGGAGAAGTGAAATTAGAGCAGAGAGACTATAGGCTGAATAATGCAGTAATGTACTCAGCCAAAGCTGAGTACTCACTTAATGGAGTGTGAAAGGTTGGTCATGAGGATGGGAGTAGCCCTGAAACCAGGCAGTATCTCCCCTCCAAATGTCTGTGCCCCTTCTCTTCACCTATACCACAACAGAAATACATTTCCTCTCAGGCTGGATGCTAATAAGACATTTTTTTTTTCCAGAGGAAGGTGCACCAGCAAGGTGTGTTCCTTGCCATATAGGCTTAGGGAGAAAATGAACTCTTCTGTCCTTAAAGGTACATTGGGGTTTGATGATACAGATTTATCTAGAGTTTATCCTTTCTTTACTGTTTTTTGTTTGTTTGTTTGTTTGTTTGTTTGTTTTGGGGGGGGTGTTGTTGTTTTATTGTTGTTGTTGTTTGTTTGTTTGGCAACACTACAACTTTTCAGATTTAGTAATGGTTCTCCTCACTGCTCAGGGTACATCTGCAATTGCCCACTTCAAGAAATTTGATCCCACTTTTGAGAAGCAACATCATATTTAGAAGAGTAAAGAACAGGTCATTTGTAATACCAAAATTCAGCTATTAATGATGGCTAGAAGAGGTACTTTAGAAAATGTGTGAGTGTTAATCATGTTAATTTATTGGAGGTGTTTTGAATGCAGAAACAACTGTATGTTTGAGGGATAAGTGGTACTTCAGAGGTTGCTTATGTATTGGGATGGACTGTCAATCACTAGTGCCATCTCTGAGAACTCAGATGCCTGCAAATGGTTTTATGCTATAGTCTTCCTTATCGATCTGCTGTATCCATCTTAGCATATGCCCTGATGCTCTTTCTGTGTCACTTTGTTCACTGAATCAAGCTGCACAATGTGAAAATACTGCTTTACACACCAATCAAGCAGATACCTACTGCAGCACTGGATGGTGTTGGCATTGATGGTGCTCAAAGCATGGAAAAAGTTTTGGTGAGGGCAGACAAGTCCACAGAAGAGCCCACAGTATCTCTTTTGTGTTCTTCATTTATTCTCTTCTTGTATTTTTTTTTTATCCTGCTCCTTTCAAGCTTGTTTAGTCCCAGTCATACTGACAGCTTCACTTCATCCTGACTAAACATTACCAGTTGGCAGCACACCATACCCTACCAGTTGGAGCCAACTTAGCTCTGGAACCTACTGATGACTGTTGAGGAATACAATATCCTCTTTCCCTGCCCTGACACCAAAGAGGATAGAATGTCTCTGGCAGTAGCACTGATATAGGTCTGATACAGGTCTTTGCTTATCCCATTTTCTCCATTCCTGCTGCTCCACCCAGCCTGGTGGACCAGGAAAAGCCATTAATTGTCAGTGCTGAACCATTCCTGCCTGTTGCTTGGGTACTGGGAGCTGCTCAACATTCCATGGGGAGGAGATCTGACTCTTCCCTAAATGTACTTTGTTTGCCTGACAGAGTGACAAATTGGAAGTGGTGGGACCGTCTCAAAAGTCAGAGAGGATTCAGACTCTGCACACTGAATTTTGGAAATGAAACTGAGGATTACTAAGCTGGTCTCACAAGGGACATTTCCTAAGTATGCTACCAGCCTTCCCTTGGGTGGAGATGCTCCTATGGATTTGTTTCATTCATGTCTTAAGATGAGACACTTCAGTGTTGTTAACAATAAAAAAGCATCTTTTATGTGCTTACCACAATAGCCCAGCCACAAACTGGGAGTCTTGGTAAAGAAGAAAACACATTTCATTTTAGAGTCAGCCAGCAAAGTTTCTTTCCCATCAGCTTTTCTCTCTTCTTTTTGTTATTTTCCCCTTGAAGCCACTGAAGACTAGTGTTCCCAGCTCACGCAGTGTGGAATCAGCAGACTCCTTCTCACAATGCATCTAGCAAGCCTGCAGCATCAGGGCCATACTGCATCCCAACACAGCTGTATGTTGAGGCTTAGGGATGCAGAGGAAAGGAGGCTGCATCCCTCCCCTGTGCCTCACCTCTTCTACCACTGAAAGATGCAGAAGTTGAAAGTTAAGCTTTTGAGTTACCAGCAATTTCCACTTTGGTGCATTATTGGCTTTCCTGTAGTGCTTTTATAAGACTGTTTATAAGACAATAGACAATAGAAGAAGTTGCTGAGGCTCCCAGTGGACACATGTTGACAATAAACCCCTGTAACAAAGGTCAAATGTGTGTTCCCAGAATAGCAGAGGGTAACATTGCCAGAGGAGCACAACATAGCAAATGAACTGATACAGAAGAGATGTCTTATTGTCCAAGCCATTGAGTCAGCTTGGCCCAAGAAAACTAATTTTCCAGAAGACCTGATCTCTTTACTTACAGCAAGGATATGACAACATGTCTCTTACATTGGTAATGCTTATGTCTATGCAAAGGTCCCTGTAGTCATAGATATAAAGGTACTTAAAGTGGTTTGAAGTGTAAAGATGCAACACCACCCGGAATGTCGTGTTCTTGACCAGGTGCCCCCACCGGTGGAAAGCCTTTCTCTCCAAGCGAGACACAAGAGTGAGTCAGACAGCAGTTTAATGTGGGTGGGGTGGCTCTGCATAGTAATAAGGGGAAGGAATTATAAAACACTATGTCCTATTTCTAGAAAGTTGTAACTTTACTTTTCCCTTGTATGAAGTCTCTTAGGGCAGGAAAGCATTTTTTAACACACGTAAAAAAAAAAGAAAAAGAAATTAATGACCAAGTGAAGTATTACTCTTTCACTGGTTGCTTTTCAGCTTCTTGCAGCACCTGAAAAGAATTGAAAACTTCTTTTTTCATGTGTGTTTGCAGACATATTGATTGTGATCTGGTAGCTAGAGGATGACAAGTTGCCTGATGGTGAAGGTCAACCACACAGTCATCTGCTGAAGGTCAACTGCTGGCACACAGACCTCTCAGGTTGGATTTGGGGTTTGAAAGCCAGCACACCAAGTTCCCGTTCGTGTTACAGATGTTGCATTGACTCCAAGTTGGCATGAACAGCAATATGAGCTTGTACACAAGACCCTGGTTTGACAGAAAGGTTTGCACAGGTTTCAGAAGCACTTCTGAAAACAGAAACGTTCTTCTTGAAAAACTGTATGTATCACTCCACAAAAAGTACAACCAATCTATTAAGTGATCCAAGAAAGACTGCAAGACAGCCTGAGTGTCCAGTGTGCACCATCGCTGCAGGAGCAGAGAGGCGAGGTTGCTATCATGCAGTGGCAACAATTGTCCTCTGTTTAATGCCTATTTTTACTCTTCATGTCTCTACTTTTCCTGGCATGCAAAGAGATGGAACTAAATGCACCGCACCCTGGAGTGTTGGGGATGTTATGGCAGGAGTGCAGTGCCATGCTTAAGGTTAGATCTTAGTCTCCCCTTGATTTGCATCACAGGAATTTTATGACCGACTTTGTCATATGAATACCTAAAGCTCTGGGCCAAGAGACAGGTTTGGATTTTTTTTTTTTCCACTTTTGGAGCCCATTAGTGAGCAGCCGGTGGTGGAGACAGGAAGCAGCTGTTCTGTAAAGGTCATATTGGTGGGCTACATAAATTTCCTTTTGCAGAATACTGGTGGAATAATTTAAAGACCCTGAGACACCCAAATGGTGATACCATGGCCAAACAATCAGGGATGTTTTCAGTACTGCACACCTTCTATGCTCTTGGAAAGCTATGCCCCATCTACCTTGCAGACTAGGCCTCCAGTTCAAGTGGGAGTAGACTAAGGTGTGGCAGATGAGAGGGCTAACGGTACCTAGCAGAAACACTGGATATCCACTGCTTCCAACCAAGCCAGTGACTTGAGAGCTTCCCAACAACAATATTGATTCTTCTAGGTTGCTGAACTTCTGCAGCCAAATTCATAGCTCACCCATCCAGCCCAGAGGATTGATGTCTTCACAGCAACTAGCTCATTTTGAGCAAAGTTCCTTGAGGGATTTTTATTATTGTTGTTGTTTACAACTGTCTGTCCTAGAATATATAAAAGCTAAGATAATTAATGGGTATCCCTGGAAAGGCACATGTTCCTGGAAATCCTCTTCTACCTTCATGAATTCCATTGCTCACTGTAGGTTTTGCCTTAGGAATGGAAACTAGCAATGAAAATCACAACAAAATACCACTTTTCTGGTATACCAACACACTCTTGAAGGTCTTGCTCAAGGCACTATTAATCTTGTTCTTATAAATGATGTGCATGTTGGCATCATGGACACATTCACTTTCTTGAAGTCTTCAATGTCCAATCACAGAACCTTTCTCCACTTACGTGCAAAACCATTTTCATTCCACACAGTCTAGTACTACCAGTTTGCTAGTGATTATTCATCCCTAATTTCTGTGTTAAAATCTCCAAGAGAAGAAAAATTCTGGAAGGAATAGGAAAAATACTGCGTTAGAAGCTCTAACAAAGCAGGCAAGTAAGAATAAAAAGTAAGTAAAATCTGGAGACCTAACTAAAACACTCTCTTCTGTAGGAGATACCCAACTTCATGTTGTCTGGATTGGAAATAATCTTGAAATATTTCTTCTAAACTGGTAGCAGTGAAAATATTTGACGGATATTTAGATGTCTATAACTTAAGGAGTTTGGAATTTCTTTGTAACCATCTTTGAAATGGGAGAGGGGAACAAAGAAAAAAATCAGTAAACTCAGTATTATATCTTAATCTTCAGCCACAAACAAGCATTACAGTGCACTCACAGGTCTCTCATCTTATTTACAAAAGGAGCTCCAGAGACATTTTTATTTCTTGAACATTGATATGTACAGTGGGTGTCCCACCAAAGCCACTGATTTAGTTTTCTCATTGGTTAAACTACTCTGTAAGTAGGAAAAACAAAATCTTCCTTTACCCCACCAATGCCTTACAAAGTTGCTCAGGAAAATTTGTAACGCATTAGGCAGCAACAGTCCCATATTAACTTACAGACTCCAGACATTATGCAACCTGAAACTTTCCTAATTATACTGTCCTCAACAATTCCTGCCCACACTCTCACATTCTCACACTCTTACAAGTGTGTACAAAATCTAGAGTGATTTAACCTTTATCAAAACGGAATGCTTGATTTTTAATCATTTAGGGAAAAAAAATAATTGTTTCTGACCTTAGCAAGGCAATTCATCCGAACTCAGCTTTGACATTCAGACTCCTGGAGAAGGAGCAAAGGGTTCTGATGATGGTGGACACCTTGCTGAAAACCACACTTATCCACCACCGGACAAAAGCCAAGATGAGGACAGGGGTTCACTCAACAGTGACGAGCAAATGCATCTTCAGATGTCAGTTTGAATTTTGCTCAAGAGAACACAGTTGTTGGCTTGCTCAACTTGGATGCTCCAAGCGCAAGTGTGTAACTGTATGAACTGAAATGTCTGTCTTCTGATTCAGTCCACTAAAAATGACTTTCCTTTTAATGTAGCTTTGTTGATTTGCACCAATCTCTGGCAGAATATGGTCCTAAATCTGCCGTAGCTATTCCCAATAAGGAGGTCTCCCAACATATTAGACTATGCTGCTTCTCTTTTCCTTCCCTGCCATTAGATATAGAGCAAGAGGAAGAAGTGAAGAAGGTGAAGTATTGGAAGAGACTGCCCAGGGAGGTGATGGAGTCCCTGTCTCTGGAGGCATTCAGGAAATGTGGAGATATGACACTGAGGGACGTGGTTCGGTGGGGAATATTGGCGGGGATGGGTTGGGGTTGGACTTGGTGATCTTAATGGTCTTTTCCAGCCTTAAAGATTCTATGATTCTATGAAGAGGATGGGTAAAGCTTTCCTGTATTGATCAGGCAGACCAGAAGTATTGTTTCTAATAACGTTTTGCAGCTGCTCTGAGCCTCCTAACTTCTAACCTAAGCTGGCTCTGCATTGCCTGTCATAGGACAAGCTAAATTTCGGTTTAAGCAGACTCTTCTTGCAGAAGGCTGAGCTGGCAATGGGTTTCCACAGATGGAAACTGGAATACTTCATGGTCCATGAGCTGTGACATATTTGAGTGAACTGGTTCCTACTGGTTCTCCTGCTGCTGCCTCTAAATCATCTGCTTGCCTGCTGTAACTTAGTTGTCCTTCAGCTGAAGACATCTGCCCCTCTGTTCTGTCTTTACCTTCATCTCATGGTTGTCTGTTGGAAGTTATTATCTTTTTTGTGCTGCTGTCTCAACAGCCTGGGTGGTTGCTTTCTCAGTTATTTTCAGTTCATTGCTAACCAATCTAGAAGGGCAGCAGGAGAGTGGTTGAAGATGGTAAATTGTCCAGCTGGCTCAGTTGCTTTTGGAAGATGTGTGATCAAGCTGTAAATAGAACTATTTCCTGAGCTTTTCTTCCCAGACCTTATCTTGTTTATTCATATGAATGGTACCTGGGGAATAGCAGCGTCTGGCCTTGTTTTTAATTTGCCTGTATTTCAGCAGCGTCATGTCGTTACATTGGTGCAATACCAGATTTGGAGGGAATTCATCTGGATGACCTGTTCTTGATAGCCCTATAACTATGGCCAGATGGAGTGTGAGCCGCCTCTAGCCATGCACTGCATGGTGAGGAGCATGCGTTAGCATGTACAGCTGAGAAGATGTCAGAACTCTCATCACAGAGCATTTGATAGATGCTTTCACTCCACAAGGCATGAGAGAGAGCCACCAGCTGAAAAGAATGTTTCTTGGTGGTCTCTGACACTGCGGACGTGTGAGAGGCTCTGTTCAGCCTCTCACACTGATGCACTGGGGAGCACCAGGTTGCTTCACAGCAAGCAGAGGAGATGCAAACATAACCCATACACAGCAGCGGGTGCAATGTGCCTACATGTTCACAGGATTTCCACTCTGCTCACTTGTCCCTGCTCAGTCAGCGTGGCTTTGGAAAGCTGCATTTGCCTGTGCCCATTCCCTGTGTGACCCATGACACTGTAGCAGGCAGCAACACTTAATAACACACAGTGCTAAGCTATCCGCTTTGTTAGCATCTTTCCCGCAAGGATCTTAAAACACTTAAAATGGGGAAATGATTCTCTGTTTTTACCAAAGGGCTACGTAGAGCCAAAGGATAAAGTGATCTTCACAGGAACACTTTCAAACCGAGCTTCCTGACTGCTTTTCCAAGAGCTGTTAAAGAATAGCGCTTTCATCCATCAGCCCTGACCAGCTCTGATCCCTGTGGCCACCACACTTTTTTCCACTTTTCTTCTTCATGCAGAACCAAGAGCCCTCCACTTCAGGGGTTGGGAGGGCACTGCCCTAACTCATAACTACAGCTGAAGGTTTAGCCCCTCTGTCACCATCAGTCTCAGGCTAACTCACTCTGGGAGATCTGAGTGTGAAGGGGAATGTGAAGCTTCACCAACTGTTTAGCTGGGGCAATCCAAAAAGCCTTAGGAAAGTTGCTTTTTGAGAGTAGGAGGCCAGTGGGATGCTTAGGGCTGCCAAAGGACTCACCAGCACCAAGGAGCACTACTGAGGTCAGAAACACAGGGTTGGGAATCGGTTGGCTGGTGTCCACATGAGCTGAGAAATGAGGTAGCCTCTGGGCACCTTGTTTTCCATTTCATTACCCCATGTGACATTTTAAAGAAAGCATTTTAAAAGAAAATTTAGAGCATTTAAAAAAAAAAAAAATCCTGCTTTTTTCATCCCTGTTTAACGAATAAGGGAAGAATGAGTCCCACAGCATGGAGAAGGAGGTGGATTTAGCTGATGCTCAACCACTCCAGCAGTGTACTTGGCTCAATGTTCCTCACAGCTTTACGTGAGCTCCAGTGCCTGAAGGTCTCCCACAACTGGGCCCATCACTGCATTATGTCCCAGGTGATCGTAGCACGAAACTTCACTTTCTAGGATTAAACTTCAGGATTTCCCTGCTCCTAAGTGAGTTGCAGCTCTCCAGAGTTAACAGCATCTTGGCCAGATCCTGCTTTCAATTACATGCAGATGTAAGAGTCAGGGTAAACGCAGTACTCTGCTATTCCCCCCAGGCCAAGTTGCTCTGTGCAAAGTTGGACCTTCCCACCTCCTGGGAGGTCGGAGGGAACCCCCCAGAACAGCAGGAGCGTCCCGTTTCCTGATGGCACCTTGGGACATAATGCGCCTCCATGCTGTCTGGCTCCTCTGCGGCTGGGAAAGGGTTTGGATGCGATTCATTCATTGCAATCAAAACCCAACAAGTACTGGAAGAAAGTTCAAATGTATGTGAAATAACTTGTCCAAAAAGCTGGCAAAGGCAGCTTATTTTTCCTGTCTTACAAGAAGTTATGCAATCAAGTGATTAATTACCCATGGCACGGTCTGAGGGGTGAAAGATTAATATTCCTGGAGACTGCTGCTGTTGACCTTGTGTTATACCCGGGATGGGAATAGCCCGAGCTTCCCAGCAGAATAAACCTTGCCCAATGGTGAGACTATCTTCTCCATAGTTGAGTGAAGAGGTTAAAGTTTTATTTTTCTTCCCAATTCTGTCCCTCCGGCAGGAAATGGTACCATCAAAAGACTCCCACCCATCTCCTGGATAAAAAGGAAGTTCAAGTCTTTTATAATTGAAGGGTTCTGCCTAATGCAGCCTCAGCCGTGTGGTGGGAGCCCAGCCTTGGACTCGTGCACTGGTGGGAAATGTCTGAGACACGGTGCATGTGCTAAGCAGCGGGACGCGAGCTGCAAAACCATCTCAGCTGGTTGCAGTTAGCCCCGGGGGGCGAACCTCAAATTCAATCACAATTTCAAATGACAGTTCTTGCCTGCTCGTTAGTGCACAATGTAATATTATTTCTTTCCCGGGGAAAGAACCATTTCCTGGGATGTGACAGAATTATTAATTCTGCATGCGGTTGCAGTACTCATTCATTCTGCTCATCATGCAGAGCTGAGGGGTACTACATTTCTGCAGCATTGGAGGACATGCCTTTTCAGACCCTGAATGCATCTCTCACCCTAACTTTTTTAATGCAAGTCCATTTTCAGGAATCAGTTATTGTCAAAAGTCCTGCACCAATTTACTGTCAATAATGTCAGCTTAGAGCAAAATATATTTATATTTGTTAATATATTTATCTTAATAGATTGCTTTTCAGTAGTTTTTACTTTCCTAATCTAAGTGTTCAGTTCAAGAAGAGTTTGCTTTCCAAGGGAAGGGTGTAGAAATCTTTCAGTCATTTTAGTCAGTGAAAGTGTAAGTATTAACATGTAGTGTTCTCTTCATTTAAAAGCTTGCCCACTGTTATTTAGCTTCTGCCCCATTCTTTTGAGCATATCTTAGCATATCCTGTCCCTTCATGGCTGACTTTGCTGTTTTAAATACTCTTTTAAAGGAAAAAAAGAAAAAAGAATGGTCGTTATTCAATTTTAAGCTATATGAAGAGGGAGTAGAAGAAAGAGTATGTGCAATTTTTCTTTCTCAAGTAGTGGTTTCCATCAAAGCAACTTGGCATGTGAAAGCTCCTAGTGAAGGAGAGAACCAAACATAAGAAAGGAAACCAGGAAAAACAGGATGGGGGATGTGGGGTTACTTCATGTGCAATAAATAAAACCTCCTGTAATCTTTGGTCTTGTGAAAAGGTCAGTAGTGCTAGTGCCAAATAACTCCTCACAGCAGGAATGCTGGACAGCAGTGAGGCTGCCAGGGCCAGTGGGTGCCTCTCTGCTGAAATGAATGGGAAGGACAAGACAGACAAAATGTGAGATGTTGAATGGGAGCTGAGTGGGGTGGTTGCTCAGGGCTTGCGAATAGTCTGTCTTAAGAGCTCTCAAAAGTTCGCCAAAAGACCTCTGAGTGAAGTGGAGCTCACAGCTCCTCATGCAGTTCACTGATGGCATTGGCAATATGACTTATGTCTGAGACTGACCTGGAAGAGCTTTGCACCTTGTTTGCTCCTGGATCTCTTGTCACGGTCTTGGGTTCAGGTTAGGTGAGGCTGGAAGACACCTCATGATATCATATATTCCAATTTCTCCGCTCAAGCCAGATCAAATCATGCAGGATCATGTCCTGTTGGGTTTTGAGTATCTCCAAGACTGGAGACACCACACCTTTCTGTGCAACCTGTGTCAGTGTTCAACCACCCTCACAGCAAAAAAAAAAAGAAAAAGACTTTTTAGTATCTATATGAAATTTCTCTTCTTTCCAGTTATGCCTACCACCTGCCATGCTGTCATTGGACATCACTGGGACAAGCCTGACTCCATCTTTCCTTCTCCAGTAAGGTATTTATGTATAGTGATAAGATCATCCCAAAGCCTTTTCTTCTCCGGGATGAACAGCCTCAGCTGTCATCCTCTCCTCACATGACAGATACTGCAATCCCTTAATCATCTTTCTGAGTCTTTGCTGAACTTGTTCTAGCACATCTATGTTATGTATTGAGGCAACCAGAACTGGACCTAGACCTCCAGTGCTGAGGATAGGGGTAGGGTCACCTCCCTCAATCCTTCCTAATAGCCCAGGATGTTCTTGGCCTTCTTTGCCATAAAGACATTTTGCTGGCTCACAGTCAGCTCATTGCCCACCAGGAACCCAAGGTCTTTTTCTGTAAAGCAACTCTGTAGTCAGCCAATTGGCTCCCAGCTCATAGCAGTGCTCTGGAGTTATTCCTACCCATTCCATTGCCCTTTGAACTTTATGAGGTTTGATGTATGGATTTGACCCATATCTCCATACAATAAGGTCCCTCTGAGTTGGAACCCCAGCCATCTGCTCTTTTAACTTTTCCTCCCAGTGTTGTATCACAAGCAAACTTGCTGAGGGTGTCCTCATACCCGTCATCCAAGTTATTAATGAAGATGTCAAACACTGCTGGCCCCACTATTAACTCCTGGGGTGCACCACTAGTGAATGGTCTCCAGATGGGCTTCATGCTACTGATCACAACCATTTGAGCTCAGTAGTTCAGCTAGCTTTCGAGCCACCTCACTGTTCATTTATGTCATCTATATTTCATCAGTTCATCTATGAGGATGTTACGGCAGACAGCGCTGAAAACCTTGTTAAAAATGGCATAAACAACATCCTCTGCTATCCCCTCATGCACCAAGGCAGTCATCTCATCATGGAAGGCTATTGTGATGGTCAGGCCTGATTTTAGCGTATCAAGTTTACCAGAGTGTGAGGTTTTGAGAAATCAGAGAAAGGGAGCCACACCTCATCTCCCTCTGGCCTTGGTTTTCATAATAGTTGGAGGGAAATTAGTGTTTGAGCTTTTATTGTAACTAAGAATGCCTGTCTCCCTTCTGGGGACTTATGTATGTAAGGCAGAATTTACTGTAAAAGCTTAGTTACATGTGCTAGAATTTTTGACTCTGCTTTGGCATGAACTAAGAAAAAGAATAATCATTTAAAAATAAACCTAGCTATTGTATTTAACCTTGGCCCGTGCAGCCAGTGATATTTTGTGAGACGTTCCAGCTATCCACAGATTCTTTTCACCAAAGCTTCCCTTCAGGAAACAAAATAAATTAATGATACAAACAGGAAGCAGCTGTCTTTTCCTAAATAATAATTAAAATGGGGTCCCCTTAGAGCGGGGGGGAATAAAGGGGAGGGAAAAGACCTGAAAAATTGTCGGTTTAACTTTGACCAGCCTTCAGAGGACAGGCTTAGAATAGCGACACAAGCTGTGAGGCAAGGAGGACTTACTTTCTTACGAGCCATTTTTAAATTTAAAAAAAAAAAAAAAAAGGAAAGGTCTGTGAGAGGGGCAGATGAGCGAGACAGAGGAATGTTGCTCTCTCAAGGCACACAAGCTCTCCTCCTTCAGTAGTATTCATATAGAAAGAAACATTAATCATCGTAATCACTGATGCTGTTCTTCAGTGGCTTTCATCTGCTATCAGCAATCACTAGGAAATTCCAGAGTGTTCCTGACACAGTTCCTTGAAATTCCTCTTTAAGAATGAAGGAGGACAAGAGGGCTGGAAGCTCAGCTCCTTCCAGCAGCAGAGGTGAGGCAGTGACAGTGAGGGTACCACCAGGCAGGGGGTCCCGCTGTGCCCTGCACTATGCTGGGGTACCCTAGAGGTGCAGGAACCTTTCCCCCAAGGTCTTAGCACCACAGCCTGCGGATGACCACAAAAATGTCTTGGACTCCAGCACAGAAACTAGGGCAGATAAACAAGGCAGCCAAAGCCACACGCAACACAAGTGCTGGGACTTTTTATCTTCTGTGAGAGCTGGCTGAAGCAGTAAGTTGATACAGTGTGATGGTGTATTTCATAGCAGCACGAAATCACATTTTACTGCAAACCACAATTTTGAATTTAATGTCTCTGAGGAGAAAGTGCCCTGATGTAAATGCCTGACATGGCCCTGAGAAGACTTGAGATGCTTCTTCAGTGAGTGCTTTGCTGTTTGCTTGCATAGCCCTTACCTTTGGCACTAGGAGACAGCTGCTGCTGGTCATAACATGAGCAGCTTAATAGAAGCTTTTTATGACTGCGGTTTGAGAACTTAAACAGAAAGCACTGGTGAGGCACTGGAACAGGTCTCCTAGAGAGGTGGTGGATGTCCCGTCCCTGGAGACACCCAAGGTCAGGCAGGATGGGGCTCTGAGCACCTGATCTAGTGTAGGTGTTCCCTGCAGTTTCCATTGCAGGGGAGTTGGACAAGATGGCCTTTAAGGGTCCCTTCCAGTTCAAATGATCCTGTGATTCTATGGTAAACCTGTGCCATGAGGCCTGATGAATTAGCTAGTGCCACCTCCCAGATACAGAGCTGGTGGGAAAAACAAGTTTTTGGGTTTCATTTGTAGGATTTCAAGACTCTGCTTGGCAGGAAAATAGCCTTTTGTCAGCTGCGAAATGTACCACTGAGCTACTAAATGTGGTAGAGATTTGCAGGTGAAAAAGGAGATGGTAGAAAAATTGGCGACAAGCCTTGAAATCATCAGAATGTCTTATGGCATAGACTGTTGTCCATGAATCAGTGTTTTATACCAATTCTGACAGAATTTTCTAGAACGGATGGTTTTTAAGATAGAAAGAAAATAAGGCATCTGGATCTGAGAAAGATTTTTACATGATTCCTTTTCTCTGTCCTCAGTGTCCCTATTACTTTTCTTCTGCCTTTTTTTCTCCTTATGACCTGTCCTAAAATCTCATGTTGACATCCTCTGACTGAAATGAGCAGCAATACGTTTTCATTTTCAGCTGGGCACAGCAGTCTCCTGCTGGTCCTATATCTGTAGCACTAAAGGGGGAGTGCTAATCCAGTGGTAAAAATGCAAAGGCTTCTTTTAACAACACAGGGCTTAGAAGTTTCAGAAAGTTCAGACAGGGCTGTCCGAGACACTTACAGGTCACAGACTTTTTCCACAGATAGTTTTATCTTAAGTTCCCCTTAGATAAGGATGCTGTCTTGACAGTCACCGTGGAAAATCCTGTCTGTGTCCTCTGTGTGAGAGGGAAACGTGTTATGGGTCTCTGATGGAAAAGGAAACATTGCCATACAGGAATTTGCAATATGTGTGCATTCCCCACTGGAAGCACAGTTCTCTCCTTGGCTCTGTATTTCTGTTGTCACTCATGATCTCTGCTGTAATATCCACCATGAAAAAAGACGATGCAGTCTGCCTCTTTTCTGCCATGAGGTGCACTGAAATAATAGCAGCAGCGTGTTCTTCCCATGGTCAGAAAATGTTCAGTAGAACTGATGAATTCTGGACAAGCAGAGCTCTTAAAACAGAAAACTTGAAGAGCAACAAAAGGAGTCAGTACTTCTCCAGTGCTGCAGAAACACCTCCATGGGGTCCCAAGAACCAAAGCAGAGAGCAATGTGGATATCACCTTTGTTTTTGCATGTGCTTGCTGCATTATATGGAGCAAAACCAGCAGGGTTGCTTGTAGTGTTAAACGTGAAGCTGATGTGCATAACTTTGCAAGGTCTGGCCTTGCTGAAATGCAAAATCATTAGACGTCCTCCACTTAGCATGCCTTATCTTCCCAAATGAAGACGTTATAGTAGTAAAATTTGGTGAAAATCAGTTTAAATTGATATTTAAACTAGTGAAGCACAAAAGAAGGGGGAAAGAAAGGAGACGTCTTTTGAGGCTTCTTGGCTCCCGACAGTACATGTGCCCTCATTTTTAGTTCAAACTAAATTAATCTATTAAGGTACAGGAAACCTAATTTCATATCTGACTCTTCTTGGTCAGACACTGGAATACCAAAAAAGGCAGCTAGGTCTTTATCACAATGCACAATTCAAGGGAAGTAAGAGGTATTATTCATGAGGGTGTGACGTGATGGCCGTGCTGATTCACTCTTGCACTCCAAAGCCCTCCCAGTATTTCCTAAGCCTTGGAGTCACATTTACAATGGTCCTTATTTGGTGAAGAGGGCTACATGTTTAGGCCAATCCTTTTCCCTCCCTGCCACAAGTTATTGTTTTAGGTGGGGTTTTTTTGTGTGTGTTTGTATTTTTTTCTTATTTTTATTTTTATTTTTATTTTTAAGATTAAACTCCCTGTGGCTAAGAATAGCTTCTGTGATTATGCGAGCAGCAGCAAAATGTAAAAAGAGTGTCAACAATGTGAATGTCACTGGAGGCAAAAATCCCACTCCACCCGTCGCGACACAGTCCACTTTGATATGTCTCCGGGTGGCGCTTGGCTAATTTTGTATCTTCCTCAGTGGGATCCCCAGCTGATGTGACAAAAGGGATAGCAAAATGAGAGCAATCATTTTACATCAAGTAATGCCTCTGGTACTGCAAACATGGTGATAATCAGAGACTGCCAACCCCAGAGGGCTATGAGCATTGACCAAGCTGGATGTTTTGTTCCATAACAGATGGCTTGCAATGAAGTACCCTGAGTCTTCAACTGATGGATTCTCAGAAGGTAGCTCCTGGTGTAGCCATGCATGCTTTGCTCTAACCGCTTGGAGAGAACAAGATAAAGAAGCTCCAAATACCTTGGCTCTTGGTTCTCAGCAGTTTCCCAGAATCAGAGTTGGAGACTCAGGACAGGAGGCCTCAAAGGACCAGGTGGAAGGATATGAAGGGAAGGCTAACAAGGCCACTCAGTTGTTATTTGGACACTCATCATTAAATGCTGTTTTTCAGGGAAGATGGGGCTGAGAATGGTTCAAACTATTGGAACTACAAACAAACCTTTTAAAACAGATCCCAGGTAGGATGGATAAAGTCCTATGTGCTTGAGTTTGCTGGGAAGCTGTAGTGGAAATGCTAAGTCATAGCCTAAACCAGTGATTGAGCACCTGCTGGGAATGCAGTGCCAACCCAGGGGAGCTCAGGTGTATACAATGCTCCTGAGTGACTGGAAGGGGTGGAACCAGGATCCACCCCCTCCCAGACCTCATTTAAGGGTTGGCAGTGCCTACCTGAATGTTTCCAAAGGTAAGCAGCTTCATTTTTTTTTTTTTTTTTTTTTTTTTTTTTTTTTTTTTTTTAATATATATATATGTCTATGGCTGTTGTATTTGAACAAGTCCTTGCTGCAGCCTAGGACTTAGCTGCTCTGCTGTTGTTGCTACACTTTTCTTTGCATTGCAGAAGCTGAGGCAGTTCATCTGAGACGTGCTGTATTAGCAGCTTCAGTGTTTTCTTACCCAAATGCCCGTAAGTATTCAGAAACCAAGAGGGCAAACTGGTGAACAGAGTAGAATTATAATTTAATGTAGCCATCTGGGTTTGCAACAGTTTCAGCATTGTCTGCTGGAGTGGGAACACACAGGACAAGAATGCAAGAGAAGTAGCCATGTGCAGAACCAGTGTTATTGCCAAACACTTGATGATATCAAGTGAGTCAAGTGATGGGCTACTTGGGAATTATGTGTGTTGATCTCTCTGTAAGTAATGCCTCCTATTTATTTCCATGGAAACTACAACAGATACAAAGAGCACGATAACAGTGTTTGATAGAGTAAATTGTCAGTGTTACAGAATGCTATTTTTCAGCACAGTAACCACCATTAGCTATGCATTTTTGCCTGTGATGAAAAACGATCTACGTGCTTGTAGAATCCATATAAGCATCTCATATCCACCACATCCCTTGGTAAGAAGATCCCCAGCTCTTCTACCTGTTGTACTAAGGGCCATCTCCCTTTGTTGAATTTTCAGCTTGAGTCCTTCTAGCTTTATTAATGCTGCCCATTCTTGCACAGGAAGAATCAGCACAACCTGTTCCATGCCTCACAAGCCCAGAGGCCTCTTGCATGTACCTCCCCGTCATTTCTTCTGTACCCTGAAGATACCTGTTCTACATGGTAAGAAACTGAGCTGCGGGGCAGATCTTGTATGAAGGACTTGTGCTATTTTTGTCGATGGCCTTACTCACCCTCGGACTCCAAAGGGTCTTGTTGCATCTTGTAGTCATGAATGAAAGCCTCCAGCTTGCTTAGAGCCTGAGTTCCAGCTCTAACGCTGCAAGCATCATGCTTTGGCAGAGCTATGGGGATATAAATAATAGCCTGCACTCCAGTATCAGGGAGGAACTGTTCCTAACTGTGCTGTACTCGCACAAGCCATTCCTGGAAGCCTCTTCATTTTCCCATCCTCCCTTGCACCTCCCTAACTTTGCCAATAACCCATGCTCCCAGTTTCATTTCCAGGGGTCTTGTGAGGTTATTCATGTCTACAACCCGCTTTTTGTAGGCAAACTTGTGAAGGCTTTGGCAGCAGCCAGCACCTTAGCCCTTTTTCCTCATTGTGTTGGCATGTAAATCCCTTGCAAGTGCCCAAAGAAACCAGGAACTTGCCACCTGCCTAAGTCTTGCTGAGTACCTACTAGAAGCATCGCGTGCTCACTACTGGCTGTGTGTCACTGTGACCTCTGAGCGCGCCATCCAAAATAACCTCGTGCATGCAACCAGGAATAGAAAGAAAGGAAGGATGCATTTTATGTAAATGTAGTCAGAAAGTCTGCAAGACAAATTGCTTGAAGTGGTTTGAAAGATAAAGAAAAATGACTCACTTCCAGAAGGAACTATTTCTGCTGGGCTGAGAGGAGTACTGTGTCTTAGACAGGTACATGGTTGCCATTACAAAAGGTGAATTTTTCTTACCATGTGGATGGACTGGAGGTTAATTTGTTCAATATATTGTCCAATGGACATGCAGGTGAGGTATGCTTTCTAACAGTGAAAGAATTCTGCAGCTGGAGGATTTATCAGTTTAGCTGCAGTGTGGTTTTACACACAGCTTTTGCAATAAGTGCTGCTATGTTCTCAAAAAAACCATGAACCTACGAGGCACGTGTTCCCAGGCAAGCAGGAATCACCCAACTAATTTGGAGTAACAGTATATTTAATTAAACGGGCTGCTTGTCATGAAGCCAATGAGCAGCAGCGCAGAGGATGGAGTGACAGTGACCAGCACAGGCAGCCTTGTCCCAGCAAGCACCAGTAGAAATTTCCTCTACCCCCGGGCCATCAGCTCCTCCAACAATGATGGTTCACTGATGTTTGCCAACGCTTCCCCGCAAATGCAGCTATTTGTGCCCTTATTCAGCAGGCAGACAGCAGTCACTTTTTCTTCCCCTAACCTCCTGCAGACAATTTCACTGAGTTAATCTATGGCTGTTGACAATATCAGGTTACCCAGGCTCCTACCAAAAGCAGGTTGTGGCCCATTTCTGAGAGAGACCAGCTATCATTCTTCACAGCTTTCACTACAGCACTCCTGCCTTTTCCAAAGCCCTGCTCCCTTCTCCGTCCATGGAGGACAAGAATGCAGTTTCACCCGGAAACCACCTTTCCCTTTTAAGCGAGTGCATTTCTGAGAGGCTTTGGTATTTCCCATCTCTTGATACCACATTTTTTCCACTGACTCCGCAAGCAGTGCCAGGAGCTTCAGCGAGTGCCTAAATCCATCAGCACACCAGGAAGCACAGGAAGCCAAACACCGAAGCTTCCCATCCCGTGTGCAGCCGAGGGGTCAGAGCCACTCTGCCCTGCG
The DNA here is from genome assembly GCF_016699485.2 of Gallus gallus. Taxonomy (NCBI): domain Eukaryota; kingdom Metazoa; phylum Chordata; class Aves; order Galliformes; family Phasianidae; genus Gallus; species Gallus gallus. The sequence continues at coordinate 13,396,570 of NC_052536.1, read as the reverse complement.
GCGCGACGACCCATTACTGTCATCCCCTCATTGCCAGGACAGGAAGGCGCTCTCAGCCCGGCTCCGGCGCCCCAAGCCCTCCCCAGGCCACCTCTTCCTCTGAAGACATGCCGCAGATGCCGGGGCTGGTGGCCGGGTGGCACAAAGCCTGCATTGTCCGCGCTCGCTGCCCGGAGAGGCGATCTAATTGTCTTCCCCTGCTCACAGCAACAATTTGCTGGCAGCGAGGCTTGTGTCATTATATAACTGGAGATAGCCTGACTTGTAAACAGATCTCCAGAGCATGTCTGTCTTGCCTTATTTTGGATAAACAATAAGTTCCAGGCTGGCTGATGATACCTTAGTGCTGTTTGCAAGGGCACAAAAAGCAGTGGCAGGGGTGAGGAAAGCCTTTGCAGGGGGCAGTTTCTCAGGGCATCACCTTCTTATTCATGTTGATAGGAGTCAGTCGGGCAATTCTGGGAGACCTGGGGCTTTGACAATTAACCTTGAGATTTTGTGGCTCCTTTAGCACTGTTTGATTTTTATGCTTGTATTTGTGAATTTTCCTTTCCCTCTTCCCATTTCCTAGCACTATTCTATGCTACCTGGGAAGGGCAAAAGCCATCCTCCTCTATTCCCATCCATGAGGGAACAGTTTCACGCGTGACTTCTAAGCCAGTGAAAGACTGCCTACTCACAGAGGATGATGTTCAGTCTGCTTCCTCCTCTCTTCTGGAGACAAACCCTACCAAAGAAACCAAAGCCTGTACCCTATTGGCCAAGCTTTCACGTAAGCAAAGGGAGAGATGCCCAAAGATGTCTTCTGCCAGCGCTCATGGGAACTGAAGCTAAAGTCATCACATTGTCATAGTCATTACTTCGCAGGCATGGGTTGATGGTTGTACTAGGTGAACTTATGGTCTTTCCAACCCTTATGATTCTATGATCTGTGCTCCTCACACTCCTTGGCAACCCGTAGGGATGCTCTGCTCCTGAGTTTGTAGAGAAGAAACTACTCTCCCTTTTTGGCTTTCATCTTTTATGCTTGAGCACATGGTGATATCAACGAACATGGATTCTAGTCTGGAAAGCTGCTTGCCACTGACTGCAGGGGACAATTTAATCTTCATGTTAACTTCACTGCTGGGCTTCCTAGATGGTTGTTTTGCTGCCTGAGCCTGAAGCAGCAAGTGAGGAAGGGGAGTCAAAAAGAGAAATTAACTCCCTGGGCTGAAATTTCAACCCTCTCTGATTTTTCTCTACAAAGGTGGAACAGGCTTAGAGGAAAGGGCTGCTCAAGCCTGGTCAGAGCCTTCCTGAAGGCAGGTGTCTGCAGTGCTACCCTTCCTGGAGAAGGAATAAATCTGGATATCCCAGCATCAAAAACAGGCTATTTACCTCTTTAAGAACATCCCCTTACTGCACCTTTCCTCTGCTCTCAATATTAAGTTTGCCTTTCCTCTCTCTTTCTTCTCTTTGCTTTTCCTGGGCCTCCGAAGATCTGGACACTGTGTCCCTCCCACAGAAAGAGGGTAGAAAAATACTATGAGGTTGCAGCCCTATTCTAGCTTGGCAGCTGCTGGTTCTGCGTGTCCATCTTCCTCCACTACTCTCTCCCCCACTGTTAGATTCAATTTCATAAATAAATACCCCACGTATTGACGTCATTATAGGCCTTGAGAAATAATACTCCTGCCGCTTTCTTTGCTAAGTGTGGGGAACGGAGAAGAGAGGGAGGAGGAACAGAAGCAACAACGTCTTGGAAGATGAAGACTTAATATTCTCCTAATCGCCTGCCTCCCTTTGCGGCTATGACCCAGCTGTGAAGAATACAAAGATTACCATTATCAGCGTGCCCTTGTGGCTTGAGAAAGGATAATTGAGTATCAAAAATTCCTATTACAGATGATTTTTATTAGGAGAGAGGATGATGGGGACATACTCTGTCCTAGAAGCTGGAAGGGTACCCTCAACAGTGTACCCCTGTGCTCCTGTCATGAAATTAAGAAATTTGTATCCAAAACGTGCTTACAGTTCATGTTTCTGCGTCTAAGACACCAGTGATGTTTCCAGCCATGTCTCATTGAAAATCTCTTTCCCTCACTTCATTTCTGGAGGTCAAGTGGCTGCTTCATAGACTAAGCTGTGACAAGTCAAAGCCAAGACCACTGAGTTTGTGCCTTTTTTTTTTTTTTTCCCTCAGTTCTAATATTACACTGTGGTACTCCTCAAGACTATGAAATAATTTGTGTTTTTATTGGTTTATTTTGCTAGAAGAATAAAAGATTCCCTTCTCCATGTCCTTACTCTTTGCCAAGCAAGAGCCTAGTCGGTTGGAAACCTCAGCTTTCAGATCAATATTGGCAGACACCAGGAGAAGGCAGGGAAAGAGGATCTTGCAGGGCTCTCTACAAAAGCTGATTTTGATGAGCAAGGCATTCCTTGGGATGCATGCAGCTGGGAGTACAGCAGGGAAGCAGGGAGAGAAAAGACACCAGATGTGAAAGGTTCTTATAGCTGATTTGCTTTATTGATAATGTATTACAAATGGAAAGTACAATAGGTGCACAATCTAGGAAGTGTGTGTCTTGCCTATTGCTTGAGTGCAGACAAGTGACATTGTTGGTGATGCATCAATGCCTTTCCCAGGCTTCCCCACAGCCATATAAAACATCAGTGGACAATAGTGTATAAAAAAATAAAAATAAATAAAAACAATTTAAAAAACCCACTTCTTAAAAACAGCATCAACATGAACAACAAATACAGTTCTTCCCTTTGTTTAGTGCAGCTAGGTACATCACCAAAAAAAAAAAAAAAAAAAAGAGCTTTTGAGAGCAGAAGGATGAAATGGATGAAGCTTTGAGGGAACAAGGAAGTAAAGGAATCAGTCTGTAGGCTCAGTCAATCCTGACAGCATTGGCACTACTTATTGAACACTAAGAAAACAGCTCAGCTGCTGTCTGGATTTTAAAATGAAAACTGATCTCAGAAATGGCATAGAAGAGTGGAAAAAGAAGATAAGTATATGATTAGTATTTCTTTTTTTTTCCCTCTCCTAAATCTCCCCATACCCAGAATAAGCCAAGACAGTGATTTACACACCTTACAAAGGTGTGGCCACCTCCCTGCAGCAGGCTGCATGCTCCTTCCTTTCCTCTATCCCAGTGGGAATCTCATGGGAAAAATACCCTCGGAGGTGATGCTTTATGCAAAAGTCTCTTGCCCTTTGCCTTCTGCAGAGCTCAGCAATAGCACTGAGATCAAGGGACTGATTTTTCCTGGGGCATCGAACACCATTACAGATTTCTCTGTTGGCATAGTTGTTTTCTTTTCTGTACCCTTGTGTGTCAGAAGAGCACAGAAAGTCACTGGATCAGACCGACTGGAGGTTTTGGGGTTTCCAGATCCACTCCAAGCTGTGGAAATCCTCCCCAAGGATTTCCAAGCTATGCCTGTGATTTATCTATTAACCTGCGATGGAGATTTGCAGGCAACAGAAGTAACTTGAGGTCCCTCAGAAGAAGAAAAGGTCCCATCTCAGCCAGTCTCACCCACTCAATGGACCTCACTGGACAAGAGCAGGCTCAGAGCTTCGTGGGGCTGCTTGATTCTACCCTTGCACACCAGTGTGCTATTTGCTGAGCCAGAGGGCACATTTTAAACAATTTCACACATTTCCAAAAAATTACCCCAGATTTATCACTCTGCTCTGGCCCCATGGCAGTTGAGGTGGAAAAGAGCCACTTTGTGATGTGTAGCAGCAGATACACTCCCACTCCTTGCCAGCATCCCTGGCCTCACTACCCAAACCTCAATGTGTATCTGTGTATTTGTCTCACCAATGCAAGCACCACAAGCACCAGGATGCAGAAGGTGTCAAGGTTGTTGGCATCCCAGGAAGGAAGAGAGCTCAGTGCACCCATGCAAGTGCCAAAGTGCCTAACTTATTTTATTTTGCATAACAGAGGGGATTTTGAGTGCTTTGCCCAAAGCTGGGGACACTTCCAGCAGCATCAACGCAGTGCTTGGAAATGGCATTGGCATCCTTATGGAGCTCCCAGCCCCAGTTGTTTGCTCGCTGTGGAAGCAGGCAAGAGATATGCTTGGAGTTTCACCTGTTTTTAAGTCATCTCTGAATGTCCACCATGACCATGATTTATGCGGGTGGGGGGGGAGGGGGGAAAGCAAAAATGGAACAAATATGCTAAACAACATTTCCAGCAGCAGCCACCAGAAGCTGCAATTAAATCAGTCCTCACCCGACAGAAGGACACCCACTCCTGCAAACAAAACTGAAGGTCAACGACAGGTGCTGGGGTGGGGACAGGAACAGACCCAAACTGTCTACACCTGCAGTGAATTGGAAAGGACTTGAGATTAAGGTCCCCTGTTGTTTGGTGTGGCCTTCTCCCCACCCAACTCCAACCCCAAGAGCAAAAATAAACCAAAACTAAAAGAAAAAAAAAATCAGGCTTTGTATTCTGGATGGATATTTATTTGTTTAACTGGTTTTCTTTTTTTTTTTTTTTTTTTTTTCATTTTTCTTTTTTTTTGGTACAAAGCATCCAGGAAAGCTTTTACTTCTCTTTTTAAAAAATAAAAACTAGGTTTCTTTTAAAAAAAGACACATGGAAAGGAAGAAAAAAAAGAAAGTCAATTATTTTCAATTGCTGTTTTTGTTCTGCCTTCCCGCCCCACCCTCTTCCCTCCCCCCTCTCCCCCCCTTTAATTTGGACCAATTTTCATTCTTTTCCATATATATTTAATAAAATAAATAAAGGATTTTCTTTGTTGTGTATTGCAGTGCCATTTTTTTTAAACAAAGGCTTCATGGCTCAACATTGCAAGGTAATAACAAACAAAATGATTATACATTAAAATCCTCCCTCTCTTGAGAATCCCCCAGCCCTCCCCTCAAAACCACGAAATAGAATACAATTCAAGTAGTCTTTTTTTTTTGTTTGTTTGTTTGTTTTAAATGTATGGATATATAAGACAAAGCAAGTACAGAACTGGTTAACAGAGTGTCCCCATTTTATTAGCAAGTGAGAGTATATCATAGGGAGATGTAATTGATTCCCCCCTTTTTATGGTTCCTAGACAGATAATATATATTATTTTAAAAACCAACCTATTTTACAGCCCTCTGCCCACCTCTCCAACCCATCTGCTCATTGAGTCCTGAGCCTCAAGCAAGAGGCTTGCCTTTTCCCTGCCTGTGAACCTATCCCAGCCATCAGGCAGGAGGCCACCACACTGATGGAGGTCACCAGGTTGACAAAGGCCACCATGATGATGGAAGCCATCCGTGTTGATGGAGACCATCCATGCTGATGATGGTCGTCCATGCTGACAGAAGCCATCACGCTGATGGAGGAAATATGTTGATGGAAGCCACCATGTTGACGGGGACCGTACATCATGCTGACCAAGGCCATCACATTGGTTGAGGCCACCATGCTGATGGAGGTCACCATGCTGACTGAGGCCGTCGCATCGGTGGAGGCCACTACGCCAGGGGGGACGCTTGCCCCATGGTGGGGAGGGTCCCCATCATTCCCAAGGGCCATCCTCCAAAGCCTTGGGCATGGGGCAAGAGGAGGAGGGCAGGGGGTTCTGCAAGAAGGACGCAAGGGGCAAGAGAAGGAAAAGGAGATGGAGGGACATGGGGCTGGCACTTCTGCACAGCGAGCAAGCTGTCAGGGTTGAGAGGATGGAGAAGCTGATCTTCACCAGGGTCCATGCAGAAGCAGGGCCTGGAGTTGTAACCGGCAATACCTTCGCCATTCAGAATAGTTTGTATCTAGAACAGTTCCCTTTTAGTCTAAATCATTGTTTTTTTTTCCTACAAAAAAAAAAAAAAAAAGAAAGAAAGAAAGAAAGAAAAAAAAAGAATGCATGTAGATGTATTTCTGTGTGTGCGTGCATCTGTGTACATGAGTGACAGCCAACTAGCTCATATGGTCATGACCAAGCTATATTTCAGAAGAGAAAAGAAACACATTTATCACACTTTTCCTAAAACGAAAAGCTAAAATTTCAAGTTCAGTATTCGCTATCTTGTCCTTCCCTCCCCACCCTCCCTTGCTATTTCTGGGTTTTTTCCCTTCCAACTTACTTTAGCACCATAACACATTTTAAACATTACAATCCCTCTTCAGATACTACACAAAATGTCCCATAAAAATAGTGCTTTTTTGCCAAAAAAGTTATATAATATATTATATATATAAATCAACTAAATCCGTGGCAAATGTGCAATGCAGACGCCTCCTCCATTTAAAGTGAGCATCAGCTCACTTCTTTTTTTTTTTTTCCCCTTTCCTTTTTCTTCTCTCTCTTTCTCTCTCTCTCTCCTCTTCCTCTCTTTCTCCCGTCAGCGATGGTTTCAAAAAGGTGCAAGTCGATTTGGAATCTTGTAATTAAGCACACACACAAAAAATGCAGATGGGTCTCCTCGGAACTTCGTCTCAGTTACGTTTTCTTTTTAAAGGTGCAAAAAAAAAGTTATAAAAATAAGAAAAGTTACCAACGAAAAAGAAAGAAAAAAAAAGTTGGGCGGAAATGAGGCAAAAAAGTTACATCCCTCAACATTTCTCCCCATTTGTTTTTGCTTTTCACTTTATTGTCAAGAAAGACATGGAATGGACTCTTCTTCTTGAGAAAAAAAAAAAACTTAAAAGAAAAGTTAACTTCATATCCTTTTTCCCTCTTGCTCTTTCTTTTGTCTTCTAGTGTTGGCACTGGGGATGTCACACAGCGCCCGGCAGCAAAAAGTTCAAGTGCCCAACTGTCCCTTCGTAAGTACAAGGCTTGAAAAATACTGGGTGCGCGAGGGAAACGAAACAGGCCTGGGAAACGAAACAACCCTCCCCCCCACCCCAAAAGGAGGACGCTGCACACGGCTGCTGCCATCCCCTCCTTGCTTGTGTCAGTTGTTTGGTTGGGGCCGGAGCGGCGTGATGGTGCCTGCCGCCCCGCTCCTCGGCTCGGGGACGGAGGGGCTCAGGGGGGCCGAGTCTCGCCAGTCTCTCCCCAGGAGATCACAAATCGAGCCGGCTGGTCACAGTTCATTCCTGGGGGCCGGTCGCTTCAGGGGATGCCCGCGGCGCTGGGGGCCGCTGACTGGGCAAGGAGATGAGGGGACGATGCATCGCCCTGGCTTCCTCAGCTGCTTGCAGCCCCTCCGCCTGCCACCGGTACCGACGGGCACGCAGGATGCCTGGCACCTCCCGCTGCAGCCGCTGCGAGCTCTTCTTCTGCCACACGTTGTACTTGGAGTACTTGGCATGAGATGGCTTCTGGAAGCTCTCCTGGGGAAGGGAGAACAACACAGTGTCAACACAAGGTGGGTTACTGACACTGCCCTGGGGCTTCCTCTACTCATTGCTGCTCGCCCATTTTACAGGTTCTATTGGGTCCCCAGCACAAGGAGGACGTGGACAGAGAAAGGCCACAAGAATTATTAGCAAGCTGGAACACCTCTTCTATGAGGAAAGGCAGGGAGAGTTGGGGTCACTGAGCGTGGAAAAGGTTCCAGGGAGACCTTGCTGCAGCTTTGCAGTATATACTACAGCTGGAGTAAAACCTTTTATCAAAACTGTAGGGACAGGCCAAGGGGCAATGGTTTTAAGCTGAAGGAAACTGCACATAAGGAGGAAGTTTTCCACAACAAAGTGGCAAGATGCTGGGACAGGCTGTCCAGAGGAGCTGTGGGTGCCCGCTCTCTGGAGGCATTCAAGACCAGGCTGGATGGGCCTTTGGGCAACATGACATAGGAGTGGGATGTGTCCCTGCCCATGGTGGAGGGATGGACAAGATAATCACTAGGGAGCTCTTCCAACCCAAATTGTTCTATGATTCAACAGTTAGAAGTTTGTTTTCTGCAATTTCTTTGACTCCTCAACAGCTATAAACACTTCAAGGCTCTGCATGCTGCCTTGGCTGCAGAAGCAGCAGATCATAGAGCATGCAGCAGTCCTCCCCCACCAATGGTTTCCCTTTTCTCCTCTTTCTTGCTTCAGGGAGCTAGCAGCCCGAGTGCAGCCCTACCTTGTTGAGGGCTGGGAGGCCCGCGAGGGAGGTGGCGGAGAGGTCACGCTCTGACTTGACGGACTTGGCACAGTAGGTTTCCAGCAGAGCCAGGTCACAGCTCCGAAAGCAGCACTCCTCCACAATGCCACGGTTGATCCTCCTGTTATTTCGTCCCACTGGTCTACCTGTAGGGGTAGAGACCTGAGCATTAGCCATCAATATAGACCATAGCTTCATCACCCTTTACCCGTTGCCTTGATGGCATCTCTCCTGCAGTGACCACAGACTGGTGGGTCCCAAGCTGGCACCTTCACAGCCTCATGATCATTGTATTTCAAAAAAAGCAGCACTTCTCCCAAAACACTCATCTCCTTCAACATATGCCTGCAAAATGCCTGAGTTTCCCATGATTACTTTCCTAGACAAACGCTCTCAATGCGGACGGGGCTCACGGTGTGCGCACGACACTAATTAAAGGCACTCTCTATTGCTGTAATTTATTCCCTTCCTATTGCTCCTTAGCAAGCCCAGCGCGGACGGCAGTCCGGATGCAGACGCCGCACCGATTACCACAAATGTCTGCGATGTTGATCCTGGCAAGAGAGTTTTATTAGAAAGAAGCAGCGCGGCGCTGCGGCTGCCAACCTCTCTCTGCCGTGTTGACGCTTGGGCAGGTGAAGCGAACCAACGCGGCTAAATTTTACCAGATGGGACAGCTTGTAGACAGCTGCAGAAAGAATACAGGCCCATGATGGCATGCCAAGAATAGCTATTAAACTTAATCTTTTAATAAGGGTTCCTATCCCATTTCTTCCTGCAGAAGGATGCAAAAACCAGTGTCCAGTGCAGCAACAACCAAGTGCATCTCGTGTCAGTATTTAAGTACAGACAAAACACTCCAGAAGGAAGACTTAGATCAGCTTCATTTTGTTTCTTCCCCTCTTGAAAGAACATCAATGGGTAAATTTGGATTTTGGGTGCAAAACAAATGTGCTTGGGAACACCAACGTCCAAAATGTATAATGGTCCCAAACTAGATGGTTTTCTCTGGGCCTTCATACACAATGCCAAGGCAAGGGGCTGAAGTGGAGGGGACCAGTGCCCACACTGGAGCAGAGGCCAGGATCAGCGGGGTTGCAAATGAGACCCAGTACCACAGCCCAGCTGGGGGAATGTTGCTTTGGCCCTGTGTACCACCCATGATACCTCCATGTGCTCCAGATGAAGGCACTCAAAATCTTAAGGCTTTGGCTTGCAAGGTGTTGACTGATTTCCTAATGGGGAACACCATTTGGATGGCCACCCAAACTGCCCCAGGACAAGATGCAAAGCCAAAACGTTTTCTGCATGTGCAATGCAGCCTGGTGCATGCAATGCAGCCCCGTGTGTGTGATGCAGGCACATATGTGCAGTGCAGCTCTATGTGTATAACACCAGCATGCAAAACACACCGTGACCTTACCTCAGCACACACTTTGCAAAAGCAAAGCCCTGGCAGCACAGCACCTGCTATCTGTCAAACTCAGCCCTCACTCCATTTGCAGTGAGCCCTCTGCTCTGCTCTGGAGCATCACCACCGCACACTGAGGTCACGAGAGCAAACGCAGCATCGGGTGCATTGCAATAAAGCAACTGACTCATACCACGCAGCCCACCCTTGGCAGTCATTTAAATGCTTGATTTTCCACATTCTTCTACATTCCACTTCTCATTTTGGCAATTACCTCTCCTTTTTCTTTTTTTAACTCTTTATTTTTACTACTTCTCTGGAAAACTTTCAGATGCGACCTTTAGCCAGCTACATAGGAAGGTGAGAAGGATGGTTCCATCTGAGCGAAGGCTCGGTGATGGGAGCACTGCTGGGAGCTTATTTTTCTATCCTTAAAATGTTCGTTGCCAGCAAGCAGTCTGGGTTGGGCCCCCCCTTGCAGTGCAGGTGGGTGAGTTGAGTGTCCACTGCCATTCAAGTGACTCCAGGGCAGGCAATCTGGGTGGCAACGTCTAGCAGAGAGGGGGGAAGGTGAGACAACCTGAGGCCATGTGCATGTATTCTTCACATATGTATGCCCGCAGTAGATGTCCCTGTTCATTGCAGGGGAGTTGAACTAGACAACCCTTAAGTGTCCCTTCCAACTCAAACAATTCTATGATTCTAAATACATACTGTATGTATATGATACATATGCATCAAAACCAATGCAACCACCCCACACCAAGGGCACTGTTTGGGAGAAGCAGCCCTGGGCTATCAGCACCCCTTGCTTTGCCCACCCGTGGGCATGTCCCTTGCCCTCCAGCACTGCCCTTGCTCTGTTGCATAAAGTCCGTACATGCCATTCCCCTTGCTGGCACTGCCGCCAGCATCCCTGCAAGGGCCTGGGGGGGCACATCTCCCATTACATAATAGTCTGTACCCATCGAGCCAAATGCCAACCCCATCCTCTATGGGAACGCTGCTGCAGAGGAAAAAAAACAGGCAAACATAACAAACAGGGATTTAGCCTCAGAAAGCACCTGGAGATAATAACCCAGGGGAAAAGATGCCAGGATATTTCTAGTTAACGGTGATATTGCTGCTGACCTGGATTGGGGAAAGGGTTTTGTTCCATAGCACAATTTACACACAGACTAAAGGTTGAATTCCTTGGCTCTCACCCACCAGCAGCATCTCGCTTGAACATCATTGCCAAAGCCAGGACGTGGTAAAGCAGGGGGTGAAGCATTTCATTTTGCTCCCCATCCACTTCCCATTTCTGCAATTACTGCCTTCCCCTAAGACATCATGCTTCCTCCTGGCCTTCCCAGGGGGCTTGGGAAGCAGATGTACTCCTTGAGAAACTATGCTCCACCAAAAACCTCTGCCTGCTTGTGCCCTTTGGCATCATGCTGTCCTGATGGAGGCACCGAGCATCCTGGGGGGAACTGGTGAGCACTCCCAATAGGGATGGTCAAGCATCCTGACGGGACTTGCTGAGCATCCCGGCAGTGCTCCTGGGACACCCCAGGGGTGGGGGCACCTAGTGGGATGGGACAGTCCCTGGATCGTGGCACCGAGGCATGTCCCCACCTTCAGCTCCCCTCTCCTCCGGTCCATCAGGCGGCAAGCCGAGTGGAAGGGGACTTTGGGTGCAAACAGTCCCCACACCCCTGGCGCAGGAATGTCGGGAGCAACAAGGGGGCCTTTGTGCAGTGCTGTCCCCGTCCCAGTGCCCCCAGCCTGGCCCTCCCCTAGCCCCGGCACTGCGCTTTCCCCCCTGCTTTTTCCTAGTATTATTCGCAGGAGCAGCGGCACGCAAGAATGTGCCCCGTCAGCACAAGCGGCCGCAAAGAGCTAAATTCTTATCAGCTGTTGGAAAGGAGGAAACAGGAGCTGTTGTTTACAGAGAAGTCGGACGCCTCTCCCCCCGCAGTCCCTTCTCCCTTCCCTGCCGATGGTGCATGACAACAAATTTGCCGCCGGGACTTCCTCTTGCCCCTTTTTTTTTTCTTGTTTTCTTTTCTTTTTTTTTCTTTTTTTTTTCCATGCTCAGCATCCATCCCCATGGCTGTGCCATTGGACAGCATCATCTTGCCGGCACCTGCAAGCCTTTGAGTCATCCATGGGGATTGCTGCAGGAAAGGGAGAGCAATGCAGTGCCTGCAGCTGAGGGCTCCAGCCTCCTTGGAGCTGTTCTTTTACAGCCCCAGTGCTTGGTGGCATCACTGCCGTGGGTCTCAGATGCAACCAGGGATGTGGCAAGGGCTTGCCATGGGACCAGTGGTACTCATCCCCAAGGGTGTGCCATGCGAAGTGTTGTCTCCTTCACAAACAAGTCACATATAACAGCTACCTCAAGACTTAAAGGAGGTCTAAGTAGCAAAAGCCATACAGTGGAATGCCAATGGTGCTGAAACACCCACATTATAGGATTTGGTAGGCAGTTTCAACGTCCTGAGCCCCAAGCGTCAGCCCTCATGGTATTTCCAAGGGCACCTGGTAGCTGGGTTCATGCTCTATGCCAATGGGCAGACAGGCATCTCCATCATCAGGGTGCACCTTCCTCAGTCTATGCTGTGTATTTCCCCACCCTGGAACACCAGGGGTGTGAAACAGTGCAGACACACTGCATCCAGATGCAAACTGCTGCATCTTGGAATAGGGAAGCTACACCTTATCTTATATCACTGCTGCAGAAGAAAACCAGTGGCAGATTTCCATGCCATTTCCATTTTTCTCAGGATTACCAGGCAGCTGCTTGAAGCAAGCCCTTTTCAGCATGCAGATCCACCTGCATTTGTGAGACAAGGCCATCAAAGTCATCTACCTCATGTATGAAACACACTGTTGGCACAGGTTTGTCCTCAGGTTGCACTTCTCATGCCAACAGCAGGTGGAGAATTGGTCAGGACAATCCCAGCCTCAGTTTTAAAGACATAAACCAGGACTGTGAAACATCAACATGCCCTATAGAGTCTGTGCAGTGGGAATAACATTTGCCATGAGAGGTCAGGAGTGAAGATTAATGTGGGCAGAAGAATTAATGTCTTCACTGGACCAAGTGATGGAGCTAGAGGGAAGAAAGAGTTGAGCTGGGGATGACCAAGACCTTCATCAAGTAGAGCCAGTGACAAATGTACATTCACTGCAGCCTTGACAGATGCTGAAAAGATGAAAATACGGGACCGGTGGGGTTTCCTTCATCCCCCAGTGCTTGAGCTCTCCAGAAACATTCAACAAGAAGAAGGAAGGACATAGGTGAAAAAAGAAGAGCAAGAATCCCCTTGTGAGCACCAGACTGGTCACTTGGCACAAAGCTACATTTCTGCCTTCAAAAGTGTTTTTATTTTGGACTGAGAGGATGGGTTATTCGAGGTGAAAGGAGGTCGGTTTGTCTGTAAAACAAAAGCCCCATTCCCTTTCATCCCCAGAGAGGGGGAGGAAAGAAAAGAAGCAAGGGAAAAGAGGTGGATGCTCGTCTATAAAGAGAGGAAGAGATGTGAGAGTGGGACAGGAGCTTGCCACAGATATGGAAGGTGAAACCCACTCCTCTCACCCCAGCGTGGCTCAGTGATAGGAGAAAAGGGGAAGATGAGAAGAGGAAGGGCAGCTATGGTGCAAACCCCCCGCTAGGCTCAGAGTGAAAGGAAGAGTGTTCCCAGAAAGATTACATCACTAGAACAAAGCTATCACCTTCAGGGCCTAGCTAGAAGGAAAGCCACCTGCAATGCCACCATCCCTGGGAAGTGATACAGGCTAAAACCTGGTGGCTGATGGAACATGCAGCCTCTCCTTTCACAGCCTATGGATGGAGTAACCCTCAGCCAACTGCAGTCCAGCCTGGCTAGGTACAGAGTTGTAGTGGAAATGCGAAGTCATACCCTGAAGCAGTGATTGAGCACATGGTGGGAAGGCAGGGCTAACCCCGGGGAGCTCAGCTGCATGCAATGTACCTGAGTGATTGGAAGGGTGGAGCCAGGATCCACTCCTTCCCAGACCTCATTTAAGGGTTGGCAGTGGAGGTAAGGGGATCCTGCTGGAGATCCCTGCCTCCCTGAGGTCTTCTGAAGGTAAGTGGATTCTTTCTTTTATTTCAGTGCTTGTGGCTGTTGCATTTGAGCAAGTTCTGACTTGCTCTAGCCTGGGACCTTGCTATTCTGCTGTCACTGCTGTACTTTCCACTGTATTACAAGGGTCTTCTCCAAAGCTTGCAGCATCTCATTCCCTGTAAATGCTAGAGTAGGAATAGAGGGAGGGTGGCTCTCAGGATCCCTATATTAAAAAAACAACTCTACATTACTCAAGAGTGATCATATATTATTGTAATGTAAGCTTCTCTAGAGCAGAGGCAAGGATGCCAGCTGCAGCTGCTACCTGCATTGTTTTCCCTTCTGCTTTGTCTTGCATCTCCCTTATAGTATATTATGGAATTCAGTCAACAGTGGGTTGCAGGACATGAGCTCTTGCCTCTCCCATTCAAGGAGAATACTATAACACCATCAGAAGGCATCAGACCTAAGGCATCCTCATCTGCTCATGTATTACCAAATATCCCTCACCTTATTCCTCCTCATCTACTACTTGAGCTCCTGTGCTGCTAATATGTATAGTTCAAACCTCAAAAACACACTCAAGGAAAGTGTGTTCCAGGCAACACCCTCAGAGACCCCTGCACTCTGTGGACAACAGCAACACTGCAGTTTTTGGCACTGGCTATGCTGTTTAGAAGGTCAGACATCAGTGTCATCAACAAGTAGCCAGGAGACCACCTGGGAGAGGTGGGAGTAGCTCAGAACCAGTGGATATATCCAAGCAGAGCCTGTCTGGGTTTAAAAACAAGCCAAAATCCCAGCTTAGCAGAAATCCTCATTATTTTGAAGGCTTACCCACATCAACAGTGAGCCAACCACTTATCACCACTGCCTAGCTACATCTGAGCATGGATCTTGCTTCCCCATTGAACCATCCCTCAGCTCATCGCTCATCTTGCTCCTCTTCTCACCATGGACAACACCACCTTAAAAAGCACTGGGGTGGAGAACCTATTCTCCCACCCCAACCCAGCTCTATCTGCATCATCTTGGCACAGCATTGAGGCAGGCACTGAGCATCCTGTAAGTATGTAGCACTTACTGAAGTAGAAGCCCCTGTCCCCACAGACGAACTGCAGTGTGTCCACCAGCTCCCCACCGCAGAGGGTCTCCGCCGTGCCATACGCCGCAGCTGAATCCAACGCATAGGCCAGGAAGGCCAGCAGTAGCAGCAGTATCTGCCTGGCAGCACACATCCTCTGCACCTGGGGAGAGAAGCAGGGTGTTAAATGGAAGACTGGCATGTCCTACCTGAGTACATGCTTCCCCAAAGCCAAAATGAACCAACTTTCAGCTTGTTTTTGGTGAAAACTAGCTTTTGCTGGGAAAATAATGGCCTTCTTCCCATGCACACAGAAGGCACTGCTCAGGCAATTAAGGGGCTGATTGCATGAGCTATGTTTGCTGGTGAGAACTGGAACCAGAAAGACACTGAAGGAGCAGAGTGGTCCATGGGAGTATCAGCGTGAAGATGCTACTACAGCACTGCATGAAAGAACATCCACATACGTCCCTCAGTGATGAGCATCACTGCATTTATACAGCCAAATAACAATGGTGGCCAAGAGGAAAGCAAAAAATTAAGAAGGGAATTGTGTCAAAACTGCATTCACCCATACTGGTTGCTAAAACTCAAGCAGATCATCACCTCTCCCCACTGATGCTCAGCCAAGGCACTGGGTTTCACCTCCCATTTTCATCACCATAGCATCTGAGCAACTCGAGAATAATATCAGTTAATGAATATTATCTCATCCCCACGGGATGCTCGGAGATGGAGCCGAAGCCTGGGATAGATTAAATGACTCACCCAAGGTCACAGGGGAAGTCTGCAGCACAGCCAGGAAATTAGCCCAGCTCCCCTGGGGCCCTGCTGCGGCCCTGCCAGCAATAAAGCCACCCTTGCCACCAACTGCTATGAGCACAGGGCTCCAGTAGTGTCTGTGGTCCCGACTTGTAAGCTCTCCAAAGCTGCTGAGACCGTCATCACAGCACCACCTGCACTACTCGAGTCATGGCAGCATCAGCAACGCAATCCCCTCCTGAAAAGCCAATGATTATCCTATGCTGTTTTTGTACTTTTTTTTTCCTCTTTTTCCTTTATTTTCCACATGCACATGATGCCCAAGTGGGACATCAGGATGCCCAAACTTCTCCCTGCCCCCAGGCTAGGCACTGTAGGGATGTGCCTGGCCTCCAGCATCTCACCTCCTCCCCCTGTCCAGCAATGCCCCTGCTATGGTGAGGATCCATTGGGGTGCATCATCTGCAGCAGGACTGCTTTGGCCCCAGCACCTCCTAGCTCAATCTTTTGTCAGCAGGGTGATATCTGATGCCAGGGAGACCTGATATGTTCTACTCATTTGCAAAACACCAACTACTGCAAAACTTGTGATGCAGGTGCAAGCCTTGCCTCCCTCCAGCTCTTACTGGTTGTTGAAGCCTTAAATACCAACCAAGAAGCCCCCCTCATGCTATCTATGTGGGATGAAGCCATGAGGATAGCAATGTTCCCAATACTGACACCGCACTGAAGGAGACCCAGCATAAGCCCTTCCTTCTCAATTCAACTGTTGGGTACTCAGTGCTTTGCCTCCACAGCCCCCTTGGGGCAGGAATATGAAACCCTCTGAGCCTTACATGTGCATGTGTCTTCCATCACTATGGCTTAAGCTCTGTCCAGCATTGGGAGTCAAAGCCATCTGAGCCTTCATATTTATTGTAAAGCCTCTCTCATGTAATGGGCAATGAAAACAATGTGGTGTTGGTGTCTCCTGAAGGATAAGGTCCCTGCAACGCTGGAAGAATGCTACATCTATCCAAGTTGCATCTTTGCAAAATGCAGTTGAGTCAGTCGTACTGCCATCCCTCAGTAAGTGCATGGGGGAGGTCATGCATCTCTGCATGCAATTTCAACCAGGATAGAAAACAAGTAGGCTCCTATTCCTCCTCTTGTCCACAGTGGCACATCTGGGACCAGAAAACTGCCATGGGCATTCAGTGATGCACCCACACCACACAGTGCTCTCTGTGTACGGGGAACCCTGAACACCTCTCTGCAGTCCTGCAGCAGACAGGTCACACCGGTGGTGGCACAGCTATGGAGGGGGGTTCCCTTGGAGCAGTAGCACCAGTGTGATGGGAGTGAGCCCAAAGCAGGTCTGCAGCAGAGCTGCCCTCTGGCCTGAGACTGCCTGAAGGATTTGCTGAGGATTTGCTGCACGATCAGCTGGAGAGGTGACTGTGGTCCAGCTGCCGGGGAGTCAGAAGCCAAGAGGCTACAGTGTGCTAAAAAGGCCCAGTTGTCAAATCCCAGATGAAGGCTCAGGCATCCCTCGCATCCAGGCTTGTGCTGAACCAACCTAACCACAGTGCCTCTCTTCGGGGCACCATCTCCCCAAAAACGGATACTGAACCTCCTGTCTGACCTAATTCCTTCTTCAGTCTGGCCTTCATTACAATTCAATATGAACGGAACAACGTGGGAGGGAATTGACAGATGGCCCAGTCTGCAAAATTTGGATTTGGACAGCAAAAATAAAAGTAAAAAATCTTGCTCTTTGTGGAGCATCTAAAATGGCAAAAAGTTTTCAGTCCAAACCCAACAGCATGTGCAGGGTAGGGGAAAAAGCAAATTTTTGCATCTCATCTTCCATCACCCTTCCAAAAAAGTGAGCAGATTGGATGTCTTTCTACTGCAGAAGATGCCCAACACTTGTGCAGGAAGCAATGCCTGCAGCCAGAGCATCTCCATCACAGCATGCAGCTGGAGACACGGCATCCCTTGCATACTGAAATGTGCGCGTGAGGCCATACAGGTTTTGCCTACATATGTGAGATGGACCGTGTTGATGCTGTGAGGGGAGAGGGGATGCAATGCATGTCACAGACATCCCTCAGAGAGCAGGCTGCTGCTTTATGAGGGCAGGAAGGGTCCCCAGCCCTGCCCACGGGCATGGTGATGCCCTCAAGAGCCAAAGAGCAAAGGCCAGCACGGAGAGGAAGGTGCCTTGGCAGCCAGAAAGCAGCTGGGGTGGAGGAGCTGCCCATGGTACCCAAGGGAGAAGAGCCCATGTGCTGTGTCTCGGTCTGGAGCATCCCACATCCCTCTTGCTGCCTCAGCCATGTGCACCTGGAGCTTCCCAAATCCTTATGCCTGGAGCCTCCAGGCTGCAAAAGCTTCTTTCTAAAGAAGAAAGGGTATAATCCCAGCTTGAGGGAGGCAAAACTTCCAACCACTGAGGCAGATAAAACCCAACCAGGCTGAAGGGTTTTGCTGCTCAGCTCTAATCACTGGGATTGAAAAAACATTTAAAAAAAAAAAAAAACCAAAAAAAACCCCACACAACTCACCATTCTTGGCACCTGGCTCGTATGACACTTATATGGCTGAGCTTGGCAATGCCGCCTCTATTTTTAGCCCTTGCTTTTTTGTCTTCACAACTTGTCCCCATCAGCAGCCCCGTGCCAGGGGTCACCTTTCCATGCCCATGCCCCATAGCCAGCGCTGCCGGAGCTGCAGAAAAATCAGGCTCCGAAAGGTGAATGGGGTATTCAGTACCATTTACTCACCCCGCTGGGGAGTATTGCACAAATTTTGGTAGGCGGCCCAGAAACGTTTGATTTATGGCATGAAAAAAAGGAAATGCAATCTTGCTTAACTCTTCTAAAGACAGCTGGCAGGACCCAGGGAAGGGATTTAAGTCCATTTTAGTAGCCTCACTTAACTTCTTTCTTTATTGTTCCTCTCTCCTTTCTGCCTCCACGTCGAAAACCTGGAGCGTATCAGGGAAAGTTAACAGCAAGTTAAGCTGTTAAATCAGAAATTGTGGTGACTGGAGTTTACTGGCAACTGATATTCCCACAACACGTTGAACTTGCTTTATGTCTTGGCATGGATGCCTTAACCCTTTCGGAACCACACTGTGGCCCCTACACAGATTTCTTCCCCCATCCCTCCCGATCCCCTCATTCTGCATCTCCCTGCCCCGACAGCCCCAGCAGCCTCAAAAAGCAGAGCCAAGCTGGAGAGGAGCGGGAGGTCAGCCCCAGGACACGGGCGGGATAGGGTGGGCCACTTCCAGCACTCGTATGCGATTCTGGAGCTGCACCAGCGCCTTGGTCCCTCTAAAAATAAGACCTCACCTGCTGTGTTTGCTTTATTTTAAAAAAGAAAAGATGTACAGAAGTGCTTTTCCTTGCGAGGCCAGCTCCAAAGCCTATAGGAATCAATGGAAAGCCACGAACCGACACCTCCGAGCCTCTCGGTCAAAGCGGCAGCCCCGCGGGCAGGCTGCAAAAAGGATCACCTGTCAGAAAGGGCCCCGGGACACACACGCAGCCGCCTTCGGGCTCTCCAATTTCATGCGGCAGTGGGAGGGGACCCGCGGTGTCAAATCTTTTATCCCTTAATGAATTTTCACAGGAGCCGGGATAGCCCCTTTGAAAGGCTGAGTGAACTTGTGTGGGTGTCGACACCGCCAAGCGAGATTTACAGCTCTGACCCGTTCACCCCCACCAAAATTGTCAAGTTGGGTCCAAAACAGTTCAGCAGAGCTCAAATCAGAAGTGTCAGTCAGTTTTATTCCTCCAGATGTCCTTAGCACAAAGTCACCCCTACAAAACCCATGACCCAGGCTCCTCAGCTCCGCTGTAAATCACGCCAGGAGGAGGAGGAACCAACCCAACGCGCTGAGCCCTGCGGAGCGAAAGAAGAAACCGCACACCCGCACACGCAACCTGACAACAAATAAAAACAAAGAAAGCCAGGCCTGGGCCTCCCAAGCTCAGCCCGGCATCGGGAAGAGATTGCGGGCTTCCCATGGGAGGGTAGGAGGCAGCGCTGCTCTCCAGGTGCCCGCCCCGACCTGACGGTCACAGCGCACCGTGACCACATCTACTGGTACGGTTGTGCGGAATCTCCGTTTCCTCATGTGCCCCAATTCCCCACTGCTCAACGGAGTGCTAAAACCCTTCCAAGTTGCTCTCTTAAAACAATTACTGTAGGGAAAAGCAATTGGGAGGGAAGAGAAAAAAAAATAATAAAAAAATCACACAAAGTCGAGGGCTCCATGCCAACCATTAACTCTCACTCCATTTTGGCTTCGCTCTCTTGTTTTTCCTCTCCGTATTTTTATCCCTCCGAGACCGAACGCGCCGCGCTGTTTTTCGGAAGAGTTTAACGATCCCCCCCGCTCTCGGAGCCGCGGAACGGCCCGTCCCTTCCCCGCGCCGCGCCGCCCCGTCTCCCCGCTTCCAAAATCGCGCCGCGCAGCGCCGGGGGGCCGCGCAGCGCCGCGACCTCGCATAGCCCCGGCCCCGCGGCCAGCCCGGCCCACGCACGATCGCGGCTGCCCGCACACGCGCGCTGCTGCCGGCCGCCCCCCACGCGGGACCGCCCCGCGCCGCCCCCCGCGCGCAGAGGGGCGCGCAAAGGGCGCGCAGCGCTCCCGCCGCCATCGTCCCCCCGCCAGGTGCGCGGCGTCCGCGGGCCCGCGTTCAAAACAACCGAAGCGTCGGGGAGGACGCGGGCAGGGATACCCCCGGGGCTGCCCCGCACCCCCGCGGCGCGGCTCGCAAGTCGGCGACGGGCAACGCGGCGCGGGCCGGCTCTCGGGGTCCCTCTAGCGACACGCGTGGGGACGGCGGGCGGGCGGGCGGGCGGCGGAGCCGGCGCGGCTCGGATCGGCTCGGCATGGCACGGCACCGGCATCGCGGCACCGGCACCGCGCGGCGCTGCCCGGTTCGGCACGGCGCTGCCCGGCGCGGCTCGGCACGGCTCGGCGCGGCGCTTACCTTGGCGCTGGCGCTGCCGCTGCCGCTCTCAACTTCTGTCGGCGGCGGGCCGGGGAGGAAGGCAGGCTGCCGGCAGCGCTCATCCGTGTGTGCCCCGGCGCTTGCCATGCTGCTGTCCGGCCCTGGCAGCGATCGCGGCTCTGGCTCGCCTTCCCCGCGCCCTGGCTCGCTCTCCTCGCTTTGCCTTTTGGTATGTCAAGTCCCTGCTTGATTTGGTCTGGAGGATGTTATTTTGTTACGATCAGGTATTTTGTTATTCTAGAGAGCAGGCGAGCGCTTCCCTTTTCTTTCTTTCTCCTTTTCTTTCTCCTTTTCTTTCTTGTTTTTCCCTCCTTTTTTTTTTTTCTTTTTCTTTTTTTTTCTCTCTCTCTCTCTTTTTTTTTTTTTCCTCCTGGTTTTACCCCCTTTTCCTTTTTTTCCTCCTCTTTCTCTCCTCCTGCCTTGACTGCCCCTTGGGTGGCTCTCACTTTTTGGTTGTTGTGGTGTTTACTGACTGCGTCCCCTGGCTGGGGCTGAGGGGCCGGCTGCCTGCTGCCCGCTGCTCCCGGCTGGCTGCCCCACGAGCGAGGAGACGGGCAAGGCGCTTTAGCTGCCCCCCTTTTATACCCCCCCAATGGGCATGCTCTGACTTCCCCAGCGAGCACCAGCCCGGCCACGCAGCCAATAATGTTGCAGAGCGATCCCTCCCTCTTTCTCCCTCCCTTCTTCGTAACCCTGCGAAGTCCAGCTCGGGGAGCGACGGGAAGTTTCAAGCCGCAGGCTTTCCCCGCCCGGGAGGGGGCTGCAGTCCACCCCTGCCGGCCGCTGGGTGGGCTGGGGGCCGCGCATCCTCCGCCTCCCCCCGCAGGTGAGGGCGGACGGCTGGGGGTTGCGTCCCCAACCCCTGCCCGAGGTGCTGGGCCGCCTCTCCCTGCCCTCCAGGGAACCGAAACCACTGTGGGATGATCGGAAGCAGCGGGATGTGGCCGTGCCAGCCCTGCTTTTGGGTCCCGCTCTGACTGCGCTCAGGGCACAGGTGGTTGTGCCATCCGTCCTGCTCTGTGCCGGCCCCGCAACATCTGCATGGCAGTTGCGGGCACGCAGGGGTGCTGGAGCACGGCCCCCCAGGTTCACACCGGGGCTCTGCCCTGCGTTACACACCACTGTGTTGGCAGATGCAAGCCCCGCTTTGCCTGCACACGTCTAGGGACAGCACGGATGCCCGTGTTGCACGGGGACGTTTGGATTTGGCACCCCATGGTACCTCCTGACAGCAGTGTCTGCTCTCTGGGCTGGCCCTGCACCATGCCAACTTGTGCAAGCAATTGCTTTTAAGCCAAAAGGACTTTTCCCAGGCTTTGCCATGAAGCAGCGTGTGCTCTGAATTCACCCCCACTGCAATCGCCACTCCACCACCGGAGCTGCATGATGATCACACCGGACTGCATTGTGCACAGCTCACCTCCCATAAACCTGCCCCGCTGGGTAGTGGCTGCCCCAGGGGTGGGCTGCAAGGACCCCACTTGCTTTCCACCAGCGGCAAAGGCAAAGTCCCGGAGCACTCACATCCCAGGCACCGCATGGGTGGCTGTCAGCTCGCGGGGATGCGCAGCTCAAGTTGCAGTGCAAAGCATGCACCCACCCACAGCAGGCAGGGGCAGAGCTGCCAGCACTGCGCCGCGGGCTGCACATCACAGGTGGTGCTGGCGGTAGGCAGTGGCACGAAGGGGTGAGGGCTCAGCAAAACTCATTGACGTGCACTGAGAAAACTCTTTTTAAAACAAAGTGTTCGTGTTTGTAGCTTTTTTTTTTTCTTTCGAGAATAGAGAACTCGGCGCCTCTCTGAACAGCTGGAATTGCCATAAACATGCCGACGAAAATGTGAGGCTTGCGCAGGACTGGTCCCTTCCTGTTGAGCTTTGGAGGTCCTCCCCTGCCCAGCATCCTTCTCGTCTGCAGGCTGTCCCCTGGGTTGTGTCACTGCACATTGTGCCCAGCGGACTCCTTGGTGTTGGGTGGTGAGCAGCCAGCACTCCCGGGAGAGGAGCTGGGAAAGCACTTGTGTGCACAGTGTGCTCCAATGTGGGCATTAGATCTCAGCTCCTAGTGTGAAGAACTGATCTGGCTGTCAAAGAGAATGGGCTCCTGAGAAGTCCCACTGGCGTCTTCTCCACAGAGGCATCTCCACTGATGCCCACCTTTGGCTGTAGGAGTTTCTCTGAGATGCCCAGGACTTAGAACATCCGTACCACGCGTCCTCGCTTTCTACTCATCTCCTCGAGGAAGATCGAGCACCTCTCCCCACCGCAAGCAAAACCCCATCAAAGGGAAGGACTCAGTCTTGGCAGGGGGCTGTAAGCCCCTGTTAATAGCTGAAGGAGTCGGCTCCCTTCCCTTCCCCCAGCTCAGCACAAGGACCTCCTGAAAGGAGACAAAAGAAAGCTTGGAGGGGGTTAATCTCCCTGAGAAAAACAAGTGATTTTCCAGTAAACAACTGCAATAGCAAACAATGGGGGTGAAAAATAGCGATCATAAAAAAGTCCGCTCTGAGGAAGAGGCGACCCAATAAGAGAGGTGTCCCTCTGGCTGGGGGGACAAACAAGGCAGCCTTTCGGCGCAGCTCCGGCGGCAGCAGCAAAATGCACCCCACAAGTTGCCGAGTTGGGTCTACTTGGGCTTGTGCCTTTTGATCTTTTAATTGCTTCTTAGTTATCCTTCAGTGCAAATAAATAGTGCATTGTGTCAAGAAAGAGGAGGGGGGGCGGGGAAGGGAAGAAAGAGACACAAAAGAAAGAGCTGTCGCCCAGAAGAGAAAAGGAACAGGTTCTTTCCCCCACCTTTAAAGGAGTGAATGTATCTGTATTTAGGGGGGCGAAGGGGGAGAAGGGGATGGGATTAGAAATCAAAGCGAAATAGGAGAGAAGCGCATTAAGCCTCGGGCATCCTTACAGTAGGAAGAAGAGAGGGAGGTGGTAAAACCCTCAGGGAGTTTATGCCGTGAGTTATGAGAGGATCCACGAGTGTAATATTGTTAAAGGTCAGCCCAAACCTAATTTAAACTAGGGATGTGTGACCTCCG
Organism: Gallus gallus; assembly: GCF_016699485.2. Lineage (NCBI taxonomy): Eukaryota > Metazoa > Chordata > Aves > Galliformes > Phasianidae > Gallus > Gallus gallus. The sequence continues at coordinate 13,373,130 of NC_052536.1, read as the reverse complement.
CCCTTCATTTAATACAGTCATAAGGAACATTACACTGCAGATAGCTGGAACAATAGCTGCCTCCACCCCAAACTCCAGCCCCTGGCATTGCCTGACAACAGGGCCCGAGTGGGAGGAGGACGAGGAGAGCCGAGGGCATGGCTGGACCTGCGGCAGAGAGAGGCAGAGATGGAGAGAGAAGGGCTGGGAGGAGTACAGCTTCCACCCCAGCATCACAGGAAGCTTCTGGTTCCACCTGAATCCATTGGGATGTCCAGGGGATGCCCATCTGCAAAGCCCCCAGTGGCACTGCCCATTGGAGCCCACCCAAGCAGATCTGGACAGCCACCTACACATTGCCAAGGGCCTCAAGTTTTCCAGGGACAGAGGAGAGAACAGGAAAGCTGGGGCCAGGCCAGACCTTGCAGGCAGAGATGGAAGAGGTCACTTAATCCCAGCTCAACCAAGGCACCCATTGATGCTCATTTGGTTTATTTCCCAATGAGCAGGAAGGGGATTTCTTGGCATTTGAGTTGCACGGTTGACGCTCTGTGCCTGTCGCACTATGAAGGTCCCCCTATTTGTAAAGCACCTCACATTCTCATTTGTCACCATTGAGGACAACTGGGAGGAATCAGACTGTGCTACTGACATGAGACCACAGGAGGGTGGGGACAGTTCCTGAGTTGGCATCTCGTGTCCTTGAAGACTGGCAGAAAATGTCATCACAAGACAGAACGGACAGTGATCAGGATGAGTCCTAAATGCAACCATTTAATGGCAGAGAAGTGATCTTAGTTCGCCCAGAGTGTTTTTCAGTGGCTTTGAGAAAGTGATACCTTTTGTTTAGTACAGCCCAGGAAATTGGCAATAACACGGTGTCCTTGTGTGCTGCTAAAATATATTGATCTCGGGGCAACTGGAACTGTTTGAACGGGAGAGATTCATTGGCGACAGGGGATGTGATATATGTAAGGTCCCTGCATGAAATTGAAGTCAAAGAACTCAGAGTGGGAGAAATAATTCACCTGGGGCCCATGTTCAGCAAGGAGCAAACAAGAGTGGATGCCAAGAGGGTCTGCTTAGGTCTCCTTGTGTCTGCTGCTGGGTTGTTATATGGGGAGGGTCATCTTTTTGCATGTTCAGGGGGAAAGGGGACTCTTGGAGCAAATCCTGCCCTGGTCTGCTGATGCCTCGGGGCACTCGTTGGACTCGAGGGTTGCTGGCAGATGCACGCTAAGGACCTGGATGCTGCTGAACACTGCAGAACTGAAGTTCTTCAGAGGTATATTATTGCATTGTGCCAGAAGAATTTGTGACAGCAGTTAAAGGCACAGGTGTTTTCACCCCTATTTATACGGAGGACAAACTTGCATTTCTGCAGACTGGACAGACTTGGTATTCCTGTAGCATCCTTTAAAACCCAAGGCACTGTTTGCAGCATGGCCAAAACCAGGAGGCTGAGGGCTGGGTGCACCAGAGGGTCAGACCGTCTCAGGGAGAGAGGGATGTGTCTCCTCTCTCCCCACCATCTGTGGAAGGGAAAGCATCTCTTGGTCATCCCCAGCTGCCAAAGTGGACACCTAAAAGGGATTTCTGAGAAGGGTGGGATAGGGTAGATAAGGAAGAATGCTTCCCCTCTCCTCTGTTTTGTTGTTGTTGGTTTTTTGTTTTATTTTATTTTATTTTATTTTATTTTATTTTATTTTATTTTTTGCAGAGGGAGCCTGGAAGGCTCCAAGTTTTGTCTGATTATTCATGTCAAAAATGTTCAACAAACACAGTAGCAGAAGGAGAATGGGTCTGTGGGTCTGTGCCTATATTAACAGCTAAGCACATCACAATTTCCTGTTCCCCCCCCTCCCCCCCCTTTTTTTTAAAGCATTTCCATGGAAAGGCTCACAGGAATGTCATACAGAGGAAGAAGTCCAAGCTCCTAAAGGACCAATAAGAGCTCCAGCAGGCACAACTGGTTCTTCCAAGCACCAGGAGATGAGGTTGGCTCTTCATAGCATCGTGCAAATACAGGGCATTATGTATTTCCTTCTGGAGCAAGTCCATATGCTGTCCATGCACTGACTATGCTTTGGCCCAGCACCTTAGATCTTCTCCTTGCCCCCCTGAAGCCTTCCAGCTCTGCCACTGCCTCCTGCCCTCCCAACCAGTTCAGCTCACATATTTCAGACATGCTTTAAAGTTGCATACTTGGAGTGCTCCTTTGCTTCTCCTCAGAAAATTAGACAAGAGCCAGAGGGAAGTGTCACACTCCAACAGGTTGTTTTCCCAGGTGCCCAGTGCAGGTGGTGGCACTGCGCACAGATGGTGATGCATCGTAGGGAATATATGTGGGGCCCTTATTGAGTGCGGAGAGGTGGAGTGGTGCAGATACATCTCTGTTGTGTAATTAATGGCCTTGAAAAAAAAAAAAACCCAGCCTGTTGGCTAAGCCCGAATACCTCTGAGGGGTTCAGGAATCCCAGCTATGTATCTTTCAGGCATTTCTTCCTCTGTTTTTTTTTTTTTCTTTTTTCTTTTTTTTTTTCCCTCGCATTGCTGCTGTGCTTCAGTGTGGGTCTTTGTTTGCAGCTCTCATTGTCTTGGGGCAGAGCATTGGGTTGGGAGCTTCTCAGGGCCAGGGCTTCCCATATTGGGGATCCCCATGACCACCTCCACTTGCCAGCCCCAAATGGGGTCACCCCATCACCCTTTCAGGCTTTTTGATGGGAGAAATGGATAGAAGACATAGTGAAGATCCCAGAAGAAGGAAGGACATGGGGCCCCGTGACCCATGGGCAGGTGGCTGTCGATATAGGGAAAACGAGAAGCATGGCATCATGCATGTTTCACATAACTCATGCACAGCCTTCCTTTGCCACAGCTATGGGCAAGTCACCTGTTTTCCCTGTGTTTTGCATTCCCATCCATCAGTTAGGTGTGAGAATACATCTTCTCCCCTTTGCTTTGCTTTCTTAGGGACTGGGACCGACCTTGTTGGAAATGAGCCTACTGATGCCTACAGCTGGAAGCAGTTGCATGGGACTTTGCAGTAGGTAACATGGGGATACATGTCCCAGAACACATTGCCCATGCCAGGGGTGACGAACACTCTCACAGGGGAGCAGGAGACGTGCACTGAGCAAGGTGGGTGATTTGTTTTCTGGCTCAACCAAAATGTTCACAATCCTAACCCAGGAGGGGAGGCAAGAGCACTTGGCAAACAAATTTACACTAAGTGCACTTCCCTGGAAATGTTTATACTCTACCGCTGAGAAATGTGGCGATAGAGCAGCACGGCGCCGGCAGAGCAGAGGATGCTGTGTTGAGCCAGCTCCCAGCCAGGGTGGGCTTGGGGGCACAAGGAAAGGTGGTGGTGGTGGTGTCACCATCCCCACCTAGCAGGGGATGTTCATCTCTGGGCAGAGGGGTAAGGGACAGCAGTGCACCCCCTAAGGGTTGGAAGTGTGTGGGGATGGACTGGGGAGAGCTGGGGCGAGCTTCTGGGACATGATAACCATTGGGGCCATGCATACTCAAAAGCCTCACCTCTGTGGCCTCCTCACATAGCCTCCCAGCGGGGCTATTTGACCTTCAAGGAGTGGTCTGTAGATGGGGTTGGGATCTCCAGGTAGTATCACAGTGCAAATAGGTATGGTGTGATCCTGTGTGATAGGGAAAGCTTTTTCATGGTGCTGGTTGCATTCCAGCAAGGAGGAAAGGTCTGTGGACAGAAATGCAAGGGCTTTGTAGATGTCCCAGTGCTCCTGGAGCAGGAGACTTCACAGGGTGCCTACCCTAAGCTAATTGCTAATTACTAGGCAAGTAACCCCCACAAAAATATACATATAGCTTTTAAAAAGAGCACATAGTGGGCTTACATAGCACGTGTGTGCACGCATGTATTTTTGTGCTGAGGGGGTAGAGAGTTCTTGGCTAAGTAGGTAGAGCCAAATGGCAGGTGACTCAAATGCTACCCCTATTTCTGTCCCCATTTCAGTGATGCCACTCGGGGTGACTCACTTGCTGTCTCCACGTCTCCTTCTCTTCATCAGCTGAGGATAACTCCTACTGGGATACACCGATCCTGACGTGCTTCAGCATCTGGAAGATCCTAAGAGGAATGACACAGAGTGATGGGAAGCACAGGCACGATCCTGAACATCTCCATACCTGCTGTGGGGCATAAGCCCAGGAGAGAGCTGGGGAAGGTCTAAAGAGGTTTCTATTCTCTGTGTATGTTTATGGTGGGCAGGCTCTGAAAAGGGTGGACTTTGCTTGCTTTCAGCATCAGAGGTGCTAATCCCATGTGCCGGCAGCCCGAGTTGTGTGTGGCCAGTGTGTTCCCAGCCCTCCACGAAGCCCTGAAATCAATGGGCAAAGGGTTAACTGAGCTCCCGAGGCAGGTGGGAGCACAGGTCACGCTGAGTGATATCGCAGACATGTTATTTGAAAAGCTAAGAAATTGTGGAATTCCTCACCTAATCCAACTTCCACACAGTTTAAAGAAAACTGCAGTGCAAGATATGTCTACGTCTGAAGGAGACCCCCCCCCCCTTCCCCACGAGCCTTCCCCTGTGTGCTTTATATGTGCATATATGGAGCTCATGCTGCAAGCCACCCCATGTCCTGCTGGGCTTCCAGCCACTGGGATCTGTCTTCTGGAAAAGCCCATGAGATGCAGCAGCACCGTGGGGAGCCAGGTCCTCTGCTCCAGCTCAGCAGCCCAAGGAGCTGAGCAGCTGTATTGCTTTTGTATTTAATCAAAGCTGGGTTTAGCTGGAAAAAAAAAAAAAAAAGAAAAAAAAGAAGATGTGGGGTGTGAGGCTTTAATCTGGAAAGTTTTACAAATGGAAAAAGGCAATGACTAAGAAGACTTCCAGAAAAGTTTAGGCTTTCTTTTTTTTTTTTCTTCTCCCCCACAACATTTCCTATCGGTTCTTCATAAAAAACATTTTACAGGGTTCTGTTGGAAAAAGTGTTGCTTGCAAAAGGCAGGTGTTGGCAAAGGTACCGGTCTTCTGCCTGACAACTGTTGGCCCTCTCCTGACCATGGTGGCCCTTTTCCAACCTGAACCATCCCGGCAGCACTGTGGGCTGCAAGAAAATTAATGTGTTCTCTCGGGGAGTGGACAGGCAGCCTGATTGCTGAGGCTTGCTGGAGTGATGGTGGGACCATGGTGTGCTCCTGCATTGGCTCCTGGAAGGCTCTGTGATGTCTTCAGCTTCTTGGAATGCAATCAGTAGCTCAGTGATACTTTCTGGTTAGAGAAATGTGCACAATAAAGGGTGAGAAAGTCAACTGGTTTCCCTCTGGCTCCTGGGTGAGCTCTCTTTGGGAGTGACTGGAGGGTCCCTGGGCATTTCACACCTTACATTTCAGATGTAGGCAGCCCTCAGCCCATCCTCTTGCTGACATGTCCCTGCAGGAGCAGATGTGCTGAAGAGCTGCAGGGAAGTGGCTGGAGGGCTAAATGTTGCTTAACCTCACAAAGAACCATTTAATGCAACAAACCATTAGAGCTGAGGGTGATCCATCCATCTTTATGCGGTTCATCCATCCCAGTGAGGTTCATCCATCCCTCACTAAAAGCAGCATCAGGAGCAGAGAGAAATACATGGCCAGGATGGAGGAGGAAGGTCCCCAGACCTCTTGGCACTGTGTTAGCTGGAAAATAGCTAAAACACTCGTACAAAAAAACTTTTGGTGAGGCAATACAAAGATCAGTGGATATCAATTGCCTCTTGCAGACCCCAGCTTAAGACATCCCCAGCTATGAGAGGTGGCTGCACTGAGCCTCCGTAGGACTGCAAATATCTGAACATGATTAATGATTAGCAAGTGGACCAGATGATCTCCAGAGATCCCATCCAACCTCCAAGATTAGGTGCTTCTGTGATTATATTCACGGCAATTGCATCCCCGTTGCAAACCTGCCTCTCATTTGATTTCTTCCAGGTGGGTTTTGTGCTGAGCCTTCCAATTCTAGCAGGTAGATCTTGGCGAGCGAGAGGATTTTGTATTTTTTTGGCCTGGAAGTGAATTGTTTGGAAATTTTTAAGATTTTTTATTATTATTTTTAGTTTTCATTAAAAGCAACCATTTCAAGTATGTACGGATCACACGGGTGTTTTGTAGTCAAAACAATCATAGTAACTGCAAAGAGGTGCCAGACTGGAACAACCTCTTCTGCATTAATCTAATCAAAAGGAAAGAAGAAAGAAAGATGCTTTCGAGAGATAGATTGAATTCCATTGTCTTTGCATGTTATATAAGGAAAGAGAGAAAAATCTAGCAAGGGATAGCAGGCATCCCCTACAAGAGACTTCTAGGGGAGTTGACTTACAAACGTGAGTGTCATCATGAGGTGAACATTTGCCTGAGTCACCGGAGTGTTTCAAGACCTCCCATCCCAAATCCTGCTGAGACCCTATCCCAGGTCCTGCCCCAAACCACACCTGTGTTGGGGAAGGCAGTGTTCCCAGGGGTCCCCCCTGCACCAATACAATTAGGGGCACAGACCTGTCTCTGCTGTATGATGCCCATTTTACAGCTGCTTTCTCCCACCCTTTGCTGCCTTGGAGACCCACTAAAAAGAAGGAGCAGCATCGCTGGGGTATACAGAGTAGAAGATGAGTCACTCAAAGCTTTTGCTCCCACTTTTGAGATGCTCTTCCACACCCAGATAAGGAGCAATCTCCCAGGGAAGGGAGGTGGAATACGTGGGACAGATTTTATTTAAACTAAACAACTGGCTTGGGATGTTGGTGCTTGGTTTTTAAATGAAGTGATTCTAAAACTAAGATTTTCTGGGTGTTACTCTGTCAGATTCTGGCCTCGGGAGTGAAAACAGCTAAAAGTGGAAATCTTGATCTTTAGCAATTTCTTTGGAGATTTGCTCTGGCTTTTCTGAAGATCATGGGAAGGAGAGTGTCCAAACCTGGCTATCCTGGGGAAGGGGGCAGGAGATGGCAACACTGGGCAGAAGTCAGCTGCTTCAATGAGGTTTCCTGCAGGAGCTCCATTAGTGTGAGCATGAGCATGGCACAAGCCCTGGTGCCCACATCTCCACTGGGCTATCTGAGGAAGAGTTTCTTTGGCCATCAGACACAGTCGAAGCAAGACTTGCAAGGTAGGATTTGTTACATAGACGCAGCATTATAGCCAAGGGAGAGGTGTCGCCTCAGAGCTGCCACCACCATGGAGATCTGGAAATCATCTGGTTCTGCCCCAGTCACCAATCCCAGCCATTAGGTGCTCGACACCCAGCCAGTCAGCAGGTGTTAGCACTTGCCATTCCCAGCTTGCTGTAAACGAGGCAGTCTTGTGTTTTGGAATTGCCCACACCACGAGTGAGCACAGTTTCTCCTCTCAGATCTTATGTTAAGTGTCTATAAGCCAGAAAATCAGGCATCATTGGGTCAAGATACCATCTAAAAGACAGGAGCAGGGATCAGCACTGGATGTAGTTGTGTGAAGCAGAAAGTGTCTTCTGCTGAGAGTGAGCATAGGTAACAGTAGAAGAGATTTTCAGTGATGAAAGGGCCACAGGATTTCCCACAGCTGCTGCCAGAACAAGCATTTAATGCTGTGGTGAGCAATCAGCTCCCATTTAAAAAGCTCCATGCAAGCAATGCAAGTCTCCTGTGTCAACAGCTGAACCATCCCACTGGTAGGTGCCTCTTGCTCATTGAAAGACGTTTCTATTGCAATGGGTCTGACTTCAGTTTCTGGCTTCCATTGTGCCTTTGGCTGCTGTGCACCACAAGGAGCTTTCTCACATCTGTTTCTTCTGGAGTATCATCTCTCCTAGCCTTACTGTTTTTGATCACAGTGCAGTGAGCTGCCTTACTCCCTGGCAGCAAGGTAGGTTTCAGGCAGGTGAGGTCATCCCTGCTGCTCCTTTCTGCTTCTTCCCCAGTTCCTTTTCATCCTTGATGTACTTTGCATTGAGCATGTGGCTCATTGTTTTTTATCAGGCTTTGTGAGGGGTGTTAATCTGCCCAAGGCTGTGCTCATTTAACTGGAACGTGTGTGGTGTCTGCAGGAAATGCCCCCAGATGCAGCATGATGAGATTTTCCCTTGCTCTCAGGGCTTTGCTCTGCCAGTGCTTTTGTGACATATTTATCTGATCCACATCAGCATCCCCTCGTGGGTTTGCCCTAGCTCAATCCCACTGACACCTGGCTTTGTTACATGGCTCTCTAATCACTGATCTGCACGGAAACAAGTTTCCAAATTGCCCGTTTTTGCTTGAGGAGGTTTCATTTAAGCACCTGAGGGATATGACTGGTTAGGAGAGGATAGGGCTGATGTGTATTTGGGTAACTAATTATATTTCTATTATCGTATGTGAACAGAGAGATTCCTTCATTGCTGAGGCACTTCACTGGAGAATAACTGAGACCCTTTTCCTAAGCCAGGAGACTGTTACAGATCCTGCTAGCTGGTAAGTCTTTAAATTCACTCAAGTCAAATTAGCTGTGTGTCACTCTATTTGTCCTAAATTTGAATGGAGCTCTGCCTTAAATACTTGGCAGGTGGGCATCTGTAAGAGCCCCAACACAGACCTGAATTAATAGGGCAGTTTTCACTTGGAGGATGCTCATCCACATACCTGAGATCTTCAGAGGTTTTCCCAGCAGGTCTGTGCCCTGTTATCCTGTAGCAGAGCATCCCCAGCCCAAATCCAGGCACAACCTTTATTTCAGCTCCTATTGCCCTGATAAGGGTTTCAGATGTTTCCCCTGTGCTTCCCAAACTCTCCTGGTCTGAAACACTGAGTGCTCCCTCTGCTGGCTAAAATAATATTTCATAACCACGCATCCACGCTGAATAGACGTGGGGAGGGAGCACAGCCTTCCCAGGGTAGGTGCCACTTGTGGGACATCAATGCCCCTGTCCTTGCTGGTGGGGCAAGAAGGGCCAACAGCTTCTGATCCAGACTCATCCTGAACCAAAGTTCCCTGATATGGTTTCCAAATGCAAGGTGTATAATCCCAAATACCTGTATGATGGAGAGATGAAAAAAGCAGGTGGTGCAGCAAGATGGGCTGGTGGTCGACCTCCCAAAGCCCCAGGACTCTTCTGCTTTGTGTGTGGGCACTGGCCCGCAGTAGTGAGATGTGGGGAGGTATTCCAGCTTTGTTTGAAATGCTAATATTTCTATTCAGGATATATGCCTGTGCTCTGGAAGTCTTTCAGTGTCAGGGTGAGATGGAAGATTTTCTTTGGGGATGGATGATTGGTTGTTGTGGTCCTAACCCTAAGCACATTCAAAAGAGTATTGCTGGCTCCAAAATGGATGCCTAACCAGCCCAAAGCACTCCATAGGCATGTGCTACACCCAAGGGAAAATTTCCCTGAAGATGATTTCTCAGCACAGCAGAACCTGCAGTTAGTGTGCTGGGATGTGCCCATTGGAGAATGAACCAAAGGGAGCACCTCAGCTTCAGGATGTCTTCTCTTGGTGTTTCACAAAAAATCCAGATGTTATGGTTTGATGCTGTAGCAGAACTGACAGCTTTTGCTTATAATGCTGAAATTCCTCCCTGCCAGCATTTTCACTCTGTAGATAGTGAGATAGTTGAGTTACCTGATATCACAGCAAACAGTGTGAAGCCATGGCCCCTCCAAGGTGGAAAATTGGCACAAAATGCAGTTTTTATTCTAAGGAGCTTCCTGCAGCTTTTCCTTCTTCACCAGAAATCCTTCACTGCAATCTTCCTTCCCATGGGAAATGGGGAGGGGGCTGGGAGAGACACAGGCACCCATGCTGTCCCAAGTCAGATGCCCGTGTGTTGGGACTTCTTCAGGAGCATGGAGTTTCAGAAACATGACTCACATTGGAGAAATACTACTTTCAAACAAAGATCAGAGCAGGAACAGCAGCAAATGAACTTGTCATTGCTCGAGATGCCTGCAAGGACTGGTAGATGGTCATGTGTTTCCTGCCTTGGCCAGCATCACCGCTGGGGTTGACAGACATGCTCACAGCACTCCAGCCCTCTCCTTGCTGCTCTACTCCATGGCCTTGATGCAAATCATTGCTCCAACATGACACACTGAGCTCCAGCAGGATTTTCTCTGACCTTGCATTGTCTGGATTTGTTTGCTCCCTCCAGCATTTTTGGACGTCCCTGGTGCTGCTTGCCATGCCCTGTGCCACCCACATCCACAGGCAGAGGTGCAGGATCCAGATGTGAGCTGCCCTATGCACTGTCCCCTGGCAGCCTGGAGGACTGCAGGGGGAAGGAAAGTCGTGGCAGGGATCTGGCTTTAGCAGATTCCCAGCATTTTTGTGGTGCCCTATTTTGGTGACAGAGCCACGGGTAATTGCTGTGCTCTGGACAGATATGTGAAACCTTGGGATCTTTTCCAGATCATGAGGACTGCAAAGTCCAACATGAGAGACAAATTCCTTGGGTAAGACTCCAGAAACCAAAGCTGTTTTAGGAAGAAACTGGGATGCTAATAGCCTTTTTGGAGATGGAGAAGGTGCAGTGATGGATAACAAGGGCCAACACGAATGACTAGGAAATTGCTCCTGGTCCTTTGTTCTTGAATGGAATGCACAGCAAGAGCAACAACCTCAAGCACCTCTGCACAGGCTGAGGGCTAAGGGAAAGCATCTCAAAAATGACACCGGACAGCCAGCAGCTAAAAGCGTAAGGAAAGATTAGGGTGGCATCAGTGCTCGGTGTCACTCAGTGTCCTCAGGGTGAGGTCAGCAATCTCACAGATGCAGAATTGCTGCTGGAGGAGCACTTCTCACTTTTTTTTCTTTCCTCTTTTAGGGACTGAAACTCATTATTTCAAGGCAAAGTGTCAGCGTGTGGAAAAGCATGGCCACTCTTAGCTTGCAGGCACATAGACTATGACCAAAAGAACCCAATTTAACTGCAGTTTGTGCACCATATGTGATTTCACTAGGAGTAGATGAGGACTTGAGCTGCTTCACTGTGTTTTCACTCACCATCAGGATCTGCAGGAGCCAAGAGAGCATTTACTGGGGATAATTTTCAACAATCTCCTGTAATGCTCACATGCCAGGTAGGAAAAGCCAAAAGATTGGGTGTGCAACACATCTGCAGCCCCTGGTGATGAGGACGAGGTTTCCGATAAGTGGAAAAAAGGATAACAAGTTTAGAAATGTTTCCATTGGAACTTCCACGGAATGGTTTATCGTCAGCAAGAGGCGGGTGGTGTCATTTAGATTTGATTTTCCGTTTTCTGATTAGAAAAGAGGAAGCTGTGCTGTTTTCTGACAAAAAAAAAAAACCAACAAAAGTTACATTCCAGAAATTGGCAGTTCTGTAAAATGTCCTTCCCCTGGAAAAAAAAAAATCTACCATTAAGAAGGCCAAATAACAACAACCTGGATTTCAAAAGCCAAATTCATTTCCATTATCCATTCTCTTCCAAAATGGGAAAACATTTAGTGGGAAATTTTAGCAAGAGCAACCGTGTGCATCCTGGAAATCCTGATATTTACCAGGCATAAAAATAAGTTAATAATACAAAAAAAAAAGCCATATTTTGGCCAGCTCTTTCAGGAAGAGAAAGGAGTTCTGTGCAGCCCAAAATGTTTGTCCACATCCCTGAAGCTGGTTGGGAATGGAGGGAAAGGATGAAGGCTCGGATCATTTCCTTGTGCGCTCCTATGGGCTCGCTTAGCTTCCTGTTATTGTCTTCGCTCTGCTCCCACCCACTCTGCCCAACAGATCTGCAGGGATGCAGGACCCAGCTTGGCATCGGGCTCCAAAAAAGCTGGCTGGCTACCTTCCCTCAAGATCGTTCACCCAGTGACAGTGAGCTGGCAGCAACTTCCCAGATTGACTTGTAGCCTGACCTGAAGCTTTCTTCCTGCCCAAGGTGAAAGAAGAAGGAAGAGCATCTATGTTTTATTGAGAATAGGTTTCTTTGGCAAGGTTGGTCTAAATCAGTGGGCATGTTGGTATAGTCTGGCTATTTCTTATGTAAAATGAATTTGTGAGTTTGGGTGCTAAAAGAGAGACGACTTCTACTCTAGAAAAGGAAATAATGCAGCCAGATTAGCTCGAGGAATGTGGCAGTCTTCTCTTCTTCTCCGGACAAGCTATGGCAGTGCAGTCCAACCAGCCACTCCAAGGATGCTGTTGGTGACCACATGCTGCCATGGGGCCACTGTGCATTGCCTCACAGCAGCTCTGCTCGGGCCTGGATCCATTGCCATTCCTGCAGGAATCTCTCTCTTTTCTTCAAAACCAGAGCCCGTGTCGGGAAGTGTTCAGGAAACAGGGGCAACTTCGGTCCTTTCTTTTCTGGGCAGCGTTAACAGCTCCACAGCCCAAAGAATTTGTCTTGCAATCCCCTCTGTGGCTCAGCTTTCAATTCTCTATTCAACCAGCATGAATGAAACGAAGCCTTTATTTGCATTCTCTTCAAATTGCCCTTCACCGCTAGCATGAGACCTTTGGAAGTTTGTTGCAGGGAACAGCAGAGCCAAGATATTTGAGCTGGGCATGATGCCCCACCGCTACTGCAAAAAATAAAATAAAAAAAATCACTTCAAAGCAACTGCTGAGTCAGAAAAAAACAGGGCTTGGATGCATTCACTTCCCAAAGATCACAATGCAAAGCCCCAGTGGGAGGAGGAGCAAGGAGGGAGGTCAATGGAAGCGGCATTCCCTGTCCCTGAGTCACTTCTGCTTCAGGAATTTGGGAGATCTGGCTTCTCCACAGCACATCTGCTGGCACAGGGGGCTTTATAAAGAAATGCTGCAAGGAAGGGCACTTAGCACTGCTGCACATCCTCTGTTTTGGGGTTGAAGGGCTGTGCAGCAGCCCAAGCCATGCAACCATATCATGTTTTCAAGGCAAGGAGCACTGTGTACTCCAGCGCAGAACGTCGCCTAGGATTGCCTTCAGGCTTCCTTCCCCAGTGTGGCAGAAAGAGGGGAAAAAAACACCTTTGTTCTCCTGTTCTCCTTTGGCCTTCACCTCACTGCCGCTCTTAAAAAGCAGAGAGCTGGCCCTGTCCAAGCCATTTATGTTATTTTCAGTTCTGAAAAAGCAAAATGTCTACAGAAAGGTTTTTTTTTTTATTTGAGATTTTCTACAGCTTTTAAATTGATGCAGTGTTTTCTCCTGCACCTCCCACCATATGTTGCACACAGGATGGTTCTTACTTTAGGGAAGAAGGGAATAAAAGACCTACTGCCTTCTCCTCCCAGGATGCACAGAGGTGGAGGAATGGTGTCACATGGCCACCAGCTGCCATCACAGGTAGGTCACCAGATGGGTACCCAGTGTGTCCTACCCCATCCCACTCAACACTCTATCTTGAGATTTCAAAACAATTCCCACTCTGCGTTTGCTCAAACTTCCTGCTGTTTTTCAGTGGAAGGAGAGAGTCCACCCTGAAGCAGCCCAGATCCTGGTAATTTAGTGCATGGTCTTACTGATGGGGCATGGAGGATGAAATCCCCTCTGCGATGCCAGCAGAGTAGGTACCTGCAGCTCCCACAGACCTGTACAGTGTCCAAACTACCCTTCCTCCTGTTTAATCCAGCCTTGCTTAAACTGGTCCAGTCCTGCAGGAAGTGCTGATGTTGATGAATCAACATTTTCCAGTTAAAAACGTGGCATTTGCAATTTCCCAACAAGTCCTAATTGAGAGCATTCAGAAGAAATGCAAACAAACAAGCAAGCAAACCAAACAATAGCAGAGGGCAGGGAACGAGCTGGGCATCTCCGACCAGCTGTCCTCACTGGACCATTGCTCCCTGGGCTGTAGCTGCAGTCTCCAAAGCTTGTCTTTTTGCAACTTCTTTCCGATGAAAGCTGGTTTTGGCTTAGCAGAACCACTTGGCAAATGTGTGCTTCGACTTTCTTACTTGTGTTTTATGGGTATGCTGGATGTATTCCCATGCTATGGTCTGGGATCCCTAAACTACTAAAATAAGACAACCCACCCTAGATGTTTCTCTATTTGTTACCAATGTGTTGTGGCAAATATTTCACTAAACCTTCTAGGATTCAATGACTCTTACCTGCTTCTCCTTTGTCTAAAGCCAGTCATGGGCTCTAAGCTTCCAAGCACTGTGTCTGCAGATTGCTGGAGACCCCAGGCTCTGGGTTCTGAACATCCTGCAAAGATAGATACTATCTGTAATTCAAAGTCTTGGTAGAACAGAAGACTCTCTTCTTGTCTTGGCCAGGAAATTATGTAGACACAGCTGGCACTGTAGACATGCTCATGCAACCTCCCTTTTACCCCCACTGATTGGCTGTAAGGATCACAGCAGAATATGTGGTGCTCTCGAGGACATGAATTGGAGTGGAAGTGGTGCATGCTTTCTAACAAAAGCTGCTGGATTATTCAGTAAATACAGTTTTGAAAAATTTTCCATCCATAGACTGATCTTCTCTTCAATCGTGCAGAGACCAAGTGCTTTCATTACAAATTTGTGGTGTTGGAAGACAGTGGGACGAGTGCGTGGAAAGTCCATGACAGGGAGAAAGTATGGTCCACTCAGCACCACAGGAAATGCAGTGGTATCTCCATGGACTTTGCTGCTGTTTCCATCCCCATAGTGTAGCATTTGGGCAAGTACTGATACGAGTATAGCAGTCACTGAGGCAATGTCATCTCCTACACCACCTCTTTCTCTTCAATTTTTCTTACTCCCATCTTTTACCATCATTTAGACCTGTACAGTTTTGGCAGGGTTAGAGATGGAAATCTCAGATTTGCAGTAGCAAGTCTCAATCTCATCACAAAAGAACCTCTCTGCTTACTTGCTTTCTACAGACCCTGGCTACTTAGTCCAGGATCTTGGTCCTATGTGATACAGGACAAATCCCAGTGTCTCCACCAAGTCTTGGGTTTTCAGCTGTGAAGGAGAGCAATTCCTCATGATCTACAGCAAGTGCTAGTTCTCTTGAATCTGCTTTCCTTCCAGACCCTGCAAGTGGGCCCAACTACAGAACCTCTTCTCTGCCTGTGTGCTCAGAGTGACTTTTTGGGATAGATGTGCAAAAAGTTGGGATTGCAGGTGCAAAAACAGGAGAGGAATTTGAAGCAGCATGCACCAGCTTCTCAATAATCCTGCCTGTCTGAGTGCCTGGAGGTGCTTTGTTTCTGACAAATTTCAGGACTTCTGCAAATATCTGGTTAAATGAGAGAGGAAATTTGAGGTGTGAAGTGATTGTTGGCAGCAAGGCAAAGCAGAAGGCAGTCACGGAGGGCAAGCATCTGGTCCAGGACCGATACACTCAAAGCACAGCCCCAAGCATCAACAGTGATGGATGTTGCACTGGTGGCAGACAGCTCAGGGAAACTCTTTTTGGTCAAAATCTGCTTTCTGCATCTGATTTATCAAATACTTGTGGATAGCAGTCACGTCCCATAGTAAGAACTCTGCCTGGGCCTCTGATGAGCAAAAGGGAGAACTGGATGCACTTTATAAATTGGTTGTGGCATTTGGCCATGATTCTTCTTGTGACAGTTAATAGGTGACTTAATTCTTTGCTTAATCAGGACTGTTCCCATTACACAATTGAGGAAGTTCTGTCTCCTGGCTACCTCACTATATTTAGGCTGTGAACTGCAGGAAGCTGACCAGCATGATGTTTTCGCATGTGTTCCCCAATAACATTTCCCTACAAAGTGAAGTCTCTCTCACTGCTTTCCTCCGCTTCTACCTCGTCCACCAGGCACTGAGGGTAGGGGATGCTCTGTGGGTCCCTTCTGGCTTTGCAACCTGCCCCCCTCCCTCAAAGCTACTTCGTGTGTTAAGCGATGAGTGGCTCCAGGACCATTTAAAACTGCCTCCTCTGAGCACAGCCAACCAACCCCTAAAACAAGTGGTGGTGTCCCCTCCACAAGAAACGTACACACACACAATGAACACAGAAACCATGGACACATAAAATGGCACAAGTCTTCCAGTAGACCAACAAGGTTTATTCAAATGCTTTGAAGGTGCGATAGAGTAAGTGTATGTCTGTGCCCGCTTCCGGCTTCTTGGCTAGTTGCAGTAGTTCTCCAGTTGGTAGAGGGAACACGTGTTATGGCAGCATTGCTCAACAATCCCTCGCTTGACTTTCTCGTATTCCTCCTGCTGGAAAGGCAGCACTCCTGCCTCGCCACGCAAGGGACTGCTCACTGCCAAGGGAAAAGAAAGTAAGTCATAGTTCATCCTGCACCATCCCTAGCTTTTGAGACCCAGGGAGACCCGCTTTTCAGATACCAGGTGTGTAAGTGAAGAGCTGCCTGGGAAATGAGGAGCACTTGCAAAGATTTCCCAAAGCTGACGCTCTCAGAGCACTTCAGGCACCAAGTTCCCTCTCCCCAGACAACCCTCTGGTTTACAGGGAAGCCACATGGAGTGGACAAAGGGATACAGGGTCTTTACTGGGGGAGGCATGTGGACACTTTGTGCTCCCTGGGATGAGCAGCTCGTAAATAAGATGACAGTCTGCTCAAAGCAATGAGCTTGAAAATTTGTAGGCAGAGCTGTTCAAGTTTTAAATGCCCAATGAAAATACAGAAAATGGCAAATAAAACAGTGATTTTTTCCTATAGGAAGGAAAGAGCCACTAACAGCCAAAAGAAAGTGTCTGGAAAGCAAGACTAAAATGTGGTTTCTAGGGCAGCAGAAAGGCATAGCACAAGATGCAAAATCCCTCAGCACCTGAAGTGTGATACAATGAACAAGGCACATGAGTAACAAGAAGTCATTATGCTAGTTTGTTAAAGGGAAAATTTAGAAAAGATTTAGACCAATATTAAGTAGAAGAGGAAATAGCTAGTTGATGTTTTGTGATTTATTTGTTTTCATCCTTCGAGCCAGCTGCAAGCAGACTGCAAACACAACAAACTCGTGTGACAAAGAGGTAGTGGCTCGGGCAAAATCCTAGAAAAAGAGGTAGAAAATCCTCAGATATTTTCGGACAGGTTGGTCCTGATGAAATTCTCCATACAACATTTAAGGAACCCAACTCATTCATCATGGTCCTCAGGAGCAAATCATTAAACACGTAAGCAACTAGCAGCATGCCTTGCCTTTCAAAGAAAATCATGGCCAACTCTCTGCTTGCCTTCTGTTACATTACCTTGCTTCACCTCCCAGAGACCACTGAGACTATTTCACAGGACAGTCACATATGCAGGAGAAAGATGCAGATGCAAAAAAAACCAATATGTGTTAGGAAGAGGAGTGGTGGGAGAGCTGTACTATAGTTAGGGGAGGTAAGTCTTGTTCTATCCTGAAATTGGAGAGTTAAAATGATTGGGACTTGGCAGGGGACTTTTCTCCATCTATTGAAAATCTCTACTAGCGGCTCAGAAGATGGAGGAGAGAGTGTGTTTGCTGGGTTATAGGGGACCTGAAGCTGAGAGGAACTGCAAATACCTATCTCCAGGAGAAACAACACTCTTGCATTACAGCTGATGCATTACAGGTTGTGGCCTCATCTAGATACTAATAGCTTGCTCAAGACCTTGCTGGACTACCTCATCCCACCTGCTTGAGAACTTGCACAGCTTGCTGTTGTGCTTAGTTGAACAAAACCAGGTGGTGTTGCTGTATATTTCCAGATTTCCCTCTTCCTGTAGCTGTTAAGAGCAGCTTTTATGAAAGTTAGTTGAGTGTGCGACATGGCTAGTGGTGGTGAATGGACATAGCAAGCGGTAGAGGTCTCTGCCTTGGGAGAAGCTGTGGTAGCTGGAGAAGAATTGGACTTCCCAGCCATAAGAAGGGCTGCGGTCCTTACACAATGCTTCCACCTCCGATGTTCTCACACCTGCATCTCTCAGTGATCACAATGCTGAGGAGAGGCAGCAGTTCCAGTGGGTCTCTGCATTGCACACTGCACCCCACATCATTCCTAAGTGACAGCTCAGGAAGGAGATTAGCAGCAAACAGAGAGCAGAGAAGTTGTGCTTTTTAATGTTATGCCTCTCTTTTGTAAGTCTGTTTCCAATCTTGCATTTTAACTGCTGATAGGAGCCATTCACTCTGCCCACAGCTCTGCTGCAGCTTGGGCTGGATCACAAGTGAATGCAAAAAGCATAGGACAGGCTCTTTCCTCAAAGAAAATGTTCAGACAAAGAGTTTGAGAGAAGTTTAGGAGTTTCCAGAGCTTGCTGGAGGCTGGTAGCTTCCAGAACTGGACCAGAAATGCCTGCCTTGGTGGGAATGATCTGCCTCATCGGGGCGCAGGGCAGGTGGCAGGGAGCTGAGTAGCTCTGAGCTGATAAAAGTGTTTCCTGTGTTACCGATTTACAGAAGAGCTGCTCAGCTAAAACAAAAGGCAAAGCAAGGAAACCAACCTACCGCATTTCTGTGGGGGCTGCAGAATGTCAGCTTTTTGTCCTCTTAATCTGCTGTACAAAATAAAGTAAAGATGGACACTGGCTGCATCACAACTTACTCCAGCTAATCCATTTACCACCGTGAAATAAGAGACAATGTAAAGCTGTGGGGGGCTGCAAGCCTGCTGAAGGGCAAGATTAGTACTCAAAATTACTTAGGAAACTATAGAAACCCTTTGAAAAGATGGGATGCTGTTCATCAAGGAATAGGAAAGATGCTAGAGGAGGGCAGGAAGACAGTGTCACACAATCAAGACAAGGGGTAGACTGGGATGCGTTGCTAGTTGTGGTCCTGCAAGGACTGCTGTTTCAACTGGGGGGTGGCCAAGGCATCCAAGGGAGACAATGAAAGCAGGTTTGATGCTACTTTGAAAAAGACAACCCTCCTGCATAGGAACATGGTGTGAAAACCGTACAATGCTGTTCTTCCAGTTTGCTTGCTCTGCTTGTAGCTGGCAAGGCTTCTCCACCCATCACCATTCCGTAATGGTATGGGCCAAATGCAGAACAGTTTATGTAGACAGAGAGCTAGAATATGTGACCTAAAAAGGAATTCTGGGGCTGTTGAGGGCTTTTAGCTCACAGTAGATAAAAACAAGACATGGAAGCAATTTTTAAACTGTTTGAAAATCACCCATGAAGGAGAAATGATAGACTGTTCCTTTTGTCCACTACTGAGAAGATGAGGACTAATTTGTGACAAGATACATTTGGGTTAAATATTAGGAGGAAACATTCAAGAAAAAGTCATTTAAGCACAAGAATGGACAGCTTCAGAAGGCAGGAGGTTTTTATGACCACACTTGATGTGGTCACAGAACAGGACTGGGGTAGTGTGGGTCAAGAAGAGGTGCAGAAAGAGGCTTCTTGTGTTCCTTCCACCTTTATTTTTCATGATCACTCCCAGGTGAGAGTAATTGCCATGCAAATGTTGGAATAACACTGTTTTCAGCCTCTCTCTACCAAGAGAGTAGCAAAAAATTTGGAGCTTTCTGTGACAATTCCTTCTGTCTCATAAATCTCCTTTCCCTGCTTGCCCTCCCACCTGCCTTTTTAGCCTGACGATCTTTTCATGGGTGATATGATGCTGTTGGTATGTTTAAGGTATTCCTGGCATTCCCCACCAAGGACATTCCTTGTGTCACCATCAAAGATAGACAGTTGCTTTTTGCATCATATAGCATATGAATGTAGTCATGGTCGAACTGACTTACCTAGGGGCTGCTCGACATCCCGTCGGGCTTTGGGGGAGTAGAAGAAGCCACGCTCTCCACACACCAGGTAGAGAGCCTCCACCAAGTGGGAGCCACAGAGGTGCTGGTTGGCAGCTGCATAGCTGGTTCCAGGGCCAGAAAAGACAAGGAGAGCCAGAAGAGGCAGTGATCGGATCCAGAGAGCCATGATGAGCTGGGGGAGGCCTAGAGGTAGGAAGCAAAGGAGACACGGGGGGGTTGCAAGGGAGGAATAAGCTATCATCAGGCATCTTATGTCCCTCAGCTCCTTTGACGTGAAAACAAGACTACAGAAGCAAATGGACCTTCTGAAGAGGAAAGGAATATTTTATTCATCAGGCTTTGAAAGTCATAATAAATGACCAATTATAACCAGAAGCCTGTCTCCATCCACACACTCACACCAATGCTGGCCTCCCTGCTGATTTCTCATAAAGAGACAAACCAGACTCCAAAATATATATATGGAGTGGCTTTTCATAGCACAGCCTTCAACCTTTGAAGACATCTAAATGTTTAGGGTTTCAATCCAAAGGCTTTTATTAGTCAGACTCAGTGTATGCAGAGGACACCTTGCAGGCTGAGCAGCAGAGACTGCAGTGCAAAAATCTGTCTTGGACACCTTGGAGCAGGGACACTGGTGTTGAAAGTCATTTTGCCAAGCCCTGTGGCATACCTGTCCAAGAGAGCAGAGATCAACTGGCACCTTCAGAGAAGAATCCCACTTTGCCAAAGCAAAAGGGGCTGTAATTTATGCTGACCCCAAACCAGAGCAATGTGCTCAAAGACCTGAGAACTCATTTTCCTGGCCTACCAAGCCAGCTCTTTACCAATAGCTACATCCACTTAAGAAAACAGCTACAAAAATTAGTTAGAAGATAAAAGGAAGGCAACTGTACTTACCCAGAGAAGAGAGAAAGAGATGCAGAGAAGTTTGCTCTCAGAGATGAAGACTGGTAGAAATTTCCCCATTCTCTTTCCCATATTTATATGATTTACACTAGCACAACTGACACAGGAGCTAGGACAAGCCCCACCTTCTCAGTGATGCTCTAGCCAAAATTTTTGCTGCTTGTGCACATAAATTTCCCTAAATGTAGCATCAACAAGTCTTTAGGCAAGTTAAGAGAGAAGCATCACTTTGCAGTTTCCATCTCATTTCAGCTGACCTGCTTTTCTTTACCCGGAGCTCTGTCCTGAGCCATCAGTGATCCTTTTAGCAAGAGATAATAGTGCTATTACAGCCGCAATGACACTAATGCTGGCAATAGGCACTGCTGGCATTGAGGTGACCAACAGCTGTTTCTGAAATGTAAAATTAAAGGCAAACATGTTAATATGTTTGATTAATATCACCTTGGAAAGTATGCAGCAATGAGACCAAGCTGTCAGTGTGACCACGCTGCTGTCAGGTGCTAGAAGAAGGAAAACACATTACTGCATGAAGGCCATCTAAAGCCCCGCTCACTGCCCACGTGGCGGGTGGTGAAACACGTGTCCTGGGCTTGGGCTGGGGGAGACAACATCTGCATTTTGCAGGAGGCTTTGGGTGGCTGTGTGAGCTCAGTGTGGGGCCAGAATCAGACCATTTGAATTTTGGTACTTTGCTGTTGAGTGCAACCAGAGCAGTCTCCATATTTAGTGAGAGCAATTGCAGTGTGCTCGCGTTTTCTCACGTTCGTGGATGTTAAAGCTGGCTCATTTGAGCTGGTCCTGTGATACTGATATATTTTCTGAGTGCACTTGCTGTGGTGGGCTATTGAAATTCAATATCCTGTTGGGGAAATTGGAGGTGGTTAACAGAAACCAGGAGATAGCTGGTTATCTCCATTCTGTCTGCTCCTTCACAGGGAAACAAATCCTTATGGCTGTGACCTCATAAATTCTCCGTCACTTCACCTTTCCTTCAGAAATTAAGTTACAAGTATAAGTTGCATGGTCAGCACTCATCATTGTGAAGGAGAGCTTTGAAAAATGACTTGCGTATTAATCAGTGCAGCAGTGTCTCCTGGTAGTACACCAAAGGAGGGCTCCAGTGAAGTGAGGACATTGGTTTGTCAAGCCTGCAATCCTGATGGACATAAGTCCCAGGTGGTTTATGGGAAGGGACCACATCTCTAGTGATGGTGGCTATTTAGGAAAAGACAAAGCAGATTTGCAGGTTGTGTCTACCTTGGTTTGCAGAGAGCCTGAAATTGCGGAGGTTTGTGATTCATCATGATTTCAGCATGTCCCAAATCAGACACCAGCTGTTTGAACTACATTGCCTGCTTAACCTAGAACATGCCTGGTTCTCCATAAAGAGTATAAATCAGAAGGAATTTCACAGAAGTCAGCAAAACGCTATGAGATTTGATCCAGACTCCGTTTCTTTCATTGTCAAAGCAGTTCCTCCCAATTACTTCCACCAGCACCGAGGAGGTCCCGTTTACCTCTGTCATGCCTTTGAGCTTGAAGTATCGTATGTTTGCTAAAAGGACTGTGACTGCAAAAAGGCAAGTGAAAAGTGCTAAATCTCTGATGAGTACAAAGGGAGGGGACTCATCTCCTCAAATGGACGTGACAGGAGGTTATCGGTTACATACCCTGCCATGTAGGTCTTTCGTCCTCATGCTAATAAATCCAGCTTGTGATGCTCAACTACAGTTAATAGCATCTGCACAGTGTGTAACACTATCTCTGTCTCCCTTCCCCTCAAAAAAGATACTTGATGTACTTGAATGACCTAGTGCTATATCCATGAAGAGGATCTCAAGTTTCAGGGAGATAGAAGTACTCAGACCTTCCCTCTACTAGGAAAAGATGGCAAATTAGTGGCTACACAGGATAAAACCCGACATGTTATCAAGTTACCCTCAGAGCACTGAGCCCCCAGTCAGCATCTAGGGGGATAATTCTCAAAATTACCCAGTAAATCCCATCACCAATCATTTTTATGTGTCCACAATATGCTGTGAGGACTCTTTCTGAAGAAAGAAACCTCAGCCCATTGGTTGCCTTGGAAGGGCAATGGAGCAGGGTATTCCCCAAGTTAATCATACTCTGAGATTTACCATTTAGGGTTTTCCTTCTTGCATTTTTGAATGTTACCAGAATACACCTTAACTTGTATTTATGTTACTGACAGTGGGAGTTTGTAAGGAGGCTTCTTTATCCACTATCTTATCACTGTGAGGTATTATCACTGTGAGGTAGCTTCCCTGTTGGGCTTCTCCCTTCCCAGGGGCAAGGCTTATCCCATTGACACAGAAAAACCTTTCGTCTTTTGTTCTGAGATGGTCAAGTTATTAGTCTGCAGCTCCCCTTATGCTTGACCAACTGAATCCTGAAGGTAGCTTTGAAAAGCTCAGCCCATTTCCACAGCATGCCCAAGCAGAGAAAGGGTTTGTGGTTCCTGAGTGCTCAGAAATCCTTCTCAGTTTGTTGTAGTATGGGTGCAAAAATAAGGCAGATTTATTAGGAAAAAAAAAATACTGCACTGGCTCGAAGTTGAACTTTTCTGCAGACATTTCCTTCTAGGAGTTTCTTCCCTTCCAAAACATGATAACTTTGATTATTTATTGGAAACCATATATATTTTTTTTTTACCATAAATGGGCCTTTGGAATACAAAAAAATGCTAGCAGTGATATAAACAGATATAAAATGGATATAAACTGTGGAAAGTTTTGTCTCAGGAGGAAAGCTCCCATGCCAGCAATGAATTCAGAGAGAAGGGCAACAGGGGAGCCCACTTCTCAGTGGCAAATCCATTTCTGTAGCAAAATCTCAACTCACTCCTTCCAGGATGGGATTTCCAGTGATTTTCACATGATGAAGCAGAGATGGGATTTGTCCATCACTTTGGCTGGGTGGATGATCCCTGCTCAGCTCCTGCACCTCAGCTCCACACGGGGCTCACTTGGCTGAAAGAGTAGAAGTGGGCTGCTCCCAGCTCCTGTCCATTGTACTAAACCACCTCTGGACGTGACTTGAAGCCACCTCCTTTGCTCACATCCCCCCATCCCCAGGCAGTTGCACCAGTGGGAACAAGGTTTAGGCAATCCCCAGTGTCATGTAATCAAGTTTTACAGTCTGCTGCTAGCACAATAAAATCTTTACTACTGTAGATGTCTTGCATTTTCAAACCCTGTCCAGCAAAAATAACAAGCCCATTATGGGGGAACTAGTTAATGATTACAAGTTTGTGCAAGTTTTACTGAAAGCAAAGGTCAAGATTGGAGGTGGACAAGTGCTCAGCCAGTACCTGGCATCCCCAAAATACTGGCCACCACTGCTGAGGTGGCTTTGCCTTGTCCCCATTGGTAGCTCCTTTGCAGTTCCCATCTGTAAGATGAAGGAAAAGGGGATCCCAGCACTGGTGATAGTGCTTAATCACATGAATGCTTGCAGCTGAGCCCTGTGATGCCTGCAGAGATACATGGTGGCCCCAGCGGACAGGTAGGGCAGCCGCCATGGGCTTGACAGGAGAGGGGGCTGCTATAGCCAAGGGTGAGGCTTATCTGGAGCCACACAATGAGAGGTGCCCTTGCTTCAAAAGAGGCATTATGCAAACACACAAGAGGGTTGCTCATGAGGATAAAAGTAATCTGTCAGCTCCTTCTATAAACTAATCTAGGTGGTTATCTGGGTGCAGGACGTGTGAGCTGTCCCCATCTCCCCTCCAGCCATGGGGCCCAAGGGTGATGCTACTGTCAGATTGCAGATTTCACAATTTTCTGGGTTCTTCCAGTCCAGAAACATTATCTCACTGCTTAGAGCACAGCTGATTCGTGGACTGGAGGGTGTAACCCAAAGCCCAGTGTAACCAACCAGATTTGTCCCATTGGCATCCATCATCTTTGGGATCCCCATCCTTGCAAATTGGTTTCTCTGCATCTTGCCCAAGACCCCTTGGCCTCTGCCAACTCAAACCTCTACAGAAGCACAGTCATCGAGCAAAACAGACAGAATTTAATGACCTTTAGAGTAAAACTTCCATCCATCTTGGGAAGAGCAAATGCAAGGTTATATATAAATATGGAGAAAAGAAAAAAGAAAAAAAAGTATGCCCCCCTTTTTACCTGGTAAAATATTACTGCGCATGGACTTTTTGAGAAGCTAGAGCTTGAAATAGCAGCTAAGAGCTGCTAATAGTTCCTAGACACAGCTATTAGCAGATGCAGCAGAATAAATTGGTTTGTTTATCAATGAGGAGAAGATGAAATCTGTGGCTATTAATGGCCCAAAAGTAATCCTTGGTTTAGATAGAGAAACATTAGAAGAGGCAATGACACCCTGCTAGAGGACAATGAACAGCAAAAGCAGCAAATAACTTCCACAGAGTTGAGAAGCTCTGAAAAAGAAGCCTGATCAGCACCAATCCAAGAATACATTATTTTCAGAACAGTTACCGCATCTGTCCACAACTGTAGGCGGTAAAGATTTGTGGTGCTACTGCCATGGCTTCCACAGCAGGTGGCTATAGGCACCATTTGGAAAGCGGAGGCAAGGATAACATGGAGAAGCCTTTGATAAAACAGAGAAGAGCTGGTCCTTTGCCATCACGCTGGGCAGGCCACCAGAGAGCAGCAGATGTAGCAGAAAGTGATGGGTACTATAGCCAGCCCATGCAGCAAGGTGGTAAGAGATAAATAAAGAAACAATAAAGGGTGGGTTTTGCTTGTTCAGACTGGATTTGTCCCCTGCTGTAAAGTGGTCTCATGAATTGAAAATAAATCAGCTTGTCAGATATTTCTGTGCTTTCTGCTGCTGCTCTTCTCGGTAGGTGTTGGTGAGCTGCGGACATTTGCCATGATTTTCCCCATGATAAAACTGGGGTCTGTAAGTGATACCATAGGAGGACGCTGAGGTACAATGTACTGTTCTCACACAGTGCTTCCTGCTGAGTTCCAACAGGAAGCTTGGAAACCCCATTTTCTGGAACAAACTTCCTTTTTCTCCCTTGCTTCCACTTTGGGGCTCCCAGCTCTGATGCTGTTAATTATCCCTGGCTAAGTGGATCATTTGGAGCACTTAAAGCCACATTCATGATTTGGAGGCACACTGCTAACCAGTCCTTAGGTTTGCCTAGGGGCTCCTAGACAAGGAGGTGCAAATCCTACTGATAAGACTTGTTAGTGTTATGGGGCTTGGGAAGGGGGGGGATTGGAGACAGGCACATGGATCGCGGGGCCAGGAGGGGAAAGCAGCCCCCCTTCCCATGGGGAGCCCCGCAGGCAGTCGGGGTCACGCTGATTTACAGCAGCAGAGGAACTGGGGCCGTTAATTCAAAGTTGCCGCTTATCGGTGTTTGGAAAGCAAGCTCCGATCTGTTCGTTAGCGATTTGGCCTTTGCTGTAAATAGAGGGGCCCCTGTGCTTTGCTCTGACATTTTTGTCCTTATTATCTTGTCTCGGCCTCAGAGGGAGGTGGGAGAGTTATTTAAGGTTGACCTTAGTGGAAGGAAAATGAACAACTCCCTCTCCCCACCCTGTTTTTCTCTCCAAAGTCCTGGGTAACAACTGTTACGTTGAGCTATCTGTGTGAGATACTTAATCCTCCACCATCCCCACAAATATTTTGTAGATCAATTCACCCTGCTGTGCCCAGAGAGCTGACAGAGAAAATAATCACAAAGAGACTGAGCAGAACTAATGCCAGGAGTGAAAAATGGATTTTGCATCATTATCCCTCCAGGAAAATCAATGAGGATGGACCATGACCACACTGGTGCTGGAACTCACTGCTGAACCTGTCCGAACTTACATCCCTGCAGTTGAGTTTGAATTCATAACTGTGTTTTGAACAAGTTTCAAAACCATTTGCTCCATCCTAAGGTAAAACCATGAACATCACCTGTAGGAGCACATGATAGAAGTCGGTCAGAACAGGGGGGAGGGAGTATCACACGTGTGCTGGAAATTTAGACCGGAACCCAAACCTTGCACAGTTCCAGGGCAGAGGACTTGAGAGACGTTGGTTCAAGTTGGAAAAATGCCGAAGCTCAAAACACTCATATTCTTGACCTGCCACCATTAACCAAACCAGCTGTGCATTGAGAGCTCCACTAAGCTGCCTGAGCACAGACCCTGGGGTGCAATCCCATGCTTACCTGAGCATTGTAAACTTCTCTGTTCAGCTATGAAAAATCTTCCAAACATCTTTCAAGAGATTTCGGGTCCTTTCTTATTTTGCCCATGCCAGAAAACTTTCAAAATATTGGATTTCCTCTAAAAAGCTTTGCATTTTCCCAAACATTGTAATTAACAAGTGTAGGAAAAAAAAATATATATTTTTTTTTAATAGTGAAAAGTGCAGTATCTTGTCTGGTCCTTGGGGAAAAAAAATTATTTGAGCTGGATTAGAAGTACGAATGACAGTTCAGGTCAGCCGCAGCCTGATAGAAATCAATTCCCATCTCTGGGGGACAGGGATGTGTGTGCATACCTGCCACTGTAGGATCTGTAAATAATTGAGTTTTGATCCATGGCATCACGGCACAAGAAGAAAGATTGGGTCCTGAGGGAGTTGACAGAGGTTCAAGCCCCAGATCTGCCACTTAGACACTTTTTCCCAAAGCTGTTTAGGCATGTAATTACTTTTCAGGCTCTGCGCCTGGTCTGCGTCTCTCTGATTCTCTGCCTTCTTTTATCTGTCAGCCTTTTACAGGGACAAGAGCACTCCTCTACCTCCCAGGCGTGTAATGAAGATGAATTCATTACAGCTGTAACACTTTAATGAGGGCTATGAAGATACAGGCTATCCTTACAAGTCCTAAATGAGGGAACTCCCTCTCAGTCGGTGCTGGAGTGTCTGGATGCATGGTCCAGACCTGTGTCAGCAAGGCATTAATCCACCTCTGTCAGCTATTCTGGAAGGGATTTAACCAGAAAAAGAGCCTGGCTTCCCTGTAAAAGTCAAAGTGGTAGCACTGGGTGGATTTTGTTTCCTTAGATATAGGAACAGCTCTGGAGTAGGACACATTTACAAGGCCTTGGGCATCTCTTGTGATCTCCAGGGACGCTGTGGTCCCTGAGCACTCTGCCCCATCTTCTGCTCCCACATGGATGCAGCAGGTAGTTCAGGTTATCTAAAGTAATCCCTGTGCTTAAGAAAGCAGGATCCACCCCTGATGTCTCTTAGGAAGATGTTCAACACCTTTAGGACCTAGCTTGCCTAACTCAGTCTCTTGCAATCCAGACTGTTTAATGCCTGGGAAAAATCATGAATATCTCCACTGCCTGAGGGCATATCAGTTGTGTATTTTTGTGGTCACAGAGGATTGCTGACAGTTTTATCCCGTTATTTTCCTCAAGTGTCTTTTTTTCCAGCAAATCACATCAGGAACTAGGTGCTTGTATCTCTGTATAATGTCCTGGAACTGGGGACTCTAGGTCTCAGAGAAGCATCTAAGAGGGTTGCACTGAGTGGGCTACAGGAAGAGGGATCTGGCATAGGCAGAATACCCATTTGCAATCTTCACTAAAGGAATCTTCCCAGTGTTGAAATAAATCCTCCTCATTTCACATTACTGGAACTAAGCAGAAATAGTGGGAAATACTGAGAGAGAAAGCATGTAGTGAAGGCAAGACTCCTGTTGTGTTACTATTTTAAAAGAAAAAAAAAAAAAGACCTCCCAACTACTGTTCCATGCATAATTTCACAATTAGTAATAGGCCGGCAAAGAAAGGCTTAGATCAGCTCGTCCACAAACAAGGGATCGTTTTCCATCTCAGAGTTCATATTTTGCATGAGCACGAGTTGCAGCTTTCCTGTCCTAATTGGCCCCAGGCTGTATTTTGCCTGGAGGCAGGATGGCAGAACAGGGTCTAGGAAGCAGAAGGATACAAGAGCCAAACTCAGAGTGCTAGACCAGAAATATAGTTTTTATTCTTAATATCATGTCAGCAGCAGCACGATTCCAAAATGAAAAATAATTCTGTTTCATATTTCTTTATGCAGAGAGACAGAAAGACAGATCCATCTACAGCAGCAGCAGTGACAACAGCAGAGACCGCTCAGCAAGGCACTGGGATGCACTGGGACGCACTGGGAGGGTATGTGGGGGCTGGCTCAGAGGAAAGCTTTTATCCTATCTTTCTCCCTTGCCTGCCCTGCCCATGCTTCATGTCCTATCACATCAGCTTTCTCCTGGTCACCTTTCATAGAGCTCACAGCCATATTTGATGAAGTCTAGGGGAATGGCACAAAGGCTCCCATAGAATCAAAGAATCATTAAGGTTGGAAAGATCTCTAAGATCATCCAGTCCAACCAGCAACCCACTACCATGCCCACTAACCACATCCATCATGTTACATCTTCATGGTTCTTGAACACCTGCAGGGACGGGACCTTCCTGGGCAGCCTGTTACAATGCCTTGCTACCCTTTCTGAGAAGAAATGTTTCCTAATACCCAACCTGAACCTCCCTCGGTGTACTTGAAGCCATTCTCTCTCATCCCATCTCTGTTACTCAGGAGAATATGCTGACCCTCACCTCACCACAACCTCCTTTCAGGTCATTGTAGAGAGCCATAAGGTCTCCCCTGAGCCTCCTCTTCTCCAGGCTAAACAATCCCCGTTCCCTCATAAGACTTGTAATGACTCCTAACCCAACCCAAAGGACATGAGCTCATGCTTAGCTCTGAGAAGCTACATCATCCTACACATTTATTCCACTAACAGAAAAAAAAGAACTTTATTATAGCATCTTTTGGTGGAGAGTGTGACTGGGGGACGCATCGGTGCTCACCAAAGTCCTTCTTTTGGAGCAACGTTCCTTAGCACTTCCATTATGCTCGTAGAGCCACTCTCTAAATCTAACCAGCCTCATGCACCAAATGTAAGGGATACCTTAAGATGAAATTGAAAGCTTGGGAAAATTCTGACAAGACTCAGGAAAAGCTTAAAAGTGGAAATAGTGGAGGGCTACAGGAAATCCCAACAATACCAGAGATTACAGCCCAGGCTGCTAGTGTGTCTCCTGGTGTCGCTTCAGCCCACAGGAAGCTGATGGGTGATACAAGCCAAATGTTCCCCGATATGGGAGAGCGAGGATCGAGACTCAAGGATACACCATCTCTGTTAGTGGGCTGTTATGGGAAGCAGTAACAATAATCCTAGTTGGCTGAGACAAGGCAATGCCAGGATATCAAGTGCTCCAGTGTTAAAATTGTGCTTTTAAAAGAGTCTATCAAGTGACTTAAAATAAGTTGTCTTTAGAAAAGGAATACCATCTAGTGGCCCAAGAAGGCAATAAGGAGATGCAGTGGCAATTAGAGAAGCAGATGAGTTTAGAAAAAGAGAGAGAGACTGCAAAAGATAAGGGATAAATGTATATAGTGCAGTGAACCACCCTGGAGTGAGGGAGGGCTCAAAAGGGACCTGATCATAGTGAATGTGAAGATAAAATTAGATGCTTGCAAAAGCAAATTGGGATGTAAAGATTAAAAATAACTGCTGGATCTGCAGGAAGTGATAGAGAGAACTGGACTGGGAACCATCTGAGGAAGATGATTTCAGGGATGATGCAAACAAATGGGAAAAGAAAGAAGTTGAGAATAGCAGCATATCCCACAACAAAAAATGACTGCCATCCTGGGACAGGCAGGTACAGCAGAACAAAACTGCCGCAGCAGATAGGCAAGACAAGGATGTGTCAACGTTAATCAGTATGCTGGGGAATATGGGGAGCTTTTAAAAGACCGACAAAAAGTTGCTTGTATATCAGCAGGACCATGTGCTCACTGCCCAATCTCAGCAGAGCACTGGTGTCTCCACTCCCCTGGCAGCCACAGTGCAGAGTCACGCTCCTTGGATGGGGGATAAATTAGGAGAACTAGTGGCACAAATGCACTCCATGATTCACACGTGGCAAAATGAAAGAGAACGATCGATGTATAGAGCTGCTTTCACATTAAGAAACGAACAATATTTACTTGCATCCCACAGGGCCAAGCACCTGCCTTGCTGCACACGCTTTTGTTCAGAAACTGTTTGAATGATGGTCTCTGGAGGACACTCAAAAGATATTATGTAGATGATATTCTGGGGACCACAGCTACAGAAGAAGAGTTACAAGAAAAATGTATCTGAGTTTTAAAATTAATAGACCAAGAGGGATTTAAAGTCAATTCGAATACAGAACATTTAATGCAATCCCAGGTTACCTGCTGGAGAACTGGAACTGGTGAAACAAGATAGATGTTAGAAAGAGTAAACTTTCTGTGAAATGAAGACTCTCATTACTCAGACTGAACTCTGGAGAGAGCTGGGAGGATTGGATTTCTTGTGGCACCGTATCTGTAACTTTGCTAGTACTATCAGAGCATTATGACAATTACAGAAGAAACAGAAATGGAGCTGCAGCAAGGAGTATAATGGCAATTTACCTATAGCAAAAGAAGCTGCTCAAAAATCTCCTACAATAGAACACACAGTTGAAGGAAAGTCGGTGATAGTAAGAATTTCAGCATGAGCTCATTCCATGGGAGCAGTACTGTTACAGAAAAGTAGTGAAGAAAAATGGATACCAGTAGAGTATGCGTTCCCCCTTCCCCAGGAGCCAGACCAAAATTTCCCTGACCATGAGCAAGCCAGGTCTGGTCTGTGATGGTCCTTGTAGCTTTCGTCATTGATACTTCGGTTGCACCCCAATCTACTCATACACTACCCTTAAGCACAAAGAAAATAAATGGGTTAAAATGTGGATGTTCTTTGAAAGGAAACCAGCAATAAACCAAAGGTACTGTGTGCCCATAGGAGTGCTAAGCTTGTACAGAGGGGAAAAATAATTGAGGATGGTGTTATTAGTGGAATGAGGGAACTAGAGAAAGGATG
Source organism: Gallus gallus (assembly GCF_016699485.2). NCBI lineage: Eukaryota > Metazoa > Chordata > Aves > Galliformes > Phasianidae > Gallus > Gallus gallus. The sequence continues at coordinate 13,341,741 of NC_052536.1, read as the reverse complement.
TTGGCAAGGAGCAAAAGCGCAGGCTGTCACAGAAAGCAGTAAAAGACATAAATCCAATATCTCTTCACAGATCGCTACCTTGTTGATACAAGAGTAAAATACTGGTTGTCTTATAGTGAGAAGGGTGATGGTAAGCAGATAATGGGACACCCACAAAGAAAACTGGATGTTTATTTTACACGCCTAGAGAGAGAGTGGGAATAAAATATATGTGAAGGAAGCTAAAGCACGTAAGAGGGTTGAACACAATGCTAAGAAACAATGTAATGAGCAAGTATATATACTGATTCTGAGTTTATTTACAGTAGCCTCCGCCAGGAATCAGCTAGGAGAAAAGAAGGGATGCAAATCATCTCAGACTGGTATAACATTATAAAATAAACAAACAAACAAATAAATAAATAAATAAAACTAAAAAAGGGGAGAGAGAGAGAGAACAAGGTACTATAAAAAGAGTTTATGTTTGGCCCCAAATGAAGCCAATAAAAATGGCATGAGGAGTGTGCAGTTTACTCAAAGGACAGTGAGGCGCTGGCACAGCTGCTCAGAGAGGCTGTGGATGCCCCATCTCTGGAGGGGCTCAAGGCCAGGCTGGCTGGATTGGGCCCTGGGCAACCTTATCCAGCATTTGGCAACCCTGCCCATGGCAGGGGATTGGAAATGGGTGGGCTTAAGGTCCTTTCCAACCCAAGCCATTCTGTGATAACACGACACAAAAGTGACCTAATAGAAGAAATCTGCGAGCGCTACTGCATTGGCCAAGGGTATTGGCAGATACTGCAAATAGATCATGCACTTAAACTGTCACAAACAAAAGAAAGAGGTCTGTATCTGACACCACGAATATATTTTCAGGTTAGGTTGGAGCTTTTCCCACTAGAAGGAATACAGCCACTGTAACTGTAAATATGCTGTTGAAGGATATTGTCCATAAGTATGGAACAGCAGTTGAGATAGGATGAGATGAAGGAGAGTTTTTTGTAAGTGAAGTAACTCAAGTCTTATGAGTAACTGGGATATTAAACGAAGACTCAGGATACACTACCACTTGCAGTCCTCCAGACTGGTAGAAAAAAAAAAAATGAGTCGGAGTATTAAAAATAGACTAAACTTAACTGTAGGGCAATATCCAAAATGATGGACTGAAAAATTACCTTTGATCTTAGTAGGTTTAAGAAGCAGTGACAAATGAGGGACTGGTTTACAACAGTGCCATATTTTGTTCAGCTAGTGTGTTTCTTGGTGGCTCCATGTCCAAGACCCTAAAACATTGGGCAGGGTAAGGAAGAAATAAGGCTCAGAAGCAACACGAGAAGGATAGGGAAGCTGAGGAAAGAATAAAATTCATACATTGATTATGAAGTAGAGGGCAAAATAATTTATCTGAAATCGGATAGAAAGGAACAAGCTCCCGGCGCCCAGCCTGCTCAGTGAGCCCAGCCCTGTCCCACTTCAGAAGTAAGGGACTGCCACTCACTCATGCTGGCATGCGTGGCTGCAGCAGATCTGTTTATGTGCTTGCAGTATACTGCAGCATATGAGCAGTGCTGGTTTATGCCTCGAGCTTTGCTTATTTTCTATTTTGGTAGGGCAACAGATTTTACTACAGCCCCACGAGCAAGCAGCAGCTGAGAGAGTCATGGTGCAGCGATGCAAACTCCAAGGCAAAGCGGAGGAGTTGAGGTCTCCGGCAGTTTGCAAGAATTTTTAACTTGGCTCCTCACTCCATATTAGCAGCTTTGTTCTTTTTATAAATTGCATTAATTATAGACATTTAACAAGGCAGCAAATGACTGTGAAGCGCCTTGGAGAATCCAAGGCGACCTTTATGGGCTTCGAGGCCAAACTAGTGTCTTTTTCATAGTGATATAGCTAACCTGCGACCTAGCCTGCCTTAGCCTCAATTACCTTGCTGCAGCTGCTTAATGGGATAGTAATAACTTAAGATCCCAAATTAAAAATTGTTACAGCTCTTAAGGGAACCTTGAGAGTTGCAGCTCAAAGATCTGGATCCACCCAGATTGGGAAATCATAGCTGAAGCTTTGGAAAAATGTTCTAAAATTACAACAGCTGAATGAAGTAGGTAGTTCTGTTCATTTACGGGACAATTCCCCAAGGAGGACCAACTCGAGGAGAAGCAGCCAGACCTAGTGCTGATTTCTGTAATGCTCTTCTGAGCAAATGCCTGAGTGAGGAGGAATTTAGGAGGGGGGCACATAAGAGAGGAAGGAGAAAGGATGCTTGAAGCGAATGGGAGGCTAACTGTATGCTGTCAGCAACAGCTAGCCAGTTACAGTTTGAGAGAACTGAGGGTAAAATATACCTAAACAGAGATCTGAAATGGGAAATACGTATTGAATTGGAAGGTATTATGACTGAGCAACAGTAGAGGTAACACTGAAGGGTGATGGCATTTGTAAGTATTGGAGGATACCTGCTCCAGTAGCAGAAAGTAACCATTAGGTCATACATTTCTTTCAGGAATAAGCGATAAAAATTCATACGCAGAGAATAAGGATGCTAGAAGTCTATACAGAAACGTTACTATTGATGATGCAAACAGCTACCGGTACTTCCTCAGCTTGCTGTCCCCCTAACTGTTGTGCTGCCTCTGTGCATCCCAAGCCCAGCTCTGATACTGCCCAGCTGCATAACCTTGGGATGCACTTCTGAGCAAACTGCTCAGTCGTGAGACAGCTGGCAAGAAGATAAGAAGGGCAGAAACAGGGGGAGGAAAGCTGAGAGCTTTGAGCCAGAGAAAGTGATTTGTATCAACAGTGAAAGCTAGATGAAACTGGACTTGAGCATCTTAATTGTAGGCTACTTTCCTCAGAAGTGAACAGCAATAGCATTAGTCATGCATCTGAGCTACATCAGGTGACAGTGGTATTAGGCTATGCAAAAACAAGGTGATGCTGTATTTGTGCAGTACTGGAGGATTGAAAGCGTGTGAAATTCTGCCATGAGACTTGAGTGCCAGAACCGATAAACTCAAGCACCAAGGCTGCCCAAGGCCACCAGCTCACATGAGCATCAACAGCTGTGGCTGCTATCTGCTGTGAGCAGCAGTAGCTGAGTTACTGAGCACCAACAGCACAGCTGATTGTGATCTCTGTCCCTCCCTTGATGAACTCCCATCAGGGAAACTGCAACACAGGTGGGGCTAGGAAGGTGAGAAGTGGGAGGCATTAGGAGACAATTGAATCTGCAGATGAGAAAAGGGGCTGCCAGAGTCTCGAGTGTGGGAGATTTTAAAAGAGGATTTGGAGGCTTTGCTTTTGAGTTTGGGCATTTTCTATGGTGCTTGGGATGGGGAGAATGCAGGTAGGTTGGGTTTTCCTTTATGCTAGGCAGATGCTGCTAGCTTAAGTCAGTGTGGAGCTTCAAGGATGCTCTAGTGCTACTTATGCTCTGGTTGGGCTGTAGGCACAGGGGCTCATGCACAAGAAGCTGAGGGGAGGGTGGGGCTGAAATCTTAGATCTCACAATCTTGGTTCCAGTAGAAGTGTTCCTGAGCAGCTCTGCATTTCCTAAATGCAAAGGGCTGTAACAGGTAGGACGTGGTGGAAACAGGGCGTCCTTTGTGGCACTGCTATAGGGAGTTGCTCTGAAGTGAAAAAGGCAGACTAACTTATTTTCTCAAACTGCAAAATATCACTTTTTATTTTCTTCTTGTTCTTTTTTTTCTTTTTTAATGAAGCTGGCTTTCAGTAAAGCAGGTTTTCTCCTGTTCCTCGCATCCAGGGACCTAGTACACAACTCTTGACTTCAACTTTGTAGCCTGACCTGTAGTGTCTTTGGACTGCGTTAAGCCTCTCCCAGCAGTCAGAGGCAAAGCCACACAAGATGCCAGTAGGCCTTGGGTTTGTCCCTCTGCCTTCCTCTGAGCTGGCCCTACATTCTAATGTGGTAAACTGTTGGGGTAGCATGGGGACAGGCAGCAGTGCAAATGTTTGGAGACAACAGGTAAAAGTTACAGACTAGGAACAGGGGAGGGCAGGGGGGAATGGAAGAGCCCAGTTCTCTTATTAACTGATCACATTGAGCGCGTTAATCAGCGAATGAAGCTCGTCCCTTACACTCTCCAGGGAGTGGCAGATGGTCTGGGGGCTGTCCAGGAGCTCGATGCTGTGGGTGTAGGGCTCGTATTTCACTGAGAAGGGCCTCTTGATATGTGCTGCGTAGTTCCTGTAAGGAAAGGGTATAGGGTCTTGGTACAAGAAACAGGCCCTGAGCCCAGCTCCTACCCTCCTCCCCCCCATCACTGTTCACCCAGATCACAACAGGCAAATGCCTCTCTTAGAGAGAGCATCCAACTTAACACAAAAGATTTGGTTTGTCATCTTCCCATCTTCACAGGGCTGTAGAACAGACTGAGATCACTCCATTCATCAAGGAGGACACTGAGTTTGACAGCGGGTTTCTTGGGGCTGAGAACATTGGCTTGCACCAAACTAGAGAGTGCACTGAACTTGTCACCCCATGGCTATCTCCAGACACTTTCTACTTAAATTGCTTTTCTTTTTTCTTTCCTAAACACTAAGGAGATTTAGACACTAATTGCAGGGAAAACCTCTGGCATTATAGTATTACATTCCTAAATCCTGTCTGTCATTCACTTATTTACTAATCTCTGCTTGGGGAGGAGCTGACTAGCTGCAGACCATGTTAGGATAGGACTGAGAGGCAAGCAGGTCAGACCTGTGCACAGGGATGGGAATAGCATCACCAGGATGAGATGAGTAATGCTGTACCATTTCATACCCAGAGCCGACTGGAGCCTGAACCTGAGTGACAACCCTGACTTCTCCTGGCACATCTCAAGAGCAAGACTTTGTCACCAGGCTTACATGGCCAAGCGCTCAAGAAGGTCACGGTGAACACAGCAAGAGGAAGGTTTCTCATATTCAGCTCCAAGGCTTACATCTGTACACTTGACAAGGTAGGTTTGTGGGTTTTTTCTTTTTTGACTCTAAATACTGAGTTGGGAATCTACATTTGTGTACTTACGGCTAATATCTCAGCCTGACAAGACCTGTGATGATGAAAGGAGAAACAAGCACTGAGGCAGGCATGCTCATTGCTGACGCTTTACCCTTCTGCTCCTGAATTGCTTAGCTTAGGGTACCCTCTTGTGGCTATCATGGGTCTGCACGGAATGGGAAGTGCATCGTTTCCTCTAATGTTCCCTGGGCTGATTCTGTGTGCTGTTGGAAGACTGATTACCAGGATTTGGGGGAAAAACAACACTGGCTTCAGAGAAGATCAGGGGTCACATAGCCAAAGCTGCTAGAGGATTTTTTTTTTTCAAGTGCCTGTCACTGTCAAAATTTTCTAGCCTAAGTTTGAATAAGTAGTGCATGCATTTTCCCATTTTAAATGCAAGGAAATGACCCATGAGCCAACAGCTGGGTGCTTTTTTTTAAAAGCAGACTGTGTGTGAGAGGAAGGGTTTTCTAGGTGCTTGCTTTTGAGCATCTGGACCCTGGGTTATTTGAGTGGTGCAAGTGAGTGCCATAGAAGCAGATGTTGAAATATGACAAAACTTGCCATGTTATTTGCGTGAAATATTTCATTTGTGGGATCTGCAAAGTCATGCATGCTGTGTGATGCTTTGTCTCAACATATACCCTCTCTGTGCCAAGACAAAATGATATACACAAAAGTTTCTTCTTTCAACTAAATGTGACAGGACTGAGTTTTCCTCCTGTAAATTACTCTGACTATGGCCAAGATGTTATTCTGAACTGACATCTGTGCACAGAGCTACCCCTGCAATCTCAATCTGTTTGCAGTTGCATGTGATGTGGAAATCAAGTTTATACTAGTGAAATAATGCATGGGGTCGGTTAATATGGTACAGTAAGAAAAACTCCCTTTTTCCAATGGATCCATGTTATGCAGTTGTTTTTCCTTGTGTTCAAGCTACTAATGATGGGTGGGATTTTTGCTGGTTGAAAGATAGATGTGTAAAGTTGCCCAGCTTCTACTCTGAAAGACAAACACTTTTTCTGCCTCCTAAATTCAGAGATCAAAAACATTTTTGGCAGCTCTCCACATCTCTCCTAAATCTTTTACGTGACACAACCAATGTGTTTCAGAGGGATACGTGCTGGTGGGAGACTGCTGTGTTGGTTGAGTGGTGCCTGACCTGGCTTTTCTGTGGCAAGGAAGCAGAGAAAGCCGTGATGAGTGCTCTGAGCACTTCTGGACTTCCCACCAGCTCTCTACTATGTTGCCCAGCCTCTCTTGGGAACTGGAGATGATCTTTATCTCCTTATGAGAATTAGGGAGTTGTGCTAGATTTGTCCCTTCTGTAACTCACTCAGCCTTGACTCACTGAATGTTTCTCTGTCTGTTCCACTCCTTTTCATCCAAACCCTCCACCCCACCTTTTCTGGATAGTTTGTGTGCCAATCAGAGAGAAGCTAGGACCTGTAGGAACTGATAAATTACTTTACTCCATGTGAAAAGTGGGTGAATGTTTATTTAGGCCTGAATTTTTGAAAGACCTAACTGAACTCTTTCCTGATCTCTTCTGAGATTATATACTGGAAGCAGCTATGGTGCCAAGTTTTGTTTTGAAATAATATAGCTTTTTGTTCCTGTTGTGGTCTCCCTCAGTGCCCAGTCCTACCTCAGCTTGTTTTTGGCATCACTGAAGCTCTCAGACACAAAATACACAGGCTGGTAGTTCTGGTCCTGGTAGGGCTGAACGGCAGCAGCATCAGGATCAAAGTCTCGTACCTCTGGTTCATCTGACAAGGAGTGCTATGGACACAGTGGGAAAAGTTTCAGTGTGAAATAAAAGAATCCAGAGAAAACATGCTAGAAATGGAGAATAGATCAACAAAGGACACTGCAGTTGCTCAGAGGAAGAAGGGTTTTGTAGTAAGGAGTCAGGAGCAGAAGTAATCTGTGCTGAGACTTACTATGAGCTCCCCATAGGAAGACAGGAGCCCTGCCCCATAGGCTTTGACTATCCCATTCTGTCTGCAGAGTCCAAACTCCACTGTAAACCAGTAAAGCTGTAAAAAGAAAAGAAAAACAAATGATGGATACAACTCCTCTTCATTTCCCTGTCCATGCATTGTGGTGAGGGTTTGGAGATTTTGAATGAATGTGTGCCCGGCATGGCCACCAAATTGCATGTAGGATAATCCTCTGCCTCCTTACCCTGCAGCCAGCCCTGCCAGAGCATAGTGTTAAACCAAACCACTGCACTGCCAGGACAAACTGTGCCCCTGGCCATTGTGTGGTGCCATCATTGGGTGCCCTTGGAGCAGGCCAGTCACCTTGCTGAGGTAGAGCCAGAGGAAGTGGATGTAATTTAATCCTGTCCCAAAGAATCCCAGCAAAGCTGTTAGAAATATGATGCTCGTTGATACTCTGGTGCCTTTGAAAATTGGGTTAATGTGTGAGTGAGCTCTGCTGTTCATATGATCTCTGTTCTGCATGATTGTCTGGGGGCAGCTTGTTTGGGGACCCTAAACCTGCAAATGTGGGCATACCAGGCTGCACTTCTAGCACCACAAACATTCTAGTGGAGGACCTGGAGTCCCTCTGATGCTGACAGAAAAAACTTACTGTTGCCAGTTTCTCAATTTCTTCATCAGTTGCTCCCAGAGATGCAAGCCCAATGTCCTGGGAATATAAGAGTGATGTCAGGATAGATTTGCAGCAAGATCCATTTAAGCATGTAGGGGCTGGGTCAATTATTCAATTCTCACACTGTACAGACATCCATTTAGTATTTTTGAAAACTCATAGTGCGTCTTTCTTATGGATAGTGAGAGAGTAAAGGAAATATCAAGATACTGCTTTAGGAACTTCTGTCTATCTCATAACCTGCTCTGTAGCTGATGCCAGGGAATTCACATTAGCCAGTGTTTCTATTGAAACAATTTTTTTGAAATGCTTATTTTGCATAGCTTTTCTTGGTCTCTTCCTCCCACTTCCCCTGCCTGGTGGCTCCTGCTGCAGTCATTCTCCAGCTGCCCCACTGCACGTCCAGGCTGGTACTCCCTTATTGCCACTCCTGGGGTCTCCCTTCCTCCGTCACCACCAAACTATTCATGACCACCTTTTCCTTAAACCCTCCTTTTTCTTGATGACTACCGAAAGATGATTAACAAGGCCCTTATACACAGATTGCTCTGTTTTTATTGCCTGGAAAAAAACAGATATAGTCTACCTGAACTGCTAAGCCTTTTCTTTTGCTTAGTTGCACTCAGATTAAAAGGCTGCCAAGTATTTTTCAATTTATGGCCTAGAAGAAGGGTGTAAGATTGGTAATGTGAGACAAGGCCAAAAACAAACAGGCATCAGCCAAGGTTGGAGCTGAGGCAGTCATGTCACATGTTGAAGGAACAAGTACCAAGCCCAGGTGTGCTTACATATTGCAGAATCTGTCCCTAGCTGACACATTCACCACATATGAGTGCTGGATGTGCCTTTGTTATAGCAATTGATTTGGAGTATGTTGTCATGTCCTGTAGAAACCCCTTTTAGCAAAGCAATGCTCAACTGCTGGTGTAGTATAATGAAAACCCAAGAGAAGGGTGGAGAGGAGAAAATCTCCTCCAGGCAGCATCCTTGCCAGGAGTGTGACAATCAGGCCTGTTTGGGTTCACACCTACTCCCCTACGCTCTCGGGGAGAAGCAGCAGAAAACTACCTTACCTGGGAGAACTGGGCAAACGTCTTGTCAGCCAGCATTGGGACATGCCCCAGTAGCTCATGACAGCAGTCCCTGCCATTTCCCAGGGGAAGGAGGAAAATGAAGTCAGCAGCAGATAGCTTGCCCATTAGGGAAAAACCCAAATGTTCCTTGCTGGCCAGCAGGGCCAGCAGTACTCACGGCTCAGGGGAGTGCATGGGCGAAGATGCGTGGCGGATATACTGTGTGCACTGGAACACACGGAAGGCCAGGCTGGCAAGGAAGTCACGTGCAGACAACAGGCCGGCCACAGGCCGGAGCTGGAAGCCAGTCCTCTCTGAAACAGAGCAAAAGGCTTTGTGTGAAGGGGCAACTCCCAGGCTGTGTTGCTGTCTTATGGTTCCAGCACCAAAGGAATATTCAGTACTGGAAGATAAACAGTTCCTTCGCTACCAAAACTAATGTTCCTGCTTCTACTAAGGAGTTCATTAGTTGTTCAGTGGGGTTGATGATAGTCTTGACTTCCAGCTGTACTATCCCTGTTTAGTTGTGGGTTCAATCACCTCTCCTCCTCCATATTTAGATTTCCCCATTGCAGCTGCCACTGCTGTGCTGGAGCCCTGGCAGCCCCAGATCCAGGCCCCCTAGGCTTTTCTCTGCTCCATCTGGAACTTGTACTCACCTTTCAGGAAGCGGGAGACCTCCTCCAGCTGGGGGATGTTGTTCTCATTGTAGCCGCAGAATTTCTCCAGTAGATTAAAAGCTTCTAGGTACTCCTTGCAGGCATGGGTTGGATACAGGCTCTTCAGAGTGCTGTACACCTCCTTCCTTCAGAACAAGAGGTGACACAGTCAATGATTTGGCCACTTGTTCTTCTGGATATATGATACCAGGTTCTCATGCCCCTAGATTTCTTGCTCTTTGCTTTCTGAAGAACCAAGTCTGCCTACTTGCATATTTATAGGGGTACACAAATGGGGTATGTACATACATACACAATAGGGTATGTACATATACATACAGGAGCATGAAGCATCTGTCATGTCTACACTGACCTTCAAGGTCAGCAGATGGTATTAAAGGCATTAACTGGAATTAAATTATTTCCTGTAGGTCAGTTCCTGGAGCTGTACTATAAAGATAGTCAACATAAACAAAATGTGACCTTGTTTAGGAGTTGGAGTTCTCAGTAGTACCCCCTAACTGATATAATTTCCATTTTGGGGAAGCTCTATTGGTGGAAACTCTTAGGGTTTTTTTTTTTTTTTGTGAATCACTAGAACAATCCAGGTTTTGATTCCCAGCTTCTAGTGCTGAAGTCATGAGTTATGGATTGTAACAGCACTCACCAGGTAGCAGTCTCCTCTGCTGTGTACTCCACACGAGGGATTGGGTCCCCACTGCAAGGCAAATGCACTGTTACTGACTGTAGAAGAGCACAAGCCAAGCTCCTCTCCCTGTAGAGAAGGAAGCCCTTCAGAGAAGCACTATATGATGGTGATCAAGCTTCTTTAAAACAAACAGTATGGCAGGAAAGACAAAGATTTGATACTAGGTCATTTGCACAGGTGCAGTAATGGAGACAAAAGCATTAATCTCACTGGAAGTGATAAATAAGAAAAGGATGAGTAGAAGCTTAGTAGGCTTAGTATTTCCAGTCAAAATGGTTTTCACTGAAAAAATGGGAAGCCTTTTGTGAGAATAAATTAATTTCATGTACCTAAGCTGCAGGGAGCTGATGATTATTAGAATGCATCAGTGTCTGGGAAATAAAGGTAGATAATAAGGACAACTAAATGCATTTGAACTGCAGGGAAAAAAAAGTATTGTCTGTGAGCCTAAGGACAGCAAGGAAAGACACTATGATAAGTGAGAACTGAAGAAGACTGGTTCTCTTGCCTTTTCTGCATCATAATTATATTTCCTAAATCTTTCTGTTCTGTATTTTTGAACAAATGAGATATTCACATATTACAGTGATAAAGCATAGTTCCTGTTCCACTAAGAGCCTGAAGGGATATTACACAGTAGTCTATAAATGCTAACCTGAGAGGCAAGAGGAGGCATCCTAAATGGGTGTATCATCTTAGTAGAATATTTATACTCAGTCCCTAGGGACTCTCTTGCTGGTGTAGTGATTTCCTATACAGTTAATATCAGTACAGGACAAAAAATGATCTATATATATTCCAAGCTTTGAATGTGCATCAAATATGTAATTTAACAGAGCAGTCATGGTTGGATCCAACCATGGCTGGATCCATCAAGTGTACAGATAGCTCAAGAAGGTGATCCAGATAATTTCCATAGCCTGATTTCAGCGTGGCTCACTAAAGGAATCTACATTTAAGTGTTGTTTAAAGAGCCACTGTGGTGGAAGGCAACATTACTGGATAGGATCTAGGGAGTGTTTTACTAACCCAACTGAACACCGGAGCTCTGACTGATGTTGCAGTGAAGAGATTTACTGCTATCGCTACATACATCAGAATGAGAGTATTAAGTAGGAGTACAAGATATAGTCTTAATTCTATATAAGACAATTATGAGACCATTACTGGAATCTATTTAATCTATCAGAAAGAGTTAGGAGTCTATAAATACCATAATGGGGTGGGAAAAGTAATAGAACTTTATGGAAGACATGTATGATCCACTGGTCAGAAGCTAAATGTACTGATGTTCTGTTCTGAAATCAAACGTCCTTTTCAGTCAGTATAATGAACCATTGGAATAATTTTTCCAGACATAATTTTTTTCAGTATATGAAACTTTGAAGTTGGGACTAGATGTCATTTTAAAAGAGTTGCAACAGTTCATAGTTAAGTTAGAGATCTGGTGGAATTATTCGCAGCTTTTGTTAGGCAGGTGGTTTATTCTGGCTGTATCAATATATGAATAAATGACCACAGACATTTTTAAATTAGGAAGAAACTGGGATGCATGGAGAGAAGAAGCACACAAAAGGAGGTGGCAAAGCTAAATGGGAGAAAACACAAAAAAGGTGTCATGCAAGTAGCATTACTTCTCAATAGGCTGTTTTGACATGCTATTAATCCTGCATGAATGTGAGAGAAGATACTTACTGCTTATAGTGAAAAGCGATTTCTGCTATTGATTTCCTCCTCTGGCGATATACCTGGTCAGAGTAGCCCTAGGATGAAAAGTAGGAACATAAACACAATGCTTTTAATCAGTTACTAAGTTTCTACCCTGATAAAGTTCGTTGCTGTCTGGAGCAACTAGTGGTTCCAGTACAATTTCTTATCCAGCTGCATCAGTAGCTGTTCTCTAGCTCCTTATTTCTTAGAACTTGCTCAGGACTCAAATGCAGGTATGTACCCATACACTCACCGGGTGATCCAAGTCTAAGTCAGGGTCAAACTTTGTGACCAAATGGTGACACTTGTCCAGTTCACATATTTTTCTGGGAAACCAGTGAACTGTGGGGAGAGAGAAGAAGAGAAGCTGACTGTGGAAGCAAAGGATGGGTGTGAGACTTTGTGAAGAAATGTGAAAAAAGGTGACCCTGAGTCAGTCTTCTCTCTTGGTCACATTCAGCATCCGGTATCGCTTCCCCTTTTCTGTGAATATTGAAATCTTTGCCCAGTTTCTGTCTCAACCACACCACCACCACCACCACCACCAAAACCAACCAAACAAAAAACCCGAATAATTTATTTTTTTCTTACATTTGTCTTCCTTAGTGGTCCTCACATCTTCTGCTACCCTCTTGATGGAGCTAATGAAAGTATTGAGGTCAGAGCTGTGCACCTCACAGCGCACAAAATACTCCAGTTCAGCAGTCCCTTCACGGGGCTTTCGGCTGAGTCTTGTCTCCAAGTGGTGGATTTTAGCTTCAAATGTCTTGTAGATCATGGAAAAGAAAAACAAAAGCATTAAACAAGTCTGTAACACTTGAAACAACTACTGATGCTTTCCAAAGATGTCCATACACGTATGCTTGTGGGGAGGTCCCTGTTGCTGTGTTAAAAATTACTTTGACTGAGGTAGAGTTGCTTATCCATTATCCAGGTTTTGTTTCTGAGAGGGGAAGTCGCTAGGGTGGAAAGCAACTTCCTATGGTCCCCCTTTTCCTTTAATTAGTTGAATTTTTGGAGATGGTGTAGGGGGGTAAGGAGCAGCTTGAGAGCCGGCGGCTGGTGCTGGCCGTGGTGCTGAACGTGCGGGACCGCCTTCGCCGGCCACGTAGGTCTCCTTGGCTGCCATCGCAGGTGTTTGATATCCGCAGAAAAACAGAGGTTTGACTCACCCGCTATACGCGCAATCACAGACGAATACACACACACTTGAGCATAAAATTAGGAGTGACCGTTTGGTTGCTGGTTTACAGCTGAAAGAAATCTGCAGACATTTTACTCTGTTTTTAAGCCAGCCATTGAAAAAAAGCACAAGTAGTTGGGTTGAGTAGTTACTTGTCTGAGAAAGAGGATTTCACCCCTATTTCATATGCTTATGGTAGCCTTCCTGAGGGAGTTGTGACAGAGATTTAGCAGCCACCTTATTGCTACTTAATGTCACTGGAAGTGAGTAGCCTCATTCTTGTCGGCAGTGACTGATATAAAGACTCCTATAAGACTGGCACCCCATCATTTTCCTCTTTTTTTTTTTCCTGTTTTGCTTCTTTTGTGAGGCTTCTTGAGTAGAGGAAGAAGCTTAAGAGGAACATTTGTTCTGTCTACATCCAGCAGGTTGCTAAATTCTGCTCAGACTCCACTAGTTATTTGGGGCTTATCATTAGAACTGAATCCACACAAAGAATAAGGAGACAGAATAGAGTCTACAGTGTTCCAAAAGGTCTTGGTAGAGTTTTGGATGCTCTCTTTATCTCTGTGAAAATCTGGAGTACAAGCACAAGTCCATGGACAATGACAAAACCTTTCCAATGTCTCTGAGATATCTTTGGTAGAAGAAAGAACATTATTTCTTTTGTTAATCAGAGGCAGATGAGAAGGAACAGATGTGATGCCACAGGTAAATTAAATTTAGGACCGTGTTTTTGAATGTACCTACCAACTTCAATATTACATTGTCCTCTCAACAATCAATACCTTTGCATTAATCTGACAGCTGTGATTGCATTACCTATGCTTTGACTGCATGTAACACATACAGCAGAGTGAAACCAGCTTCCCTGCAGCCTGGTTTATGATGAGGCAAATGTCATTATACCCGTCTGCTTTCATATCTTGTACCTGCATTGCCAGAGGGATCTGGGAAATGAATCTTTCTCTGTTGTGGCTTGACATGTTTGTCTTTTTATTATCTTTAAAGCTCTCTCTGTGACAAGATTGAAGAGCTTTTTTTTTTTTAAACCAAAGGAGTTCTTGATGCTGCAAGTAATTTGCACCAGAAAGAAACAATATAATAATATTTGGACATAAACTGATCCTGTCTGTTCCTTGATGTTTAAAAGCTGTTTAAATTATAGACTTAAAATGCACTGTAACATGCAGTCTGCCAAGTACAGGAGCCTACACCTCCATGCTTCATACCTGCTAAGCAGTGTGTTGCATTTGAAGTGTTACACTGATGGATTTTTATTTATTTTGCTTTCCTCACACCATTGTGCTTCTCTTAGGAAGGAAACATGAAATTCACTGGTAGACAAGCATTACACTTCTGCTTGGCAGGTGTGTTTGAGGGATTCTTTTGGTCTTGAAATAAGAACAAAATGTTGTCCAGAAAACAGTTTTTCTTACAACCATCCTTTTAGAGAAAATGCAAGATGTTTTTTAAGCGTTAAAAGCCTGAAACACTTTTCAGAAGATTATCAGAGATGGTGCTGCATGGGCTGTAGCTATAATGCTCTCTAACTTCAGGGAAATACTTATCCCCCAAATACACTTTTTAAAAAATGTTTATGGCTGTTAAGTAGCAGTTTTGTGATTTAGTATTACTCATAATCTGGTTTACCCCTCAAGGGGTTGAATTTTGTACGGAAGAGGGTCTTATGTAGTAAAAGAGAAAGTATTTGTATATGAGCAAGCATCATGCTTTTATGACAGTGAAGTTGCATGCTAACTTCTAGTTACAAGACTGTAGGCAACAGGTCAAGGGAAGTGATTCCTCCTCTCTATCTGGGATGAAGAAGACCACATGTGGTGTGCTGTGTCCCATAAAAGAAAGATACTGATATACTGTAGCAGGTACAGTGGATGGCTGGCGAGGTGAACTGGTAGCTGGAGCATCTTATATGAGGAAAGAAAGAAGGAATTGGATTTGCTCAGCCTTAAGAGGTGAAGGTGCAGGGGAAATCAGGTTGCTTTAACCTAGTACCTGGTGGGACAGTGTGAAGACAAAGCCAGGCTCATCTTAAATGTGCACAGCGATAGGGCAAGAGGCAGTGAGCACAAACTGGAAGAAAGGCTATTTTAAAAAACAAAACACTTTTCTTTGCCATGAAGGCAATAGAACACTGCACAAGTGGCGAATCTCTACTTTGCAAATGTGGCCATGAGCAACATGCTGCAACTGGACCTGCTATGAGCAGCAGGCTGGGCTAGAAACCTCTGCAGGTCCCTTATCCGTGTGACTGATTAATAAGAACAAATTGTCTTCTCCTCTCACTGCTGAAGTTAATGAGATTGAACTTCTGTAGATAAAACATGCCCAGATCCTCAGTTTGCAAAACTCTTTTGAATCCTTCTGGATGAGAATTTACTACATAAATGCAAGATGTCATGTTTTGATTATTGTTTAAATAGCCAGTGCTTATCTCAATCTTTCTATTCACGGTACAGAGATCCTAGATAATACAAGATTATATTGCTGGCTAGGGGACAAAAGTGCAAACAGATATGAGTTTCCGTCAGTTTTAAAGCTATTTATAGGTACCTCTGTGGAGGAACCAACACAACCTTTAACACTCAATTCTTGGACTATCAAAGCCTTGGCCCAGTAGCTGATCAGTAGTGCAGAAAGGGAATTTATTCTGTAGCTATGTAGGAACATGATGTGTTTTGAATGTTTGATCAGAGCCCAGTGCACATAGTGCTGAGCAGCAGAGGGTGCTGTCAGAGTATGCTACAAATAATATGGGTGTGGATTGTGGGTGTGAAATTGTGTGGCTGACTTCAGTAATTAAGCAAAGTCAAGCCCAGAGTGTTATAAAAGCACATTCCTAGTGTGGGCATGTTAGGGCATGAGCAAAGCATGACTGTGGGGAGATCATGGATCATGCAGACAGTTAACTCTTAACCTGCAGTAGTCAGACCTAGTCTGAATCTTCCTTGGTAGATTCAAGTGATATTTCTCTTCAAACCACCATGAGAAGCATAGTGTTCTTTGAGTCCAATGAAACAGGTTAGAGACTCACCTCAAACACCTTAAGCGCTCGTGAGAGTGGAGAGGTCTTGGCACCCTTGAGCATGAAGAACAGGTTCAGCATGGCTCTCCCATCCTTCTCCTCAAAAACAATTGTCTCCGTGGACTCTGCAGCATCGGTGGCTGCAGCTGCAGCCTCTCGTTCCTTCCTGGCATCTTCAATGAGGCTTTGGCGTCTACCAATGAACCGTGGAGACTGAAGGCAGAATAGAAATAAGTAACAATTCTTACGGAGCTATGGGGGGGGGATCAGAGGCAACCCTGGTAGCCACATGAGGTGTGACTGGAGTGCCTCATCAGAGGAAGATTGGAAAGGCTGGGCTGACTTGCTCAGCTTTGCAAAGGAAGATCCAGTGTTGAGAACTAAAGCTTTAGAACTGAACTTTCAGAAATGTGACCTTCTGGGAAAAAGCAAAATACGCTTATAGTATGACTGAAGTGGGCTTTTCTCCCACACCTTCTCCAGCAATATATGTATATATTCTTCAAAAACTGAAAATCAGAAATAATCTTATACAGTTTTAAGGAGTCTCGTAAACTGAAGGGGAGAGGTGCTAGATAAACACAAAATCATTTAAGAAAAAGATATGCTATGAGGTGCAACTGAAGCCTGCAGCTGTGCCCCAGCCAGGAAGTATGAGCTGTTTACAGGTGTATTAGTACAGTAGCCCATCTGCTCTCAGGGCCCAACGCAACCGTCAGCCTCAGAACACTACATGTCCTCATGTCCTCTTCACAGCCCTATGCCCGTATGTCCTCAGCCACACTGAAAGAGTAAAATCATATC
This sequence comes from Gallus gallus, assembly GCF_016699485.2. Classification (NCBI taxonomy): domain Eukaryota; kingdom Metazoa; phylum Chordata; class Aves; order Galliformes; family Phasianidae; genus Gallus; species Gallus gallus. Next base: position 13,324,948 of record NC_052536.1, on the reverse strand, counting down.
CCACAGGCATTTTCTTCTGATTTAAGTGGATGCTTGCCCACTGATTTATAATTGGAGCCACATCTATGCATACCTGAAAAGTCTTCCTGCTGCTCTGGAGGTTTATTTTGTCCCAGCTAAGCCCTACAGTTACTTGGAATTATAGCTAAACTGCTGCACCTCTGTGCCTGGAGCCATGTTAAGTGGCTCTTTTATATTTACAGTGAGCTATGAACCATTTCCTTCACTGCTGCTGCTATCATTATACTAATAGCTCATATGCCAACTTATTTGTTTCTGGTCTTTCTGCAGTAAGCCTTCTACTTTCAGGCAGTTCAGTCGGTTCCAATTTTCTGTGTCCAGCACTCAAACCAGATGACAGAGCCTTAGAACTTGCTAAAAGAAACCAGAGGCAGCACTGAAAGGGGATAGCTTATGAGGCAATTCAGCATCCACTCACAGAGGTGGACTGGCTGTATTTTTTTTATCCTCTAATTCTGATGAAAGCATTTGGCAAATAGATGCCAAACTAACAATGCCTCCCCTACCCTGTGAGACTTTGGAGAATAGTTCCCTTTGAAAAACAGCCTGCTCAAGTACTAAGCCTATTTTCTCCTTTATTTTTGAAGCCCACTGTGATATTTCCTCTGAGAACCCTCTTGGATGCTTTAGCAGCACAGAGCTTCACGGCTTCCTTCTGACATTTGAATTGCAGTCTGAAAAACACCATACCTCTAGATATCAGCCCACACACTTCTTCCTTGTCTTTTTTTTTTTAATAAAGGAACCCCTCTGAAGTGATATTTGCTGATCCTCAGCTACTTTATTTCTAGAGGCACCGAAAAATACCATCTAACAAATAAGCATGTATTGCCATTTGTCTGATTTGGTGGTATTTGCGCCCAAAGAGAGAAGACCTCTAATAAATACCCCGGTCCTAACTTTTAAGAACTTATGAGCACATGCTTGGCTTTAGGCATGTATTTTATATTGCTACTGTGTTTAAAGCTAAGCTAGTGTTTGCTTTCAGGTGTCTGCAATAAGCAAAGCAAATAGACTTGGGCCAGCCACAGGGTCTGTGATTTTCAGCGGTACGAAGTGTTTCAGCTAAAGAAGTTTTATCATATTATGCCCGGAGGTGCAAAAGTGCAATAGGGATTTTCTTCTGGAATGGAGAGGGTGGAAGGAGGGGAGCCAGACTCCCATAAATCAAGTTAAATTTCTGCTGGGAGGAGTTGTGATGGTATGGCCATGCTGCCAGCAGGGAGGAGCAGGGGGTTTGATCTGTGTCTAGGGGCTCTGGGAGATGCTTTAGATCCACACTGGCATGGTTGGAGTGGGGAAGTTCATAAAAAAAAAAAAAAAGGGCAAGGCTGTTTTCTGTTTAGGAGAAGAACATCAGGAGGGTTCTGCCTGCTTGCTGCATGGATGCTTGGCTTTTTCTCTCAGCATCATCCCTCCTGTTTCTCACATTTATGCTCTCCAGGGTATTGCCTCCTTTTTCTGGAAATTAGGCAACATTTTTTCTACATATTAACCAAAATGATCTTGTGTGATAAATGACTTCTATTCTTTGGAAGGTACTCTTACACGGGATTTCTGGCTCTCCCTGTGGACTGACTCCCCCAGTGCCTACACGGCTAAAGTGAGAAGTTTAATTTTACAGAACACTTATTTATCTCCCTGGGATCTGAGTCTGACTTGGCCATTCACCTCATAAAAAGGATTAATTTTTCTTTCTTTGACGTTGCTGCAGCTCTGTGTGCATAGCCATTACAAATGTGATGCTTTGAATTAAAGCACTTAGGCTCGTTATTTGTAACAATTCTGGGCAATCCTTCCTGCTGTTTGGCTTCCAGCTGCCATCTCCTGATTAAATGCTCTGTAACCAAATCCCTGTTACAGATACAAGATATCTTGCAAAAAGGCAAACAAACAAAAAAAACCTACGAGCAGAAAATCTAAATATACAACCTGAAGGATTTTCCATAGGGTTTATTTCTGGCTGGCACAGCTGGCTTCTGGTGTGGGTGAGCCTTGGGATTGCAAAGCTCAGAGAAGACACCTCCGACCTGCTGGTGCGATGGTGGTAGGGACTGGGTAGCCAGTGGCCTTAGAACACCGTGAGCGCTGGGGTTGAGTGCTGCCACACAAATGCAGAGTCATGCTTCTTGCTTAGTGCAAGCCAGCAAAATAAGCCAAGGGATTGTGGAGATCTCCCACACGAAGTAGGAGAGCTATTTTTAATTTATTTTTGTTTTTCTGTGGATTTCTATTCCAAGAAGGGATGCAGAGGTGGTCTGAAGTCTTATATCTCCTCTTCCAGGCTGCCCATACTCCTGCTAGCATGTCCAGTGGACCCAAATTCCTGCAGCCCTTTCACCCAAGGCCATGCTTCCCATCAAACACAGCACAGCAGCCCCACCTGCCAAATCACCCAACTCTCCCCCCTTTGCCAGACAAGCCAGCATCTCAAGTACTGATCTGACAAAGCAGCCTGGAAAATCCCTGTTTTTGAAGAGCCACTTAAGTGTTCGTTATTTTGCCAGGGTAGAAATACCTGTGCAGGAGGAAAGCCTTCCCTAACTTTCATTTACTAGTGAAAGTGAGCTTACCTCTTTGTTAATTGCTTCTCTTGCTTTCTGGCATTCTGCATGCTCCAAAACACTTTTTATGCCTCCATCACGTTTCCTCCTGCTAAGTATCCCAAGAGTGTCTCCTCCCTGTGCCATCAGGGGTTACCCAGAGTCTGGCCACCTCTCTGACCAGCGGAGCTGTCTCATGCCCGTGGTCTCTAGTTTTTTCCTGGCTGCCCTGTCATTTGGGTTAGTGCTCCACCCCTACAGCCTACCCAATGGATTTACTAGAATTTGCCTTCTAAATACACTTGACAGCCCAGCGGAAAGTTTCCTCTCCTTTCCCTTATATCTGCAGCTTTAGTGTGTGCAGAAGTACTCCTCAAGGTAAAAACAGGGCCCTAAATAATGATGAGGGAGTGGGAGCAGAAATGTGGGAAGGGTGTACAGAGGGAACAACAGCAAACTGAGTGAATTGCCTGTACCTTGCATGTTGTCTGAAATGAAATTCACACTTTTCCATTATGCTGTAACAGATTTAATTTCTGCAGTTTAACATCTAGCAATGAAGAATAGCATTAAGTTTTTCAAATTGCATTAAATGCTGGGGATGCCTTGTTACTCCTGCCCTATGTCTATGGGATATTTTAGTTGCTTTTGGCTGCAGGGGGGTGAGGATGCATTTGTTTTAGCTTTTGTCCCCCTAATTCTTTGCATTTCACACGTATCAGTATGTAGAGATGAATGTGGGGGTCATTTTCTTCCTCTGGCCTGGGGAACTCCCCTAGAATCAGTGTTGGCCCCTCTATGCCTGTCTGCTACTGCCTATCACTGGAGGAGAGGCTGCATTTTTCCGAGGAAAGGGAAGAAGTGGGATAGAGTTGTCTTACCATGATGGCCTCAGCTTGCTTGGAGTCCAGCTCTGACACCGCCCTGCGGAAGCCTTTGGCTGCAGAGGTGGAGATGTTGGGGGTTGGCATCTTCACTCTTCCACGAGCTCTGCTCTCCGCTTTTCAGCTCCTTGCCAGCTTTTTATAGGGTGAGGCTGACGTCAAAGATTCTTTCAAAGCTTCTCCCCTCCTGCCGCAACCCCCCCATCACCACCTCCCTCCTTTCCCCCCTCAGGCTGAGAGGAGGAGGGGACGTGAAGGAGAGAAACGTTTCTGTCCCATTAAATCTAATCGCCACAAAGATTGCAGACACCCTGCCTTCGCAGACCTGCCGCTCCCCCCACTTGTTTGCCTGTGCCCAAAAGATTTCTTCTGTTTTTCACCCCTCTGTTTAATTCTTGATATAATTCATTCTCTCACTCTTTTTCAGTCTGGTACATTCACTTTCCCGGCTTGGGTGTTGCATGAAAGGATTTTGATCCATTAAAGGACAAAATAAACAAAAGGGAAAGATTCAGCCTTTTATTTCCCCCTTGTTTGCCATGTTGCTGAGGCAGTAAAGGAGGAGGAAAGTAGCACCAATTCCCCCAGCTCAGCTGTGGGACTGGTTACTGTTCTTGTGCATGCACCTCCAGAGTGGGGTTGGCCATGGCATGCTGACAGCAGGCCAGCAGGATTAGGTCCCTTGCATCCTCAGAGGAGAAAAAGGCTGTGGAGAAAAAAAATGTGGGGGAAAACCCACTTCTGCATCCTTCTATCCAAGGGCTTTGCTATTCTTTCTGCAATGCCTCAGAGGCCAAATGCCCAATGGGATTTGGTCTGTGGCAGCATGTGGCACAGCAGGACCCATCCCAGAGATGTTCTGCTGCATTCAGGATTGGCCTTCTCCTCCTGTGGGATTCAAGAGGTGATGGCCTCAAGTTGCACTGGGGAAAGGGTGGGTTCAGGTTGGATATTAGGAAAAATCTCTTCTCAGAAAGAGTAGTGATGCAGTGACACAGGCTGCCCGGAGAGGTGGTGGAGTCATCGTCCCTGGAAGCACTCAAGAACCACGGAGTGATGGCACTAAGGGACATGGTTTAGGGTGGTTACAGACAGGCTGATGATTGGACTCAGTGACCTTAGCGATTTTCAACCATACTGATTCTATGATTCTTTGACTGGCGGCAACTCTCCTGCCCCAAGCTAATGCTTTCCAAGACTGGGAGAACTTCCCTGGGGTTTTGTATAGGAAAGAAAGGCAGGCTTGGAAAGGAGAAGAGTTACAACGACCATATTTGAATATCAGATAAACTTTTCATTCTGAATGTACTCTTCTGAATTATGCTACCCTTTAAAGCAGCAAGTAGAATAGTGGACTTCAGCACTTTTGGTCTGAGGTTTTCAGTTCAATCTCAGGATGAAGAAGTTTTCTTCGTTCTGTTTTCTTAAAATCAAAAAGCAAAACCATTTTGATAGATCTTTTATTTGTGGTACCTAGTTTAGTTTAAATGTCTTTTTAGAACACCATTTGCCATGGATGAAGAACCTAAAATCAGCCATCAAAGCGAATTCCACTTATTCAAATTTGTAATCAAGTTACTGAAAGGATAGCCTTAAAATGTCAGTTCACGTGAAGAACAGAGAAAATGGATAAAGTACCTTAATAAAATGGGAACAGAACAAGTCAGCCAGCCTTCCTGCAGGCTGTAACATATTCAGAGATCACATGTGAGGGCTCTTCTGACAAACAGAAGCTTTAAAAGGAGATGATAACATCAGGCAAGTTTTCAAGATTATTGTACAAATATGTGGAATTATTTCAACTACATATTCTGATTTCCTTTTTTTTTTTCATTATGTATTGTTTCTTCTCCTTGTAAAATCCAGCACTCTACTTAAGCTCATCAGCTCTTCTTCTTAGTTCATCACAAAGCCCTTGATTTTTAATTCCTCTTCTTTATAGGGATAATGAATTAGGCATACAACTTCTGCTTTCTCTAAGCCCTGTTAATCTGTCACCCCATGTCTGTCTGGTGATGAGAGTCTCACATTGTACAGAAATGCTGTCAAGCACAGAGCCTCTGCAGAGTCGAAGTGCAGTCCCCCTTCCTATGCAACCAAGGGCAAAACATCTGCACCTCTGTAAACCTCCTGCTTAGGTTTATGTGCAAGTTCTGCTGATATCAGGCACAACTTCCCTCACTACAAAAAGACATTGAGGCCCTGAGATGTTTCTAAAGAAGGGCAACAAAACTGTGAGGGATTTGGAGCACAAGTCTTATGGGGAATGGGTGAGGGAGCTGTGATTTTTCAGTCTGGAGAAGAGGAGGCTAGGTAGAGAACTTAGCACTCAACAGTGACATGAAAGATGTTGTGGTGAAGTATGGATTGGTCTTTTCTCCCACATAACTAGCAAATAGGATTAGAGGGAATGGCCTCAAGTTGTGCCAGAAGAAGGTTCAGATTCGGTATTGGGAAGTTTTTTTCTCGGAAAGAGTGGTGAGGCACTGAAACAAGCTGCCCAGATGGTGATGGAGTTGATGTCTCTGGAAGTGTTCAAGAAACATGGAGATGTGGCACTGAGAGACATCATCAGTGGGCATGGTGGTAACAGTGGTATTTTTCATAATAATGGAAATAATATGGAATAATAATTCCATAAATGTTAACAGTGGTATTTTCCAACTTTTATGATTCTATGACCTTTTGGATTGTGAGTCTACTTGGTTAAATTATGGCTCTGCTCCCACACCAAGGCTTTTGTATGTTGACTAAATACCAGATTTTCTAATGAAAGAGGAGCATTTAGGAAGCTTTATGAAGTAAACACAATGGATGGATGGGTCCTCATTAGTGCTTTGTTTCTCAGGCTGCAGTGTCTGTCTGAATGTGTGCGAGTGCTATGTGTAACCAGCTGCGTGTTTTAGGGGATTTATCTGACATAAAGCAGAAACAGCAAACATTGTTGGACATTGCACTTTGGATGTATGGACCAAGAGAAAAACCTCCATCTGCCAGACTACCGTCCCTCATCATGAGAGCTGGAGGGATCTCCATGCGACAGTCTGTGGCCTTGATATGAATTCCAGGGGGAATCAGTGACAGAGGTGATGCCAGCCCAGTGGTGGTGGGGAGCTCTCTAGTGGTCCAGGGAGATGCAGGGACAGGCTTTGAGCTGCAGAATTGTCCTACCAAGGGCCAAAGAAAGGACTGTGTCCACCACTGTGAGGGAGTGCTGCCATCTCCCATCACAACTGAGGAGAAAACCCTGGTGGTTATGTGGGGTGACCAGGTCCTCTTGTTGCTCTTTCTGCCACCTACTCACACCCTCTCCCTCTTTCCTTCCATAGCCTGAATAATTACAGTCTGCTACATGAAGCAATTACAGAAGTGGTTAGCCAGCTCCGTCAGGAGATGTCTTTTTTTTCCTTATCTCCTTTCAACACTTCTGAGTGTCTCAAAGTTTAATAACCCATAATGACACCCTAGACTTCCACATCATTGCAGCCTCTAGGACTAGCGCATCAGCAGGAGAAAAAAAAAAAAAAAAAAGGATAATTAAAATCCACATCTACCTCTTAACTTTGCAGTATTCTATCATCTGGAAAGCACTAGCTTTTATGCTCACATTCACTCACAACAGATGAGCCCAAGGAAAGGGTAGCTGCAAGGAAGTAGAGTTGTGTAGCTCCTTGTTAAGGGTTCTGAGATGTATTCTGAGACCCTGGCATAAAAGCACAGCTGGATCAGGTGAGGCTTAACAGCTTCAGACCTGCTCTGTTGGATAGGCTAGGTGTGGGGGTCCTCTGTTCCGAGCTGTGGGCCCTGGGAGATGAAGAGCCCCATTGCAGGGATTGGATTAGGATGAGAGGGAATGGCTTCAAGCTGCATCAGGGAAGATTCAGGCTGGACGTTAGGAAATACTACTTCTCTGAAAGGGTGGTCAGGCACTGGAATGGGCTGCCCAGAGAGATGGTGGAGTCACCGACCCTGGTGGTGTTTAAAGAGCGTTTGGATGTTGTGTTAAGGGACATGGTTTAGCGGGAACCATTGATGAAGGGAGGATGGTTGAACTGGATGATCCTGTGGGTCTTTTCCAACCTTAGTGATTCTATGATTCTATGGAGTAGGGCTGTGCAACCTCCAATGCCTTTTTGCCATGATCTGTATTAGTACATTTTTTAAGTATGATGTCCAGGATTGCTCTGCCCCACAGATGCAAATCCAGTGGCTGAAGGGTCACAACCAACACCCTTCAGCAGCTAAGTGCAAACCTGTGTGTCTGCGGCTTCACATTTCAGAAGGCCAGCTCAGTTTTTAACTAAATCTGAAAATATTCTATAACACATCAAAAATGCCCCCTTACCTTTGGCTTTGGACGCTGGGGCTGACTGATCTCACAACTCCACATTCAGAGTCAAGTTGTGCTTGTGCCGCCCGTATTCTGCTTCCAAATCAAATCTCCTCTCTTTGGTCAATATTGAAATTGCAATCCTGAAAAAATTTTACAGAAACCAACTTTCCAGGTAAAAATAACCTGATTGCAGGAAAAACTTATTGAGGAATAAGTTCGCAGAAGGAAGGAAGTTTGCTTGAATGGGGGAAAAACTCAGCACCTCCCTCTTCCCAGGAACTGGCTATTTAGTTTTCAGAAACAAAAGCAGCAGCAATCCCTCCATTTCTGCATCAGGAAATGGATGTGGAACGTACAAGTGTAAATTCAGAAACATTGTATTGATGATTCACCCGCCACTGCAGAATCCAAAATAACCATCTTGTCTTGGATCAATGGGGAAGCACTTAGGAGCAATTTTCTCTGTGGAAATGTGGGCAGCAAACAGACAGGCAGAAGCAGGGGGGTGGAATAAAATGCACTGTCTCTTGGAGCGTGCCGTGTTGTATGGTCATAAAAACAATGGCTGATACCTCCATCCCACCATATTTCAACTTCTAGACAAATTCTTTAGTAAAATCTTTAAGGAATTTCACCTTTGTGTGGAAAGTTGCCTCCTACATGTATTGTAGCAGGTCTCCCGCTACATGGCCAGCCTCCACGATTTTAATTTATATCTGTGATACCCAGTATTTTTCTCCTAGCTCTGGAGTCAGCTTTCCTTGAAAATACGTTAAGTTGCAGCCCTTCTGTGAGGAGAGGAAAGGATGGAGTCTAGGAACTCCCAGACTGGGGGAAAAAAACCCTCCAGAATCAGTAATTACTGTATGGAAATCTGGCACAGAATTATTGAACGCTGAGTTTGACAGCGAATTTGCTTTTCTGAGAAAAAAAAAAGTGTTATGTGGGTAAACAAGAGCCTGAGAACATCAGAAACATTACAACAAGAAAAATCAAACGTCTGGTACTAATTCTACTGCTGACAAGCAGCATGGAAGATGCTGCAGTGCATTTTCTGACTGCTTGCTGTATGGCTGGGGGCAAGTCATTTAACTCTGCCTTCTGTTTTAAGGCTGGTTATAGCTGTAGCTGCCACTCTTTTCAGCACTACTGTGAAGAAGTGGTTAATAGTGGGCAATGGATGTGGAAATCAATGGGAGCATTTGCGCTAGATTGCTTTCAGAAAGGTGAGCCCCAAAAAGGGATACGGAGCCATGCTACTGGTTCCAAGGCAGTCACCTGGTTTGTTGCCCATTGTGCGATCCCACCTTTGGGAGCAATGTTCCCATTTCATTGCTAAATGAAAATCATCCTCTGTGATGCATTTCTTAGGTCAACTTGACCAGAAGAGGTTTCAGGACAGTGGAGGGTTTAGCTTGCTTTCCAAAACCTGAGAAATGTCTTCTCTTGCCTGTAGTTTGATTTCCCATTGAGCCTTTGCCTTGCTGAATACATATGGAGAAGGAATTGATGTTACTGATTATTTTCTCACCAAGTCCTTTGAAGTCCCAGCACTAAGAGGTCTTCAGGGAACTGGATCCTGCAACTCTTTCTCTACACAAAAAAAAGAAAGTTAGGGTCATACCCCTCTTGCTCATCCGCCCATGCCATGCAGCAAGACATAATTTATCTAACACATCAGAACAAGTGGACTTGTGCAATACAACTCAGTGATCCTACCACATGTACACAAAATCATTCACTTCTAACTCCCTCTTTCCTCGGGCACTGGAGGATAAAAGCCATCTGCCTGTCAGACAAAAGGTCTGATGTGATTTTAGCATTAGGAGTCACACAGAGGGTCTCAGACCTATGAAAATGTCACCGTATTGACTTCATACAAATGTTTACTCATAGTTCTGTTTATAGGCAAAACAAATGGATGAGATCTATTACACAGACACAACCAGTTCGGAATAGGAAATTGGAACCAGCATTTCACAGTGAAGTCATTGCTTTTCTATCATTTCATATCTGCTCAGGATCTTATCTGTTATTCCTGCAGGTAGCCATCAAGCAAGTGCACTGGGAAAGGGATGAAAAAACATTTTCCTTCTCTTTTTAGAGGGGGAATGCAAATGTATCGTCCATGGCAAAATTCATGTCTCCCAGCAGGCTTAAGAGGATGACTCATCAAAGCCTTGTGCTTGTCTTCAGGATCTTCAAAGTGTATCAACAGTGTTTTATTGATCCATAGCGATGGAAAGTAAAGAAAGTAGAGTCTGAGATGTACACTGATACAATATGTCTAACTTCAGTAATTCTACCATTAAGCTACTGGGACGACACCATGGAACAGAAGGGTCCACATTATGATATTTCCTGTTCTCCCAGTGGTAGGACAGTTCTCTCCAAATGCAGATACTTTAATCCGTTGGAGAAGAGGATACATCAGATGTTGAAAGTTAGGCAAAGAATAAAAGTTCAAGTTAGAAGTAAGAGATGCGCTTTTAATAGTGCGAGTGAGCAAACCCAGTGAGCATTCAGGAAGCCATATTCCCCTTTGTTTAAAGTTTCCTGAGCAGAATGGGATATTTCACTTGAAGATAGTGCCTATCAGACACAGGGACAAGACAGCAAGACTAATGGTGATCGTACACCAACGTGTCGCAGGAGATGTGGAGGAGACATGGCTGTGACATATGTGTCCCCACAGCGACAAAGCACAGAGCTGGAGCAGCAGTCCCTGCTGTCCCCAGTCAGGAAGGCATGACAGACCCCTGCCATTTCCCACCATCACAGGATGGCTGAGGTCCTTCTACCCTGCGCCTAGACAAGAGTTGACCTTGGAAACTTGACAATTTTTGTGAGAAAAGATGGGTTAAAAAAACCCACATGATCCCTGCAGAGGAAGGCTTTAGCTTTCTCACACGTACCTGTGCTGGGAAAATGTGTTTCTGCATCATGTAACGCAGTGGGAATTATGAGTTTTATGTGCCTATCCTTTCCCCTTTCTCATGCTTGGGGGAGCAGTGCCTGTCTCAGGAGAGTCAATAGTATTTTCACTGATTTAATTTACATCGAGGACGTGCTAGATTGCAACAAGCTGTGCTTTTAAAAGAGGAAAGGAATCATAGGCAGAATAGGAACCTAGAAAAAAACCTCATTCTTACACCCCAAACAGCACCAGAAGCAAATAAATGCCTTCTGGGGGACAAGCTTACATTCAATTTTCTCCTTTTTCTCATATTGCTTCCCTGCTTCTCCCATTGGTTTGCCTTTGCCTGCTTACGTCTGACCTGCAGTCCCAGAAGCCCGGCCATAGCCTGAAGGGATTCGCCTTGTGCCTTTAGTGGGATAGCATTCGGTTTTCCTTATCAGTCACCAGTAGGGCCATGTGTTTTGTCTCTGCTCCCCCTCCCTGCAGATGTGTGGTTGAGGGCATCGAGAGACAAGGGGTCCTTGTAAGTGACTTATGATAATTGCAGAGCAGCAACTGCTCTGAAAATCTAAATTCCTCTCTGACATTTCCAGTCTAAAGCTCCCACTGACTCAGCTGCTGCTTGTGATATTTAAACAAGGATTATCTCCTTTTTTATTCTTTTCTTTTTGATAATGGGATGGCAGAAGGTTATTTTAACACTTTCCTACAGTTTGTTTGGCTGATACAGAACCAACACTCTTCAGGATGTAACCACAGCTCCTCTTCCCAAGTCACTCATTTGGCATGACTGGGATGAATGAAGGCTCCCATGGTTTAAAAAAAATAAAAGAAGAAGAATCTTTCCCTGAATTGTCACATTTTCCATTTTTTTTTCTTTAGCACAGATTTATTATACTGGAAAAAATTTACTTCTTTGGGTGTAAAAAGGTATATCCATTTGGCTTCAGCATGACTGCTCCAGGCTCATCCTATCTGAGACCTCAGGTATTCCACTTTATGATAGCTTTCTGTATTCAAAAACTGATTATATTTTGTAGGGATGCTGAACAGCACCTCCAAAAATGAACCCTATAGAAAGCTGAGGGTATTTTTTGAGTCCTGAGAAAAATAGTGCATCAGCATGGGGGGAAAACATCTGCTAAAGGAAGCTGTAATGTGGTCCTCAAGACTGTTTCAAAATAACTGGCAAATGTCCCTCTCACCCTGCCTCCAAATGCCTTCACATTCTCACTAGCTGGGAGAAACAAGAGGAAAGGCATGGGCAGATAAGAGAACCACAGCAGAAAGAGACACAGAAAGCTGAGGGATGTGCCCTGGAAAGGGGAAAAGAAGGAGAGGTGCAGTTGAGGGAGAAAACAAGGAAAACCATAAACAGTTAACAGAGCAAAAAACCTTTGAATATTTGAGCTGAAGAACCTTTAAAGTGCTCAGTTTCCAGTCACTTCCCAGGCAAATGCTTCCTATATGATATCCTCTGCCTATGTGCTTTTCTATGACCTGTTCATCCTTGAGAAATTTATTTTTCCTCCATGTTTATCACTTATGTCCTGCTACTGTCTCTACTGCAGATTTGGCAGCTCTATGGGAAGGGGACCAAGGCTCTCCATCACTTCAGGAGCCACCTGACAAGCAAGGGACAGCACTGCAGTCAAGGAAAATCCAAGACCAGACTCTCACATCCACTATTCCAGCACTTCAAAAAGGCATCCAGTCCCAAGTGTTGGCTCATCTCGAGCAAGGTCACCATGCCCTGGAGGATGACCCAAGGTGGCTACCAGCACTCCAGGACACACAGACACTGAGATGGTGCCACAGGGCTGCAGGATGCTGAAACCTCTTCATTCAGAAATGTAAGTGGGATCATTGTGCCTGATAACCTGTCACTATGGCTGAGCTAGATCAACCACTCCCGTGCCGTGTCATTAGCAAGTTGTTTACTCCTAAAATTGACTAAGAAATTGCTGAGGATGGGTTGGGGATTGGGTTCCCCAGGGTTGGGGAGAAACCCAGCTTCTCATCCCAGCACTCTGTGTTTTGCAAATGGTTGAGGAAAAACAGAACATTTCTCTTTTCAGAGAGACAGAAGGATTAGTAAGTGGGAAGGGGGCTTTCAGGTGGATCTTGATATGGGGATGGCCTCAGCAAATTTAAGCAGGAGAGATCCATATGAAAGCATGGAGAAGGCAGGCACAAGGCCTTGAGCTGGACACAGTGAAGGTTTGGGTTGGGAGCAGACATCTGTAGTGCTGACATTGGCAGTGGATGCCTCAGCCCCTATCTCACTGCCACAGTCAGACAAAGCAAACACATCCCTAAATGGAGCCACTCGCTGCCCTGCCGATAAGCAGCACAGAGTGGGCACAGAGACAGCTGTCTGTTGTTCCCCATGACGTAACTCTGCTGAGCCCCCGTTTGATCAGAGACAGCAGTGCTTAGATTAAATCCCCTCTTCTTAAATATGCAAAGATTGCAGAGCTGGCATAGCCCCACTGCCTATTTCAGGTCACCATCCCACCTGTGTGTCCCACACAGTGTAGCAGCACTCAAGGACTTCATCCAGGGCAAGGGAGGTGCAGGGTCACTGTCTCACTCTCCTCCTGTCTCAAGGAGGACAGAAACACCCCACTGGGGAGCAGTGAAGTAGATCAGCCTCCCATCTCCCACCCAGGTCCGCAGTGCCCTCAGGGCAATCCTGAGCCCAGGGATGGAGTGGTGGCAGGGTTCGATGAGCGTGGGGCCAAGCAACAAGTTGTTGCTTGCGACATGCCAGGTGGCCTGTCACCTCCGCTGATGGTGACACAGAGTGAGTCAGTGATCCAAGTTGGGCCCTGCACTGAGTCACAGGAGCCTCTCACCCCTCACTCTCATCTTCTGGATGCATCTGCCTGATGCTATCTCCCAGCAGTGCTCTTCCCCTTCCTTTCATAGTCCTGTGGGGCCATCTCAGAGAATGACTGATATTTGTTCATCTCTGCACTTTGGAGGTCCAAGAACAGGAAGATACAGTGTTTTTTTTACAGCAGCAACAGCAGAAGTCATATTCACATCCTTTCCAAGGTTATTCTGTAGTTACGGTCCCCTGTGCTTCTCCCTATCCTATTTCCTGTGTTGCTCTATCAGGGCTCCAGTATGCAGTAAGCAAAAACAGACTATTCCCACTGATGCCCCAACTTGCCTTGTCATCTCTTGGTTATTCTCTAGTCTCACTTAGATGAGACTAACCATGGATAGGTCTGTCTCTGGGTTTTTATTCTTGTTAGTGAGACCTGAGAAGCAGAATCTCTTCTCCCACAGACCACAGCTGTGCGTGATGCTGGAAGTGTTTTGTTTCTCCCCACTTCCCCACATGCATAGCTGAAAGAAACACCATTCTTGTGTTTTCAAGTGGTGCCTGGGAGAGGTGTGCAAGATAGTCTTAACCTGAAACATCCTTTAGAGGGCTGGGTTGCCTTAAAATAGGATCCAAAGCTGGTCTAGAAACCAACAGTACCTACTTTGTATGCAAAACAGTCCCATTGCCAACTTCACCCTACCTTACAATCAATGACATCAAAACTCTGTTAAGACTCAAAGTACTCTGATCAGAGGCATTGCCAGGAAGAGGAGAGTTATCCAAGCCATCCTCTCACTCCCTGTTCTACCATGGCTCACTGCCCACGGAAGGAATTTGATATAAATGTACCTGATCTTGCAAGTCTTGTACACTTTCTGACCTCTCCAAAAGCTTCCCTCTGCCCAAGCACGGGATGCTGGTGGTCAGCCAGGGATTGAAGTGGGAGATAGAAAAGCAGAGCTGCTCACATGGGCAAGTCCTGCATTGGTCTAAGGAGGACAGCAAAAGCCAGCAGCTCTCAGGTTGGCTGCTGTCCTCTGCGCTGCCAATCCCTTCTACCAGGAGATGTCCGCAAGGAAGAAATGGTTTCCTGAAATGAGAAGGACTTGGAACAGCTCTCCTCCTTTCAGTAAACACTCTTTTATTTAATGGGTGGAGATGGGCATAAGGGAGCCTGAAATCTCATTCCCCTGCCAAATTTCCAGGAAGATGAGCATGCTGATTCCAGCTGGATGCAGAGCCCCAGCCCACCGAGGCACCGTATCCCTCATTTGCTCCTGACATCATGCTCTCTTGTCCCCTTTTACTCTTTTTTTTTTTCCATTTCATTTGGATCACGCATTGCCTCAGGGTGACCGCCGACAATGTCTGTGGCCGGCCAGCTGCCTCTGTATCAGCCCTGGGATATGTCATGATGGGGGACAGGGAGCAGCTCCAAAGCTTCACATACTGCCTTTCTCCAGGGCTTTCTCAGAGCCCCTGCCACCCAAAAAGGCATTCACTTATAGAGACCTGAGTGTGCTAAGTGCCCATTTTTTAGGAAAAGCAGGATACTTGTGTAACTTCTGAAGAAGTACCTGTCTGCTATGAGAAATATGAAACTGAAAGCTCCACCTGAAACTTTGTTTCTAAAACATCTTAAACCTCCTCTTAATGCATTCGTTTAAAGCTGCGCTTTCCTTTTATTTTCCTCTTATAACTGGGGGCGCTTTCCCTCTGCCACGTTTCTTTGCATCGCTAATAACACCCTTCTGAAGTGTTGCAGGGATGTGCTGGCATTCTCTATGTTTTTATTAGGCACCAGTCCACTCCAAGGCACTGAAGAGGGCTTGAGAGCAGTGATTGTCAGGAGGCAGGGAGAGGCGAGGGAAGGGTAATTGAGGGTTTAGACAGCGCTTCGCTCTGCCAGACACCTACTATCAAAACCAGGCGGGTGTATCGATCGGCCTTTCAATTGGTCTGCCTCTCCTGTTAGCCTTTTCCTGGGCAACGTGCATCGTGTTGAAGAGGTATGGATTTTTGATGGCTGGAATTGAGAGGCTCAAGAAAATAGGAAGGTGTGATTTCTTTATGGGGAAAAGACAGGCTTGATGTCCCCAGGTGAGAGTACATCTCCGCGCTGCAGCATCACCTTATGGGTAGCAGCGCATCCAAGCTGGTCTGGGTCCAACAGAGCAGCTCCATCGCAAATCCCTGCCAGACAACGTAGGAAGTGCTCCTCCCGCACTGCGGCGGGCAGCGGGCGGCGCTGCGGGGCCGGCTTTGCAGAAACGCCGTCCTTCTGCATCCTTCTGCGCTGCAGGGAGAGGGGAAGGAGCCGGTCTTGAGGAAGGAGAGCACAGGCACGCTCGCTGCTAAGCTATCCAAGCTGTCTAAGCATCCATGCTGCTAAGCATCTTGGGACCGTATTTCTCCTCGAAGAGAGGTGCTGAATGCAAAGTTAGGACAAACCTGTAGAGGACTCAATGCAAGCAGCAAAAAACACACGAGGGATTTTCCAGCCTAATATATGCTGCTTGTATCATTGCTGCTTGAAATGTCTCTTTGGAAGATCTTGTTGGCATTGGCAGATGTGCCAGGGCAGCTAAATGCTGGAGATCACTTAAGCAGATGGTGGAGGTAAAGGCATTCTCTCCTTGCCCCAGGCTTGTCAGTAAGGACTTGTGCTTCCAGCTCACCCTGAGGACCTCTGGGCTTCAAGAATTTCTGCTGATAACAAAGGGATTGCACAAGGACAGATCCAGCTGGGTGCCAGGAGCTGGATGCCTCTTGTTGAGGCTTCTGGTAGCTGCTACCCAACAGCCAGAAAGTGTGTGGCACCGAGCCTATTTTGGCTTTCTCTTTCCTGACACCACTACCACCTCTTTTTCTGGGGACCTGCTAGAACAGCAAAGATTTGAGGATGTTTAACTTTTTCTTCCCCCAGCCCTTCCTTTCAGCCCCTGAGCTGAACTGGGAGCTGCAAGGAGGTGTCCTCAAGGTCTGCTTTGCTTGCTTCCCCAGCTGCTCGCCTTCCTCCGTCTCAGAGATCTTGCTGCAGCTGAATGGCAGCTGTGGCGTCAGCTCCAGCAGCCTCTGAAATGAAGGGGAAAAGGAGGCAGGATCCATCCTATGGAAAGGAGATGGGTTCCTCAGCATGCCTTCCAGCCTCTGAATGGTTAAGTTTTCGGAGAGCTCACAGCAGCACACACACAAAACACAATTAAAAGAGCAAAATGATAGCTTGTCACTGGAGGGCCTTTTCAGCTGGAAGAAGTGATTTTTATTTTGTTTTTGTGTAGATTCATGGGCTTCAAGGATGACAGGAAGTGAAAATCTGATCTGTTTGTGGATGAGGGGTTTCCAACTGCTGTCATCTCTATCCCCCTCCTCTGTTACTCTCCATCCACCCCACCAGGCACAGTGCCCTCTGAAGCACCTCAGGGTACCAGGGGCTTGGCAGCTCCTTGGCTCTGCTGAGAAGTGACACGGGGAGACAGTAGGAGAAGGGGAAATGTCACAGTGTCAGCTCCCAGGACTTGAAGGGACATCAGCTTGCCTGGGCATGGCTCACCCAGGGGACAGCAGTGGAAGATCCAATGTAGGAAGAGACAAATCACAGCTGTGGGCCAAGAATATCAGGAGAGCACTTGGGGACAGCCAGTGTTTGAAGAGTGGGGCTGACCAGGCAATTGCAACAGTGTTGTGTCCCGAAGGCACCTTGCTGCTAGCTTTGCACTAGTGCTGGGACACAGCAAATGTTCTAACCCTGAGCTTCAGCAGGTGACAGCTCACATCGTTGGTCCCCTACATCCCCATCTCCTGCTGGCATCTCAGAGAGCAGCAGGAGCGGCTGCAGCCCTTGGGGCTCTCTTTCTGCACACCCTTATACAGAGCACTGGGACAGTGCACCTGTCCCATACCCATGTCTTTCCTGATACTGTGCACTTTTGCACCATAAACTGGTGGAAACACCCTGTTCCCTTGTAAAGCTGCACAATAAATCCCATGGGAGTGCTCCTATCGGTTTTAAGGAAATTCTGTAGCTTGCGAAAGGCACGTGCCTAATGGTTCCTCTCATCTCAAAAAGCTGCTTTTTTTCCCCTCTCTCTCACCCCCAGGCAGCACAAGTCATTATCAAGCTGCTTGCTAACAGCAGCTAACTGCTTGGATGCTGCTGATCATAAGGACATCTCCTAGAGGGTGTTTTGGACACCGAAAAGGTTCTTCTCACTACAGGAGCTGTTAGGTATGTTGTCTGATCCATGGCTCAGTTCATACCATACAAGCAAAGTTTACTCCTTCTTTAAAATCCATAGCAATCCCCCAAACCTCCTAAAACAATAAGGGTTTAAGAACAGCAAATCCACTCCTCCCACAGCCCTGAGGTTTGCTTGCAGCCCTCCTATGAGTAATAAAACCAAAACCCGCTTGTGCACAGCAGTGTTCAACCTGTAAGCATCCCCTCCCCTTCTCCAGGGGCTTAAAGTGCCCCTGCCTTAACCTCTCCTGCTTAAGAAGCCCCCCACATTTGGAAACTTTAATGTCATAACCTGTTTGTCCTGTTTAAAGCGCAGGGCAGGGCTGGGGAGCTGACAGATGTGAAGTAAGCTCAGCCTGCAGCTACCCTGTACCTTTATGGCTCAGCGAGGCAAAAAGAGGCAGAAAAACAGCCCTTGGAGCCTTGCATTTTTCTGTCTTATCTTTTTTTTTTTCCCCTTCAAAAAGGAGCAGCATGAAGCTTTGCCTGTGTTGGTGTGCAGACGTGGGGCTGAGTGAGTGCAGTGCAGTGGTTCTTTCACTAGTGAGCATCTGTAGGGTTTTCTCCCAGGTCTGACCCTCTGAATGAAGGATGCTTGCAGGCAGTCTTTAAGCTGAAAAGGTTCCTTCCTTATCTCCAAAATCAGGTTCTCACCTCTTTTCTTAATCCCACTGATGTTCCATGCGACTGGAAAGGCACTTTGCCACACTGCACACTGTGTGCACACATCCTACCCTTGCCTCACCCGCTTGCTTTGTGCCCCCAGAACTTGATGAAGGAGATACACAGTGCTGGGAAACTCTTGTGCAAGGGTGCGGTGTATGAAGACTTGATTTTCTTAAAAACAGCATTGTCATCTGTTTAAGGCATTAATTGGCCGAGAATACTTGAATATAACTTGGCGTCCTACATGTGCATATATGTCTTGATACTCAAGGTCAGAGTGGACAGGGCTCTGAGCACTTGATTGCAGTGTAGGTGCCTGTGTTCACTGCAGGGGAGTTGGACTAGATGGTCTTTGAGGGTCCCTTCCAACTCAAACCATTCTGTGCTTATGTATTTATAGAAATAAGTGGTTTATGATGTCAGCTCAGTGTTTTGTGTGCACGGATGCTGTAAATCCCATACCAGGTAAAGAGGCAAATGCAACTGGGACTAGGACCACACTGACTCCTAGGCAGGTGTATGGGCTCCCAAGTGGCAACACTTTGAGAGCCCATGAATGGGGTCAAGCACAACCTCCTGCCCACTCTCTGCTTGAGATCCAGTCCAAATCTGGGATGAAAAAGAGCCAAAATTTATCTAAAAAATGCTCAAAGCAGCAGCGGGCAGTTGTATGTTGCCATGCCTTGCTTTCATCCCTTTGTCCCCATGACTCCTTTTGGAAACACCATGTCAGCCTGAGTACAGATAGGAAAGTCCTTCTGCACGCAGGCACACAAGTGGGGAGGTGAGGCTGTGGGTCAGCACCTCCCAGGCAGGCAGCGTGCAGAGTTCCGTGGCTCAACTGTTGCACGACACGTGCCTCAGAGCAGTGCCAAACACCTTTGCCTTTCGGTAGTTGCAAACAAAAAGCTGAGCTCCCTGGCCACCCGACAGGAAACATCTGCAATCAGGAGATCATAAAGCAAGCCGGCGGTTTTTTATCCCTATTTCTTTTTTTTCTTTTCTTTTCTTTTTTTTTTCTTTTTATGACAAAAATAAAATGATAAGTTCACTTTGAAACTTGTTCTTGACTTTAGTGTATAAGAACTTAAAACAAACTGCTTTATGGCCCTCTTTGCCGTATCTCTGCTTGCAGGTGGCAGAGGCGGGCTCAGCCTGATAAGATGACTGATATGGAGCAGAACTGCTGCGCTGAGAGAATGTGCTCATTAAGCAGGAATCTTAAGAAGTTGGGGATATTTGCCTAATGCCCTCCTCCTCCTCCCCACTGTCTTATGGAGCAGAGGGACCAAGGTAAGAGCCAGTCTGCCCTTGTTTGGGGCTCAGTTGAAATTTTGGGGCATCACGAGAGGACTAAGAGCCACCAGGTTCCTTGCTGGCAGGTGTGCATCTAAGCGAAGCCCAGGTTAGTGAGGGTTCCAAAGCACCTTCAGGACCAATTTGGTGAGCCAAAGCTGAGCAGCATCTCAGGCTGGATTTGAGGCTGTGGGTCTAAGGAGACCACTGCAGCTTACCTTCAGATTTAGGATCATCTTTGCTTATACAGAATGATACTTTGTTCTGGGGTTAGTGGATGATAAACGCCTTAGTCATCATGTATAAAGATAGGGGAACGAGCTCGCAACAAGTATGGCTCTGTTCTGCCTTTATTTGAAGACCAGATGTTAAGCAACCAATACTTCTTGGCCTTTTTAGTGGTTTAGTGGTTGCGTTAGGCATGTTTCACTCTTGTCTCTTTCTTTTCAGGAGGGGATAAGACTGTCACTGTGAGAGCAAATTAGTTCCTCGAACTCATTTCACCATGCTTTCTGCTTTTTGGCCAAGCATTTTTACATGTTTAGGTTCAGGACTTCCTTGTTCCTTATTTATTGTTAATTAAAATAATGGTAACTGCCATTTCAAGGGGTGGTAATAAGAGGGGGCAGGCACAAAATGACTGCCTGTCAGGGATGGGTGTCCTCTCCCTCCTCTGATGGAGCAGGTCAGGAGCGCAGGCACCCAGCACTTCAGTTTGGGGTTGGGATTTTGAGCCACATTTATAAGATACAATCCTAATGAGCTTAAATGTTGTCACAGAGGGCAGGGGTTTAGGAAAATGAACATCTTTCACCAAAGAGTTCTGGTGTTGACAGGAGCTTATTCACTCCCCAGCAGAGGTGATACCACCTAGAAAGCAGCACCTGGAAAATTAAAGTGAGGCTGTTATAATTTGGTTTATGCATAACTTGATTTGATTGTATTTCTTAGCTCTGCTCCAAAATTCCTTTGGGAATGTATTGAAGGATAAGGATGGATCCTCAACTCTGTGGCTGCCCCCTTCCCACGCAGCACGTCCTCTCTTCAGGGAGCTTTCTCTCACCGTGTCTCATCTGTCAGATCCATTGCAATTACTTAGGGCAAAAGATAACATGCAAACACGCTGTTAGTATTCAAAGCACTCTGAAAGATCAGCTTGCGTTACCGCTATATAACAAAGCACAAAGACCACAGATTACAGCCTGTGACACTGGGCATTGCCCAACCCTGTGGCTCGCCCAAAGAAGTAATACCAGATGTAAACACAAAGGCAGTGTGATTTCTTTTGCATGTTAACTGAGCAGCCAGGGCAATCACAGATGCAGGCGTGCTGGATGTTCTTTGGTGAGTTTCCTACTTTGTTCTCACCTCACGTGCTGAGAGATGTTTCGCTCCTGCCCTCCTGGACTTCTACCATTCTTGGACTTCTTGCCTGCTTGGATTTTGTGCCCACACAGTCAAAACAATGAAGACTATCCCCATCACCTACCTTGGACTTTGCCCAAGGAGGTTTTGGATGCCCCATCCCTGGATGCATTCAAGGCCAGGCTGGATGTGGCCCTGGGCAGCCTGGTCTGGTGGTTGGCATCCCTGCACATAGCAGGGGGGTTGAAACTAGATGATCATTGTGGTCTTTTTCAACCCAGGCCTTTCTGTGATTTTATGATCACCAAAATCCTCGTGCAACGCAAACCACCCACCAACCAGCAGGACAAGGCTCAAATGGAAAGGGGTGATCTTCACAGCTCTCTTGCCAAGATGTGACTGGTGCTTCTTTACATGCCATGCTAGAGGGTTTCACAACCAAACTACAAGGTTATATGGCATCCTGTGTGATGAGGCACAACCCTGCAGAGATAGGAAGCAAAGGTGGGAACAGAAAGCATAGGAGGTTGATGGAGAAAGGGGCTGGTGTGGCCTGGAGGGGTCAAGGAGCAGGTTGAGGTGGGATGGGGAGGGCAAGGTAGGGCAGGGCAGAAAGTGCAGGGAGGAAAGCATGGCATGGAGTAGCTCCTTCCCTTGCTCAAGCCTCAGTCATTGCCTCCACATACAAGGGCTGGTGGCAGAAGTGAGGTACCTCCTAGAGCAGCCCCAAGTGGCAGAGAGCACTGCAGAAACTATCCTGTTTTACCCAAGAGGATATGTTGTGCTGGCTGTAAGCAGGGTAACAGTTGGGCCCTTCCAGAAAACAAACAAAAACCCACCCCAAAGTGAAACTCTCTGACATTCCAGAAATAACAAATCTGCATCCCTCGGTATCTAAATCACAAAGCAGGAGCTCAAGCTGTAACATGCTGGCTGCTTTCTGCCCGGCGCTGCATTTTAGCCAGCTCTCCAAAGCAAACCAAAAGGCCTGGCTCCTCCTCCCGGGGAGATGAACATCCAGCAATAAAGACGCCCTAAATTACTGCGAGCAGAAGAAGTCTTGCTCAAGGCTGTGCAGTGCCTCGGCGGGGATCCATGTAAAGCAGCAGGCGTAAGAGGACGTGACAAGACCTGCTGCAGGAATTGTACTGAAACTCCGAGCATGTCAGAGCAGGAGAGCATCAGGGCAGTGACTGATGAAGATTAGTCTAGATAGCGAGGAGGAATGGTATGTCAAAGAGGGGGGGGGGGAAGCGATATGGCTACAGGGAAGGAAAGGCAGGGTGGAGCCAGCGATCCGAGCTGGTGGCCTGCCAAGGTACATATATGTTAATTGAGCAATCCTGTTCTCCGCTTGCCTGGCAGGTAACAAAAGGTGTGCGGGGTCTGCAGGGAGGGCAGAGGAGGAATG
Source organism: Gallus gallus (assembly GCF_016699485.2). NCBI lineage: Eukaryota > Metazoa > Chordata > Aves > Galliformes > Phasianidae > Gallus > Gallus gallus. Next base: position 13,302,433 of record NC_052536.1, on the reverse strand, counting down.
TTGCACAGCAGTAAGGGGAGGTCACCCGCAGCCCCACCAGACGGGGCCCCTACCCAGGAGAGCCCCTGCAAGTGCCTCCAGACTGCTGGGAGATGCCCAGCATCAAGTGAAATAAAATAATAGGAAATACTGGTAAGCCACCAGCTGTGCATAAGAAGTACTACCCCTCCAGAGACTGAATATGTCTACTCACTGCCCAGCAAACCCAATGGTGTTGCTGAAACACCTGGCAATGCTCTAGTGGTCCTTCACAGCAGTTTGTCGAGCCGCAGGTTTCAAATTGATTATTGCCTTAAGTTCATACTGAGAGACACAGAGAAATGACCTCTCCTGGGTCAGCTGTAACCATTTACTTGCCTAAGAACACCATCCACCTCCTCTTCATCTCAGCTCAGCTCACCAGGCTTCAGCACTCCTCTCCCATCTCATACTTTCTCTGTAGGTTGGCTACTGATCTATGGGAGGAAAGAAAAACTGTATGAATACCCATAACAAGATAAGAAAAAGGAAAGCCTAGGCAAAGGGCAGGACTGCAAGGCATGACCTAATGACAGTCATATTTATGACCCAGCAAGCTCAGGTTAGGGTTTTATGAATAGGAGGACCACAAATGTCTCTGGTGTGGCTGAGTTGCAGGAAAGGAGATAGCAGATATTATCTGGAATAAACTATACAGTGGAATTGACTTTACTGGCCATCAAAGGGACCCACACTCCTACTTCAGGCTCTTTGGTTAGGTGAAATGTGCACAGCTTTGGTTCCACTAGCATGTCCTTGCCACGTGCTGATGCACGGGATGGCCATGCCCCAGGCTGCGTACCAAGCACAGCACAAAGCAGAAAGACACATCATAGCATCACAGCTGATCGTTTGTGATTGAAAGCCGGGACTGGGGGCCATGGGGTGGTCCAGGGCAGGTCCTCCTCCTGGTCAGCAGATCTAACTACTGCAGAAGCAGGACAGCATCACGTTGGCAGGCACAGGGTGAATCCCTGGGACCAGCACGCATCATGCCAGGCCACCATCCACCAAGAACAAACTGTTCCCAAATTGCAGGGCTTTGGGCATCATCACCCTCTCCACCTTCCCAGGGATGTCTGCAAGATGTAATCAGCTCTTCAGAGCACTTAGCAAGTAGGAAGCACTTGTAGCTCTCCACACAAGTACCCATGGAGTAGATACACTCCCTAGCAGAGGTGTGCAGGGAGGGATCTGCTTCACTGCTGTCTGGTGCTTTCAAGTATGGCTTTCAAGCAGGGAGGATGCTTCAGGCTCAATATTCGCCAAAGGAGGGCTAAAATACAACACAGTGCCTGGAGATAAGGTACCTGTCGGTTGGTGCTGCTCCATCCCTAGAAATAGTGTAAATTGCTGCTTTGCTGATGCCGGGGCTTCCACCACAGAGAGATGCATAACACATTACAGGAGGACTGTCCTAGACTGAGAGTATTCTGATGTGGGAGACCTATGACTGCAGTGACAGACCTACGTGGTCCTTAGTGCCATCACCTGCCCCATGTGTGTGTAGGTGGCCATTTCTCCTGCATCTCCGAGCTCCCAAAAATGAAGAAACAGGGAAACGGATGTAACAGTGTGAGTTACAGTCTGAGAACAAGTCATGGGCAACCTGTACATTGCACGATGGGGTACTGAGCCCAGGCTTCATGGGGCCATTTACATCTGTTCCCTCTCAGCTTGCCAGGTTTGCCTGAAGCAGCACCAGCTAAGAGTCACACCAGGACCTAACAGTGGTATTGCCCACTCTCACCAAAGTGCTGCAATATGGGACATGTAAGTAATGCAGAACATGCCTTTTGCACACTGCAGTTCTGGTGGTTACCAGTGGGTGATCCACATGCTATAACACATGGGTGCTGCTGCAAGTTCCTGGCCTTTCCCTGGGGCAGTCACTCTTAGATGCAGCTGACAGCCAGCATTTGCATGGATTTGATTATGGGGCAGGGCAGATTTGAGCCTTTCTGTCAGAAGCAGCAGTGAGAACATCTCATTTGCCTTGCACTCCTGTTCACTTCCTGGCTTTGTGCAAACTAATGTTTTCACATGCAATGAAAGACCCCTTTGGCAAAGCAAGAGGGCAGACTTGGGGAAATGATGAGTTTGTATTCATGCTGTTTCTTTATCCTGTGTGCTGAGCTCAGGCTTCTTGGTGCAAAGCAGTAGCTCAGGCCCACAGGCTGCCTGCCCAGCTACCAGCACTTCCATGTTCTCCTGACCCAAAACCCAAGTGGTAACAGTGACCTGCCAAGAAATAATCACATGAATTTTCATGAGCCCCATTTTCTTTCTATTCTCGTCTAGATCCATTATTTGACCCTTGGGGAAGAGGCATAAATGAAAATCCCTCAGATATTTCTCTCTTGCTGATGGATCTGTGTTGCCATCTGAATGCAGAAGAGCACTCATGGGGTGAAATGCGCTCCTTTCCTTGAAGGCTGAAGTGAGAGCAGAGCCTCTGAGCTTTCTGTTTTGAACAGCTCTACAGTGCCAAGATAAAGTGGAACAGACCCTTCTCATTGTCAGTGTGAATTATGTGATACCAGTAAAACAGAAACAGAGGGAAGACTTTAGCAAAAAGCTATAAGCAAGAGAGAGGCTGATTTTCTTGTTGGAAACAGCTGACTATGAGAAATCAGGTGCACTCCTTCATCTCTGCAGCTCTTCAGCCCTGCTCTGTTTTGACGCCAGCTCTGCACTTGATGCCTGAACCTCTGATATCTCCCTCACGTCAGTGAGCCCCATGTGCCCTCTAGGCAAAGAAATAGAGCGGAGCAAGGTGTTGGCAGGTCCGTAACATGTATTGCTCAAGCAACTCAAGCACTGTGGGCACAGGGCCCAGTTCTTGGTGCACAGCTCCGTGCTGGGATGTGCATATTTTGTGTCCATGTTTGAGACACCTGTTTTTGAAAACATAGCCTCAGGCCTTTATTTTATAGATGCCGTCAGTGATAAACACTACCTCCAACCAGCCGAAGAATGCAGCCAGAAGCAAGCGTGGCTGGCTGCAAGAGGAGCTCATGAGCTCACCACAGAGTGCACTCGCCCAGAGATCTCCAGGTACTTTGCAAAAGGAGTTCAACCCTACTATCCCAGTTATTGCAGTCGAAACTGAATAATTCCAGAGCAGCTATTCCAGTAAATTGGCAAATACGGTGGAAGTGGGTATTGTGAATGAGTAGCTTACAGTATTTGAGCCATCAATAGGGCTCCCACTTCTGTTTCCACTTAAAGCTCTCAAGATAGGTTCAGGTCTGGGCGTTTTGGAGGGTTCGGTCTCCATCACTTTCACAGATGTTGGCAGTGGGCTTGTAACAAATTGCTTGGCCATCTTGCTTGCCTGAAGCAAATAAAAAATATCTCTGCTGATGGTCAATGGGACCACGGCAGTCCAGCATCACTTTGGCAGAGTGCAGCTGAGATGAGGATGGAGAGGACCTCTGTGGACGAAGGGGCAAAGACTGTTGGGACAGTGGGATGGGGGTTAGCTTTCCTGCTACGAAGTGGAACCTATCATATGTAGCATGAACCCAAGTGAGAACTCATGCTACCATATGTCTGATTTTCAGTGCTGGCTTGGGACAGGGGGATGTACAAGGCTGGGAAACACTTCCAACACTGGAAGAGCAACAAGAGACATGGGGACACCAAAGATCACTTTCCCCTCATTGAGACAGTGAGGACAAGCTGTTGAGAGGGCCAGTGTAATTAGCTAAGAACACACATGCTCTCTCCAGTCTGACTCTGCTTCCTGGAAGAACTTTTACTACCACTAAAATGCTTAAAGCTCTGTGAAGCTTTTGCCAGCTGGAATAGTCTCTTTGCACCTGTCTTTTTGTTGACACAAATCCCTTCTCTAATAGAGCTAATCACTCCGCTTTGATAAATCTGCCAGGCCCCCGATACGAGCTCCCTTCCAGCCCTTGGTGCAAAACAAACAGACCATTGTCTCCACGGGGCCAGCCAGCCTGTTAATGGTTAAACTGGGAGTGGGCAGGCTGGGGAAAGGAGGCATCACTGGCTGCAGAGGGATGGGTCTGGATATCCCCAGAGCACTCACCAGATTCCACACTGGCAGTGATTCCTCTGCCACCATACTCTGCAAAAATCACAGCTGAGGAGCAAATGATATTCATTCTTTTTCCAAAATCTTCAGGTTTCTATCTTGGAGACATCCTATGAGGGAACTCAGTGCAAATCCCTGCCGCACGATGGGAACACAAGCATGTTCTCAGCTACTGGGTGCACTTCTATAGCGTTAAGGCAATAAAAGCACTGGTCTTCATTGACCCTGTTGTCTGGACACCGAGTTCCCATGTTCTCTTTAGTGCTGAGACAGCACTCCCAAATCCTATACATTGGTAGACTCCTCAAGATGAGGAACCTGAAGCTGAAAAGAGCTCCAGAGCCAGGCACCAGAGCCCAAGCCTCATTCCTTGAGGCAGGACAACAGCCTCCACATTAGGATGGTGTGAGTGAAGTCGGGAATTTATTTACAAAAAAAAGATGTCCCCAGGGTTCAGCGTCCCCATCAGCTCTTTTGGGGGCTTTCTGGGGCTATGCAATTCATGTGGGAACATCCAGCACCATGGAGTGGGATGGAATGGTCATTCCTGAAATAGGAGCAATGGGGAGGTGAGAGGGTCTTTTAAGACGTACAGAGAAGAATGCTAGGCAGATAAGAAAATAGCTAAGGCTGACTGAGGAGCAGAAAGAAAAAGTGAGGTCTGAGAGCTTCTATCTAAGGATGGAGGACTATATGGAGAAGAAAACTGGGGCATAACTTTGGGCATAAAATGGTAAAACTTAGTTTGGAAGAAAAGGACTGGAGGCATTTGACTTTGACTGTGCTTTCCTGCAGTAGCACTCTCAGCTCCTCCTGGGCCTCACAGACCCCCACCAGCACCAAAAACTCTGATTAACGCAACAGCAACAGAGCCCTGTATTCCTCCCCGTACCCTGCTGCATAGCCCTAGCTGAAGATGAGTGGGGTCGCCTCACATTTCTTTCCAGAAGGAAGCAGTGCAAGAACTGTTCCATGCCACAAGACTTTTGATAGCAGTTTTTCAGTTTTTTGGGAGGGTTGGTAAGCCAGACTTTTTGGCTAATTAACCCCATCCAGTGAGGCAGGCTACTCAGGCTTCTCTACGTGCACAAGGTGAGCAAATGCAGAGGCTCTGATATCCTATTTCTTGGCAGCTGAGTCACATCTGCAAAATTCAGTCATGCAATCCAGTTCCAAGGCAGAGTAGCAAATAGGCATCAGGTGCCTGCCCTTTGCTGCTACAAGCTGCATCTGTAGAAAGATCTTTGAACATAATACCAGCTCTCTAGAAAGCTGTAATCAGCTCCACAGTGCTCAGCTGAAACCCATAAGCCATTTGCACCAGCTAACAAATCCCTCAGCACCAGCAGATGCTTTCTCAATGGCTTTGCTCAGGCTTGCTATGTGCCTCAGGTGAGTGCTCTCTGCGTAGCCAACGAGACAGGAGGTGCCCAGGAGGAGCCCTGGCTGTGCTCCCAGCAGCAGGAACCATCTAGTCTACGTCCAGGCTGAGCCTCTGCACCCATTGCCATGACTTTCCATGGTCAGCCCTTGGTGGTGCTCCCCAGATGATTGCTGCTTGAAGATGCTGCTTGGAACTGAGGCCTTTGGGGTCTGAAAGTGTAAGTGAAGAAATGGGGGTGTTTTCATTTCTCCCAGAGAAGGACATTGTAGTTAATGGTAATTATAGCTACCAAAGCCTTTCTGCCTCTCTCCACCTTCCCCCACTTTGATGTTCTGAAGCCCCTTTTGTTATAACAAAGCCCTGAAGCCTACTGTTCAGAACAGGTGCCGCATCTCCATCCAACTTCTGGAAGCCAGCACTGTGGGGCCAGCTGAAGAGCCAGGCACAAAGAGAGCTCTGCATTTGGCCTGTGGTGGCTGCTGGAAGTGCCAGGCACTTTACATGGGTGAGCGATGCCTCCAGGAGGGGCACAGTGGCTTGTGGGAGATTGCCAAACTGGATGATTAAGGACTTGTTCATGCACAGCCTAATCCTCCTCAACCACTTGTGTGGGTGCAGGAGCCTTCCAGCTGCTCCATACCCACCCGGGGAACAGGAAGAGGCTTGCACCCAAGGGACTGGGCACGAGAGGTGGGAGCCTAGCAGCACTGCACCAAGGCTTGTCCTGGGTACATAGGGAAAAACCATAGTGGGATTGCAGAGTGATGTAAAACACCAAGAAGCCACAACTACCAAAGAGCTTTGGAAAGTATGTGCATCCTCAAGGAAGCAGTCAGGAGGAAGGCAGAGCAGATGCCGACAGGTTTGGCTTGCAGGGCTGTCTTTGTTCCGGCACCCATGAGCTCTGTCCTGTCCCCATGTTTCCTCCTTATCTGCCTTCATTGGGAAAGGCTGAGGAAGAGCATGGCTGCCTCTCCCTGCATGCACACATGGTATGGGCAATCCAGTTTTTTCTTTCTTTTTTTTTTTTCCCTATTTTTTCTCCTTCCCCTAACAATTAACGTCAATGCAGAGAGGCAGGTGCTCCTGGCATGATGCCCTCCTCTTTGTTTACAGAACGCTCCTTGAAGATTATTTGTATTGAAATCATTTGGCTTTCCTCTCTCTCCTCTTTCCCCCCACCCCTTCCCTCCTTGCACTGTGTTAGCATTATTACAGAAGCCTTTGTGCCCTGTGGACCACTGGGGAGGACTCATAGCTTTACCAACAAATGGTCACAGACCTATACCAAAAGTTCCTATTGCCCTGAAAATCCCCTCACTTCAGTGCACCTTCCTCCCACCGCTGGGCTGCAGTGCAGATGCTGTCCTCACTCTGAGTCATCCCTGGGGACCGCAGGGCCGCAGCCATGGGCCGGTGGCATTTCTGCATGACTCACCCAGGTGAGACAGATTATAGGGAGCTTTATGGCCGTCTTCTTGCTGCTGCAAAACAGAAAGCGGCTGGAACAGGTTTGAGGCAGTGCTGGAAGGTTGCAAAAGATTGAGACAGAAGGCAAAAGTGCGCTCTTTTTGAAGAGAAATAAAGCTTGATCATGCTGAAGTCTGGAGTAAAGAATAAATATGCAGGTTGCTCCAAAGGTAACACCTCCTCCTATATATGTTCATCAAAACCATAACATGTACAAAGAGCACAATAATGCTATTTAGTAGAGCAAATTCTCAGCTAGAAAACACTCTTTTTCAACTTAGTCACCACCATTAGTTGTACCCTTTTTGGCAGCAATGAACAAGAGCCTCTGTGCTGTGTTCTTAAAAATCTGTATGAGCAAAGGTGACCTTCTGTTATTGTCACCAGTGCTGAAATGCACTACCCACCACCTCACTGTGCTGTTTGGTCTCTATAAATATTGGATACCAGTGGGTACTGTTTTTTCTGCTTGGAGGAATTCGGTTTCCCACCTTTGCTTCATCTGCACTTCCATGTCAGATGTCATTCGGTCAGACTACCCCTCTGCTGCCATCTGTCACAGGGCAGCAATGTGTAACAGAATATTGGTGGGAAGGTTCAACCTCTACTGCCATGCTGCCAACATCCACCTCTGACATTGCGGGACAACATAGTAAAATAGGGAGCATTACTTTCAGAACAGCCCTCATAAAAATTCTACGGGGCTTCACCCATCAAGTGCGAAGTTTTGGGGGTGGCTCTGCCATCTGCAGGTCAGCACTACCCACTGCCCTGCTCTCATCTGCACAGCATCGCTCCAGCAGCCCCCACCCAAGTACTGCAGAGATAAATTCTCAGCTGGGACAAGGATGCTGGAGAAGGCGCACTGCATGCATGCAGGCTGTGTGTTTGCATTTTTGCATGCCCAAGTCACAGCTGTGTGCTTGAGGAGCATCCTCCAAGCCAGCAGGATGCTGTTAGAGTGCTTCACACAACTGTGCAAGCAACTGCAGTATTCCAACAGAGGTTTTCTTTTGAAATTAAGAAAAAAGGCTGTAAGCAGTTTGGGCTGATCCTTCCCCTGCGCGTGCTGTTGTGTACATGCCTGGCTGACTCTCTCCATGTATGCCCAGGGCAATGGCAGCCCCCAGCTCTTGGAGAACAAAGCAGGGCAGAAAACCCATCCCTCAGGGAGCAGTTGCGATCAGTGGATAGTTGTTGTCCATGTGGTTTTTCCCCCAAGAAAGGCAGCCTCACAAAGGACTTTATAGCTCGCTGTCCAGACCCAAAGCTTCCTTGTAAGAGGCTGCTGGACTTGTTGCAACAGATCCCAGATGTGTGAGTGATGCCCTGCCTTGTGCCTTTCACAGCAAAGCAACCGGGGCCTGAGGCAAGCAGAGGGAGAGGAGGGAGCGGTGTATGTGTTCCAATTAATCGGAGCAGAAAGAGAAAGCCAGGATCCGCAGTGCCTGGGGCGGCACAAATTGAACAGGTTGAACCTGATGGCGGTGAAAGGAGGTGGCAGCGGGGGGACCCTGGCTGGCTGCGTTGCCCACTGCCACAGATGCCCCCATGCTGGGAGCTACTGTCCTGCTGGGGCAGTGGACAAGCACAGAATAATAAACCCCATGCCCAGGGGCCAGGGTCTCCCCCCAGCCCATCCTCTGCCAGTGCAAGCTGATGTTACAGTGATACCTGCTTCCTCCACTTCCCCAGTGACAGATGTCCTCTTTCTAAGGACGTCATTGGAAAGCTGGGGCATGGAGATACCTGGTCTGAGGACGGTCGATACAATTCTCCTTTCTAGAATCAGGAAAATTCCCATTTTCATGATTTTTTTTCAAGATGACCTCACTATACAGTTGCCCAAAGGCACAGACCTGACTTGAAGACCTGGCCAAAAGGAAAAGAAGAATCACATGGGACAGAGGTTGCCAGGGGCAGGAGGACATGTTGTAGGGGAGAAGATAAAGCTGGAATCAGCAAGGCACTGGAGGAAACTCCCCTTCTTTAATCAATGATGCCCAGAACAGAAGGGAGAGCCTTCTCTTGCAGCAGGAGATCTGGGTGGAGGAGAGATGGCTCCCGAGCTTTGCAATGGGACTAGAAGGTCATGCCAAACAGGTTATTCCTTTAATATATATACATATATATATGTTTTTCATGCTTCCCTTTCTATGTGGCCTCTGCATGACAATGCAGTGAAAAAAACAACCTGAGCAGAGAATACATTGCTTTGAGAAGAGGCACCCTTAGCTACTCATGCCTTTGGCAAAAAATTAATGATGGTAAGTAAGTGTCCTTTCTGGAGCTGAGCTCAGTTCTGCAGGTCTTCCCTGGTGGAGTCCCCAAGGATGGTCCCACTGCGGGACAAAAAGCTGTGCTGACCATGCAACCTTTTGGCAGGTTAGCTCTGCCCGTGTGTGTGCTTGCTCACCATGCGGCGTAATGACTCCACATGGCTAATTCAGACCTGTAGGCATTACTGCAATGTAAATTATGAATAGTCATAATAGTAATTAATAAACATGCTGAAACAAAAATGTTCTCTCTGTTTAATTAACATTGGTCTTTAGCAGCCTTATCTCAGGGTGAGTGGCTATCTCATCGGAACTGCCTTCAAACCATGCCCTGCCTGCCGTGGTGAGATGGACACATCTTCCCTCTGTAAATGGGAAAGCCTGTTTTCTGCTTTAGCTCTGACCGAACGACTTTGAGCCAGCACCTTGCAGTCTGCCTCTCATCTAAGAAAAAGGCCACAGAAATGGAAATTGCAGCTGGAGAAGCCCAGTGGCTTTCTTTGCCTTGCTGGAAGTGAGGAGAGGTGGAATCCAGGGACAAATGCTACAGCCAGAGGAGTACAAGAAGTACAAGAAAGGCTTTTGGGCAAGCAGTGGCACTGAGCAGTCTGCAGGGCTGGAATAGGATATCAGCTGCCCATTGGGCAGCTGAGAAGCCCCCATCCCATCACAGTCATCCCCTACCCCCAGCACCCAACCATGTTGCACTGATGTATTCCCCACAGACATCACATTGGCTGTGCTCAACACTGCACGGCCATCAGCCAAGCCGAATCAGGCGGTTGGAGGCACACAGCGAGCCCCAGCCTTGCTCACAGCCCTTGCTATCAGGAAGAGGAAGGCGCAGCCCTTGACCCTCTGCAAGCAGATGGGGATGAAAAGCATCCCAGCAGGAGCAGGGTGGGCATTTGCCTTCTCTGCGCTCTGACCTCCACTGCTTTGAAGAAGAGCATTCGTAATCTTTACAAGGCCTTGGAGATAGGAGTGCTCAGGACACACACAAGCCATCTGCTCCCATTTTCCTCTGCTTTCCCACCAAATCCCTCCCCACTGACCCAATCCAAGCTGAAGTCCTTGCCTCCGCAGTAATGATTTATAGGACTGTACATGCTGACAGTAAAGCCAGGTAAATTCAAGGTCTGGAGCACCTTCCAAAACCAGCTGGGGAGGAGGAGATGTGGGGGGTGAGAGCGGAAGAACAGTCATGCTCAGAGGTGAGAACAGACAGGCAGGGACAGCGTCAGCCTGATTATTTGCATCTCCATCAAGTGCTCTGCTCCACTATGGGGTTTTAATGAAAATATAAGAACCGAAAGGGTCATAACTGAGACTCCATTCCTGGAGTCTTGTTTCTGCTAATGCATAAAGGAATGTAAAACACCCATAGCATGCATTGTGGAAAGCAAAATGGGGAATATAAGGGGGAACAGGTGGCTCTTGACACCTGAACACAGCCTGTATCACGAGGCCAAGAGGGCTCTAGGTCCAAGCTGTATCCTGCTGTGTCCCACAATGACTTTTCAGTAAAGCTGAGCCCAGGTTGGGCATGGGTAGTATGAAGGGTTTGGGCTTGCTGAAACGGAGAAACTGGTGTTGGGACTGGCATGGGGTGGGCAGGCTGCACCAGCCATGCCCTCCTGCTCCATCAAGATGCAGGAGATAGGGCTGTGGACACACCAGGGTGCAAACATACATGCAGGCTCTTGCAGGCTCAGGCTTCCTGATGGGGATCTGCTGTACTCTTGTGTTCTTTTTTTAATGAGAACTTCTTGTAATCGCCACTATAAAATCGAGGGTGGGGAGCTGTTACTTATTAACGTCCACTGTTTGCAGGGAGCATGCAGCAGGGGATCTGCTGGGAGAATCAGGCTCAGATGGGCTGTAACATGCCATAGTGTGGCAGAGAGATGTGCACACACACGGGCATGCACACACACATGCACGCACACACACACATGCATGCCGATCCTCATGCCTGGTCACAGATCCCACCACCAACCCACCACGTCCTGAGCTTTCTGCTGGTCCTTGAAGTTATTTGCACCGACCAGCCTGCAAAGCAGGAGCAATAGAAATGCGAAAGTCCTTTGTGGTGATTAATGCATCATGCGTACAAAGAAGGTCTGTGGTGAACGGAGGCTGGAGCCGGGATTAATTGCATACCTTGAAGTGGAGAGATTTATGTAAGGAAACAGACTTGGCGGGCTGCCCTGCTCCAGGCTGTGTTTACCTGCCTGCGCCTCCACACCTGTCGTGCTGCAGCAGCAAAATATTATTTAATAACATTTGAAGGGAGATCTTAATAGCCACACTCACTCATCCCTTAAAGCCTCCTGCACACTCAGCTTAGAATCACAGAATCAATAGAAACAATAGGGCTGGAATGGACCAGTAAGATCACCTAGTCCAAATGTCAGCCCATCCCCACTGTGCCCTCTAGCCATGTCCTTCAGTACCCCATTGGAAGGGGAGCTGGAGAGCCTTGGGTATTCCTCAGCCCAAGCACCCAACCTACAAAGCCCAGAGCAGCCAGGGCTTTGCCCCAGGCAGGTCAAGGCTCCTGCACTCCATGCAGGACCGACTGCATGTATATATATATGAGCAGCACGGTTCCAAATGTTCTTTGTGTCCATTCAAATAAGAGACAAATATTTAGTACAACCCAGCTCAGAAGCGCTCGAGGGCATCTCTTGAAAGGGATTTGGATATTAATTGCAGTCCGTTTGTTGATTTGCATGCTTATCAGCAAGTGACGAGACCAAATAGAGCCCCGTGAGTCGGGAATGGGAGCACTTAGGGCTTTATTTCTTATCAGCAAAGCCCCTTGGTGATTATAAGCAAATGAGTGAGTGCTAAGGCCGGTTAGAGGAGAGAAAGCAGAAGTGCTTTCCACCTGCCAGAGCTTAGTCTCTCCAACCAGAGCTGGATAATGATAATGCCATTAAATGGCGCTGTAACCAATTAAGAAATCACTATCATCGCTATTGGAAAGCAAGGACTGTACTTTGTGCTACGTTTGCCCAGCACATGTGGGGTGTCCTAATGTCACCCAGACACAAGCATGGCCAGGGAGGTTTCCAACGCAATTCTGTCGTCTATACTAATTGCCCCAAGGTTTGACACTTTCTCTTCTCAGAAGAAAACTTTCCACTAACCCAAACTGTCCCAAACCTTGTTCCTTGCTTTGTGTTATTGGAGGAAAACATGGTGCTTGGGGTTTTTTTTTTGTTGGATTTTTTTTTTTTTACCCCTGCAGAACAAACTTCAAAGGAGCAGTGGGGACCTCTCCATTTCCATAAGAAAAGAACAGGAGAGCTGTCCTCCACGGCCCCAGTGCATCCTGCCTCATTTCACACATAACCTGAGCTGGGGCTCCGGAGGGGCACGGTGGCAGGAGGACAAGGTCCCCCAAGGTTAATCACAAACCACCCGCCACGTTTGTCATGGGGACTGATTGATGGGCACCACTAATCACTGCCTGGCGAGGCCGGAGGTGACGCAGAAGCTACAGGGACATAGAGGGCATGCCAGATGGACGCAGTGACACCTAGAGCCTATAGAGGATGCATATCATAGGGCTTTTAGTAGGAAGACACGTGTGCCTTGCCATACAGACCTGGAGGCTGACAGGGCAGGTCTCTCCAGCCCTTGGAAAATCCCCCAGCTTTCAGAAGGGACCAGGATTTGGGATTCTGGCAGGAGGAAGGCTCAGGGAGAGGTGGATTAGCGTTGGATTTGTCTCACAGCCAGAAGGCAATTAATAGAGTTTCCATTCTCTTTATGGACTGAAACCCATTTGAGTTTTCTATAGGAACGATGTAGGCAGTAAAAGCCACCCAAGTGAGGTCAGATGAGGACCTCATGTATTTACAGGCTGGATACCTGTGCATTTCCTACAATTTCTGACAACTCAATACGCTTTTTCTTTTACTCTGGTCCTAGCTGATGCTCAGACTTCCGGACAGGCTCTGCCCGTAGTAATGAAATTTGCATTGGTGTTAATTATCTGGATGCAAATGATAGCAAGGGCTGCGATGTGCTGTGATTTAACCTCTGTGTTACAAGCACAATCTATGCCTTCCACAGCCGACTCATGAGCCTTTCTCAGGTGGTCATGCCAGCAGGCTTCTTACTATGAACTTCTCCCACTGCTTCCAACATGGGCTGCAGAGCAGCTTAAGGACATAGGAAATGATGACATTTTCAAGTTTTGCTCCTGCAGTGCCGAACATAGAATGATTTGAATCCTATGTGACTGCTTGGACATGAACAAAGTGCTGCCCATTCTTCTCTGGATGCAATTATTACCACTTAAAGGTGCAGGTTTGTTGGCCAGGGATTGAGACTGGGCTTTTTTTTGTTAGATCTGTGTTGTAGAGCAGGTAGAGAGAATATCAGCAACAAAGAAACGTTCATTTCTGATACAGCCTCATGCATTTCAACAGGCTTGACACAAAGGCCACTGAAAGCTATGTCAATTTGGGCTTCAGTGAACTTTGGGCTGAATGTGTGCTATTTCAGAGGTGACTTCTTCAACAGAAATGCTTCAGCCTCCCAGAGCACTGAAGTATATAGGGCAGGAGGCAACACATCAACCCGTGACCACCTAAACTGGCTACAAGTGATGAATCTGCTCACCACAGACCCACCTACAGCCTCCAGAAGGGACGGGCATCACCCAGGGGCACTGGATCCCCTGTCAAATAGTCATCCTGCAGCAAGCAGAAAGACCTCTTTGGTCTTTGTGGGCTATTAATGCCAATGACTAGTCAAGTGACTAACTTGGAGCAGACACCACACTCCGGAATGGCTGAAGGGGGATGTTAGTTCTGGATTTTTATCATCTCCTGTCACACCTAAGAGTGCCTCTTCCACCAGAGGTAGTTAACTTCGGGATGGAGTTTCTGCAACATCCACTCTGTTAAAGTGAGTGCCATCACTGCCAAATTTCTGTGGGGCTGCGCACTGACAGCTCAGTGCACATCACATGGGGGTCTGTGGAAAGCTTCAGCTCCACCCTTGCTGGCCTGGGACAACCAACATCTTTTTACCATCACCACTTCACTTCTACTTCTGAATATTATTCCTGCCTGATGAAAGCTGAGTGCTGAACCAAACCAACATGATGAGGGTGGGATGGGCATCTTGGAGCAGGCGGCTTCTTCTTGTGAAAGAATGGTCCTTGGGCCTGGAAACGTATCTAAGTCAGGGTTGTTTTGCCATCCTGGGTGCATGTTTCAACGGCAACATTATTGTAAAACAGCTTTGTGTTTACTTTGTGTACAGAAAAGATAAAATCAGCATTTATATGCAAACATGAACCAACAAGGAATTTCAAAATCCTGCCATTTCACTCCTCTGAGGAGGAGAGCCAGGGTTATTGTGTAACCAGAAACATCTGAAAGCAGGGGATTTTCTGGGTCTACATTCAATTTAGATTATAAGAGGCTAATTTAGGATCTGACTGTATCACCTTGAGCGGCCAAAAAAGTATTTGAAACAGGCAGACAAGGACTTTGGGGTGGAGAGGTCTCCTCTGTTTTGGACAGCATCGAGCACACAGAATGAAGGCTTTAAGACTTCATAGGTTACGGGTTGTATCATGCCTCTGTGCTTTTGGATTGCTTGGGGACACATGCAGGCTTGGAAAAGCAGCCACACTCTCTTTTGGGGCAAAATCTGCAAAATCTCTCCGAATCACTTCGCCCCAACTTGCTGTAGGGCATTGGGCAGGTGAACCCTACCCTGAGCACATGTCACCCTCTTACACCGTCCCCATAATCATGCCATCACTGCATTGCTGCGGCAGGTCGGGTGGCACATCCGTCCTACTCTATTCCTTTGTCACTCTCCATGGGGTTTATTTACATCAGGATGAGAGGAAGGAGGTAGGAAAGGTTGCCTCGGGGGTGGCTGCAAGAGGGGACATTGTGCCTCCAGGGATGGAGCGGAAAGGCCTGGGGGATACAGGGCACTTTGATGCGGTTTGGATGAAAGAAGGGATGGAGGGGAGGGGAGGGACAACATCAAAACCCAAAACACAACAAAACCTCTTCCAACTGAGACGAAATCAGGACAGTCCCTTTATTTAGATGGATAGGGCTCAGCCCAATGTATGGCAGCCTGAGGCCACCCTGCCCCATCCTCACACTCATTGCCTCTCACTTTCTTCCCTTCTTGCCATTTTCTTCCCTTCCTTTGCACTCCCTATTGCCCTCCACCTCCCCATTCCATCTCTTTTTCCAAGAAAAAGGCAGAGTGGAACAAGATGTAACATTAATTTAAAGGTGAGTTGGGGGGATATTAAAGGCAGCAGAACAGAAGAAAAAGGTCTTTGTAGGGGGGCAAGAGGTGCTCAGGGCCATTCTACCAGATGGATCTCATTCCATGCTGCTTTAGGAATGTAAATTCAGATCATACAATCCACCCCAGTGGCTGAAGTAGGCTTAGGACAAGCAAACCCATGCATCCCACTACTTCTCTGCAGCTGCCCCCAGGTTTGCTGGGGGAAATTCTTGCCATGGGAAAGGCTGTGCTGTTGGAGTCCATTGTACCAAGCAAGTCCCAGCTTGAAAGTTCCTGATGTTTCCAGACCCTCAGTAAGGAATGAAGTCCAAATTCCTCATGTCTTGAGTCATAGAATCATAGGATCATCTAGGTTGGAAAACCTAGGATCATCACCTCCAGGATCATCACTGTCAACCAACGGATCTGATCCTTGCACCTTGTAGGAGCAGCTGCAGTAGTAAGCCAAAGTGATTGGTTTATGAGTACCCCGTTGCTGACGCAGTCTCTGTGGCTGGACCATCTCATCTTGCTGGGCTGCAGGAGCATAAGATGCACTGTGCATGGTGCCTGATGCAGAACAGGCTTGGAGCTGCTGAGCATTTTCTGCTCAAAAATAAAGTCTCCATTCAGACCATAAATTATCAGGGGAAAGCAAGCAGCAACAAATTCCCCACTCTGTTCTCAATAAATAACTTAGTCAGGCCTGGCAAACTAATAGTTTCCACACTGCTCAGAACTTAGTGGGAAGCTTATTACTGGTTACTGTACAGTGATGCTACCGAGGGGAGGATGCAGCGTTGCAGTGGTGATGCTGCTTCATCGGGGAGTGAGAAATCAGGCTGAGAAGGCTGCAGGGGGTTGTTCAGTTCACTTGCTCCCAAAAGGCAGCAAAAGCAAACAATTTGAAGGCAGTGCCCCACACCAAGTCCCTCTACCCTCCTGGCACTCAAGATGCCACCAAGGATCCTGACCCCACAGTACAGCCCAACCGGCCATGTGATATGTAGGACATGGATACCAGCCTTGCTCTCTCCACCTGATTTTACTGCACAGAGGTGGTTCATCATGATTTCTGCTAGACTTGAAAGGTGTGTGATTTTCTTTAACAGCAAGACTTGCCTGCCGGCAACCATTAGCTCTCTCCAGCATCATAAACAGAGTCATATTCAGCTTACACCACTTCTGAACTTGGCTTAGGTGCTCTTTTTCTGCCCGTACATCACTGTTTTCAACTCCAGTCAGCACTGGTTTGAAGTTATTACTGTCTGGTGGTTGGGTTTTTCAGTGGTGTGTGCATCCTAAATGAGCTCTGTGGTCTCCCCACTTCAAAAGCCTCTCTGCTCTCACCCCTGTTTACTGACTGTCCTGCAGTGAGACCCAAGACTGAAGGGTATAAACTACCCCTGTGCCGCCCTAGATCTCTGCAGCACATGGGGATGCAGCAGTGGGACAGCCATCAGTGCTGCTGGAGAGTGTCTGTGGGGAATTGGGCAAGGAGTCAGTGCAGAGCATCCTCGCCTCCATTCAAATCAGACCCAAATGCAGCGTGTGCTGCACAGGTTACTCTGGTGCCATGTGTCTCCTGGGATAGAAGAAGAGACAGGGACAAATGCAGAGCCCCTTCAGCAGAGACTGGCACACAGGTGTTTCATCAAGGAGAGCAGGTGCTTGCACTCAGACCAGTTGGCTTCCATTTAATATAATCTAGCTCATAGGGGGTGGAGGAAGTCAAGCTGGTGCTGAGAACTAGAGGGAGGTCTCTGTGTGTTGGTAAGAGGACTATTGTCTTTGTGCATTCTTTTGCACTGGGTTTTATTTGTCCAGTAGGTTTCATCTGTTCTTTCCATGCATAGTTCTGCTATAGGAACTGGGGCTCCTTTGTGAAGCCTT
Organism: Gallus gallus; assembly: GCF_016699485.2. Lineage (NCBI taxonomy): Eukaryota > Metazoa > Chordata > Aves > Galliformes > Phasianidae > Gallus > Gallus gallus. The sequence goes on along the minus strand of NC_052536.1, from coordinate 13,285,041 downwards.
GAAGGAGTTGTGTGCATGAAATGGGGAAATGGCAAGAAGAGAGAATGTGTTGAGTATTGCAACACTTCCTCCTAGAATTTAATATCCTGACAAAACCTATTTCTTTAAAGTAGAAAAACTTGAAGTGTTTTACTCTAAAGGAAGATATTTGCTGTGTTGTAAAAGTGTCAACATCTCACAAGTTGGCCATTCTTTTGGCAGCGGCTTTAACAGAAAATTCCCCTCGGGGCTATCACGCTTCTCTGTGTTGGTTTTTCTTCCCCTTTGTAAGAAAAAATAAAAAGCCAAACAACTTAAAAAGCAAGCACAGTTTACTGGGTCTGGTGACTGGGTAACCATTGTACTGGAGGTTGAAAGCAGTGGGGCTGAGGCCAGGAGATGAAAGGGGTAGAGAGAAGGCAGGCTTCTGCTGCAGTAAGCTGGAGGCTCTGAGGTCTAAGCTTTCAGCACTGCCCTGGCTCTGGTGGCCAACCATCATATTATCAGAAGTTTCTTCTTTCCTACTGTTTATGCCTCTGATCCTACCAAGGTCTACCCACAAAAAGAAAAAAAGCATTTAAGGGGTTGAAGGTCAAATGTGTTTTCTTTCCTGCTATCTGCGTGACTGAAGTCAGTAGGGCTATCCTAATGCTTGAGATCGTACCCCTGTTCTTTCTGTATCTACCACTGCTGATCGCGTCCTCTTACATCTGTTTCCCTACATGACTGTTTCTTTTCCACTGTAGATCAACACTGATACCTTGGGCAGATATCAGATTCTCTTGGGTTCTTCCTGCCTGCTGGTGCTGGAGGCCCCCCCCCCATCTGCCTGGGCTTTGCCTGGGGATGATGCTTTTGGTGATGCTCCCAGCATGTAGACAGTGGTGCATCTCTAGAAGATGCCTTGTTAGGGCTAGTTCTCTGTTCTTGTGCTTGTGTTTCAGTGTAGGCTTAAACCTCCTCCACGATTATTTGGGGGAGGGGGGAAGAAAGAAAAGAAAAGAAGGATGGAAAAAGCTAGTTGGTATGACAGAGACCAAGCACTGGTAAGAGCAAAACCTGTCATCAGACCTTGGGCAGAGAAGCAGCAACTCGCTTCTCCAAACAACAGGCTCCAGGGTAGGGCAGCCATGGAGCTAAGCCTCAGAGCTGCCTGTGAGGAGGAGGAGCAGCAGCACTGTTTAACCCCTGCAGTGAAATGAAGAGTGCTTTGTTGCAAGGAAGTGCTGGGTAAAGCAAGTGGAGCTTTGGCCTGAGCACCTCCAAATGCTAACAGCAGGGGAGGCGGTTGAAAACGGAAGGGTTATTTAAGCCTGGGGAAGGGGCTGCCCATCCTAACGTGGTCCTACAACTTATTTCCACTTCATCAGTGCATCTGTGATGTGGGAACTGCTGGGTGGGAAGATGGGAAGGTCGAGCCGTTTTGGTGGTGTGTGAGATGGGCCGGGGGCAGGTTAACAAGCAATTTACAAACACCAAAGACCACACGAAGGAGGCCAGCAGCAGCGGGCTGTGGGTCTGAGTAACTGGAGCTGTGAGCAAACTGCTCAGGTCTGGTTTCCTCACTGGGTTTATACATGTGTGGCTGTGTCGATGGGTGTAAACATAGGGCTTGCAGAAGTGTTTTGTAGCTGCACGCTGACGAGCCTGTGCTCCCTGGTGACCCCAGCTTGCTGCTGCCTACTCTTTCCCACTAATTCTAAGGATTCCTCAGCATAATTCTTCTGCCTGACCCTCCTGCAGCTCTGGGCCTGAGAGCTGGGTTTGTGTCTTCCTTGCAGCTTCTGTTTTGGGCACTGAATTCCTAGCTAAATCCCTTAACAGAAATGATGTGCTCATGGAAACACATCAGTGAGAGTGACTCTCATTGGCAGGGGGTTTTTGTCCCCACATCTTCACTCTGACAGTCTGTACACACAGAGCGGAGAGGCCCAGGGGTGAGCTTATTGAATCCCTTGTCCTGAAGTTAGTATCACTTAAGTGACTACTGTTTGTGGCTAACTTCTTGCTAACACTGTTACAGTTGATGCCACTCTCGTGTTGCGGCAACAGTAGCTTGGGTGATCTGCTGACCCTTGGAAGGGTGCTGGGAGTGACTTGACTTGAAGCCAAACGTTGCTTTTGGAAATACTGAAATAATCAGCCCTTCCGAAGAAGGGAAACAGCTGCCAAGCCGTAGCAAAATCGTCTACACAAATGCCTTCTGCTAGAATGGGACACTTGTGAAGGCAAACACAGCAGTCCTGCTTTCTAATTCGCTTGGAGAAGGGGTAAGCTGTTGGGTTAGGCTGAGAATAAGCACGTGGGATCTGCGTAAGGTTTGACCTCAGAGCTCTTTTCCAGCCTGACTGCAGTTCTAGAGGTACTCTGTGAGGATGAAGCCCTTAAGCCAACACCAGGAAAAGATCCCTTGTCCCCCCCCACCCCAATGAGGTGTTCCAGGTGCAGCAGATGGGTTAAGCCCAGGGCAGTTGACAGCCTCCCTCCCACCTCAGGGGCTGCTGGTGAGTTGCATGGGGGAGAACCTTAGCAACAAATTCATTGAGCACTTTGATTCCCAGGGCCTTCCCAAGGGACAGCTTGTTACAGCAGCCTTGGTTAGGGAACAGGCCGTAAGCATAACAGCTATTCCTTAGCATGGCTCCTTGCCTGCAGCTCCTAATGCTATTCTGCTGTTAGAGCCTGCATTTTTCCCTTGGGTTTTCTGTTTTGTTTTATTTTTTTTTTCTTGCTATTGAGACGGCATCATGTATGTGGAATACATTTATAGATCTGATTACAAAGCTTCTTGTGATGACTGAATTTGGGACTTCAGAGTGATTGCACCTCTCAAAAGTTAGTGGGGGAAATTCCACCTTCCCATTACTTAAGGCTTACACATACAGTTTCTGCAAAGTGGGTCAATTTTAATAACCCATTCTATCTTATCCTAGCTCAGCAGATTTTACAGGCCAGCCTGTTTCACTCCGCTCCACTAATAGCATTCACTGGAGGTACTGAAGGGAAGTAACAGCCTCTGTGCCATAAGTTTCTATGTCCTTCTGGCTGTTTGAGTTCACAGCAACTCTTCTTGCCTCTGAAGCAGGTATTCAGCGTGAGCCCAGAAGTGGTGGTCTCCACCAAGGAGATGAGCTGCCAGCCCTGGAGCCACCTATTTCTCCCCTCTAGCCCGTCTATGCGAAGTGGGCAGCGCTACAAGTGGCAATAAGAAAATGTGGTGTGATGCTGTGCTGCTCCTTATTGCCTTTAGCATATGGATACAGCCCAGGGCACTGTCTGTCCTCAGGCAGGTGTTAACTTGATAGATATATATACCTTGCAGCCCAGAAACCATTTATAAATAGAATTTTATTTATAAAGTCAATTTACATAAAATATGATACTCTTTTTAAAAACTGCGTATGTATGACTTAAGAAATCCTAGCAAGTGCATACAAAAATGCCTTCAATACATTTAAAAAAAAACAAAAAAAAACAAAACAAAAACAACAAAACAACTTCAGTTTTCAGAGAAGTGAACCTTCACACCAGGCAGAGTCAGACACCACAGTGAGACGCAACAAAAGGTTGCAGTCCTTTAGTAAAGTGTTTGGAGAAAGAAAAACAAACAAACCCTTTCATCTAAACGGTGTATATTCCCCAAACATTCCAGCTGGCAGTGTTCAAGAACAAGGGAATTGGACTGAAAATAGAGCTACCTCCTTAACCCTTTTCCCTAAGGTTTCTCGTACAAAAATAAGTCTTCATACACCACTGTTCCCATAGGCAGTTCAAGTTGCATACAAAATAGAATCTGACATTATAAAAAAAATTCCCTCCCCCTGCAGAAACAAGGAAGCATCAAGTGGTTTCCATTTCTTTTTTTCCACCCTATCCAAAGGCCGATGCGAAGTAGCTGCGAGGGGATGCACGGCCATTCTCTGGAGCGGGTGAAAACCTTGTCCATCAGCAGCCCTGCAGCAGACATCAGAGCTGTTACACCATTGCACTTCAGCTGGGTGAGTGAGCTTGGAGCCCAGCAAGGAAAGCAGCCAGGAGGATCTTGAGAATCTCTGGGGGAGATTTATTTTGGAGGTTACTGCTGGCTGCTGTGGAAGACCATAGGAATCGAGGTACAGCTGTGGAGAGAATGTAAAAACCCATGTCTACTCCATCTCCAACCCCATTGGCCACCCCACTGGCCTCCTCCACTCCCACTTGTTACCCCAGCCTCATGACCGCTGCATCCTATCAGTCACCTTAACACTACCAGCCACCCCAATGCCTTTGACAACCTGTTGGCAACCACAACCTGATCAGCAATCCCACTGGCCACTCCAACCCCACCAACAACATCGAACCCATTGGCCACCTCAACCTCACTGTCAATCTCATAATCGACCCGAACCCCATCAGCCACCCCACCACCTACCTCAGCCTCATGGGACCCCATGATCACTCAACTGCCATTGGTCAACCCAACTCTACTGGCAATCCCAATGGCCATTTGACCCCATTGGCCACCCCGACTCCAAGATCACTCAACTCCATAGACCGCCCCAACCCCATTGACAATCCCGTTGACCATCTTGACTTTATGAGCACCCCAAACATAAAGGGCTGGGAAGCAGGAGTACTCCAAGCCCACCTCACCTCCCGCCAGCTCAGTAGCTCCCAAGCCAGCTGGTGAAATCCAGCAGTTCCTGCTCCTCGGGGCTGAGCACCGGCTCGTAGCCGCTCTCCTCGGAGGAACAGGGCGAGGCGGAGGAATAGCCGCTACCGCCTCCGCTTTCCCCGACGGCCGCCCGCCCCGCGGAGCGGCCCGCTCGGCCGTCGGGGAACGCGGCGGCGGCGTCGTGTTCGTCGAGGAGCCTCTGGAGGGCTCGGATGTACTCGACGGCGGAGCGCAGCGTCTCCACCTTGCTCAGCTTCTTGCTGGCGGTCCCGTGGGGGACGTGCTGCCGTAGAGCGGCGAAGCCCAGGTTGACCAACCGCACGCGGTTGCGCTCCCGTTCGTTGCGCCGGGCCACGGCCGCCGCCGCGGTGCCGCCGCCCGAGAGGGAGGCGAAGGCCAAGCGGCGCTTGCAGCGCAGCAGCTCCGGAGAGGCGGGGCGGCGGCGGCAGCGTGAGGCGGCGGCGGGGGGCGGCGGCGGGGCACCGCCGTTCATCGCCGAGGGGCCACGGCGGCGGGGATGGGGAGCGCGGCAGCGCCGGGAGGGGTTGGGGAAGGGGAGCGGAGAGGTGAATTAAGATGGAAAAAGGAAAAACAATAACAACTTAAAAAGAAAAAAAAAAGTACCTGCGAGACGGAAATAAAAATGCGAGTAAGGTGCAAGAAAAAAAAAGCGAAAAAAAAAGCGGGTAAGACGCAAAGGAAAATGCGAGTAGAAAGCAAAAAGATTGAAAATGAGATTAAAAAAATGCAATAAGGGTGCAGAAAGCGCGAGTTAGACGCCAAAAGAATGTCAAATGCAGAGAAAAAAACGCAAATAAAAGTGGGAGTAGAATGCAAATAAAACGGGAGTTACCAAAAAAAAAAAAAAAACGCAAATAAAAAATAAATTAAAAAACAAAGTTTAAAAAAATACAAAACGGGGGGGGAAGAAAAAAAAAAAGTGGGAAACGAACCCAACACAAACAGAAATCCCTATCGCGGGGCGCGGGGGCCGCTCTGCCCACCCCCGTCTCCTTCCCAGCACCGCTCCGCGCCTCTGCTGCGGCCGCGCGGCCCGCGCGCTGCTTATCAACGCCGCCGCCGCCGCTCGCGAGCCCCCGCGGCCGCACGCGCCGCGCCACGCGCGCCCGCCCCGCGCGCGCGTCGCCGCGCGCTCCCCCCAACCCCCCCGCGCGCGTCCGGCGCGTGGCACCGCAGCCGCCGGTAACACCCCTCCGCTCCTACCCACCCCCCCCCCCCCCCTCCCGCTCCAGTTTGTCTTTATTTATTCAAATAGCCGGGTTCATTTCAGCCCGCTCCCCGGGGTGGGGCACCCTCGCGCTCCGCCCCATCCCCCCCCCATCCTCCCCCCACTCCACGCCGCCAAAGCGGCCCGGGGAGGCGGCGGTCACCCCGAAGCACCTGAGTCGGAAGGAGGGAGCGCAGCCCCTTTAGGGCACTCCGCGCCGCCGTCGACCCGCTTTCCCCAGCGGACCCCGCGGTGCTTTGTCCACCCACCCCCCCTCGTCTCTCCCGTTCGTGTACGGGGCGCCGCGGACCCCTCCCGGCGGCGGCCGTCGGAGCGTTGTGCGGGACTATGGGGCCCCCTAGCGCGGAACTCTGCCCCGCGCTGCCGCCACCTTCGGGTTCCTTCGGGTTTCTGCTGCGGCCGCTCTGGGGGCACCTCCGGAGCCCGCACCAGAGGGGCATCATAAGAGAGCGGTGAGGAGGGAGCGGTGTCACGCTTTTTCCTGTGCAACACGCTTTCTCTTGCGTATCTTTGCTCTGCAAGATGCATCTTCCTTCCTTTTCCCGCCCATCTCTTTTGTTCTTTTTTTTGTTGTTGTTGCTTTACTGCAGCCGCTGATGTGGGACGGTTTTATCTCTTCCCCCATTCTTTGTCATATGGGAGGGCTGCGACTATGCTCTGCTCTGCTTCACCCTGACTCTGAAGCTGCACATAGTTAAGGTATCAGCCACCGAGTCACCCTTTAGTCAGGTTGCTCTTCAGACTTCTTTACCATTTTAACATCAGGAAAGATGCACCCTGCAAGCTTTGAAGCACAAACCCATGCAGAAGGCATCCCTGGACCTGGCACTGTCCTCCCCAGATCTGCATTTTTGTGCCACTCCAACCCCGTGGCCACTCAACATCCATGGCCACCTCAAACCCCATGGCCACCCCAACCCCCATGGCCACCCCAACCCCATTGGTCACTCGGCTCCCATAGCTACCTCAACACTATGGCCACTCAACCTCGTGGACCACCTCAACAACCCCATTGGCCACCCCAACACCTTTGGCCACTCAACTCCCGTGGCCACCCCAACACCATGGCCACTCAATTGCATGGGCCACCTCAACCCCATGGCCACCTCAACCCCATGGCCACTCAACCTCATGAGCCACTTCCACCCTATTGGCCACTCCAACCCCCCCATGGCCACTCAACTCCCATGGCCACCCCAACACCATGGCCACTCAACTGCACTGGCCACCTCAACTCTATCTGCCACCTCCCACTGGCCACCCCAGCCCCATTGGCCACTCCAACCCCCCATGGCCACTCAACTCCATGGCCAACCCAACTTCACGAGCACTCCAAGCACCAAGGACTGGGAGAAGCAGCACCCCAAGCCCACCTCAGCTCCCACCAGCTCAGTAGCTCCAACTCAGAGCTAAGCACCGGCTCACAGCCATTCTCATACCCCCCTACCACAGCTGTGGATTCAGGGTGGGGTGGATCAGGGTGAGGAGAAAGGAGGGAGGGACAATGTATGTGCGTGTGGGGGGAGAAAAATGGGTATTTTGACACTGACTCTCGCTTGAAAAGTTTCCAAAACGCTGTGGGGAGCCCGCTGTTTTGGGCAAGAGTTAACGCAAGGCAGGAGGAGGAGGAACTGCACTTCCCGAGAGGCCCCACTGCGGCTGTGCCTCCTCCGGTGCCTTATCAGGAGCTGGGGGGACCAGCGGGCAGCCCCACGGGGACAGAGCCGTGGGGCTGAGGCACGGGATGAGGAGCACCAAGTGCCAGCTGATGGTTGCCAGCCTCTGTGTCGCGGTAAGCATGCGGCTTTTTGGGGGGGATCTCTGAAAAACTGGGGTGAGGAAGAGGATGGCTGTTTTAAGCACTTGGAGAAGGGCAGTTTTCCCATGTTCTGTTTTTTGGGGCGTGGAGGGGCAAGCAGAGTGAGCTGCTGGAGTTATCACAGTGCTGAGTGGTTATCACAGGCCACCAGCACCGTTCCGTGAGCTGATAGACTTCTGGCTTGCTGGGGCTACTGCTCTGCCACCACAGCTTCGCAGCCCGAAGGAGAAAGGAAAACAGAAAGGGTGGTTTTCAGCAATGAAATGTGTTGGCTTCTGTGTTTGGGGGTCTAAACAAGAGTCCCGGTGTCATTCTGCTTGCTTCTAGGAGAGCGGTCACCAGTAGTGGGATGGGTGAGGGTGTGGAAATGCAGGGCTCCAATTGGAGTGTGGCTGATGGTGTCTGCTTAGATGGGGTTGAGTGGCCATGGGGTTGGGGTGGCTGATGGAGCCGAGTGGCCAAGGGATTGAGTGGCCAATGGGGTTGGGGTGACCGTGAGGTTGGGGTGGCCAGTGGGGTTGGGATCTGTATGCAAAGCAAAAGCAGTCCTGGGGAGCCTTTCTATCAGCTTCTGAGGCAAATCTAATGGGAGCTTCCTGATGCCTCAGGGGGAGATCAGGGGCAACGACACTGCTGATGGGAAAACGTGGACATTGGGAATGCTTCTCCTGGGCACTTCTGAGCTGTGCAGGCTTGTTGCCTATGCAGCTCATAGAAACTTCCAATCTTAAGAATAAAATCTCCTGTGTTTAGTTCAGAAAGGGTTGGTGACTTAGAAAGAATGTAATTAAAAGCTAATACTTGCAAGTAACCTGGGGAGGCACAGGAGGACTGCTACCCAACATGCTCAGAGGAGCAGCTGCTACACAGCCAGGAGTGCAGTGCTGCTGCCTTGGGGGCTCATTGAGGCTGGTATTCCTCAGCAATCTGAGCTAACTGGGGTTTCACATAGCATTTTGCTGGGTGTGGCTTGAGATAGGCAGTAATACACAGCATGAGGAATCTGTAGGTGCCATGAATTTGATTATTTGTAAGCAGAAATTGCTGCAGTTCAGAAGTAGTTAGTCTCAGAAACGATCGTTTTAGTGTGTGTCCAGGATTTGTCCTTTTAATTGCATCTGGGGCCACACGCCTGCTGTTGGACACTGAGGCTGTGTGCCACTCAATGGGACCTTGACGCCTTGTAACTCCCTTGATGCCAACCTTCCCTTGCAGCTCCTGGGGCTGTCCATTGCTACGCTGAGCACGGTCACCTGCTATGGGCTTCACTTCTCCATCATCAGCAACGCCGCCCTCGAGAGCAGCTCCTACCGGGCCATCCACCACACAGGTACAGCACGCCTTTGGAGAACACAATGCCTGGGCAGGGAAGGCACTCTGGAGGTTAAAACCATCAACCCCGTTGGCCATCCCAACCCCACAGCCACTCAACCCCATCGGATTGGACACCATCACCTGTGACCTACTGTTTTCTATTGGGTTCGGACGCATGTAGCACCTCCTCATTGTTCCTAGCCCAGGCTGTAGCCCGGGCTGCACAGCTCAGCCCAGCCATGTCCTGTGCTGCTGGGAGGAAGCCAGTGGTGAGTGCTGCAGGAGATAGCTGTGCAGAGAGCCTCCATCGGGCATCTGCTGCAGGCAGCATCCTGCCTGGTGGCAGCCTTATCTGAGGGTGAGATATGGGGTATCTCAGGGAGCCTGGTTCTGCAGCAGCCTCCATCCTGAGGATCAGGTGGGGGCTGACGGATCGCTCGCGAACCATTCCAGTCCCGCAACGCGCTCTTTTTATACCACCTCCCCCAAATTCACCTTTTTCTGTCTTCCTTCCAGCTTTCTACGCCGGCGTCTTCCTCAGCATGACCCTGATCCTCGCGGCCCTGCTGAGCGCGGCCGCCACGGTGCGGGAGTCTCGGTGCCTCACGGCCACGGTGCGTACCACGGCCGCTCACGTCCAACCCCTCTCCCCCCACCTCCCCGCGCAGCCCGGCCCGGTGACGCCGCCCTCGGCCGCTGGGGGGAGCTCGGCGCTCGGCGCAGGGAACCGCACGCTGCTGGGCGGCGGAGTCGTAGACTCCCAGAACGGCCCTGGTTGGAAGGGACCTTAAAGCCCACTCAGCTCCAACCCAGTGCCCTGGGCAGGGCTGCCCCCCACCAGCTCAGGCTGCCCAGGGCTCCATCCAACCCGGCCTTGAGCCTATCCAGGGATGGGGCACCCACAGCTCTCTGGGCAGCCTGTGCCAAAGCCTCACTGCCTTCTGAGTAAAGAATTTCTTCCTAACACCTCACCTAAATCTCTCTTTTAGCCTAAAACCACACCCCCTCATCCTATCGCTGCGTGCATCCAGCAGCGCTGGTTGCTGTTGAGCAACTGAGATCTGAAGGATAAAATATCGTGTTCCAAGATCCTGGACTATTATCCCCCAAGCTCCTCTTCAACGAGAAGAGCAGTGACAGCTTTATTGACTCTCCTCCAGCTGCAGTTTTGTCTGGTGATATGTGGTGCAGTGCTGAATGTAAACATCCTGCAGCTCTCACGGCCCCTGAAGGCCATGTCGCTGTTGTAGGGGAGGAAGAGGAAGGAAAAGGGCAATTTTGCTGGAGCTGCTCATACAGAAGGAGCTCATCTGTTTATCCTTGCAATGAGTGCTGGCCGAGCAGAGAGAGTGCAGGGAAAACGTGCGTATAGCACAGGCTGCTTGTTTTACTGTCCCCAGGTGTGTGATTGCAGGCAGGCGCTGCAAGGGTCCCTGACAACCCAGCAGCATGCTCTGCATCTTGCTTTAGCTGTGAATCCATCTCCTCGCAGTGCTGCAAGGCATCCGTGTGCCAGCGCTCCCAGGAGCAGGCAGAGCTGAGGGTGGGTTCCTCCTGCAGACGGGCTGCAGCTCGTGTTTGCCACACAGAAAGGCTGGGAGTGAGGTCACAGATGGAAGAGGGACTGATGGCTGAGGGTGATGATGGGGTGGGGAGGCTCTGTCCTCCTCCTCCAGGAACCCCTCTGCATTTTGCATGCAAGCTGTGCACTGCCTTTTCATTTCTTTTTGTTGGGTTTTGTTGTTGTTGTTGTTTTCCTTCTGTTTTGCCTTATTTTTCTTCCTCCAAATGCCTTCTAATGTAATTACAAAGTTGCGCTTCCAAAAGCCTTTTGGCTGGCAAGAGGAGAGAACAGCCCATAATTCATTTATGAGATGCTCTGGGAGCCATGTAATTGCTTTGCACTGGCTGCAGGCTCCCAGGGGGCCTCTCTCTGCTCCCAGAGCCGCAGGCAGAAGGGAAGGGAGAGCACACACTGGAGGGCTGGGGTGGAGCTGAGCCACAGAGGGTGATAGTGCGAGTGCTGGAAGGGCGAGAGAGCCATGGGGAGAAACACAGTGGCGACACATCAGTGCTGTCCAGGTTCACATGGGAGATCTTTCCCATCGCTGTCAGTGGGGCTTTTCAACCTGCCTTAATTTTCTGGTTTTTCAAGCCTGATTTTCATCTAAAATCAGATAAAAGCACTGACTTTCCTATGCAGTTTGTTCGGGGGTTCGTGCAAAGAGGCAGCAAAATGCAAGGGCTGGTTCCAGCGAGGAGCAATCCGATTATTCATCTTGCTGGCATTTTTGCTTTCATTTCCAGGATTTGATGTAACATATTTTCCTTTCTTGCAGTATGTGGAGGTTTGGGGGCTTCTTTCCTTCTTTTTTTTGTTTCCTTCTTTTTTTGAAAACCCATACCTTCTAAGCAAAAGTTACTCTTCTTTATTCCCCTAAGCTTGAATTCAGTAAACTTTTGTGAACAATTTAATTTTGAAGAGGTTTCAGCTGAGTCATGCTATATTGGAATACTCGTAGGGAGATAGAAAACAATAAGCTGTGGTCAGATGGGAGACTGCCCTGCTACATAACTTCATTTTGGAAGAGGAAACATGGAAAAACTTGCAAAGGGAATCATCCGTGGGGAGTGCTCGGAGAGTCAGAGAATCTTAAAGGTTGGAGAAGACCTCTAAGATCATGCAGTCCAACTCCCAACCCATCCCCACCATGCCCACTGACCACGCCACTCAGTGCCACACCTCCATGGCTCTCGTACACCTCCAGAGCAGTGACTCCACCAGCTCCCCGGGCAGCCTATGCCAGCACCTCAGTGCTGCTGGTTCCTCATCACTCACCACTCCCAGGCTGAGCTGTGCAATTGTGTCTGATGAGCCCGTTCGGTCTTCAGATATTTTACAGCCACTTGTGTGTGTGTGTGTGTGTGATCAGAGCCCTGGGCCCAGCTGTCACAACAGACGCTCGATGTTTACACCAGGGCCGGGTTTTGTTTGAGATCAGATTTGTTCAAATAACATGACAGCGTGCCTGACTTCCAGCCCTGTGCCTGCAGAGGAGGACAGAGTCTGGCCGCCTCCCGTGTCACCGCTGCATTGTTTGGGCTCTCCAGGGTCACTCGGTGGCCTTGGTTGTATTTCAGTCATCCTTTTGTCTGAACAAGACAGCGTGGCCGGTGCTGAGACATGGGTCAGGGGAAGCCCAGCTCCTTCCCCAACACTGGCTGCTCTCCATCTGCCTGTTGTATGCACATGTGGACTATCCAGTTTTGGATATGTGGACTATCCAGGCAGTTTTTCCCCACCGTGAAACCCTTAGCTGAGTTTTAACTCAATGAAATTCCTCGGGAAGATTTAGGTTAACCATCCCATAGGAAGCTGAGTGCTTTTTTGGTCAACCCCTTTAAATAGCCACGTTGTAATCACTGGTTCCTGACAGAGAATCACAACACGCAACCCACTCCTGACAACCAACAGCATTACGGGGCACACCAAGAGAAAGTGATGCTCTGCTCTAGCTTTAACCAGGCTTGCTCATGTGAGCACACTAAATATGTTCCTAGAGTGTTTTCAAATGGATGTTTTCTCCCCCTGTTGTAACTGGTGGTGGTCTTCTCTTTCTCCCCAGGCATTTTTCTGCTTTGCTCTGGCCTTCTGTGGGATGATACTAGCTCTCTGCTGGAGATACGTGCACAGCACAGAGGTAAGCACCCCCTACAGGAGATGCCAAGAGACTTCCTTCACAGGTTTTGCAGTGATTTCTACCCTAGAAGGGACAGCTGGTGGTAATTAAGCCACCCTCATCAAGGTCTATATAGGCTGCATGTGGTGTTACATCTATCCTTTGCAAGAGCAGGGCTGCCTTTTCCTGCAGGCCATCCAGAGGGAGAGGGGAACATGGGATGCTCACTGTAGAAACCTTTGGACAGGGCAAAAGTCCAGGTAAGACGAGATGTGAGACTTGCTTTAAATGGCATTGAGAGGTTGCTTTTATGCTTAAAAATGAGCTGCTCGACTCTTGAGAGGCTATTTTTTTTCTGAAATGCTGCATAGCATCAGCTCCAGTTCTGGGTAACGTCAGCTGGGAGCCTCTGTTCAAAGGCTGCAGTGGGCTGTGGCCACCTCTAGCTATACTAACTTCCACGGCAACCACCCAGGAGCCGTGTTTATGACCCAGCTTTCCCCATGCTAACGCTTTGTGGCTTAGGGCTGACCGCTTGTTGCTTGCCCTTTGCCAGTGATTCTCTTGGCACAGTTTTTTTTCCATCTATCAGTTTGTCCAGCTACTTTGCAAACATGGGGTGGATACGGATGGCCCAGTAGCGTTTTTGCTTCAAATCCTTATCTGGCTTATTTTTTTTCCCAAGTGCTTTGCCCGTAAATGCATCCACATGTTATGGTTACCTTCAGTACTTGGTTTTTGGTTTTGTCTGAAGCAAAGCAGAAATAGATTTTCCTAGGCGAGATGAGAGCTTGTTGTTGAGTGCCTGCTTTCCAGATAAGGAAAGCCAGCAGTGCTTCTGACAACAGAAAAATTAAAATGCTGTTGGAGATCCTCCTGGGTTTCTCTTTTTGCAGAGATGAAAATTAACACGGGGGCTTGGAAACAAGGAAAGATTTAATTAGGAGTATCACTTACAAAACACTTAGAAATCTGGTTTTGCTTGAAAAAACTTGCCTCTCCAGCGAGGAAGGAATGCAGATATGAGTGTGTCCCAATCCTGGTTTCCTTGCCCACCAAACCACAGCAGATTCTTCTATTTCCTTTATAGAGCAAACCCTCCTTATTGAAAATCATCCGGAATGGAAAAGCCCCGTGTTCAGTTGAAGAATGGTTTTGGTGGCTGTTTTCAAGAGGCAGTAGATAGAAGTGTTGCTTGAATGTGACAAAAGCAAGGTGCCCTGCTTGCCTTTGGCTCCTTTAGAGACCTGTTTACATTGCTTCTTACAGAGAAGCTACGCAGGACAGGAGAAAAAGGCAACTTATCTGTAAATATTCCATTTTCCCAGACCTGGGCACTGTAAACAAAACATGAATCTTTCTCGTTTCCCCATCTCTGCTGTTTTTCTGACTCCCTATAGCTCCCGTTCTTTTGTAGATCTGTCATGTCTCTTACTTTCAACTTACCTGCATCCCAGACAGACTCGGTGTCACCAGCCTTTGTAGAACAACTTATTCCAGACGTGTGAAAAACAAGAATCTGAGATTTATCGTGCTTTACCCTGAGAGCTTGAATCCTCCACTCAGTGTTGTGATTACCCCTTGCTCTATGGGTCTGTCTGTGTGGCCAATAACTGGGTTTTGCGTTTTGTGCCCTCTTCTGTACCATCTTCTTTGCACCCATCTCTCTGCATAAACTCAGAGAAGTTAATGCTGAGAAAATAACCTACTCGTTCCCAGTGTATGCCTGTCTGGGGGGTTCTGCAAAGCAAATGGTGAACAAAATGGGGGAAGGACAACTAAGTGTAACATCTCGGATCCTCCACCTGTCTCTCTGGCAACGCGACTTGATTTCGATGGCATCAGTGGGGATCAGCAGTAATTAGCCTGCTGGCAAACTGCTTTTGCTGTCTCCTTGGGCTTTGCTGTGTCCTGGTGGGACAGTGTCACCAGTCTGTCAGAGGAGTGGCACCAGTGACAGCCAATGAGAGAATGACACATGAAGAAGGGTAGCAAAGATGACTTCATTTTGACTGAACAGCTGTGACAACCTCTGACAGGATGGGCTTTTCTGATGGTTTCCAGCCACATTAGGAAGCCCTGGTTCCTGAAGCCAAGGAGTTGAGTCATCTTTTCCAAGACAGGAATTATTTTGAAGGCAACTCCTTTCCCGTAAACCACTGCCCAGCACAGCCTGGTGCAGCTGGGACCTGACGAAGGGTGTAGGTTTATGCCATAGCTGGCACGGCTCACAGGGCAGCTGCCTTCTCCTGCAGACCTGCCAGCTCTCCTTCTCTCCTTGCACATTAACTGCTGCTGGAGAAAGCTGCCTGCAGAGCCTGGAGGGAAGAGCTGGAAATGGTTTCAAACTAGAACAGGGGAGGTTTAGATTGGATATAAGGAAAAATGCTTTACAGTGAGGATGATGAGGCACTGGCACAGGTTGCCCAGAGAGGTGATGGAAGCCCTGTCTCTGGAGACATTCAAGGTCAGGCTGAACATGGCTCTGAGCACCTGATGTAGTATAGGTGTCCCTGTTCGCTGCAGGGGAGTTGGACCAGGTGGCCTTTAAGGGTCCCTTCCAACTCAAACCATTCTGATTCCTGAGCTTTCTGGGTGCTCTACTATAGATGAGAAGGGCTTTGGGTATTCCTGATAACAAACACAGAACAGATTTGGGGCTTTGCTCTGGGCTTTGCTGAGGGAAAGGCCTAGGGATCTACGATGTCATACTTTGGTTTTTCTCTGCAGCAGTGTAGGGAATGCTCCCAGCAGCCTCGTGAGCCCACTGGGATGGGAGGGTGAATCAGCAGAAGTAGAACTACTGAAGGCAGTTCTGCATCAGAAGGTGCCTCTTAGTTACATGGATTTGATAGAAAGCAAACGTTAGCTTAAAAGCAAGTAAATCGTGATTTCCTGATGCTGGGGGACACTTGAAGCCAAGCAGTGGTGCAGTGGTAGTACCAAACTTCTCCTGGGTTGGACTAGAGGAACAGTTCCCTTTGCCACAGGGTGCCAGGAAAAATACAAAGAGGAACTGCTGACGTACCCAAAGTCTCACAGCAGATGATTTCAGCTGCTGCTCCATGCCCCCTTCACCCTGCCTAGGCTGTCAGTGTGCATCTGTTGGGTGTCTGCCCGCACTCCTGGCGTGCACACCTGATTTCCTGTGCCCTTTGGATGTAGGGGGTTGCTTGGCTTTGCTTTGGTATATGCTGGGGCCAGCTTCTATAGAGTCCAGTGTAGGTGGGGCCATCACCTTAAGGCAATGCTTAAATACAAGCTTAAGTCACAGTGATTTTTAATAATGGCACTTAAATGCAAGCTGGAGGTGGGTTCAGTGCTTTCTGAAACCAGAATCGGAGCACACTGGCAGGGTCCTTTTTGATGCAGCAGGGCTGGGACAGGATTGCAGCCACTTGCAGAGGTCTCTCAAGGGCCTTTGCAAAAAAAAAAAGTGGGGATTTGGCTGTTAAAACGACGGGAATAGTCTGATGTCTTCCTCGTGTCTGGTAGCATGAATAACGCCAGCAACAACAACTCTAAAGCAAGCACTGAGCTTTTTGCTTTCTCAGAAGTATGGGAGAAAGGGAAAAAAAATGAGGAAGGAAGGGAAAACCCCTCCCCCCTTCCCTAAATATCATGCATCTCTCCCATGTTTGCGTTCCCATCACGTAGGAGACAGTACACCCCTTTGTCTGACGCACTGCTGAGGCACTCATGCTTCATTATTTATTGTTGCCCCAGCTCTGAACCCGCGGCCCCTTTTCTGCTGTTCTCTGTGCAGAGCTGCAGCCGGAGCTGCTGCCTCCAGCAGCACCAGCCAATGGTTCCCATCACCCTGCACGGGGTGGTGCTTCCAGGCTCCCATGACCTTGGTGCAGGTTGCCCAGAGATGTGGTGGGTGCTCTGTCCCTGGAGACACCCAAGGTCACACCAAGCACTGAGCATCTGATCTGGTGTAGGCGTCCCTGTTCATTGCAGGGGAGTTGGACCACATGGCCTTTAAGGGTCTCTTGCAACTCAAATGATTCTACGTGTGATGGTGCTCGCTTGGAGTCAGATCTGTTGCTGATGCAACTTTCTTTTCAAGCTGAAAGCAGTTTTGGTGTTTTTCTATGGTGAAGCAGTCTTGAATGGCGCTAGTTTCCCATGCTGCAGGTGAGAGATGACTTGACCACAACACTGGGGGGGGTTCAGAAATGATTGTGTCTGAGTGATGACAGCCGTGAGTGCCCTTGACAGCATGCTGGTTCAGCAGTTCTGTTATTAAATGTTGTGAACTGAAATAGCTTTGAAAAAGATAATAAAGAAACAGGAGGTCCTCGGCACACTGAGTCTGGTGTCTATGACAAATTGGTGCAGCATCAGGTCTGGAGAATTAAGCAGAAAGAAACCTTTGGTGTTGCAACCGGCCAGCTAGACTTCTGCTGAACTTTTGCTGTTGGTTTGGGGTGTGGACGTTGAGAAATGAGGTTTGCTGAACAGCAACTGAAAGGAGACGTTCAAGGCCACACCGGATCAGGCTCTGAGCAGCCTGATTGAGCTGTAGGTGTCCCTGTTCATTGCAGGGGAGTTGGGCCAGGTGTCCTTTAAACATCCCTTTCCACTCAAATGATTCTGTGTGCATCTGTGTATGTACTTGCATGCATATATCTGACCTGCTTGGCAGGCGGGGTACTCCACACTGGAGACTGGTGTGGTTTGGTGCTCACCTGCATCCAGGCTGCTTTCCCCCTGCAGAAGCAGAGCTGTGCCTCTGCTCTGGTAAGCACTGAGTCACCCGCCCCAGAGCTGGCAGCTGCCGAGCACTTTGGCTGCCAGTGCTGCTGCTCTGAGCCGGGCTCTGCCCCTGGAGGAGCTCTGCCTGCATCTGTGTTTCGGGAAGGCAACGCTGAGATGGGAGGGGAGCAGCGAAGCAGGTCAGCGTTTTCATCAGCTTCTTGTGCAAACCACTTACAGCAGCAGAAGGTGCTGGAAGCGGGGAGAAATGGCTCGGCAAAGGGTTGCCTCTGTGGACTTTATGGTTTCTCAGAGGCTCTTGTTTCCTCCTCTATTTGCATATGCTGTCAGTGATGAACAAAAGAGACTGTTCCTGTCCCAAAACCTGCTAAGGGGGGAGTTATGAGTTATTTATATATATGTATGTATATCAGATGAAAACCAATTTGCCTATGAGATCCATTTGGGTCTCCCTGCTCTTACTCCATCAGCAGTCTCCAGTGACCTCCAGCACCCGAGGGGAGCAGCATCTCCTGATCTCACCCATCTGGAGGCGGGGGCTCCGAGCTGCTCTGCTTTGCATGCTGGCCGTGTTTCTGCAGCTGTGAGCTGTCGGCTGGAGGAAGCCCGATGCGGGGGCGAGGAAGGGAGCTGAAGTGCTGTTAGGGAAGCATTCACGCTCCAACCTGCAATGACCGGGTTTTCATACTGGAACGAGGAAGGGTGTAGAGGTTGACAACCACTTTATTCCAGTTTCACATCTTACAACGCTGCCTTACTGACACCAAGTGCATCCCTCTTGGCAGCGGTGAACAGATAGGAAAGAACGCTAGTGATTTAGGCAGACGAAATGCCTTCCTGAAATCATAAATCCTGCTTCTTTAGGGAGTGTAGAGGATATAGAGCCTAATAAACAGTCTCAGAATTCCTTCTTTCTTTTACTCTAGGTGAAAAATGCTGCTCTATTAAGTTGCTTGATGTCAGCAGCATCCATCTCAGTGATGATTTTCCATTTGTTGCGTCTGCTAACCTATCTCTATCACCCTTAAATGAATGTTTCATTAAGGAATGCAGACAGGCACGGGAGACAGCAATTATTTGACTAATTTAGAGTTGGAATATTTTGCCAAGCTGCTTCTGGGAAAAGAATTACTCTGAGGTGTGACCTCCTTACCACTTAACCTGGAGATTTTTCTCAAGCCCAGCTGATGATCCATCTTCAGCTCTCACTGATGTATTTGTTTAGGCAGATAAGCACTGGAAGTGTATTTTCCTTCCAAAGGATTATCTTTGCCCAGAAATACTCCTAGAATCATTGAATCTTTTGGGTAGAAAGGGACCCTTAAAGGCCATCTGGTCCAACTCCCCTGCAATGAGCAGGGACACCTACACTAGATCAGGTGCTGAGAGCCACATTCAGCCTAACCTTGAATGTCTACAGGGACGGGGCTTCCACCATCTCTCTGGACAACCTGTGCCAGTGCCTCATCATCCTTACTGTAAGAAACTTCCTCCTTATACCCGGTCTAAATGTCTCCTCTTTCAGTTTGAAACTATTTCCCACTGTCCTGTGGCAACAGATCCTGCCAAAGAATCCGTCCCCTTCTTTCTTATAGTACCCCCTTTAGATACTGAAAGGCTGCTCTCAGGTTTCCCCAGAGCCTTCTCTTCTCCAGCCCGAACAGCCCCAGCTCTCTCAGGCTGTCCTCATAGGGGAGGTGCTGCGTGCATTGACCCCTAAGTGTATAGTGCTTGTCACTGATCTCCATCCAGACATTCAGCCACTGACCTCCAGCAACAGGTCACAGCGTGCCTTCCAAGCAGCTTTGAATCATGCAGTAAGTCATCAGTGTGTCCTCAAGAAGAGGAAATCCAACGTGACCAGAGTGGTGACAGTCTGGGGTGGAAGTGTAGGACCTCTGTAGGGGAAGCCCAGACAGTCTTTCTTTTCTCTAGCTGTATCCACTGTGATCATGTGTTATCTGCTGAGTTATTAAGGGATGAGGCACAGCTGTGGCTTTCATAAAGCATGTTACAAACAGCATCAGCATAACCACTCAAAAAGCATCCGGTTGCCTAATTGGGAGAGAAGCACCCTGATTAATTATTTTTTTCTCCAACACCTGCTGCAAGTAAAAAAAGCAATTATTTTGGGGTGGTGGAATGAAAATTGAGTGTGTGATAGGAATTTATGGCAATTTGGAGCAAAGCAGTGAAGTACTCTCCCTCTTCGCTGTGCCGTGTTCCTGCTCCCAGGAAAGCTGAGGGATGAGTTTGTGTCTCCTGAACAAAATGTACACTGTCACAAACAAGGCTGTGTCACAAACCCATGCAGTGACTTTGTCTCGCACTTTCAGTTTTTATTTTTTCCCCATCATTAGATATGCATGAGGCTGCGTGCCGTTTTGGTCTGGGTAGAGGCAGCCATGCGCGATGACTGAGCTCTGAGTACAAACATAACCCCATCTTGGGCAGGGAAGTTGGTGAGACAGTCAAGGAGGGAAGATTTAGGTTGGATATCAGGGGGAAGCTCTTCACAGAGAGAGTGGTGAGGTGCTGGCACAGGCTGCCCAGAGAGGCTGTGGGTGCCCCGTTCCTGGAGGTGTTCAAGGCTGGGTTGGATGGGGCCATGAGCAGCCTGGTCTGGTATTAAATGTGGAGGCTGGTGGTTCTGCATGCAGAGTGGGGTTGGAGCTTGGTGATCCTTGAGATCCCTTCCAACCCAAGCCATTCTACAATATGGTGTCTTATTACTGCAACCTTTGGCCGTGTCTTCCTGTTATACCTCCTATGCTCTATGTCATGGTCCCTTGCACAGAAGGAAACAGCAGTGATAAACGTGGGGGTTTAGGACTTGACGACACCTACTATTGCAATACTTGAACTAGAAAGCTCTCTGCAGTCATCTGTGAGAATGAACTGCCACGTTGTCTTAAGGCAGCTACTTTCCCCTCCAAAATCAAATCATTCTGGCAAAGCCAACCAAGATGATGTAGAGAAACTACAGTCAATTCGCTCTTTATTTGGAAAGAGGAGGAGAAAAAAAAAGCAGGCTTTGTAGTTGGATGTTTGGTGCCTTACTATGATCTGAATCATGTATTCAGAGAAATGCTGGAAACAAATGCTAAATGCAATTGCTGGATAGAAGCACTGAGAAGGACTAATCAGCAGGCTGTATTCTCGGGCTTGCCCAGACACATGTTCTGAAAGGAAATCATTGCTATAAAATAATTTCCATTTAATCCTTTGTGATTTTGCTTCTCGGAGGCTGCTTGGGAAAATGAAAAATCAGTACCTAAAGAGGAACGCAGCTCAGAGGTAAGCTCAGGAACTCTGTGTAATTGAAGTCTTCAGTAGACATCGTGTGTCTGGAGATTATTCTCTCCTCATCGCTATCACCATGGCTGTGGTTGAGAAGGCTGTGAAGCAGTGTCTGCCCGTGGCTCTTCTATCGCTGCTTCTTGTGGCTGGAAAACATTTGTGCCATAGGTTTGTTGAAGGAAATGAGATTCCCACAACCTTTTCCATCACCTGCCTTCCTTCAAACGGTCTCAGTCAAAATGCTTGGTGTCAATGCGGGGCGTCTAAAATAAGGAGTCTCTTTGGAAATGGGTTTTGTCTGACTGCGCTCTGTGGAGTACTGCATGCAGCTGCACTGTAGAGTATATGCTATCTACAGCAGAATATTTTTGTATCATGGGATGGTTTGGGTTGGAAGGGACCTTGTATGATCGTCCTTCCGCTAGATCAGGCTGCTCAAGGCTTTAAGTGCTTCCAGGGATGGGGCATCCACAGTTTCTCAGGACAGCCAGTGCCTCACCACCCTCTGAATAAAGGATTTCTTCTCTATATCTAACCTAAGTCTCCTCTTTCTTAGTTTAAAACCATTACTCTTGCCCCATCACTATGCTTCCTTTCAAGTTCAGTTCTTCCCCAGTCTCCTGCATGCTCCTTCAGGTACTGGAAGGACTATGGGTAATGAGGGATATAAAAGTGACAACACCCCAAGAGTAGGATGAAAAATTATCCCCTTTTTCATTATTCTTAATCCAATTCTTCAGTGGAAGTAAGCTTTTTACCGAATTCATTTATTTAATTGCTGCTGCTGGGAAGCTCCTTCATGGCATACCCGAAGTTAGGAAAGTCTGGATGTTGTGCTTTTTATTGGGGTTTAAGTTTTTCCTAGAGGGAGGGTGGTGTGCACATCCACAGCAGAGTGCTGAGAGGTGGCCTCGCTCCAGGAACCCTCATTCCACCCCATTCCCTCTGTCCTGTGGTTCGATTCTCTGCTCCAAGAGCCAAGCGTTGCTTTCAGCCCATTCAGATCAATATGGGCAGGGAAGCAAAGGGAAATGAAAGGAAGAAATAAATCTGTTTGGTTTGTGTTTTTTTTTTCCTGGCACTAAAAGCAATTGTCATATTTTTCCATTGAAAGCTGAGCAGGAGTTGGCTGGGATTTGTCAAGCTGCAAGTTCTCATACTTTTAGTAAATATTTAGGATCTGATTCACCACTGAGTCACTCTGTTATTTTTTGGACTTAATTCAGAGAAACTCTTCCATCATTGCTGTCCATCAGAGGTGCTCTCACCTTTATGTTTTAGCAAAGTGGCAAATATTTGTCCTTATAACCTCTTTTCAGAACGAGATGATGTTGCCACCTCTCCCTGTCAGGACACGGAGGGATGTGGAGGCACATATGTCACAGGCACTTCTGTTTCTGTATTTCTTTGACAGTACATCCAAAACTGGCCAAAAGCTCCGGCTGTAAGCCAATTGGGCAGCTACTGTGCTCATCTTGGTGCACTGTACAGATGTTTGCCTCTGTTGCAGGTGGAGGACAGTATGCTGGACGTGTATGACCTTGTGTATGAGGAGGTGAGGAGGAATGGCTCCAGCTCCAAGAGGCACGAGCTGACTCTCATCCATGAAGTAGTAAGTTATCTTCCAGACCTCAGAGAAGCCTTTTTTTTCTGGAGCATCTGCTCATTGATTCCAACAGGCTCTGCTTCACCAGTGCTTTAGTACTGTTTTCCTCCGGAACCAGCCTTTTGTCAAGTCTGTATGTAGTACGAGAGCAGCTGTATACACCTTCCTAGCATCCTCAGTCAAGTATAGAGAGGGTGAGAATTCTACATAATCCAACAGAGCTATTTGGACTTGATTACTTCTGTCTACCCTTGAGCCTGTTGCTGGTGAAGAACAGAGAGGGCTCTGAGCACCTGATCTAGCCGTAGGTATCCCTGTTCATTGCAGGGGAGTTGAACCAGATGACCTCTAAGGGTCCCTTCCAATTCAGATGATTCTGTGGTAACATGAGCTCTTGCAATGCTGGAAGTTGCTAGCTATCTCCCAAACCCAGTGACCTGGAATGCATAGCATGGTAGGCACCTGCTTAGCTGGGGCCACCATAATTGATGGTGAAGCAATCCTTGTCTAGTGTTGTGTGTTTAGCTTCCATCACTGTAAGTACCGCTTGCCTGTCTGCTTTGCTCCTCACAGCCCCTTTTACCCACCCTGCCCTCTCTTGCAGTTTCAGTGCTGTGGGAAGCACTCCCCACTTGGAGACACAGCTGCTGTTCAGCACACGATGTGCCATCCTGGCACAGCATGGGCTGCTGGACAGGTAAGTTGCTTCTCTGTTGCTTCTCTCCAGCCTCTTCCTTGTCTTCTGCACGTGTGGAGGTTGTGTGACAACACAGGCATGGGTCTGATGGAAAAACACTATTGAATTTATGTGGTTCTGGTCTCTAAGGCTTAAAATGTGTTCTGCTAACAGCAAATGTTGAAAGAGCACACGATGACTGTAATTCCTTTTCCCAAGGGCATTAAACAGGTATTAAAAATTTAAATGAGAAACTCATAAGGCAGGATTACGTTGTCCAGCAGTAGCTTCATCAAGCAGACTTCATACTTGGTTGCTATATGCCAATGAGGTACTGAAGAGCCCTCCGATATTAAACTGTATGTGCACTGAAGTTGTAACATAGACTTCATAGTCTGAGTAAATCTCTTATATGCTTTTTCCCACTGGAATAACAAAACTAGCATCAGAACACGAGTTGTCCCTAGGAAAAACAAATGGTGTTGCTACAGCTATGCAGAAACATTGCTGTTGTGTCTTGACGGGACAAGAGGGAACGGCCTCAAATTGCGTCAGGGGAGGTTCAAGTTGGATATTAGGGAAAATTTCTTCTCAGAAAGAGTGGTGAGGCATTTGTACAGGCTACAGGGGAGTCTCTGTGCCTGGAGGTGTTCAGGAACTGCGGAGATGTGGCACTGAGTGACATGGCTTATTGGGCAATACTAGTGGTAGGTCAACGGTTGGACTAGATGACCTTAGAGGTCTCTTCCAACCTTAATGATATGATGATTCTATGATAAGCAGTAACACAACTCTTTGATGCACCGGTATGTGTTAATCTGTGGTTTCAGCTGCCTCCTGGAAAATCCAGCCTCAAAGTGGGGTAGAACACAGCTCAAAGAGCAGGAAGAGAGGAGTAAAGCAGCCCTGGGCACTATGTGCCTTTAGTCAGCCCCACTAATGGTTTGCATTTGGTTGGAGGGAACTGCAGTATTTGGTCACTGCAGTGCATTCACTCAGGTGCTGATGCTGTGGGGCCGTAAGCCCTTTTACCTTGCTCTGCAAAGTCAAGTGTAGGATTTGTACACTCTTGAAATGACTCCTAGCTTTCACCCACTGGATTTCAGTGGGGTTGCCAGAGTGCTTAATACTAATATTAGTGCTGGTGGCACCCTCAGTGCTGAGCTGTTTGTTAGTATCTTTGGGAAACACACAGCATTATGACAAGCTCTGCTTTCCTGTCTTTTCACACCACCCTCTCCGTTTCCCGGAGGAAGAAATGACAGCACCATTTGTGCATGACCACACTAGCTGTGTGTACACACATCCTCTGCAGACTGGAACTCATCATAGTAAGAAAATCGTAGGCATACTGTAGGAATGGAAAATATACTGCAGGTGTTTGTCTGCCCACTTGAGCTGCTGCCACATTGCAAGAGGTGTCTCTCTCCTTCCAGGACTGCCTACAAGAGATACATGGCTTCCTGAAGAAGCACATGGGCTTTGTCTCCACGCTCCTGGGCATCACCATCGGCTTCACGGTAGCTGTGCCTGTTCCTACGTGCTCCTGACCCCACAGGGGACTTGTATCCTAAATAAGCCCCAAGTACCTGGGGACTTGGGGGGCTTTGAAGATGAGCACCGGAAAAATAGGTGGTGATGGCCTCCACCATGGAAATTAGAAAATAAATAGGTTTTATCTTCTGTAGTATCTCCATGCTGCTCTTAAGATGGGGAAAGTTCTCCTGGCCAGCGTGTATTTAGGGATTTGGGTGCACCTTGACACAATAAAGATTAGAAGACTTCATCTCAAGAAAACCCAGAGGATCACAATATTTTTTTTGTATTTCATACTGCTAGTAGTAAGCTAGGAAAGCCATCAGGCAATGTTATAGGTACATTTCTACTTACATGGAATTACGTACATGCACACGGAGCTTTAGCATTAAGGCTTTATTGGATCTTAGCACCGCTGAGCTCTTGCTCAGAAAATCCTCAGGACGTATAGCTGATGCATAATGGAAAGTCATGTATGGATATTTGGTGTTGCTTTCTAATTATCCTTTGGTGTAGGAGAAATTTTGCTTAAGCTATATCCACGCTGAAGTGGAGTGTTTTGTGTTTTTCTATTTGTATACTTGTATTATCCCACATTTTCCCCCACAACTTGATGTTATAGCCAGATAATGCAAGAAAGCCTTTGAAGTGTGCACTAAAGGAAATCCCACCATGAGAGTGGCCATTGTGATAGCAGGATGCAGAGCAAACCGAGCCAGCTGGGACCATGGCTCTGATGTCCCCATCCCTGGAGCAGACATGTCCCCACCGGTTTGCACAATGAGGCCAACGCAGAGCATGTTGTTGCAGCCCTTCTTACGCCTCCTGCAACATCCTCACTTTGATAAGCTGCCTGTGCAAATCCTGAGACGTGATCAGACACAGCACCGTGTACTCGTCGGAAAAGCACGGTACAAAGGAAGCGTGCTATCTTCTGCACTTGCACTGTGCATGTGTTGGGGGCTTATTTTTGTTGGTTTTTATTTTATTCCAGACAATGCACGAGGATTCTCTTTTTCTCCCTCTGTTATGTACACAAAGTGCTATTACGAGTTTGTTTGCATGGAGGGTCATTTTGAGGAAGGAGTTTGAAGTCTGAGTTTCCTGGCTTCTTCTCGCTTTTGGATATTTTTAGGACTGAGCTTGAGCCGTGCTGTGCTAATTCCAAACAGATGCTTTAACCACATGGGTTTTTTTTTTTTCCTCTGTCCCATGTTGGAATTGATATTTGCCCTTTTAGTGGAAAAGAGCTCCCTCAAGAACAGTCTGACACTTTCATACATAACAAGTTCAGAAGTGCCAATCGAACCAGCAGGCAACACTTAGGATCACTTATTCTCACAGCTGGAGCATCCTCCTCCATTCAGCATTTAATTGTTTGCCCATCTTGTCTATTTCCTTTTAGGTTTATGGGATGGTTCTGACTTCTTTCCTCTGGTTCTCCATCCACTTCAGCAACAACCTGGAGAGGAAAGGCAAATACACCTTGCGAGGAAGGTAGAAGCCTGTCTCCCAGGCTTCCCAACCAGGCAGATAAAACTGTCAGTGCAGGTCAGTGCCTGGAGTCCTCTACCAAACCTCTGGGTAGGTGTTGCATTGCTCACCTGTGTGCATTTCCAAGCTGCATCATCCGGGTGAAACTCTGCAGAACAGCAGTCCTGCATCTTCACCAAAAATGGATGAGGACTGAGATGCACCTGGGCTTGGAGATGCAGGTTGCCTCCTCAAGAGAAGGATGGGGTGTAGCACAAGGAGAACACACACAACCCCCTAGGACACGACCTAAAGGAAGTCTATCCAAACTCACAGCATTAAAACAAACTTCTGTGCTGTCATATGAGAAGTTTCCTGTGACCCCAGAAGATGTGACTTCTCTAGGGCAAGAGCTTTGGACTGCAGCATGGGACTGATCTGCCATTGGCAAATACGTGTACGCTGGGTGTGGTACTGAAAAACAGGGAGCTGTGCTCTCCTACCTGGGACAATGCTCATCGTTGCCTTTGGAGAGGTTTCAGACCACCCCAGAAGTACATCAGCACCCAACCATCACTACAGTTTTTTCCCCTCTATCAAAATGTTGCTGGACTTCTTGGTATAAGTTAAGAATAATCAGAAAGCAGTGTATGAGTTTTGAAACAGCCCAGCAGAATAAAGGACACAGGCCTCTGCATCTCCCCTCTTGGAGTTTTTGGGACTCTTAGGATTAGGTCAGCCTTCTAGATGCTGCGCTAATTTCATGTGGGCTCCTTCAACGTACTGCCTCCATTCTGTCTCTTTCTGGCTTCGCTAACCTACCACACTGCTGTGAAATACAAAAGGACTTTGATATTGAACATATGCAGGGCTTGTGTTTAAATTAAGGAGAAACAGACTGATCTCCAGCCGTGTAAAACACAACAATGTCCACTTCCTCTTCTCTCCTCCTTACCAACAATAAGGAGGAATTTGAAAAGCCTCAGCCAGCTGAACACCTCAGGCGAGCTGAAATGATGGCATCCTGGTGTGCTTTGCCCTCGTTGCAAGGAGGCAGAGCCACTTCTGAGCTGAAAACCATCACAGCAATAGATTTAGTTTCTGCTGGAAAGTCTGCTGAGCTGCAGCGACGGCAAATGTCCGTTGAAGCAGCTTTCACCTCCCTCCTTCGTTGTGACATTTACCTGTGAAAACAGTAAGTGGCAGTTGAGATTGTCTCAGCTTCCGGAGATGATATCATCTCATCTCATCAAGATAAAAGAGGAAAACCCCATGCTGATGTTCAGGACAGTTCCGGGCCCTCTGTGTGGACTGCTGCATGTGTGAAAACAGTATTTTAGCCTGCAGTCTCTCCCCAGACCTGGTTAGCATTTGAACACGGTTGCAGATGTTTTGTATTGGAAAGAATGGCATCGAGAGAGGAAGAGCCAGGGCTCCTTGTCCCTCTCCCCTGGTACAAGCAGAGCTTTAATGGAGGCTTTGGAGGCAAGATCAAGTCCAAAGCACTGTGGAACATCATCCAGCTCTCTCCTGGCAGTCACCAGCCCCATTCGAGCAGGAGTTTAGTGGTAATGTGCTTACCATGCAGCTGCACCTGCAAACATATCCACTTACTGGTGGTGGGAAGAGATTCAGAGATATGTGTATAGGGGTTCTTAAGTACATCACCCTCCACAGAGACAGTCTCTACTGTGAGCTCTGGCTGTTATTGTCAAGACTACTGCTGTTGTCATTCCTCAGACCAGCTGGCAGCAGACACGACACCTGGTGTCCTCAATAAAAACCGATCTCTTGCTGAAGGCTGTAATTCCTTCTCTTCTACGTTACACAGTGCTGGGCTGTTTGCAATGGGCTGCCCTCGGTGAGCCTTGTGGTACTGGGAAGGGATGTTCCCCATGCAGCTGCATGTGCCTTAGCACCAAGGGCACTTCTTCCCAACAAGGTAGGCTGGAAGTCCCCCTCCTTCCACTGCTCTATAGCCACAGCTGGGGTTTGAAACACTTGTTCTATATATATACATCTATATATATACACCTGGCTCTTGGTTCCCATTTCACAGGGAAGGCTGCAACCCTCGTATGCCTCCTCTCTTACCCAGCCATGGAGGAGGGATAGTAACGGGGACAGAGGGGTCAAAGCCTTCCATACAACTCACCATGTGCTTGCAGACAGCCTGGCCATGCTTTCTAAGGCCACAGCTTGATTATATCAAGCAGTAGGTGCAGCTTTTTGCATTCACTTCTCAAGCAGCGCTACTGGCAAGGAGGAAAAGGCCTCACACAGCAGCTGAGGATGTGTGGGTCTTCTGCACAGCAGAAATGAAAGACCAAGGATTCAGAGCCCTTGTGCAAGCCTAGGTTAAGCAGTTAAGCTGAGCCTGAAGAGGAAGTTGATTGTGGGGACAGTGGGAATCTTTCAGGCTTCAAATTTCTTTGCTATACCCTGTCCCCAATGCTGGCTGCCACCAAATTATAACTTCCCCTTTGCTGTGCAATCCGAATTCAAACCCTGAACTCAAGCTGTTAAGTGGGTCCTTCTGAAGCCTCGTAACGTGGCAAACTTGGGTGAGAGGGCTCAGCAGAGCCCAGGCTCACTGCTAACTCTCACTGTTGACTTCCTTTAGGTTGCCTGTACCTTCCTAAGGCAAACTCCCCCTCTTGCTCTCCTTAGCATCACTGAGCACCTCTGTTGTTTAACCCTGAGGCACACCAGCTTGCTTGCGGATAGGCTGGTTTTCTTTTTAACCGTGTTACATCAGCACTGAGCTGTTGCAGCCTCTATTCACCTGCTAATGAATTATACATGGGGGGCACAGCAGCAGTTCCCCAGGCTGCTGAACTGGGCTCTCACCTTCCTGGCTGTGCTGGGGAGGAAGAGGAAATGTCTGTGCTGAAATAGGAACCCGTTTGGGTTTGCTTTCTCCCTCCTAGTTGCAAGCGGTGCCTCTGGAAACAGCCCCTGCACCAAAACAACAGCAGCTCTGGAAGCTGCTGCTGCCCTTCACCACCTCTCTCCTTCTCCTCTTTATATAACCTGTCTGTCACCATAGATACCCTGCTGTAAATATTTAAAGTGTCAGTCAGTGTGGAGGGAACAGCTGCAGGAGTTATCAGAAGCAGAGACTCAAGGTGAAGCTACAGGTCTCCGCTTACCCAGCAAGGGAACATGGGCATGCAGCAAGCAAAGACGGATGGGAAGCTCTCTGCCCTGCTCTCCCCACCAGAGCCAGCTCCACTGTCCCCCCCCAGTGATGTCTCACTGTGTGGGAGCAGGAGGAGCATCACCATGGCCTGATTTTTGGGTGGCCCTGTGTGGAGCCAGGAGATAGACTCAACGATCCCTAAGGGTCTCTTCCAACTTGGAAGGTTCTATAACTCTATATGCTTCAGCCCAGAGCTCATCTACCCCACACAGCCCATAAATGGGGACCCTGTGGTTGATGAGGCTTTTCCCAGAGCCCAGCTGGGGTCTGTGAAGGGTGAAGCTGCTGGTGTTCCCCTGCAGAAATCATCAGGAAGGCATGGGGCCGGGACGCAGATGAGTCATACTCATAGACGGCTGTGCCAAAATCACAAGCATGACACTGACCTTTATAACAGCATCAAAAAGAGGGAAGGAAAAGGAAGAGAAGGGAGGTAGACCAGCAGATGGAAGAAACACACGGAGCACCTCTGTTCTCTGCTGCCTTACTCCGCTCAAAAACATTAACAGCGAAAGCACGCTTAAATGGCTGCTCCGAGGGGTTGGTTTGGTTTCTAATTGTTTTTTTTCTCCTTTTTTAACTTCCCCCATAGGTATTTGCTTCATAGGTTTGCCCCCTGGGTAAGCAAACTGGTGTTAACAGCGTGCCCCACAGAGCACCTGAATTTAACCCGTCCTCTGAACGAGGGAATTCCCCGGCCCTGCGCACAGCACCTGCACTCCATTCCAGGATGTGACAAGCACGGATTTGTGCAAATCAGTTCAGCTTACAGAGCAGCCTGCTTGGAAAGATCCGGTAAAGCCACTGGGAGACTTTGAAATGCATTCCTGATACTTTGTAGACTGTACAGCATGGGGAGGGGGGGAAAGGCTGCATGTGATAGTGCGCACTTGCTTGAGAAACACACTGCGTTACCTTGACACTGTAACGTGTTGGTGTTTGTTTTGTTGGTTTGGTTTTTATTCCTGTGCCCAGGTCAAAGTTTCCAAGCACGCTCAGCTGAGCTGCTGGGAGGTAAATAGGTTGATAGAAGAGAGGGATATTTGGACAAAGTTTGAAATCCTTCTCCGCTGCTGAGCTGCAGGGAGGTTCTGGTGGGGTGAGCAGGTGGGTGAACCTCGTTTAGACCCCAGAGCTGGGTGCTGTAGGAGATGGGAGCTGTGACCCTCGAGCTGGGGTCCTGGACACTGTGTGGTTCAGGCACGGGGATGCCCCAGCAATAGGAACGCATCAGCTCTGAGCCAGATTGTTTAGCATTTGGAGTGTATGAAAAGTTACGTTTCTCGTCTTCTGCTTTCCGTAAGATAAGGCAGAAAGCAAACAGCCACGATACCACCTTCCAAATACCCCAAGTTCCCCATAGGTGGCTCCACTGCCAGTTTGGTGGTAGTGATTGCAGTGCGGCTAGCAGCTTCCCAGCATGCAGACGCTGATTTGACAATCTTTCCTTCCTAACCCCGGCTCTGGTTGTGCTGCTGCTGAGGCCTTATCAGTCTGCAGCAAACCCTGCTTGTTTCGGGCAGAAAGCAAGGCACTGTGGGGTCCTGTGTCACAGCAGGGGAACAAATTTGGGATCCCGTCATTATCCTTTGGATCAACGAGCTGGATCCAGGCAGGATTACACCGAATAGCCAACAATTTGGTCTATCAGCTAGTGCATGAATACCCCTGTGAGCCTCCAGCTTCATTGGTAAGGCCAAATGAGTGAATGGGGCTTAGAGACAAAGGGTTTATGCATCCATGACAAGCCCACAATTGGGGATGCACTCAGTGCTAGTAATTGAGGAACTGGGCCAGCTTCTGTTCTGCCTCAGTCCTCACTGGGTGCACAGCTGGTGCAGAGGGCAAAGCAGGGTTCAGCAGGCACCAGGGGTGCTGTCTGAGCACCTGAACTCACTTCTATTTTTTCTTTCTTGTAGACATTTAAGGTCTTGCCCTCCATCAGGCTTTTGTGTTCTGAGTTCTGTTCTGACTTCATGGTATCCCAGCCCTAAAAGAAGCAACCGTGCCTGCTGGATGCACAGCGGGGTGAGAGCAGGGATGCACAGAGGAACCAAAGTGGGGTTAGCTTGGAAGATGGGGAAACCTTCTCCTGGTTCTGCGGTGCTGCTTTTTGCCTTTTAAAATTAAACTTCCAAGCTGCAACATGAGGGATGCTAAAAATGTCAGCACGTGTGACACAGATCTCTTGGATGGTGAGCCCTGAAATACCCCCAGATGGGTGAGGAAAGGAGCAAAGCAAGCACGGTAAGTGCTTCTGTGCAATTTGGGGGTGATCTTTTGGGAAGATGGGGTGAGTTTGAGTGGAAGAGCAAGTGGGAAAAAGGTGCGGGGGGTGGGAAGGCTACCAGAGGGGCAAAGAAGAACGGGGAAAGGGAAAAGAAAAACCTTTGCTTTAGAGGGACCCCGCCCCTCGGGAGGAGGGGGCAGGGGGCGGCCCTTCCTCTCCCTCCCCGCCACCGCCCAGCTTGGCCTCAGACCGGGAGCTGCCGCCGCCGAAGCCGCCATGGGGGTGGAAGGCTGCACCAAGTGCATCAAATATCTGCTCTTCGTCTTCAACTTCATCTTCTGGGTGAGCCCCAGCGCGGCGGGGGCGGTTGGGCTGCACGTCCTGCTAGAGCCGGGGTTTTTCCATTCCTTCCCCCCCCCCCCCACCAACCAACCAGCCCCCGTGTTGCGCTTTGCACCCTGCTATCAGGGTTTTGGTCGGCGGGGAGCGTTTATCCTTTGCTATTTTTTTTTTTTTTTATGCGTGGCAAACGCAGCTTTATTTATTTATGTATTTATTCACGCGGCACGTCTATATATACTCGCGTAGATGGATATATTTTTACGTATGCGGATCCTCGGCACAAGGGCGGGGGTTCGGCTCGGCTCTGCTCGGCTCGCTGTCCTCTCCCCGCACGCCTCATTGCCCCTGGGTTTTTCGGTTGCTGAGGGCTGGATGGGCTGAGCCGCCCCCCGTGCGGAGGGGACGCGTAAAGCGGGGGAGGTTGGGGCCGGTGCTGCCCCTCGCAGCCTGGAGCGGACCTGGAGGTAGGGCTGGGCGCTGCCTCTGGGAACTTAGTGGAGCCGGCGGATGTTCCCAGGGTGCTGAGGTTTGCTTTCCTGAGAAAGTTTCTCGTGGAATAATTCGTCTGCCTGGGTACGGTGGTGGCAGCGGGTCCTCCTGCGGGGGAGGAAGGTCACCATTAGCGTCCCTGCCCGTTTTTCCCCAATTCTGGGTCAGGCGCTGACGCGTCAGGGAGCAGTGGAGACGCTCCCCAATCCAGCCTGGTTTGAGACTGTGCTTTGCCTTGCTTCTCACATAGCAGTGACCGAGGAAGGCTGACGAGCGGTGACGACAGTGGCATTAATTGATATCCGACGCTGTGCCAGCTGCAGGATGAGCTGGGACCGTCCTCCT
The DNA here is from genome assembly GCF_016699485.2 of Gallus gallus. NCBI lineage: Eukaryota > Metazoa > Chordata > Aves > Galliformes > Phasianidae > Gallus > Gallus gallus. Next base: position 13,252,425 of record NC_052536.1, on the reverse strand, counting down.
CCCTCTCTAGGCGGCAGGACGGGGCTGTGCCTCCCTGGGCTGCTCCCCCACAAGCCTCGGTGCCTATCCGGGGGCTTTGCTTCCCTCCTGCTCCTAGCTTCCTGCCATTCTTGTTGCAAAAGTGTGGATGCAGAAAGGAAGGGTCCCGTGGGGACAGGAAGGATACAGGAGGGCCCTGTGCTGCTGCTGTTCCTGGGCAGGCTCCCTTACTTGTGCTGTATACCTAACTCTTAGTAAACCATCCTTTTTAATTAAAGGGCAATGCCAGATCCATTTTCCTTCCCTTTATGGCTTCTGGTGCCTGCTCTGCAAAGTGCTGCCCGGGACTTTGCCAGCCAGCAGTTGATTCATGGGGCTGCTTCCTGTACCAATGCTTTTCATGAGGCTGGCAGGCTCTGGGGTGGCCAAACAACAGGTCTGATGGCTTTCAGACCCTTCTGGTTTTCCGCTAGCGGGAGTCGAGGGGAACTGTAAGGTTTAGCGCCTCATCATTGCGGTGAGCAGCAAGCCTAATGCCTCCATCTATGGGTGGTGGATGCTTTGGTCACTAACCCATCGTGAAGACCTGTGATATCTTCAGAGGGAGGAAGCAGCGCCGAAGGGCTTATCCTGGGGTGCTCAGGCTGCTGGCAGGGCAGCTATGTGGGTGTTCCAGCCCTTGGGAGATGTGGGATGAGGAACTCGGGGTGGTGTTGGTGCCAGCCGCTTGGTATGCAAGGGCTGTGGGACTGCTCTGTTGCTTGTTGTGTGCTTGGCACTGAGTCGAAAGCAAATGCGAGGCAAAACAGGGAGCTTGGCAGGCACCGGGGCTTGGCCGCATGCAAAAAGGCAGCTCGCTCCGGGGGAGGAAAGGAAGTAATTCTAAGCCTTAGCTGTGTTAACAAGTAAGAAAGAAGCTGATAACTTTTTGAAGTGGCCCAATTGTCCTGCTGGGGTGTAAATAAACGGACACCCCCGTAGCGGTGCGGGGGCATAACAAAGCCGCCGTGTTGGGAAGCAAAAGTACAATGTTGCTTCAGCACCAGTTGCCCTAAGCGCCTTGGCAGCCTCCTCTGCCTGAGATTTCTCTCTTCTTGGGGCTTTCTTTGCCTTGTGCTTGTGTTTTAGGAAGAACCGGGCTGTTTTGCTGGCTGGGGCGTGCAGCTGGGCCAGGGAGCACACATAGGATTGCTTGCACATTGCTCGTGTGTGCTGAAGGGTACTGGGAAGGAGAGTCCTGAGGCTGCTCAGAGCTTTCTGAAGCTCCAGAAGACCTGTGGCACCTCCAGTAGAGTTGTGCTGGGTTGTAGTGTGATGAAAGTGGGCAGACATCGTTAGGGTGGTGGAAGAGGACAAAGGCAGCTCCAGGAGAGCCTCACCCCACTGACAGAACACAGGGATAATAAAGGAAAGGTTTTGTGCACCACAAGCTTGGCCTGAAAGCTTGGTAGAAATACTTGAACCCCGTTTCTGTTTTTTCTTGCATGGCTGAATTAGGCAGCATACATGTGATATTTGAGAGCCACAGGGAGCGGTGACTTTTGGGAGATGGCCAGCTGTCGGCAAAGGGTGCTGGGTTATCAGGTGGCCGTGGAGCAAGCTGCCAAGCTCAGGCCCTGAGGTGTCGCTGATGGAAGGGCCTCAGTGTGGTCCAGGTTGGGGCTGGCACATTGGGCCGGAGCCACTTTTATATACCTTGAGAGGCCAAAGGGAGGCCCAAGAGGTCTTTCAAAACGTGATTAAACGTAACCAGAGAGGAATCAGCCTGCTCTCAACCGGCCCATCAGCTAACATGGCCCTCCAGGCCCAGCACACCACCACTTGCTCCGGTGAGGGGTCTGGTTCAAAGAGCTCGCTTCTGGCATGGTGGTGACAAGTTGATGGTTGGACTAGATGATCTTAGTGGTCTTTTCCAACCATAATGGTTCTGTGATTCCATCCTCCCTTCCATGTACACATAGCTATTTTCTCCTACGCGTGCTGAGTTGTCTGTGGTATGGGTGGGCATGAAAAGGAGGAGCACAGGGGGAATGCGAAAGTGGAAGACCGTGCATTACAAGAGCAGGTGAAGTTGCTGAGTATTCTCTTAACAATTCTGGGGAAATTCTGCTGGTTGACTGCCAGCTTGCAAATCACTCATGCAGACATTTGGTGACACTGAGGAAGGTGGCAAGCCTGCACTTCCTCAGCCCTCGGTGGCAGCCCCATGGGGACGGTCATGCTTCAGGGCTCGTTCCCCCCGTCACAGCAAGGCTTTAAATGAGGTTTAAAATAAGGAATGGAAACCCAGTGAGAGAGATGGAGGTTGGTGTGGTGCAGGGCCCAAAGGCTCTGCTCAGAAGCAGCCTAGCAAGTTCGTAGAAACAGTTTGAGTCTTGTTTGAGTTGCAGCCCCACACGCATGCCTGGACTGGAAATTGCTTAAACAGCGTTAGTCACAGTGTGTCACAGGCTTTTCCAGTGCAGTGGGGTTTATGTTTTGATCCTCGGTCTCCCTGGGAATCGCAGTGTTGGAAACACTGTGGGCAGAAGTCTTTGCCAGCATCTTGCTGTAGTGACGTGTTGGGAATGCACAGTGCAGCGTATTTCCACGTGCCTCGGCGGCATCTCGCTGTGATGTTTCTGGGCTATTGTGTGAACATAACCGTACCTGTGAGCCCTTTGGTGTCTGCCTGCAGGAGCTCATTGAAACAGTGCTCCGTCCCATGGCACTACCTGCCTTCGCTGCCCGAGGTCGGAGCATCGCTGCCAGCTGAGGGGCTGCCGTGTTCCTGTGGTTCATCTGTCAGACACCATAACGCTCACCTCCTGTGAGAGCGCATACACGCCTTAGGAGCACTTTGATGCCGTGATGGAAAGCGCTGTGTGGGTGTGTGTTATTAAAAAGGGAAAGAAGTTGTATTACTGGTGGAGCTAAACACTGATGTGTGTGGGCCAAACTGATTCTAAAGATGTATCTGAAAGTGTTTTCTTGTACTGCTGGGGCGATTAACCCTTGCTGGTGGGTGCCAGTGCCTGAAGCAGATGCCCCACCAGTGTGCGGGGACACGGGGCTCTCGCCCTTCCCCTCCTCCTCCTTGGGCTGTGTTTGGCACCCAGCCTACCGCTACTCCGGGAGTGTTCCTCTGGGTCTGTTTGGAAGGGCCTCACAGTGTTGTTGGGCTGGTAACTATAGGCACCAGTGGAGAACTTGGTCCTGCTCCGCTGCTCTATTAATAGCGGCTGCTGGAAAGTGGCCATGGCTGAGCTGCTCCAGGCAGAGCATGGACAGAACGCTGCCTTCGTCCCGTGCATGAAGAAAACGGGTCTTTCTGCTTCATTTTTGCCTCAGTTTCTGAACATACTTAGCCTGCCCATTTTTAGCCACGTGGCCTGACCTTCGTCAGCCACCGGAGATGATGATATCAGGAGATGATGGAAAGGTCTCATCTCTACTTTCCAAAAGAAGTGTTCTGGCTTGCAAGTGCCTGTGTCAAATTCATTGAAGATTTTTAAGCTCAGTGGCTTTGTTCAGTTGAATTGTATCTTCCCTTATCTGATTTAAGTCACTTCCCCTGCTTACATTTAACCCTGATTTATCAATCACTTCTTGTCTGCTTGCGTGGTGAGCTGCTTCATCCTTCCATGCCCTCGCTCCCCATGCCTCAGACTGAGTGAGGAAGGTGGTGTCCCAGCAGGAGGGCCAGCCACGTCCATGGGAAGCTGCACTGCTAAAAATACAGCATTGTGAAACACCAGCACCGACGTAACCGTTCTTTTCCTTGGGGCCGGGCTGCAGGATGTCTGTTGCGCTTTGGTCAAGGAGCCCTATAGCCACAGCTGCTTCTTTCTCCTTCTCCTCCCTGCTAGGAAAGCTATTGGGGAGAGGGGTGGAGAAAGGCAGCAGGAGGAAGAAGGGTGGTAACAGCAGAAAAACTGAGAGTGATACACATCCTCGTGTGCACAAGCATCATCTGGTATAGGGATTCCCGATGTTCACGGCAAGAGGAGGAATGTGCCTTATGCTCTTAAAGCGTGGCAGTTTGCTTCTTTATCACAATGAAGTGATGCCCCATCTCCTGGATTGTGTGTCTCAGGAGGTTGCCATTCCCCCTGTGCCAGCTAGCAGCCTCGGACACATCTCGGGTAGGCAGGATCCAGCTAGAAAAGCCTGGCTGTCCGAGGCAGAAGCAGTAAATCTCAGGAAGCTGGAACAGAGCAGCAAAGAGGAAACAGCAGAAGTGCCATGGTCGGCCCTTCTATGCCAGTACACTGTGCCCTTTGGGGTGTAAAGCCCAGGAACAGCTCCTTGGGCAGGAGGAGGGTGGAGGAGGTGTTGTCTTTGTATTTTCTTTTCTTATGAGGTTTTTCTGGATTTTTAATATTATTTGTAAAATAAAGGCAGGAAAAAGCACGAGCACAGGGGGACTGTCAGTTAGAGGGGTCATGTTGTGGAAACCACATCTAAGAGGAATGCAGCAGGAGCTTTGCTGAAATTGAAGCTTTTACTATTGCTCCCATTAGAGCAGTCCCCAAAAACACAAATCAGGCCTGTGCTGGGTTTGTGTTTGCAATGAGTCTCAGAGACCTTATGGTCTGAACAGCATGACAAGGAAAAAGGAATTCAATAGCGTGCATGAGGTGATGGATGCCTACAGGAAAAAAGGGGAAATCTAGGCATTGAGGCTATGCAGCTTGGAGACCAGGAAGGCACCCAGGGGAACTGGGGTGTTCTGAGTACCAATGCAATGTAAATGCTGCACGTCCCAGCAGACACAGGGTTACTCCAACACACCAGCAGGGTTTTCTCCCTCTTGTTTTCATTCCTTTGGAAAGATGCCGTTGTTGCATTCTGTGCTGCTCGGTGGTAGAAGGATGTATGATTTTCATGGAAAAAGTTACTCAGCGTAGCCCAAATCCTGTTTTCATTAGTGAGTGAATGTCGTTTGCTCTTAGGAAATGCAGCTGCTGTTGGATTGAAACTTCCAGCCGAAGGTCCTCTGTTTAAAAAATGCTTTTCTTTCTGGGTTGTTCTCTAATTGGAAAAAAAAAACCCACATTATTCTGCTGGACCCTGACTTTCTGTGGCAATCCAGTGCTCTGTTTCCCCTTCCGTGCTCTCCTTCCTCTCTTCTTGTTTCCTTCCCCACTGAATCCCAAGCGTGGCCGAGTTCTTTGCCACGTTCAGGAGATGGGTTGTTTGCAATGGCATCCATGAATCTGAGGACCACCCCCCTCCTTCCCAGAGGATAAGTGGACACAGGCTTTGTTATGTTCTCAGACAATGAGCAAGCAATGCTGGGCTCAATTTGGGGTGATGCCGCCGGCTGCATTACTTGGAGCCCAGCCGGGGCGCTGGCTGCCACCGTGGCACATCCATAGCCAGGGCTGGGAGAGCCACAGTGGAGGGAGCCTGCAAGCAGGGAGGTGGCGTTGATCTCTGGGGACAAGTGCTAAAGGTGGTCACTGTGAGGAGCAAAGCCTTTCCTCTTTGCCCTCCTCAATTGCCCAAAAGGTGCAGGTGGGGATTTTATGCCAGGAGCCACAAGGTCAGCTTGCCCAGGGGGCTCTGCACGGGCTGTGTGCTCGCCCAACTATGGGAACACCCCAACGAAACAAAGTCTTGGTTGGCATTTGTAGGAATCAGCAAGGGAGAAACTCACCCCCTGGCCTAAGGAGGAGCGAGACTGAGTTGAATGCAAAGGAGCCTTTTTTGGAAATCTCAGCCCACGTGCGTTCGGTTAAGCACTGCTGCACTCGCACAGCTGAGGACTTTGCACTTTTCCTAAACAAAATCTGTGTTCATTTTTTTAAGTGTGACCATGACCCACCTCAGACCCTTCTGAAAAACACTGTGCACCCAATTCTGTAGTTTTCAGGAGTTATCTTCCCGTTTTGTACACATGCTCTTTTTTAAGATGAGTGAATGGGGGCTGCCACGGAAAGCACAGCGAGTCCTGCTGGAAGTCCGCTCTGCCAGGGAGAAATAACTGGACGTTAAAGCCACCCACAGGTCATCGTCGTGCTCCTACCTGAGTGTTCAGGTCTGGCCATGGGTAACGTGTGGCTCTGCTCTCTCTGCAGCTGGCCGGGGGCATCATCCTGGGAGTAGCCCTGTGGCTCCGCCATGACTCGCAGACCACCAACATCCTCTACCTGCAGCTGGGTGACAAGCAGGCTCCCAACACCTTCTATGTCGGTGAGTAGTGCTGGGACGGGGGCAGAAGGGAGGGCTCGAGATACCTGCTGCCGACCTGATATTCTCTGTATTGCCCTGTTCTGTGGTGATCATTTGTGGGTTGCACAGGTGGAGTGAGGACCGGTCCCAGAACTCCTCAGATCAGTGACACGGAAAGTATGTGTCTGTATATCAGGGGAAGGCGGAGGTCTGAGTCTGTTCCTCTTCTTGTCTGTAGCTGTTTACATTCCATTTGCCCATCGAGTGGTGTATCATAGAATCGCAGAATGGCTTGAGTTGGAAGGGACCTTCAAGTCCACCCAGTTCCAACCCCTGCCATGGGCACGGCTGTCCCCCACCAGCTCAGGCTGCCCAGGGCCCCATCCATCCAGCCTGGCCTTGAACACCTCCAGGTATGAGGCATCCACAGTTTCTCTGGGAAGCTGTGCCAGTGCCTCAGCACCCTCTGGGGAAAGAATTTCTCCTCACCTAAATCTCTCCTCTTTTAGTTTAAAAACCATGCCCAAGCCCTTCTGCCCAGCTGTGCATGGCTGCCAGCGATGCTCCTGCTGTCAGCAGCAGTGGGTTTTGCTCCCTCCTGCCTCGTACCCAGAGCTGTATTTAAAGCATTTCCCCTTTGTATGTTTTACATTAATAATAATAAAAAAAAAAAGTTAAACATTTTCCTTTCCAGGAGCTGATCCAAACACCTCCTTCCTTGAGAGGCCAAATGGATGTGTCCCAAAAGACACTTCTCCAAAACCTATGAGCATCCTTTGCTTTTCAGCTTATTTATTCACTTTCTGTCCTTGCCCTTTGCTGTTTGGATGCAGGTGGGGAGTGCACAGCAGCAGCAAGCCAAGCCCCCCAGCCCTGCTGGCTCCCAGTGCTGCAAGCAGCCCAGCCACACGGCTCCTGCTCTGTTTAAAGTTATAGTCAGCAACACTCTGCCTGGATTCCTTCTGGTGGCTGTAATTTCCATGCAGTAATAATAGCAAAGCGTTTCTTTCAGCCGCTGTCTCTCTTAGCCAGCCCTCTTCAGCCTGAAGTCTGGGATTCTGTTTTTCTCCTTTTACTCCTCTTTTTCCCCCAGCAACTGGCATGCCCACCTCCCCCACCCCCCCTTTCTCCCGGCCATCCAACAACCACACAGTCTTCCAGCCTTGGAGACCTCTCCCTTGAGCCCAGGACTAGCCTCTAGACATGTTTTTTTCACCTTCAAGCTGTTTTTTTGGTGGCTTCCAGGGCCTGTAGGGAGGCTGTAATGCTGGGCAGGCCTTGCTGTGGGATGGGGAACACAATGGAACAGTCAGCGGGGGCAAATGTGCACAGTGGGGTTTTTATATGGGGGAGGGAGTGGTACTTTGCTACCTTCTGGTTTTTCTGTTGTATCCTTCTTCCCCATCAGAAAAAAAAAGGAGCTGTTTTGTAAAGCTTGTTATAGCCACATGTGTGCTGGGAGAAGAAAAACAATACTGCATGTGGGGTTGGGCAGCAATGGAGAACCGAGAGGAGGAGGATGTGGGGAGTGAGGCGTGATGCCTCTCTGCCTTCAGCCTGTGGCAGGGCTTTTTGTCTCCCCAGAAGTAAAGGAGAAGCAAAACAACTTGCCACCACAACCCTCTCCCCCTGCAGGTCCCATCCTGGAGAGCTGACGCTGCAACAAGGGGTAGGGCAGCTGCTTTGGGGCTTCCAAGAGCCAGCGAGTCTGGGGATGGGCATCTCTGGGGTGCCATAACTTCATACTTTTGAGGCTGCAGAGGAAAGTGCTTGCTCTCCTTCCAAGCTTATGGTTTTACGGTGTGCAATTTCTGAGGTGATTTGACTTGCTAGGGGGTTCTGCTGGCATTGGTGAGCGTGGTGGTTATTTTGCCTGGCAGAGGGAGCCTGGGCATGCTGCTACATGCACATCGGTTGGAAGCCCTCACATGCAAGTCACCCTACGGAGAGGTAGCGTGAGCCAGCGGTGGGAGCTGGGTGCCTCACAGCCATCCCTGCTGGCAGCTGTTCTGAGAGAGCAGCTGGGTTTCCTCCTGCTTTTCCCTTTCCCTTTAGTTGTGGATTTCAGTCAAAAACCTGTCCTGAAATACGTTGCTAGCCAATCAGCAACCAGCCTTCAGAATAGCTCGCAGCACTGACTAACTGAATGCTAACAACTGGCTAACCATTTCCTAGATATCTGGTGACCCCCTGCATAAAGAACCATCTTCTTTTTCAAAAGAGCAGCGCTGTGAGAGCCTCTCTGCCGGCTGCTCTCGGCGTTCCAAACTGGGCAATGTGCACCCAGCTGTTCCCAACTGGGAAGGAGCAGCACGACCCGCTGCTTTCATTGCCTAATCCCTGGGCCTCGGGCCAAGCATGAAGCTGTCCAGATCTTGGGGTAGTTTTCCATGTGGCGTTGGGTGTAGGAAGAGGGCTGGGTTTGCTGCTGTTAAGTTTTCCCTGACTTTTCACTTTTTGTCAGTGGTTCCTCTGCTGTTTCCTTCCCAGAACAGCAGCACCAGCACTCCCTGGGAGGGTGTAGGGTTTCGGGCAGGCACGCAGCAACAACTTAAATTTGGACGTGGAGGCTGTCGCTGCCACTCCCTTTCTTTCCCCTTCTCTGCTGTCCTGAAGTGTATTGCTGCCCAAATAAAAAATATATCATCACTTTTCTATGTTTGGGCTTTTTCCCCTAGCAACAAGGCTGATAAAGATGGCAGTTCTGGCTCCCCAAGCATCCCCATGCGATCATGATGCAATACCCATTGCTGGCGTCCTCGCTGCAGCCTGGGCTTTGCACTGCACCTTCAGGAGACTTTGCTGGCCTCAGGGACTCTGATGCTCACGTTAAAGCTTATTTAGCAGCTGTGCAGGAGTGGTCAGGACACCTGAGCTTCCCTGGGTTTACCTGCTGGCCTTCCAGCATGCAGGAGTGCTCGTGGGTGTGGGTTCCAGTTGTGGCCAACCCATTCTGTCACAGGGCTAGGCTCAGCAGCATGTCTTGGGTGGACGCTCTCATGGGAAAGACCCAGGCAGCCCTGGAGTCCCAGTCTGTGAGTCCTTGTGCTCTGCTCCTTCAGAGCCTGACGTGTGGCTGACTGGTAGGGGTGTGAGCAGTGGCCAAGCTCACACACCCAGCAGTAGAAAACAGGGCTTACATTTGGCGTTGAAGCACAGTGAGCAGAATGGGTGATTGCTAAATTAACGTGTACGTGGTTTGTTGCTTGTTTGTTTTTGTCTCAATTGGAAGTACACGTATTTTTCTCTATTGGAAATAAGCCTATTTACAGTTAAGGACAATTTAATTATCTAGCCCCTTAAGAGAAGAAAAGGCTGTGGTTTGCTGGTCCCGGACTTTCTGCTAATCGCTAACAGATCAACTCCTTCAATAGTGATGGAATTCTTAAAATAACAGATGTAGTGCACACCGTGTTGTCAATAGTTCCCTCTAAGTATTTGGCTTATGCCATTTCTCTAACAATGGAAATAATCACCTTTCCGTATTTTTAGCACAGAATTCGGTTTCTATTAAAAAAGCAACTTACGCTTAATTGTAACCCAGCATACCTTCACAGTGACTAGCTCCTGAGGATCATTTACTCTGCAAGCTAAAATTGGTTCTGACTTAAGGCCACTTCCCTGCTGGCTTAGTAAATCTTGACTTAAAGTTGGCGGCAGTGAGTTATTTTGGGTTCAGATCTACCCAACTGCAAAACAACTTGTGTCATCGCATATTTGGGTTAGGCTCAGAAGGCAGCCTCGTTGCCTCTAAGGTGCAGCCTGCTCGTGCTCCCTGTTTGTGCACTGAGAGCAAGGGGAGCTCCAAAACTCCCTGGGCTTTGTGGATGCTGGAGACGTACAGCAGGCCTCCTCCAGGCTACGTGCTGACTTTTGAGACCTAAGGTCTCTGTCCTATGATTCTATGACCCAACATTTCCCAGACAGGCAGAACAGACGAAATCTGGTTGTGTTATCTCTTCCTGTGGTGTTAGTTTGGGTATGGATGTGTACACATGTGGACGTTGGTTGGGTTTCCCCACACATTCCCTTTGTTTTCGTAAAGGTGAACCATTTTCCTCTTCCTTGTGTTCTCCCACACAAAGGCAGTGACCCCACGTGCATGCTGTGTGGCTCCAGAGGGCTTTCCATGCTATACAACAGGGTTGCTCCATCTGGAAGGCATTAACAGCTGTGGAGCAGCAGCATTTCTCTTAGGAAAAGGGCTGGAGGGAAAGGAATGGGCTTCCCAGTTGTCATCTTCCAGCACACCCTCTCTGCTTTTCGCCTCTCACACCATTTCCAGGAAAGCACTGTTGGTCCTGCTTGCACTGTGAGATGGCATTCAGGCTCGTGGGGCTGGGGAGACCTGCTGGGCTGATTCCATGAGTAAGTGGATAAAAATATCCCAGCACAGCCTCTCCTCATCCAACCCAACTTGGAGGGACTTCCCACGCCCTGCCTCTGTCTCACCCTCAAGTCGAAAGGAAGCGGGCCAGGGTCGGGACTTGTTGGCTATGGAGATCGAGTTCTCCAAGACTCATCTTCCCCACTTCCAAGCAATGGTGCCAGCCTTCCCTGTTCGTCAGCCGCAGCCCTGCCAGTCTCACTGGTGGCTTGCACAAGCCTTGCATTCTCCTCCCTGGGAGCCGCTCTGGCGGGAGGATGAGAACAAAAATCCCTTTTTCCCTCCCCACAAAGGCTCCGTGAGCCCTGTCCTGGCAGCCTGGGGCAGGAGGAGCGCATCGTAAGGGGGGCAAGGCTTGGAGAGCCGCCCAGCTTTCCTGCGAAGAATGGTGCAATGCTGGGGAGATTTCTTTTTGCCTTTTTTTTTTTTTTTTTCCTTTTCTTTTCTTTTGGAAACATTGCCATGGTGACCTGAGGGGAAGAGACTGGCTTCCATTAGCTTAATGAGTTAAAGCTGCTGAGAGAGAAGGGGGGGAGGTAGGTGGGAGCTGCTCGGGAATGCCCCTGCCTGGAGCCTTGCACAAGGGGAGGGCTGCCTTGTCCCGCTCCTCCTCATTTCACAAGGACTCTGCTGGGCTTGTTCCTCCTTTTATTTTTTGTGGGTTTTTTTTTTTGTAATTATTATTTCTTCTCTGCTTTTTCTATTGTTTTTTTTTTTTCCTTTCCAGCAGAGACAGGGTATGGGTTTTACAACACTGCGGGTGCCAGCATTGTGACCACAGTGCTGAAGCAAGCAGTGACATTTAGTGCTGCCCTTAGCTCTCCCACCCTTGCTCCCAACACTGAAGATCATGGATCCTACCCACAGTGAGAAGCATTTCCCGTCCAGGATGGGCTCACAGGCATTAATCCCCTCCCTGAAGCTGGAATCAGGAGGAGACTTAGGCAAGGGGAAGCCCAGCCAGGTGCTCGGAGGAACAGTGTGTCATTCAGGATGGGATGACAGGTGCCTTCCTCGCTGACACTGAGCCCACGCTGGCTGTCATCACTGCAGGCTGCCAGGAATGAGGGCTAAGACGTGTCGGGCTGCTTTCTGAGAAATGGGCTGGGCTGTCCCAAACCTGCTATGAGCAGTCCTCCCACTGCCTGGTACCCAGGAAGACACCAGTCACCAACCCCTTTCCCTCGGGGGAAGGAGTGGGTGTGGGAAAACGTGATCCAGAGCATACAGCTGGGTGTCTTGGTTGGCTTCTGTTTTCTTCTGCAACCTTCAGTGCGTCATTTCCAAGGAAATTTGTATTGTATGAGACCATACAGTTGTGTTATGTATTTTGTGGATGTTTTTGAATAGGTCTCATTGCCTCCCCATAGGCTGCAGTGCTCTAAGGGGACATTGTAAGGGCCACCTGTTTGTGTCCCACACTGCAACTGGCCTTTATCCCCCAAGTTTTAGAGGGCTTTTGATCTTTCTGTGCTCAGGCCCATCTCCCTGTCTTGGCTGCCTGGTCCCAGCATGGGACATGGGGATTGTGGTAAGGTAGTTGCCCTTCATGCACAACCCTTAAATGAAGCACAGGAAGGGGCTCTTGTCCTGTCTGTTCTCCCAGTGATGTTCTGGCAACGCTTGCTCAGCCTTCAGCATTCATTTTGAGGGATATAAGAATGTAGCCTTCTATAGCCCTAAGGGGGGAGCTGCCTGTTGACTCCCTGTGGCATTGTGCTCTCCAGAAGTGTTGCATCTGCTTTGTTGCCACCTACTGGGGGGGGTCAGTGGGAATGGTGGCTTCTGTGCCATGGCGATGACTTGCCCCCTTGCCTGCAGTGGAAGGAGCAGTGAGTGGGTCGCGGTGAGGATGTCTGTGTCACCATGACAGGGACATCCTGCTGGGTCAGCTTGCCATTGTACTGCTCTTCCCTTGCACCCGGCTTCCTCCCTCCTGCTGCCTCTAAATATAGCAAGGGAGAGATGTGGGATCCCAGCAGTGGGGCTGTCCTGGGGACACTTCCCTGCCCAGGTGGGCTGTGGTGTTTGTGTGGCAGTGGCTTTTGTTTTAAAAGGAAAAGATCAGGAGCTGAAGTTGACCCTTTCCCATGTTTAGGTACATCCATACTGAGGTTTTAAGCACATCAAGGTTGTTGTCTATTTGCTTTTTAGAAGGTTTACCTTGGCTTAACTCCACTTGCAGTGAGGTCAGTAAGAGCACTCATGTCATGTGAATGACCCATTGCAGATGGCGTGCCCATTACAAATGGCTTTGCAATGGAAAGTAGAACCCAGTTACAAAATGGCAGGCCCACAGTACTTAAGAATATTAGTTAATTAAAATACATCAAACCTATGGGCTGTATGAGGAGAAAGCAGTGCTTCTGGAGGGGGAGCCAGGTGAGGTGCAACCGAGCTGACAGTACTTAGCCATGGGAACACTTGGCCATCGAGAGCATTTCGCCATTGATTGACCCAGCTCTGGGTTCCTGAGTGAAGGAGCTTTGGTTTCCCAGCACCCCGTGCCTGGTGTCCCAGCCTTGGAATAGTTGGGAAGCAAGTTTGCTGTGAGAGTTTAGTAAGCTGAACTAAAGAAAACTTCATTGTGGAAGGGTCTCTAATAAACAAAAGCTAGATTGTATTAAATGAGATTCTTAAGCAACACTTTCCCGTTAGTTTTGCGGTGGGATAAATATTTGTCTGATGTCCAATATAAACAGACCATATGCCCTGTTGCTTGTTTAAAAAGATATGCTAACTCATCATCTTTACTTCCTCTGCTGAAGTATTTAAAATAGGGTGCCACGGGAATTCCTATACCACAGCTTTCAGGGTGCTGCAGTGCCTTTCTCCTCCCCGCTATGCCCTCTTCCTATCATTGATCAAGCAATTTTGGGAGTGGTTGCTTTTAAAAGCTTTGGTGTTACCTACTTGGAGCACTCTGAGGTCTGACTCTCCCGTATGTTGTGTGGTTTGCCTGGGTGCAAGCATCCCACTGAGCAGTGAGGGTTGGCTCAGGCTGAGGGAATCTCTGTGGGCAAAGTCACCCCAAAGATGCTTGCTGACAGTGATAACTTTTATTTTAATGGGAGGAAGAATAGTGGACTGCTTCCTCCAGGGAAGGTTTGCACTTGAGGATGTCAGTGTCAGTGGAGCAGCAAGCAGTGTGAGATGCAGTGGCTTTGCTGCTGCCACGTCCAACTCTGCCTCTGCTCCTCTGTCTCCCAGGACTTAATTATGCACACCTGAAATTAGCAGCAATGGGCAGCCAGCATGCCTGGTCACAGTGAGATGCTCCCCCAGATCATCCCGTGTTAACACCCTCACCTCTTGCTCTGCCTTGCAGGAATCTACATCCTGATTGCAGTTGGTGCTGTCATGATGTTCGTGGGCTTCCTGGGATGCTACGGTGCAATCCAGGAGTCGCAGTGCCTTCTGGGGACGGTAAGGCTCGGTGCTTTGGCTGCTGCCCAGCAATGTGGCATCAAGTGGTCCCTGTGTCATCTCTTTCCTACCCTACATCCCCTTGGATTGGTTTTGGGGCTGCTGTGGAGATTCCAGATCTTGATGTTTTTGCCTGTTAGGACTAGGAAACAATGAAGGTTTCCCATAATATCTTAGTGAAATTGTCAAGGTAAACCCTGCGAAACCCAGTGCTGCAGAGCTACAGGTGTCCTTGATGTCAGGCAGCAGCTTGGATTCCTGGCACGGGGTGAGCTCATTTGCACAAAGTGCAGCCACACCAAAAACTTGTGCCTCCATAGAGGCACATGCAGGTACTTGCAGCAAGTTTTCACATGCAGTTCAGCTTCAGACCAGGTGCCAGGCTTTGTAACATTGCCAGGCAGGGGCTGCCAGCCTCAGGAGTGCTCTGGTTGCAAGATGCCACCAGTGTGGAAGATTGTGACCCATGGGTTTAGACTCTGATGGGACAGAAGGAACGAGAGCTTTCTTCCCCTTGCTCCACAGATTGCTTACCCTCAGGCTGCTTCTGTATCCACACTGGCACTAAGGAGGGGGTTCTCATCAGCTTTTATAAAGCACTTTTGTACATTGGTGGATGAGAACAGGGTTTTGCTGCAGGCTTTATCAGTGCTACCAGGAATAGGAGGAGCCCCTGCACAAATCTGATAGCGATGGTTGCAGCAAGGCCTGACAGCTTTGGTTTGTTTTTTTTTATGTTAGCGTGAGCAGTTACAGAACCTGAATTACCCCTTGTACCCTCTTGAAGTTGGAAAGAGGATTAGGAGGGCAGATGGTACGACGTACCTGCAGCCCAATGGGGAAGCCGTCTGCTTTGGCTGAAATTAGCAGCTCGAGCTGCTGGGTGCTGCACGCATGTGCTTGCACTGTGGCCTGCCAGGAGAAGGCTGGAGGTGCTTTCTGATGGCCCTTCCTGCTGGCCAGCGCTCCCACTGGGCTCCAAGGTCATATAGGGCAGCATACTTAGGGTGCTCTGCAGGAATGACCCAGAGACCTCCATCACCCAGCCAGGAGCACCTCCATGTGCCATGGTGTGGAGCTGTACCCACGGTGCTCTGCAGCTGGCGGAACTGTGCCTGCAGAATGCTGGATCCCCTGATCTGGGCTGAACAAGCCACCCTTCCTCAGAGGGTACCACCATGAGAGTGAACCCTCCCTGCAGCACCATTCCAGTCTGATGGATTGACCACCACAGTGTGTTTCTGAGATACAAATCAGGAGAAGGAAGAAGGCTTGGTGTGGTGACAGGGAGGTGTGTGGGAGCTGCAACAACAGGGCGAGGCTGTGGGAGGACATCACTTTTTATATTTATTCAAAAAACTGCAGTAGCTTTGCAGGGCTGAGAATGCTGAGAGAGCTGGCCGTTAATCATCCTCTGACGCCCTGCAGCTCCTCAGCAGCCAAAATGTACTTTTAACCCTGCATTGGCAGCTCCTACCCTTGGGCAGGGTGGGAGGACTGGCTGGGTGTTCCTGCAGCAATTGGTTTTGTGATACGTGGGGCATCCATGAGCCTGCTGTCTCTGGGGGGTAGAGGGGGATCTGGTTACTGCTCTTCAGCCGTGCCAGTAGGGAACTTGGGAATGGGGTGGCATTCGATAGCTTGTAGGATGATGTGTTTTAGATAAGTGTGTGAGAGACCTTGCTAAGGTCTCCTCCATCAGAAGTGCTGCTGTGCACCCCTCCCACCTTACTGCTTCTTCAGCCTGTACAGCTGTGCTTAAGCATCCCTCTCCCACTTTGTCTCCGCAGTTCTTCACCTGCCTGGTGATTCTGTTTGCCTGTGAGGTTGCAGCTGGAATCTGGGGGTTTGTCAACAAAGACCAGGTAAGGCAGCTCCACGTCCTGTGGCTGTGGGATGGGGAGGCTGTGCAGGCACAAGGGCCGGGTTAGAAACAGTTCCTGGCTGCCAGCGGTGGGGAGCGAATTTGAGTTTGCAAGTAATGCATGCCATAGCAGAAGGTGGGGCCTGCTCAGCTCTTACACAGCTCAGGGCTGTGGATGGAAACACCCTTGCACCGAGAGCATGATTTCACCAGAATAAACTCTGTGGCTTAACGTACTGCTGTGCAGACAGTGTGCTGTTCCCAAGCAAATTCACCTTTGCATATGTTGGTTTGTGAATCCTGAGCAGTCCAAGATGTGTGAGTGAAGCAGCACAGCAAGATGGAGGCGGGGTGAGGAGGGCTGTGGCTGCTGCTCTGCGTGCGGGTGGAAAGCTCCAGGGTATGGGAGAAACTTAGGATTTGCCCGTGTGAAAGCAATGACTGCAGCCACTCACAATGAATTTCACTGTTTGAAATGGGTGGGGCAGCTGCGTGTTGGCTTTTCCAGCCACGATAAGCAAGCTGCTTGGAAGCCTCTGACAGCTGGCTGTTCCCCAGTATTGTGTGTGTGCGTCTCGTGGGCTGGGAGGGAAGAGCTGGGTGCACCGAGGGGACACTCAAGGTGGACAAGGCAGAAAGTCTGCCTGGCCAACACCCTGGGGGACAGCATCTCCGAGTGCAGCAGGCACAAGATGCTGTTCCATGGGATCGCAGGCAGTCTGACCCTGGCCCTGCCACGTCAGTTCTGCTTTAGCTACAGGATCAAGAAGCGATTATTTGTTTTGTTTTGTTTTTTTCCCGTACCCCTGTACCATAATCAGGGAGTACTGCTCTCCAAAGCCAATTTTTTGAGTAATTATGGAGAAATGCTGGGATAAGTGATTGAAATGGTGCTCCTTTTTGCTGCAGTCCCTTTATTTGTGTGCTAACCCAGCACGTGCTGCAAAAAGAGGTGTTCTGGAAAGCATTTTCCTTTCCGTCCTTGCCCATATTTTTTTCTTTTGCCTGTCCTCCTTTCATCACCCTCCCAAATTATTGGGAAGCGTTGGAGGAGAAGCCATGAGGTCAACTTCCCTGAAAATGAATTGGGCTTTTTTTCTTGGTGGTCTTTCTTTTTTTTCTCGCCTTGCAGAGCAGATGCTGGTGGGTGGGTGCAGTCCACCAGGCCAGCTGGCAGAGCTGGGGCATGGCTGTTAATTCTCCAGCAGCCATTACAGGATGGGGGACGTCCTGCCCCATGACAGACGAGGCTTTCTCCATAATAAAAAGGGTCCAAACCTATTAAAACAGCACTGCCTGTGAGTGCCGTGTGGGGGAACCTGCTGGATGGATTTCCTTATTCTCCTCAGGCTGAAAGGAAGCTTTTCTGGTCTTTCCTAGATAGCCAAAGACGTGAAGCAGTTCTACGACCAAGCGTTCCAACAGGCGCTCATGGCGGATTCGGACTCGAGCAACGGGAAGGCTGTGGTGAAGACTTTCCATGAAACGGTGAGGCACTGAGCTGTGCTCCAGCTGCACACGGTTGGCCGAGGCAACTGCTGGGGAACGGGGTCTGTCACACCACACTGTACTTAAAGTGCTCCCCAAGGAGAAAGAGACAGTAAATTCACCTGCAGGGCAGGGAGTGAGAACGACACTGTGTTATTAGTGCTTAGGATTGAGGTGAAGCATGTCTGTTCTTGCTAGGCTTTTGCTGCCTGCTTTCCAAGTTCTGTGGAAAAAAAAAAAGCTCCTCTGCGTAGGAATTTCCTTGCAGGCAGAGGAGACGAGAATGTGGGAGGAAGGAGGAGAAGCTCTGGTCACAGAAATGGATAGGAAAAGCAGTGTCCAAAGCAGATGATGCTTCATTCAGGCCCTAGCCTGTAAGGCTACCTCTTAGGTGCCGAGTAACAGTGCTGCACCTTCTTACATATTCTGTCCTTCACACTGTGTGAGGAAGTGTGGCCTGAGCTTTAACAAAACTGCTTTTAATTTACCTCGGCACTCTCAATCACGTAAAACTCAGTAGAAGACAAACGTCGTTCTGAGGGGCTACATTCGAGACTTCCTCTGCTCAGCAGGAAGCAAACTCTGGAGAGAGCTGTATTCATTCTCCTCCAGGATATGAGGCCAGACACGTCTGGGGTCACCGTAGGAAGCAGCTGCCCTGCATGTGAAGAGAAAAGTTGAATTTGGAGAGTTGTTTCTTCCTCTTGCCTTCCTCTCCTTCCCCCTCCGCACCCCATCCGGCAACCAAGATGCCTCCAAAGTCTTGGGTGGCTTTTGGAGATGCTGAGCGGTGAGGAGAGCTTTGCAGGAGAGGGTTTGCTGTCTTCTAATCTTTCTTCTCTTTGCAGTTGGACTGCTGTGGTCCTGATACTATGGTTGGAACGCTCACTCCTCTGTGGAGAGATGACCTGTGCTCGAAGGACTTACTGAAAGGCTTGCTGAAGGTAGGACTGACTGCTCTGCCCTCAGCACTGCCACAGCAAGCTGGGGCTTTATTTGGGATCTGGATACAGAGTAGAGCTGTTGTTTATTTGGAGACTGTGTGGAGGAACATCAGAGGTTCCTGTCAGTACTCCATGTGCTGTTCCTGCTTGAGGAGCTCACAGAGCAGTGATGTCCAGTGGGGAGTCCTAGAGCCAGGACCCATAAACATGAATGCGACAAGGGGAAAGCAGGGACCTCAGAGTGCTTTTTTGGATGCCCGGGGAAGGTGGGAGGACAGCAGGTGCTGACTGTGGTGTTTCTCTGCTTCAGCGTGAGGAAAACTGCCACAAAAAGATCGACGAGCTCTTCTCTGGGAAGCTGTACCTGATCGGTATTGCTGCCATCGTGGTTGCCGTGATCATGGTAAGCATTGCCATGGCGGGGATGGGAAGTGGGAAGCTGGATCCCCACCCAACAGACCCAATGCAGTACAAGCCCTCTGCACCATAGCCACTCTGGAACACAGCAGGACTGCAGGCTTCGTGCCCCCAGTATCTTGTTGGGGGTGGGTGCCCAGCCAGTGGGGTCTGCACGTAGGCCCTTCCAGAAGCCTCCGAACCCACTCCTTCCTTGTGCTGCGATGCCTGTGCTCTGGGGTCCTGCAGCAGGAAGGAATTTGCGCCCTGATGCTCGGTGGCATTGGGGATCTTATCTCAAATTGGCCAGTTCCCTGAAGAAATGGCAGCAGAGACATCTGTGCCTTGTCTCTGACATGCGAGTGTTTACTTGGAGAGTGTGGAACATGAGAATGTCTTAATCCCTAGCTCCGAGAGAGGGGAGCTTCCACGTCTTGGGGATCAGCACCTCACCGGTGGCTTTGTGTCTCCTGACAGATCTTCGAAATGATCCTGAGCATGGTGCTGTGCTGCGGCATAAGGAACAGCTCCGTCTACTGAGGCGTGAGAGCGGGGAGGGGAAGGGGGGAGCAGGGCTGACGGCGCTGGAGGGGACCCCAAGTGCCACCAAGTGACCGGGAGACATTTCAACAAAAGACAAAGAAAACAATGTATATAAATACTTCCAATATTACCATGCAGTACTTATCATTTTTATTTTGAAGTACTTTTTTTTTTTTTTTTTTTTTTTTAATAAATAAAACTTTCCCGTATCCTTGTGGCTCAGTTAGTTACACATCAGTTTTGTGTGATAGGGAAAGCTGCTGTAGCAGATCTACTCCTTCCTCCCCCTTCCCCAGCCCCAAAATTCATGAATAGCAGTGGTGGAGGATGTACAGAGGAGAAGGCTGCAGCCTGTTATCAGAAATCTTTGCCTTGATTTTTACTCTTTCAACACAGACTTTTTTTTTTTTAATTATTATTATTTTTATATATGCACAGTTTGATGCTGAAGCCGGATTTAGCTTTTTTGGGTCATCTGTTTTCTTTTCCTACCATCATCCTAACTCCAAGCCTTTCCACACTGTTGTCTGGGAAGCCCAGGAGAGAGGAAGGGGAGTAGCCCCGGTTGGCCGGGTGCGATGTGTCCCGAGGAGATGGAGGTGAATGCTCCTATCGGATCCGTTTGCATCGCTAGGTAAACTCTTACCATAGCTCACACAGACATTTTTTTTTACTCTCTGACAGTGGAAGATCTTTATGGCTTTTTTTTTTTTTTTTTTGGTTGTTTTTCTATGAGCTCTGACTTTACAAATCGGCTCATTTCCAGTGATCTGTCACGCTAAAGGGTCAGTGGCTGGGGGTGAATTGAGTCCTGGTTCTTTTAATAGAACTTCCTGAAAACTAAGTTGTTCTATTATTTGTTCTTTAAACCTCACTGAATGTTTATAGACATAAATTTCTGGGGCAAATCTAGCATTGTACAGAGCTTTCCAACTGATGCTTAGATACAAACGATATTGGGGGGAAAAAAAAGCAAGATTTTTGTAAAAAAGAAGAAAAAAAAAGTCCTTAACCTTAAAAATCCTATATTTACACACTGCAGGGTGACTTAAGGGGTTCCCAGCTGTATACGTATACGCTTTAAAATGTCATCTTTGCATCACTCTTTTGCTCAGTGAAGTTTTCCCTGCTTATAGCATATTGCCGCACTCTGTAGCATTGCTGGGAAAAGTTCATAGCCTGATTTTTGCAACCACAACAACAACAAAAAGAAGAATTTAAGAAATTGTTTCTCTCTTAAGACCTTTCATTTTCAGTTACAGTACCTAGAGATTAGCTTACCAAAACAAGGGAATTCAGGCTTATTGCACCAGTCAGACAGTTTCCTGTGCTCTGGTAAGCGCTGGTTGCCAATTAGATGCATGTGGCTTCTGTTGTATGCCACTCGTGTACATAGAGGGGAGGAGTGACCCGGGATCTATGTAATAAAATCAGAGTGTCTCTAAAAAGATGATCTATATGTATAGTTCTATAGATATATATTTTTAAGCAAAACCTTTTCCTTAGTCCAAATGGGCACCTGAGCTGGAAATCTTAGCATCTCTCAGCTCTTTGCCACATCGAAGCAGGGAAGGGGAGGATGTAGAACTTGCAGTCGACTTCCTCACTTCAGGAATGTTTCTGTTTCTTCGAGGATTTCACTCTCACCTTCACGTTGCAGGAAGGAGCTCCAAATCAGATGAGGAGGGAGAGTTGTTGTCAGTATGAGCACCTTGTCCGTGGCACGTGGGTGCCAAAATGGAACAGGAAATTCCTGCAGTGGGGCAAGCTGATCCCTGCAGTGGCTTTTCTCCCCTTCCGCTCACCCCCTTCCCATTCCTGCCTTTTAGTATATAGGGCCTTTAAGAATTATATAGAGGGAGAAAAATATATAAAATTGCGCTAGGTAAGAGGAGGACGTGCTTCAACAGACCTTTGTTTTGAGGGGGTTTGGAGGAGAAAAGATTCAGCCTTAGAAACAGCCTTAAAGCAACACTGCCCTGAATGTCCACTTTGTGCACGTGGAGAATGAGGCTCGGGTTTGCAGTAGGTAACCCCTTCCAGGCTCCCCAGCGTAGCTCCTTCAGGTCATCTACTCTGTGGCTATAGATGTATGCATCGGCCAAGCATGCGTGTTTACATTTATGTGCATCAGGATTGTCAGCATACAGAATGGATGTGTAACTCGCCGCCTTTTTCGTTGACTGTTGATAAATGTGTATAAATATGCCATTAAGCATTTCAGTTCTGTTTTCTTTCCTTGTACCGTGTTTTTGATATTGTTCAGTATTCAGTTGACGCTGTGTAAGTAGCTGCAGCTCTGTTTGAAGATGGACTGGGTCTCCCTGCAGAGAACTCGATGCAGGTCAGGCAGGTCCTTGGCTGGTGTAGCTTCAGGGATCCGGGCTGTCCCGTGCAGGAGCAACTGGGAGAAAAGCGGTACTGGCTGAGGGAGTCGGGACTGTGGGAGCAGGGAGAGCAGCAGGGTGTCTGCTTGGACCATGTGCCACCTCCAGTCCCTGTGGGTGCTGATGGAGATGTCACGGGAGGGGCTGAAGGAGTTCTTCAGGGAGAGGGGTGCGCTTTCTTTGGAGTTCAGCTGAGAGTACACAAGTTCAATTGTACGGCTTGACCCGGAGGGGCTGCAGATGGAATTGGGGGTGGTGCATACAAACCTTCCCTCTCCAAGGAAGCATCTTCCTGAAGCAAGAGGCAGCAAGCTGCAAGCAGAGTGGGGGAGGAGGGAGGCTGTGGGGAGGAGGTGAGTGAACTGTCCAGGTCTGAGTTCAAAGACCACATGGAAAAGTCAAACAGAGCTGCTGACAGCTCAACTGAATGCTTGGGATTTTTTCATACTGTGGAGCATGCCACAAAGCAGTGTGTTTAACAACTTCTTTTTGCCTTTTTTTTTTTTTTTTTTTTTTTTTTAAGAAACAAAACAGAAATCGATTTAATAAACATTTCTCATAGTGTGCATAGTGTGATGAACCGCTGCAGTTTTACAACCAGTTAACCTTAACACCAGGATGCTTTGTGAACCAGGCTTCAGCAGCGTGGGCTTTAGCAGCCTCGGGGAGGGGGCAGCAGGCCGGGAATGTGGCTGGAATGGTGCTGAAGGGTGAATGGGGACGCAGCTCTGGGGGAGCTAATGTATATTGCAGAACGTGTGACTGTTGTAATTCAGGGTTGGGGTTGTGGTGGCAGTGGCACGCATGCCTAAGGGGCTTCTAAAGTGACCCAAAAGAGGGAAATAGGCCCAAAAGCTTTGTACGGATGGGCTGGTAGAGCCCCTGCAGCTCCCACTGCCTGCTGCTCTGCGCCATCAGGGGAGCAGAGAGAGGGGAGGCCGAGCGCTGCAATCTGGCAACCACCTTTCTGTCTTGTCCTGGCTTGGTCTCCTCTGTGCATTTGAAGCACGGCTGTCCTGCGGCCATCGCCTGCGCCGGTGCAGAGAGGGATGGAGAGCCCAGCTCCCTGCTCGCGGCGGCTGTGCCTGTGCTATGAGATCGTGCCCATCTGTTGTTCTTTCACTTGTTTACCTGAATGTTAATGGAGTCGGACATAATGACTTCTGGAAAGAAAGAAAAAAAAAAAAGTGATATTTAAAAACAATAAAAAAAGAAACAAAGCAAACCACTCCCTCGTTAGTGGATTTTTAATGATGTGGTGTCAGATCTTGTTTCTTTCCATCGCGTACCAATTTCTGCCACGTCTTCCAAGGGAACAGGGTTGTCTTGTTCTCACTTCGAAGCAGGAGTCGGGCTGCAGGGAACGCAGTCCTTAGCTGACCTTCCAGGTGGTTTCCCGTGAGTGTGATGCTGTTCGCTTCATGCCTTAGAATGTTTGGACTGCAGTGCTGTGGTGCTGCTCCAGATGGGGATGAAATTATTCCTGTCTTTTTGGAGCTAATGTTACACTGATGTGAATCACTGTCAGACTCGAGCTGGTGTTAAACAGGGAGAGAGGCGATAGTGGAAACAAACTGGCAAAGCACAGCACATATTTGGCATCTGGGCTGTATGCCTTGGGACTCAAGCCTGGAAACATAGCTGGGATCTTAAAGCTTCCCAAGCTGAATGCTGTACCCTGTTGGCACTTCAGGTCTAAGCATTAACACGTGCTCGAAGCAAATGAGTTGTATGTGATGCTTGAGCTGAGATGCTGAGAGAGAAATGGGCAAACCAGGCCCTTTTAAGGTGTTGTTCAGGGAAGGAGCTGGTTATTCTCGGAGAGCAACAGTCCTGCTGCGTAGGAACATGTGAGCTGCTCGGATAAACCACTGTGCGGGGAAGGGTGGGTGGAAAGCCTGCAGCCCTCTGCTTCTCAGATTACACCACCAGCCACAGCTCAGCCTTTTTTTGAGAAAAAGTTTCTTGTCCAGAGGGTTGAAGGACTGAGAAGGGAAGGGCCTACATCAAGGACCTCACTGGAGATGTTACTGGGGTCTCCTGATTCCTAGGAATATTAACTTGAAATTACTGCTTTGGGGTTTTTTTTTTTTTTGGTCAAAGAATTGTATACTAATATAGGCTTTTCCCAGCGGAATCCTTTTTTTCATCATCTGCCCCCACCAACTGTTTTTAAAAGAACTCTCTAGAGCATTTCTAATGAGAAGTTTTGGAGGTATTTTTTGCTTCGGGCAGCTCTGTTTCCTAAGCCTATTCTGGGCTGTTTGTGTTACCAGTAGCAATGTGTCTAATTGCTTCCTACTAAGAGGACTGGAACTAGCAGCAAAGGTATAAATTTCTGATGTCCATTCTGTATTCTGAGCTCTAACCACGTTGTGCTGTACTCCCATGGGGTGTTGGGAGCAGGCTGCTCTCCCATACAGAGCTGTTTACAGCAGCGGTTGCTGCAGGGAAAGGCACCCTCCCTCCCTCTCCTCCAGCTGCCAGCTCCGCTTGCCTGGCTCAGAGATGAAGGATGTCTCAGTCTCTGCACTCAAATTCCTGCTCTGAGCCGCCGCAGCCTTTGCTGGGCATTAGTGGGTGCTGAAGGGGAAAGGCAAACATAATTAACTGCATGCCTAGTGCTCGATTAAGTGACAGACACGGGCTAGAATCCCCTAATCCCATACACACCAAACACAAGTTAAGGGTGCGGTGTTAATTTCTGTGTTTTCTGCCTGACCATTCCTCAGTTTCAGCCTGGGGAGCATCACGCTGTCCTGCACAGGGCAGAAGCTCAGCAGGAGGTAGATACACGAAGATGCACTCTGGCGGTGCAAACATTTCAGCTGACCTCTAGCAGCTTGTATGATGCAGGCAGCCCACTGCTTCCATTTCAGAGCCCAGGGAGCTGAAGAAGAAAGAAAACACCACTCAGCTGCTGAAAACAGTGGAAAGCCCATATCTTCCCTGATGCAGACACGTTACAGTGGGTATATGACTGCAGCAGCTAGGCATGGGAAGTTGGACTTCCTGGCGTTTCTCTGCTGGGATTCTGTTAGCCCCTCCAGTCTGATGGTTGCAAGTAACATTTCTTAGTACAGTTTAATCACATTATTTTTTTTCCTTTCGTTCTAAGTGTTTCTTGGCCCTGTTTTGCTAGGGAATCCCCTCATGTTCAAACAGAGCTTTGCTGAGCACCTAAAACGTGGTGGTGCAAGGCCAGGTGAATTCTCTCTTACACACGCAACGTCCCTAACAGAAAACAATTGCAGGTTCTCCCTACAGGTTGGCAGTAACTTTGTTGTTGGGAAGAGTCAGGTTGATACCTGTCCTCGTTAAGAATATTCCCTCCACATGAGTTAATTTTACGTAGCTCACTTAGCAGAGAGAAAACTCCAGAGTGAGTAAACAGCACTGGAATAAATCAAACCTGCTTGAATGCGAGTCAGGGCCAAAAGAAAGCACAAAGTAAAACAGGTAAGCAAAAACTGATGTAGGAGAAAGGCAGTGGCAAGCACCAAATCCTGGAAACGTCCCACTGGGTTTTAAGGATATTTATAGGCTTTCCTTCTTGTAAATGGGAGAGGTCAGGTGATTATTTCCCCCAGCCTTTACTCATTCTGGCTCAGTGCAACTGCAGTCTATCAGCAGAGGAGGATGTGCTGTACATTGCTGTGCTTGTGATTTTTACCTACAGGAAGATGCTCCTTTCCTTCTCCGCTTCCCCTCATGAACTCTGGCGTCAAGCTGAGTATGGCCATACCAGACTCATGTCCACAGTTGTTCTGGGCGCATGAGATGGAGAAAATGCATTGGACTGCTCTTCGTGGCCTTCAGTATCACAGTGGCTGGCGGGGAATTGCCTGCCAGTTTCCTACAGCCAGGAAGAGAAGGGCAGGCAGACTCTCCCAGGCTCCGAGTGCAGAAGCCTCCAGTGCAGGGGCTGGGGCTGGAGCCTGCCAAATGAGCAGCGGAAACAGTCACCGGATAGGGGCCAACAGCAGATTTATGTGCAAGAAAGGAACAGAAGGCTCCCAGCAGCAGGGCTGAGTGGAGACGCACAGCTTCCCACAGAGGCACAGGACCGTCTCTGTGCAAGAGCTGAGCCTGCCCCAGGCATGGTGTACTTGTTTGGAAGATGTCCTGTGATGGCACACAGAGCCGTGTCCAGTCCCCCACCCCTCTTCAAGCCATAGTAGTTCACACTGGCTAGGGGAAACGCTTTACCATCTGTTCGTCTTTAAGATCTGACTCATTATTTTTATTTCAGCTGTCGCCAAGCAATAGCAAAAATCTCAACACAACAGCACATTCACCATCGTGAACTGTCTTGTCTTCAGTCAGCAGAAAAAAGAACAGCACATCCCCAGTTCTCTGCAGTGTGTGAGACTTGTCTTCTGCACAACGACAGGAAAGGAGAGAAAGGGTACAGACAGCTGCTGCAGTAACCTTGGCCATCAACTGCATCCTGGCAAAAAAAAAAAAAAAAAAAAAAAAAAAACCAGAAAAAACCCACCCACATTCATGGCTTATGCTGCTTGTCTCCACCCTTACAAAAATAGGGCATGACCACGCTTACTGCACATCCTTTCCCTGCATGCTGCTAGTCACCCAGACAGCGTTACGCAGCAGGCCCAGCCCTCACTCACTGTCTGTGTCTCCCCTGCCCAATGCCTGCCTTTGCCTGTGACTGCCCTCCTCACTTCTGTTCCTGCTCACATGCCAGAGGGCTCTGCTTTCCTCTCTCTCCCATCCAGACAGGAATCCATCTGACTGTGTCTGCACTATATATGCGTATACGTTTAAGGAAAGGCTCACCAAATGGGGAAACACCTCTAGAGCTGCTGTTTTAGAACTCCAGCACGGCTCCAGCCAGACAAAAGATATTTTATGCTAACTTTGGTCCCGCTGCCAAACGTGTTCCGAGAGGCAGCCCTCGTCTCATAAATTACTGCAGTTAGCAACACTCCAGAAGGCAGGAGATACTTAAAAAACTGACAATGCAAATGAAATAGCTTATGTGAGGGATGTCTTGTGGTGAGGCCCCTCTGGAAGGGACTCGGTGCAGCCTTCTCAGGAGCAATGCAGCCTCACCTTCAGCACATGCATCTGCAAATGGACCCCGGTGTGCAGCAGGGTGTGGATGGCATGGCTGTGTGTGTGTGAAGGTGCCATCAACACCAGACGAGATAGGGCTGCATTATTAGAAAAATATCCCATGCTTCACAATCATGCCCTACTGATGTCATCGTTTTTTGTCAGCACATACAGTTGTGAACAACTGTTTTCAAGGATGACATATAGTAAAATTGCATCAAAAATCTCTGATAAACACCTTGAGAGCTCACTAAGAATTGGAACTGCTTCCACTGAACTACACTGATGCATCAGTTCCACAAAACCGAGGTCAAACATCCCTCTAGTTTTATGTTTTGTTGCTCTCTTTGATGTTTTAATAATAAGGTTTGTTACTTATATACGTTAACGATATTATATATTTTACAAGGGCTGCTCCGAAAGTAATGACTCCTGTTTTATTGTGTTGGCCCATGATGTCAGGGGTGGATGGTGGTGGTACAGCAGCAGAGGTTAAACCTTCCCACCAATATTCCATTACATATTGTTGCCGTGTGACAGATGGTAGCAGAGGGGCAGTCTGACAGAATGGGGCCTGACATGGAAGTGCAGATGAAGCAAAGATGTGTCCTCCCTGCACAAAAAAAAAAAAAAAAGAATGGCACCCAGTGACATTCATCAATGCTTGTGAACATTTATGGAGACCAAACTGTGTGTGCAAGCGCTGGCCTGGAGACCAGGCGTGGTTGAGCTCTGCAGGCCACAGCACCACATCTGAGGGCAGACGGGCTGAGGGGAAAGAAGCCAGGTGGGATGTACATTTCCACTGCAATATTTTAAGCTTTTAGCTGAACGAAGGGGGAAAAGAACCAGGTGGCCTCGGCCAACACTAATAAAACATGTTCCGACAGAATTCCACATCTTGATACATGCACAAAAAATGTTCTTCTGGGACAGAGGATGGAAACTTGCTTTTGGCCGGACACTTGTCTCACACCCCAGTGACTGGAGGTTTTCTGGTTATAAAGTACATATAAATAAAAAAAAAAAAAGAAAAACTCCACACTTCCTCTGAAGTGCTCACTGCTGCCAAGCCCAAGCGATGAGGAAAAAACCAACGCCTGACATGTTTTTTCCACACGGTTTGGGAGCTGCCTCACAGGCTGCAAAATGGCGGGCGAGCGGCGAGCAACGGTGCGTCCTGGGAGCTGTAGTCCCACCAAGCCGCCGCGCCGCCGCTCTCAAAATGGCCCCCAGCGGGGAAAGCGCGGGCAGCTACAACTCCCAGGATGCAAAGCGAGGTGACGTGAGAGGAGCTGGGGCGCACTTCCGCTTCCTGTTCCTGTCCCCGCCGCTTTGCTATCAGGGAGTTGTAGTCTCGGTGCCGCGTGCTGCAGCGCCGTGGCGCTTGGTGGGAACTCGGTGTCCCAGCGCGCCCCGGGCAGGTGCTGTCGCGGCGGCCGTATGGAAAGCGGCAGGCGGGAAAGGCGGGCAGCGGCTGTGAGCGGGTGCCGGGCCTGCGCGGCTTCGGGGTACGGGGTGCTTATTCGGCAGCCTGGCTGTCCTCGGTGCTGGGCGTGAGCGGCTGGGGGGGTATGTGTGCTCCGCGGTGTGGAGGAGGGGCACGGATCCAGGAAGATCCCGGACCGGGGAAGGGAGCCGGGCCTTGGGCTGGCAAGGAGTGCGGCTTATGGGCCCGTGGTGCTGGGCGAGGCGGTGCCGTGGTGCTGTCTTTGCAATGACAACGGGGTCGCGACCGAGGTTTGGGGTGACCGAGCTCTGTGTTTGCCTCACAGCTGCAGGAGGACGAGCAGAGCGAGGCCAGGATGGGAGAGGCTGATGGAGAACGTGGCAGCCAGAGAGACACGGGCCTGTCTGTGCTGTGCTATGCCCACGTTGCTGTAATGAACGTGTGAGTCTGCCTGGTGTGCTGTCAGCATCTGCGTGTTTGGTATTAATGCTGTTAAAATGTTCTTCAAGAAACAGCGTTTTCCGTTTCTGTATAAATGCTCTTAAAAAAGAGGTGCCCTTGTTCATAGCCTGAAGCAGCTGTTTTGCTCAGCCGTGCTTCTTAGTGTTTCTTTTGAGTTGCACTCATTTCTTTCACGTGTTATAAAACTAAACAGAAAAATGCAGGACCTTCAGGTGATTATTTTGCATTTAGGGGTTGCACTAAAGGCCACATTTCTAAAGCAACCATCAGTTCTCTTAGTCAAACACAGCCAGACTACACACAACACAGCATTCGGGCCATTCAATTCTTAGGAAGTTTCTCCGCATATTAATGCCTCATGCAGATCTGTCCCCAATGGTGAATATGACCTTTCTTTGCAGACATCCCTGTGCTATCCTGGGTCTCTTTTCCAGTGGCATGTAGTACCTGCAGTGCGTAACTTCAGTGTTTTCTTGGCTGCACTTAACACAGTACGTTTACTAATTGTTTACTGCACATGCAAACAACAGCTTTGTTTTTTTAAAAGCCTCTCATCTGTTATACAGAATAAAGCTTGGCAGTGTGAATGTGGGGACTGAGTAACTGTAATGAAGCCTGCCCTAGTAGGTTCATGCAGTTCTTTCACCAACGTTCAGGATTATCTGAAGACTTCTATGCAAGCTCGAGTTTGTGTCAGATTTAGAACTTAGCTCTGTAGCTTTGGATGACTCAGGGAGAAAGAATTATTTTCAAAACTCATTTTAAAACTACATTTCCAGTATCTTGATGGAAATGTTTGTTTTCTAGGGTGGAAGTGCTGAGATCTTTGGTGGCTTTAACTGACTCTCAGGAGGGGAAGCTGACTCAGTCTCAAGAGAAAGTGAGTGACCAGCAGACTTCCCACGTCTGTTTACTGCGGCTTTTCAGAAGAACCTATAATTGTGTAGTTTAACTTAATCTAATAGTGAATGAGAACTCTTTCCCTAATTCACGTTTTGGAGAGCTGAACTGAGGTGTATGTTTGCCAACTCTATTTTTGACTGCCCAGCAAGCGGTTGTGTGATCATCAACTGCCTCAGTTCCGCAGGGCTGCCTTCAAGCGGGCGGCAGGGTGTTTCAGCCTGTACTGGAACTCAGGCTTCAGGTCACTGTGTCTTTTGATTGACCAAATAGCCAGCTCTTGCTGACCCTTGGTTGCACCCTCCCCTTGTTTCCAGTGTGCTCACACAAGCATGGCATGTGCAATTAGTTTTCATAATCCGTCTCAATTCATTTCTCAATCTCGCTCATCGTGTGATTGCAGCAATCTAATAATAACACAAAAGGTTAAAGCCAAGGAAAGAGTGGACCTTGTACTTTGTCAGTTTAAAGCAAACGCAAAACTGTAGCCTTGACACGTTACAGGATGTTCTGCCACGTTCTTTGATCAGCAGCAGCACCCTTTTTAACAGGTAGAACATGATTAGGACTGGATGTAAATTGGCAATAAAGAACTGTAACAGACAAAAGAAAGTGTAAGAGATTAGGATGTGTTTTTATGGATTTATATGGTATGGTAAAAGCACGGTGTGCTTTGGAGAATCACTACTGTTCTTGGAAGATGTGTGGAACAGTTATGTTCAAAAAACTTACACTCATCTTTTAGCAATCGGTCTTGCTGATACCTTTAATGAAATTCAGCATGCATTACTATTTATAGTTACTTTGTGTTCTTGTACTGAGTTTTGTGGAACTCTTTAATATTAACGTGCATTCATTCCACAGTAAAGTACAGCTGCGTGTGATATTGTAGTTATAATTATCAGTCCTGTCCCAGAATGATGGTCATATGTGTGATTCTCATTGTGTGGTTGAATTTTCATGCTCCTTTGTATTGTAGGCGTTAAAATTGCTGGGCGTTTGGAAAACCATATTTACAGCCGTTCCTGGGCCTACATCAAGGACCTCAGTGGAGTGACAGCTCAAAATGGGAGACCAGGAGGCTGGTGAACCCTTCCTAGGCACTGGGGCTGCCAGTGCTACAGACTACGAAGGAGCTCAGCCCTCTGATACAGTGTCGCTCAGCGATTCTGATTCCGATGACTTGGGATTAGCAGATGAAGCAGAAGTTGATACAGTATCTCCTGAAGATCCACCTGTAGATGATGGGGATTACAGACCAGGGGACACTGCTGACCCATCAGACAACGTCGAGAGATCTCCTGTTCAGCCGTTCCATCTGAGGGGCATGAGTTCTACATTCTCTCTCCGCAGCCAGAGTATTTTTGATTGCTTGGAAGAGGCAGCCAAATTGTCTGTGCCCTCAATGTCTGAAGATAATGTTGTTGATGGGAGGTTTAAACGTCCCTTACCTCCACCTACCATGTCAAGTAATGTGGTACCAGAAAGCCTTGGAAAGCCAACCAGACCAGTACAGGCTCCCAGAATGTCTCCAGCAGTGCCTGACTATGTGGCACACCCAGAGCGCTGGACCAAATACAGCCTAGATGGGGTGTCAGAGTCCAGTGACAAGACTAACAGGGCAGTGGCCATGGAATTTCTAGAGGGCTTGAAGAAAAGAGGGGAGGAACAAAGCTCAGCTGCCCAAGATAGCTACACCCCATATTTCAACCAGGACCCTTCCAGCTGTGGAGCTGGGAGGATTGTATTCACCAAACCTGCAAAAAGGGGTGTTGATGGACTAGAAAAGAAAATATCGGCAGGAGAAGGTGATAAGAAACACATCAAAACAGATCTGAAAGGAAAATCTGTGAAGACTGGTGACTTGAGGGTGGAGGATAAGGTAGAGCTGGGACACTTAGGTGGTGGTAGTAGAAAGGCAACAGAGGAGGAGGGATGCTTGATGGTGGAGAACCTGAATACAGATGGTGAGCATGGTGTGGGTGAAGAGCCATTGGCAGAAAAAGTTGGATTCCATTGCAGCAAGAAGAGAAATAGGAAAAATTTCCGACCTAAAGTAGATGATGAAGGAGAGGAGGAAGAGTCCTGAGTGATGAAACAAATCAGAAACATGCAAGAATTTGTATACTCTTGAGATATGCTTGGTTTTGTTGTTATGTTTTTGGTTTTTTTTTTTTGTCAGGGACCTATGTGATACCATTTTGTCTAACGGTTTGCTTTATAGCCACCCAGACCACTTTCATTTTTAGAAATTAAGCTACCAGAAATACATTACAGACTTTTTATTAGTGAGAACTCTGCAGGCAAATGATAGTTGCAGTCTATCAGGAGAGAATGAAGCGTGCTTTGTTTGCCTGAGCAGCTCCCTGGAGCTTGCACTGGAGCTCAAGTCATCATGAGCACCACAGAAAAAACTGTTAGCTAGAATGCTGCAAGGCATCCTAATTACCCCAGATTTATTGCTTTTCCTAAGTCTTGTAAGGTCCTGTAGAATCCGGGAACAAAGGTGATGAGCTTATCATGCAGAGTTGTTTAAACAATGAAAATAAAACCAAGTCTTCCGCTAGATTTGATTTCTCCTGACCTGTCCTTTTTTCATTCTCTTTGAGAGTGAGAGTACAGCATGAGTTTGGAGGGCCCAGGTGAGAACTGGCAAACCAACTACTTTGTAATGTGGTCTCAAATATTTAATTTTCTTACTGTTACATGGAAAAAAAGAGGTTAAGAAAATACCATTTTTCCTGCAGATGGGCACAGCTTTGGAAAACATTCTAGTAAAGACACACTGAAGATCACTTCAGCCAAGTGTCTTCATGTTGAGTGTAAATCAGTTACACAACAACTTCTCTTACTCCTATGATGTGTTGACTTTTTGCCTGCATATTTGTTTCGTCTTTCCAGATGGCACTGCTTCCACGTTTCTTGGTGTACGTTTGGTGGGAATCAGGGTGTTTGTAGAACTGGATGCCTTTTTCTTTGGAATTCAATAAACTTTCAGTTGTACTTTGATTTCTCCATCTCTTTGAACCGTATTGATATTAATGCAAATATAGGAGTTCAAATGACTACTCCATTTATTTGATTTGAGAACTGTTTAGAACACCTAGGATCTGGAATGTTAGTCTCAGCTTAACATCTTGTAACTTTTCCTTCAGCTTCTTAAGGTTTAGAAGCTAAAATTCACATTTTTAACATTTTGGTGATTTTATAATACCATAGAGAATCACCTGATAGACTGAATCGGATCAACAACAAATACAGCTGTATCACAAAGGAAGTGGTTGAGAAGTATACAGTGGGTTGCAGATTGTAATATACATGTTGTTTCCTAACAAACAACATAGCTCAGTACAATCGTATGATGTATGTACAGCCATTGTGTGGTTGTACAACTTATCATTTGCCTAGGGTGAAGAGCATTTAGCACAGGATCCAAGTTCTGTCATTGTTAATGGCACCACTATGGTGAGGGGTGCAGCTGAATAAGCTGGATGATCACTTATTTATGAAGAAATCATAAGATTAATTTGTATTAATTAAAGATTGCTGTTGAAAGGCATTTTGATCACATTTGAGGTTTTTTTTCCCCCCAACTCTGTATTGAGATATATGGCAATAGAGAGTTTTCTAGCAACCTGTCTTTGTTGTGTACGAGCCATGTAATAATATGAATGAGAAAAATAAGCTCAGTTGAAGCTTATCAGAGTGTGACCACAACCCACTGCTTACTTCCCTCTTTTGACACTGCTTATATTGGTGCAAAGAAATTTCCCGTTGAAGGACAGCAGTCATGCTCATTTTATTTGTGTACCTCCTTATACAAAATTCTAATAAAGCCAGCTAACATTTATGTGCTAGAAAGGTACATGCCAGTTGAAGTAATGTAAAAAATGGCCATCAGTCCAAATTCATAGTTTCTAAGAAAATTCTTGCTACATATTCTTGCTTTTTTATTATTATTATTATTTTCCTGAGCTTTGAGAGAAAAACAGAATGTAGTCAGAGAATTGCTTAGCTGTAGATGCAAGGGTGATGTCTCCTTATAACAGCAGTGAGCTGAGAGCGGGTATATGATCTGGCATTGAACTGGAAAAGCAAGCAAAAGCAGAGGCTAATGGTTCTGACTGGGAAGGTCTCCTGCTTTGTGTTTGGAAACTCTCTGCACGCCACTGAAGACTTGAGGACCTCGCGATGAGTTTTTGGGGATGAGTGAGGAGCCTACATTAATGAACAGCCAGAAAAGAGAGCCAGAAGTGGGAGGAGAAAGCGGTGAGTGCAATCATTTGAAAGTTACGAGAACTCCAGGAACTGTGTGAATTGTATAGTAAGTCGTTATCCCAGACCCCTTCTTTCCTGTGGAAACTTTCTTCAATTCTTTTCAAAGCAACTCATAAATGCAAGCTTGCTTTCTTGGCATAGGAAGTGGGTTGGTTTTTAGTGAGGAAATGGTCGCCTTTTAAAAGGGAAACTCCTTTGGAAAGAACAGGGAAATTAGTGATGATGAAGTGTGATTGAGGGTATGGAACTTTGGGAACAGGCTATGGTAGAAAACAAGGTGGTAGTCATCCTGGACCTAGTGCAGTTTGTGGAGGGGAGCAATGGAGAAAAGGCAATGCAGGAGCAGTAGGGAAGAAAGCTCAAGAAATCCCCAGCAGTGTCAAACATTAGTAGTATTTCTCATAAAGTGTGAAGATACCGTTGAAGACTTCAAGGTTTGGGTCTTGAGCCTTCCTGAGATTAGGATTTTACTTTGACGGTAATTCAGCAGGGCAAAGGCTTTAATCCAAAGAAATGAGAATGAAATTTAATTATCGATGTACGTGATGTCAGCCTCAGTTGGATCTGCATTCTCTTCTCTTTCAGCCCTTTCTGGCAAAGGCACTTCAGCGCTGGCATTTCTCAAACCTAGTAGGGTTGTAAAAGCCATGTGTTTCTTCAGAGCTTTAGGACAAGCGTTATATAACAGTAATTAGGAAAGTTTAAAATGTTGGAAATAACCCATAGTAAAATTGTACTGTAGGTTGTAGTACTTCATGTTTGCTCAGTAAATGATAAAAACAGGTTTCTTGGTTTTTTTTCTTCTTTTTCCCCCCCCCCCCCCCCAGCTATTTCAGTCTCTGCAGTACAGTATTAAAATAGTCTGGGTAACATGCTACAGGACAGTTTTTCTTACTGGAATGCTTATAATGAAGCAGTGTATGTATGTGCTTTGAAAACTTCTACCAAAATTAAGTCAAATATGAGGTTAGGTCGAGTCTGAGAAGCTGGTTATAGCAAACTATTGTGGGGCAGAGCTGCAGTTAGGATCAAACCTGCTTCTTTATCAGTGGACTTCAATTTTCACTGATAATTCCTTTCAGTGCTATCAGAATATTATAGCTTGCTGTGCACCCTGAGGTAGTATGAAAGAAAATATTTTTCTAAGCTGGCTTTGCTTTGCCTAAGTTTAAAATTAGAATAATATGCCTGGTTAAGCATGTTGATGTTTCCTCCCACGGCTGGGAAAATTGCAAATCATTTGTTTCTGGTATACCTGTGGTTTGCTACAGGAACCTCAGACAGATCTCATTTCCCCTCCACCGTCACTGACGTTAATACAGATGGACAAAGAAAAATTGACATACTTCATGGGATCCAACACACTTTGGTCTGCATGAATGCTTTGAGGTCTTATCACATCAAGACTTACCTGGGTTTCCAGCTACTTGTTTCCCATGTGGTACCTACATGCTTGGTTTAAGTTTTTGGAGAGGTGGGTTTTTGGTTGGTTTTTTTTTTTTGTTCTTCTTGTCGTTGGTGTTTTTTTGGTAATACATTGTAATTAGTAAATAACTGTTAGTTTTCTGATTTATCTATTTCAAAATATGTATTGAATTGGGTATCCTGTACTGGCTGAGACATACTCTGTTTCTGTCTCTAATGTTTTAAACTCCAAAAAAACGGAGTTCTGGGATATAAGACAAAGTTACTAAATGACAGAAAGAATTGCAGCTCCAAAGGCAGATGAACTGAGTTGATTAAAAGAAAGTGCGAATGATTATTTTTATCCAGTAGTTAATTTCTTGGTAGTATTACCTCATTCAGTCAAAAAAAAAAAAAAAAAAAAAAGAAAAGGGAAAAAAATAAAGAATCCCAAGAGAAAGTCCTTTCAGGAAACCATGTATCCTTAAAATTACATGACATCATTCTGACCTGCAGTGAGCAGTAGTCCATTCCCATTCCCCCAAGCTTTTAGATACATTTTGCAAAAGATGCAGGAATGTTCTGTTTGTTGATTGTATTTCCATTACCTGTAGGCATGCTTCTTTATACCTCCCTATGTGATTCTTTGCCAATCTTTTTTGCTTTTGTTGCATTTTTCTGAATGAAATTGCCTGCCTGTGTTAATTAGGCTTTCCATGATGGCTTTCATTACTTACATGTGTAGTTTGGATCTGTCTGCTTGCAGAAGAGGTTGGTTTTGGTTAAAGCATCTGCCATTGAGGAGATAACAGCTGTACAGTAGGAGATCTATAGAACAGGCAGTGATTTCTGCATCAGTTATTTTTCATAGTATTGTATCCAATCTTACATTTACAGGAAAGACAGTGTAGATAGCAACTGGAAGCAGCATCAGAAATAGCATACACAGCTTTGTTCGGAGTAGTTGAACTGATTTGGAGGAGGATCAGTGTTGAATGATTATTTTGAGTATATTGCATTATCTCATTCTGGCACAACCTTATTAAAGCATTTATTGTGTGTTCCCACTGAACCCGTATTTGGTTTCAACTTTGTTCATTGAATAGTGTTATTTTTTTCCAGGAAGCCATAAAAGTGATAAGGAAGGGGAGAGAAACTGCAACGGGAGCATTAAGGCAAGCAACTTTCAGCTAGGCCAAAAGTGCATTGGAGAATTCTAGGAAGAAGGCAAACAATAACAGTTTTACTGTGTAGCATACAGTAATGCTGAGCGTTTTCAGACTGTTTAACAAACATTTATTTATCTTCCAAGGGTTTGCCAACAAAAGCTTGAGATAGGGTTTCCTTCTGTTATTTTTGTTGCGCA
Organism: Gallus gallus; assembly: GCF_016699485.2. Classification (NCBI taxonomy): domain Eukaryota; kingdom Metazoa; phylum Chordata; class Aves; order Galliformes; family Phasianidae; genus Gallus; species Gallus gallus. Next base: position 13,215,916 of record NC_052536.1, on the reverse strand, counting down.
TTTATGTGTTCATGCTTCTCTTTGAGAAGCTTATATGTGGTACCTAAGAAAACTTGAAAACCAATATCCAGTATTAGTCTCTGTCAAATTAGACAGAATATGGGTATTTTCAGTGTTGGCACTTTTAAAGTAAGAAAAGGTTGGGTGAAGAAAGAGAAAGGAGTGTGGAGGATTTGCATCCAGAGGCAGCCTGAGGGGAAGAAGTGGACACTTCTGAAGTATGTAGCAAAGAGAGCAAGAAACCGTGTTCCCATTTCTAAGGGAGGTTAGAAAAGTTTCTTTATACAGTTGTAATTACAGATAAAATAAGGAAAGTGGGTCATTATACAGATTATTTTTCCTTCCTTTTATCCCTATAGAGTGTATACCAAACTCTGTCAAATACTGCCATCACTGATAAAAAATGGGCCAGGCCACACAATAAAATGAAAGAAACAGTGAGATCCCAATGTTGATGTAACGTTGGTGTGACTTACCTGGGATTCTATAACTTTAAGCCGCTTTTCTTGCTCTTTCAATCCACTGAGGTATTTAGACAAATTATCCACCCTGTGGAAACAAAAATGATGTGCTGCTGAGCGAAAAGCAAATGCCTCCGATTAAATCCTAAACCACAGAAAATGAGTAACTTACACTGCATCTGTGACCTCCTGCTTGCAGTTCTGTGCTGCTGGGACACCTCAGAGCCCCCTAGAAGTGTTGCCCTTTTGAAGGGTTCCTGTAAGTATTTACTGAACAGAGCAGCATTTGTGGCACAGATCTCCTGTACCTGCTGCCCAAGGGCTCTTTGTGAACTTGCCTAGATGAAAGTGATCATACAGCTTGTGGTTAAGGCTGCTTAGCTATGTCTTTCCAGTCCATTATGTCCCATCTATTTCAAAGGTAACTTGACCCTACCGTGAAAATTAAGACCATAATATATATTTCATTAATACAGGGCTGATGAGCCATTTGATTTCTTCAAGGTTTCATCGTCAGAAACCGATTTGGTGTATAAATCTCTAAAGGGACTGTGTGGAGAACTTGAAAATGGTACCACCAAATCAAACTGTCCACACATCTTCTACATGCTTTACCTCTTCTTCCATCCCTTCCTTATTCCTCTCATCTGATTCCCCGTAAGCTCTCCAAATCCCTCTTTACTTCGTCCTATCTGCTATTTAAATTTTCCCTTCAACAAGTTACTTAGCATTCAGGTCTACGTGAAGAGGCTGCTGCTTGATGTATCTAATGCATTTGGGGATTAGTTCAATGCAGACTTGAGTGGCTTTCTGAAGGTTATGTAAGATTTCAAACAAACAGACAGGTCTGCTAACAGCAAAGATAAGAAACCACAGTCTCAGTGGCAGTCACCTGAACTTGTCTGATCTCTTACTGGCTCTGCTACGTCTGATATCATGTCCTTTATTTAGAAGCAATTGCACACATATTTATTGTTTGATTTCAACAACATAATAATTCTAAATTATTAAGAATAAAGAGCCTGTTAAATTAGAGGGAGAAGAGTACTTTCCAAGAACATGTATCTCTTTAGGTCATTGTTATTTGAAGAAGTGAACTTCTGAATAGTAATTTTGCACTTTTATTCACCAGAATACTAAACCAATTTAAGTGATACTCCTGTTGGGATGATATTTTAGACGACTTTTTAAATGGAGACCCAGTTAATTAAATGGAATTTGAGAGATGATACCAGGATTTTCTTGTGCAAAACTGTAGTCTTATGTCATAATGCCATAAATAGTAGTTCTTCTGTATCTATGGGCTGGGGATAATTCCAGAGATCACAGATTTTCATTCAAAAGTCTGAATCTCTTTCTGTTTTGGAAAGGGCAAATTTCCAAAGGGCAAAAATCCCTTTGGAAAGGGATTTTGATCAATGCTTTGTGTCCAGGTATGTTGTGTTCCTATAGAGGATGGAAGTACACGCTCTGCAGTGTAGCAACAGAACTATTCTTCCATCATTTCTTCATGAATTTGAGCTTAACTGCAAGTTTGGCTGGAGCTTACAGGTTTGTAATTGTGCATACATCAACAATGTCAAAAAACATCTCGAAATGATGCTTGCTCATGAAAAACATTCCACGAAGAACATAAATCCCATTAGACTCTTCATGTAAACCTCACAAGCGCCTGAATGTTTATCTCATGCAAATCTGAAGACCTCCAAGGTTCACTTAATGTAGGTCAGAGTAACATACTTATTAGATGTGGCCTTCAGCCTTTCTTCATTGCTTTCTTTCCTTTCTTGTTCAAGTTTTATTAGATAATTTTCTTTTTGCACCAGCTCCCATGTTATGATTTTTTGATCTAAGCCAACTGGAAGATCTCTTTCTGTAGGGGGGAAAAAAAGATACAAGAATTATATGTTGCTCCCTTTTCCCCTGTACTAGGTTAAGTAGTGAAAGGCTGCTATGCAAAGAAACATCAGGTCTTGCTTTGCCACATAGGAGTCACAAGCTGTGAAAGTTTAGTGTAAAATAAGTATTTTCTACACTTCTTATTTTCTTGTGATGCAAGGCAGTAGACTTATTGCAGTTGAATAAGAGTCCTGAGTTTTCTAATTGGCACAGGCCAATTTCAGTGATTCCTGAATAATTCATTCAAACTATCAGTTTATCTCTCTTCAGAAATCAAGTGTCTTTAGGCAGTTTGATATCAACACCTTTGTCATAATAACTATGTTACATAATAAAGAAATGCATTACGGGAAATTGTTTACAGCACAGACTACGTCATCATTTTTCATGCCTGCTCTCCTAGCACTTTTTGTTAAATATAATAAATCATGGCTCTTGGCGATCTTACTTGCTCTTCTGTTTTGCTTATGCAGCATATCCTTGCAGAGTATCAGGGTCTCCTGTTAGTAGACACGTGTTAACAGTCGTAGCAGAAATGCTAAGTCACAGCTTGAAGCAGTGATTGAGCACCTGGTGAGAAGGCAGGGCCAACCCAGGGGAGCTCAGCTGTATGCAATGCAACTGAGTGACCGGAAGGGGTGGATCCTGGCTCTCCTTCCCAGACCTCATTTAAGGGTTGGCAGTGGAGGTGAGGGCCTCTCTTGCTGGAGATCCCTGACTACCTGAGGACTTCTAAAGGTAAGCAGATTCTTCCTATTGTGTCTGTGCTCGTAGCTGCTGTTGCATTTGAGCAAGTCCTCACTTGCTGCAGCTTAGGGCTTTGCTACTCCCCTGTTATTGCTGTGCTTTCCATCACGTTATAGCATTGCGCTAGCTTACCCAGATGTTGTTTTTTGTGCTTCATTTTTTTGAAGATTATTTGAAGAACCAAAGTTATGTGATTAATAATGATAAATGGTGGTGCTAGGGCAGGCCGTCCATGGTATTCAACAATCAGGTTGTAGCGTTGTAGCTTCCAGAAGATGTCTGCATTGCCCTGAACAAGTTGAAAAGTGTAGCTGTAATTGGAGGAAAAAAAATGAAAGAACTAGTTTTATCTCAACAAGCTAAAACTTGTTATTACGAAGTACAGCCCATGTTTACTTTAATAAAAGGAACAGCAAGTTCAGTAAGTAGTGTTTACTTAAGCTAAAGTTTGTGTGGATTTTTAGATATTAAAGAATGTAATAACTGCAGTTGTAGTTTCAAATGATAAAAAAAAATCAAAAACCACTATTTCTTTAAAAAAAAAAAGAAATAAAAGGCAATTTAACTTCAGCAAGATAGGCAAACACGCTATGTTAGTTCTGCAACCAAATGAATCATCGTTAACTATTTTGACTTGATGTGTTTCCCCAGTGTGCAGAATATCCAGCATCTGCCAAGTTTACAGCTGCTCTGCACCTGCGGACTCTTGCTTCAGCATAGCCAGTGATCCAGACACATATAATTGAACCTTTAGCAGTATAAGGTCCTTTTTGTTCTTGCCTTTAACGTAGCTAGAGTGAGGATGATGGGAACTTAAGAACTATATGATCTTGAAAGTCTACCTATCAACCTCCAAAGAATTAATTAGGGAAACTCCTAGTGTGTTTCAGCATAGCTAACCAACAGCAATGTAGTAAACGTGGGCGTTCAGTTAAACTCTTACCTTCTCTGTTTTAATACTTATTGAAACCGCTCTTACCTGAACATAGCAATCAGGAGATTCATAAGGAGAACGTTTGTGACTAGTAGGAAGATGACCAACAGTAGTATGACAAGCCAGTTGGCGTAGTCGTTGGGACATGATGGTGAGTTCTGCAGAATCTGCAGTGGATTAACTGTACAGTTCCTGGGATATGCTCGTGATGCTACAAAGGAAGTGAGAGAAATGAGGTAGTTCTGACAAATTCTCTTGCCACGTGTATTTCTTAGCCTGTAGACAAAAGCTTTGTATTTTGGTGAGCGAAGTCTCTTGCTTTCAACAGAGAATGGCAAGAATTACAAGTTGTTTCTGAAGTTTGAGGTGCTGCATTTCACAGATTTTTTCAAGGAGAAAAGGAAACTGAGTACCTTTAAGCATGCCTTCTTTTAAGAGCTCACGATGAGAATGATTAGTTATATTTAATACCTTTTTCTGCTAAGGTAGAAATCAAGGATGATACTGATTACCATATTGAGTTCTCATCTGTATATGAACAGTAGCATAACTTTATTCTGAATATGTGCAATTATTAGAACTTAAGACCAGTGTTGTGGTAGTTCTTACTGCCTTGGTTTTTGACTAGCAAGCAGAGCTGTAAATACAAGGCACACAGGACAGCTTTCTGGTTGCTTGAACTACCGAGATAATTCTTGCAGTCAAACAATCCTTTACATGAACTAATATCCAATGTTGCAGGTTTTGTAAAAAGGCATGGCACATAATTGCATCAGTTCAAATACCTTAGAATTTCTAGCAGGTGTGTACCCTCATGCCCTTGCATCTCCTCAATCCTCATGCTAGTATGCATGCTAGAGGAGAAAACTTGGTAAAAGCAGGAAATGGGGTTCCTCACTCAAGTTTGGACTACTGCTTTGTACGTCAGAGCTTGCAGTCAAGGTGAGGAAGAACAGTGCTATTGCATCAGACTAGAGGTATAGCTACCCTTTCATCCTGCCTCCAGTTATGGCAGCAGCAAGTTCTAAGACTAATGTACAGGGAAAATGTGGAGTCATGTTGTTTGGATATCTCCTCCATTGGAGCGTGTGGCTGAGCAACGTGCCCTGGCAGATTATTTGTATTTAATAATGAAATCGAGGGATTCCTCAATGAATTTGTCCAACTGATTTCTGAGTCCACATATATGCTTAGCATTCAAGGCATCACAAGACAGGTAAGCAGCTCAGGTTCAGTTATATATGTGGAAAAAAACATCTCCTCTGTCTTACTGGAAATCTGTTGCTACTTATTGAGGAAAAGGCAACAATTTCCTATTGTTTATATTCACGTTATTCATCCAAATCTTCCTACACTGAGATGAAGATCGCAATTAGTTGAACTGGTTGTTTACTTTTTGTTGTTTTGATTGTTTTTCTGGAAGTTACAGCATGCAATTAGTTAAACCCACAAATTTAAAGCACTTATATTTACACCTTTGTTCTCCTTTTTTTTCCCCCACTAGTAATGCCTCTCCCCATAACAATAGATAACCCCACAATCTTACCCTTCAGTACAGTTATCTCACAGGCTGCCATAGCTGTCACCAAGTACATTAACTTAAGTTATCCATACTGAATTTCTTTTGATCTCTCTTCGGTCATGAGGTCCTTTTGCAACTTCTAGGTGTTACCTTCTGTCTTCACTACCCAGGTACTTTGTTTCATCAGCAAAAGTTGTCCCCTTCATTGCCTTTTTTTCTTTGGAGTTCCAATGGAGAGGTGCAGACCCTATACTGTGTTTTACCTGTTCCCATGTTTATATCCAAATATTTGCCTGTCTTGTGATTGTTTTTATGTTGTTTTATTTGAAATATTGCACAAATGCAATTAGTAGCTTTATTTGATTTGTGCAGATTTAACTACAGAGTAAACAAATGCTCTACCAGAGTATTTATTCGAAAACAGAAGTGTTTCCTTATGGGCAGAGCTGTAGTGCTGTAAAACTGTCATGTTAAACTACTGCCAAAAGTATGGAGGTGTTGTTATTTTGCTTTATGTGAAGGTTATTTGGGTCTAGATTAGGCTGAATGGAAATGGATTGAGGCAAAAGAACCAACCTCTAAAACTGCAAATCCTTATGTGAATACTGTAGACAGCTTCTCAAAATAGGGCCAACTCTCACGTTTAATGTAATTCCACAGTGTACGTTACCTCATTTTGCAAATTCACTATTTATATCATAGCAACGTGAAAGCTTTGATTTTTTCAGGACAGTTTTTTTCTAATTATTCTGTATTTTTTAAAAGAAAATGCTGGGAAGAAGGCATTCAAAGATGGTAAGGTTAGGGGGGAAGGGAATCTCCTTACTGTCTATTTCATCCAGTGGAATCTGGCCAAATATCTGGAGGTAGGGACGGTAGAGCACCCTTCTGAATATCCACTCCACTCGGCTGTCATCGGGGTGAAGCAGAGCTTGAGTTGTCACACCATAGGCAATGAGCCACACGCTCAAGAAAAATAGGAAGAAGAAAACATCTTTCATCTAGAAGAGGGAGGGGAGGGAGAAAAGGAGGGCAGGTGATTGTAGCAGCATATTCAAAGAAAGAACAGTGGTTGTTCAGTATGATAGCTGTTCAAATAATTATTTTTCTTTACAAGCTTGTTTAGGCTATAGAGGGTTGACTTTGATAACAGTTTCTCACACAGTTCCCCTCCTGACCTTGCTGTGATGATGTGGTTCTCGGCCAGTAAGCAGCATTTTTATTTGTTAGTTCATTTAGATAAAGGCATGTTATAATTTAAGACTTTGCTTTTCAATCACATAATGTTTATTTTTAAAACCTTTTCTCCTTTAAACAAAGTGCCTTTTAAATGCAGGCTTTCTATGAGGTCTCTCAGTACCACTGAATTACAAAAGTCTGCTGCAGCAGGGAGTCCTGGCTGACAGTGCTCATTGATAAACTCTGAACCACTGATACAGCAAACATTGAAGATTAGAAGGATCAGGTAGCTAAGTAATGCATTTGAGGGATCCTTTCCAGGGCTTCCTGCTTTTAAACATTGTGCTTCTCTACAGAAGCAGAGTAATTGAATCCTAAAACACTTACTTAAAAAAAAAAAAAAATAAAAATAAAAAATTGAATATGTATTTCAAGTGCAATAATTTTTCCCTAGTGGAGGAAGAACACTTCATCCTCTTTCCATCTAATCTGACAGAGTTCATTAGGGGCTGTAGATTCATTTCAATTAGATTACAGGATTGCACAGTTACCCAAATGCTATTTCAGGCCTTTAGGAGGTAGCTATAAGTCCCATTCAGAAACACACTATCTGTGGCAAGCAAGATGTAGGTGATGTCTCTCTAACTTTTATCAAACTATTTTGTTTGCTGGGTGATTCCAGATCTGTCAGTGCTACAGGCCTTTAACGACATCGTAACTGAGTGAAAGCAGTGGTTTGTCTGGGAATACTCTTTTCCAGTCTGTGTTCTCTCTAAGCTGGCACTGTTCTGGCATCAAACAACCATTGTAACAGTTGCTGGGCTTGTTTCAGCAATTCTGTAGCAAGGGTAAAAAAGGAGAAAGACAATAAAACACAAACTTGGTTTGCTTCCTTATTTAAGATAAATGATCTTGCTTGCACCAACCTGATGAACGTTTCAGGGAGATCCTGTTTACTGAACTAACTTTCATTGTTCTTCTGATGCAAGGTTCCTTTGAAGTACCAAAGGGTAAGGCATTGTGGTGGATTGGATATGGGGAAGATGAAAGCTCCTATGTTACGGTTTTGCCTGGGCTGCCACTTATTTTCTTCTCTGTGTGTATTCTTAATCTGGGTTACTTCATATGAATTCAGGTGCTAACGTAGTAGATGCATCACCGTATTTGTTCAGGGCCATGGCTTAGCTTGGTATGCAGCAGCCAGGAAGGGTTAGGAGCTGTAGATCTGCCTTGTTCTTTTACTGTAAAACTCTGCTAATGTGGTGAACCAGATAATGTAGGAGAACAAATATTTATTTGCCATTTACCCTTTTGCTACTCAAAGTAAATGTCACTCTGGAGTTCCAGTTATTGCATTTGTAGACAGATCCAAATAGCTTGGCAGTTATGTTTATTCAATGTATAGGCTTGTTTAGACTGTAGGGCTTTTACTGAGCTCTGCTGTGAGTCACAAGTCAAATGTTTGTAGAATCCGTAATAGCGTTTACAATTAGATAAACTATTAATCGGTTATCATGAGCTAATTGGCCTAGAGGATTAACATGCTGAAATAAAAAGCTGTTTCAGCATACCACCCCATACCTAAGCATAGTAGCCATAGTTCTACTGTCTCATTTCCTACAGGAGAGTGGAAATAAATAGAAATCTTTCATCAGCATCTTCCAGCACATGCTCACAAGGTGCTGTGTTTTCACTGTAGATTAGATTACAAAGCCCAAGTAAGAACAGTGCCTGTGGGAAACTTGCAACTATCCATTTTCACAGGTTTTTCTTCACACTTCTTGCAAATAACGTAATCCATTTCCCCAAGCAAAGAACTGCCAGTCAGCAGTTGCCCTTCGGTAAATGCCCTCTAGTCTGTCTGAGGTCTTTGCTCTGAAAGCGCACAGTTTATGAGATAGGAGGAAGAGTGTGTGCCTCTCCAATCAGGAGTGTGGTGTATCAGTACTCCTGATTTGAGAGACCAAAGGTTAAACAGTTAGGTAAGAACAAGGATTGGTGTTTTGGGGCCAACTTAATCTACTGCAGAGCTCTTCAGAAGGATCTGTTTCAATCTTACTGCCTCTAATTTTCATGGTAAGGCAATTGTATGCGAAATGACAGACCTTAGAAACATAAAGACATGTTATAAGCTTACTTCCTTGGTAAGGAGAAGATTTTTTGGCCGCACTTTTTTAGCAAGTACAGGTTTTTGAGAGAGACTGCACTTACCATCCTCTCCACAATTATGATCTTTGGTCCAAGTTGTCTGTGAATCGCAAAAATGTGTATAAGTCTAAGTGTAAACACCATAAAATCAATGGCGAGGATTGTGCGGCCAGCTTGAAAAGTTGAGTTCAGCATCCTGAAGAACAAATGAAAGATAATATCAGATCTCAACAAGTACTACTGAGAAATCAGTTCTCAACTATTGCACTGTTTCCAGCCATTGTCGAGTTAGGAAAAGGCAAGTGCTTCAGGCTTGTGGTAGCTTATGTCAAGGTCATCACAGCTGTTAGAAAAATGCAACAATATCTGTACTTTGGTGAGAAATGACCACAACATGGAGGGACTCTGATTTGCTTGGCTTCAAGGAGATACTAAGGGATAAATAAAGAAAAGGATTGTTTTGACTGAAAGGGCTTGTAAAAAAAGGAAAAGCAGAGCTTCTCTGCACAAGTGTTTGAATTTTCCAGTAAGGTTGTTGTAGTCTGTGGAACAACATCTGCAGGTCAATAGGAACTTAGAGTCTCTTGTTTCAGAAACATAGCTCAAAACTCATAAAATTAAATGTCATAGCTTGCCCTTGTGTGCGCGTGTATGCCAAGTGACAGGCAAGTCATAGCCCTTGCCCATAGCCCTGATGCTGACCATGCAAAACAGGTGTATACATACCTGCAGGTTACCCCAATTATGAAGAGGAATATGGTCACCATATCACATTTATTCCAGTTATCCTCTACGTATAGTTTAAACTTTTTCATTAAATTTGTGTCTTCATCTGTAAAGAAGCTCTGAAAAAGAGAAATGGTCATTGACAGTGATCTGTTTGAAGTTTCACTATTTCGGTGGGAATTTTGACTTAATACCTGTTTCATGTTTCTCTTTCACTGTAAAAACCATCAAAAATTCCTAGTGTAGCATGTAAACAAGGTCAGTTTACTGTCTTAAAACACACACACACACACACACACACACACAAACTTTTTAATCTTGTGATGTAGGCCTAAGGATTTTTTAGGCCTGATTTAAGGCTTCGTCATCCTTCAGGCTGTTAAGAGATGTAACAAACATCTAGAAAATAAATGTTGACAGGATATTGCTATCTAAACAGCATGTACAGACTGGTGTTTGAACGTGATAATTGCCTGTGAGCGCATGTTGGATTATCTACATAAGGAGCTGTCTCAACTGGCTTATAGCCTGGCATTCTCCATGTTTTACAGGTTTATAATGAAATACTGTTTGTTTCAAACATTCTTGGTGTACTCTTCTGTTTATGGCCTTTCTGAATAACTTCAAATTAATAACAGAGATCCCCTTTGCTGTCCCTGTTGCTTAAATTTCAAACACCTCTTCTTCTGGAGGAAGTGTTTATAACTGCTTTTCAGCCTAAAGAAGATTGCGAGGATAGTTTTATGCACCCACGATCGTCAGTGCACCAGCACCGTTGTTCCTGTATTATTTTGGTTGTTGGACTGAAGAGTGCTCTGTTCCCCTTTCAGGGGCAGAGTATGGTTTCCAGTGTATGCTAATTGTGGATCTAGTAGTGTGGGGTGAAACCAGACAGATTTGCAAAGTGAAGGACACTTGAGTCTTAGCAGCCCGCTTGTTTATTGGCTGTAGCTGAAGTGCTCTGGAAAAACAGAGGAGTATCTGCAGGTTTATGTGGAGGAGGAAGATGTTGGTTTGGGGGAGAGATTGTTTTGGGTAAGGTAACGTTTGTATTGCTTTTCTATGCAAAGCTGCATTTGGCAGTTGAAATCTTCAAGCTTGCACAGTTATACAGATTGTAAATGTATTCAAAGCGTTATTTCAGGGTTTGTATTACTGCTGAGATGCTGTATGTAACTGACCTGTCGGATTTCTTCCAAGACCAGGGTAAAAACCCAGAAGTAGAGTATAATTTCTTTAACAGACGGACCTTCAGGTGGAGGTGGCTTAAAATCCAGTAAAAGGACGTAAGTGAATAGAAACAGAAAAGCAAAATACATAATAACGTTTCCCATAAATACAGTTATGGGGGCACTCCAGAATTTTTTCCACCGTGTAAAGATGAATGCTGCCCACGCTGTGTTTTCAGAAGGCTGCTTCTTTTCTAATTTACCACTTCTTCTGCAAAACAGAAAGAACACAGCCTTGGTTGGCAACCTCCTAAAATTAGTTCATGGGAATAACCTCAGTATTATTCTCTACAAAGCTTTTTTTTTTTTTTTAAGATAGTAGTGGATGCTGACAGGGGTGAGGCTGTGGGATTCTGAGCAATCATGCTGTTGTAGCAGGAATGCTTCAAGTCAAAAAGATTCTGAAAAACAAAGTCACACCAGGTTTAAATGTGTAACCTTGTTGTCTCAGTTTTGCTGCATTAATCTGATTTGCAGCTTCAATCTTCTCCTACATGTAGTACAAACAGCGTGTGAATAAACAAGAAGAGGGGCTATTTGGCCAGTTGCAAGAAAGGCAAATAGCTCCTGTAAGTCAGTTCTTATTTTGGTCCTAAAATTTACTGCAGTAATAACATGCAGAAGTTCTTGCAGTTGCTGTGACACTTTGGGACAATTGCTCGTTTTGACCTAGACTCAAAAGTGCTGAATCACACACTAAGTATGTGTTCCTCGACTAGCCTTGCTGCAGCCCCAGAGAGCTACAGAAGGAATACTGCAGCTTATGTAACTATGGGCGCTGGCGTCTTGCCTTTTGTGACTAAATCAGATTGGAAAAAGATCACCAGAGAGGCCTTTGAATAAATAATTCATTACGGTAGTCTTTGAGTATTGTGCAATTGCACCAAGTGTTGTGGTGACTGAAGGAAAACTTGCTCTAGATCTACATGTCTGATGCTCCTGGTAATTATTATATACATTTGTTATAAGGAGAAGTTTCTCCTCGCAGTCGGTCTCCTCTGTGTGCCTGACTCTGTACTGCCTCTCAGTTTATGACATTGTAAGACACGTTCCCATGGCAACAGGCTAATATCATAAATGGGCAGTTGCAGCTCTACTGTTAGATGCTGAAATAGATCTGGGAGGGAGAGAGAGCCCGTCTGTTATATCTGTAAGATAATAGCGATTAGAACGCACAGCATTATGACCAAGAGCTATCGACCATGCTGTGCTCAGTTGTGAAAGGCCTTTATGATATTGTTTACAAGTAGTCCCCAAGAGGCATCCACTTCTGCATCTATTTTACAGGTTAGAGAGGAAGTGAGAACTCATGATTTTTTCCGATATGCCAGCAGTTAAATGCCAGAGCTAAAAATACAAGCTAATAACTGACTCGGTCCAGCATTAGGTACTGTGGATTGTTTCCTTGGTACCATTATTCACTCATTTCTGAAGCTCTCTTAAATCACTGATGTTTAATACAAGTGGCTGTATAGCTCTTATTAGCTGTGATGTGAACTTGGTACTGATCAAAAGTTTTCCTGCCCTTACCCAAGTCCCTGGGTTTTGGTGATGAGCGTTTTCTAGAAGTAAAGGTTGCAGTTCAGAAGTTCTGTATTGTGGATCTATGAATGATTGTGAGCAACTGCCAGAATCTTTTTGCTTTGATCTCTATTTCTCTTATGCTGCTTCTGAAATATGTCTGTTGTTATGCTCCAGGTCTCCCAGGGCCTATTTTTTAAAACAGAAATGAAGAGTCCTCCTAGCATGGTGAGAAGCTAACTATATAAATTCACAGGTACTGATGTTTGCAAGTATTTCTGTTGCTGCCATTGTAGCACGGTATGCAGTGATGCTCTCGGGTAATAAAAGGGTTAGCTGTGAACCTTCTCCCTGCTTGGGTCAGTAAGCCTATTACTGTTCCTAAAGCCATTGTGTCAGCCAGTACCAGCTGAAGGGTATCTCAGGAATGCTTTCTGATTGCCTGGGTATTGATCAGATCCCTTGTCCTGCAGAAATGACCGGCTCACATGAAGTAAAGTTGTTTCCTCAAATACAGTGCTATATCCCTGTTTATGTTCTATATTCATTTTATGGAGTCAAACTGCAGCAATTAAAGAGAGCAATGCTTTCTGATGAGTTGTGACCTCCTTGGTCTTTTAGTTGTCCCTTACATCATTAGTTGGTCATGCATCCATGAGAAGTAACCCCTTTTTTGTAGTCAAAAAGCATCATGTTAACTGATGGTTTTAAACTTACCTGTATTCTTCCTTAGAAAGAAACAAAGTCCTTTCTGTATCTAAACTGTCCAGCTCCTTAAAGGTCTCTGTCTCATTCTTTGGTTGTTTTTCCTCACTGTAGGGAAATAAACTCATTAGTTGAAAGATACCGGTTAGCAACTCCGCTACTGAACTGGCTTTCCTACAGAGCTCTGAGCATGTGCTCGTGTTGGACTCGCTCCACTGAGAAGCTATCAAATACACACAATCCTTAGCTCTGTGCATTCTGATTATTTGAAAGCTGAAGCCAGCCACAAGGGTCAATGGAGAAATGATAATCAACATGTGTTTCACGATTGTGGAGCAAGATGCTCAGTCTACTCAAAACTGAAAGGAAAGAACTGGAGTGGAAATAGACCACTCAGTCAGTCCTGGAAGACAATATCACAATATACCCATGTTCCAGTCCTGGCCATGCTTAGTAGTGCTTAAGACAGGAAATGCCAGAAGCATTAGGGAATATTATGTCAATTCTTGCATTTCTAGTGAAAGGAGGCAAAAACCTCCTCGAGAAGAAATTTAGAAAGGCTTACTTTGATTAGGAATCCTCATTTGAACCCTTCCATGAGAACAGACATCATTTCCCATTAATTTACTTGAATTTGTGAATCTGGCAGCCAGTATGCCAAGAGGAAACCATCTTTAGTGACTGATACCGACAAAATGGAAGCCTTAGGTCAGCAACGGCAAAGAAGTTTTCCTCTTGCTTTATAAGTAGCTTTATAATTAAGAAACGTAGATACGTTTCTTAATGGCATATTATTCCATGATGTCAGTTCTGATGATCAGTAGCTGATTCTCATAATGCTAGTTTTTTTCAGCTTCTAGATTCTAATGACTATATCTGAACACCTTGACTGCTTTGTTTCTTAGCTACTATGCTTTTCCTTTTAAAGGCTTAAAATTCTAGCCACCTTTGCAGTGATAAAAAGCTGAAAATGATGAACTCCAAAGCTACGCCAACAGGAGACTAACAGAAGAGACCTCCCAAGATATTAAATCTGGAAATCCCAATTGGTTTCATATGAGCCCTGTGCTTTTAAGCTTAACTTTTGGCTCCTAAGTTTTGTGGCTGATAGTTTTGGTTTGTGACAGTTGTTTTTCTTGCTAAGATGTTGAGGTTTGTTTTGAGCCAGGTGGCTTCAAATCTAGAAATGGATGATGCTGCACCCAGAGATGTCCTATACAATACGTACCATACATTCAAGTGGAGCTGGAAGAATTCCAGCAGGCTTATTTTGTGGACCAAGTGAAACAGAAGCGATCAAGTGAAATTGGCACCAGTGTTATAACTGTTAGAAGAGGCAGAATGCTAGCCCATTTAGCTCCATAGAAAACTGATTTGGTTAATAGTGGTGCAGTCCTTTTGTTGACCTTCTGAGACAATATTAGTATTTTTATTCCTTACATGAGAAATTTTCAGTTTGGATATTTTTTTATGACTTACTTTACGTCCTTCACTTATCTCTTGCACTCAAATATTTGTTTGTACCTGAATGCTATTAAATTTGTGTAGATTAGGAAGGGGCACCAGAATCCACATATTAACTTCAGGATCTGTGTGTCCGTAGACATGTCTCCCCACCATATTTTTGTGAGAAAGGCCTGAAATTGAAGCAAACAAGAAGCAGCTTTAGCATCACAAAAACATATAAGCAGTTCAAGTGCACCTATGTTCTGTGTTCTCCTATGTTCTCCTAAGGCAGCAAAGATTAGGCATTCCTCTAAAAACCTAAAAGGTATACAGGTGCTTTGCATGTCATTCTGCAGTTGTTTCTTAGTATGCAAAGAGTTATGAGAGGACAGTGGAAAGGAACTGTAATTCAAGTGGAGTTAAGGAACATTTCTACTGAGGAAGTACAAGTCAGCTGCTGGGGGCTAAAAGCATCATCACTCTTAATTTAGTTTTGTGTATGTGGACAGAAGTCAGGTTGTGGGAGCAAAACAGGATGGCAAATTGATTTAACTTTTATCAGTGAGCTTCTCCGAATCTGAACAAGCCCTACTAGGGAGATACCTCATGTCCTTAAGATTTATTATGCTTCAGGCAGATTTTAAGTGCTTTCCTGATGGTTCTCTGTGATCAGTAGAGGAAAAAAGCACAGGATAGGATGAGGATTAAACCTTCTCTTCAGTTCACCCGTCTTAGGGCTAACTGGATGAAAGAGGTATCTGTGTTGCTTTGTCAAATACATAGCATGACATCCTCTTGTCCTGGTGCTTAGAGAGAGGGCAGATGTTTCACTGTAAAGGATGTATCTGAGAATAATGTATTCCATGGGGTCATTCAGTTGCTGCAGTATCCTTTTTTTTGTGTCCAGCATCATGCTTAAAGGCCCTAGGGAGTGGAGATGGTAGGCGAAGTGCCAGTAGATGTTACCTGGACTCCATCATGTGCAAAGAAGGACTTTGCATCTGCTTCTGTAGCCAGGTGCAGGCAGGTGGTTTTGCTCCAGTACTGATTTTTCCTCACCAGCAGAGAAAATGCTCTCTCCTCGCTGTTGCGGTAACATTCACTGAACAGCTCTGCCAAATGAAGGAAATGTAGACAAATGCATCTTGCCATTTAGAAACAAAAAACCAAATGTGAGGCAAGAGGGTGATGCGTGTGGGGTTCAACTTGGTCACGCTGCCATATGCATCCTCTGCGCTAAAGAGTTCTGGGAGGCTGCTATAGTCACAAAGCCCCACATAGCTAAGAATGAGGTAGGTGGGAGTGAGGGCTAATTCTGGTCATGAGAGTAACTCTACAGAAGGCATACGCAATAGATTTGCATTGGTGGGGAAAAAAAGATATCACTGGAGTTATTGCAATTTTGAAATTCCCTCTACTTTCAGGAAGGTATGATGCAAATCTCAGCACCTCCCTCTCATCTCTTTTCATCTGCTTGCTTCCTTCTCAGCTCTGAGGTGCTCTACTTTTGTTACTGTTTGATTTCCTGTGGAGAAGCTCTTCCTTGTCAGTTCGACAGCCAGTTTTCAAGACGTGCCTTGGAAACCTATCAGTATACATTATATCATTCCTCATCTTTAGCTGCCTTGTGCAGAGATTTAGACAGTACTGAGCAAAAGCAAGTACCATGAGAGATCTTTCAGCACTTTGAAGGGTGAGTTGCCATGCTGCTCCTGTTCCCCTGAGTACGCTAAACAAAAGGAGCAGCTCAGGTTTGACCTGTGGTGCTCAGGGACATGATTTAGTGGGGGGTCGTTAGTTGGGGTAGTATGGTTAGGTCATGGTTGGACCCAATGATCTTTAAGGTCTTTTTCAACCTGAGTGACTCTATGATTCTATGGTTTGACATAAAATAGTATTATACTTGCTTGTATGTTGTAGTATAGACCTATTTTGAGAGAAGCTGGCTCTAGAGTCCAGCAACTCTGATAAATAGTAGAGAAAGCGAAGGTTTTCTCATTAGACAAAATATGGATTTTGATCCTGCTTCATTTGGACTCGTTAATATCCCAGTACCCTTCCTAGGCTAGCCTACACTTTGATGTTGCACTGAGAAGGCTGGAGAAGAGTTAAATTCACGTAAAAAACCAGATACAGTCTTCTGCAGTTGAGGTGGTATTTACCATTTTAAAACAATGTTCATTCTACTTAGCATTGCCAGTATTATCCGGGCCAGGTATGGAAACTGCAGATCTGATCTAATGCTTGCCAAAGCCAAGGAAACAGACTGCTGTGTATTGGATTAGGCCCTCTAATTCCATGACTAAATTGTTGGAGTCCTGTGATTATATGAAGGCCTTTATCTTTTATAAATAATAATGGTCCTGTGAAAGGAGGATAAAATGTCTGTGTTTAAATAATGCAGCAATGTCTGTGTGAGCCTTCAGCAGCTTGATGTACTGGCTGTGAGAGGAAAAAGCTGCTGCATTTCTACATGAGGTGTATTCTAAAGCTCTTGGTACATTGCAGCACTACCTTCAGGTAGAAATTGGGCTGTTGTCAGAGCAAACATCTGTTTCTGACAGGGGAGGGCTTGGTGTTCCAGCACTGCAGATGCCTGAATGATGTAGGGAGGGGCAGCTCGTCTGCTGTTAAGCCAGTCTGAACCTCACTTGGAGGTTTGCAGCACAGTTAGCCCTCTTTTAGGTGAGGTAATCTCAAATTATTTTTAGCAGCGAAGACGACCCTTGAAATTTGTTTCTCTAGTGGCCCTTACAGAGCAAGCGTGATATTGCAGGCAAACCAGGCTGCAGTGAGCTTGGAATTGTTCCAATTCTTCCATCTTGCCCATCGTTGTAATATACCTTGTGCTAAAATACCAACATGTAGCAAGGGAGGACTTTTTTTGTGCATCCCATGGGCCAGTCAGTCTTAGAGAACTGTTTTTTGTTGGTTTTTTTTTTTTTTTCCAGAATGAACATTTGGAGCGCTTTAAGCCTCACTTCTTTAGCATTTGAATGTTTGGGAATGGCTATGTTGCAAGTCTGTTACATTATTCACATCGGTTAACCTTTCACAACTTCAAGAGGGTTCGTTTTTCTTCCCCCCCACTTTCTTGTCTTCCAGCAGCAGAGGGGACCTCTGCAATTTGTTATGCTGTTAAAAGCTGCTGTAACTTACCAACAGCGAGCTGCTCATACTTGGCCTCTTTCATTACATGCGCTACTTCTGTCTTTGTCTCCAGACGGGACATCTCCCTAAGGATCTTACAGGCTGCCAGAGCTGAAGCTACACCCTCCTGACCCTGTAGAGTTGAAAGAGGTGTAGGAGTAGTCACACGTTCATGAAATAGGAAAAACTTAACTACTGAATGCATGTAACAAATAAAATTCATACACGTCTCCTTTTGGAAGAATCTGCTTTAAAATGCACACTTGAAAGTTTAAAATGTCCATAGAAATTGTAGGTTCGGTATGTGGGTCAAAAACCATGTATTGGTATGCCTTGTGGTTTATGAGACTGGTGACTTCTTGGTATGCTTGTCCTCAGAGGAATCTGATTTGGGGTAGCAGTCAAGGACTTGGAGAAGAATGGGTTATGAAAGTAGAGCAAAAAGCTCTCGTGCTGCTGAGATTTTTCAAACGTGGCTGCACTGGGACCTTGCATAAGGACTCATGGGAATGGAGAGGGCACAGCTGGCAGAGGCACAACAGAAGCACGCAGCAGAGTCGTGCCTTCTGGTAACAGAGCTCCACAAACACAGGGTCCTCCAAGGTGCAGATGTGTCTGCATGCACACACAGCTCACTGGCTGAAGAGATGTGCTGCTGTTTGTCTCCCTCCCCATGACCCCCCCCTGTGCCAGATGCAGCTAGCTGGATGCTCAGACAGAGCCTCATAGCTGTGTCTGGTCTCTGTGGAACGAAAGGGAGAAGAGATGGAAGCTGTAGCGTTGCACGAGATGGGGCCTCAGCTGTGGAAGAGTGTAAAACAGGAGCCAATTATGCCAGTTTGAAGCTCATCCCCTGGGACTGTGATGCTCTTGTTCCTTACACAACCAGCAAATAAGCTGGAGATGCTCAACTGTGCACCATCCTCCCTCTAAAGCAAAACCAAACAATTGACCTATTGAGAGGGAAAGAAATCCGAGGCTCAGTGGTGAGTCATCAGCAGCAAGGAAGACAAGGGGGTCAGCTCTGCAGCTGAAGTTAATCAGCAGTGTTTCAGGCTGTACTGATTTACACCTGCTGCTGCTGGCTGCCAGGCGCTTTGGCCCCTGCTGGCATGAGACAAGCTCAGATGAAAAGCTAAGTGTGCACCCAGTATCATAGAAACAAACCTACCTGTCATCTAAGCTTCAAGGCTGAGCAAAAATCATCTCGTATACATGAAACGTGGCAATATTTCACCTGCAGGAGCTGTAGCTTGATGCTTACCATAGCCCAGAAATAGTTTGCCATCTTGTGCCGGTTTTGAAGTACTGCCCACACAAACAAATCCCTCCAAGGCTTTTCACTTTTCTGGTTCATATCCAAGGGCCCAGGTAATTGCCTTGTATTCGTTTTATCCTGAAATATGGTTTTCAGAAATTAAAACTCAGTCTCATTCCATGCAAATGACATGATGTAACCAGCCCTTGGCTCTGCCAGCCGCTTCAGTCTTTTATTGTTTTTCCTTTTTTTCCTTTTCCCTGTAGGTCTGAGAGGTAATTAGTTCATTCTGCACTGAATCAAAGGATTGTTGTGTCCCTGACATAACTCAATATGTGTGAGAACGCTCTGGATGAAACCATGACTCCATTGAAGTCAATGGCAACGCTCTCATTGACTTTATTAAGGCCAGCGTTTCGCTGCTGGTGTGTAATATCATACAACACAGACCTATGATTAACCAATCTGAGCTGGCCTGTTTATATCAGATTCTGCTCAACTGCTGCAGGGACTGTGATTTCAGAGAAAAGGGAACAAAAACCATTTTATCTAAGCAAGAATAAGTCTCGCCAAGGCTCCGTACATGGCAAGAATAGAGCACGTCAATGCCCTCTTTCTAGTCTTCCCTTTGAGTCCTTTGAAAAAAAAACCTCTCCCTCATGCAGGGAGTATTTTAAGTAGAACACCACTTATTCCTTTAGTGTTTGATTAAAAACGTCTCTGGAGCAAGTATGGCAACTTAGGTCAAGTGCTGAGTTTTATGTAAATTCTAATATTGCCTTTATATCTATTGTGTTAATTAGAAGCAGGCTGTGTGACTGTTGTTGTTTCTACTAAAAAAAAAAAAGCTTCCATAAGGATGTATGTTCTTATTCATTTGTTTTTGGAATCCCTTAAACTATGGGATTCTACTCAAATTTTCATTAATGGTTTGGGATCTTTCTTACCACCCCTTCTTCCTCCCTCTTTTCTCAGTCCATAGTGAGCTAGTTTATCTACTAAATTGCACTGAAAAGTAGGACTTATAATTTAGCAGCAGCAGCACCAATATCCTGCTACAGTGATGTTGCCAGCATTACTGAGATCGGGCTACAGACCTTCCATGGCATATCATACTGTTCTTTCTGTCTTATATCAACAGCTGGTTCTTATGTTTTGCTGTAAGTCACTCAATTATAAGATTATAACAACCTGAAAGGCAACCATCACACACAGCACATCATTTGAATATCCAGTCTGCTCCTATACAGTATAAATCTGAATAGTTTTACTATTAGGTTACCATTTTCAGAGTTTAGCTTACAAAAGCAGTGTAGGCTCAGGCCTGGGACTGAAAATGGCCAGCACCTTCCTGTCTTCTTCCCAGATACTCTTTTGAGTGTTTATGCTTGAAATTCTGTATGAGAACTGCAGAATACTATTTCGACGTCTAATTACTCCTTGGCAAACCTAAATTTCTTGAATGAAAGAATGAGGAGTACATTCTTCTATATGTGATGCTAAAAAGACCAATGTGCTCTCCATTGTACAAGGTGCTGGAATGAGGAACGGTCTACGAAAACTGTAGTTCATGAGTATGACACAAACCTTCTTTGCAGAAGACTTGAATTGAACCTTAAATAAAACACTCCATGGCAGAATGGGAGAAAGAGAAATTGTAACCTGTATTTCAGAAATTCCTTTCTTATGCTCTTTAATTTTTGAAATTAAAATGATCACTTTTAGCTATAATAATAACGAGCTGGAAATAGAGGTGACTTTCTCATATCTACCATTTTGTTCCCTGTCCCACCCCCACATACGAGACCTGGTCAAAATTTTTCAAAATGTAAGCTGTAGAGGAACAGATAAATGATGGAAAGTTGCAACTCACTGATTTATTCTTGCCTCCATGCTTGATATCTTGATAGAAACCTTTACAAGCATCGTGGAGAAAATCCTTGAGAACTCTGGAAACTTCACTGAGAGTGAAGAGCGGGGAGATCTCCTGCTGTTGACCAGTGGTCCCTGCCAATGTCAACTTGCTTTCTTCGTGTTTCTTCAACAGAAGTTCATAGAGGAGGCACTTTTGTGAAATGGAACAGTAGAGTCTCTGCAGACGACTGTATGTCAGGAATTCGGTTATGTTGGCCCCATTGTCAATAAATAACTTCACAAATTCTGGCTTGTCATTGATCAGGGCATCCATCATCACTTCCTCCAGGTCACAGGACTAGATTGATTGAAGGAAGGGGAAGAGAAGAAAAAGCAATGAAGTAGTTTTTGAGGTAATCATTAACAGATGAGGAGGGGCATAGAACTTTTTATTAGGATGTGCACATTTTACTTTCAACCAAGTTAACAGCAGGTCCAATGAGATAGAGAGGTAGAGCTATGTAGAAAGTGTCTATGTGAGCATTAATGTTAGAAGGTTGATGTTATCATCTAGAGGATACCAGAAGGATAACCTAAGCAAAGGATTCTATGGGGTTCTGTGTCTGCCTAACCTCTTAGTGAAGAATTTAGGTAATGCTGAAAACTGAAACCTTCTGTCAGGATGTTTGTGTCCCACACCTGTTGGATTACAAAGCGATAGGTCACTAAGGCAACAAAAATGTGTACCTTCCACTCCACGTCACCATTGAATATTTCACTTTTAGCTATGTCCACTCTATTCCAGGCCACTGCCAACTTGAGTTCATCCAGATATTCCTGGGCATCCTGACTGTGACTTTTACATGCTGGAAAAAAATAGGGAATGCAAATAAACTCAGTACTTTACACTAGTTACATTTAATGTACCACTGGTAATTTGATTAACAAAATGAACTTTAATTTAGTTATTACAGGTTTGTGGGTTGCTTAAACAGGAAACCTGCACAGGTATTTTTTATCTCAACTTAAATAGTCATCTAAAAGCTTTTATGTACTCTATATTTTTGGTGGGTAATTTACCTATTGAAATGTTAACCTAAAATATGTAGTATTTTAAGAGTAAGCCTGATCTGCAGAAAGTGGTTGGTAGGACTATTGTTTTTTTTTTTTTATCTTGTTTTAATTAGCACATTAAGATTAGGATGCCATTTCTCCATGCGAAAATTAGGCTAGTCTAACACAGATTGAAATGGCTGGTATAGTAAGTAATGTATTTCAGAAGATACAGTGAAAGCTTTTTATAGAACCTAGTTGTTTCTGGAACTGAGGTGATTCATGTCTGCTTGTGTTATCTTCTTTCGTGGCTTGTAAGTGGAAAAGCTTCCAGCATATTTCTGTTCTTCTATAGCCTCTATGACTAAGAGAAGCAAGTATTGAAATGAAGGACTGATTATAACAGCACTACACAATGGCATGAGATTAAAAAGCAAACGCTAGTTTAATGCAAGGAGCTTTCCTCCTGGTGGAGGTAATTACCTGGTGGTAATTGCCAGTCACTTTCTCTGATGCAACTCTGCATCAGAAATGAAATCTTATACGGCAGCCAACTGAACTTGCTCAGGGGAAGACTAAAATACAATTACGGCACAGAGGAGTCCAATAATAGAAGTTTTGCATTTATTATTCTTACCTTTTACTAAAGCTTTTAAAATGACCGTGTCTAGTTCCGAATCGTCTTGCTCAAAGTTGTGCAGAGTTAGAAGATGTTGGTGTGAGATAATGTTCTGAATCTGTTGGGAATTGGAATGAAAATCATTTAGCATGTCATCCTACTGCTAAACGCCAGTGCTTAAGAGCTCAATGCAGATCACGCGTACAGTTTTTCCCAAAGAACTTACATTCTAAATGCAAAGCTGAGGTTTGGCAAGGAGACAAACATCAGCTTCCCATGTAAAAAGATCCTAGGGCACGGAGGGAGTTACTATCTTTTCCAACATCACATAGCATGCATGATAGGAAGAACAGAATTTGGATATGCTGAGAACCAGAGCAGTGCTTGGACTGAAAGATCCTAAACTCTCATTCTTATTTGACTCATAGTCATGCTGTGACTAGCACGCCACTAATTCTGCTTTACCTCTTCCTTCACTGTTATTAACAATTTCTTCTTGGAGTTGTTTATGTAAAAGCACAGTCTCTAAAGCTTCTTGGAGTAAAAGTCGTATGTAATATTGATAGAAATAGTGCTCTCCTTCTGCCTCTTTATTTGAATGTTGTTTCTCACAGTGCAGCTGCACTGGGTCTGTGTGAGCATCTGGCAGTGTTGCTTCTTGGTGCCCTTCCATCTCCTTGTGGTATAACCTGACAAAGTTCTCCTAATGGAATTAGCACGTGGAACTTTAAAGCTAAGATTTACAGTGGGGACTGCAAAGAAAAAGTAGTGGGTCAGGTTCTGTGGATTTTGTTTGTCTCATGGGCATGCAGTGCTTTTCAATCCCCACAGTAAGACAGCATCCAAGTGGTGGGTTTTTACATTTCTAAAATGTTTCTGCGTAATGGTTCAAGTGCAGTGTCTCAAAATCTAGCCTGTTTTGCCTTTCCTTTTTAAGAATATGTATAACAAACATTGGACAGGATAACTTCTAAACGCCCTTTGTTCCCGTAAGTTTATTCATGCATGCCCACAGTAAGTTCTCCACTTAACAGCTGTGGATTGTGAATTAGGTCCCTTCTGTTACAGCTGTACAGGCTCCACAGCTGTGGAGAATAAATAATGCTTCATGTTCCCCAGAAGGACTGTGGGCCTCTTGGGTGCTGGTTGTTACTTCAGGAAATAATTGAGAAAGGACAGAGCCCTTAGTGTTCAGCTGAATTGCTAGGACAAAGTCATTTATATGATCAACTGAGCTCTTGATTTTAATGCTAGGGAGGTGTTCTGTCACTAACATCAGGGCAATGGAGTAAAAACATTCAGGCAGTACCTCCTCAAACCTGTGCTGAATGGGCTACTGAAGCTAGAAATGGTAGGAGAGAGCTTCTGAATGTTACGCGTGTGATTATCAAACACTGCATGCAGTTATCAGACATATGATCTCACTGTTGCTGTCCATTGGAGAATGTCCTTCCAGAGGAAGCTTTCTGCAGGGAATTTCTCTTTAAACTGCTTTTCAACAGCTTCTGGCTTGACGAGTTGTGGCTCATCCATGAATGCAGCTAGGATGTCAGCTATTCCTCCAGACCCTGCTAAGATAAGCCAGGGAGCGGAATTTTCCAAACCAATGCAAATTCTCTGTAGTTTAAAGAGAAAATTATTAGATTTCATGTATGGGAAGAAAATCTTGCTCAAAGAGGAATCACTTATTGCAGACTAGGAATAAAAGCATATCCAAATCAGATTTAGTCTGGATTTGGTTCAGACTCTTCTAGATTATTGGGATTTCTTTTTATTTTGTAGCAGATTAATCGTTATAGGCCCCTGACTATATGTACTACTCTGCATGACTCGTCTGCTGAGGAGTTAAGCAACTGATTTGGACAGGCAATGCCTAAAACCTGTAAGTCCGTGGCTGCTTTCTTTTTTCCCTTGCTCCCCAGCTCTTTCCTTACTGCAATCTGTGCTTTCAGTATGGTCAGGTATAAGAATAGCACTAGACAGGAATTCTCAACAGCTTTTTTATGGCAGCTAAACTCATCTATATGTTCTGAAAATTGGGAGTTTTCTTGTGAGAATATAATGCTGAGCCACAGAAAAAAACTTACTGAAACACAGCAGTGGTAAGAGTTAAAGGCTGCCAATTCTGTTGTGCAATTAGGAGTCAAGACGGTTGTTGGGAGAGAGGAAAGCAGAGGCTACGGTAGCGTAGTTGTAATAATGACTAATTGCTGCCAGTTACTTCTTACTCCGGAGTTATGCAAGATGATGATGAAATTCTATGCATTTCAATACCACAAACAGCAAGAGAATCAAAGGCACTGTTGGTTTATTGTTCATTTGTTTTAAAACAACTATTGTAGTCTTTGGTGTGTATTGTCCACTTTGTCTTTTAAAAGGTGGGTGTTAAAAATAAATAAATAAATAAAAGAAGTGCAATTGGTTATTCTTTCCCAGCACAGATGTGAACGCAGGGCAGGTCCAATCAGTCACCTTTGGTTCTCCAAGTCACTTCGTTCTCTAGAGCTTTGAAAAGATCTATAAGTTCTGATGTGACTTTTCAACACCCAGGATGTAGAAGTTGCTGCCGTATTTAGCTTTTGAGAATGAAAGCTCAAGAACTGACGTTGTAACTTAAACAGTGAGATTTCTAATACCAGAGCGTGTTTTAATCCACCTGACGAAGATGTGATGAGATGCAGTGACTGGAAACTGAGACTAAAAAACGTCACCGGAAATGAGCTGTTATCCTTAAGAAATAGTTTACCAGGTTGTGTAACAGTCTCATCATTTATAACACTTAAGCAATGGTTAGATGTCTCTTTGGATATTCAGTAGAGTATTTGTCTTCATTATATATATATATAAAAGCTATGTAGACACTGACTGCTACAAAGTACCAGAATAAAATACCTTAAAAAGAAAAATGGAAGTCACAGAACTTGTTGGCCAGGAGGCACTCTTTAAGTTATAGGAGTGCTCAAAAAAAAAAAAATCATAACTGATTTTTCACTGAAGGTGATGTGAATGTTAGCAGGCAACCATCCAGCCTTCTGTCATACAAGGTGCTTTTTGCTCAGGGGAAGTAGGACGCTATAATTTGTAAGCTGCATACCTAGCAAACCTGGCCTTGTATCTCCCCGGTGCTCTGCGTCGGTGGCAATCATCTCTCTCTTGCTGAACAGCACTGAGTAATTCAGGCTTTTGTATGTCATCTCCATAATAGTACGGTGTTTCTACTCTGCTAGATTTGAAGCTGATTTCTGAGGATTTGTTCTGATTTTGGGTTTCCTCCTCTCCACTCTACTAGCTGGCAGGAAGGCCTAATGATCTGCTGGCACCTTCTCAAAATGAGATGCTTCACCCAAACAAACACTGTTAAATTTACTATTAGCAGAATTCAGTTCTTATGTGGCGTATCGATCTAAGTTTTGAATTTATATAAAGTGCCAGCAAATGTATTCATCTTCCAACCAAATTGTCCAGTGCCTCTTACCTCAAGTGTGCCTGGTCTTCCATTTACCAGTAAGCAAAGCACGGGGATCTCAATGCTGCCTGTTCCTGTGAAATAAGTGATTTAATTTAAAACCACCACCAAAAAGATTTCACCAAACTATTGTGTTTCTGCTGTTCCCTTGAAAACGCTTCTTCTGTTTTGTCCTGATTCACTACATAGAAAAACTTGAGCCTGCAGACTGCAGGAGAGCGCAAAAGAAAATGTTGGAGGGGTAATGGGGCTGCCTCAGGTTGCAAGACAAGATTAAGTTTTTAGAGAGAAGCAGCTGACATTAATTATATTCAGATACAGTTAGAATTGATGAGATGTCACTTTGTCTCAGGTGTTGAGGAATGTTGCCCCATTCCTTTTATGCATGAACCTAGCACCAGCAGGAATCATAGAATGGCCTGGGTTGAAAAGGACCACAGTGATCATCCAGTTTCAACCCCCCTGCTATGTGCAGGGTCACCAACCACCATAATATTGCATTTTTAGTAGTGCTGAATTCAAAAGAAATGCCAGTGAAATATTCGATTTCTGTCATGGCCACAGGGGAAGAAATGATATAGGCCTCCCCATCCTTAGCCATCCCCTCACAGGTTTCTGCTTATTAATGAATACTGAATTAGGTATTTAAAAAAATGACTGTAGATTGGCCTTTAAGAAATTCTGTCAAAACAGCAGCATCGTGAAATGAATGCCTCTTACAGTTGGAAGATGAAAGGCTTTTGGTTCAAACAATCTTTTGATGTTTCCCAAACTGTATATGGATCACCAGTTACTACTGGTTGCAACATCTGTAGTGGGATGCTGACAAAGATAAGGTAGAACTGAGCCAACACAGGCTAGCCGTGCTTGGCACGTAACTTCATTTGTCTTAGTGAATGGTGTAGCACTGCCAGACGTCTTTAAGGTGTTATTCTTCTAGGTTGAATAGTGACCCCTATGAATACTGGATCCTCAGGAAATACTTGTGGTTTCACATCTTTTTCACTTCAAGTAAATTTAGATCAAATTCAGCCTTTTTTGTGTGTGGGTGGTGATGGGGAAATTCTAATGTTATACTGGGGAAGGCGGGAAGTTCTTAAGTGAAAAGGATATTCAAAATACCAAAACTTCCTTCTTAACTACTTGTAGGTATTTTTTTTAATAGAGAATTATGTGTGATCTTGGAGTGTTTTAGTTTAGTACAGTCAAAGTTTGCTGAAGTTGAGTATAAATGAACTTCAGTGAACGATACTGGTTTTGTTTATTGAAGATCTCACTGCACTTCCACTGTTCCAGGGAAATATTTGTCAGATGAATCAGCATTTTTTGACAGGAAATTGTTCCACTGAGATCTGTTCAATCAGATTTGGTCTGCAAGCAGAAAGAGGCTACTTTCTAACTGTCAGCACTGAAACCTCACCCTACCATTACAGTCCATGTGTGCTCTATCTCACGTGAGTGATTGGATTTGCATTCTTTGGGTGCATTTGCACACTCAGGTGCATCTGTGCAACTATAGGCTATGTAACTGAGTATTCCATTGGTGCACAGAAGTGTGAATAAATTACCTCTTTCCTTTCTGTTTTAGCACTGTAGGTATTATAGAAACAAGGGGAAAATAATCGCATTAGAACTACAACTGAGTTATTTCCACAAGTAGCAGAAGGAGGCCTGTCCCCATACTCATTTTTCATTATAAACAAAGCTCACGTAGGTTTTGATGGTCATCAGATATATATTGTTTACCTAGGATAAGATACTGAAGCTAATATGGTTGAAAATTTTTCATGGGGTTTTGGAACAGCTCTTTTTGGCCAGAGTGGGAGCAGCTCAAGATCCCGTGGGTGAGAAGGGAGATAAGTGTACAACAGTGAACATCCATTTCTTAGAGCTGCTGGTTTAGGGCACTTAGAAGAGGATTTATTTTCCGTGTGCTGTATTTTAAGGCAATTTGGGCTATGCTTTGAAGGCCAGCTTTGAGTTATAGCTGAGGTGCAATAAATATCAGGATTTCTGCTTCACGGAGCAGTTCTTTTTTTGACCTAAGTCAGCTTAATTCTGCCTCTTGCACAGTGACAGCTGTGTTTATTTGATCTTGCCTATGCAGATGATAAACTGAGAACTTGACTTGCCTTTGATAAAGACAGAGAACCACAGGCATCCCTTTAACGTCACTGTTGCTCAGACTAGCATGCTTCTCTAGTCTACTTACCACCATACCCAGTACGCTGTTCTGAAATGTGCTTTTCCAAAGCGAGCCGTAGTTTAGTGGTCTCATCTGGCTCTTCTGCTGTTTCATGATCCACCAAAATAAAATGGGAATGATTGTGGTCCAGTGAATACAGTGGGCCTTGGGCGTTATCATCTGATTGGTAGTGTACAAGACTTCCATCCTAGAGATAAGAGGAGAGATGTTAATGTTCTACACAAAGCACAGCCCACGTTAAATATTAAATAACTGTCTGGGTAAAACAGAACCCCTGTTTCAGTCTCCTATTGTAAGGATTGCACAAGTCATAGACAACTATACATGCTTTTTCAAGCTCTCCTTCCACAAAAATACCCCTTTCTTTCCCACTGCTGCACATTCACTTTGATATATCATTTCTAGCTGCAAGCCAGGCTGTAAATGCCTCGTTATTTTTCTTTTTCCTCTTCATAATCTGTTGTGAGTAAGCCAGATCAGTGCTGTAGCTTAAAAGCTGCCTTTTCTTTCCCTGTGCTTCTTTCCCAGTTCCTGCAGCCTTTGAGTTGATGAGCAAAATACCAACTTAGCTATTGTTGCCTATGTGCTGCATTATTCTTCCTGCTAATTTTGTGTGTGCAGATGTGCCTATCTAGGCATAGCAATGTAATTATGCAAGTTACCTAGTCGTTATTAAGGTATGGTAGAGAGATTTACACTGTTTTTAAGAGCCAGATCTTGTGTGGCACCCTTGTGAATCAGCTTTTGTTGTTGTCTGCTGGAAAGAGTAGGTGCCCAGCTGAATCCTGGGGGAAATTCAACCTAGGAGCTGTTCGGGTTCTCCTCCACAGCCAAGGCTATGGCTGATGTTAGAGAAGCAGTGAACCTATCATCAGGAGCTTGTAGCACCATTACTAATTCATGAAAAAATGTAAAGGAATTTGGAGAACAAGCTCTTTTATGCATCTGATAGAAGGGCTGAGCACACTGCGTGTCATTATGCCAAGTGGCTTTCTGAAACATAGCTGTTTATGGTCAAACTGCAGAAGCAAAATATCCTCCAAAGGTCAAAAGAGTTGTAATAAGATGTGTTCCTATGGCTTCCTTCCCTCTCAGCAGCTCTGGGAAGAGTTGGAACATTGGAGGCTGTTCCAGAGGAAAAAACAGTAAACTTGTACGTAGCATCACAAGTTTCTCTGGCCTCCCCCTCTCATTCCACGTCTCTCATTTCTTATGGAAACTTATATCAAAACAGTTAATTTGCCTTTAAATTTCTGTTTTGATGGAGGGCGTGCCTGTGTTCTGCTGCCGTGTAATTTTAAGCTTGCTCACCAGAGATTTGGCCTTAGATTAGGACCATGAGATGCAACTGACTGAAAAAGGCTCTCAGGGATTTTCCTATTTATTCCCTGAAAACATGGAAGTGATCATTCAAGGATATTGAAAGCATGCCAGTAAAAGAAAAAAGGAAGAGATCCACTGATTTCAGGGCTTGTTTTTCTCCTTGCAAGTGTGCACTTTTAGCTCTATTTCACACAACAAGCTGTTTGTGCTAGTAGCAAGTATAAGGTGAACTGAGTTTAGATCAACATCCTTGTCTATAGCTCTTTTGTCTTAAAGTAACTGACTAAAATCTGGAATGTCGTTTGGTCGATGTAGTGCCAGAAGTCAGCGGGTCAAGAATGTTCTACAAGTATTCTTTGACGAAGCCCTTGGGCTCTAGTCAAGGAGAAAATGTAATTTGGTAACAGTGCACTTGTTTTGTAGCTGTTGTTTGGGATAGATTGAGATGTCTTGTGATTGCTTAGTCTGGGAGGGACGTGCAACAGTTGGTTTACTCTTGCTGGAGGAACTTTCCTGAACAAAATTCCCTAATGTGGTCAACCGAATTCTTTCCTCTGAACCATTCAAACAGGTTGATGTCTTCCAACTGGAGAGTCTCATCTGACAGAGCACTCAGCTTGGCAAAAGGTGTGGAAAGGAGGGAAGCCCAGTGACAGTAAAAAAGCAATATAATCTGGCAGTCTCCGCCTGCTGATAGCTGGTGTTTGACTGCTGCCTGTCTGATAAAGAGCATGATACAAGTTCAAAGAGCTGTCTATGTCATTTGCTTCTCAGCTTCTGCGGGGAAGTAAAATAGCACATTCAGATTGTCATTAATTGTCACTATGCACCCACAGTACTCTTATAACGGTTTGCTTAGGGTAGACAGAATATACACTGACGAGGATGTAATTAATTGTCTTCTCCATCCCCAGGTCAATTCAGCATCAACTTGCCTTGGTATTTGCAACAGCTGATGCATAAAGTTCCACTGCTTTGATCTGAACTGTAGAGAGCCTAGAACTCATGCATACTAGACCAAATCCTGCATGGGAAGCATTTTTGGCCTGGAGGGTAGGGAAGCTTTTGCATATTAGACACCAATTCAATGACTGAGGAGAACTTGATATTGAAATACTTATGGCTTCGTTTGATACTAAGATATACGATACTTCTAAAATAGCTTGGAATTCTGCAGTAAGTGGAGAGGGTGAAAAAAAAATAGTGTTGAAAGTACCCTGTGATGCGTGTTGTTTTTCCTTAAGTTCCTGTTTTACCAGATACTGAGCTCATGTCCAATGCTGTCACCTGCTGGATATTTGAAGAATAGCTGTCAGATATACTCCACAGGGCGCAGAATCGTTGGGGTCTAACGACTTTCCCTGCTTTTACCTGTCTTCTAAAGCACACATTGAACTCCACTTCTGTTTTCAAGGTAGCTCAATGTTCTGTTCTCTACTACATCAACATTCCGTAAACATGGAGATCCCTTCTGAACAATCCTGTCTTGCCAGTGGAATAAGGGAAAAAAATATACCTTTGTGTTGTCCAGAATTTCTCTGTGCTGAATTTTTCCAAGGGAAGCGATTCCTATGGCAATCACTCTTACTTTGGATGAAGTACTTGCCAGTGTGTGATCTCGGACTGCTTGCACCAAGTGCCTTGTTATTCCAACACGTAAAGCACCAGTAAAAATCCAGGCATCTGAAATTATTATTTTTTAATTGTGTTAGGTAATTTGTTTATAGTTGAATGTCTGTGTTTCTTGTAACATTACTTTAAGTACCAAATTTAAGGTTTGTTCAGGTAGTCGGATAAGCTGCAGACAAATCTTGATAGAATCACGGAATGGCCTGGTTTGAAAAGGACCACAATGATCACCCAGTTTCAACCCCCCTGCTACGTGCAGGGTCACCAACCACCAGACCAGGCTGCCCAGAGCCACATCCAGCCTGGCATTGAATGCCTCCAGGGATGGGGCATCCACAGCCTCCTTGGGCAACCTGTTCCAGCACGTCACTACCCTCTGTGTAGAAAAACTTCCTCCTACAGTCTAACCTAAACCTCCCCTGTCTCAGTTTAAAACCATTCCCCCTTGTTCTATCACTATCCGCCCTCATAAACAGCTGTTCCCTCTCCTGTTTTATACACTCCCTTCAAATACTGATAATCTTGATAGACTGTAATATTTAGAATTAAAAAACACATACACCCAATGCAAGGCTTTAATAGAGAAAATAAGAAATTGTGCTCAAGCAGACATGCTTTATATATCATGTGATGCAACCTTGTCATCTTTGCTCTGCTGTCAATACACCCTTCAACAGTGCTATTTCCAGACTGGATTCCATGTCTGAAACAGAGTAGAAGCATTACTACACCAGGCAGACCTGGTTGTTAACAGAGCATTTTCAAAAATGTAACACAGAAGACACAAAAAGCTATCGAATCTTAAGTATGGAAATCATCTGGGTGTAAAACCAAAGACCAAAGTGCCAAAAAAAGGTTTGATAGCTGGCTCTTTCATTACAGAAACCGAAGCTGCTTAAATCTTGTCCGACCCAGTGAGCTGAAACCAAAAGCCATGAAGCAATCATGCGAGTAGGGCCAGTGACGCTGGAAGATCGCTAGATGTGAGAATCCAGCAGGAGTATAAATCCTTCCTTTAATGCCTGAAGTACTAACCTGTGCTTTGGGCTGCCTTTATGAGTCCTTTTTTTAAGGTGTCCCGCAGCCAAGGCTTCATCTGGAAAGTTTCTTCTTCCCCTACTAAAGAGACAACCAAATTGGGAGCCGGTAGCTTCCATTTGTTGAGCATGACTTCAAATATAACTCCAGGGTGAATAGTACATGGGACCTTAATAAACTTGAATAAAAACAAAACAAAAACAACAACAAAAAAAAGAAACCCTGAGTAATAGCAGTACAGTAGGATACAGTAAATGTAAAGGTAAATGTGCCGTAACAATTAAATGCTTATTAGTACTCCTTGATTACTTGAGCAAGACCTGACAGAGAACAAAATACTAGAACGAATTTAACAGGCTGCTGTGAAATTCATAAATAATAAATATTCATAAATAATTCACAAATAAGTTCAAAACAATCTCATTAATCATGTCAGCTCCATGGGTTCGTTCTGCATTATGAACTGATAAATCACTCTCTCCTTTAATGCTGCTATTCTTTAATTGCCTTCAGTTCCGTGGTGGTTTAGCAAAGCCAAGAAATCTCTTAAGCATTTCTTGTTTCTGCAGTAGCTGAAATGTTTGCCTGATTTCGTGTCTGTTTTTCAAGTGTCCCCATCCTGCTCATTTTCAGTGGAGTATTCTTGGCCTTTATTCAGGCTAGGTTTCCATTTGGCAAAGTAAATGCTTTTCACTGTTGGATTACCAGCGGGTATTGTGCTTAGACTTCACAATGAAATGAAACCTTAAGGCTGAGTTCTGATCCTAGGATTTCCTTCTGCTTGGGGGGGAGCAGGTGTAAGAGAGCAGTGAGGAAGTGGGTCTGTCCATGCACAGCCTTCTCCACGTATGAACAGAAAAGGGAGAGAGAAATTCAAGAGCCTCGAAACAGCTCAGCAGTTTAAATCCCCAGTGATTAACTATTTGGAAGAAAGCGGTTAAAACAGGGAAATGGTGCAAAACGAAGGGCGTGTGATTTTATTTATTTATTCATTTTTAAGGGGGAAAATGAAGGAGCAACTGTAACTGTAGCAGGTCTGTGCAGGTCAAGTGATTGATTTCTCTTTGTTAATAGGTGTCATTTAAAATTACACTGCTGTTTATAAAGGTTTGGTCTCTATTTTATTTAGAATGTGGTGCCTAGCACTCTAGAACATTGATCTTCCATATTATAATCTCTATATTTAATGCTAAGCGAGTAACAGCTGAACAATAGCAATAGTGCTTCAAGGTTAAGACTCCTTAGTGCTGTACCTTTCCACGTTTCTTTCCAGAAGCTGTGAAGTCGATTTCTCCTATGCAGTATGGCAGTTCTGTTTTGGAAGTTTCTTCTTTGTCACTGCTGCAGTATTTGGTCTCCATCTTCTCCATTCAGTTTCTCGGGCGATCGCCAGGCTATTCACTGAAATGATGTTGAGAAGGCTGGAAAAGGAGAAATTGATTAAACCGGAGAGACCCCAAAATCCATGAGTTTACATCTAGTTGAGTTCTTAGCTAAATATTTTCCTATTTCAATATTATGGTTGTACGGCCCAGCTGAAACTGAAGGTGTTGATGTTGGATGTGTAGGCAGAAGGAGGCAGATTCCATAATGCAGCTTTGTAACTTAGGTGATACAAAGGCATGAAAGAATAAAGCAATTTGGGTGTCGTTTAGCAGGTAGAAATCTGAATTACAGAGTTCAAGATCCCACAGTCTGTCCAAAGCCATGTGGGGTGTTTTGGAGCCCAAGAGATAAACCTAATTCTAAAAGACAGAAAGAGATGCCTTAGCCATAACTACTGCAAGCAAAGGCTGAGCTGTGTCAGTGGGTGTCTGAATAATGCTGTCTTTCTGTGGTTATGCACCATGCCGCTATGACTGATATTATCCAACACAAAGACTTAATAACTAATTGATGGCATTGCCTTCACCTGAGGATCATAGGATTGTGGAATGGTTTGAGTTGGAAGGGACCTTTAAGACCATCTAGATCCAAACCCTGTGATACAGTCAGGGACACCTCCCGCTAGACCAGGTTGCTCAAAGCCCCATCCAGCCTGGCCTTGTGAGGAGAGGTTTGCTCTCTATTTGCTCCTGGAATAGGATACCTATTCATAACACAAAATACATAAGACTAGATTTTACTTAACAGCGTACAGTTCAAAAAGCGATGTGGTTTTCTTTATACGTGGCTACAGGAATGATGGCAAGTAATCCATCCTAAAGCAAGGTCGTACAGTAAGAGCTGCTGTTCTGTTTTACATTACTGGAAGAAGTCTCCTTGCTTTCCAGTTCCGCTGGGCTGGTATAATTGCAATTTCGAAAGAATGCATACAGATTGCATACTTTATTTTGTTTCTCTTCAGTGCAAAAACAATGAGAACAAAAGATCTCTCCCCTCTGCCCTCGTCTGCACACTCAGTACATCTTTAAAAAAAATCTGTTTGATAGCAAGCCAGAAATGATAATCAACCCTGCATTAATGAGACCGTGTTCATAAAAATCCTAATTTCCAGGTCCAAGAGGTCTGCTGTGGATTTAAAAGTGGGTCTAACTAGCAAGTCTCGTGTGGCTCCATTAGGATGCTCCAGCAGAGGGAGCAAGCCCTCCAGCTGTTTTCTATGGGGAAAGCCTCCCCCTTAACTTCAGACTTAGATCAATGCTCTAAAGATACTGCTCTTCCTGACCACACACTAGTCACATCTTGAGAGAAGTGTTTATTTTGAATACCAGGATATCAGACTTTCCCAGGTTACAGTCTTACCTAGAAGACCTTATTTCAGATTATCAGTAATGGTCATTGCCACAAAGCCTACCTTTTTGTTGGAGCCCACTTGGCCACGGGAGACACGGCTTTATCTCCTAAGACCATAGAAGACAGTATTCTAAGGGCAGAAAAAAGTAGTAAATACAGAGCCATAACAACACATTTTAGCTATTCTAAAGCATAGAAGTATTGCTTCTTAGAATTTGCTGACAGAACAAAGGATTTGATTAGAAAAAGGTATTCAGGACTGAATTCCCAGGGTACATTTAGTCACCGTTCATCACTGTCCTAGATAGTACGTGTTTATTTGTAACTACACACAGGCAGTGACCTCAGAGTAGACATCCATTTAGTAAGTAATCTCACCACTAATTTGCTCTCACGGGTAGGCCTCAACTGGTTAATGTTATGCCTAGTTCCAGATCCTAACTTGTAAAATTTGATCAGGAGGTTACATTTGATATCTCTTTTAGAACAAAGGCATGGAATTACCAAGACTTATGCAGGATCTTCTCATATTTGGACAATTAATTTTCTCAGTTATTTGATTTTTAGTTTAGCAACTCTGGCTTCTGGATGGTAGCAAGCAATGGTGAAAGAGACAGAAGTAGATTAAGGTGCAGAAGCTTTGTTCATAAGCAAGGAAGCCAGCTGGTATCTGGTACTGCACATGGCATGTTTTTCTCTCTCTCTCTCTCTCTTTTTAATTTAGTTTTTAATTGAATAATCTTTGAGCCGTGATGCCAGAGATTGAGTGTCTTCTGGTGGAAGCATTATGTCGTGTTTCCATCCTGTTCTTATGTCCAGTCCTTCAGCACACCTGCCAAGCTGCTGTCTATGGTGGGATACAGAGCAAAATGCAATTTGATATCTTGTACAGCTGTTCTTGCGTTCATATCCTAAGCCAGAAAGACATCCTGCATTAAGAGAAGCAGGAAAGTG
Source organism: Gallus gallus (assembly GCF_016699485.2). Taxonomy (NCBI): domain Eukaryota; kingdom Metazoa; phylum Chordata; class Aves; order Galliformes; family Phasianidae; genus Gallus; species Gallus gallus. The sequence continues at coordinate 13,180,113 of NC_052536.1, read as the reverse complement.
GTACTGACAGAACAGCAAAACAAGTGCCCAGGTTGTGCAGGGTTCTGAATGGTATCCATGCAAGAACTTAGAATGGCCCTACATGGAGCTGAGAAATGACGCTGGATGCGGTCATGGACTATTGCTGGGTGCAGCCTTCATGAACTTTTACAGACAAAGCCAACAAGCAAAGCCAAGTATTTTTTTGCTTTCAACAAGATTTGACACACTGACAGTTCTATTTGCTTTCTCTTCTACCTGCTGTTTAGTTTCCAAGGAGTAAATACTGGGACTTTCAGTATGATGCAGTATTGCACAGGTGAAAATGTTCCGTGTTGTTGCAGTGTTCTACATAATCGTACAGTGGAGTAGGGAAATTTTGCTTTGCTATTTGAAAGTGTGGGGGAAAAGATTTTAAAGGCAATTCTACAGATACTGTGCAAGTGAAAGAACCAGGGCTTCCTTAGATAATGGATATTGCAAAATCAGCAGGACATCACCAGCTGCATAAGATTTGCAGCTGTGATTCCTGAACATGAAAGCTGATCCACAATAAAAGTTGAGTTGCCTTTCCATACAGCTGTATCAGCTCTTGCAATGCAATCCTTCACTCTGATGGTCAGAATCATAGGATACTTGTCCAGTACCGCACACCTCCTCACTTTTCACTTCAGTGGAGCTCCACTGTATACTGATCAGTCAGCACACGGACTTCTTTTTTTCACTCATTTTTGAATATATATATATATATTCAGAACATAACATAGATCTGCCATTTCCTCCTGGATTGTTGAAGTTTCTGTTGATGTTTCTTACTTTAAAACGCAAGCATGTTGCCCAATGCCTTCTCACAGGCAAGGTGGCACTAGGCCTGTATTGGCAAGCTGTGTAACAAGTTATTCTTTCTTGTGTTGAATTCTGTCTGATTCTGGCTTTCACTGAAGTCTGTCCAGTGGTTTCAAAGGCTGTTGCTTTGAGACTTGAGGCTGTACTAGATTGCAAATGTCAGGTCACAGCAATTGGGTCAAATCTTTGTGGTCAAACTCGTGACCTTACACTGAAGCCAGCCCAGCTGAGGATGTTGCATCATTGCAACATCATAGAGTGTTGTTTAATTGTAAGGGTCTGGAATATGTCCTGCATTGGGAAAGATTAAGCAGATTGCCACTAAGAGGAGCATAGTTCAAGTACTTTTGAATGATGGGGAAGGTAAAGAAGGAAGCAAAGAACAGATAATTATTATAAGCACAGCTGGGTGAAAAATCAGTGGGCAATACTTCAGTGTTTTTTCACTCTCTGAATACTACTTCCTATTGTACTTTTTTTTTTTTTTTAAAGAAAATTCCATATGATGCTTTTACCCTAAATTTTTTTGGAGGGGGGGTGGGGCTGTCCTTCATTATTTATGAAAATACTCTTGTGTTAAATCTGATGAAAAGATTCTTGAAGACAGGCAGCTGGAAACAGCTAAGGAGTGAAAGAGTGCTGTAAGAATCTTGCCTGCTGCAGTCTGTGCATTCATATTTTAAATATATCCTGTGTGCATATATATATATATAGAGAGAGAGAGAGAGCAATCTTACTTTAATTCTGGTTCAGGCTTAAGTACAGATTTTCTATCTAGGCTGCTGCTGGATATTTAAGTTTGTAGGTCAGATTCTGTCCTAGATGTTCCCACTGACTATAAGTACAAAACATCTATGAAAAGAATGTACCTCTAATGATTACCAGATCTGAAATATAACCTAGAAAACTATTTCTAACTAGCAAAGCAAGTTAAGACAATTATGAAAAGACAATTGCCAGTTCCACCTGCAGCTGGAAATGTGAGTCAATGTCATTTACGTTCGGGATGGCCTGCTTAAATAATTCTGGGTGTTTGCCAGTCTCATGAATCATTATTTCTTTAACCTCATAAGAGGGAGCTGTTAGAATTGTCCCATTGTACAATGAATGCTTGTGACATTGGAGTTTGAATGTCCCTAGTGCTCTTTTGTCCTTCATTCTGGGCAGTATTATCTTCTTATTGAGGCATTCCAGGTTCCTGAGTTGTAGGAAATTGGCAGACGGGTAAAACATTAAGGGAATAATTTTTATCATTTCAGGGAAACTCTATAAGGCAGATTCCTATTGAGATTCTTCCAACATACATCCATTCCTTTCTGGACTGTTCTCTCGCCTACCCGTCTCCCTACTGTTCTTCTGCCGTGTCTTCTCTCCTGCCAACCTCCTTCTCTCCTGCCACTTCTCTCCACTTTTTCCACAGCTTTCCAGAGATTCTTCCCAATCACTGTCACTCCTACTTAGCCCACTCCAAATGGGCAGCTCTACTTCCGTGTGTGGTAACAAGGGGAGAGATCACTCACCTCCCAGAGGGTGATGAGAATGTTGGTCTCTGTCATCCTTCCATTTCAGTGCTTTTTAGACACTAATTAGTGTTTTGGACTGTATTCAGGATGCGATGAGCCTTTCAAGCACATCTTGTGAAAATAGACCTGGTCAAGTCATAACTTGACCTCAGTTAACGTCTTCAAGTGTAATGGTTGGATTAAGAGAGTAGGTGTATGGTATTCATATGCTCTCAGACCTAACAGTAGTAAGAATTCTCCTTCATACCAGCAGGCTGATCAGCAGACTGAGACACACCCTGATTTAATCACTATTTGATTCTTCCGCCCACGTAAGGAGTACACTTGAATATGCAGGTGAAATGATTAAATATAGTAGTACTGCTGACTTAACATCAACAGCAATGAGCCAGTCACAAAGTCTGCCCTCCTATAGCTTAATTGCCAGTTGGAGCAAATCCATTGGTTCTTGGTTTATATATTTTAGAGGATGTTTTCACGTGGAGGAAAGAAAACTGCACTAATTACCCATGCAGGTAATTGGCACAGGATGAGATGGCAATCCCAGTGAAAACTGTTAGTCAGAAAAACAGAGGGCTCACTGAAATGATGCAAATGAGGAACAAGGGAGAAGGTGCAACAGAGATGAACACATTGAACTTCACTCGAGCAGGAGCATTCAGCTTTGAATGATCCCATTGGGATACAATTGGCTTAGCTGTAGGAAAGAACCCTAAGGGTTTCAAGCAAAAATGAGCAATGCTGTTCTTGCAAGAGGGAGAAATGTCATATAGAACAGTATCAGCAGGAGAGCCTGCGAGAAATGTGAAGTCACTCGGTGCATCAGAACGGCTTCAACTGCAATACTCTGGTTGCTTTGGGGTGCTAGATTTCAGGGGTATTATGGAATAGCTGGAGAAGGTCTGAGCAGGAATAAGAATAGATACAGGCAAAAAAGAAAAAAAAAAAAAAAAAAGAGAAAGTTTGAGCAAGTTAGAATTGTGTGACCAATAGGATAATGTATAGGAGACTACTGTGGAGGGATATGGAAAGTTCAGCAGCCTACCACTGCAAAACGTTTATGGGAAAGATGTGTTCCTTAAACAACTGTAGGTAGGATTGCAAGTAAGGCTGAAGGGAAGAATGGTTACATGGCTGTCCAGGGATAGCTGCTACATTTACAAAAATATTTACTTGGAAAGGATGAAAACACTTCTTCCAGTGGTTCGGAGCTAGTAAAGCCCTTAACTGTGATATCTCTATTTCATAACTCAAAGAACTTAACCTTAGCCTGCTTGTCACTGCAACCCTAAGAGCTGCACATGTAACTGCAGGTCTGATCATCAAGATGCATCTATGCTTATGTAACTTTAATAACTGAGATGTTCCTATTGACTTCAGTGCAAGTACTCACTCAAGGAAAAATTGCATCAGTGAGCTTACTGGGTGAAGGTCAGCAGAATAGTAACACGATTATTTCTTCCCAGTAGTAGCCATATTTCCATTTCTATTTTGAACTGAAGCATAACAAATATGCAGAACAAAGTAGAAATCAAGAGTGAATGCAGTGGAGATGGGGATGCAGGAGAAGACGTTGATTTGAATATCAGAGGAAAAGAATAGATTATAAATATATAAAGTGTGAGAACTTCTTAGAGAATTTTTTAGGGAAAATAAATGCATATATATTCAAGAGACTGTTATATGTGTACATGCAATCATATACGTTAGCTAGCTTCTATTTACATTACAGCTTTAGAAAACGTTTCTTGGGAATTAGCCCTTCAAGTTCTGGTAACAATGCAGAAAGTGTTTCTGCATCACAGCCTATAAAAGAGAATCATCTACCATTATTGCCAAAGAATTGCTAAATCATTAAGACCTAGGAATGGTCCTTCCTGTGCAATGGAACTGGGCCAGATAACCTACGGATGTTCATTCCGACCATTCAGTGATTCTATGAAATACACCAGCAAAATCTGTGACCGGCTGTCCTGTGGATGGGACAAGCACACAGAAAATAACCTACAAGTTTCTCCGTACATTTGACTAGAACAGAGATACAGAGCCTGTAGTGGAGGGTTGACAGCACCTTTGGAATCAGTTCGCTAGTTGTAGATTTTGAGTTCTTAGACACAGGAACAGACCAGAGGAAACAATAGAAGTAAGTAACTTAAAGTCACATGAAGAAGTGAAGCACAGAAGTGGGCTAGTAAAATATGAGTTGGTTGGTAGGCTGGTTTTTCAGATATATTTATATGAACTGGCCCCATTAGGAGGTTTCAGAAACATCAGTGTTAGTTTCCTTACTAGAAAGTCAAAGAGCGTTATCTCAAGTAACTACTCCATATTGCACATGTACATGGTTAATCACAAGAAAATATCTCAGGAAGAAAAGAATTGTTTTAAAAAAATAAACAGTATCAAGCTATAGAGACATGTTTGGGAGGGCAGCCTTGTTAAAACAATGCCTATGTTGGCTCAGTAATATCTGCTAGAGTGTACCTCTCAAGCCTATCCCTTCTTGTAACTACCAAAACACAAGGATGTGAGGCAAATAAAATATTTGCAGGAGTTTTCTCATTGGTTTCCTGGAACGTGACCTGTGCTTCAATAGAATGTGCAAAATGCTAATACAAATATAGGTACTTTGTCCTTTTGGTTTCTTTCTCTATGTGCTTAACACAGTGAAGAGCACCAGAGGCTATTTGAATAATATACTTTTAGTGAGTTTGCAGAAATTTGCATACAAATGTCAGCCAGTGAATTTCATAGAAGTGGTTTTATCCTGGGGTTGGGACCTGAGAGGGTGGAGGGGTAATAAAAGGGAAATGAAGAGGTCAGGGAAGTAGATAATGGAAGGATCGGGTGGAGTTGATTAGAAAGAACGCACATCAATACTGCTCAATTAACATAAAGCAACTGACTGTCCTTACATAGTACACTGTATATGGCATTGTGGGGAGTTTGACATCAGCTTCACATCCTCTTGGCACTTCACTGCACTGTTCCCACAGCGTGGCACGCCACTTTGTAGCTGTGCCAGCGCAGCTCTTTGTGTGGGCTTTCACTCAGAAAGAATTTGTTTTTGCCAGGTCATTTTTCTGCAAAATCAGTTCACTAACATGGTATACAGCATGGCACGCAGGCTCCTGAAAATGATGTGTTGTGAAACTGCAGCCAGAGTTAATGCTTGGAGAAACTGTAAGAACATGAGAATGGACCCAATTCAAAACAAACGCATCAGGAAGGGCAGTATTCAGATAAGGCAGGCATAACCATACTTGAAAAACTTATCTGAAGCTGGCTTGTACGTGGACACGTGAAAAATGGCTGATATTGAAAGCAAACAGCACTCTTGTACTACTGAAAGCAGAAGGACTAGAAAATAAAAGGGTCACCACTCAGGAACAGGAAAGGCTGTCTGTCTTCTGTGGCTTTGCTCACATCAACAACTGCTTCTCATTCCTTACATCTTTAGTATGTTAAACTTGTAGAATGTACAAAAATTCACAGACCTGTTTCTCACAGGGCCAACACCTGACCCACAAAGTCAACCTTTAGCAATAAGCTAAAGTCTTTTACGAACTCCACTTTACAACTGGGCTAGAATAACCTTTGTCTCCTTTGTCATGATTGTCATGAGTACGGTATATCTGTGTAATTTCATGTCTGCAGCCACTCCTCCTGCTTTGAAAAGTGCAGTTATTATAGGTAGGGAAAAGAACTCACAGGAAAATGAAATCTTCATCTTGTTTCCCTGTGGGACTGCTTTAGTCTCCTATTTATAAGAGTTTGCTCTGTGCTTTCAGGCAAATTCTGTGAGCTCAAAATGGGAGTGTATTCAAAACAATCTCTTTTGCATAAGCCATATGCAAGTTGTACTGTGAGAAACTCAAGCCTTAGGAGAAGAATTTATTCTGTTTTGTTTCTTAAATACAGCAAAACTGCAGGCAAAATTTCCTTTAATGTTTTGAGTTTGGTGCACTGTGTAAAACTGGTTTGGGTAACATTGAGGTTATTAAACTGCAAGGCACAGAAGAAAGTGTCTGATGGTAGATGCAAAAGGTTGACCTGGATTGTTAAGGATGGCTTCAGTGTACAGGAAAAAGAGAAACCTTACATTTGGGGTACTTGATAACAGTCCTTGCCTGCAGATAGACAAGAGGTGTGTGCTGGTAGGCACGGCGATTCCAGCTCTGTCAAACTTGTTCTGTATCAAAAGCCCCCGTTCCTTCCTCATATGCATATGCTTTCCCTATGTCTGTAACAGTTCTGCTGGGAGATGTATTCACAGCAGTATTCAGTTATAAGAAACAAGTAGACCTTCAATTACAATGAAATCTGTGCCTGACAGAAGCATGTAGTGTAGTAAAGAAACAGAATAACTGATGCTTTCCTTCCCTTGATGATTATAAACATCCAAAGTGTTGCCTTGCTCCTTTTTTTTTCTGCTTGCAATGTCTGTTCTATTAACATGAAACTTGGAGTTGAACGACTTAAGAAGAATAGTTGTTATTAAAAAAAAAAAAACACCACACAATGAAAACAAAAGAAAAATCTTGTCCTCTCTATAGGTTTGCTCCATAGCTGACTGAACCAATTTCTAAATCATAGATGAATTTTACTCTACTCAAACAGCTGTAAATGAGCAACTATAGGCTTCTTCTCTTAGGCGGCAGGTAGAGATTTTCTTTGTATTTCATGCAGGCCTGCTTACATTCCCAGTCAAACTAGCCAACATTGAGTGCCAAACTAGCCAAACCATGAGTGCCTCTTGGTTATTCTATTCTATTCATCTTCAATTGCCAAACTTTCTGGGATTCCTAGATGTGTTAAACTGAATCTGTGCTATGAAGTTCAAATTTGCCAAAGGTGAGGATGACTTTCATTTATTGATTTAATTTTTTTTAGCTTACTGGGGGAACATGCTTTCCCACATGAAGAGTTAATAAAGAGTAAAACTAACCAACTCTGGCCTGTCAACATTCCTGTGTTCCCTGTGATCCTGTTTGAATGGAGTTAAATGACTTTCATCAGAAACCTTCAAATACTGAGGGTTTTTTCTACCTTGACTGCGCCAGCTATGTTCAGACAGCCGAGTCTGGTCTGAATGCAAAAGCAGAAGCAAGCAGCACAGCATACAGTTATGTTAGGCATATGGTCATGCCATAAGCTCAAAGAAGAACCTGGTAGAAGAATCCCTTTCAGCAGAAATCTATATTGCTGGAAAGCTAGTATGTTGTCTAAACAGCGTAGAGTACAAAACAGTAGAACATTGTTGAGGTCTAATTGCAGAACAACAAATACTGCAAGTTAGGTACTACTTGTGTAACAAAACCAAAGTACTGAACAGTAAACCAACTGCTGGGAAGTGATTTATAACATGGATGAAGAGCAACAACAAGGATTTGTGAAATTCCAGATATAGAAAATGTGACAGTTCTGCATATACTTCATATTCAAAGGATAGAAGGATAGAATGGCTATTTCATATCGCTGTTGATTACTCACAGGTGATGAAGAGGAAAGAAAATACAGACTAAGTAATGTTCTCTTTCTGGCTGATACACAAGCTTCCCTTCCATAACTTTAAGAGAACAGAATCTGCCTTTCTCTCCCAGGGAGACAGAATCACTCTAAAGGATAGGCATAAATACTAGCAATGCACATAACTCTTAGATAAATGTATATAGGCACTGTAGTACGGGCAGTGACCCTACCTGCTGGTTGTCCTTTGCAGCAGGCATGACTTCCCATCTGTAATGCTGAAGTTGCATGAAGTGACTGCTGTCACCAACGTTTTTTGATGCTGCTCTTTTCCTGTTTGGGAGGAGGAAGATATTAACATATACTACCTGGCACACCCATCCACCCGGACTTATGACAACAAAAGTAAACATTGCTAGAGTATAATGCTAACAGCTCTTCTCTGGGATGAAAATGAGCCCTGTTAAGCATGGAGATGCAAATAGTAAATATTTCTCTATGGCAGGAATGGGGCATAGAGTTATCAGAAGCAGGTGGTTAGCTGGAATAAACTTTGAATGTGAAGGTATTTTCTAAATCAGCTTTTTAGATGATGCAATAACACAGATGTTGGGTAATTGCACCAGTATTAACTCTTCATTCTCCTTGAAAAGAGCCACATGCCCAACGTCTCCTTCTCCGAGCTACAAGAAGACTTTAATAAACTTCCCAGAGCAGTCTGAGTGTTCTCTTAGTGATTTGGGTTTCCAAACAAATACTGTTGATTTATCTTCATCATCCTTAATAATGTATTCATTGAAGGGAATTATTCTGTATTTAGAGTATAGACGTTGCATCCCCATGCTTGCTTAGGTAAATCACCTGTGGGGTTTGCTGGATATGCAGCAGACCTCACTTGGTGTAAATGAGGGAAGCCCAGCTGGCTGCAGTGAAGTTAAGCTGCTTTGGACAACCCAAAGTTATACTTCATCTTTTCAACCTTTTCATGATCAGTCACATGTTTGTTGAAATGTTTTCCTGTCCTTCTCTATCAAAATAAGTGTTCTCAGTTCTACTTTTCTTTGTGCTGAGATTTTGGCTATTTCGGCATAAGTTGATCTATGTGATAAATATTCTGTGTCCTCAAAGCAGATCTGCTATCTTCACTGGCCTTAAATTCGCCTTTCTTCTGCAAGTCCGGATTCCTTTGTGCTTTGTTTTCTAAAGCTTTTAGAAAGTGTATCTCTGACATTCCTTATGGTTTGATTAGAATGTAAAATGACCTAAAGGCTGTCAGATATCTAAATTGTATCTGTTGAAGAAAGCAGCAAATTTTGTTTCCTTCATGGTGACCTGTATAATTATTCTGGATTGCTTTAAAATTTCCTTTGTAGGGAAATACTTTCGACTGCCTATCATTGTTTCTTAAATACGCCTAGAAATACGCTTATATTTCTAGGAAGATAATTATGTAGAATTCCATTATGCCACACTCTTGAAAAGTCTGACTGAAATTTCTATAAGCTTCTGAATGTGCTTTTTATACTGCAGATTCAGGACACCGTTTATTCTGTCCTTAACACTGGCTTCCTTGTTCTGCCTGTGCGTGTGGAATGACTTATTACCTGCAGCTCTTTGTCTTAAGTGGTAAAACTTCTGATTAAATGTTCACTGAGCTCAATTGTTTTCTAACCTGGCATTTGAGTTGATGGCTCCTCAACAGAATACCCTATTTCTTCCAGTACTTGAAGGGAGTGTATAAACAGGAGGGGAAACAGCTGTTTATACGAGGGTGGATAGTGATAGGACGAGGGGGAAAGGTCTTAAACTTAAAGGTCTCTTAAACGAGACAGGGGAGGTTTAGATTAGATATTAGGAGGAAGTTTTTCACACAGAGGGTGGTGACGCAGTGGAACAGGTTGCCCAAGGAGGCTGTGGATGCCCCATCCCTGGAGGCATTCAAGGCCAGGCTGGATGTGGCTCTGGGCAGCCTGGTCTGGTGGTTGGTGACCCTGCACATAGCAGGGGGTTGAAACTGGGTGATCATTGTGGTCCTTTTCAACCCAGGCCGTTCTATGATTATGATCTCTTCTCCTCCGCTTCTTAACCTCAGCTGCTGGTGTGCTGAAAGGTGATGTTTGTTTTGTTTCAGTGCACGGTGGTTTGCCTGTAACTTAAAAGCTCAGTTTTATCAAAGACAGTAAGGCAGTTGCTACATGTCTACTAAGTCAGGTTATGTCTATTTTTGTGCTTGTGCACTTGGTGGAGTTTCATGGCAAGGGCAACTGCAGGTAAGGGGAAATGTCTCTGTATGGCATTCTTAGCAGTTAAAGAGTTCAGAAAAGTCTGTGTTTCCATTCAAAACAGCATGAAGTCTCAATTTAAAATCCTAACGTTGTTCTATCTACACACCACAACATTCTATGGTGTTCCAGAGCATCCCCACCTTTGTACTGAGTAATCTGTTTCTCCTCTTCCCCTGCAAATCTGAATGCTTAAGGTGCAATAGCATTGATCATCACAACCACAGGGGAGGACAGTGCTATTATCTCATTGACAAGTGAGGAATCTCAGTTACAGATAGGAACAGTGACACATCAGAGGCCACACAGGAAGTCTGTGGGAGAACTGGGGGATGAACCCTCGATCAGTCAATCTCAAAGTTAGACAACAACTTTCCTCTTTGACACGGGGCTGCAAATACTTCCTTAAGCCCGGTATACCTACAGGAATATTGTTATCCTTTATAAGACGTTATTAGACTGCTAATCTGGGCAATATATCAAGTTAAAGTTCAGTTTCTGTTTATTTTTTTCTTTTGCATTGATGGTTCTTATCACGGAAGGGAGAGAACCTCTGCGATGTATTTGCAGTCGCTCTTGATTTTGTAATGGCATTTCTGTAAATTAATTCAGAGTTCTTCCTGGTTCTGTACTTTATGTTAGTTTGCACTGATAAATCAGTATTGGATGGTTGACGAAGTCCAGGTCTTTCCATCAAGCTACTAAGTTTATTGGTGGCTTATTAGATTATTAAAGGGAGAGACAGTAAGCTTACAAGCAGTGTAAGAAGATTAATTGTTGTTATGCGTTATCTATGGCACAATATAAAAAATGGACAGAGGGACTCTGCATTGAAAAGGCCGTATATCGATTACGCTTTATTTTGAAAGACTGTAAGTCAGTACAGAAAAATTGTTAGTGTCAGATCCCCAGCCGCATCAATTTACCATAACACAACTCAGTTTGTATCAGATAAGTGAACGAGTAGTGTTTTAGTTTTTTGTTGCACCAAGGTAAGTCACTGAATCACCTTGTCTATAGAGTATTAGAGCTTTTGTGTTCAGAAATAGGATTATTTCCTTGTGCTATTTCGTTCCCTTTCTTCTTTAGCTGGAAATCATAGAATCATCTGAGCTGGAAGGGGCCCTTAAAGGCCTTCTGGTCCAACTCCCATGCAGTGAGCAGAGACTCCTATGTTAGATCCAGTGCTCAGAGCCCCATCCAGCCTGGCTTTGGGTGTCTCCAGGATGGGGCATCCACCACCTCTGTGCAACCTGTGCCAGTGCTTCGCCACTCTTGCTGTAAAAAACTTCTTCCTTATATACAACCTAAACTTCTCTTCCTTTAGTTTGAAACCATTTCTTCTCGTCCTGTCACAACAGTGACCCTGCTGTGAGACTGTCCCCTTCTTTCTTCTTTATGCATTTAAAGGCTGCTCTCAGGTGTCCCCAGAGCCTTCTCTTCTCCGTACTGAGCAGCCCCAGCTCTCTCAGCCTGTCCTCATAGGAGAGGTGTTCCATCCTTTAGATCATTTCTGTGACCCCCTCTGGGTATGCCCCAACAGATCCATGTGTCTCCTACATACTGAGGACTCCACATCTGGATGCAGTACTCCAGGTGAGGCCTCAGTATCCTCCCTTGAGCATCAGTAACCTCCCTTGCCTTGCTGGCCAGGATATGTTTGGCTTTTTAGGTTGTGAGGGCACATGTAACACCTAAATGGCAGCAGCAACAGCATTCTTTGCTAATGTGGTTGTAATAAGACAACTTGTCCTGTTGAGGACCAGCTAGCTCTGCAGTAGAAACAGACACACGTGTCTGACAATTAAGATTAAATGGGTGCAGCTGGAAATGGGAACAGTGGTACAGTAAGTAAAGGTCTTCTCAGGTGAAAGAGAAGCTAGAAGCTCCTCTGAGCAGAAAAGGGGAAATCTAGGGAAGTGGCTTTCATGGACAGTGTTCCTTTACCAGGTGTGGGTAAAAAATAACAGCAACCAGGTATTAGGTTTTCAGGCTTTGAAGATGCTTCTGGGATCTTGAGATGAGCAGCTCTAGATCTTGTTATTGCACTACAGGAGAGACTGGGTTAGCAGTGCAAAGCAGCACTGTTTGAGATGTCATCTTTGCACAACTATATTCTTGTAGATCTACAATTCTACTTACCTCTCAAGGCATTTTAACTACCACAGCATATTCTAGCCTACACTGCTCACGGAGATTGCCTGTTAGCTGCATAGGTACCTCTAATATAAAGATTCATACATCTCTGTCTGCAAACTTTGGCCTTTTATCGTTTCTTTGGCCCATGAATAGTTTTGTTGAGGCTCTAAAAAATGCTGGCTTAATCTACAGAGGGTATCTCAACTTTACTTTAGAAAGATACATACACCTAAAGCAAGATTGCGGGTCAGGTTCTTCAATCAACTGTCCTACCTGAACTGAACAGATGCTCAAGTAGAAGGCTTTTACTGTGTCAAAGAACATTCTGATCTTAGGGTACTACCTCTACTTGTCTTACAACGGGCCTGTAAAAGAAAAGAGAAAGGTGGGGTAGAAATATATGTATATATCTGGTCTTGCTTACTTAAGGAAGCAATTTACGTATATATATATATATGTATGTATGGCTTACTTGATTAATATATATTGTTTCAGCCACTAGGGGGACCTCCAGGAATAGAGTATTCAAACAAATTTGCTACGGCTGTTTCTAACAAATAAGGTTATCTGCTTTCCAAAGGCTCGCTACTTAGCAGTGAAGTTATGCTTTGCTCTCTCGTGGGGTGCAGGGCACATATAGTTATGCCAGAAAGGACTATGATTTGGATGCATGGCAGATGTCCTGTAAGTTTCTCAGCATAGCTCTTAACTCATTTTGAATGTGATAGCAGCTAAATAGCCTAACTAACAAATGTTGGCACCTCAGCGTGCATGTACTTACTAAAAAGTAGCTATGCACCACTTGGATCAGTAAATCTGTAATTACCAATTTATGTGGGAGATGAGAAGGGTACTCTTAGATTCCCTTTTACACTTTGGCAGAGTATAAAGAAGTTGAGGTGTAATTCACACATACAATTCTGGGGCTCTGCAGAGCACAAATGCAGCAAGCTTTGTTTTATCCTTCTATGTGAAATGCTGTTAATGTAAGCAGCCGTGCTCCCCAGACATTGAAAATGATGACCCAAATACAATAACTGCAATTAACCCAATTACAAAAGGTCAAGGATGGCACTAGAATTTGGCATGAAATCACAAGTGTGGAAAAGGTCAAGAGAACTTTTGCAAGACCTTGTATTATGCTACGTTGCATTGTTTAGCTTTGCATGTTAGAATGGTACCAGAGAAACAAAATCTTTTATTTTACAAGACTAAAGCAACCTGAAATTCCAGTTTGGCAGAGTTGACTGTTGCATAGGTTTCTGGTGGCCTATCCACTGAGTTTTATAGTTTCAATTTCATCTGCATGGAGGGGTTACTGGCTGTGGTGCAGCTGTGGGGGTGGAGAGATTGCTGGTAACTTGTGCATTATTCTCTGATGTTGCTTTGTTTGAGACATTTGAAAGCTGCTTGGTGAACTGCAGTTCGGAAAAGCTTTGTTTCTGCAATAAAAGTAGCATTATAATCCTCACATTGTATGTGTATAACCTTCCACTAAGTTATCTAGCGAACTGCCTGCTGTTAATCAATCGCAGCTGTGCTTAGCTGGAAGTTGGATGACTGCTGACGTCAAAAGTGGGCTGCCAAGTGGGCTCTGCTGAATAATGATTGTGCGTCCCCTGTCATTCCATATGTGTGACATAGAATATTCCATGTTAAAGGTTAAAATGTTTGCAAGCAGGAAGTGTTCCTTGATCGGGAAGAGATTTAGTGATAACTACTGATTTCTTTACTTGCTTCAGCTGCTAAAAGTGAAATTGCCTGAAATATCAGAACAATATGAACAGCGGTTCCCCCATAAGGACCTATGAAGTTAGGATTTTGTGGGGATACAAGAACTTCAGAAACTCAGTTAATTTACTTGGAGCTAATTAAGCAGTGTCACTTGCTCCTGATGGTCCTCTTTCACCCGATAAAGAGAAGGTTTAGGACTAGTCCAAGGAGGAGAATTTTCTTGTGATGCAAGACGATGACGTAAGGATTTCTTCATTAGAGTACTGACATGAGTCACTTTGACCTCATATACCTCTGCGATGTAGGAATACGCACGCTGCATCCTGTAAGACATCATGTGAGCAATCAGATTCCTGCTGGTCTCACGTGCTTGTGAAATTATAACATACCCCGTGTGCCTCAGTGATGAAAACAAATGTTGCAGCGTTTCGTGTACATCTTTAGTTTTCTCTTTTGCAACGATTCTCAGAAGAATCCTTTTTCCATTATGAAACTGGCTGATTAATTAACCACACCATAGCGTTAGGGGATATGGGACACCAAAGGCAACCGCTGAAGCAGATTGGAGGGAGAAAAAGAATATATGCACATATGCACACAAGTTGTCCAGCACTCAGGAATAATGAAAGAGACCTCCTCAAGGTATCCCCTTTTTATTTTACCAGGCTTTGACAAGCCTCACAAGTTCTATTTTTCCTGCCAACACTGTTCTTATTGAAGATCTCAAGTAGATTGAGAGCAAGATGTGAGGGGGGCATTAGTAAACACAGAAGTGGTATAGACCAGTTAAGCATTTAAACACGTGCAATGACTGAATACGTGAAAAGAAAAGAAGTGGGCTGTGTGCCATCACTGTAAACGTATGCTCAGACTGTTTCTTGGAACTGTTTTAGGAAAACCTGAACACTGGTAGATGGTAACATTCTCTCCCAGAACAGCCCTGATGTACTTTAATGAAAAAAAAACCTATGAAACAATGTAAATAGAGGTTATAAAGTAGACATAACCATGCAGCAAGATAGCATTCAAACAGATAATGCTAATCAGGATTGTCAACTGCAGGACTAGATAGTCTCCAGACTCCAGGTATCTGGTGTGTGCTAGTATCTTCTGCTGCATTACTTCTCTCTACTGACCAGGCTCCTAAACTCACTGCACTCAGTTAAAAATAACCCAGCACCAAAGAGGGAAGGAGGGAGAATTAACAGCCAGATTAAACTTGCTGAATAGAAAATTATCTGCTGTTTTCTATCTGTAACGTTTGTTTGGAGACTGGTACAACAGTAGACTGCACCTTTTAAAGTGTCTTTTCTGACAGCTAGTCTTTTTATGAAGTCATTCGTTAATGTGGATTCTGATGTATGGCTGATTAACTTTCAATTTTTAGGATTTTTTTTTTAGGTTTTCCTACTTTGCTCATTCATACCAAGAAGAAGTTTTCAGTTTTTTTCTTTCCAAATCCTGTTCTATATGTAAGCAGTGAATTTGCCACTGAGACCAATTTGGTGTTTCAAAAGAGGCAGGCAAACTGTACAATTTATATGGAATGATTTGGGGAGAGTATGGTCTGGGATGTGGTTTGCCCATCAGCTGAGCTGCTAATGCTTAAAGATGAACATCTGCATCTTTCTATGTAGCGCTCAGTTACCAGGACTGTACTGTGGTGCTTTTCAACTGATCGACACAGATAGCACTTTCCCTAGACGTTCTTACCCGGTGCTTCTGGATGGTGCCTGCTGTTTTTGTTGAATCAGAGAAAGCCTACGCTGCGCTGGTTAATGGATGCTTGTATTGCAGGTGGAATTATGACACACTAACTGGATCTTCCTTTTCAAGGAAGCTGGAATAAATTCACTTGAAGGAAAAAGTGAACTTACTAACCATACAGCAAGGTGACCACGAGGCACTAGTGGGGAAGGATAAAACCATCATTGCACTTGATTGTGTTTTTATCTTAACGCTTAGGTTCTGGGGGCATCCTGCAGTTTCAGATTATTTTTGCCATTTGGATCTGGAACTTCTACTGGAGTGCTATCAAAGTTGTTTGACTAGCAATGCCTTTCATCAGGAAACATCTGCTGTATGCACACCTAAGTATGAATGCACTTGAGAGACTTTGCTTCAGTTTAAAGCCTAAAGTTAAGCGGCATGGAGGTGCACTACTGATGTATTAATTGATCATGGTCAATTTAAATGATGGGAAATAAGGTTGCTGAGGCATCCAAAGAAAGGTGCGTGTAGGTACACTGAAAATTGTTCTTAATTATAATCTGTTGAATGAATGAAAGCTTATGGCTGAGCTATGGTTTTTCCAAGTTCTCAGAAATGAAGTAAACATGGTTTTAAACTGAGACAGGGGAGGTTTAGGTTAGACTGTAGGAGGAAGTTTTTCACACAGAGGGTGGTGACATGCTGGAACAGGTTGCCCAAGGAGGCTGTGGATGCCCCATCCCTGCAGGTATTCAAGGCCAGGCTGGATGTGGCTCTGGGCAGCCTGGTCTGGTGGTTGGTGACCCTGCACATAGCAGGGAGTTGAAACTGGGTGATCATTGTGGTCCTTTTCAACCCAGGCCATTCTATGATTCTATATGATTCTACGATCATAAGCACTTGCTCAGCATGTTACTGTGCTTTCAAGCTTTTCTTTGTGTCAGAGGTCTAGATGCTTGTGCTTTGCAGCTCTTGACAGGAGTGTTTTTAAGTAAGGCATGCCTCTGTGAGCAGACTTTTTTAAACTAACATAGAGAATATTACAAAATATGTTGTTATACAGTCATTGCTGTATGGAAGTACTTAATCTAAGACTCCATTCTCAGTTCAGTACTGAGTTGTGTTTGATCTGTATCATCAGCTGTGGTTTTTAAAATGATCTTCTAACTGCTTAATAACTGGAAGGAATGGAATGCAACTTCCCTATTCTACCTGGGCACAAATGAGGGACTTTGTGTTTAAAACAAAACCAATCCGTACCCCAAAGTAATGCAATGGGTAAGCAAGATGATTTCCATGTCATTGGGAACCTGGTGCAAACTGTAATTGCAACCAAGTATTGAAGGCTTTTAGAATACAGAGAACACTCAGATGCTTACTGTTTGAGTTTTAGCTTCACGGAGAAGTAATCACATAAAAGATCAAGGTGTCTCTTTATTACTATCTGCACTATCCCTGCCTCGTAAACATACTGCAGTGATTTTACAGTATTCTTTTACACAGTGTGATGGCAGGCACAAAGGGAAGAGAGAACGCGCAGCGAGCGTAGCTAACCATGCATGGGTAATATTGGACGTAATTTAGTAGAGGATAACAGAAATAACAGCTACGGGGTGATACGAATGATACAGAGCTACTGTAGCCCATTGGGTATGTTTTCAGAAATGCCTCACTAGTCAGATTCTCATTTAGTTGTTAGAACTGGGAGCTCTGTCATCAGCACACTGGTGAACCACCATACGTCAATGACTCATGAGGGCAAGTGATTCCTAAGGGCAAAGTTATCATGGAATCACAGAATGGTTTGGGTTGGGAGGGACCTTTAAGATCATCTAGTTCCAATCCCTCTATTTAAAATAGTACTTGTAAACTGTGATACAGTGCATATTTTGATTACTATTCATCTTGCTAGAGTTTTATAAATACTCGCAGTAGACTACATTATTATTGTTCAAAGACATATTTCAGTGTAGCGGTTCCACCTTAATATTTAAAACCCATATCCTCCTTAACCAGCATACTTTCCGAGTCCCTTCACTATCAAAGCCTTTGCTATCTTGCTATTTTAGCACTCATCTACCGCCTCTTCCCATTCTTAGCTCTTCCACTGCATACTTTCTAGATATATATATTTTTTCTCCATTCTTCCACTTAAGTAATTCTGTCATTTCATATAACGAACGTGATTAACATCAAGACATGGGTACTCAGTGAGGGAGAAGAACAAGAAGTGCCATTACTGCGTTGAGGAACTCATCTTAAAAACACTGCAGATTACAATACAGCTTTGTTAACTTATTATGTATCAAAAATAATTATTCTCTAGAGCCTTACCGCAAATCAGTCATCTATTTGACGCTCGTATTTAAGCATGCAATCAATTTCAGGAATGCCAGACAGACATTTTATCACTCAGTAAAATGAACTAGCTAGGAATCATCTAACACCTATTTTCAGTGTGTATAGATCAACGTCACCATCCATCAAGAACAAGTTGAATAAAGCTGGGTTGTATGGATTCCCCGACTCTGGGGAAAAGTGGTTTAACTATTGCCTACATACTCATTTTAAAAGGTTTCATTTTGAACCTTCCTTTATTTCTGGCGATTATTGGGTAAATTAAATCAACTCTCTAGAGGCCCAAAATAAAACATTATAAAAGGATCTGGGAGCTGAAAAAGAAAATAGTGGGCAGTGGGCATTCACATGTTTTGCAGTGAGAAAATTATTGAAGTAAACTTTGTTTGGAAGTTTCTTATAGAACAGAGGATAAAATGTTATTGATAATTTTCTTTCCTTCATAGCTATTTAAAGTACACAGTGCTTCTCTACGTTTCCTTTTAAAAGAAAAACGTACGTTGCAAAAAACATCAATTTTCCTATCTTCAGATATATTGGATTTTCTCTTCTCTTGTCAGTCAGCAGATGTGGCTCTGGGCAGCCTGGTCTGGTGGTTGGCGACCCTGCACATAGCAGGGGGTTGAAACTGGGTGATCATTGTGGTCCTTTTCAACCCAGGCCATTCTATGATTCCATGAATATCATGCCACGGTATTTTAAAAGATTTTGAAAGCAGTTTTCAAAGAACAGCGTAATCTACTTAAACACGGCCTCTTGTTTTGCCAAACGCTGTGAACTGTTTTTGTTCCTAGCTCTAGGATAAAGGTCTTGGATAATCCAGACAAAATATCAGTCTTTAACGTGGAACGCTTACATAAAGAAATGCATTTGTTAACTTTAATATCAAGACTTTATCAGGCCAGTCCTCAAACACTGAGAGCCTTCAAGGGTAGCAGTGACGTTTTCTTCCATTAGTCTATTTTTTTTTCTCAGACTTACTGCCAGCAGCAGTAATTGCTTTGTGACTGTCTTCTAATATCTTCTAAGCAAATGACTAAACAACACGACTTGAAGATTCACATGTTTCTTTTGAGTGCCAAATACATTACAGTCCGTGCTGAGCAAACTCACTGTGTGCATCACAGCACGTGGCTTTCCTCTGTGGTCAGTACAGACAGGGTGTCTTTACCAAGAAGTAGAGCTTTTTTTCTGAACCACCGATATGATCTTTGATTTGTTCCCGAGTGAAAGCTCGAATGCTTCTTCTACATGGGTGCCAGACTGTAGAAATGGACAAAAGTGCAGGCAAGAGATGGAAAAGTCCTTATTCAAGGGCACCTGTTGGGCTGGGCTTGGCTCCCTACATCCCATGGCCAAGGTTCAAGCACAGGAATCATCCCTGACCTTGGAGGCTCATCCTCCTGCTCAGGCATTACGGACACTAAAAAGCTGTGCAGGTCACTGGATGTGGGAAAGATAGATACAGGTTACAACCAAGTAGATTTTCCTTATGTGATTTCTATGCAGAACCTGCTTTCTAAAATGCTTAATGCGTACCTGACTTCACAATTCCCCAGGCCAGAGAAAGCTGCAATTTGGCTCTGTTTTGACCAGATGCAGGAAAAGTTTCCTCTGTCATGCTGTTCTTACTCTTACTTCGTCCTTCTTGTTCTGATGGTGGGAGAAAAGCTTTTTGTTGGTTTAAGGACGAATTTTGCAAATTCTCCTAGCATTTCTTTTTGCATTCCTAACAAGGGGTTCGGATTCTTCATGTCTATAAATGAGTACTTTATAAGAGCCTACAGTCTCACTTATTTACACTAGCAAAGGAACTTGCCCAGTTCAACTACCATACGTGCAGCTTGACATTTGAATGGAACTGCAATTAGCAGGGTTATTTGTGTTTAACTTTATTTAGCACCTTATCTTCCTGCAACATTCTTGTCCCCGTACCAGCATCAACCGTGAACTCAACACAGCTCTTACTCGTTCTATTCTATTCTGGGTTAGAAAAAATGCCCAACAGATCCAAAAGAGAAACCAAACAAACCAAAACACAAACCAGCAGCACTCCAGATCAAAGGAAGAAGGTTCCCTTTAGCTCTGGGGAAAAAAAAAAAAAATTAACTAAATGTCTTTGCAAAGGCTTTTATTAAGATGACAAATTCACTCACACAGCAGTTAAGCAAGTAATAACTCACTCCAATACACAGGAAAGCTATTGAAATCTTCAGAATACCCTGGTATTTATTACCAAGCATGTTCACCCTTCCACAAAAGTGCTGGTGAGAGACCCAGCTGGCAGGCAATGCAATCCTCTGGAGCTATGCTTATTGTTCTACAGTCTGCCTAATTACTCAGCTGTTTGCTCCCCTCTATTACTGTAGTACCTAAGACTGCAAGCCTGATGGCCAAACCCATATTCACAGTATAGTTTGAGCTGGAAGGGACCTTTAAAAGCCATCTGGTCCAACTCTCCTGCAGTGAACAGGGACACCTACATTAGATCAGGCACTCGGAGCCTCATCCAGCCTCACCTTGAATGTCCCCAGGGGTGGGGCATCCACCACCTCTCAAGGCAACCTGTGTGAGGGTCAAACATAGAAACCTGTATAAAGCTTGCTCTTTTTACTCTTACTAAAAGCAGCCCCCCGGCAGAACCAAAGCTGGTTCAGAGTTCTCCTCCCCACTGCTGAAGATCTGCCGGCACTTTT
The DNA here is from genome assembly GCF_016699485.2 of Gallus gallus. Lineage (NCBI taxonomy): Eukaryota > Metazoa > Chordata > Aves > Galliformes > Phasianidae > Gallus > Gallus gallus. Next base: position 13,159,377 of record NC_052536.1, on the reverse strand, counting down.
AAAGGCTCTGGCATTCCAAATTCGAAGGCGATGGCTCATGCCGTGGGTCGTGCCACCGACAGACCGCAGCTCTGCAAAACCCTTTGTGGAGCACTTTGTCCCTACGGGTGCCAGCGGGAGCAGGAAGACAGGAGAAGCTGCTGGCTGGGGGGCGCTGGAAGCTGCACCCTGCTCCTTTGCATGGAAGAGGCCGCGTGCGCGCTGTTTGCTGGCTGCAGGTGCGCGCTGTTTGCTGGCTGCAGGTGCGCGCTGTTTGCTGGCTGCAGGTGCGCGCACAGGTGGAGCAGCGCCTCCGGGCGGGCGGCCCCAGGGCTGCGGGCAGGGCACGGCCCGGCTCCGACCCGCCCCGTCTCGGCTTCCCCCTCACCTTTCCTGGCCCGGAGCCGCCCCCGAGGGGCCGGGCCAGCAACGGCGGGAGGACGCCCGGCTCTGGCTCTGGTCGGCGGCTCCGTGAGGCAGCGCAGCCCCGACGCCGCCGCCGCCTCCTCAGCCATGTCCTCCAGCTCTCCCCCCGGCGAGCACAGGAGCCGGAGCCTGGGCCGGCTTTCGCTGCCCAGGAAGGGCAGTATGACGCCCGGCAAGAAGCCCTCCTCGCTGGAGCTGGCCGAGAGCGTCCCGAACGCCCACTACGCCCCGCTCCCCGAAGCGCAGGGCGGGCAGCCGCCGGCAGGCAGCGGTCCCGGAGCGGCGAGGGAGCGGCCGCCGCACGTGAGGAGCGAGGTGGTGGTGGTGGGCGCGGAAAGCGCGAGGCCCCCGGTCAGCCTGGACCCCCGCGTCTCCATCTACAGCCTGCGCAAGCCGCTGCTGAGCCGCAGCAACATCCAGGGCCGGGTGTACAACTTCTTGGAGCGGCCGACGGGTTGGAAGTGCTTCGTGTACCACTTCACCGTGTGAGTAGCGCCCCCCGCGCCCGACCCACGTGCGTCTCGCGGCCGGGTGGCCCTGACAGCGGTTTTCCTCTGTGTAGGCGCCCGGAGCCGTCCCTGAGGGAGCGGCGTCCCCTCCCGGCTGCTGCCCGGCCCCGGAGCCGCTCTCAGCGCAGTCCCGCCCGGTGCGGTGCGCTGTAGGTGTGTTACGTTACGGTACTCCTGCGGGGAGAGCAGCGCGGGTGAGCGGAGGGGACGCTCCTCTCTTTGGCTTTGTGAAATTTAATTTTTGATTGCTTTTCCTCTTTTGGACCTCTCTGGTCCGAGTGCCATCGCTGCTATTTTGGGACAGGAAGGAGGATGACCCTGGGAGGATGTTAGAGCAAGTTAGAAACGTTGAGTGTAACCACCAGAGGTCTGTGCCCACCCTCAGGCGTCGCCTGTCGGTTGCTGGGAGGATCTCTGCAAGCGAACCCTTGAGAGATCAGTGCTTTTCGGGTGGCCCTCGGGAGGTTTGCACGTCTTAAAAGTAGGAAACGAGGTCAGGCTGAGCTGGGAGACCTGGTGGTGTTTCTATATGGATGGGCTGATGGCTGGACTAGATGGCCCTGGTAGTCTTTTCCAGCCTTAATGATTTGATGACTGTGATTGTGTACCTATGCGCACCTATATACACTACATACTTCTGCGCTTATTTCAAGGACTAGAAGTGAAAGCATTTTTATGGGTCAAACCTGAAGATAAAAGACAGTTTAACTGCAGCAATCTTATTGTATTTGGATCTCAAATTCTAGAGTAACTTGTATTTCTAAGCAAATTGAGGCTCACGTGCCAGTTTTCCACGTTTTGGGATTCTGGAGTGAGGTAAATGATACCAACCTTGTTTTAGCGGAGAGGAAACAGCTGTAATCAGAGCGTATTTCAATGGGAGTTGGCTGTGTACAGCTGCTAAGATAATTGCGGGTCCTGCTCTGTTTCAGATGATCATAATGCCATTAGATGACAAAACAACTAACGGCCGTAATTAAGAAGCGTCAAATGGTTCTGAGTGAACAATATACAATGCTTTGAGGTACAGGAAAATCTCTAAAAGGAGGCTGAAGCAGCCTTCTTTCCTAGCATTGACTCTCTTCTGGTGTGTGATATTACCGACAGAGCAGGCAGTAAAGCCACCTTGAGTATCTCACCTAATTGTGAAATCTTAATGCTGATCTTAGGGAAAAAATCCTGGAGAAGACTGTTAGATTGATTTATTTCCATAGGAATCTAGCCTGAACTGTAACTGTTCTCACAAGTATTAACAGTGCAGATTAATCCTGTCTGTGCTAGGATATTAAGATATACACAGCAAGCCATTGTCCCCCTCTCCTTCAGTACGCTCCTATTCATGCTATGAGCATTAGTCCTGTGCTTCCTTCTTCCCAGTAGAGCTGTTTTGATGCAGTGGTGAATGGCAGCAATAGCTAATATTCTCAAGCTTTTTAACTAAGCACTGTGCGAATTCCTTGTCTTAGGGCTTCAAAGGGACAGAAGGGTGTACTCCTGTCCCGATGTGTTTCTTGCAAGGCAATCTGTAAGTGCAGTCCGAGCGTTTTCAGGCAGCTCCACTCAGATTTCCCCCAGCAGAGGGAACTGAGTTTGTACCATCCTGAACCATCCCAACATCTTCTAATTTCTGTGGCAGATAAGCCTGCACTTTCTGTACCTGTAATAATAATGTTTGAGGCTTCTGGTCTTTGGTCCATACGCCCCCTCCCCAACTCTGTCTTGCTTTCTGCTGGACCAGGGAATGCTCTCTTTGATTACTGCTGCTGCCAGCAAGATGTTGAGCGCTGGTTGCTTAATTCCTACAGTTCACAAGCTTGGCATTAAAATTAAGGGGAAAGGCAGACAGTTGATCTGATTTGGGGAAGCTGTGTTCTGGAGGAGATGTGGGACCTGATTTCTGCATCGGTTTGTTAGAATTTTGCATGTGAAATGTCTTGCCAAAACGAGCTCAAGATATTGGTGTCACTTATCTAGATCCTCCTTGTCATTCCCTCTGCTGGCTGCCTCCTGCTTTGTTCTGGGGGATTTCAGTTGCATGAAAAGTCTCTTTCTCTTAAAGGTTCAGAGGATAAGAAGGTAGAACAGGACCAGTGTTACAGAGCAGCCTTAAACTAGTGAACAAAGACCAAAACTGGGTAGAATTCTGGCCACAATGTTGCCTGAAGATAGCAGTACAGTGCTCTGTATTATCTCTCTATTACACTCATCTACACTGTTTCTATAAGCTGTAGAAATAGTTTCTATGGGGAGAAGGAATGGAGAAAGGGCTATTAACTTGCCACTCGAAAAAGCCTGACTAAAACACTAGTGGAGATGGTAGAAACTTCTCTTTCAGCTACACGATGTCGCATTGAACTTCATTCAAATACACAAAGCGTGTAGTATATGTATGCTGAATTCTACCTGTGCAAATAAAGAGCTGGAAATTTACATGCATAGTTTCTGCAAACACAACTGATGGTTGCTTAGAAACTTGGATTTTGCGCATCAGAGTCAGAGCTTGCCCTGTGGCATGGTTATATGTAAATGTCCTTCTGGAACCACCAAACCCATGGCTGTCACAGGTGAGGAAACGAGTGGGTGCCACTGTTCTCATTGACCTTTGGAGCTAGGGCATCTTATCACACTTATCTTAGTGGTGTGCCTTGAGATACTGGCTTTGAGTGGTGAAATGTTCTATAGTGTTAGCCAATCGTGATTTGAGACTGTGTGAAGAGAGGTGGTAGGGCAAAAGAATCTTAATTTCTGTCTCTATAGTGACTCACTGAAATCCTGAGGCTCTGTTCCTGTGTTGGAAATGACTGTAAAGAATGAGTCCGAGATTTCCAAGAGGGATGGGTTTCTTTTCACCTTCTGTAAATAGTTTTAAATCAAATGTCTTAATGTGTTTGAAGAAACTTAAGTTATGAGCTTTCTGGTGTTTTCTTTAGTCTTCTGTGTGGCAAATAACTTCTGGCAACATGTACTGTGTGTTGACTTCCTGTGCTCTTTGAAGTGTTGGCCATTATCAGAGAGAAAAATTCACGAGTAGATGGATCATTGGTCTGTTCGTGTATTGCAACTCTCTTATGTTGCCATGCAAGATAAGTCCTCTATCTTATCTTTGCACTGATTTATGTACCCAGTTCAATTTACTTTGCCTTTGTATATGTTCGGTTTAATCAGCCATGATTGTGATTGAATTTTCTTTGAATCCTGAAGTGTTTACATAAGCTTGGGCTGGCTGGTGGCTGGGATTTGGGAGACCTCTCCGTAAAGGCAGATGGCAACTCAGAAGTGTGAATGCAGAGAGGAGGGGAAAAAAAAACTGGCAGCTACGTGGGCTGCCCCAAAAATAATGCTTCCTATTTTATTATGTTGGCCCGTGACATCAGAGGCAGATGGATGTTGGCGATATGGCAGTAGAGGTTGAACCTTCCCACCAGTATTCATACATTCTGTTGATGTGTGACAGGTGGGAGCAGAGAGGCAGTCTGACAAAATGGCATCTGACTCGGAAGTGTGGATGAAGCAAAGTGGTGTCGCTAAATTGCTCCACGTGGAAAAAATTGCACCCATTGATATTCACTGGCGCTTGTTGAGCGTTGGTGAAACCCATAGCTCATGGTGGTGACTATTTGGAAAACAGAGTTTTGTCGATCTTAAAGGTCACACAACTGGTCAAGGAGCGTACCTGGACAAAATAAAGTGGAAACAAGGTGGCAAATGTAGCTTCCTCCTGCCTTGTCACAAAATCTAGTGATTTGTTCACAGCAATGTAGACATCTTTTTGCAACGTAGTGCTCTGCATTCATCAGTATGTCTGGTAACATTTTTGTGTGAAATAAGGGATGAGAAAGGAAACTTTCCCTGTTCCCAGAGAGGAGATGAGCTTTTACCTGATCTGTTACCAAAGCTGGCTGATGCTTTTCAGTAGCTGATGGGAACAGGAAGCTGTGAACTTCAGAACACTAATGCTCAGCGAAGACCAAGTTGTGTGTGATGGATGAGCAGCTCTGTGGAATCTGTGCATAAAGGTGATAAATGTTATCAATTTGGGCAGGCTTTCCTGCAGGTAGGCTTTCTCCTTTCCTTTCCAATCATCCTTCCCGTTTAACATTCCGAGTTCTCTCGTGTTTGCTTTCCTCTGGGAGAAGAATTATTCTAGCTTTAAAAGTTGCACATGAATGATCTTAAGAAAACAAGTAAGTGCAGTATTCACATTTCTGTCTCTGTCAAATGGTTGGCTGGGCAATTCTGGCACACTTCTGTGCCCTAGCTTTTCTAGTTCCAGGAAAAAGGAAAAAAACAAAACAAAACAACATGGAAGGCTGTCTAGATAAGCCCTTTTCAAAACCTTCACTGCAGTCGAATCAAAGCCAAAGGTGGGAGTCGATTGCAGTGAGCTAATTAGGCTGAGCTCCAAGTGCCTGAGCAGTGGATGTATTATAAACAGCAGTGCCAACATATGCTGTTGGGGGCTATGCAGAGGCACAGTGCTTTGCTGACTATAAACTCTGCAGTACCTCATTAATTTTGTGTTTTAATAGATTGTTGAATGTGCTCTGTTGGCTGAACACAAAAGCTGTGAGTGCTTGCTCATTAAGTTTCAGTTATAAACTACTTTCTTTTTGAGGGCAAGGTGTTTTCTTCTGCCATCAAGAGGTCCAACACACGTTTCAAATAAGTTGGAAAGTTGCCAGTTGTAAATAAGCCTAATGGATACGCTTATTTGAGCCAGAGGCTGGGAAGAAAGATGTCTAGTGAGGTTTTTTCTGTAATGTACTGGGTGCTTCTCATACAGTCATGCTTCATCAACATAAGGTCCTGTGAGATCTATTATAATATCTGTAATGGGAGAGCACGTTTGCAAGCTTCTACTATGGTAGTAACAACTGTATTTTGACACCTACAGCCCCATGTGTCATAACAGAGACTGCTCATTTCTTAAATGTGAGTTTCCTCTCTTAGCACCCACACTTTACAGCAGAAAACTTAGAATCTGGAAAATTCACAATTTAAAAAAGCAGGCTGACACAGGGTAAGGTAAAGCTTTCTCGAAGCTTAGGACAACAAACATGGTAAAAGCAAATGTTACTTGTGAACTGCCCCAGTGTCAGATCTGCCCGTGATGTAAATGAACGTATTGTCCGAAAATCTTTCAGTGTTGCTGTTTGTTTGTTGTAGTGTCTGTATGTGGGGACTTAATGCAAGGAATACCATAACCACTATAACCTACAGCCACGGAAATTTGTTCATCTGAAAGCTATAAGCTACTGAATATAGGAAATTATACTACCAATTATTAGATGGCCTCGAGATACTCTTCGCAATCTGCCTAGCGTAGGTTTTATTGCTTTTTTATATTTTTTTTTCACAGCCAATAGGATGTTTTCAGTGTTTTATGAAAACGTTAACCGAAGCCAAAATAAACCTTGTACAGGGTTCCTGCATTTCTTTTCTTCTGCAAATATTGGTCTTGACCTTTGAATTTCATATTAGTGTTTTCAATGGGAATATAAATCTCACTAGTGCCAATGGACTCAAATGTTATTTGACAATGACATTTTGTCATATTTGTAATAGAAAACTGAAAGGTATTTCACAGTTAGGAGTAAAACCTTATCTTCTGTGTGTCTTTTTTTTTTTTTTTTTTTTTGCCAGGGTTATTTAAAAAGTAAATGCTTTGTTATATAATTTGATTTGAGTTTACTTCAAATGAGGTATACGTAGTTCTTAGTAAAGTTGGGCGTCTGTGAACTCCAGTGCTTGGAATACAGTAATCTTTTCTGCAAACGCACTCCCTCAAGTCTTGGGAATACATCTAAAGTTTTTCAAATTTTTAACAGTATTTTTTTTTTCTGTGGCATTAATGTAACAGATTTTTTTTTTTTTTTAGTGGATAGGAAGACAAAATTGGGTCGTTGTCTGAGAACAGAATGTGAGTCATAATGGGAAGTTTCCACTAGGTGACTTTCTTGTAGTTTTTCTCAAGATGTGAAATGTAACAGCAGAGACATGCTGCTGGTGGCAGTGATCACAGTTTTCCTCATCCCTAGTACCGAGTTTGCAGCTTGTGGTGAACATATCTCCTTCTGTGAAGTAAAGAATTGCTTTCCAAGGATGTTAATTACTGCAGTAGCTGTTCCTCTCCTAGCTGAACCACTTGGGCTGAAAATGGTCTGGACTTGTCTGGACCTTTCTCTTTCACAATAGCTCCTGGCACCACATGCAACCAACAGCTGAAGTAAAGGTACCTCTTTACTTGTAAGGGTGTTGAGAGGTAGAGCAAAGGAGAACAGCTGCAGGAAATAACTGCTGTTCATCCTTATGCTCTTTGAATGCTTCTGACGGATTATCTGTGCAAGGCAAGGAAGAGGGAGGGGAAGGAGGCAAAAGGAAAGATCTTCTGTTCTTTGGCTTTAAAATAAAACATTCTACGCTGATCCTGTTAAGAATCAGTGTTGTTTTCATTCTGCAAAATAGAAGCTTAATCCGTCATTTATAAGCTTAGGCAAATGGTCCTTGATTTCTTACTGACACTCTTCCTATGTAGATTTGGTTGTGAAATTATCCATTTTGTTTGTTATTTACTGCTTTGTTATTCACTGCTTCACTGTCTTAGAAGACACTGAAATGTGGTCAAGCCAGATAACGAGCAAATAAATAAAAGTGTGTTGCTTTATCCATAGCGTGAGTCAATTTAATGTGATTACATGTTGTTATCTTATCAGTGAACCAGAAAAATTTGATAATGCATTATCTCAACACTTCACAGAAAATAAAATAAACCTCTTCACTTGGTGTTTCCTCTGTCAACAGATCATCCAACAGCCTAGTGCTAAACAGGCCGAGCTCCCCATTTCGGCTGTGTGTATTAACGTTTGGTAGGTAGAGATATGTAAGTAGTTGTGTTCCTTGTATGCCTTCATAGTTCTGTTCCTTCAAGACAGCTCTCTGCTATTATGGCATGGTCTTATTTGGATAACTCTGTCTGAAGAGTAAGAATGAGGAGAATGCTACAGGAATCATGAGAGTGAATGCAGGACTGTTGCTGTATTTGTCTTAATTTTAGCCCTTCTTGGGCACATCAGTTACTTGTTGCGCTGCCAAATATTGCGATTATCTTGATGACTTTTGTGGCAGTCTGGGTTTTTTGGGGGGCTTCAGTATAAAACATTTGCCAGCTCTCACTGTAGAGATTAAGACTGAGAGGTTGAGCGGCCTGAGGGGGAAAAAAGGAGGTACTGTGAAAAGAACATAATCGCTGTAGCAATTATGAGTGGATAGTATCTATGAGAGTAAGGAAAACAATGAGAAGTTGTCCTATATGTAAATATTATTCATATATATACACGTAGATGTATCTTTTATCAGATTCTTGATACTTGTTCACTTACGACAGTAATTTGCTGATGAAATTGACACTATGTGGATAGGAAACAGAGAGTATGTACTTCCACAAATACATGGACCTACTGAAAAAAATGTCCAGGGAGAATAAGAGCTAGAAAACATGTTATCATGACCTGAGGAGAGATAGCTTACTCTAAAGAAAATCAGTAGGAGAGCGTAGGATGGGTGGTTTGATCTTCAATAAATTAAACAGGTAAGGCATATAATGGTCTTTATAGCATAATCTGGATTTCTCCTTTAAGGAACAACCGTCTCATGGCAATGGCAAGGATAGTGCAGCAATTAATTACATTGTCTGGGAAAGCTGTTGAATATCCTTTCTGGCAGGCTGTAAGCTCAGGCTAGACAAGTGTTTCTCAGGGTTCACCAAAGCAGTTGGTCTTGCTGTGGGACAGGTGCCCAGGAGTCTGTGTTAGTGCTTGAAAGGGGTAGGTCCTAATAGTGGGAGTCCACCATTTCTTTACCTTGAGGTACTTGAGTTCACTCATATTTGGCACGTGTGTGTGATGTGGCACATTGATGCCCCTTGTCTACAGCTCTTCTGGTTCTTCCTCTGAAGTACCTTTGCACCTCTCAGCCCAGTTCAATCCAAAAACCCTTTGAGTTTATTGAGAACGGGTTTATTTAACACGCCTTCCTCTTTGCTAGTGATGACATCTTTATGCTCCCTGCAACAGCCAGATGTCTTTGGCACTGGGATCTTAGGACACAGAGTACATTCTGCGTATTTGTTTCCACTATGGATCCTTGCCATACACTTGAATCAAGATGGAGTCAACTTTTAAGACTCTTGCTGTTACTATAGTAACATAAAGTGGTACTTTCCCATCTAGCTTGTTCTGTCTCACTACTGAAACAAGCAAAACTCTTCAGGATGATACATGTGTCATAGGTCAGTATTTGAATACACCACGTCTGAATTTACAGGCTGATACAACAGCTAGCAGCTGTAGAGATCTAGCAGATTGCGTGCGGGTGACTCTTCTCACATGGCAGGGAGAATTGACAGTTGTGTCAGGGTTTCAAAGGAGATGTCTCCTTTCTGTACTCTTCTGGTATCCTAATCATTAGCAGTGACAACCTTGTTGCTGAAGCAAATACCTTGTGTGCTTTGGATGTCTCTTGGAAAGTAAATGTATACACTTTATATCCCTCTACAGGGGAATTTAGAAAGCATCTGGTATGTTAGAACTAACCTCTACCTGGTAGCATGCATGAAGTAGATCTGGACTCTTCACTACTTGCTACTGCTTTCTACTTCAGTGGTTCTTGCTATCACTGTGGTTATGTTTTTCTCAGCCTTCTCAGAATGGTCAGACTTGTTATCCTCGACAGCAAATCCCAGATGCCTGGATCTCAGACAGAGTTGCCTGAAATCATTTGCTACGTTCCTGTCATTTTGCAGTGCTCCCTCCCTCCCTCTCTCTTTCTTCCTCACCCCTTTTCTGTTATTGCTCTGTAGCGAGAAGTAGACTTGAACCTGGGCATGCTATTAGATAAATTCTCCTGTGTCTCAGGGACAAAAGGTTTTATTGCAAGAACTTCCTAGTTTCAGAATGCAAGGAGATGTCCACCTGTCTAGGATCTTAACAGTTGAATGATCTCATTTTCAAGTGACAAGTGATGGCTGTGCCATTGAAAATCAGTAAGAAGGATATTCCATGTCCCAGCCTTTGAGCCTCATTTAAGAGCAGATTGTCTTATAAGCAGCATGCTTTTGTTTCTTGATAGCATGTGACTATTTTGAGTTTCTTTCAGGCTTTCCATTAGCCCACAGCCCATTTGTAAGGTAGTAACAGTAGTAACTGTGCCTTTTTTCTCTTTTGCCCTCCAACAGAAATTTCTCTGTGATGACTTCTGTATTTGGTAAGGATTTAAGAGGGGAAGATGAGATTTCCATCAGGTAGATTTGTATCTGAGAGGGAAACCACATAGGCTCACTCTTCAAATGTGACCAAGCTGCAGTGTTTCTCAGTGGGGTGCCTGTATATCTACAGTGGATGTCTTGTATGTATATTTTATGCATTTCTAGGGGTTCTAATTACTGCTTCTCCTTTCTTTGTGAATTTTGAAGCAATAATATCACAAGTAAATGTTCTAAGTATTTTAAAGACTTTTTCTTTTTGGTTCTGACTTAATGGAATTTTAGTTTTTCTTCCTCCCTACACTGAAATTTAGTAGATGCTTTCAATGGGTGCTTGCCTATGTTGATTGATTATTTTATCAATGAGACCTTAAGGAGAAGGTGGCAAAAATCTCATCCAGATTAAGTAAATCTGCTGCTGCAGGTGGAGTAACCCAAAATAGTGAATTTTAGTTCTGGTTCTTTCACAGCTAAATCTGTGATGTACAATAAGGTGCGCAATGCATCTCGGTGCTCTCAGAGTGTTACCAAGTAGGCCATCATTCTGTCTTTTTTTTCCCCTGAAATTATGAGCTTAAAGCATAAGATTTAATCTTTTACAGTAGTGCAACTGATCCTAAGAATATATATTAAAAAATATGCTTTCGTGCCTCCTGTTTGCTTTTATCAGTGCCATCTTCTCTGTTAAAAGTGATGTTACTATGAGTTTCTTATGTTTCAATTGCCACCTGTTAAGGAGCAAAAATAAATCAGTAGTTTCATTTAAACTTGCTTATTCAACCCAGTAATAGGGAGCTCTATCCAATCCATCAGCTGCCATTGGCTGTGGTGTTGAGTGGCTGCACCTGGCTTCAAAACAAATACATTTCCAGATGGAAAGAAAGGTCTTGTGATGTTAGGAAGAAACTGCCACCTGTAACTTTGGTTCTTATACTCCATAATGCCATGCTCCTAGCAAGTACAGTCTGATGGTGCTTACGTCACTGTTAAGATGAGGTGCTCTGTATGTTCATTGGAATCTGTCTAAAACACTGCATCTGTTGGTTAAGCAGACATGCTTGTTGCTATCTCTTTATATGGTGCCTTTCTTTGCCTCCCCCCTCCTACATCTTCCAAATGCTTAATCCTGTGACGTGTAGAAGAGGCTTTGTATTCTGTTGAGCATTAGCCTTGGGAAAATCGTGCAATTTTGGGACAGAAGCTGAAGGCAGGAATTAAATCCAATTGGAGTAAAATGTTCCACGTGTAGCAAATGATTAACCAGAATATAATTTGGCTGTGCCACAGGGATTAGCACACACTTGGTAAAATAAGACCAGTATTACAGGGCATGTCTTTTAAAGTATTTTTTATATACATTTATGAGAGGCCACAGTAGTGAGAGTAGTTGTTTTTTCCAGTTCTCCCATTTATTTTATGATAAACATAGGGGAGAATTAGGGGTTTTGTGGGATAGCTGTAAGGGAAGTGGTGCTATTGCAGTGCTAGGAAGATAAAACAGCTGCAGGAAAGACAGACTGTGTGTGCTTTCATTCCCAAAGCACAAGTGCAATGTCTTCATGTTAAAGAGCTGAAATGAGTTGGAGTACATGAAATGGAGAAAAATAGCCTGGTCATTAAGGAAAAAAGACTAAGGAAAAAATAAGTTTGCTCCTTCCTTGTAACTCCACTGCCAGCTTTGCTGGCAGCTTCATTTTACTTTGTTTGCAGAAGAGGAGAGGAAGAGCCTAGCTCTACCAGCACCTCTTGGACTTGAATGAAGCAACAAGATTTACTGGCTGTAGCTTTCTCTCCACTTAGTATCTCTTAGAGGTTTGATTCCAGTCCAGCTGGTTTTAAAAGATGTAAGCATCTCTGCTGCACATCTGAAATGTGAATTATATTTGAGTTGCGACTGCCATATCAGGCTGGATAAAACTTCGGTAAGCATGGAGGTAGAGGACCATATCTGCAAGCCCCATCCTCGTGCCAGCTGGCAGGGCCTGAGTTGGTTCTGATAGCTGTGACAGGGTAGGGATCTGTGCGCTAACAAAGCTTCTGAAGGGCAAACCTTGTTAGTGTGGGTAGTTACCAGCAGTTTTGTGGGGATAGAAGTTGGCACTGTGCCTGACAGAGCTAGTGCCTACAGCAACCTGGGTAGACGTTGCCATTAATCTTATGGCTCTAAAGTATAGCGACAGAACAAATAGCTAGTTGGCGTTTTGTGCTTATCCTGCTCTGCTATGGCAGTAGTGCTTTAGATCAGCTTGCTTACTGTACCTCAGTGTATGTGTTTATGCAGTGGCATCAGAAACTGACAGCTGCTTCATAGATAAGGTTTGATCCTTCTTCCTTTTTGACCCACAAGCCATTGTGAATTTGTAGGGTACCTGTTCTAGCTGGAATGAGTAGTACAGTCTGAGTGCTGGCATCCAAGTCTGCTGTGGCTCTATGCAATCACAGTGGTGTTTGGTTTCATGGGAAATTGGCACGCATCTGACAAGTGCTGGAATGTCCCAGTCTGTCCTTGGGGTACTGTTGGCATCTTTTGTGGCAATAAACACCCAGTCAACAGTCTTGACTGTGGGCAAACAGCAGCCAAGCGCTCAAAAGCGCTTATCTCCTGTTAGGCAGTGCGTTCATAAAAAGCAAAGTCATAAAAACCTTCAGTAGCTGGCGATTCCAGAGCTTACTGTTAGAGTTGAAAAGAAGTCCTGAAGAACACAGGCTTCTTATCAATTTTAATTGCTAGGCAGGGGAGAGCTGCTGTTTGTTTAGCGTCATCTGGTATTAGCAACTGTGTTTTACGTTGTGTGTTAGAGATATGTTTCTGGCAAGCCATGTTCTGCTGAATTCGACAGAAATACTTCATTTCCAGGGAGAATTCTGGTTGCGCAATCAAGTCAAGTGGGTAAAGAAATGCAGAATGAACTTCCAAGGAAAGACTGATCAGAAGTACATGGAGCAATGTTAAGGTGTGAAAGTGTTGTTGGTTGATTCTTTTTTTTAAACTTCATTATCTTGTTAAATATCTTTTTTTAGGAGACCTAGGAAAGATCAGTTGTTAGTGTGCTGTAATAACCTTGCATTGCTGCTGAAATGAAGTTCTGCCCTACTAATTTCATAGATTACACTTCTTAACATTATAATAGTGCTTATGCATTTATTTAAATACAGAAACTTGAGTAAATTTTGTTTGTAGTGTAGTTCTATATTCAGCAACAGTCTTAAAATAAGAATTCATGCCCCCTTTAGGGAATTAGGCCAGTGGTAAATTCACTTGAGCAATTGCATCCAAAGCTGTAGATATTCTTGTTTCTGTAGTCCATTGTCAGTAACCTTATGGTTCGAGTATTGCACTGGCCAGAGGTGAAGCATTGCTGGACCTGATGCTAATCAGTGTAGAGGAGATCATTAAAGACATTAAGATATGGAGGCAGCCTGGGCTGCAGTGACCATGCCCTGGTAGAGTTTGTGACCTCGAGGAATGTGAGACTGGCAAAGAGTGGAGTCAGGACCCTGAACTTCAGGAGAGCAAACTTTAGGTTGTTTAAGGAATTGTTGGATGAGATTTCCTGAAAACTGTTCTTAGAGACAAAAAAAAAACCTGTTCTTGAGTGGAGCAAAGCTGGCTACTCTTTAAGGATACTTTTCTGAGAGTGCAAGACCTGTCCATCCCTCAGAATTAGAAAGCAGGCAGAGGAGGCAGGAAACTGGTCTGGCTTGGCAAAGACCTGCTGGTCCAACTGGGGAAAAGAAAAGCATATACTCAGTGGAACAAGGACATGTCACCTAGGAAGAATACAGGGATGCTTTCTGGACATGCAAAAATTAGAATAGGAAAGCCAAGACACAGATGGAACTGAACTTGGCAAGAGGTGTTAAAAACAACAAAGGATTCTGTATGTACATCGATCAGAAGAGACAAGCCAAAGAAAGCATACCTCTTCTGATAAATGAGAAAGGTGGACTGACTACAAAAGATAGTACGGAGAAGACTGAGGTACTCAATGAGTTCCTTGCCTCAGTCTTCACTGGCAGCCAGGATTCTCACATTTCTCATGTCCTTGAACCTCTTGGTAATAACTGGGGAAGCCAATTCCACACAATGTAAGGGCAGAGCAAGTCCAAGGCCATCTTATGAGACTGAATGTGTACTCATCAGTGGGGCTGGATGACGTGCATCCCAAGGTCCTAATGGAGCTGGCTGATGTAGCTGCCAGCCACTCTTTTCAAAAAGTTTTGCTGTCAGGTGAAGTCCCAATGACTAGAAAAAGGGAAGCATAGTGATAGGATATGGGAGAATGGTTTTAAACTGTCACAGGGATGATTTAGATTAGATGCTGGGGGAAGTTTTTCACCAAGGGGATAATGAGGTGCTGGAACAGGTTGCTTGGAGAGGTTGTGCATGCCTCGTCCCTAGTCTGGATGAGTCCCTGGGCAGCCTGATATAGTAGTTGATCTAGCAGTTGGCAACCCTGCCTATAGCAGAGGGGTTGGAACTTGCTGATCCTTGTAACCAAAGCCATTCTGTGATTTTTTTTTTTTTAATTACATTAGATGAATTTGAATTGGCACCAAAGCCTGCAGGGGTCTACAACTGGATCAGTAGAAACTGGTAGGTGTGCAGGTTAACATCTTTGGGTTTAGTTTGACTCAAACTAGAAGCTTCAAAGAAGAAGCTAATATGTTAAAAAAAAAAAAAAAGTGTACTCCTTGGCAGCTGCCAAGGAGGCAGATTGACAGCAGTTAGCTAATCGGGAGTAGCTGTGATGGAAGCCACTTCTCTGATCTCAGCAGTACCTCTTAAATAGCACCTTTGGCCCAGAGTCCTCTGGCTGGTATGTAGCTGAGACTTTCACACGTGGCATAGGAAGATGTGCCGGAGCCTCCCTCACTGTCTTGAAATGAAAGCTGTGCTCTCTTTGTCTCTGTAGCACCTTTGATGGTTTTCAAATAAGTCTTGGCCAGAAATCACCAGGTTTTGGATCCTGAGCAAGGCTAAAGCTGTTTACATTTAATACTTTACTGTTTTTGTTGAGATGGTCAAGAAAGTTAGTTGTTTTGATGTCTGTTTGCATCTATTGCCCAAAGAGTTGTAGAGGAATTAGAGCAGGTGAAGAAAGTGATGACTGTAACTGTCCTGTTAGCATCTCAAAAGAATGATAATGAGCACATCTTTATTTTGGTGCCTCACATGAGGAGAAAAGATGCTCTTATTGCTATATATATGCCTGTAAATGTGTTCTTTCAAAGTCAGGTATTTAGAGAAGTTACATTTGTATGCTATTTCATTTCCTTTCTTTGTGTGTCTTCATTTGTAATTCTTCACTCCTTTGGCATTTTTGTTTCTGATTTTTGTACCCCTCAACTTGTAGAGTACCTGTATGTTAGATTAGAAGAAGCAGCAGTGAGAAGCTAAAGCAATTGTTTGTGTTAAACTCTCTCTACAATTAAAGTGGATGGAAACTGCTTTTCCTTGTGACTTGCCAATTGCCAGGATTTTTTTCTCCTGCATGAGGAATTTGGTAGGTGAAACCTCCTTGGCTTATGAGGTGCTAAACTGTTGATGCCTCTTGAGGTAGACTGTGATGAGGAGCGCTCCTACTGGAATAGTGTGTAGCCAAGCTACCACTGACTGGACATCTGTGCCAATACTTGCTTAAAGGAAAGCAGGATGTGGAATTAATCAGTTTTCAAATGGTCACCAGTTCAAGTCCATTTTGAGCTGTCACTTTAGCTTAAATGGATAGAAGAAGAGGCGTGTGTTTTCTCACTTCTCATCTTGATTTTTTTCCTCTGCTTCCTTGTATTTGTTAGCCTTTGTTTGTCTGATATGAAAGAGCAAGTGTTTATACTTCTGAGCAAAATCTTTCTAAGCATTCACAATTCTAGCCAAGGAATGGATTTTCAGTTGTGTGTGAAGCAAGTAGTTCCTGTTTCTCATAAAAGAGGAGTGGCTTTTTAATAAAGGATCTCTGCTGTGTAGTTAGCATTGAGGTAAGCAGTATAGCAATTCTGTAGTGTTAACAGCTTGACAGTCAAACACCTTCTGAAGTGCTAGTAAACCCTTACATCCAACTGAATACTGAAGAACTGACTTTGTTGCTTTCTATGTGCCCTATTTTTACATGTAGGAAAAATATCTACCTAACTCAGTATGTAGTGCAAATACCTACACATCCAATCATGTACTCAGGGGACTTTCTGGGCGTTCAAGGAATGTGGACTTTGCAGGAGGCATGGCAGGCTTAGCTAGGAATATCTAGGTGTATAGGCTGCAGATTATTGGCTGAGTTTAAACACCTCTTGAAAGGCACCAAATCTTTACCTTCGCAGGCCTGTGCTGAAATGAGATGTTCTGTAACCTGTTTTGAGCATAGCTGATCTTTTCAACAGCTTCAAACAACTCTGAGGGTGCTATCAAACAAAAGCCATTGTATCCGTTTGTAATAAATGAGTGTTCATTCAGAGAGTCCTCAGACACTTCATCCTCTGAAGAGAGGCACTTTCATTTATTTCCTGACTTCTTGACCTGCCTGTCTTCAATGTGGGCCTGCAGATTTGTTCTATGACTGTGAGATGTGTTTTAGGGAAAGCAAGAAGTGGTGGAAAGGCTCAGGAAAGTGTAAAATTAAAAAGGAGCAGTAGTTTGTGCAATACCAGCTAAAGCAGAGAAGTGGACGTGTGTGTGTGTGTGTGTGAGGGCTGCTCTGAAAGCAATGCCTTCTATTTTATGTTGGCCAGTAATGACAGAGGTGGATGTTGGTGGTATGGCAGTAGAGGTTGAACCTTCCCTACAGTTTTCCATCACGTTCTGTTGTCTTGCAATGGATGGCGGCAGAGGGGCAGTCCGACAAAATGGCGCCTGATGTGGAAGTGTGGATGAAGCAAAGGTGTGTCACTGAATTCCTTCATGTGGAAAAAAATGCACCCATTGACATTCATTAGTGCTTGCTGAACATTTTTGGAGACTAACCAGAGGATGTGAGCACAGTGAAAGTTAGCCTGTGAGCTATGTTTTTCTTGGTAGTGATATGCATGTAGTTGTGTTCGTAGCAGCTATTATAGTTTTGTATTTAGAATGGAAATAATACTGATAACACAGCCCTTTTAGTTGTTATTAAGCAGTGTTTAATGTGGAGTTATGAACTTTTCAGCTTGTCAGGCTGCGCTGATAGCAAGGAGCTGGGGGTACGTGAGGAATTGGGAAGGGACATAGACAGTACAGCTGACCTCAGCTGGCCGAAGGGATGTCTCTTATCATGCAGCACCATACTGAGCTATAAAACTGTGAGGAGCTATCTGGGAGGTATGTCACTGCTTGGCTACTGGCTGGACATCGGTCAGCTGGTGGTGAGCAGTTGTGTCATACATCACTTGCTTTAATTCTTTCCTTTGTTCTTAAATATGTATGTCCTTACCGAACCATCCTTTTCTCAACCAATATATTCTTGCACTTTTTGCATACCATTTTCTATTTCCCTCCACCAGCCCTCTGTAAGAGAGACTGAGTATTGGCTGTGTGGTGCTGAGCTGCCTGTCCAGTAAAATCACACCACCACCCCCAATAACAATAATAATAAAAACAAAACCCCCACCAAAAATAGCAACAAACAAAAGGAAGAAAGAAATAAACCCAACTCCTTTAAAAAGTTGCCTTCACGTTAACAATTCAGCATTACAGATGATACAGGAAGGTAGCTAAGTGTTACAATTACTTATGATATCTCTTGTGTATATACTAAATAATTTAGAGCGTTCTGATAATTGCCACGTGTTGATTTTTCTTGTCAGGCAACACTGGGACTCGGAAAAGCCATTAATGTTGTTGATTTAAACCTTGACAATTAAAATGTTGAAAGCTACCTGTCATTGTGTAACCTTTAGACTTAATTTATTTTTCTCATGGGATGATGGGAAGCAGTTATGTTTGGATCTAGTTTCTGGGTCTGCAGTAGCTGAGGTGACAAAGTTGGAGGGATCAGGAAAACCATTAAATAATCCAGACTGAATAGCTATTATTGAATAGATATTTAGAGCCAGAGTGTTCTATTGAGCCACTTGTGAAGACAGCCTTGCTGTTCACAAGAACTGACTCAAAGCACTGGAAAGTATATATATATTTTTTCTGAAATACAATAAGGCTGTGGCCAACAGGACTGACTGATGTTTGATCTACATTTTGTTCCCTGTTTTTGATGCCTGTTTTTTCTTTTGATGGAGAACGTTTTGAAAGAGAAAATGAAAAGCAAACAGAAATGCTAGTAGCGTGTGCCTCATGATCAGACCTCGGACCTCCAAGAGCAATGTGTTCAGCACAAGCAATCATTAACTTTTCCTGATGTTAATGAAAGAAGTGGCACTTGTAAAAGCAGGGTTAAAAATAATAATAAAAAATGAACCGTGCATCCCTGCCCAAGTGTTTCATTAGATGACTGAAATTAGAAGATATTTTCCTTAAGATGCCCCAGTTCAGGCAAACTAAAAATATATATATAATTAATTAGCCAAAAATGATTAATTAAAACCATAATTTGGAGCAGGAAGCTTTCATCTTCAGCACTGTCAGCTTAACCTCAAAAGAAATGCATGTTAAAGACTGCCCATTCAAAGGAAAGTTGTTCAACGTTACGGGTGACAAATCATTCTTAGCTATGTTACGTGCATGTATTCCTTTCTTTGAGGATGCATTCAAGTTATACTTTTGTATTTTTCAGCTAATTAACTAAGAAATTAAAACCTCCTGAGCAATGAGTAAAAACTTCTTGTTGGTGAATTTGAATATATTTTGAAGAATTTTTGAGGAGAGCACAAATTATCAAATGCTCACAGCTTCCTAAATGGAAATTGATATTAAATGTTATATTTCTAAGCCTGCCTTAATTGTTCAAGTTGATGTTTATTTTCTGCTGTGATGCCTGGAAGAGAAGAGGACTTGATGGCACCTAGACATCCTACTGTCTCCTGGCAAACGCTTTTGTTGCTTTTCAGTCCTCCACCCAACTCTTTTCTGTTCCGTCTCTTTGCTTAGAGTCGTGAGATTTTCAGAGGGGGGTGATCTGGGTATGCTTTTAGGATTTCGGGCTCACTGGACACCCTGAGCTTCTTTATGTCCACTGTTATTGCAAGTAACTTATAGTTTATACATGCTTTTTCAAATGAAACAAGGTTCTGTGTCTGAAAAGCAGCTACGTGACAAATTGATTAACTCTTCTCCTATTTGGTTTGACATATCTGCTGTTCAGAATTACCAATTCATAACATATTAACAAATGTTGTACACAGTGACAAGGTAACCTTTGTTGCCCATTGTGTATTTCAGAAATGTGAGGAGGAAAAAAAAAAAATAGGGCAACTAATGTACCTACCAGTCATGCATTTGAACTGTCAGATGTCCTTCTGTTTTTCTGCTGTGCTGATTTCTAGGGGCATTGATTGGTTGCACCTCTGTGGTAATAATAGCAAATCAGGCAAAAGGTGTCTAGGACAGAACGCTTGGAGCTGGCTGCCATTTCTGAAAAGCAAGCTGTATTAATAAGCTTGGCACTCTTTTTTTTATATATATATAGGTGTGTTTTATTGTTTTTACATGTGCACTTAATTACCCAGAAGACCTTTAGCTTCCTGCTCCCTCAAGGTGGGAAACCACAACAGTTATAACCATCAGTGCAATCTGACACACAAACAGTGACCTTGGACGTGTTGGGCTTGATTCCATGCCTTATTAGGGAACTGCTGGTAAAGAGCCATTCAGATAAAACACCACTTTGAAAGCGGCACCTTAATAACAAGAGCGTGGTGGTTTGGGGAAAACAATGTTATGAATTGCACTTTAAATATTTATGGTTAATGAGTTAATGTTACAAATCTCTTGCAAAAGAAACAAAGGCCGTTTGCGTCAAGAGTTTCCACGTTGTGTATTTAAACAGTGTTAGGAAGAACTCTTGTGTGTGAACAATAGCATGTGATGATAGGACGAGCTGTTCATCTGGTGTGTGCTCATCTACACTGGGTTGTTCCTGAGTGCTCTCAGTGTACATGGGAGAAGTAACGATGCCTGCTGTGCTGTTGTGTGATGCTGCTCTGTGGGACTGGAGGGGTTTCTTAGTCTTTTTTCCCTCCTATAAGTGTAGCGTGCCCTTAGCTATTTGTGTCTGCAAGTAGGAGCCTACTACAGCTGCCAATATTCAGGGCAGTAACCTATGTTTGCTGTCATCTTTCAGCTTGTAACTGTGGCTTATCAGTGAGTGCTTGAGTCTGTTCTCCTCTGAGTTTTTTGGGGGCAGTGTCTTTGCAGTGGGTTAATAGAGTAAAAGAAAACCTGGCTTTGTACTGATGAATTCTGTTGAGCATTTGACCCTTTCACCTAGAATCACAAGTACGATGAAGTTAGTTTAGTTTGAGGGATTGAATAAGCAACATAATGTGAAAGGCAGAGCCAAAATTAATCAAAAATAAGTTGTTTATCTGAAAGTTCCAGTAATATCCCAGATACATTTGATTTTTTTTTTTTTAAAGAGATACCAAACAGTGAGCTTTTCAAGACAACTCCTTGGGCTATGCCTGCATCTTTTTAACTTGTCTTGGAGAACTCCTAATTCTAAAAAAAAAAAATAAGATAAAATAATAATAAAAAAAATAACTCCCAGACTGCAAATTTAAGTTCAAAACACACTGTAAGCTTCCAGGCATCTCCATGTTGAATGCTTCCTTTTTTGGAACTTTGCTTCTTTTTTTTTTTTTTTATTACCAAAACTGGGCCATGAAAAATATTTACAGTAGATGCTTTCCCATGCTTATTCATTGCCTTTGCAACAGTGACGAAATAGAAGAAAAATAAGATGAAAAAAAATAAGCTGAAAAGACTAGAAAATGAGGGAGAGGGGAAGAAAATAATAATTTTTAACCTTGAACCACTTGATAGAGAGAGGATTTCGATCCTGAAGCATTTCAGAAAATGTCCTGAAATTCTTTGGCAGGATTCTGTCACTCTACGTGGTGGGACGTCTCAAGATATGACAGAGGGAGTCACCTCAAGTCTGTAATTTACAGCCTGATGGTAACTTGTGCTGCTAAAGGCATGTTTGAACATTTGTGGCATGACAGTATGCTAGGCTTTGTATTGTATTCTTCTCCAGAGGAATTACTTGTAATTAGAATTTTCTGATGCAATTTCTTTAAACCCTACATCTCATCTGATAAGTCTGTCCTGTTTACTCTTCGGATGCTTTTCAAGGCATGTTGGTTAAGGCATATTATGTTACATTGATTCTATTTTCTTCATTCTGAAGTTTAATTTTTAATTCTGAGTTTTTTCACATTGGTAAAATTTAGAGCTTTCCAAATGCCAGCAGGCTCACTCCAGGCAGACAGATGAGACTGTTTTCATCAATGTGTGCAGGCTAATAAGCTGCTCATAGTATTCCTTCAAACCTCTGATTTGAAGGTGGTGGCTCTTATGCCTTTCTCCCCAAGTTTTGGGATTCATCACAGCACCCCAGAGATGAAACAATAGGTCTTGTCCTTTTGGTAAGAAGTAAATGGAGTGAGACTGGTTAGAGACGGATGGGGAAGGTGCTGTCTGTCTATCTTGGTGTGGAAAATTTTTGTTTCTCACTTAAATTGTCCTCTGAACTATATCACACCAGGGAAGGAAGTTTGAGGGTCTTCTGGGTCAAAGCCCAGGAAACTTGTGAGTCTTTTTTGCTTGGATTTCTTTAGAAAATATGCTATGAACTTTATATCCCGAAGAGTCAATTTCCAGATGGTTTCAGGCAGATGAATCTTATGATGCAAGGGATTTCCTTTTTCCTGATTGCTCCATTGTTGGCTTCTTGCCTTGTATCTGTGGCTTGGTGCATGTAACTTCTGAGGGTGAGTTCCTGGTAGTCTAGTGAGGGTCCTTTCAGTTTGCGTCAGTTTGCTATGGCAAATAGAGTAAGACACTGAGAACAGTGTTGTGAGCTGTGACGTTTCCAGCTCTCACTGTTGTGTTAAGAGAAGCCTCTGCTATATTCTTTTGTAGCTGATCTGGGTGTAGCACTTAGCTTTCTCCAGTTGTCGGGTACTTCCACCCTTTCTCTGTTACCCTTCAGAGAGGCAAAGTATCTTCACAGTGCCATAGTTGAGTTCTATCAGATGCAACCTGTTTGGTCTTGTGTGGGATAAGCAATCTCAAGTCATCGCTAACTTTATCCTCGCTTCCCGGTAGTTTATCTCATCCTTGAACTTCACATCTGAGCAGAGAGACCTCGGAGACCTTCCTGGTGGAGTCAGATGAAGAGAACAGAAAGTACCTCATCCACGCATCTCTGCTGCCTCTAAGTCACACAGCCTATTCAGTATAAGCCTACGTTTTCTTTGTTTGGTCTTTTTCTACTAATGGAGTAGTAGAAGCTCCTCCTTTGTTTGCTGCTGGTGTTGCATCCAAGTTTCAACTCAAGCTGAGCTTTGGTAGCCTAGGGTACCTGATGGTTACAAGCTGGCTCCCACCCAAGCAGTAACTGGGCCAGACTCAGACTGACTCTAGGCATAGGAGATATGTCGTTAGACCACAAGAGATAAGGCTTCAAGAACATTTTGTGATTTCAGAGAATATGATAATCCTTCCTCTTGTAAGAGAAATGTGATATAAAAATGTAAGCGTATGCCTGCACGTGGTTCTGCTGTGGTTACCCTTTCATGTTTTATGCAGTTCCAGCAGCCGGCTGCCTTTTGGTTTGTAAGACTGGAAGGATGTAGCTGAGGAAAGGGAAATTTTTGCCTTAGGACACAAATTCACGGTACTCATCTGTATCTGCTAGTTCATGAAATTAAGACAAGTTGATTGTGATGGAATTTGAACTGTAATTTTAGAGGTATACATCAATATACCGCAAAGCTTAATCTTTAATGCAGCCATTGGTATGATTGAAGTCCTTAATCCTGTTTTCCATCCAACCTTCAACACACACAAAAAAAGAATCAAACTCCATTCTGAGTAGAAATGACAAGGACTAATTGCTCTGCATTGATTCTGCATTATGTTATTAAAAAATCAGAGTGCTGTATTTGCTGTATTGTCATGCACTGAAATGACTGTCAGTCATACTGTCTTTCTCTCTGAACTGCACAACCTTGGGTTAAACTGCATTTGTTTTACCTTGGTTTTGGATCAGAGCTGACTTTATTGCTGAATCAGGTAAAATACCTGAATCATAGTCAGTGCTTTAGTTTCAGTCTTTGCTCATTCCTCTTCTCCCAAACTAAAATTAGAAAAAAGCAAACCTTCCTGTTGTTTACTTGAAGTAAACACCTTTCATATTCCACACTAACTCTTGAGTACTTGCGCACTTTATACAACTTTGAAGATCTTAAATTAAAAATAAATAAATAGAAAAGAACAACAAAATAACTGTTGACTGTCTTAAGATGGAATGAATTTATCCCAGTACAGAATGCTCTCATGAAGATCTATCTTCTACAGAGAAGAAGGGGATCAGTCTGTACCTTCTGCAGTGATGTGACTCTGTCTCTGTGGAAGCAGAGATCACTTTTTGCTCACATCAAATCCTGAATCAGACAATGGACTTATGCAGAGCATTTGTGAAGTTAGTACGCCCCTGGTGTTTTGGAGTCGAATTTCTTTGATTTTCCCCTGCTGCTGTTTATTTAGCATTATCAGTGGTGTCTCTCAGTTTCTCTCAGAGATAAGCTGCATGACTTTGGGTTTAAGGCCTTCATCTTATCCACTCTTTATCATTTACTCAATGCCTGAAGACCAACATGGATAGTTACCAGCTTGTGCTTTCTGCATTCATTTCTTTGAGTGAAATTATCAAAGATGCAGATTTCCTTCTATTTAAACACTTATATATCCTAGCTGCTATGACATGCAGTAGTTAAGCAGTTTGAGGTGAAACCACAGCCTGTAATTAATGTTACATTGTGGGAAGTGTCAGTGATGTTTACTACAGGAAAGGAAAATTCAGAGATAAAAATAAGGATGGGAACCTTTGGTGTGTTCAAAGCCATTTCAGTCCTTCTGCCCTTGCATCGTTCTACCCCTGAGAAGACGGGGGAAGGGGGGTGGCAGAGGTGCAGAAGAACTGGCTTGGGGTGTTTCTGACAGTCATCCCAGTTCTTCATGACACCCCTGAGGAGTGTAGGTGCTCAGCACGAGATAGGTTGCTGACAATCTGGTGAGTGTGTCAACTTGTTGGGATGCTGCTGCCTTTGTCCCTGCTGAACTGGCAAGAAACATCTCCTCTAACATCAGTGCTTGGCAGCGCTCGCCACTAGAACTGGTAAGTGGCTGGGGATGCTAACCTAACTGCAGGTCACACAAGACAAATGCAGGAGGCTGCCCTGCTTGCTGGTTTCTTTGGTGCATAGAGCTGGCTCAGCCAACGTGTGGAAATTATGGTGTTAAATTCACTGCAAGGAGCCAGGTCCTTGGGATCTATCCTCAGCTCTGTATTAGACTTGCGATATGACCTTGTGCAAGTCACTTAATCACTTTGCTGTACATTTGTCTTTGCTAACAAAATGAAGACAAATTGCTGCATAGGTTATTGCAGTGGAAGACTGTATTCACTTAGGAGGTAGACAGCATACTTTCTCTTTCTTTTCCTTCCCCCTACCCCTGTTGTTACCTGATCAAATAATGCACGCTATCCCTGCAAACGTGCAACGATTCTTCATGAATAGAGGATAATTAACTACCTTGTGACTGTTAATGGTGGAAACAACATCCTCTTCTGATCCTCCGAGTGATACCTTATCAATAAAATAAGTGGTGGTGGTTATAGCATTAACAGAAACACCAGATTAAGTAAGTGTGAATTACGAAGAGTTCAAGAACACTGTTTGATAGAACAAATTCCCAGCTACAAAACACCATTTTTCAACATAGTCACCACCCTTAGTTGTGCATTTTTGTCATTGATGAGGAAGAACCTGCATGTCACCCCTGTAAAAAAAAAAAAAAAAAAAAAAAAAAAAAAAATGCATGGCCATCCAGAACATGTCTTGTCTTTTCATGTTGCTGTCAACACTACTGAAATGCACCACCCACCGCCTCACTGTGCTCACATGCACTGGCTGGTCTCCAGAAGCATCCAGGAAATGTCAATGAATGTCAGTAGGTGAATAGAGGAATTTGATTGGCACACCAGTGCTTCATTGTAGTTCATGTTAGACACCATTTTGTCGCACTGCCCCTCCGCTGCCATCTGTCATACAACAACTACATGTCATGGTATGTTGGTGGGAAGGTTCAGTCTCTACTGCCGTCTCACCAACGCCCACCTTTGACATCATGGGCCAACATCATAAAACAGGACGCATTGCTTTTGGAGCAGCCCTCATAGATAATGAACCAAATGATATGGCAGCATCTTTATACTGTCGTCACATCTTGAAAAACTTGAAAAAATCCAATTCTTCTTCTTTTTTTTTTTTTTTTAAACAACAATTTATTTAACCAGCAAAACTGCTTAGGGTCAGATATGCCTTCCTGAAAATGGAGTAAGGCCAGTTTGGTTTTCAGTTGTGATTAATGAAATAAGATTTCTGAAGGAGTAAATTTAAGGCTGGTGTTTTTATGAGTGATCTGAAACTCCAGTTTCAAAGCCCAGTAATTTTTAACCGGAACAGATTACTTTTGATTATGTGGCTTTCAGTTTGATCTTCTGGTAGAAGAAATAATTTCTGTGTTTCTTAAGAGGACTTTGACACAGCGTTGCATGTAATTACATGCAATGAAATATGTGTACTACCCTCCTTCTGACCTGATATTATTGGTACCTCTCTGCCTAAAATAGTTTTTACAATGGTTTGATGCTTTTTAGTCACGGAGGAAGAAGTAGGTGTTCAGTGGCTGCTGTAGGGCAAGACTGGGATTTCTACTGCAAAATATTTCAATGAAAAAGATGTTCAATCTAAAATAAAATACACTATATATAATATATTTTATATATGTATATATATATATAGTGTGTATATATATATATATATACTTGAAATGTGAAGTTTCCACTTTTATGGAAAGAAAGCAAAAAGGGGGTAGGAGGAGAGGCTCTTTTCTTCTTATTAATTCTATTCTTCTATTATTAATTCTATTCCTTAAACCAGAAAGAAGGACGGATAAATAGAAACAAAATGCATAGAAATTTCAGGTTTAAAGGATAGATGTCCATTTAAGCAATCACAAACCAGACTTGGTTTCATACGTTCATTTCCGTTCTTAAGTAAAATAAAATGTAGATTTCCCTCATTTTAATAAAACAAGAGTGCCTTCTCAAATATATCGGTGCCGGTAAATCAACGTGAAGCTGGGACTTCAGCTTCACCTTAGCTGAGCTCAGGAAACTTGTGTTCGTGTCCTGCCGGAGCTGTTAGAAAACTTGCTGCTGCTGCGGTGGGGCCATCTGCTGGAGTCTTCCTTCAGTAGTCTCGTTTCTTCCAGGCTGTGTTACTCCAAACAGGCTTTGTTTGCTCACTGAACTTTTTCTTCCCCTTTTGTTTTCAGGAATGCTCAAGTTCTGGCACTCCATCCTCCAAAGGAAGGCATTCCTGTGCTCCCTTCTCTTAGTCGTGATGGGGGTACAGCAACAGTCTTTTTTTCCAACAACTTGATGCTGTTAGAGCAGTCAGTCTCAAAAATATCTTTTCAAGTACATTATTTTTATTGGTTAAAAAGGAGCCTGTTTCAGGAAGCCTTCAGTACTATGGGAATGATGTTATTTTAACTGATGCTTAAGTGGCGTAGATGAACGAGAAGTGTGCTTCTATGCCTACCTGAGCAAGGCACAAAAACTTTGTGGATCACCTTTAAAAGTTGTCTCACTGTTCAAAATAATTGCTCAGATGCTTGACAGGTTATTCTTTCTTAAAGGGTATTGCTGAAGGAGTTCATGACTTCGCAAATAATTTATACCCTACTCTGATTTCTTTATCTGCAGGGTTAGGTTTTTACAAGCTCAAATGAAGTCTCATTTTGACCAGAAAATGCTGAAAATCATGCGTTTTTGTTATGAAATGAAAATTTCCCATGCATTTGTGCTTGAATGAGATGTCACCACTCAGAGGGTGCTGACACACTGAAACAGGTTGCCCAAGGAGGTTGTGGATGCCCCATCCCTGGAGGCATTCAAGGCCAGGCTGGATGTGGCTCTGGGCAGCCTGGTCTGCTGGTTGGTGACCCTGCACATAGCAGGGGAGTTGAAACTGGGTGATCACTGTGGTCCTTTTCAACCCAGGCCATCCTATGATTCTGTGGAATTGCCCCATTCTCCCCAGTTAAGAATTGAGATGAAAAAAGTTTGTTAGGAAGTTTCATGGTAGCATAATTTTCTGTTGGCATTCATTGAGTATTGGAAAGAGCCTATAAAAGGAAATCTGCAAATGTGAGGTTGATAAATTATCTGTCTTCATATTGTTTATTTTATTTTTGGATTATCTGTTGTATAAAGTCCTCTGCTCTTAACAGTGATTGTTTTATGGTGAAGACGCCTTGGGCACAAAAACTTTGAGTTTTATTTCTTTAACTGTTGTGGTCCTTTGAGCAGCAGATGGTTAAAATCTGTCACCATCTACAATACTATCTGTGAAATGTCTAAAAAATAATGGTATCTCTTAAGAAATGTAAAAACACGAGGGCTTGAGCTGGTATTTAGTTACTTGTGTTCAGTACGATCACAGGCTGCCTAGAGTAGCAATCTGTCCAAACAATTGCTTGAGGAGGGGAAAAAGAAGAGTACGTAAGGTGAAACAGAACACTTTTAGTCTTTTTTTTTTTCTTTAATTAAGCATATCCTGTAGGCTGGTCAAGAAATTAATTATGCTTCATCAGGTTATGAAACAAACATTAAGTGCTGTGCACATTAAAGATATTTTGTTATTTTTCCCAAATCTGCTGCCAAAGATTTTCCAAGCAGAACAATGCTTTTGTTTGTACTGACGAAGGTGACGCTACGTTAAAAAAACACACCAGTATTCTCCAATGGCACAGGTGCCATTTCAATAATGTCCTGAACCAAATGATGTCCTTCAGATTGAAATTCTACGGCTTAGTTTACTTCAAGTGCTGTTTGGCATTGCTGGTGTACTTTGTCTTTCTAAACCTTTTGAAGTGCTTAACATTTTTTAAAACAGTAATAATTATTGTAAGTTGAGTTTTGTCACTAATGCACGGAAAGAATAACCCAACTGTCTCCAATTGCTGCTGTGGACTGCAAGGAATTCCTGGTGTGATCTGAAGTTCTGAGCTCTGCATGACTTAGCCTTTTCTTCAAAGAGAAGTCAGTAGATATTGAATGGCCAAAAGCAATTAGGATCTATAACTGAAGACACGTGTAAAAAAGAGCTTAGTGCTCTAAGTTGAAAATCTATTTAAAACAATTGTAGCTTAGCTTCTGGATGGTAAATATACAGTGGAAATCTGTTCCTTACACAGAATAATTCTCTGGATTACTTGATGCATGTGAACTGTAATGATTGAATTATGATGCACTTAGAAAACTACCTTCAAAATGTCAGGCTGATTTTAGTAGTTTTGATTATAACCATGCAAACCTTCATTTGTTGAAAAGCAAAGCAAGAAGTGAAGCGTGAGGTACAGATGATTCTATGGTACAGTGTTTATCTCATCAGCTTTCATCTCCCTCCATCCCCACTGACTGTCACAATCTATAGGATAGAGTTCTAAACAATAAATTCCCATCACTGAAAATTAAGCAGGTGAAATGAATAAATAGATGGAAGTGAATGGCTGCCAGAGAGTGCGTTATTGAATATTATGATTGGCAACCTTGACAGCCATTTAGACACATAGAAGGATGTGGATTGACTGCAGTATCGCATAGATGGGTGTATTTGACCCAGCAGTTTCATGGTGTTTTGGCTGCTGCTGCAGTGTTGTTAATATTTAGAATGTCTAGTAGTTTAGGGCCAAGAATAGTATCTTAAAGCATAGTTTTGGCATGAGGTCATATGTTATTCAAATGGATGTTCTTAATATGCTGTCAGATCATATCGATGCATTTTACTGGCACTTTCTAAGCGTATGCTTGAAATGGCAGCTTAATCTCAAGGGCACTGAACTTTGACAGAAAATCAGCATTTTATGTTTCCTGGTAGTTTGGCCATGGAACTGTGACTTCCTGGAGTGAGAGCCCTTCAAGGCTTGCATCTCTTAAAGGCTTCTGCCCATACATAACTTCATGTATTACAAATTTTTTTAATGATTATTAATTGTTGAAGAATGACTAAACAATTACATATATTGATGCTTAAAAAAAAAAAAAAACAAATGAACATCAACAACAAAGAAATCCAACAACACAGGAACTGCAACAACTTGCAGTATTGTGTATGCAATATGTCATGTTGTATACTCAGAGTATTCATGAAATTTAAATGAAGTAAAATTCTTTTCAGTCCTGAATTTGAATAACTCAGTATTTTTGGTATCTTAATTTTGCAGATGTACTTCAGCTATTCCTCCATTCAACTGAACCAAGTTCTTAAAGAGTATATTTGGCATTTCACTTATTATTTGAGTCAGTTCTGATGTTAAATTATTAACCGTTTTTGCCTTTCGGACTTAGATCACTCTTTTCAAAATGTTATTCTTTGCTGTTAGCAAGCACTTGGTTTCTGTGTGCTTTGTAAGTTCTTTAGTTTTAAGAGCTGTACGTTCAGTGTTCATGGTAGCACTGAAATAGTAGACTACGCAGCGTAATGTCTCTCATGCGCTGCATTCTTGTCCTCAGTCTGTCTTGTAGTGTATCAGAAGCATGAGAAATATTGAGAGATCTTAATATTCTCAACTAAATTTCATAGTAACATTTTCATCTGCTGCTTCTACAGAGTTTTGAACTGGATTCTGTCTTGCATGAAGCCCAAATTTAGCAAGCTCTTACATGCTTAACTTTCATTTGAAATAAGATGAATCTAACTATATGTGAAACGGGAACATCAACTGATAACATGATGCAGCTTTGGAACAATTCTTTTCAAGCTCAGGGAAAGAGAATAACACAACAAACTTCAGAGGGAGTTTCAATCCAAGGATGCTTTTCTTTGAGCATTTGTGATACCCACCTGGCATGAACTTGGTGATATTCCAGCATTGCCACCGTTGTTTCCAAAGCGTTGAAGCCAATATTCAGCTCTGTACACTTGTCTCCTGATATTAATTTTTCTCAGGGGAAGAGGATTTTTGTCTTAGTTATACTGTTTTCTTCTAGCACCCTGTTAGAACTGGGTCCTTTTTTTCTTTCCTCAAATCAGTACTTTGGTGGATATGGCTGGAAAGGCAGAGAATCTCCAAGTGAATCTTCCATTTAATGCCTGAGAGTTTGCCTCATTTTCTTCCACTTTTATCAATAGATAAAGATCCTATTTTATGTTATCAACTTGCTAAAAAGAGAAGGCAATACTGAATTCTCTGAAAGCACCTGTCAGCTGCAGATATAAGTAATTAAAGGAGAGGGTCATAATTAAAATGGCTTTGAGAGTACTTATCCCAGCTTCAAATCTTTCTCACGGTCTTCATCTTACCTGCTGGCACTGAAGATAGTCTCTTTCAGATGCTGTTGTATCAGGAGAAAGGAGCATGGATGGCATTTGGGAGGTTGGGTGGTGTAGGCCAGAGTTGCTCAGGTCTGCCACTGCTTTGGTGGTGATGAGAATGGGTCAGAATAAGTATCCAGGTCAGTAGCACAGAGTATGATTATTTCTTCCCCATTTGTACACTTACGTCTGGGTATATTTATGTTAGAAACGTCAATGTTGACTTCCCGTCACAGAGGATTTTCACTGAACTGACGACGTGGTCGTTTCCTTGTAGAACATGTAAGGATTAAGCCCCGATGTGTGTTCCTGAAAGCTTTTGTGCACCAATAGATCAGTTGTACAACACTGAGGTGTTGTCTGCCTCCTAAGTCATGGGGGTATTTCTTCATTTCTTCTGTTCTCCTCTGGGAAAAGGATACCATTCTTACTTGGCTAGAAGCTGTTTTCTAAATAAGCTCTAATTTTGAGCTGAGAACCTGACCAAGTCTGTTTTTCTGTAGTATTACACTCTTATACCACAACAACAACATCAATAACAAAAAAATAACAACAAGGAGCTGTGTAGACATATTTGCCCACTGCAACTTCGTAGAGACTTGCAGCTCTTAACCTAATTTATAGCTGTCTTTTGTTTTCTTAGAACACATCTTGCCTATTGCAGCATCCCCTCGTCAGCATGCAAATCAGATGCATGTATTTTAGGAGGCACAGTACAGTGTCCTTTTAACTGAGGAAAGTGATTTGTAGTACAACTGTTGTGAAAGTAATTAACAAATGAGAGGAAGGGCGATAAGAACAGCTTTTTCTCTGGTAAATTTCAGTGAGATTCTATTTAGGAAACTTACTGATAGGGTTGATAACAGCAAAATAATGGCCTGTGTCTGGTAGTTCTTCAGAAGCTGTGTTTTGCACGAAGGTACAGAGGTTTTTCGCATTCTTCTATTTGTATTTGGATATTATGTTATTTAAAATGCTGCCTTGAATCTGTTTTTACACTTTTCCTGTAAGTGATCTAGAGGGCCCTCATTAACTGTAGAAAACTCCACCTTGAAAACGAGTTTTGCTGGTACCGTAGCACTCAGTTTTCAGAACACACCTCTCCTATCTTCCACCTACTAAAATGAAAACTTATTCAGAATGAGATGATAATTAAAGGAAAGTTTTCTGTTGCAGTAAGAACAAAATGTTTGCTTTCAGCTGTAGTGTGCAACTTATCTATTGTCCTAAGCCTGTGCTTGCAACTTGTGTTTGTTCGTGCCCAGGTCTGCTTATTGTGTAAAATAAGGCGGATGCCTGGCCCCCACCTTGGCTGCAGCACTCTGTAAGCAATATGGGTGGTTGAGCCTCAAATACAAATCTGCTCTGCCTGCACGCTCCTCTGGGAACACCCAAGCGTATACTATGTTCAGTGTGGTTTCCCTCAGAGAAACTTTGCAGCGTTCTCTCCTGGCACCATGCTTCTGGGTAGCTTCGAGTGTCACCCAGTGTCACTGCATGGCCCTTTGTGATGGTGGTTTGCCACCTGTTCTGCTGGCACTGATGCCAAATGACTTGGCTTTTCAGCTGTGTAGTAGGCCATGCTTCTGTGATTCTATGATGCTTCAGCTCCACTTTGGCTTGAATGCATGCTTAAAACCAAACATAGGCAGAATTTGGTGTTCACCATGAAATGGGCAGTGTTAGAGCTGCAGGTAAACACAGCAGACGACCTCTTTTGGAATATGTTTCAGGGTCTTGCTTTGAATGATGGGCTACTACAGGATGTGGGTAAGCTTGGTTGTGTCAGAGGATGAGAACTCTGTTTCCTAAAGGTGTTTTCTTTGCTCTTTTAGCCAGTAGGAGTTATTCCAAGCAAAAATGCTGTGAAAACGAGATTTTCTTTTTTGCTCTGTACTGTTTTGTCAAACCATAAAAATAACAAAATATGTCACTGTTTTACATTATTCTCACTTGTACTTTTCTAGACTTCTAGTAAGAGCACTATGACATATTTTTATCTTGCCAAGTCTAATGTGCCTGTGAAAACAATTGCAAAAATGCTTTAGGTTTTTAGTGCTGGTTGACCTTTTTTCCCACCTGGGAATGTGCACTTGTTCCTTCAGTGGCTCTTGTTGCTTTGTTCATGATCAGGCATATTGGAAGCTTGTAACAAACTGTGTGAGGAGTACTGGTGAAGCTTTTGCAGTCTGGTCATTAGTATCTCAGGTCATGTGCTTGTTTCAAATGTAGCTTACATTTTTTCCAGCTTCTTACACCGCACCTATCATCTTTTTCCTGTTCAGCCGTGCCTATTCTCAGAGGAACCAATACCTTGCTGCAGGATGCAATAACATGGGTTTTGTGGGCAGTTAACCTTTCCTCTTGAAGCACCTTGACATCTGGTTTGCATTTCTACTGCAATCATACCCTTTGCCAAGGCCTTTCCTGCAATAATTCTGGTGCTGTGTCCTAAATGACTTTTGATTCATTGTGTCCTTTGTGCTTTGGTACACTGCCCATAATTTAAATTATTTTTACAGACTCTAATCTCCCACAAGGGCCAAGTAAGTGTGATAGAAACCTTGCTTATTAGCTGAATAGCTAACTTGTTTTTATTAGTATTAGACTACCGTGTATTGTATATGATTTGCCTTGTGCAATGAAACTGCTTTCTCATGCCGGAGCTAGAAGATAGTATTTCTTTGACAAGAAGTCAAGGAGATGGTTAAAAATTATGCCATTGTTTCCTTCAGGAAGCACCAACGGTACTTTGCCTTACAGTTGGAACAAATACACATTAACAGGAAACTCCATCTGATAGCCCTAAGGTAATGCAAACAAAGTATTCACACTTTGTTTATCTGTTTGAGGTTTTCTGATGGCAAGTGACAGCTGAGAATAGTGATCTGTCTGCTAGCTTGACCTATGTAGGACATAAGGGAGGAAGTGTTCATTGGACAGGAAACTGTTGTATCTAGTTCCTGAAGGGAATCATTCTTCTCTGCAGCAGTACAAGTATACTTTCCCCTGCAATGCAAACTCATGTTCTAGAGAGGCTGGAAGATGGGAGGGGGCTGTACCCCTCCTTCCTTCCCCTGCTTTAAGAACAAAGCCAAAAAAGATCTGTCAAATCCTTAAAGAAACTCCACTCAAGGAATCTGTGGGGCCAGAGGTTTAAGCCTCTGGCTTTGTGAGTTGGTGAGTTGTTTGTTTTGTTATTAGGACTAAGGTACTTGTTTTCATGTAGTTTTTTTCCATCTTTGGCTACTGTTGGTGTAGGTTGCTGGTCTCTTTTGACTCTGTGCTGCAGTGATTTGTTGTTTTAATATTTCCCTATTTCATGGACATAGAGCCAAATTAAAACATATATACACTCAGAAGATAAATGATTCTCTCCTAAGCAAGTTAGCTGAAGTGACTAAGCAGCACAGCTGATGAAGTAGCTAAGCAAATTTCTTTCGAGATTTAGAAGGTTCACGGCCATATTTCAAGAGAGAAAAACATATTTTAATAATGATTTCAGAGTCACCTAAAAGCTTGGAGAGGGATGAATTAAGAACTCCTTAATTTTAATCATGCACCTTCACCAGGCTGTTTTGTTTTTAAAAACAAACATAACCCCCCCCCCCCCCCCCCCCCCTTTTTTTTTTGGTAATGGAGGACTTCTGATGCCTGGTGCTTGCATGACTGAATACTTACTGGCCTTCTTTAGTACACTGCGCTGTGCTTTTATGGTTTAGAGTCCTTAAAGAATCAGTATTTTTTCAAACTTGCTTGAGAGTCAAGCATAAAGATCCTATATGCATAGATTTTATGCATGTGAATTTCATTAAGGATGAAAGTTTTCTCTGCACTGTGAAATCCTGATTATTTTGTTTAAAGCAGCCTTATCTGAGCATCTCACATTTGAAAGCACGAGATGGGATTTGTACTTGACTTCGTACCTTGATGATGATCCCATAAAGTAAATTTCCATCTTGTGTTAGCTTTCTGCCAGTGCTATTTGTGATCTAGAGTAGTTCTTCCCTCTCTACTATCATCTGTCCTGTGTTTGACAAATTCTGCCTGTTCTCCTTCTAACTTCTGCCTTAGATTAGAATTCTTGTCCTCAAGCAATCTCAAAATTGAGTAAAAGAGCAAGAAAGACCTTGTGCCTAGCCGCAATGACTTGATACAGATCAGTATGAATTTTTGCCTAATTGCAACATGGAGATGACTACGCAGTAGTGTGGTTAGGGATTTGTGTTGACTTGTAGTAATATAAACCCTTCCAGGCAAACAAACAAACCCGCAAAAAGGTAAAGTAAGTAGCAGTGTTACTGACCTAGAATGGAGCAGAGCTAATGGCAGTGAGTGAACCTCTGTCTTTGGTGTAGAAGCTGATGATTAAGTGTCCGGTGCTGTGATACAAGAGCCTGGTACTCCAAGCAGTTCTTGAAGGAATATTCAGTTCTTTGTTGCTGAAAGGAATAGCTCCAGCATGAGAGAGATTGAGAGGTCCACTGCAGCATTGCTAAGCTTCAGGGCACTCACCAGGAACGAAGGGCAATCTGAACCCAAGAGGGCTGGTAGCATGATTAAGAGAATGGCAGGTTAGTCTGTGTGCTGTCTCTTGTCTTATCTTTGTCCCCTCATAGTGTAGGAGATATTTTAGGAAATCTAACATTTCCATCGCAGTGTGAAACGTTTCTAGCCCAGGTTTCAAAGGGAAATTTTCCAGTTTTCTTCTGTGCATTGTTTTTCTACAAGTATATGTCTTATCTGAAGTTGTGCATCTAAATCTTCACTGCAATAGCACTTTTCAAGCTGCATGAAAATGCCCTTTTGACACCACTTGTGTTCACAATCTGAAAAACTAATTGTAAGTTTGTCTATGTAAGCCACGAAAGCGAGGGAGACAAAGAATCAGGAAGAAGAGGTAGGCAGAGTGCTGCTGAAGACATAGAAGGCTGACAAGGAGGTGGTGGGGCTGTTGGTTGGCTGATGGGTTGTTGTTTGGTTTGGTTTATGGAAAGTTTTTTTTTTTTTTTAGTTTGTCATTTTCTCTAGTAGACGAGATAACCTAAAACCAGGCATTGGCTTCCTGACTAAAAAGAGCACAGATATTGCAGTTAAAATCTAAAACAGTATTTCCTGTACGTAGAGACGCTGATAGCTGGATGCCCCCAAGACTTGATATCTGTAACGCTTAGAAGTTGTTAGAAAGGAGAGAGCAGATGAGTCAGCTCCTGTGCCCTGTTGAACAGGGGAAACGCTGATCCCCTTTCTGAAGGGGTAGAGCTCAAGTTGGATTTGTAGCATTTTAGATTCTCAATCTCAATTCCTATGCATTAAATATTCTTGAGGTTTCAGCTTAGTTTAGGGTCTACCACCAAGTTTTTCCCCTTTCATAGGAAGATCCCCGCTGAGAGTATGTACAAAACACTGCAAGAAGTAAAACTTGCCCACATTTAAATACTTGTTGTGATGATGGTGGTTTTGTATATGTGAGACTATTAGTCTGGCAAGTACTTCTGGCTTGTCTCATGGACCTCGTTTTTAAATGTTCCATGTCGTATCACTAGACATATTTTGTAAAGCTTTATCAGTCCCTCTACCTCTGATGTTTACTAAATGATCACTGCTCCCTCTCACTAGCTGGTTAATTGTTCCATTGAACCTTCCACACATTATATCAAACCACAGAAAAGGCACAGTAATGTTCTAAAACCAGATAAATCTGGGGGGAAAAAAATGAAGCAACTGAGGGCAGGGGACCACAAAGTACTGAAAATTAGTATGGATCTCTTCTAAAAGTAGATGTATGCCCTGGAATAGTCAAAAGTAATCCCACCTTGATCTCTTGATACATTTTGCATGTATTTCCTATGTACTTCTAAACACAATGCAAACTAGCTGCTTGTGTTTACTTATCAGCTGTGTGATTCTTGTGTAGAAATGTTCTACACAAAAATGATCCATGCACAGCTACCTACATGGTAAGTACCTCTTTCACGTAAGTGTCTATATACCTGTGTCTATGGATGTGCTTTTCTGTTTAGTGATTAGCTGTCTGACATGCACTGGGATAGCTCTGCTCCTGGCTACAGCTCTGCAAGATATGCAGCACTGGTAAAAGCAGAGTTGAAATGACAGCTGTGGAATCTGATAGGCCAGGATAGTTTGTTCTAGGATAGCAGTGCTGGCTGCTTGAGGAGGAACAACTTGCCTTGTAGTTCAGTGGAAACAGAGTCCCCCAAAGTAACCATCTGCTGCCTTGTGTCAGTGTCTGCACTGTGTAAATCGTGGTTTTGTAGGTGCATAGAGAAGTACAAATTCCTGGGGTTAGCGTAAATGTAGCATTGCTAGATATAAGTTAACCACAAAGTAAGGATTTTGAGGGCACCAAGAGATACAGTAGCTGTGGTACAGGCAGATGCTGCTTGGTAACCCAGGACAGGCCTGTGAGTGACCTCACACCTCATCTGCAAGGACTGCTTGGCCTTGCAATCTGAGAGAGAGATCAGAGCTGATGGAAAAACTGAACCCCTCATCACTCTGCTTCCTCTCTTGGAGATGAGGGAAAACAAGCAATGGGTTTTAGGAGATGAAAGATCTGTACTTTCTTGGGCTAAGCACATGTGTGCTGGCCTTTCTGCTGTGTGTGAGGCCTGTGAGCGTGGGCTTCGTTTGTACCACAGCTCTGGAACAGCCACAGTCTGCAGACACATGGCCAGCTTGTAACTGAGCACAGAGAAGTCTAGACTGAGGCCTGGAGCATGTGGTGCCTGCGTGGATGAGGAGCATGCTCTGTTGCTGCTGCTGGAAGTGGTTACGTGTGGCAGGACTCAGGCACAGGCTTGTGAAGAGCTCTGTGATAGTGGGAATGTTTTGCCAGGCCATGTAAATGCTGTGTAATCTAGCTTTTCCTGATGCTTTGTTCTCCTGGTTCTGAAGCAGAAAAGGAAGTTACTTGCACTGACACTGGAAAAGCGTAAGAGGTGGTACTGGAAGAGGACATGAAGCAGGAGGGCACAGCTGTGGGTGTGGCAGAACCTCAATTAATGGGGAGGAAGAGGGAAAGGGTACGGCCACGTGCTGAGTCCTAACATGCACACGTGAGGTCTGAAATTATACTGTACAAAGAACCCCTATTCTCTTATTTCTTAAAACATTACAGGCTTTGTAATTCTCCTGCTTAATCTGCATACATCCATAAAACCAATATTATGCTCACTAAAGAATAATGTTCCTGTCTACTGTCGTGATGAGAACGTGCAGGTGTGTCAATTGCAGCAGGAAGTTGTTAGTGAAACCTCACAAGTTCCTTTTTTTTTTCATTTGTTTGTCTTAATGGCGGTTGCTTTGTTTTCCTGTGTTATAAATCATAGCCCCAAAGGTTGTGGAGTCATCACTTACTCTGCAGCCCATTTCCTCTTCACTGATATTTCCTTCAGGTCTTGCAAACGTGTGGAGAGGAGGCCTGAAAATGTAGACCTAAATTCTCCTATCTAAGTCTTATTTATTAGATAAGAGTAGATGAAAATTGCACTCCTGTTGCAGCATTCTTTCTATATCACATCCAAGGTGAGAAGATGAGAATGGGATATCCATTGATATCTTTGGCCATCAGAAAAAGTTCTTCATATTACAAAAAAAAAAAAAAAAAAAAGGCAACCTGTTCATTTAAGTACTGCTGAGCATATCAGTTATTGGAGTTATACAGAAATAGTAAAATCTTGTCAGAATTGACAATTCGTTCTTCCTTTGCATGTGAAGTGTAGCACCTATGCTGAGTGCAGAGCTAATCCACTGGATTTGTAGAGATTAGGTTCTCGACTTGTCTTTAACCAGGGATTTGAACCTGTGTAGTGCCATATGGATGATAAATCCATTGTTAAAACCACAGAACACAATCTAGGATGGTGCTAAATACGCTGGCTGTGATCCAGCAATGCATTTATGGGTGTATCTTACTTCAGAAGTACTGTGGAATCCCACTGACTGGAGGTTGGCAAGGAGTGGAAGCTCTGCAAGGCTGCCTGGTGGTGTGACAAAAGGCTCTCTGCTATCCCCAGGAGCTTGGAACATGAAAACATCTCTGGGGTGTCATATCATTTATAAGGGAAAAAAATGAGACCATTGGAAAACAACAACAACGATGACAACAAAAACCAGTAATATATCTATAGAATAATTCAGGAGACTTTCTGAGAAGCAGTTCTCCAAAATAATGAATATGCTAGTTTTGGACACAGCTGTTTCAGTGAGACTTGGCAACAACTTCTGTAACGCCAGTGAAGAAATATCTGACCCCACACCTTTGATGTGGAATGCTGCATATGTGTGGGTG
The DNA here is from genome assembly GCF_016699485.2 of Gallus gallus. Lineage (NCBI taxonomy): Eukaryota > Metazoa > Chordata > Aves > Galliformes > Phasianidae > Gallus > Gallus gallus. The sequence goes on along the minus strand of NC_052536.1, from coordinate 13,120,352 downwards.
TGAAGGTCTTTCTGCTGTCAGCCTGGAAACAGCACGATATAATTCGCCTATTTTTGTGGAAAGCAGATATTGAGTTTGAAGCATACCCTCGTGAAAAGAAACTCCTCAGAAGTGGATGGCGTGCTGACTGGCACCCGATGGAGTTCTTATGTCAGCCTTTGCGTCCTTTAATAGAGACGAGTTTTGGTAAACAATTCACCCTTTGGTTTCTCTACTTGTCAGTTGGGCACACGGGCTTTTACCTTTAATCCTGGGTAGCTTCTCTTTAGGTGCGGCAAGTACAATAATGTGATAGTCTTGGCTTTGGTGCCCTCTCGTGGTGTAATGCATTGGCCTGGCAGCAGTTTTACAATGAGTATATTAAGTACTGTTACAACTCAAAGTGTCTGCAGGTAGCTTACGCCATCCCAAATGACTCTTTATTTGCTTGGAATGAGCACTTCTGTGTACGTCAGATTTCTTGTCCGGGGATCTTCAGCTGCCTGTTTGTAACTGAAAGTACTTTTGTCCACGTTCCAGTGACTAAGGACCTATTATAGGTAGAAGATCTGGACACATGGGCAAAATGTGTTATGTTTCAAGTCGCTGGTTCAACCTGTGCTCTCCTGCCTCACTGGTACAGCTTGCTTCTACTTAAGAGAATCAAAAGTTAGATACAAGAGGGCCTTAGAGATAAATCAGACTCCTAAATATTTGTGATTTGTCTGTGTAAAAGTATAGTCTTTTGTACTTATGTATATATTTTTATCCTATTATCCAATCATTATCATCACTTACTGATTTCATTTTTTTTTATGCCTGATTGCCCACTATTGCAGCTCCTTAACAGTTTCATTGTATGTCCACAACATCCTTTGTATTTGTGCATTGGATTTGCATGAACTGTACTTTAAAGCAGGCACTGGGAAATCTAGCTTATAACATCAGTCACATCCTAATGGCAATGCATGTTTGTTTGTTTGCTTGAGTGCTCAGCATTTCAAAAGATTCACCCGATCAAATTCTCCATTTTTTTGACATTTCTTTCCATTGCTCACTTCGTGCCTCACAAAGGAACACACTGTTTGAGATCTGGAAGATACCTATGCTTGCATGTAGTGGGCAGCATCTAGTTTGGGTCTTAAATGTTGTGCTTCCCAGATAAGTCAAGCAGCATCTCAGGGAGTGGTGGGCACAACTGAAGCTGCTCAGGGAAGGGTCTGAAGGCAGAGGCTGCAGAGCTGGGCAGCTGCAAGGAACAGGCACGCACAGCCCTGCTTCCCAGCTGGGTCACTGGGCTTCCTGGGGCTGAGTCTGCTGCAGCTCCCTGGCTGTCCCTGGTCATGCTGTAGCAACCAGGACCTGCTCTGGAAGGACTCACTTGGACAGGGGAACAAACCTTTCTGTTCCCTCTCTCTCTCTCTCTCTCTCTGCAATAATTGCTTTGAAATTTGGTTTTAAAATGGAAGAAATCCTAAGGTGTGTTTCAGAAGCCAGATTTTGTTTACCTAGGGCCTTTTGGGAAGTGGTTGTAAGAGATGGTGTGGGCAGATTCTGTTAAGCTCTGGCTTAGCTGAGATTTCTTTTTGTAGTTTTCGAAGTAGGCAAATGCTAACTTCCTTGAGCAGTTTTGATTTGATAATTTCTGACACCAGAACTCTTTGTCTGAAGATAAAATAAGCCATACAACATGAAGTAGGATCACTCACAAGTTACCAGCTGTGTTTAAGATAACACAACACCAATGTCACTTCTGTGTGTCCAGATGATTTGCGTTGGAATACGTATTTGTCTTCCTTCTAGATTTGTATGAAACTGTGTTAAATTGGGTGTTTTTTGTTTGTTTTGCAGCTTCCTTATTGTGCTGATATGCCTTATCTTCAGTGTGCTTTCTACAATTGAACAGTATGCAGCTCTTGCCACAGGGACGCTGTTTTGGATGGTATGTATTAATGTGATTGTGTGTGTTCTTAACATGTGAATCCACATCTGAACTGATGTCATACACATAATGCTCGTTATGGCTTAGAAAGGGGCTTCTTTCTGCTTTTGTCTGATGAGTCTATAAAGCCCTGGAAAAAATCAGAAGTTATGATACTGCAAAAAGCTACTCATATTCTATATAGCCTATACTAAGGATGTTCAAATTGTGTCCAACTCAAAGCTATTCTTAAGTTAAGCTTGAATCCCTCATATTGGTTGTGTGAATCCATTGTTCAGCCATGCTGAAGATGAGACACCTGAACATGGCTGGGGTCAGGGGTGAGAGAAGGGAACAGGGTGACTGGAAGTCCTCTCTTTAAGCAGAATTCAGATCCAGCCTTCTTTCACAACTGGTAAGCTGGTATGCTTTCATTAACTTGAGAATTAAGCCGACTTGCTCTTGGACTTGTTTGTCCTATGCTGCTTCCCTTCAGCAATGAACGTTCTGTTACCTTAGGTTTGTGGTTCGCTGAGGCCACAGAGGGTATCTGTCAAGCTGTGTTCTAAGAGTACTGCTGTCCTGCCTGTTTAGGCTTCATTCAAGAGCCTTAGTTTTGAAGTCTGAGAGGCACATTTTTCATCATAGCAAAAAAAAAACCCCAAACAATAATCTTAATTTGTTGTACCTCAGTGGTAATTGAAGTATCCCCTTCTAAATCATTGGTTTCTTTGTACTTGGCCATTATTTGGCCTTTATTTTACTCCTGAAAACACTATCACTGTATTGAGAAAATGTTAACTAGCTATTTGTTTGTTCAAAATAGTTTTTGTAGCTGTGCACCGGTGATATCATTGCTATGTATATCATTAACATGAAAACGTTCACTCAAAATATAGTTTTAAGCTGTCAATTCAATAAATGTGAAGCTTTTATATTACCTTTTTGAGTAATATAAGCATAGCATATTAGTGTTGACCACTTGTCTTTCAATGGAATGTATCTTCATACCTGCTGTATTGATGTATAACTGGTAAGTTGTTTGAATACCTGCATTACAACTATGTAGTTAGTTAAAGGGAGTCTATACTTCTATTTTTGCATCCTATATCTTCTTTGTTTTATGTTCTAGGGTTTTCTTTTTGTATGGATTTAAGGTTCCCTTTTATCCACAAGTAGTAGTCGTAGATACTTCTGTCAATTTCTATGATCATTTTGAACCGTGATAGTATCTCCTTGAACCACTCATTTTTTTTGTGGTGTATCATGATATTTTCATGGTTGTGCTGTTGCTTCAGTGAAATAACTTCTAGTGACAACATAACCAGTGATTTTTTTTTGGTGTTGTTTTTTTTTTCCTTCCCCCTTCATTCTTGATTTTGTGAATGAGATCATGGGAATGATTTTGCGTGTTCACAGCAGGTATTATATAAACACTATAGATTTTTGTTTTTGTTTCTTGGAAATTCATGTGTTCTTTTCCTAAAGGATTAACTATAGTGATTTTAAAGAGACTCCAATTGATTGCCAATGATCCACTGATCCAAAGCAGTGGATGGGCTGATGTGCTCTCTGCTCTATCCAATTTTGGTGGGACTTTCAAAGGAGCTGTGGCACCTTCCTCAGCAAAATTTAAGCTCCAGAATCTAGTTCCTATTAGCTTCTACCCAATAGAGTTTCTTATTCTATCCTTACTCTAAGATTTTCTTGTCTCGGTAAGAGTCATAGAAGACATTATAACTAAATGAAAACAAGATCTAAAAGGGGTGTTGAGATTATATGTATACATCAGCACTTTTTAGTTCTTCAATTTCATAGTTTTAAAATATTTTAAAATAATCTCCCACTACCTAAGTAGGAAATAGATTTTCAATAATTTAAAAATTATTTTTCTGTAATTTCTGAGTGTTTTAAATACTTCTTCATAGCAGTAAGGGAACCAAAGACATCAAGTTTGTGTGTTCCAATTGCAGACAAAAAGCTCACAATTAGCTATTGAATCTTCCTCTGCTTGTCACCACACTTCACAAGGCAAAGAACCTTGATGAAAGCTGTACCTAAATGTAGTTGTAGTGGGAGAATAGGAGAGAATTGGGCTTTTGTTGGCTTCCAGAAGGCAGTGAAAACTGTTTAAATTAGCATGCGTTTATTTGATCGTTTTTCACTAGATGGTGCTGTTGGAGGGGTTTAACTGCAGTTACTTGTTGGCACTTGCCCAGCGAGAGCTGAGTCTGAGCCAAGACTCTGAAAGGATCATCATTTTGAAGGGTATATGTATACTTGGCCCATTTAAAATAGCGGTGCGGGAGAGCTTTTGCCATGACTCATAAAGACAATGTGGTATATCTGTGCAAAAATTGATTTTGAGACTACAATATTTAAACTATGGAAAAACGTAATTCAGAGATGTATGTTCCCAGAGAGGCCATATTTTTCTTTTATTTTCATAAGCAAGGATTTTATGGTGCCAGAACACAGCAGAATGCTGTTATCTCAGCATGATCTAAGAAAATCCAAGTGCCTGATCCAAGAGGATTAAATATTCTGCTGAACGAAGGGATATTTAGTCTGCCTGAAAACACTATTTTCTTGTAGGAATCTCATTTCAGTATTGATTAAAAAAAAAAAAAAAGACTATGTTTTAGTGATGAAATTATAAGCACTTTCCAGCTTTCTGTTTTGAGTTCCTTTCCTACTTCAGAGTACTTCTTACTTGAAAAGATTAAGCATTTTTTAAATATTAGAAAAGGCTTCAGAGAGAACAAAAAAGGTAATATCTTCAGTGGTTAACGTTTGTGTTATTAGCAGTGAAGGAATTTCCACAATTGTGAGAGAATGGCATAGAATGGAGGCTTATAAGAAATCCAGGTTTTATTTCTTGCTTTAATATAAGCTTTTGTTTGAAGATGAGCCTTGGCTTTCTGATTTTTACTGGGATGTTTTATGGGCCCTGAGAAAAATACCTACAGCTTTTGATTCTGAGGATCTCACAGAGATAAAGTGGTTCAGCATGGTTCTAGCATTTTTTTTTTCTGATTATCTTCGTTGTTCATGAAGCCAAGACAGAAACTTGCAGTCTGAGCCTTGATAGTTGTTCTCATTTTCATTGCTCTGAGACATTAAATGAGAGTAGTGTTTGTGAAGGATTTCCCCATACTGCGCTTTGCAGACTGCAGTCACTGTTGAAGGCAGTCTCTCTGAAGAGTACTGTGCTTCAGTAAGTAAAAGACTTGGCAGCCTCAGCAACGTCCCCTGGCCTGACCTAGAACAAGGTCAACTGATGTAGCAGATGTGCATATGATGAACTCATGCCTTCAGACCTTTGCTTTTGTAGGACTTGCAAATGGACTTGTCCAGGGAATCGCCTTTCTATCACTCAACTGATAGCTGAAGTTTGAGAACCCAACTTTCATTTGAAATTGCCTTCTGTGCATTTTAGTTGGCCGAATGACTTTGAAGGCTTAGAAAAGAATAGACATGAAAATCACCCTTTCCCCATTTTAATTAGGTCCTAGTAGTTGGAACAAGGAGCTTCCTCTGAACCCAGGTATTACTTGCTGCCCTGTTTGTGCCTGAGACATCTTGGTGGATGATGCAAGTGTTTTGTTGCATGATTGCAGTCGTTTATCCCTGCAAGCAGCTAAACACCACAAGGCCTTTTGCTTTCTACTCCACTCCCAATGGGATGGGGGAGAGAATTGTGGAAAAAATTGTAGAAATCATAGGTTGAGATAAATACTATTCACCAAGACAGAAAAGGAAGAGAGAAGTGATGGTAAAGATAATAATATATATGTATATTGACAAAACAAGTGATGCACAAATCGATTGCTCACCACCTGCCAACTGATGTTCAGCCAGTCCCTGAGCAGCAGTAACACCCCTCAGCCACCTCCCCTCACTTTTCTGTCTTTTTTTCATGTAATTTTGTGTGGTACGGGTATCCCTTCAGTCAGTTTAGGTCGGCTGTCCCCTCCCAGCTCCTTGTGTTCCCTCCAGTCCTCTTGCTGGCTGGACAGCACATAAAGCTGAAGAACTGAAATGACCTTGGCTGTAGATAGCACTGCTCAGCAACAGCTAAAACATCAGTGTGTTATCAACATTGTTTTTCTCCTAAATCTAAAAGGTGGCATTACACCAGACCCCGTAAAGAAAATCAACTCTGTCCCAGCTGAAACCAGGGCAACAACCAACTGGATTGGTTTGGATTGCTACTTGTGGTAACAACTTCAATTGTTCCTGTTGTTCACAAAGCGATCCCTTGTTAACTCCCTTGGTCTGTGCAGGAAAGTTGTAGATTTTATGTAAATGAGATGCTAAAGGAATTTAATTAATTTCGTTTGGAAGGCTGTGACCATTTTTTAGTTCAGTTTAAATACAGCTTTATGTCCATCTTGAGCAAACCTGAGGGATCCAAATCAGAGTGCTTGTAAAGCGGGAAGAAGATAGTCTGTTAGATAGCTGAGCCAATTTAGTGAGATGAGATTTAAAGGAAAAAAGGAAAGGAAAAGAAAGCTTGTTAGTATTGTTTGGTGTAGCCGAAGTCTGAGCAGAATAAGAATGGCAGTAGGGAATGAAGAAGAAATATGAAAGGAAAGTGTGCTAAAACCAGGAAAGGAAGGATGAAGCGTTCTTCCTTTCAGTCGTGCTGCAAGTCTAAGCTCTTAGCAGTTGTAGAGGGGAGGCATAGTTTTCCTTCTAGCATCTGTAGAGGGCAGCATTGGACCATTCTGTGTCCCATTTGGAGTGTCTGGGTTCAGACCTTGGATGGTGTCCTGAAGTAGGTAAAAATATCCTTTGGAAGAAGCGAACTATTAATAAAGAAATGGCTTTTCACATGGATTTGGGGAACTTTATATGAGTAATAATAAAAATATTCTACTGGGAGATAGGGGATGAAGAGAAGGGCTGTGTAAGTGTTGCTGCCAGAGACAACTCTTGCCACTTTGTGGCTGTAGCCACAAAGTTCATGTTGTTTGGCCTACCTGGTTTCTCATCATGTGGATGGCTGTAAGGAACAATTAAAGCTTTCAGTGAGATGAATTGGGCATATTTGCACGGAGGAGAATGAAATAGATACTGAACTTCTAAACCTACTGAAAGATTTCCAGTATGATTGTATCCTTCCAGCTATCCTCTTGCCATCACCTTAAATGTTTCCTTTTCAGTGGTGAAAAAAATCATTTGGCTAAACTTTTCTAGTGTTAACACTGAAAATTGATTTTAAGATCTATATAGGATCGTGGAATTGTTTGAACTGGAAGGGATCTTTAAAAGTCATCTAGTTCAACTCCCTTGCAATGAACAGGGATACCTACACTAGATCAGGTATTCAGAGCCCCATCCAACCTGACCTTGGGTGTCTTCAGGGCATCCACCACCTCTCTGGGCAACCTGTGCCTGTGCTTCACTACCCCTATCATAAACTACTGTTTTTCTTATATCCAATCTAAATCTCTCCTCTTCTTGTTTGAAACCATTTTCCCTTGTTCTGTTGACATAGACCATGCTGAAAAATCTGTCCTCTTCTTTCTTATAGTACCCTCTTTAGAAACTGAAAGGCCACTGCCAGGTGTCCCCAGAGCCTTCTCTCCTTCATGCAGAACAGCCTGTCTTCATAGGAGCAGTCTCCTCCTGCTCTCTCAGCCTGTCTTCATAGGAGAGGTGTTCCATCCCTTGGATCATTTTTGTGGCCCTCCTCTGGATGTACTTGAGCAGGTCCACATTTCTCCTCTACTGAGGACTCCGCATCTGGATGCAGTACTCCAGGTGAGGTCTCACCAGAGTAGAGGAGCAGGATCACCTCTCTTGCCCTGCTGATGGTGCTTCTTTCGATGCAGCACAGGATACGGTCGACTTTCTGGGCTGAAGAGGCACGTTGCTTGCTCATGTCCAGCTTTCCATCCACCAGTACCCTCAAGTCTTTTTTGGCAGGGCTGTGCTCAGTCCTGTTGTCCTCCAGCTTGTACTGATAATGGGGATTGCTGCAACTTGGGTACGAGAGCTTGAACTTGACTTTGTTTAACCTCATTAGGTTCTTCTGGGCCTTTTCTGACTGCTTAAGTTGGTCTAGGTCTTTCTGGATGGCATCCTGTCCCTCAGGTGCACTGACTGCACAGCTTGGTGTCATCTGCAGACTTACTGACGCGGTCTACCAGCATCCCTATAGTATATAGTGTGTATAAGCAGTAATTTTATAGAGAAGAAAAGACTTCTACTTATATTGCAGACATGTACCAGATTTGAATTCTAATTTTAGTCTCCTACGTTGGAGTTACATTTGATAGAGATAGGCTTGGATGCTGAAACCTAGTTATTTCCATTTCTGCCTTTTGTAAGAACTATCTGAAGAAAATCTCTCTTCTTGGCCTTCTATACCTGGAGTTTTCTGTGATGGTGCATCAGAACAGTAATTTAGAGTAAAGTCTGCCTGTAAGTCACTGTGAGTGAAGGAATCAGAATTTGACATTTATCTACCTAACGCACTGGAATGAGATGGCTCTGAAATACCAGGCATTTCGCAGGACTCACACTCTGAACTTGGAGTCAAACTCTGGAAAGTGTGACCCTCCTCAAGCTTGCCCTGGAGCTGGTGACAGATTGCAGGCCAGAACAAAGCAATGGTGATGGATTGGAGCCATCTGCTGGCGGCTTGGTGGCCTACGTTGTTCCCACATGGTGGTCTCCCAGCCTAGCAGCATAGGATTACTGGCCAAAATATGAAATGAACCCAGTGCCAAATGATCTCTTTGCTCTGAGTAAGCCATCCCAGCTTTTCATATGTCATCTACAGTAGCCAAACAGTCATCAGAAAATATTGCTTTTGCATTGTGTGTAGCGTGTTGAAAAATAGGGCGATACGTATTCCAGAGTTGTTAGCAGTTCACCTGTTCCTCAAGAGGTTGTGTTTACATTCATAAGTCAAATAGAATACCAATGTTCTGTTTATTTTCTTTAGTACAGCTGCATTCCAATAAATTCTGTTCAAAGTCTGTTTTATTCACTGTTAAATTTTGCGTTCACTTTTGTCAAGCTTTCTACTTGAGGGTTAAAGTTTGTCTTTCTGGGGTGTAAAGCCATGTCAAGCTCTGAGCATTGGTTTGGTAACTCTAGAAGGAACATGATAAACGTTTTTCTTGAAATTATACACATTTAATATTTTAAACACATATTTGGTGCTTCAGCAAACAGGAAGATGAATGCAAATTCCATCTTGGAAAAAAAATAAATTGAAAACTGTGAAATGCTGGTGCATAGAAGAGCCAAGCAGTGAAAAGAAAGATTTTTAAATTTAGGATTTATCTGGATTAGTGTGTAATGTTTGCAGTGACAGGTGTTTCCTTTATGCCTTGCCCAAATGTCTGGAAAGTAGTTTGTCATTAAGTGCTACATTCAGTGTGTATCTCAATTTCAGTATAACTGGAGGGTCTATGGCTTTGTTAGGTCCTTGTTTTCACATCTGACCTCAGCCAGCTGGAGTCTATTGTTTTAAGCGTAATGTAACAGCTGACATAACATAACGGATATCAAGCTGAAAAGCTGAAGCAGTGCAGTGAACTGATGCAAAGGGAGGGGAAAGGGAGAAGTTGGGAGGGAGGGAGAGGGGCAAAACTAGCTTCATGATTCAAAGTGGAAGCTTGCTGGCTTGTTTTCCCTGGGGGAATTAGCTAGAAAATAATGGGATGAGTCTGTTGAAGTTCTATTAGCAATTGATTACATATGATAGACTACTGAGACAGGTTTGAATTTGCCAGCTGTCACTGGCTGGTGGCTCTTGAATTGCTTTAAGTGGCCCTCAGTAGGCAAAACTGGAACAAACTCTGCAGGTGTGGTGTAATTGGAGTGCGGGGCAGCAGTGTGTACCAATGCCTTGTGAGAAAGGAAGGTCCCGGAGTGGGGAGAGAGAAAACAAACAAATGGAATGCATTAAGAATTTTATTTTTAACACTGGATTGTGTGGTTTCAATTAACTGGCTAAAAAAAAAAAAAAAAGGGGAAGAAAGAAAGAGAAGCAACTGGACTTCTTCGTAACTTTTTTCTTAGCAGTTGCTAAAATACATTTCTGTGAGATCCCTTTCTAAGAACGTTCCCACTTGTGAGTTGGGTAGTAAGGTGCATCAGCACTGACCGCTAACCGGCCTTGGAAGGAGAGTGAGTGAATGAATGACGGCTCTGTTAGAAACTTAGCGCAGCCGTGGAAAAAAAAAAGTGACAAGTATCTGCCTGTCCACAGAAAAAGAACAAGAAGGTATAGAGTTCGCCCTGTTATTTCTTTATATAGCTATACGAGAAGCATCAAAACCTATTTCTATTTTTAGCAGTGATTGAAAAAATTCTTCTGGCTGAATTTCGTTTGTACAGAGTAAAGCCTCTGGCAGCTCCACCCTACTGAGTGCTTATTCCATGTTTTTAGGTGTGGGGGCAAAAAAAGCCAAGACTCTGTGCTGTTTTTTTAAACGTATATGGGGTATAGGCAACCAAATTAGGTCCTACATTTGTAAGTGATGTTTTTATGGCTTGAGGCTTGCAGTTATGCAGTGTGTTTAACTCTGTGTATATGAGTAGTCATAATGACTTCAGCGGAGCTTCCTGTGTGCGTAAATATTAACAAGATCAGGGCGTATTAGGAAAGGTTTCATGAACAGTGTCTGCTTGTACTTAGGGATAACTTAGGAAGCACAGGAGTTTGATTTGTGGTAGCTGTAAGCTGTATTTATCACACATTTAAAGTTTTTAATTTATTTTTATTTCATTTACTTTTATTTTGACAGTATACAAAAATATCGTGGTGACTGAAGCATCAGCTCAGTTAGACTTTGTCTTGCACAAGGAGTTTCCAGGGTCGTTCTTGCTATAATGTGACACCCAGTCCTATTTTCTCTCTGATCAGAAAGGAGATATGAAAAGAGCTGGTGGTTGATTCAGTAGCTAGAAATACATAACGTGGGCATTTACACTGTAGCTCAGCTTATAAAATGAATGAATCCTGTAGCGGAGCTTAGAACTTGGCGTTCATACGGAGCTCCTGGGGAAGCCTTGAAAGTTCAGCACCACCCAGGTATGCCAGTACATTGATTTCTGGGGACCCGTGCCTTGATGTATTGTTTACAACAGGTTATTTCCACCTAACTCGCTGAACATCAGCATATTTTCAAGGTGATGAGAAGCCAGGAATTGCTATTAGCTCTCAGAGTGAGCAGGACTTCAAAGAACTAAGAAAATAAACAAAATGCCTGCTCTCACACACTGTCTGTGAAAGCAAGCTATGTACTTCCTCACTTTGATGGCTTCCCGTATGTTAATGACATTGGGGCTGTCTAATGTGTGCTGAAATACACAGAGTATGTCTAACAGCTGTCAGTGGATCCATGTGGTGTTTGGATTTTCAGGTGGGCCTAATTAGTATTTAACCGAGAAAAGTTGCTGGTTCCAGAAGCTATAGACAGCTGTGGATACACAGTAGCTCTGATGGCTTGCTGTTCAGGTAGCAAGCTTCAGCAGTACCTTTCCTAACAGATATAGCAGCACTAAAACAGAGAAAAAGAGCTTTCAATGTGGCTTTGAGCTGAGAAACTCAGGAAGTGAAGATTGAAGGGCTCCAGGCCTTTGTTTTTGCTTTTGTTGTTTGTTTGTTGAGTTGTTTCCTTGTTTCCATGTACATCCTCATTTAAAATCTGTTTTTCAACCCCTCCCCCCCCCCCCCCCTTTTTTTTCTCTCTCCAGCATCTCTTTAACATCCATATTAAGGTACCTTTCAGAAACCCTCTTTTTTGTTGTTGTTTGTCAGCTTGACAGGATGTGCTTACACTTGGAATGCATGCCAAAGAAATTGATTTACTCATCATTTATCCCTCTGCAGCCATTCCCCTTATAAAGATGAAAAAGGACATCTGCTCTAGAGGCTGGTTTTGTGGCAACATTGCAGGACAGTTTTAAATCAGAATAGATATGCACAATGACTGGCCTCCATCTGTCCTGCAGGCAGGGATCTTGACGCCTACCTTCTAGGAGCCGTTCCAAGTCACTGATTTAGTATATGGAACTTGAATTGAGTTATACTTAGTGACTGGGGCAGAGGAAAATGAAGGAGAGAAAATTAAACATTTACCAATTTCACTTGTGTAATGCCTTACCAACATGAACATACTTGACCTTGCAGCATTCTTGGGAGGTGAGTATTAGCAGTTGTATAAGTAAAATTGGGTGACCCCTGGCTTTTCCACTGTAGCTTGGCTCTGTGAGGTGAAACCATTGGAGAACTTGGGCTGCACTTTCAAGGTTGGTTGTCAGCCTGTATTAGCTGGCACTGCCACCTGAAGAAATGGTCCTGCTGCTCCATTCCTTGTGCCAACACAAGCATTTGTGCAGCTAGTGCAGCTATGTTGTAAACTGCCTTGGAGAACCCGTACGTGTTCAAACTAACCTTTTTTTTTTTTTTTGGCCAGATGACATTGCTTCTTTTGGCAGCAAAGCTGGCTTAATGTTTGTGGAACTGCAGTGTAAGATTTCATAGCTTTTGATAGTTAAAAACGTGATGGAAACTTTATCTGCAACACAATTTGCAAGCAGACTTGTGCTCTATTCTTCTGAGAAAATATATTATTTACATTACACTCCATTCAAAGGGCCCTGCATGCAAGATGAAGTAGCGCACCTAGCAGAGTGCCAACGCGCTCTGAAAGATAGCTCTTACCTTTATAGAACTTGCAGTCTAAACAGGCGAAGTGGTGAAAAGGTGAGCGGAAGGAAGCATGAATAGCCTCTTGCACAGCCAGGCACTGAAGCAGGGAGAGAATAACCTTACCCAAGTCCCAGTTTGGGCCTGCTCCAAGTGTTTAGAATCCATGATGGGCCTCAGCAATCATTACACTGAAAACGACAACAACAACAACAAAAATATATTTAAAATTTCTTGTCTCATTTCTTAATTTAGAACTTGTTTCTGTGGTAGCGTTTTCAACACGATGGTTGAGATTTTGACCCTTGTTTCACACACTTAGCTCTGTTTGTGCCTTTCTTGTATTGATTTGACTAAATAATTAAGTAGCGCTTCGTGTTCTTTATATCTGTTTTGCAGAAGGACAGCAGGATATCAGCCTTGAATGCTGATTGAGACTGACTTGATTGAAATTAGTTTTATCCTATATGTTTAGGCATGTCTACTGTAATCTAGAGCCAGTTATTGAACTTGAATTGGCAGCCCGGATGTGTCTGCAAACAAAAGCTGTTTTGTTCATCTAGGACAGCCAGGGATGTAGCTAGGGTTGCATAAGCACGTCTGTCTCTAAGAACCTGAGCAACAATCGTCTGCTAGCTCTTCCCTACTGCCCCTCAACAGGCTTTAGCTTTTCCCAGAATTGGATTGCTCTGCATTTGCTCTCGTAGTGCTGCAGTATCTGGTTGACCCAGAAGGCTTTGCTTAACACCAGAGATGATTAAAACAAGTTTAATTGTGTCGGGGCTATGAGCACTTTAACAACTGGTTACCACCGTTTAGCTTTGTGGGTGGTTATCTCCAGGATGAGAGGTGTAGTCAAGAGGAGTTGGGTGTGGTAATTAATATCTTCCATCTCTCCTAATGCCTTTGAAGTGACTACGAGCACATGGTTGCATGCGTCAGTGTAGCCTAGTCCTGAGGGGTATAATTGGACTATTAAGTCATTGTTACTATTAATACAATAACAGGAATATTCGAGTTTGAATTCCTGTAACTATTTTGATAAAGGAAAAAAAGAAAAAAAGAAAAGAAAAGAAAAACCAAGGCAGAAGAACACACATTTCTACCCAGAACAGTGGTAGGGTAGACCTGAGATAACAACATGCCTTAATAATCCCTAGCACGTGCAAATAAAAGGCACTTGGACCCAAGTGCATTTTTCAGTCATTACAACATATATTTTCATGCTTAAAAACTTTTGCATGTTAGGATCTGGATCATTAGTGAAATATTTAAACCTTTAAGTACTGTGAATCATACGTCTTTTTAAGGCAAACTAACTTTAGAGGGATGTAAAGAAAAAGTTATTCCTTTTCTCCAAATTCTGAACCAGAAGTGCAGTGGGTTCCTATCTCACCTGCAAGGAAAAATATAAGAAAATTAGGACAGAATACCGATTGCATTGTAGGCAGTGTTAAACTTGCTACTTATAAATACTCATAAATGCTTTTGCGATACAGTGGTATAGAAATAGATCTAGGATCTCATAGACCTTGAAAACAGAACGTGGTTTGCAGCTGTAATCAAAGTAAGTTTGTAAACAAAACACTATTATCTTACTTTGATAGGAATTCTTATAAAACTGGGAAAATGTTAAGATGCTGGAAAATTGTTTTCAAGTAGAATAGCAATTGCATGAAACTTCCTTGTCTTTTCTGTATATGTATAAATGTATACATCAGGTTAATGGCTGGTGAGAAGCAGAGGTGAAGAAGCTCAGCCGTGCTTCTTCAAGTGACACAGAAATGTGCATGGTCACCCTTCTGTCAAGAGGTGAATCCCCAAACTTAACAAGCTGTGGTTCTGAAATGTGAGTGAGGCTGTTAAGAGAAAGCTTTTTGAGGTGCTTATTCTGGTTTTGAAAAAGAACCACATGCTGGTCCCTAAGTGTTTGGACACAAGGGACTGTTTCAGACAGTTTTATTTGTGTCATAGCTTACGAGGGGAGAGAGATATTTCTAAAACCAAATCCTGTCTTCGTAGATACGTAATAACTGTGATCTGTATCTAACTTGCTAATTTATTTTGATCTTATGTCTGCAATTAGCTCGTGTTTGGAAAGGTGAGACTAGTATTTGTAAAAGTATAGAAGTATAGATAGGGTAAGGCCTTTCCTTTTGAGTCCCTTTTCACCATGATGTTACTTGTGCATTTTGGCAGGGAGAGGGAAAACTAATTCAAATAAATATCTGCTAGGATTTAAAATCTCTGCTAAGTCAGACAACAGGGACCTGGTTTTTAATGTCTTAATATAAGAAATCCTCAGAGCAACAGTTCTGCAGATTTCCTGCAAATGTATAAACCAGGGCTATTTGCATATGGTATAGAGTGATCTCGAAAGTAGCAGGTGAGAAGTGGGAGACAGTGCTGCTGTGCTTCTTTAAGCGTAGAATGGCATAGAAGTGCAGGAGAGGGAGAGCATTGTGAATAGTCTTAACGTTGGCTATTTGCTATAGCAAGAGCAAGGGAACAGGCAGTAGAAACGTTACTTTCTGATGAGCATTACCTCAGTCAGAGTTGTCAGTTCCTTTCAATAATTCTTTCTCTTTGCTCTATTTCTTGACAAAGTTCCTAATAGGTAGGGGTTTTTTGTTTGTTCTGAGTTGTTTTTTTTCTTAATATTGAACAGAGTTATTGAGATGAAGATTTTTTTGCTTACAAAAACTAATTGCTTTGAGAGATGGGACAAGGTTATGGAGACTGTCAGCAAAAGCTTTGGGCAAAGGTGCAAGATGTAGAAGAAATCCAGGGTGGCTTGGATTTGGGTAGAAGTGTGTGGTCTTGACATTTCTGTTCTGTCACTCTTGGCAAAGTGACTGCTTGAGAATTGAATTCCTTACTGAACTGCAGATGTCGTTCGTTGTGGAACTGCATCTTCTGTCATTCCTTCTCTTACCTGGTACTTAAAGCATTGCCAGTTGAAGCAGTTCACAAGGCCAGTGGAGTCCAAACATTCAAAAAGCCAAGGTCAGTTCAAATCTTGAGGGCTTCTGCCCTTTTAGAATTGGACGCAACTTGCAGTGCCTTTCTGGATGTGCATTTAGGTTTTCCCACGCAGTATTAGTTTGCTTGCGTTGTGTCACTTACCTGCCGTCTACAACAGGACAGAGATGACTCTTGTGTGCTTTTGGTGCAGTGGCAGGGAGCATCTTTTTCTTCTCCTCAGGCTTCCTTGGTCTGTGCTGCCCGCAACCCACAGCATTCTGTGGCTCAAGGCCAGTAGAGAAACATTGGCTGGGACCAGCGCTGCATATAGATATTGTTGATTAAAAGCTGGAACAAAGTCAGCATGAAAAAGGCAGCTAATGAAGCATGTCAGCTTTTTTGAATTAAAATGTCCTTTAATCACTTTTATATAAATACTAATTCCAGCCTCTACCCCAAGAGGCTTCCAAACCAAAAGAGTTGTGAACTTTTAAGAACAAAAAAAAAAGAAAATGAAACTAGTGTGGGGCATTCTTTAGAAATGCTACTGGTTTTCTTCTTTCTTCTTAGTCTTGGATATAAGGCTGAAAATAAACAGCAAAATCTTGGAAACTATTTTTTTTTTTTTTTTGCCTTCCCATTTTGTTTTATTTCCCAGTAAGATAATGTCCGCGTGATGTGGGACTAGAAGGAAAAACAATGGCATCTGACTGACCAGCATAGCGGAAGTGATATACAGAACAAAGAAGGCTTTTTATTTGTAATCTAAGTTTTTTTTTTTCATCATCTCAGCTCATAACACAGGAAATCAATAATTATCAGTCGCTTTGGTAAAGTATTAAGTCAAAATCAAGCAATCTTTTTAACAAACGGGCATACTGTAACGTCACTGCGTGCAAGGCTAAAGTTTCAAAGCGGTGTGTGTTTTACTTTGATTTATTTATTGTCGGGAGCCCGTCAGGCCTTTGTTTGAATTAGGAGCCATTGTGGGCAGCCAGAAATTGAACTTTATGTAATACAATCTATCTGTCACTTAGTATCAATTCCCTAACAATGATGCTAACACATTCAGACTTCAGCATCTGGACCTCGCACTTGAGTTTTCAGCCACTAGGTAGGGTCTAATGTTTCAGTGCTTCCATGTAGTTTCTTCCCAGCTATTTCCCATCTGTGTTTGACTGTCCCATTTCCCTAGGGGTCGGTCACCAGTGCTGCCAATGTCACCAGATAAGCCTTTTCCCAAGAGAATTTTGTTTTAATTGTTCCACTTGTTAAACCTCACTAGACTGTTGGATTCATTGTTCCCTCTTCAAAAGCCAGAAAATGCACAGTAAAGCAGAAGGCTGTGGGATTATGATTGAGCATGTCTCAGAGATCAGCATACAGCTTCTTATTTTGTGGGGCAATTCTAAAGCAGTGTGCTTCAGTCTCATTTAGTGTTTTACAAAATGAAGGCTAATGCTTCCATGGAGCTGTGAGGTAACAGCAGGAAAGATTAAAGACATATCTAAGAGTATATACGTGGGTTCTCAAGCTGTCTGACGAAGCTGGTTCTTATTTAAAAAAGCAAGCATACAAAAGAAAACTGCCACCACCAACAAAACAAATCTGTAGTAGTTAATCTACTGAACACATTTAAAACGTGCAGCCTGCCTCCATGGCAGCCAGGCTTTTCTGGGAGTATGCTAGTTGTTCGTAACTGGGAAGACCTTAGAGAAAAGCAGGCAAGCCCATCCTTGAGCGAGACAAAAAATGACATATCTCTACCTTCTGTGTCCTGCAAGCTTCCTAGAATGTGCTTCTGTCAGAACTGCTGCTATGCCGTAAGCTCTGTGTACTGCTTTGGTGTTGGTTACGAATGAGAGCACCTGGGCGCTTTGAGCCCAAATATAATAGAGGCATAAGTATTGAAGGATAAAAGCAGTAGGTGGACTGGACTTGAGAGGCTTTTCCCCAAAGCTAATCTCTGTTCTAGCAGGTAGCAAAGTACCTGCTAACAGTAATGACGGAGGTCTGAACTGCCTAATCAATAGGTTGTTTCTTCTCACATGCTTTCCCTCTCTTTTCCTCTGTGAATAAGTTTCTTTGGTATTAATTCACAAGACAGAAAACTCAACAGAGCCAGCCTGGAGCGGTACCTCTTTAGTCTCCTGAGCAAGTTAGCAGGGAGGGAATGAAACTTCCCTCAAAACATCAGGCTGTGCTGAGCTATGCCGGTACATTCACCCCCAAGGGAGGATGACTGACTCCTGGGGTGCAGCCAGATCAAAAGGAAGGTACAGAGAAACGGAAACAGTGGTGAGAGAGGATGCCAAAATGTTTGAAGTATAGCTGCTGCATCTATCAAGTGGTCTAGCTCCTGTTTGCGGAATAAATTTTATGAAAGATGCACTTATTTATGTTAGCCTGTGATGTGTGGGTCTAGACCAACAGGCATATTTTAAGAAGTTGGGAAAGAAAAGGAAAAAAAAAGTCCAAAGTATTTTGCTTGCACTTTTTGCTTTAAGGTGATTTAGTCTAAAAAAAACTTTGAAGTAAAAATAAACAGTGTATTCTAAGTAGCTGAAGGTATTTATTATGTTTGCAAGTTCCTTGCTCTTAGTAGTCTGGTTTGAGATTTGTTTTTGTCTAGAAGAAACAGAAATATTTGTGAGTTTCCTTTTGACTCCTGGAGTGCCAGGAGCCCTCTTCTGCGTGAAGCAGGACTATACAAAACATTGCATTAATGAGTGCAAAGGAGAGACACGCTATTAGTGCGGTCATTTAGAATAGCTACATTGAAAACTTTATTTCAGTGGATGCTTTTGAGAATGATGGGTCGTATTTGCTTTCGCTTCCTCTCCTGTAGTTCTGCTGTTAGGGCTGGCGTTAGTAGGAGTCTCGATGTCAAGGCTGTTTAGAGGAGTCTGAACAGGTAACTACTACTATAAGGTGAGAGCTACCCCTGAAAATCTATTGGTTTGTCACCAAGTGAGATTTGGAGCCCCTTTCTAAGGACTGAAACAGTCAGTGGTCCTGCACTGGAAATCTGTGTTCAACTGCTATAATTTATTCAACTCTCAGAGACAAATTTATTATTTTCAGTGGAAACACCATAAAACATGACAGGCCTTGAAGTCAGATGAAAAGTGGCATTTTCAGCTGCGTTTTGTTTTGATCTTCTGTCCCTCCCAACTGCACCATTAATATTGGTGTAACTGAAAACGTATTTGCAAGTCCAAAATGTCAATGGCTGCAGCACTGTTGTTAAGCTTTATTATATACAAAGACTCGCTTGTAATTTAAAATGCTGAATTTCAGATGCGTGGGAATTAAAATTCAGGTTTGGTATTTACCTGTTCTATTTTTTTAGTGCCATTGAAATCAAATTGCAGCCTTCTGTGAAGTTTTGGGCTTCAGAGGCATATCACTGCTGTCTGGTTTTGAGCAGCATTATTGAAAATTGGAAAGAATTGTGAAGATATACACTGGCATCTTTCTACACAAAAATATATAAGATTTTTCCTGTCATAGGCAGTTAATTTTTCTCCTTTGGTTTAAACCATTGGGCAGAGAACAGGCTGTGTATCTATGAAAATGCTTTGTTAAATCATCTGTAGTTCCTATTCTGCAGTCTTCCATGTTGGTGTACCCCATAGGTTAGAAAGAATAATTAACAATAATTGAGTCCATTGAGTGTAATAAGTTATTATTCAGTGTGTCAAAATCTATGACCATCGTGGAATGAAAAATGATGATGGGTTATGCAATAAAGTGAGAAAACACCGTGAAGTGTGAGAACGTGATAAACAGATATACACGCTAGATGTTAAAATAAATAAATATACATATATATACGTGTATGTGTATATGTATAAGTATGTATGTATATTTATATATATATATGTATGTATGTATATATATATATATATATATATATATTCCAACAGATTTGACCTGAAGACAGCAAAGGCATAATGAAGTCACTGAAGTCTACTCCAATGTGAAATAGTTCATTTTCTGGCTATCAAAATAATGAAGCAAAACTCTTAAGTTTGTTCAAATACCTCTTACAATAGCATCAGCTGTGCGTGAATTTCTTCACTGTATTCTGAAATATCTCTGAGGAAAACTGCTTAAATCCTGTTTTATCCCCTGAACCTTTAAAATAGAAAAAACATGTAGGAAAAATTACTGTGTATGACAGTTTTGCTTACTTATGTTGTTAGAGCTTGATTTTACTCTTTGAATATGAGGTTATGTTTAAAAGCTACATTCTTCTGGCATCTGCCCAGGCTGTGATCTTCAGAACTCTTCAGTATAGACTAAAATAAGCAGCAGTAGTAGTAGCTAAACAAATAGGGCACAGTCAAAGCAAGTGCTTTGATCTAGTATCGTTGACAAATGTCCTGTTATGGAACATTTTAAATAACACATTTTATTTCTAGCTTGCTGTAGTGCATGACATGTGATGAATAAAAACAGGTGGATTTTATAAGCTACATATCTACGTGTTTTAGAAATTGGTAGGATTAATCAAAGATTAAAGTGGTGCAATGTGCGTGTCTTCTAGTAAGTGCAAGTAAAAACACATGTTTTGCAATAAATACATCAGTTACATAGTCAAGCCATTAATTTAAGAAATAAACTTAAGAGAAATGGTGTTGTCTAACCTCTCTGTGTATACTGAACCTGGCTTGTATGGAGATTTCACCTTTCAATAGTGTATTTATACTGACTTCAGCAGCTGTGCATTGCAACATATTGGAGGAAAGCATTTAATGGATGTGTGCAGCTAGAAGAATCATACTGTGAGTTGTTCTTTTTCTTAGTATTTGTGAGATACTGTCACTTTGCTTTCCACTTCTTTTGCACTGATTTGAAAGTCTCATTTTGACAGAGGCGTAACTGATGATTTTAAACAGGGGGAGGCCTTTGGTATCATACAAACACATTAAGTAGCTTTCTTATGCCAAAAAATTTAAGTGATGACTTGCTGGATACAAATCACTTGGTAGAATGGCTCAAAAAGTGACAAGCTATCAGTAACAGCTTACTGAATATACGAGGGCTGCTCCAAAAGTAATGCCTCTAATGCAGTGCTATTACTTGAATCTATGAGAGATGACAGTCATGCAATGAGTGCTTTGGGAATTGTGTATTAACGTACAAAGTTCCAATACTTGCTTTTAAATAACCAGTGCTGACAAGTAGGATTTGAGAGTGAAGTATTGGAAAAAAAACACAAACCCTTTGAACCATGGTCTATGATTCTGTTTCAGTAATTTCTGTCGAATCTGATATCAACAGATGCAAAAAGTGCACTGTTCCCATAACAGAAGTGGTCAGTAGTTTCATGCTGTTGTTCTTGTTCATAGTCTAGATCATTGTTTTAAACTTCTACTGGTCCCAGCCTAATCTACTACACTAGAATGAGAACTTCATCAGCTACTAAAGAGCTGACATGCACTCACTTCTTCTAACCCTGCTGTTGCATCTTGTAGAAGACCAGTTCACTGTGATACTGCAAAGCTCTTGCTTGTTTGTGGGTTTTTCATAGCTCTCAGGAACCTGAGTGCTGCTTTTGCTTTAGGCTCAAGTGTGAATGTCTGCCATTGAGCATGAGGCCAAGACCTCATAGTTGAGGTCTTAGTAAGTTTCAGGAGGTGCTTTGGTGTCCTGCTAGGGTTTATGGATAGAGCAGAGCATAAAGTGATATAGGATGAATATGGGTATAGTTGCATTTCTGAAATGAAACAGAAGCTTCTGAAGCCTCCAATAGATGAGTTGTCTTGGTATGGGTTAAGAGGTGTCAGTTGATGAGTGTCCTGCCAGCACCATCTCTCTGACGTAGCTAACGTTTAAGTAATCCAACTTTCTTCACAGTTGTACAAACTTTGTTGAATGCTTACATCGTTTTCAAAGCTATTATAAGGGCTACTAAACTACTGAAATGCTTACAAAAATTTTTACAAAAACTTTGTCCCAAGCTGAAATGAACACTGGTGGCCATGATGTAGCTATATCAACCAATAAGCGTGCCTTGTGATGTACCTTCAGATTTCAAGGTCCTGTACCTCCTCAGAAGAGCTAATAAGCACGGTTGTTTTTGTTTTCTGATTTCAACAAAACGCTTCCCTATGCCTTCAAAACATACTGAAGCAAACAAATTTAATATCTCAGTTATATTTTATCTTTAGAAGAGTAGTTTTGTACTGGTGCTGTAGTATGTTTTATATACAGTTTTAAAGGACAATAGGGACGATTGTGATCTAAAATCAAAATACCATTTATCATGTGAGTTTTCTTGCAAAACGGCTTAAAAATGGAACAAAAATTATCATTTTACTTCTGTGGAATACAAGTACACTGATCAGGTCAGGAGAGAATCAGAGTTCATGTGAACTCCTCCAAATGTGAGAAGCTAACTCCATGTTCTGGTTGCTGCAGCCTTGTTCCCAGGTATTCAGTGAAAGCATTGTTTAGCATGATGCAAACTACTCTCATTTCATTGCTTTGTATTTTATCAGAGCTTAAGTGATCTTTACTTGAAGGCTTTGCTGTGGCAAGGCTGTAATACAAAGTACCTGGATGTAATGGACAAACTCACCATGCGGTGGAAATTGCCACACAGATAAGGTCTAGGAAAGGTGGATTTAAATTAAAAAAGCCATAAGATAAAATCTTTCAGGAGCTCTGGAAGGAAATCTGATTACACTGGCTTATCAAGGGAGGAGTCGTCAATTTTCGGTGATGGAATTTATCCAACTTATCCTAGATTTCACCTTACAATTATTGTGGTCTATAATTGCAGCACTGGGAAAAGAAAAGTATACAAATTTTCTTTGTTTATAATACCCGTATGGAATTCCCTATGTGCCTAGAAATTCTTCATTGCAATCCTGTCACTCTGTGTAAGCCATGGGGTGGCTGTTAAAATGATTGGTCAAACCTGTAAAATATTTCTCTTGCAGTGCCCAGCTCTAGAGACTGTCTTTTGTTCTTGCTGTGGAAACTTTTCCAAATATAAGTTTAAAGGGAAAAAACGTTCAGTCCTGAGCTCAAGCACAAGGGAAAGACATGAAGACAGTTGAAGGTGGTGGGTTTTGGTTTTTCCCCCTTTCTCCTGACTTTGGGAACCAACAATGCCTACTCATCTATAACTCCCCTGCTGTTCTGTGACTCCTTGCTTAACCTTTTATCAGCAGGTTAATGCCTTTCATCTTCACTTCTGTTTGGCATCTGGGGTAGGGAAAAGAAACCTCTGCAAAATATCTGATGATGCTGACTGTCATAATTCCTGTAAAAGGCAAGCAGGGAGGAGCCTGACTGATTTTCCTGGGCAAGTGCTTCAGGCTGAGCATGGCCTTACTGTTATTTCTGGACATGCTGATTCAGCATTACAATGGAGTGTAATATATACAAAATATGAGTGGCTACATGTGAACGGTTGAAAAGTAAACAGGTCGGAGTGTGTCCTGTGATGTGTATTTATAGCTCATTGACATCAACAGGGCCTATGTACATCTGAAGGCATATTCAGCCAGTGTGATAAGTGGGGAAAAAATGTGTCTTAAGCAGAAGAAGCAGAGGCTGCACATCATATGTTTAAGTGAATATTAATTGAATCTGTCTCAATATATACCCTACTTGTGTTGTACCTCTAACCTGAGCGATTAGCACCTGTGAGGTAAAATGTGGTACCAATTTGTACCTTTCTGTAGTTGTTTAAAAGTTACGAATAGGCATGACTGAGTAGTTGAAAGACATTGAATTAAACATGCTTGAATTAATAGGGTAATGGTTGGAGCTACTCAGAGCTATAAAATAAACACTAGCTAGAGTTTAGTGCTATATGGCAACCAGATCAAGCCATGGGGTTGCTGAAAGTATTCTGAAATGACTCACTGTTGTTAAGTGAGAGAGATAATCCTAAGAAAGCTCTGTATGTAGGCTCCCCATGCAGTTAACGTTTTAACCCCCCTTTGGCTTGTTTTTATGACTTCAAAGATACTCTAAGGCCTTTGTTAAATTGATCATTAACTCTGCAAAGTTATAATTAGACATTTGAACTTGGCTGCATTCAAAAAGAAAATGCAAGAATGAAAATCCTCACCGGTGTTGTTTCTCTGCAGCTCATCAGCATGGTCAGAGACGGATTAAAGTTCCATAGGAGTTAAAAAGCAATAGGAATTTGAGGCATTAACCGGCCTCGCAGGAAGGATGGGGAGTCATTAATCCACGAAGTTTTTCTTTGAAAGTATGGGGTGAGAATAATGTGAGGAACCTGAAATGGGTTACCATTGGAGATTTAGATTTAAGCTCGTAAAACCATTGAGATGGGAAACTTGGGCTAGAAACATGTGCTGGGGAAGCCTTAGTTGCCAACCCTGCAATTGAACACATTAAACCAAACGGTTGAGTGCTGCCACAGCCCTATTATGAGCCTGTAAAAACAGCAGAGAAGGCACTAGAAGGCAGCTCTAAACAATAGCCATGAGCTGAGAAGATTGAAGGTTGGACGCTGTGGTTAAAGTTTGAGGTCTAGTGCTGGGAGAAACTCAATCCTGAGTCTCCCACCTTTTCCCTTGGTCTCTCCTGACGGAGTACGAGTCGAGACAACAGCTGGTAGCTACTATAAGCCCGGCTGCATAGTGGATGGGAAAACTCATCTCCATAGTAACAGAGGAGGCATCGCATGTGCTGCTCCTGCTCCTTCTGGGGAGTAGCTGGCTAAGGACATCTGGTCAGTGTAGCCAGTTCTCAGGGGAAATTAGCTCATTTCATCTGATAGTAACCACAGAAACTTTTGACTTAGTTTAATAGTATGATGCTGAACGTGAAATAGAACTGACTGGTTCAGCAGTTTTGAAAGTCAAGGATTATCTAATTACTTTAAGATAAATATTTCTTTAAGGAAGGCTATTGCTTGTGCTCGTTCCCTATCCCCCACTCTTGCTTGTTGTAACGTTTCCGTCCAATATGATGATGATTCTTCTGTGTGGGATGGGCTTTGGGAATTTAAAGACAGGTTTCTCTTTTTAAATAGCTATTTATTTTGCTTACATGATTTTTTTTTTTATTATACAGTGAAATCTCTAAGCCTTTTATCTTACTGGAGCACAGTGTGGTGTGAGGTGCTGTCTGTTAATGGACTTTCTAGAGTACAAATAACTTGTACTCTAGAAACTTCCCACCCACCCACACTCCCAGGATCTGGAATCTGTCCTTTCAAAAGAAATGATCTGAACAGTTCGTATGGCTACAAGCAAACCTTCAAAATAACTGGTTTAAATGTATAAAAATCTTGAGCTATTTAACATCATTGAAATCAATTAAAGATCATATTTTTTAGTATAGTACAGAAAAACTCCCAGCTGATTTTTTGCAGAACAAATTCCACATCCAATATGTAGAGAGTGTATTGAGGTTATGGTCTTTGGATATCTTGTTGTTTTTCTGATTAACGTGAAATGTATCGACTCACATTATCCTATATGACCACGTAACATTCAGAACTTTGGAGGAAACGTAGGGATGATTTTTTTTTCCATTTGCACATGAGATCATTATGTATTTTTAATATACTGGTAAATGAACACGGTGGACAATATCTGCACACATAATGCATTCAGGCAGGTGTGTGGTAAGGGGCCCTAGAGTAACATACTAATTATATGGGGCACAGATAAATCCTTGATCTTTCACCCTCCATCTGCTGCTAACACCTACTCCTGGTTGTAAATATTTGCACTTGGTGGGTTGCTGTGACCATCAGGAACTAGAAAATGAAAATATCTGACCAGGGACAAACCTGAACTGCACGTCTCTCGTTAAGGAAGATGAGCAGAGCTGTCAGTTTTTGAGAAGCTCTACCCCTGATTTCTCTTTCAGCATGCTTAGTTGAATGAGAGAAGTGTAGTCAGCTGCGCTGTGTGACTGCATTAAATAATTATATGGAGAAAAAGAGCTTCTAGCTACCATAGATCTTAAGAGAACACTGGGAGAATCTAAAGGTTTTATAAGAAATCTGAGAAATACTTGCAACAAACAGTGAGGCTGAGTTTCCAGGAACAAGTCAGGCAAGAGCAGCAGATGTTCTAGGGCCCCAGCTGGTTAATACAGATGCTAATAAACCAGACGAGCTGAAATCAGTTAATGAAAGAAGTTTAATCAATCGGAGTTGATTCAAGAAATAACTATGTGATTAATACACAGTGGGAATGTAGCAGTTTATTCTTTATTGGATGAAGAGTCATTAGTCTGTTTTCTCTGCTAAGCTCATTCTTTGATGAATTAAGGATTCTAGCTCTCTGTGGAGTTAAACGGCTGAAAATAGGTGTCAGATTTTTTCTCCACAAATGTTCCTCTTTCCTATCCATTCCTTCTTAGCTGGGAAATGGCCATGTAACAAAGCTAAGAAGTCTGTGTCAATGGGCAGTAGTGGTGGTAGAGAGGACACAGAAGAAGTCTGTCTTGTTTTACTCTTAACTTAATCACGAGTTTCATGGCAGTTGAAATTTCCTTGAAACTGAAAAAGAAATCTCTTGGTTCAGTAATTCTCAAAATTTTTTCTCTGAAAGTGATCTGCATTTAGTCATTTTTTTTTTTTTAATAGAGGTTCCAGAAATCAGTAGGATAAATTCTACCTAATCACAGGAAAAATGATACCACTGTAGGAGGACTTAAGTTGGAAGAGACTTCTGGACATGATTCAATCCAAATTCCTTCTCGGAACTGGAGCATCTTTCAAATGGGATCAAGTAGCTCAGGCTCTTATCCAGCTGAGTTCTGAGACTGTGTCAGCCATTTGAGAAGGTCCTACTTCATCAGCGTTTCATCAGTTAAAACATTTGTCGGTTCAGGGGACACCATTGACTGTACAAGCACAGGGAGTAATGATGCTCTGGGACTTGGGGATCTTGGGGTGGGTGACTGTGGTTTACTTATTATTTTTAGTTTTTTGTCTGTTTTTGTGAAGGCTTCAGCTGAAACTTGTGATACGTCTTCCTGAGACTGGATGTGGGTAAAGATTAGAGAATCCTCGTGGGAGAACATCATGAATAGCACGAAATCTTTTTCTCTCAAGCCGTATAGAGGGTATTTCTTTTCTGCCTGGCTCCTTATTTTCACAACACTTTCAGGAAGTTTAAATATCCTCTGACATGCCTGGCCTTCTGGTCTGTTCTGATCAACTAGTGGATTCAGAGGTTTTGAGAGGGAAGCCGGAGGCAGACAAGGTGATCACACAGACCTCTCTAGAGAGACCAGGCCAGAAATAGAAACAGCTAGTAAATCTCTTTCAAGTGAGAACTGATAGTAAATTTCCATCCTCTCTGCTGTTTATGCCATTGCTCCAGGCCAAGAATATCTTATTGAATAATTCAAAGTAGTGCTTCTTGGTTGACTCTAGGTTATGGATTTTGTTTGTTTGTTTGTTTGTTTGTCTGGGTTTTGGGTTTTTTGTTTGTTTGTTTGTTTTTGTCAGCTAACTTTAGTTATCTAAAAGTTAGGCTGGTTAGTGTAGTAAGCCAATCACATAGACTTTCCCTTCTTTCTTTCCTGAAAGAGTCCTTTGTTACAACTGAAGGTACTTAGGACAGTGAAGATGAATTTCTCTCTGCATGCTCTCTCTATTTAGAGTACTCTCTATTTAAGCATTTTTTAACTAAGCAGTTTATTAAGACCTTACTTGTATTAATACTAATGTTTTGCAGTTATGAACATGCTTGAAATGCATCAGGTGGTCACAACAGCTTTTTAACTGTTCAGCTGGTATTGCAAATGTGGTATAAATGATACCTCTGATGCCTGGACACATGCTGACTGTTTTGCTTCCAGGAAGAGTAAACGGTTGATCTCGTGGCTCAGTATTTAACATACGTTCTCTCTGTTCTAAGGAGCATAAAGGTATAATCTTCTCTTGTCAACAGACAGGTTCTGCTGTGCTTAATTGTTGCAGAATGCAGCTTGCTCCAAGGATCATCCCATTGACTTGGATGGGAATGTTCAATAACGTGATACACAGAAGGTGTCAGAAAGCAGCTCCATGTGATGTAGCATGGGCAGCCTAGTGTTAAAGTCCCAAGCAGAAGTCTAATCCTGCGATCCAGATGAAACAAAACATCAGAATTATTCCTCCTGCCAACACTCTGAATAGCTTCTTTTATCACTGAGTCCTATGATCGTGTTGGCTCACAATCAGAGCTGCACAATATATTGAGCAGCAGTAAGAGGTACAACCTGGGCAAAAGAGGAGCTTCTCAAAGAGGAATAAATACTTCAGCAGTGTTCCTTTGAGCCTCAATTCTGACTCATCTTTGTATTTATTTTAACAGTAAAACAAGTTGAAAGGTGGGAGCGGGGGGAAACCTGCTTTAAAGAGTAGAAAGAACTACAGAACATGAAGCAAAGTTAAAAGGGACCCTTTGGATGTTGTTAAGCATTCCAAAAGTAGTCTTTAATTGGTGCCAAAACTAATGAGGCTGGAATTTCCATGGAAAATATCAGTGCAGTAACCAGTTAGCAAAACTTAGAGGTATTTGTACACTAATGTGCAGTAGCCTTTTTTTCCTTCCAAGCTTGTTCACTCTGCTCTTTCTGTTCAAAAAAAAAAAAAAAAAAGTATCCATGCCTAATATTCTATTTAAGATTTAATTAGTAAAACATGACATCTCATAGCTATAAGAATAGTCACTCTGTATTGCACTGAGAACTGAATGTGTATTTTACAGCTATTACTTTGCTATCTTTCTAAATGTTAGAAAAAATAATAATCCTTGAAGATCTAATTCCCATAGCCTTCAAGTCATTTACTAAATGTTTAGAAGAGGGTTTTTGTAGCTTTTCTCAGGGTGATTTACCACCCGAAATGAACACATTTCACATCTTCATAGCATGAAATATTTGTTACTATTACTCAAAAGCTGTGAAACCACAGGTAGTATTACTAGAAAGCTTATACCACTTCTTCAGTACTGTAAAGCATGCTATTTAAATGTACACAATGTTTCTGACTTTTAAGTATACCATTTAGAACAAGTAGGATGGTTCACGCTAACAGAGTTCTCTGATGTAACATTATGGGGCAGATTTCTAGTAAGGAAAGCTCTATTGATGGACTTACTAATACATGCATTCATGTCATCAGCTATGGTATCCCAAGTGCAATGGCTTATAAATATGCAAATAGCCAGTTATGAGATGCAGCTGTACTATACTTTCATGTCTAGCGGGTTTCCTTTAGCCATCCAGCTGATGAGGAAATGCACACTGTACACAAAACAGTCCCTTATGTGCTTTTCTAGTATAATGTAATTGTTTTTAATTATACTCCAAACAGTACTAGCAATTGACACTTCTGTACAGAGTTAAATGTGCAATGTGTTATGTGTTCAGGAAAGGGGAAACATGAGGTTGTAATTAAAACCATTTTTAGCAGAGCTAGAAATAGAATCCAGCTCTGAGCATGGCAGACCTGCTTGCTTTATCCACTGTGAAGGAATTCACCAGATGGGTATGTTGAGTTCTGCTGCCACATAAAACCCCTGTTCAGCAGTAGATTGCAAGCCTCTGCTTTTCATATTTTAGCCACCTTTACTGCTGCTTTAAGAAAGCTGGAAAGCTATCTCCATTGCAGTTCAAGTAGCTTCTTCCTTCTTTAAGGTCTGTAAGTTAGGCTAAAGCCTTTGACTTTTGCTAATTTTGGAAGCCTTGGCAGCTTGAGCTATTGCTGTTTGTGTAAAACCAAGAAAAAAGAATACAACCCAAACTCTTTACATGCTTTGTCCAGTATGTGGTCGTTATGCATCAGGAATCTTTTTGCTTAGACCTAGAAAAGACTTTAATCTGTTAATTATTTCTGTGTACTGATAAAATTTGTTTTAAAGAACATTTTACAGCAGAAAGAACACTTTCTAGCATTGTGTTGTTGCTGAGAGGTGGTACTTCTATTTTTCACTAAGAGTTGTGGCTTCCACCTTGGTTTAGCAAATAGTAAGGCTGAGTGATATGTTATCAGGCTTCAAAGCAATGACAATCCCCTTTTTTGAATACAGTGTCTGACCTGGATTCTGTTAAGGTATCTGGTATCAGTGTCTGTTCTTACTCGTTCCTCAGTTGCTGATTAATTGTCTTCTTGGTGGCATCTTTGATTCCAGTGGGTAAGCTTAGTTCTGTGGTTTTGCTGTAGCATCTTTAATGTTGACTGAAGTTTTCTTTCTTACTATCCAGTCTAATACACTGGTATTCTGAGAGGTCTAAGCAGGGCAGATGTACTGAAAACAGTTTTCTGAAACATGGAGTACTGAGAACAGTAGGGGCGGTATAAAGGGAAGAAGGCTAAAAATACTGGGCTATATTTTGACAATACTTACTCTCATAATCTAGCTGCAGAGCAAGTCTGGCATTCACTTCATCACATAACTTACCAGGAAAAAGTTTGGACATTGGTCATTTCCCGAGATGTGCTTTGTTAAATTTCTGATTTAAACAATAATGAATCAAAGATCAAATAGAAAATAGAAAATCCAGCTACTCCCAAAATAAAATAAATCATGCCCCAAGCCACCTGGAAGTACACCTCATGTAAGGAACACATATGCCCCCAAACATTAGAAAACTGAGTATATCAATAACAGAATAACACAGAGTGCTGTTCTCAGTTGCCACTATCAGTGTCATTTTCAAAGATGTTAATGCACTTAAAATGCATAATTAATGTTTCTGTTATTCTAATAAACTGCATATTTTAGCGTAGATTCTAAATCTCTCCTGGGTAGCCCAATGTTTCAGCAGAGAAGAGATTTTCCCGTCTCTTAAGCCATGCTTTTTTTTGCTCCTTTCTTTAATTTTTGTGCTTTTCCCCTTTCCAAGTACCCCTCCACAGAAGGATCCTTCTGGCTCGGTGGCTTTTGCTTTCTGTGTCAGCTGCCTGCTAGCCTGCGTGCCGTGGCAGAACCTGCAACTGATTTTTGACATGTCCTTGCTTTTGTAAGATCTCTCTTTTTCCAGTCTGCTTTGGAGTACAGTTGTACTGAATGCAGCCAAATATCACTTTTGTGTTTTTTAGAAAAAATTAATGCTGTATAATGCTTATTCGTTTCCTGAGGTATTTGATGTCTTGAAGCTCAGACCAGCTGCCACTGAGAAGGCCGTGGTTTTTAAAATATTTTTTTTCTGCCAGTAATGAATAGTGCACTTGTCCTTTATTTGTAGAGGGTGCGGGAGAAAGGTGATAGTGAGTGAAGGGAGTTTCACAGAGCTAGAGGTCTCCTTTTCTAACTTCAACTTCTGCAAAGAGCTGCCTCTGTTGCACCATTTATTTATGTTGGACCTAAAACTGATAGAAACATGAATCCGAGTAAAAATATAAGTCTTAGCACATAACGGTAGCTTGGTTAATGAGGTATGCAACTTCAGAGAGATCTGGCTTATATCTTCATTTTGCAAATGTAAGTTTAGTTTGGTCCGTTTGGAACATTATCAAAGCTCGAGGGAGAGCTTGCACTGAGTTAATCGTGTGCTTTGGTTGCTATAAAGTAACTTCCCGCTTTGGTACGCTATAATCCTGATGCGCTGAATGATGGCCACAACTGTTTTATGCTCACTGATTGGAACGAGCACGGGAAATTGGCACTGGGAGGAAACTTACTTGCCTGCAGTATGTGAAATGAATTTGCCGCCCGGCTTAAACGCTGACTTTGTTGCCTTCAGTTGGGTTTATTTTGCATGTCTAATAATTCTCCTCTCCTCCCTCGCAAATTTTAGAGGCAACTGTAAAATGCTGACTGAATGGGCTGTGTACATATGGCATCTGAGAGGGTTTTTATTAGCTTAAACTAGCACGTGTTTTCCTGTGAGGAGTATTAAGTGCCTGGACTACAGGTTTAGTGTGTGACTGTTTTTGCAGCTGTGTGGAAGAGCATGATGCGTATTCCCCGGAGCAGGGCTGGGAGAGCGCTCAAGTATGTTGAGGCAAAAGCAGGTTATGTTTATGTAAATGTCAAACAGAAATATGGCACTTGAACTCTTATCAATGCCGAGTGTGATACCGGCAAACGAGCAGCGATTGCCCAGATGTGTAAGAGGAATGCCGGCCTTCTAATTGTGCAGGATTTTGTTACAAAACGTGACAGCTGTCCCCCATGACACTGTCCTGCCAGTTGAGAAAGAAAATGAATTATTTTTTTTCCTTCTTTATCTGTAGGTGGTTGAAAACAGCACTTGTCCATCTGAAATTTTTCTTTGTAGAGTGCTAACAAACAGCACAGTCACTACTGAGACGTCAAATCTCACTTTGGGAGGATGAATTCTGGAAACATGCTAGTTTTAGAGAAAGTGTCTCGTGAGTAGGTAGATGTAATGGCGGTTATGTCCTGCTTTTGGTGACCTACCGCATTTCTGGAAATGTCTTATGTGTAGAACACATCATATCCCAGAGTAGGTCCCATAAAGCCTAAGATCATGAAAGAGAGGTGGAAGGGTAGAAAAGAAAATTCTGAAGCAAGACCGTATGCTACCATTTTGTAACTCATTTGTTCAGAATAGGGACAAGCTGGGGAGGAAATCAACCTTGTCTGCATGAGACAAGTAAGAAATTTGAACTTGATCAGCAAGAGTTCCTCTTCAGCGTGCTCTGCCTTCTTTTGAAGGAGCAAATTTTTGAGAAAGTTCGTAACATATCCTGGGATTTAGATTTGGAGGCCTCGTTGTGTCACTGTGTTTATCCAGGGGATGTTCACGTGGCAAAGTGTGGTGAGAGTAGTGGGTTTGCCTAATTGAGAACAGAGATAAAGATTACATGTAGTTTGCTCAAAGGTATATGAGAAATCTGTAGCTGAGCAACAAATCAAGCCCTTATCTCCCATAAATCTGGAGTCTTCCTGACTCCTGTCTAGCCATGGAATGAACAAGGACATTGCTGCAGCTTGTGGAAGTGCTGGACTCTGGGCAGTGCCCTTAAAGAGAAAACAAATTGAGAAATCTGAATAGAGCAGAATGGTGAGGCTGTGAATAAGGCTGAGCGAAGATGAATGTGGAGTGCTGTCAAATCTGGAGGAGAAAGGTGCTCAAAGTACTGGCAGAGCATCAGAGATAATGTTTACTGCAGAGTGGGAACATACTATTCTTTGGTCAGTTGTTGGCTGTAATGAGGGAGAGGAGGAACAAACAAGGAAAATGGATTTATTCTTTGTTTTTTTACAGTTCTTGTCCCACAAGTTTGTAGAGGGAGAAAAGAGTAGGTTTCTAATTTTTCTGCTTCATGAAACACATTGCTTTTTATTCTTTAAAACTACAGGTGATTCTACAGACATATATTTTGTTAAAAAATTTTGTGCTTAAAATAAATCACTAAAACTTGAACATGGAATCAAACCTGGCCACAGTTTGTGTTTAAATTATGACTCTAGTGAAAAACACCTTTTTTTTCAAGTAAATCAATGTTTGTTCTGTAAGAGATACTTAAAAGCTAGAGGTGTGCGTGAATTTCTAGTTTTCCATCCTTGTCCATTTCTTCATTTTATCTCCTGCCCTTTTCTAATCAAGTGTGGAAAGTGGGTAAGGAGGAAAAATGGATATTCACAGAAAATTTGGTTATTTTCTACATTTTTTTCTACCTGTGGAACAAAAATATTTTCTTCACCAATCTTTCTAATTTCCCTCTTTGAAATACACTTCCTGGCTGCTATCAGTGAGGCCTCAAACTAGGGGGGGAAGAAAATGGTTGTATGTTAGTGTGTCTGAAGCTACTGGATTTCAAGTGTTGCTGTTACCGAACAGTTTGTGTGCAACAGGTGACCAGAGCTTGGCCGTTACATCCAAAAAATGCCAGCTACAATTCATTACATTTCCTTTTATCTGTACCAAGCAAAGCTATTTCTGGCTAAGCTAGGCTGATAGGAGCCAGGTTCTTCTTTCTGTGCTGCTCTGCATTTTGGTAAGAGGTAATATATGGTATGCCTTCTTTTTTCTTTTCTCTGAAAGGACTAGCATTGTAACAACAGTAGTGTAAAGGCGTAAGAGAAACAAGGTCTGCTGGAGGACACCTTAGCTCTTCTCTCTCTATCATTTAGAGCTGGAAATAGGCAGGTGAGCCCTCAGACATACAGCCTCCTCATGAGGTCCTCCAGTAAATCCAACATTAGTTGTGTAGTGAACTTATCCGCTGCTCCACATAGGATACCGAGGATATGAAGTAGCTTTGCTGAAAATGAGTGAAAAGGGCTACTGAATTAAAATAATAATAATAATAGTAATATTAAAATACCACCCCCTCCCCCCCCCCCACCAAAAAAAAACCAAACAAACCCAAACCCAAACCCACAAACCAACGAGATGCTTGTTAGAATAAAAATAATCAGTTTGGGGTGAGTAGCCACTCTGCGAATAGTGTTAATATAAAATGTTATTTGTAACACAAAAGTACAAACTATACGGCTTTGGCTGCTTCTTTATAGTCTGCAACAGTTCCTTTCTACTCATGCTAACGCGTTCTGTGTAGCACCAGTTCTGTGCATCTCTCTGACCTGCACGTGTGCTCGAGTTTAAGTAAGTGTGTAGTTCTTTTGAATTCATTGAGATATAAAATTAAGCATATGCTGGGCTGGAGAGGAGCCAGAGCATATTTCACTTTGAAGGAGAGACTCCTATGCGAATTCTTTCTACAGAGCCATACGAACTGTGAATAACAGGTTCATGAAATAAACAGAAAGGAGATGGGTTGTTGTTTTTTAAATCAATTTTAGGCTGATGTTAGGATGTTGAAACTTTCCTTCTGCTGCCAAATTCTTTGGATTTAAGGTCTAGTTCATGAGAATACTTTGTGGTGGAGGAGAACTTCGTGTTCAAATAAGTATAAACTAAACCTGCAAGCCCAGCTTAATTTACTTTTATAAATTCCTGGTGGTTATCATCAACAACTAAGTTCACAAGCTAAAGGTGACTGAATTATGAAGAGACTTGTGCAGGGGTGAAGGTGTGGGAATACACCAGTGCTCTGAGACAATGCCATAATGTGCAAAGCTATACCACTGACACCTGAGGCTTTTTGTAGTCAGTGGAAAAACTCTACTGCCTTCATTTGGGTTTGGCTGAAGCCTCCAGAGAGAAGAGAGATAATATCAATTAAAGGTTTTCTAAATGCACCTAAGGGAGCTAGGTGCACCAATCCTATTGAAATTCAATAGGATTTAGTTGTTTGGAGCCTTTGGAAAATCACAACCTAAAATTGCAGGCCTGCTGTATTCTTTAGTGGTCCCAGTGCTGTTGTGTGCTCTTGGCAATGATTAAAGGTGAATAGAAAAGCACATTCAATGTTTCTAACTTTGTCTTTTAGTAAGCTTCAAAACATGAACAAACATGTATGTGACTATTAGAGAATCACAGAATCAAAGAATTGTAGGGGTTGGAAGGGACCCCTGGAGGTCATCTAGTCCAACCCCCCACTGTAGTAGGTTCCCTACAGTAAGTTACATAGGAAGGCATCCAGGTGGATTTTGAATATCTCCAGGAAGGGCAGTCCACAACCTCTTGTGCCAGCTTGTTCCAGTGCTCTGTTGCCCTCCAAGTAAATAATTTTTCATCATGTTTGTATGGAACTTCATGTGTTTGAGATCATTGGCCCATTGCCCCTCATTCTGTCACTGGGCACCACCAAAACAAGCCTGGCCCCATCCGCTAGACTCATGCCCTTTAGGTATTTATAAGCATATGTAAGATCCCCGCTCAGTCTTCTCCAGGCTGAACAGCCCTGAGGTCTCTCAGACTTTCCTAATAAGGTTGATGATTCAGGCCCCAGTCATCTTTGTGGCCCTTAGCTGGACTCAAGAAGATCCTTGTCTTTTTTTGACCTGGGGAGTCTGGAACTGAATGCAGTACTCCAGATGTGACCAGGGCAGAGTAGAGGTGGAGGATCACCTCCCCTGACCTGCTGGTCATGCTATTTTTAATGTGCTTCAGACCTTCTTGGCCATAAGGGTGAACTGCTGGCTCATGGCCATCTGTTGGCCACCAGGACCTTCTCTGCAGAGCTCCTCTCCAGCAGGTCAGCTCCTAACCTGTTGTGATGCATCTTAATTTAAGAGAGTAATAAGAGGACTTCAGTGATATCCAGTAACTTCTTAGGATTAATTATGGGCCTCTGAAGATAGAAACATGATGCTAATATGAAGTTTTTTGTTTTCTGTTGTCTGTTTAATCATTTGGTACCGTATTTGCTAGATAATAAATTTTAGCAATTGACCCTAGATTTTTTGAAAGGAAGATAAAGGCGCAGCAAAAGCCACTGAATGTTTTGGCTGTAAACATATTATTAAAAACTTATTATTGCTTTTAATTAGAAAAGATAAAACTTTTAAGATCTTGCGAAGTGAGGAGACCAAGTAGGGAAAATAATCCCTAGTTTTAAATAGCTCTTTTGTTACTTGCTGTAGCTCTCAGTAAGTGTTCATGTATATGTAAAACCACATACCTTGTTATTTTTGATCTGTGCTTCATCGAGCATTAATTTTTACTTTATGGAGTTCAGTGTCTATCTATGCTTGTTTGCCCAGGCCACCTGATTTTGCTGTTCTGCATGTCTTAGAAAATAGTACAGCTTTCAGGAAAAAATCCTGTCTTTCTGAAGAGAACAAAGAGGGGCCTCTCTATACAAAGTGAGTGAGATTAGAAGAAACAGTTGCCCTTAGTGCTGTAAATTTGCATACCCGGCTCAGGCTGCGCACAAGTGCTGGCTGAAGCATTTTGCAAGCCCTGATGTGTCAGGTGAGCAGCGTGCTGGGAAGCGGGCTCTAGCTGTCCCTGCGCTCGTGCAGCCTGTGGTATTTCTGATTCTGTGATTATAAATGTGTCCTTAAAGTCTACACAAGAGAGGCGCTTCTCCTCTTTTGACTACTCAATGGCTGCGGATAACACTGCATCCCTGTTTGCATAGATGTTGTGCAGGTTTCTTTCCTCCCAAGTTTCACAGCCCATGGCCAACAGCAAGTGCTGTTTGTCACTTTGCATTAACATCAGCACATCTGATGTCTTCTCTTTTGGCTCCCTTAAAACCAAAAACTTGTCAAGATCTGTGGACAAAGCCATAGATTGAGGGGAGGTTACTTACTCCACTTTAAAGATGGCGTACCAGCTTAGCAGAGCGCTTCCATTACCTCATGTTAGAAATAGGTGTCACAGCAAATTTGGCCACAGGAATCTTACAGCCGAGATATGGTGGTTGGCATGTAATGTCTATTAAGCTATAGAAGAACTTATTTCTTTGTTTAAAGGAATTCATGAAACTTTATCATACTTGAAACTAAAATCTTAAGGAAGCCAGATTTGGAAGTCATGGAAATAATGTGGTTGATCTCTCCAACAAGGATAATGGAAATCAGGATAGAAATCAGGAGTCACATCCTCGCTAAAGCTTGGGGGAAGGCAGGAAATTTTTTTTTAAAGCCCACCATGAGTGAGATAATCTCCCCCCAAAATAATGTTCTTCGTTTGGTATAACCACAGGAAGAATAGTATTTTGTTTTTCAGCATTGTGAGTTCACTAACAGTAGTACCAAACTGTAGCAGCTTGATAGGATGTTATTTCTGTATGTATCAGAATGACTAATTAATTACTAATTCAGATACTCCAGCGTCTTCAGGCCTTGCTTTTTTTCAGAAAGCTAAAATTCAAGTTGGCTACCAGAAATATGGATTTTACCTCTCACGTTTTTGTGGATGTTGCTGGAAAAAGACATGTAGACCCCTCAGAGTAAAGGCCTTCTTGTTCATAATAAGTTTCAGATGACCTTATCTAGTCTTCCCACATCAAATGGCTGCATGAACTTCTGTGATACTTCATGATCAGGTATACCTTTGAGGTCTACAGGCTGAGCCTCAGAATGTGTTCTTCCAGGCAAATGTTTTCTCAGCCTCCAGAGGCAATTTCCTTATCTGTTAAATAGCTGTTACAGTGTCATGATGCGTTCTATGTCCATTCACAAACAGCCCTGCTTGTTTGAAACAAAGCATGCATTTTAATAGGCTTGAATCTCTTACTGCACAGTTGAAAAAGTCTGATCTCTCTTTCAATTCAGCTACAGTTCTCTTAATAGAGAGCTTTTTCCCATTGTCTTTTGATGGAAAGGACTTTCTTGTTCTTTTGCCTAGTAGTATTCTGAAATTCATCAAGGTAATGGTTGAACTGTCCTTACCTACAGTGGCTGCTTTCCATTAAATCTGTTCTTTGAGTCCTTCCCTTCCATGGGAACTGTAATGACAGATAGCATGTGTATGTTTTGCAGGGCTCTGTGTTTTTGTGGATCCAGCTTAAGCCCCTTTCGAAAAAGCTGAGGTGTACTTTAGCAAGGTAATTGCCATATCTTTCTCAGGCTGATGTTAATTATGCTTGAAGCAGTTCTTAAAGTTATTTGTGTAGTAACTGATCAATCCAAAGGCACTTGTATTCCCATGCCAAAACTGTGGAAGTGAGTAGTGACATGCACTTGAAAATCTATCTTTTTCATAGTCTTCTGAAATGGATTCACTGCACTGAGTACACTACTGTCCCAAGGCTCAAATTCCTTCTCTGGCCATTAGGAGAAATGTTTTGGTCTGATACCTGGTATTTGGCCACGTGGGAATCTTAGTTTCACCTAGGAAACGTGAAAATGCTTGAAACTTGTTACACCAGTCCTGCCTGATTGTCCTGTACAAGGGCTGTTCCTCGTAGTTAAAAGTGGTGTGAAAGTATATATGGTCAGTTGCTCGCAGGTGCACAGTTATTTTCACTGACAAAGTTCTTCAGAAACGGCTGTGTGCATGTGTATCTCATATTCATCTGCTCTGCCTCCCTTTCCAGGGTTAGTGGCTATTTGTCTGTGTTGGGGTGATGTGGCTGCAAAGTCATAAAGCTGTGTCTGGGCTGTGCAGGAGGGATGGCAGTAGTGAGTGAGCTACGTATAAATTAATAATGGGGGGAAAAAAAAGTCTCTTATGCAAGAGGG
Source organism: Gallus gallus (assembly GCF_016699485.2). Taxonomy (NCBI): domain Eukaryota; kingdom Metazoa; phylum Chordata; class Aves; order Galliformes; family Phasianidae; genus Gallus; species Gallus gallus. Next base: position 13,081,849 of record NC_052536.1, on the reverse strand, counting down.
CTTCTATGTGTCCACAGCGTGAAGGTACACGACTTCCATCTCTTGGAGAGCTCATTTTGTCATATTGGTATAATTTTTTTTTTAATCTCAGTAAGATGTTTCTGCTTTCACCTTATAGAAGGGAGATCAGAATTAAGCTGCAAAGGGTTGTGTGTCACTGCACGGTGCAGTTCTCATGCACGTCTAAGTTTAAGCAAGAAAACTCCTTTGCTGAGCTTTAATCTTCACCTCCACCCGTGTTCTGCAGTTTCTTCTGTATTTTAAATTTTCCCTTGTGCTGACTGTTGCCTTGTTTCTTATTTCACTCTTTCTTTGCATTCTCTTTGCCTGCTCAGTGCTTTATTCTTCCATTTTCCTGTGTCATCCTGTATCACTTTTATTCTGAATCTTCTTGAGGTGGTGTTTCATTCTAGCAGGTTGTGAGATGCACCAAAACATTTTTATGGTGCATACGGTATCTATGTGTTAAACGGGCAGGTAGGAGAAAGTGTCTGAGAAACAGTGGCCCAAATTATCTGTAGTGTGACCCAGATTTTCTGAGATACACAGGTGTGAGGCTCTACTGCTCTATGCCAGTGTAACTATCCCAGTAAATTGATTAACCCTAATTACCAGCTGCATAAATGAACTAAGGATCAGGTTGCCATCCTTCAAGTTGATGTTATTTTTCATGTGAGTCTGCTGTATGGAAAAAATAGGATGTTCTTTCCTATTTAGTAGTCAGTAAAGTTAGCACTTTCCTATTTGATAATTCAGTAAGGCATAATTTTCTAATCCTGTTTTTTCTTTTCTGTCTGCAAGTTTCTGGCCACTAATATAAATGTGTACTGACAAGAAATTCATCAGGCTTCTCTGCCCCTGAGGGATTACTTATTAGACTTATGCAATGCAAGGTATTAAAAACACTTTTGTCTGTCACACAGCCACGGGCAGGGGAGGGGGAATTTGCCAGTTGCTAATGGATACCTGGAGGTTTTGTGCATGACCATGAAGAACAGCTTGTGCACTTTCACCCCTGATGTTCCCTGAATAACTCGGGTCTCATTTAGGTCAATAAGCCTTTATCAAAACGTCAGGAGTGAAAAATGTGTCTTGGTGTAAGCCGACTGGTCATTCCCTTCAGTCACTGGAGTCTATAGAACAATCAATGTTCTCTAAGCTTGTCTGCGTGTCATGCAAAGAACTGGATGACAGTAACCATTGACTGCATGTCTGTTGCATTGTCTTTGGAACAGCCCACATTTGCATACTTGCCAATGTTCCTGTTAGCCAACGAACCATGGAGGGGCCTTAAAAAACATACACACACAGCTCCAATGCAAATTTCCTACGCAGAGAATACACACTTCTTTAAAGCACAATCCAGGCTTTCAATTTTTACCTTCTTGCTATCAAAATGAAACTGCAATCCTGACAAGCCTGTGGTTTCTGGCTGGAGTGTGGACAGTTTTATTGTGCAAACCATAATCTTTCCTGTGAGTTTGTCTTTTTGGTCTTTTCCTACTAAATTTCTTGGTTTTGTTTTCCTTTTTTTTTTTTCTTTTTCTTTTTGTAACCTGCTTTTCAGGGTTATCTGAAGAGTATTGTCTGTGCTAATGGCTAATGCATATGATGTGAGGCCATACTTCCCTTCCTCCAATTAATTATTTTGAATGAAGGGCAGTTCTTGCTCTTTGCTCTGTTGCTATTGTCTTTTGTTGAGGGATTTTCTTTCTTAGTACTGATGAAAGACGATGCATTTGTTTTCTGCAGTCTGAAATGTTCTTAAATATTAGAGTTTATTGAAAATGTCCTGGAAATGAATGCAATCACCTGATCAGCAAAGACAGCCTCTGGTAGTTTGTTTTGCAGTAACGGAACCTAACAGAAAGCAGCACTATTAATTCTGTCATTTGGTGCAGGTTCTTCAACGACATGAAGTGAAACTGGACCAGAGAGAATATTGTTGCATTTGCAGCTTCTATCACAAGACACAATCTTTCCTTAAAGAGTCTGCTACAGAGACTGTTTCTTTAGATTTATGACTAGAAATATGGCTTTATTTTATTGGAAAAAAAAAAAAAAAAAAAGGAGATTTAATAATACTCCAAATTAGTTAAAGTTAAGTGAAGGATTCTGATGGATCCTTTCAGCACCAAGCTTTACAAGAGATTCTTGGCTGGGTCAGACGGTCTGAGCTTTGTATTCATTACAGCCAACAATCCGAACAATTTCATTAGATGTTGAAAATGTAATTGGAATACAATATAACCGACTGTGATGTTCTGCTGCTGCACCTGACATCGTGCAGGCACGATAAGATTTTTCATAACTGAGGAGGAGAGTCCTGGCTAGCATTCTCCTAGCTTTTTGGAAGTGTTGCAGGGTAATTTTAACGTTGAAGTGCCCTGAGATGAGCACTTTATGCCATCAGAAGACTGGAGTTTTGAAGCCACAAAAATAATATCATGAAGTATATTAATGCATAACAATTTCTTCCCCTCTTCTTACAGGCCAGTTACTTTATTGACTGTTCAGGGCAATATCCTGTCTATCTTTGAAGCTGATTATATGACTTTTTGGTGTTGTCTGGGCTAAGGTTGCATCTTGAGTATTTCAGTTGATTTAGAACATCATAGCTACTGCTTCGAGTTGCATTTGCTAAATTGATCTCATGAAAAACAGCAGTGGACGCTGCAGAAATGGCAGAGGCTGGGTAAAATGTTCAGCAGCATTTCATCTTCTTTTCCATATTAAATGGCTCTCTGTAATAAGGAGTTCATTATCTGAGTTGTCCTACAGAGCTGTAGTAACTAATCTGATTTACTTTTTCTGTATGTCACGCGCTGTGTATTTTCAGCTACAAGCCACTGTCACTATTCCAATTAGTAGTCTCTGCTAATGATGGCTGTGATAGAGAATATGACCTGTTATTAGTTAAGCTGGCCAATAAGGAAGTACTGCCGTTCCTTGGTATTTGAGGTAACTATATTGAATATGCCACGCTCAGCCAGTCTCTAGAAAAACAAGATTTATCTGCACACCAAGTTCCAAGTACGACAAAATGGTACCTTTGTGTACCAACAGAAATGTCAGATGTCTTTGAGATTTATGGCTTTGTACAGATTTCCAAAGCCATACTTAGTGTTAGTCTGTGGTTAACACGTGGCTCGGTACCCACAGCACTTCAGTACGAGACTCCTGTTTCTTACTGTTGACAAGAAGGTGTGCCTGATGTCTTAAAGTGTTTTCAGCACACCTGAGTATTGACATGTCAATAGTGGGTGCTAGAAATGTTACTTTCATCCATGTAAGATTAAAAGAAGATTGAAAAAGTATAAATAAATGTGTGGTTGATATGGTCAATGGAATGTGAAGCACACCTCTTCCTGAAATGAAATTCACTAGAAAAATACTCATCTTCTGAATACAGACTCTGCTTGCTTTCTTTGGCTTGGTTAGGAAACCTTTTGTTTGAATTAGAGAGACCAAGTGAGTTGTACAGAATGGTTTTCAGTTCTTGCACACGTAGACGAGCCAAACGCATGCAATTAAAAAATTATTTACATTTGCTCTCAGTCTTTAATTTTTTTTTGTTTGCCAGTTTTTCTGTTACTTTAAATAGTTTTTGTATAGCTGACACTGATGAAAAAGATGAAAAGATAGTAGAACATTAATCTGGTTCTCCGTCTTCTGTTTCTTTTAGGAAATCGTGTTAGTGGTGTTCTTTGGAACAGAATATGTGGTTCGGTTATGGTCAGCAGGATGTCGCAGTAAATACGTTGGAATATGGGGAAGGCTTCGTTTTGCTAGGAAGCCTATTTCAATCATCGGTGAGTATGCACAGCTTGCAAGGTTGATGTAAACACCAAGTAACGGTTATACTTCAAAGTTCTGAAAAGATAAATTTCAATGGAAATGGAAGCCAAGTTAAAGGCAAAGCTCTTGTCATTAGTATTATCGTAGATCTGAATTTCCTCTCAGAAATCCATGGCACTCTTTTGAAAACAAATGTAGCTTGGCTTGTTTTTCCAGAAAAGCAGTGTGTTTTCTTTTTGCGAGTGATCTGAAGCTTTGCCAGAAATAAGTCTCACCCATAGTCCTGTCTCCTGCAACCTCGGGATCCAAACACTTAGAATTGCTGCAACTTCTTTTCTTTTAAAGATGCTGAAACCTCCTTTATTTTTTTTTCTTCCCTGAAAGCCCTCTGAGTATTTTAGTATGAGTTACTTTGCACTCTAGTTGAGGCACACGCTGCCTGGTGCAGCTCAATAGATACACTGCAATTACCTTGTGTACCTATTAAATCAAAAACTAATCCTCAGCAATGCATTTGGATCTGGACACCATTGTAGCTGATATCCTGACTGACTTCAGCATTCATAGAAATTACATTAGCATTCTCTCTACATGTCATAACTCATATTTTTTATAGAATGCTTGTCCTGTGTTTAATTTCGCTGAGAGAAATGTAACAACCCAGAAGCAATCTCACTCACGAGAGAGCTATATAAGGACAGTTGCCCTGAAGCACTTAAAATATAAATAGATTAAACAGAACAAGTTTTGGAGAGGAGTATTGTTATAGAAGTGCAATATAGCTTGTTTTCTGGCAGTTCTTTCCTCTACTCAGAAATGCTATTTGTTGTTGACCAGAATATACCAGAATTGTTTCATAAACTATTCGCAAGCTTTTCAAATGCAAATTACAGAACTTTGTACCTGGATATTGTTACAGTCATAAAGTTGTTTAGTTTAGCTTCTCTGTAAGTATGCATATATATATATATATTGTATACATATTGTGCATGTATATGCATATACATATATATAAAATATATGTATGAGTGAAGCTGCCTCTCAGATGTGACTGCAACTATGAAATCTCTGTTACAGCAGAGATCTCTTGAGATATAACTGATAGCCTTCACCTGGGGTCACTGTTCTAAGTAAAACTGACACTGGTTCTACTGACACCCTTGTGGAAGCATTACAAGTTGCCTCTAACTCATTTTTTTTTTCAACTGACTTTTATTTTACAGATTTAATTGTAGTTGTCGCTTCCATGATAGTTCTGTGTGTGGGCTCTAAAGGTCAAGTCTTTGCAACCTCAGCTATCAGGTAATTATGTGCAATAGAAGAAAATAATGCTGTCTGTTTGAATTAGGTGGCTTTTTTTCCCCCCCTTTTGTTTACCTCCCATAAGGGTGAAAAGCAGTCACTCCTCTGACATCTGCAGAGTAACAGAGCAGATCACCATTCGCATATGGGTGTGAAACAGTAATGTCATGAAGTGTAGTGAGAATAAAATGTTTAGTCTGTTTTCTGGTTGTAATTTTCTTGCTCTAGCAATGAATGTATGTCTGTTTGGGGTAGGGGTGAACATCTAGGCATGCACACCCTCTCCTCAAAGAGACAAACTTCAAAGTCTACCATAGAATACTGTGCATCTCTCTTAAAACGGTTCTTTGGAAGACACAGACTTCTTCTCTCAACCTCTGTTTCTTCTCATGTATATTTGGCCTCTTTATTCATTTAAAACTTTTGTTCTAGGGGCATCCGTTTCCTGCAGATTTTGCGGATGCTGCATGTTGACCGTCAGGGTGGCACATGGAGGCTGCTGGGATCAGTTGTCTTCATACACAGACAAGTAAGTTTGTGTACTCCGAGGAATGGCAGAATAATGGATGTCATTTAATAGTAATTTAAGTGTCTATATTCAAAACAGTGTCTATGCAGACATCCTGATTATGTTAAATATATTTGGTGACCAAAAAGTTGATTCCTCAGAGTTGCACATGAGGAACATTTGGTTATTTCTAACATTCGGACAGTGCATGCTGGGCCAAGTCATTAGATACTCAGTAAATTCTTTCATCGTTGAGCACAGTGGATGCTTATTAAGTTCCCAGCCAAGAATTGGCGTCAGTGTTTATTACATGCTGAAATTGCAATCTTCCAAAGCAATTCTCTTTTAGAGAACGACAGTGATGTGTAACTTAAGTGTCTCAACAGCACTGAGTCAATGTTAATCTCATTCTGTTTGCAGGAACTGATAACTACACTCTACATTGGATTTTTGGGCCTGATCTTTTCCTCTTATTTTGTGTACCTGGCTGAAAAAGATGCTGTAAATGATTCTGGAGAAACGGAGTTTGGCAGCTACGCAGATGCCCTGTGGTGGGGAGTAGTAAGTATGGCAATTTTACATGTTAGCACTCTCAAGGATGAAGCGTAGTTCAAGCAGACATGGAGGGAGAGCAGCACTTCGACGTGACCTCTTATTGATGCAGTAAATTTTCTGGTTTCATGAGTCTGTGAAACCAAGAAAATACTATAGAAGATCTGTGGTTTTATTTGTTTTTTTTTTTAGTCTTATGTGATCCAAAGTGATCAAGTTATGTATACAAGATATAGAAATAAGAATAGATGTTTCTATATGCTGTGTTTCCATCTGTTATAGTCATTTACTTCTTTCTGCATATCTCATGGTAGGGTTCAACCTTCTAATACAATAAGTCTTGCTAAGTCAGGGCTGCTTTTTTTCTTTTTTGTTGTTGCTGTTATGTTTATCTATGATTTATCATTTAGCCTGGTACAGTAATTTCCTGTTTCTTCAGAATGGACTAGTTCCAGAACAAGGAGCATCTGAGATGCTTAATAAATCTGGGCATAGGACCTTTTAAAATTGCTATATTGCTTTGGAACCAATTCAGTATCTGTATGTGGCATTCCTCTTCACTAAGTTGACTGCTATCTTGCTCAGAGATATTACAGGTGTCTTTAAGGTGATCCCATACTTTGTAATGTAGATGAGTCTTCAGTTTTGCTTATAAATTTCTGCTGCAACAGCTAGTGACAGTTGTCCTTTTATTTTTTGTGTGTACGTACTGATTTGGCAGCTCATTTTTTAATGCTGTTATTTCTGCTAGTAACAATTCCCTCTTTTTCTTCCACGATATGCAAATATTTTGTTGGCTGCTATGTTCTGGGATTTTCATTTTGTAATTGTTTTTCTTTCCTACTAGAGTTCAAAGGAAGGGAGTTGGAACTAGAGTTGGAACTAGCTGATCTTTAAGGTCCCTTCCAACTTAGGCCATTCTGTGAATCAGTGATTATGTTTGGAGCAGCCCTCGTACCTCCATTTCACTAACAGGGAATACCTTCTTGACCAGTATTTTTTTTTTATGAACTTCTCCATCTGTGTTTTCATATTGTCTTCTCTCTACAAACACTTCTACTCTCTGTTTCAGGAAGGAAGGAACTACATATTGCCTTGTATGAATCCAACAGATTTTGTGTAGGTTACTACTAAGACCTGCTGATGAATTCTTTTCTCTGTTTGCCATGATAGAAAGCTCCCTTTAGCACCAGAAAACTTGCTGTGTAGTGCAAGGAAGTGGCTTTCTGACAAGGAGCTTCTTCAGTGCTTTCATATCATCACGGTGTTTTTATTTTACAGTACGGGACTCACATGACTCAGTAATTAACAATGGCAGATGTGGCTGCATTTAAAAACACATGCTGTCATTGGCATTAGCATTAAAAATTGAATACATGACAGATGAGACTGGCTTTCTAGAAATACAGTAAAGCTTTCAATAGAGGCAGTGAGATCTGTCAGGATATTGTAATATTTTCCTTTCAAGGAATTACTGCTCAATTAATGCATATGCCAGTTATTTATTCTTTTTCATTACAGTAAACTTGTTTAATCAACAGATTTAATTATGGTCACGGTATCTCCTTGTTATAACTTATTTTAGGATACCATTTGGGCTGTGATACTGCATTCAGTGAGTCTGTAATGCAATTCATTTAATATTAGAAATAGAAGTTAGTGTCTTTGTTCTGCTCTAAATGCAGATGTTGGAAGGATTTAGCAAAACATAACTGAAATGAGTTCAGGTTTATCTGGTTTTGATGGTGGTTTCTTTCTGTTTGTTTGTTTGTTTTAATTAAAAAAAAACCCTATAAATTTGGCCGATATCTAATGGATGCTTCCTGCTGAGGCTCACAAAGTCATTTAAAACAAAACATCAAACAGAAAAACAACTCTTAAACTGTTAGTTCTCGAAAGTTTCAGTTATGTTTTAGGCAGAATTTTCAGAATGGCTTAAGCACCACAAATTCTGCTCACTGAAAACCTATCTCCATCTGTTTTGGACTGGGTATACAAAAAGTAATTTGCATTCCCTATCTCAAAGACCACCACAGTTATATGATCTCTCTGGCACGCGGCTGATCTCACTTCTCAAAAAGTGTCCTAGGACTGACTTGCCTTCTGTAGCAGAGAATACATCTAAAGGACCAGAACTTGATGCTGTTTTCACGCACCCATCGTTTCACAATCTACAACATTGTGCCTTATTTTTTTTTTAATTAGCTCAGTGTATGTCTATGCTGCTAAAAAAAGTTCTTTGGGTAATGGTAATAGAACATAGCATAAAGTAGGTAATTTAAAAGGTCTATGTTACCACAGCTAAACTCCCATCTGGAGCTGGGTACTTATATAGTGCTTTGCTTTGCTGACTGTAGGCACACCCATAGGGTGCATAACTTTTAATTAAATGTTCTTCATTGTCATTGTTGTTATTTTTAAATCTATATTGTTGTTCCATTTCCATATGTAAAATGGCATCTTGGACTTCATTTGAATTTCCTTCAGTACTCCAGGCTGTAGCTATTGGCTAGCTTGTAGGCTTCTTGGAGAAAACTGTGGTTACCTTGTCACATGGATTAAAGACTTGTCTGCATTACTGCTGCTTTTGAATGCAGAGCGTATTGTATAAATAATTCTGCTGATGGCAGCCTGTATTGCCTTATAAAAGACAAAGTTACTGTTTGCAAATAAAACACAAGCAAGATCATCCATCTCTCATCTACGTAGGGCAGGTATTCAAAATAGTCTGGTTACGTTGTTCTTTATGACAAGGCATACAGTCACTAAGACCTAAAGAATGACAATAAAAATAAGAATTAAAACAGCAAACTAACCAAACCAGCAAGATGTTCTTATCAAGTCACTCAAAGAAGATCTTCATAAGGAAGTGTTATTGTCCTATTCTTTCTGTTGTTTGTTTTGTTGTTGTTCTTAGGTTGTTTTTCCTTTTTTTAAATTTTTTTCTTCCCTTTAAGTATTGAAATTAGTCATGCCTCGGGCAGATGGATGGGAGCTCTCCTTTTGATATCCACTGATTGATACACAATTTCCAGCCTTCACATCTGAACAAACATCCTTCAGGAAAACCATTTCGTGGATTGTGCTAGCAGTCTCTTTAATCATGAACACTATTTGCCAGAAGCAATTATTGAATATATTGCACTATGCCCATTCCTTTGGACTGGATTGAGGAACTATCTGCAAATACCAGTCTTAGTTAAGAGGTTCCTATTCCTTTAATTCTGAAATACGTGCTTTCTCACTGAGGACCGAATTCAGCAAACACTGATAAGTTTACTTCTAAGCAAAACAGTGTTCCTGCATAGCAAAGCCTAATTGATTTAACTTCATTTTCCAATCTCATGGGTAGAATTATCCTTGCAGGGAAATGTTTTCAGAGTTCTCTCCTAAGATATTTGGGTATTTTGTATACAGTTAACCATTCTTTTTTTCTTGTTAAACCTAATACTGTTTCTTTTTAATTACAATTACTGTATTTTGTGAGGTGTAGTAATAGTAGTACCAGTACATAGCAGAAGAAAAAAGCTGCAGAATTTCTAGAAGCAGTTCACAACTATGCAGACTATCTGCATATGGTCATAACTTTCCCCAGCACTTCCAAAATCATGGCCTTTTTCAATTTGCTGCTTTGTTTTTTGGCACTTTTTGTGCAGAAATGGTCTCTCGCACAAGGCCTGGATAACAAAAAGCCTTTTACTGTAGATTAGAGAACTCTGTACTGTCGAGCTCAGCACTGGAGCACTGGTGAGAGCAGATCGTATAGACAGAGCTGCCTGTTGACTCTGCATGCTGGCTGCTGGTGGCCAGCAGATCTCCTTCTATTTCCCATTCATCTGATGAGGCAACAGAGAAGGACTGCCACATGGCAGTGCAGTCTGCAGTGTCCCAAAGAAAAAGGGCACATATTGTTGTACTGTTAAAAAACAAACAAACAAACAAAAAAAACCCCTAAACAACTCACAGTGAATTATCAGGCGAGGGCACAAAGCTGCTGGGTCACCTGTGAGTTTTGTTACTTGTGTACATGTTAACTACTGCGTTCAGGTCTCAAATTGCTCCCAATAAATAGCTCCAAGTAAAAATATTCACAAATCTTATTCTTTATAGAGTTTTTATATACAAATGATGATATTGCTAGAAGGTTTTAAGACTTTAAACTTGACTAAGTTGACTACGTACGATGTCAGGCAGTAGAAAAGCTTCTAATGTGTTCGTTACAGAAGAGCATTTAAACCAATTAGCAATTTACGCTATATTTCAGTTGCAAAGAAGTCAAGGAAACAGTCTGTTTCTGGTGTATCTCTGGATGTTCTTCTATTGCTTGACTTAATCAAGATGAGTACTTAAGTGTTCAGAAAATTATTTTATTTGGTATACAAAAAAAAAAAAAAGTGACACAAAAACCCACTGCAATTCAGTGCTACAGATTTGGAGACTACCTTAATTACTTTGTTTCTAAAGATGCCATTCCCTTCTTTGCTTCAGCGAACAAAATCTACTTTGTTTGCTTACCCAGACCTGTGATATCTCCCCTTTTATTGCCCCCGAGTCATGCATTCTTGTATACTATATCTGCTGAACTACCTACATCAGCACAAAGCATTCAGCATTTCATCACAAGAGCAACTTTACGCACCTGCTTAGTTTGTTCTCATTCTACCCAGACAGCCTTGAGTAAAATCTTTATTCAGTGCTAGCGACCATTCTGAGATCACTATTTTTTGTTGTTGTCCTAATTTATTTATTTATTTATTTATTTTTGCTTCTCGTTTCCTCTGTTCGACTATTCATGCACATATAATAAGGACAAGATTAATCCTAGCACCAAAGCCTGGGATGTACATCAGATCAAAGTTCTGAAATTGTCAGCAGATAAATATGATTTTTTTCTCCTAATTAAAACAATTAGTTTTCCATACTGCTTTGCAATGAAAATTTAATGTGTGAGCTCTTGTATCAATTTAGCTTTATTATGTCCGTGTATTTAGTAAGCTAGAGTAGAAGTTGAGTCAATATTTCCATTACTGTGATCCTATTTTACATTTCTAAAATTAGTATTGTACTCTTTAGGGGGTTTAAATTTAACTAAAAAAGATCACTTAGGACGGAAACTTGGCATGTAAGATTTCATCAACATATATTTTAGTGAAAAAGAAAATATAATTTTGGAATACAATGCATTTGTAAATGGGTTAGTTGTGAGGATAGAGGAAAACGTTAACTTAAACACATTGTGATTTGCAAGCTATTTATTTCCAAAATGTCTTTTAAAAATATATCTCAAACAAAATACATATAAAATGCTTTTATTCTATCGCTGATCCTTCTTATAGAGGGAATGGATGGGGTTGGTAATGGAGGGAGGGAAAGACAGATACCTTTTAGATTTGTATGAGTTTCTCCTGTGCATCTCTTACTTTTCACATTTCTATTTAATGCATGTATTTAAACAAGGCATTAAGATTGTAGTATCTTATTGAATATACTCAATATTGAATATAAAGTTGATACTGTTTTTCAGTGACATGACTGTATAAAGTTTCTCAAAACTGAGCACAAAACAGCTTGTCTCATAGTCTTTGATGTAAGATGGTGCTGGAGGCCATCACATTTGCCGGAATTCAGCTGTTTTTGTAAGACGGTATTTTATGAGCAGAAAAGTTGTAATTATAATTTAGAATTTCCTTTAAATGGAACTTCTCCTATGGGTGACAGGATAAAATAATTCCTTCAATTCTTTCAAAGGCTTTGAAGTAAGGTATTTAAACAATATCAAGAATGCAGACCAAGGTATTTGTATATTGGCCTTACCTTACTAATCCTTGTGTTGAATGGGAACATGGTTTGGAAATCAGCCACAATTTAATAACTTAACCAAAATATAATATTTTCATTTTAATGTATCAGACTTGCAACAAACTTGTATCGTCATCACTTCAAGTAGCCTCAGCTGTCCCTTTGTCATGCATTTGACAAGACACGGCATGATAAATTGCTTGGAAGGTGGGTAGTGAGTGTAGATGGCTTGCTTCAGGTGTTTCTCAGGTGGGAACATAAATATACAGTGTTTCCCTCTGGTGTCTCATCTTTTAATAGGAATGGATGGGTATCAATGTGACAGATGGCAGCACTTCTTCTGAGCCACCTGTCATGACCATCTATTTCCCAAGCTCTCCATTCCTTCATGCCATTAAGAAATATCTCACTTCTATAAATCTGCCCTTTCCTACTGTTCTCTTCTCCCCTGGAGATGCTGCCTGAGTTTCCACAGTTGCTAGGGAGTGTGCAGTGAAGCAGACAGGTGCTGGGAGTGGCTGCAAGGCACAGGAAGGATGGTGTGTGGGTGTTACTGTCTGGGACTGATGTCTTTTGAGGCCTGTGCAGCTGAAGCTCATGCTCTCAGAGGGAAACGTGAACATCCAGCAGCTGAGGTGTGCTTCAGCTGCTTCAGAGCTTCACGTGTTTCACATGTTCTGGTTTGGTTAGCCTTCTTCAAAGCCACAGATAAAAATCTCTCTAATTTCCAAATTCAGGAATAGCTTGTGACATAGGTGAATTTAAATTGCTCTCAGATGCCAAATTTATCCCTTCTGCTTCAAACAAATCCATTCTTTCTTTGAGCTCCTGCAAATAATGACTTATTAAGCCTTGTTATGCTACATCACCATGGTGGTAATCTTTACTTCAGTGGAACCCAAACTCAACAGATGTTTCCTGTATGTGTGCATTAAATTATCTGTTCTTGCTCTCGATGTTCTGTCCGAGTTTATGATTCATTAGGCTGTTTTAAGGATCTGTTGCTGTACGGAAATTTTTCTGCTTCTCTTGCTATTTATGCCAACATTATTCTCTAGAATACTTCATGTCTGACCCCATTTGTGTTCCATAGTTACAGTGTGTGTACTTATATATAGTCTTTCTTTGCAACAGCCCTGAAATTCTCTCAGCAAACTTCTGCCCATAAAGAAAACCAGCAATTCAGATCTGCTGGCAGCCTCCCTCTAAGGGAAGGGTATGGAATGGGCAGGCAGCCCATATCCCAGTAACTCGTACACTGTAAAGTTGACTAAGCCACGAAGACTTACATTAATGGTTTTGCTTTACAAGATTTTAAACACGTATTTTATTGTAATTCAATTTCCTGTACCTCTTTCATTCTATTATAGATGAGGAAGCAAACCGAGGGCAGGGAACTGCCTTCTTAATGTCACATAGATTGTCACTGGGAGGGTTAGGAATGCAACTAATATTTCTTTAAAATAAATTAATAAAAATGGAATAAAGAAAAGCCAACCAAAACTGACACATTAAAACTTTCTGTAAAGCTGTATGTTTTTTTTCCTCACAGGTGACAGTTACAACTATTGGCTATGGGGATAAAGTGCCTCAGACTTGGATTGGAAAGACCATTGCCTCTTGTTTTTCAGTGTTTGCAATTTCATTTTTTGCACTACCTGCGGTAGGTTATTTGTTTGTTGTTGATCCATTCGCTGTCAGAGAAAGCTTTTTGTTAGTAACTCCTTAAACTTCAGAATCTAAACCCAAACACTGGGGTATTTATTGTATGCAGCATTAAATTTTCTGTGCATGTGAGAAAGGGATATGTAATTCAAAACACTTTTTCTGCCCATCTAGGAAGTGCAAAGAAAGTACTTCTCATGTTGTTTACTTCTGGACTTTGTGACTTAATGTTTTGACTTTTTAAGGCATTTACTCGTAGTTTACTCAACTGATTAAGTCCAGGGTAAACTGGAGGGTTCTTATGCACACTCTTCTTCTGGCAGAGCTACAGAAACGGTGTTGCTGGCAGAGGCAGCAGTAAGCAGTCAGGTGCAGCAATGCTGGCAGCTAACGCATCTGCTTGCCAAGTTAATGTATGACTATGGCCAAAGTCTCACGTTCAAAAGTGATTTAGGGATGAGATTTTAAAGATATATTGGCTCTTTGCGCTGGAGACAGATTAGTACTTTGTAACAAGAAACGGGGCACCTGAGTACCAAGAGTAAAGTCAAGATCAGCAAAACCTAGACTGTGGTTTGGAAACCCAAAATTGTTCAGTGCAAAGAATCGTTAAGGGTATTGCTTTCAAAAATTTAGCAGTACTTGTAAATTGTGCTTTTAAAATGTTTGTGCAACGTGAACTGTGCTGTCAAGAAGTCTGTGAAGTTGGATGTGAATTGGATGAAAAAAGAATCTGGATCTGAATAGAACATTCCCTACTGCCAAAATCTTGCCAGCTTTATTTTTCAGCAAGTTTTTCAGTTGAATTAGCATGGTATGACTGTGGCAGGGAAGTGGTGGGAATAAGTTCGTGATGGATAAGAATAATATTTTTATACCAGTACCTCCACAAAAATTCTTCACAGTATTTAACAGCAGCTGTTAAAACTAAAGTGGCTATTTAAGAGTAGTCACTTACTTTAAAAGTACTCAACCTTTTGAAGAGTAATTAAGTATAGATTTTTAAACTCTCCAAGATCCGTTTGTCTTCAAAATGTATTCTCCCCTTGACTTTTTACTTTCACATTTGTACCTTGATTAGAAGAGAGACTTAGTAAATGAAATGACCTGCAAGAGAAATGTGAAAGTCTGCTTTTTTGGCTGAGTTTTTCTTCTTGGACTTGAATGACAGCAAAGATGTCTTGTAAATACATGTATAGCAGCTCCACGTTCACAGTAATGCTTTTCTGTTTACCTGTAGAAATGAAAGAACCCCCCAGCACCACCTTTATCACTGAGGTTTTATTATTGAGTTGAACAGTTTTCTGTGAGTTGGCCATAAGGGGAAACTTAGGATTTGAAGCTCCAGTGGTAACTATTGCACACTGACTTGCTCCCTTTTTAAATGAGGGGAACTGTCTAAGATCACAGACAAAAGTAATTGTTGTGGCTAAACGAAACTGGTGTGAGTTCTGGGTCTAGCAGTGATCTTGCATTTTCCAAACATGGGATGTTTGATCATCATTAAGTCTTTGATCTTGGCTCGATGATTGTAATAGGAGAGGTCTTTCCTGTTTCTTTCAAAACACCAGGTGATTAATACAGTTCTTACAGATTGAGCCAAGATCACTGGCTGCCCTGATACCATGACTGCAGAAAGCAGATTATGCTCTTTTGAGTAGGTGCAGTTATATAAGCTGATTTATAGAAGATTTCAGTATTTTTATCTGTCTGGTGGTAAGACCTTTGTTAAATATGTCTGTAGCTATGCGCATGACCACATAAGTGGCTTGCCTTATACTTAATTATGGACTTTGAACTATGTTTGGAAGCTGCTTTCAGTGCCATGCTGCTTATCCTGAAAATGTTTAAGATAGCCTCAAGTTAAACTCACTTTAGTCCTGACTAATTTTAATGTTCCTTTTTCTTGTCTTCCCATCCCTGCACAGGATAATGTATAAGTGTAAGAGTTGCTATACTGCAGTTAAAAAGGCTTTCTTGTGAGCTGAATCTTACCATGCCAAAGCTTTATTAAACATAAAAACAAAGTTAAGCACATCAGGTTTATATTTCTCCCTACTCTGTCATTCTCCTGCACAAGCATTTATGAGGCTTTTGGAGGGTATGAATTACCAATCCTGCTTGCTCTTTAGTGTTTGAGCCCAGCAGACTTCAACAGGTTTTGGATCAGGCCACGAGAGCATTCATAGTTTGTTTCAACAAGTAATATTAACTGAGTCTAAAAACAGTATTAAGTCATTTCCTCTACGTAATTAGTGGGGTTTTATGATGCTGAATGGGAGTTTATTAATACAACATAATTTGGCAAGCTTGTATGCTTTCATTCGTCCTTTTAAAAATATACGAAAAAAAATAAATTAGTTGTATGTTTTTTTTGTTCCCAAAGGGAATCCTTGGTTCAGGCTTTGCCCTGAAGGTACAGCAGAAACAAAGACAGAAGCATTTCAACCGTCAAATTCCAGCTGCTGCTTCTCTCATACAGGTACAAAGTTCTTGCATTTCACATATTATCATTTTTCTCCATTTGTACTTTTTTCAAAACTTGGCAATGTTCCACAGCCTAATTCATGTAGAAAATTGTGTATGAGTTACAGACACAAATCTCTTAAACAACTTCTGTCTTTACAGTGGTATTTTCAACTAATGACCAGGAAGCTTCACTCCCAAATCAGATCAAATTCTTTGCTTTAGCAGTTTAAAATAGAAACTGAAGGCTATCCTGTGGCTGCTGAACAATTTAACTGTGGAAAAAGTTATGAAATGCTGTGTTTGCAATAGTGAAAAATAGAGAAAAGGCTTCATGTAAAATCATGTTTTAAAACAATATTGTTCCTTGTAGAAACGAATGTCAGATATATTTCCTTTTCCTTTGTACAAATAAATTCTTAAAAATCTCAATTTTAGGAGAATTAAATCGGAGATGACTGGGAAATGTGAGATTCTGCAAAATCAATCTTTTCTGTAGGATTACATAGAGGCAGAAAATTTAATTCTGTCTGTTAAAAGTATGGTTGCAGTTCTGTGTGAAGTTGGCATTTAACTCACGAGAAGTATTAATGTTATTTCATTGCATGTTTTTTTCCTCCTTGTTTCCCCCTCACTCAGTTTCCGCATGTAGCTGTAGAAGCACGTAATCAAATTCAAAAGAATGCAGATGTACCCCTATGTTATATCATTTTTGCCTTCCCGTATGACTTATTTCTCCACCTTCATGAGTGAATGTGGATTTCCAGGTCAGGCTCTGTATGGAAACAGTAGCTAACTGTAAAGCTTATGCTTGAAATTAAACAGTCCCAGAGTTAGTGTGAAAAAGTTTTAAATTTAGAGCTCTGGTATCAGCCAGAGACTAACCAAAAGTCCTCAGACTCGGTGTGTTTTGTTTGGATTGCATGGTCAGAAAAAGGTACGGTTTTGCAAAGAATGGGTACTTAGTGTTCCCACTGATTCTTCTGGAAATCAACCCTGAACTATTGGGAAGTCTGAGACTGCATGTTTAGAATGTCATACTTGGCTCCATCTGAAATATTAAAGAGTGGAGGATAGACAATGAGTTGTTGACTACTCGTTATTAGTACTCACTATTACTATTTGCTAGTAGTTGTGGATCTCTAGAAGCCCGTGAATAAGTTCTCTGCATCTGATTTACTAAGCAGTTACTCTTAAACCAGTAAGTTTGTGAAATAAGTTCAAGAGAGGGCAACAGCTGAAATTAGAAATTCTTTTTCCTGTATTCCTTCTTGCTTTCTTCTAGAATCCACTTGTTTCTTCCAGTATCCCATTAAACATGGTGGAAATTATATGACTGTTTGATCCTTTAGTTTCCAACTGCTGTCTGTTTTTTCTCTATCATTCTGCATTACTTTATTTCTTTCATCTCATGTTTTCTGCCTTTTCCTGCTTGAGTGTACATGAATGTCTTAGATATATTATATATATATAATGTATGTCTATAGTGTAGAAGTGAGGATCTACTGTTTTAATCTGGAGACTAGTTCTTAATCATCTTTGATCATGTATTTACGTTTTAAGAGAGAATGCAGTAGTGCTTTGTCTCTGGTCTCATTTCCTAGCCCTGCTTTTCCTCCTTTAGTCTTTGAACTTAGTACTTTAATCATTGGTTGTTGGGGGAGGTGGAGGATTGCTTTTGTTTTTTGGCTCCTGGTTAACTAATTGTGCTGTTTCATCATGTGCTCCGTCATGATCACTTCCTTGTAAGAATATAGGCCTACTGCCCATATCACAATTGCTTCTTCTCCTGATAGTACTCTTATGGAAGAATGATTTTTTTTTTTTTTTTTTTTTTCTGATTAGGGGCCTGAGACACAGGATGCAATAAGCAAAGCATTCAAAGTCACAGAGGGAAACCGGGGCAGAGCAAGAAATTCAGCCCCAGTCTCCTGAGGCCTATCTAGAATTCCCTTTTGTTATTTGCTGCTAATGCAAATATAAGCTATATTTGAAAATATTGGTCTTTTGCCCAGCTCAAACTGAGTATTTTTTGTTTATTGATAAAGCATTCTGAACCTTTCTGAGTTAATATTTTCATGAGAGGAGACTACAGAGTGCTTAAAGATTTTTTTTTTTATGTGCTGTCATAGAAGTTACTGTGTAATATGGGTTGCTACAAATCCCATTGCATTGATTGTTCCATTGCCACAACTTTTTCTCTAGACGGCCTGGAGATGCTATGCAGCAGAAAACCCGGACTCTTCTACGTGGAAAATATATATTCGAAGACCTGCCAGAAATTATCATTTGCTGTCACCCAGTCCAAAACCAAAGAAATCAGTGATGGTATCAGTAACTAACATTTCTTTATATAGGAATTTCAAATGTTTTTAATTGGATCAATTTTTTTTTTTACACTCCACTCCAGAGGCTAATTGTTTTGTTTGCTTTACAGAGTTTTACTAGGTTTCAAAGTTTTGTTTACTAATCAATTTTGTGGTTTTCAGTATACAGACATTTTTAAACTATAACTTAATTTGCTTCAGTTATCAAGCTTGTTTTTTTTATTACCTTCATGAGTTTGGAAAAGAACAATAATGATCTAACTCAGGCATGTCAATCCATTACTTAATGTTGCTTGCAAAAGTATATGCAAAGAAAAGAAAAACACAGAAAATGTGTGTTTCCAAAACTGTAACAAAACTGTAACTACTTTAAAATGAACCAACAAAAGAGGAAACCATGTCCCCTTATGTTTCCATACATACATCCGTATGATTTGTATGGTTTTCTAATACATATTGTGCCTATGTATGGTAGTATTTTCGTATCATCTGATTCCATAGCTTAGGATGTTTGTTCATTTAAGATACAGCAAGAAAAAGTCTTTATATTATGTATCTTTACGTTATGTATTACTTCATCCTTTCCTTTGGAATAGTAAGGCATGGTAGTCATGTGCTGGGAAGGAGAGGATGTTTTACAAAAATTTCTCATATTATCATAGATTCATCTGAATTCAATAGCACTCTGTTCTCTGCTGAAGAAATTTATTGTGTCCATTAAAATGGTAAAGATATTCTAGAATAGTTTCATTTATATAAACTGTTACAGAGCTAGCCAATTATTACTGCAGGCAAGGCATTTGTTAATGATGATGTATGGAATTCTAGTGATTAGCCTGTCTGGGGGGATGCAATCATACTGAGAAATTCACAGTATAGAGTGATGAAAGTAGAATTGGTCACGTACTCTTTTATGTGGTTATAGCTCATTAGGGACTTCATTATTCCTGATATTATAGACAATGAAGAGCTGACAATGTGGCTTGCTTTGGTAATTTAATGTTTGTGCATTTTTAGGTTAAAAAGAAGAAATTTAAGCTAGACAAGGACAATGGGCCTTCTTCTCCAGATAAGATGTTAACCGTTCCACACATCACTTATGACCACGTGACGGATGACAAGAAACCTGATTTCTGTTTTGATACATATGAGAATTCTGGTAAGCAATTTGTCGTAGAATGTGTTGGCTTCTGATAATGACTTATGCATGGGCACTTGTTAATGTGTAGAAGAGAGGACAGAACTGGTTCTTGTCCTTATTTCTAAAGTAAGAGAATTTTGCTGTTTGACTTTGCTGGCTTGTCTGGTTAAGGTTCAACTGTTCCTTTAGTGAATGTACTCTGTTGTAGACAAAGAAGATTATTTGTCATTTCTGCCTGCTGGAAGAGTGACCCTCTCTGAGGCTGGTGCTTGCAGTCCCCAGTTCTTCAACTGATTAGAGATATCAGCTACTAGCTTTTCCATGTGAAATTTACTCAAGACATGTCACTATCATGCTTGTACCTCAACCAAAAAGGTTTGACGTATCTTGGCAGCTCTGAGCGTAGTCTGCTATGTGAAAGCATTGTATGCTCCTGCCATCTGGTCGGTGGAGCAGGCTGTGAATCAAATTTTGGAAGCAGAAGTGCTGAAGATAAATGTGTATGCATCTATGTAAACTGTCACTGTGCAAAAAGGTACAGCGTGAGGAAAAAGAAGAAAAGACCATGTTTGGTGGTCACCTCATAATTGATACTTTTCTAACCGGTGCTTGAGTTTTTATCTGTCCGCTCAAATTTTTACCTAGCACCAATTTTAATTCAGGCAGAAAGTCTCACCTTCTGTGTACTTGATGGTATGTTTCTGTAACATTTCATGTGCTGCAACCTTCCTTCTGTGCTTTTCCATTCTTTCTTATTACAGAATGACTGTAATTTGCATCTGGCAATAGAAATGATAAAGCTGTTAAAAGGTGGACAAATACGAAATTCAATTTGTAAACTCTCTCTGAGCACAGATATCTATCTTTCAGTACAATCAAATGAAAGAACTATACAAATGCTTTGTTTTGAAAAGTCCTACCTTTTACCACTGAGTTTCTAAAGCTTGATTTGCAGGCAGACAGCCACTGCCACTTCAAAAATCAGCTGTATAGCTTTCAACAAATGGATTTTCTCTAATTTCTTCTGACACTTATCTTTTTCCTTTTTTTATCTGTGTTCTACTTTCTCTAAACTGTTACAAGTATACAGGACAAACAGGAATGTTAAAATTGCTTGGTAAGTGGAGGAAAATTTTATCTGTGGCATGCAAGCTTATGACGAAGTAACATTGATTGCAGTGCTTTTTGTGTGTCTACTGCTGTATAGTATCTAAGAAATCTTTTTCAGCCGAGGAGATCTAGACAGACCAAAATTTACATTCTTACATTTGTAATTGCACACACACTTTCATTACAAAGAAGAAAGTGAGCACTTATAAATATTTGTATATAAATAGACTATCCCTGTCGTTCCTTCATAATTGAGAAAAATGGGTAGTGTATGGATAAACAATAGACAAAAGATGATATATTATATCTCATACTTCATCTAGTAATTATGTACTCAGATAACCTAGAATTAATTTCAAAACAAATAGATTGGGATGTGAGAAGAATTTCCAGATTTGACCTCTGAAATTGGGCTTCCTGAAGCAAATGCATCTGTTCCTGTAAAATTGCTCTGTAGGTATTTGTGAACAGATGGGGACCCATAAATTAAATATTTTATTTTACTGTTTGTCTGGGTTCTGTGATCACTTAAGCAGCCATGTAGCCCTGTGATGTTTCTAATATGCTTATTTAGGTGTTTTCTCAATGTTTGAGTGTTCCTCGAAGACTTAGGATTAGAGCTAGATCTAGGCAGAAAAAAAAAAAAAAAAAAGAAAAAAACCCAACCCTGTGACTTAGTGAGAGTACTGTGAGCCACCTGTAAGTTTCCTGCACTGCATCCACTAAAGACAGTAGAGATTTCTTTTCATTATTCAAGTGCAAAGATCCTCAGATTTTTGACTAAAATTTCTGAAAATACAGAGCTCAGTTTCTTCTCTGAATCCACACACAACGTAAGTGTAGTTGGGGTAGTAAAAGAGCAGAAAGTACACTCTATGTCCCTCACCTCCCCATGGTCAGCCCTTGGTTTGCCCGTTTCTAAGAAGTGCATTTCGTCTGGGGCTGATCACAGCGGAATCTCGGGAGAGGAGCAAGAGCCATGAAATCACCTGCTCTGTATAAGTAAGAAGCATCAGAGGAGCTTTGCCAGCAATCACAGCTTAAATTTTCTAGCCAAACAGAGTAAACTCTGGACCTGAGAGTTCACTTAACACCGTTCTCACAGGGACTCAAAGAAATTGAGGGGGAAGTAAATTTGTACATACCGTGAATAAGATTACATTCTTTCTTCTGACATCCTCAGTTCAGTAAGGACTGAAGAGCTTTGGCTGGAGCGTGCCTATAGCTGAAAGAACACCTGCAAAATTTGTTGGGCTTTGTTTGTTTGTTTTGTTCTTAAGATTAAAAAAAAAAGAAGCACAATTATGGTTACTTAAAAGAAGTAAAGCACGAATACTTTGTTTTGCTGAGTCTTTCTCAGCATTGTCTACTCATCTGTCTGAAAATTTTCCCCAAGAAATCCAAATTGAGGCAGGCATTTGGCTTAAATGATTGAAGCTGGCTGTCGTGTTTTTTTTTTTAATGCAATGTACCATGTTGCTTCTAACATCAGTGGCAGGAGCTAGCTATGCTGTGGAACCAGACCAAGAGTAGTACAAGGTTGTAGTCTTTGGAAAGGAAACACCTGAGGGAGCTGTGAAGTCATGAAGGAGAAGGCAAACATATAGATGACATTTTTCAAGATAGGACTGGCTTCTAGGGAGGAATACCATGCCAAAGAATTTTTCAAGAGGCACAATGCCTCCCCTAGTGGTCGTTTAATATTCTGCTAATTCGTAATACAAACTGGAAGAGTTTCCCAGACTCTATTCCCCAGTATTATTTATTTTTAAAGATGTCATACTGTATCTTAGGTATGTCTGCATCTCCTCAGCTCTCTGTCTGGAACTTTATTCTTTCTTCCCCCCGCCCCTCCTATCTCTGTTTTATGTGTATCTTTACTATGACTCAGATTGTCAGCGTTCCTGGCCATCCTTTTCCACAGACCAGCAATCTTCCAGCGCTCCTTCCTCTCCAGGTAATTCTCATAATATTTCATTGCTCCATCACCTTTGTTAATTACTAAAATCTTGCAGTGTTCTGTCTGGAAGTGCCTGTTGTGGCACAATTATAGTGCAGGTTTTTAAAGAAAGCATAGGCATCTCAGTAAAATTTTAAGGTTGGAAAGTTTTTCAGACTGTGAACTGTAAATGTTTAAATAAATGCTAGCCAGTGCTATTTTTCTAAATACATTAGTTAAAACTTAAGTTTTCCATGCTTAAAAGTGTTTTCAATTTTTGATTGTCCTTGCAGAAGAGGAGTTGTAAGCTGTTTTCTCACATAAAAGTACCCTACTAACAGAAAAGAAGTTCCATGGATGTCATAGGGCATACAGAATTGTGTTAGTAACGTAGAAAAGTCATCAGTAATTTCTTGTGAGTGACTGTGATTATAATCACTGATTAAGAAGTTTGGACCTTCTGTTTTAGAGCAGGAGTTCTCATGTTAGGGGGAGTGTATTCTTCGCCATTTGAAAGTAGTATTTGGCCCAGCGTTATCAGTTGGATAGTCATACCTTCTACTGCTATCCATCAAATACAAAGAAAATAAATTTTGGGGACCCCTGAATTCTGGTAAATATCCCTTGCTGTATCTGTTTACTGTTTCTTTTCACTCATTATCCATTGAATTTTTCTTTATAAAGCCTTTTTTCTGTGTGTGTGTGTGTGTGTGTGTGTGTGTGTGAGAGAGAGAGAGAGAGAGAGAGAGAGGGAGAGAAACAGCCATTCACAGTCCAATGGCTATGAATTTATTTTTATATCACTTCTATTAGGTGTTTAGGAAGCTAATTGCTGGCCTTTGTATCAGAGTGGCAGAGATCACGACAAGCTTCTGTTTCTTGTCTTCAGCTTTACCCTTTTGGCAATTCTTAGTAATGTTTGCTTATGGATGAGGGTTAAGAAATGCTGACTTTTTAGCAGTTTAGAAGTCTTTTGTTCAGCCTGGGCAAAATGTTTGCCTTGAAGCCTTAACATAGATGTTTTTTCAAACAGTCATTAGAAAATTAACTTTTAGAGGCCGTGGATCTGACTTAGTAACAAGCTGCCTCATCCAACTAAAATG
Source organism: Gallus gallus (assembly GCF_016699485.2). Lineage (NCBI taxonomy): Eukaryota > Metazoa > Chordata > Aves > Galliformes > Phasianidae > Gallus > Gallus gallus. Next base: position 13,058,139 of record NC_052536.1, on the reverse strand, counting down.
CATAGTGATCTATTGAATGAAACACTCTGTGGTCCAGTCCCTGATAGCCAGCAGAGTACTTTTCCAGTGTAGATGTGTAAGTCATGAGGGAAACTGTAATTTCTGACTTTGGTCTTCTCCCTGACTTTTCAGCTCTTAAAGTGAGCAAGTCCAAAATGATAAAGCTGTACATGGGGCACTGTTAGCTCCCTGGTGCTCTGAAGCAGCTTTACTTCAACAGAATGTGTGGAAAGGAACCCTTCGTGAACACCATTCTCTTCTCTTGACCCCTCCTCACTCTGTGCAAGCAGACTGCATGGAAGTATTTTGAAGTGGTTCCTACTTTATGTTTGAAGCAGCAGGATTATATATATGAATGAGAGAATCAAAAGTAGAGAACTGCATTAGTCACTAGAACAGAACGTGATCTTGGTTATGACCATCTTAGAAGATTTTAAAATAAAGAGGGAGGAGAGACTGTATTTGCCTTTTCAGTAGCTTCTCATCTCAGTATTCTCAGTCACCAAATAGATAAATATTGACTTCCTGTTCCAGATGAGGATGCTTACTGAATTAAATGGCTGTGTTAGTGAATATCTACAGAAACTTGCTTATTGTTTTTTTGATTCTCTATGCAATTTGTTCGCACTCAGGTATAAATACAGTAGTATTTTATGCATACAGAAATTCTATAGCTTCTCTGACAAATGTTAGGACCAAACTCAAAAATGCACTTGGGGTTCTTAAGCTGGCAGAATTTAGGAGGCTGAGTTTAAAAATGAAATCTATACCACTCTGCCTAATTTCTTGGGTGCATGAACATCTTGATTATAAAAGCAATTCTGTCTCCCAAAACTTCCACTATCTGAAATGGCCTTTCCACTGTAGCACTCCTTGTGATGAACTGAGCATCTTGACACTTGACTCATGTCTGGGATGATGGATGAGGCATCCTTCCCCTGAAGTCAGAGAGGGACTGGGAACCTATAAACTGGCTCAGACAGTGTGTGAGAGAAGCTGTCTTATCACCATGAAAATGCTGATGCTCCTTTGGGGATCTAGACCTGGGTTCTTGGTCTTAGTCACAGCAATTACACACCATGAGATGATTTTATAAATTAAAAAATGAAGTAGAAATGACATAGAGGAACTGATTTCATCATTCAGGTGTTTATGCACTACTGCTATAGAGCAGACAGTGGTGCATGGTATGATTCATTATCATATATTGACTTTTATAATGTGCTATGATACTTTAAATTCTACTGTACAAGGAGTATAAACAACAGAAAAGGAAGAATTAGCTTTAAGTCTTGAGCAGAAGTTGAAGTGCTTCAAATAGAAGAGTTCTACGTTTCATGAACTTTGAGCTGCGTACACATCTTTGTAGTATCCTCTGGTTATAATCTGTTAAAATGTACAATATTCTGTTAAAATGTACAGTATTTAAAAAATCCAAGCAATAAGTCATTTTTGGAAAAAGCTGTATGCTATCACTATAACCGTTATCTGCATATTTTCTCACAGTGAAAAAAAGCCCGACGTTTTTAGATGTGAACACAGGACCCTTCATCAGGACCAACAGTTTTGCCGATGAGCTTGACCTGGAGGGTGAAACGCTGTTAACCCCAATAACTCACATCTCACAGTAAGTCAAGGCCCTTGAATTGTGCATTAGTGGACTTAGACAAGAGAAGCCAATCCAGGTGGGAGGAGCTGAAATATGGAGCTGATAAGGTTTTCTCAGATATTTGCGTCAAACTCTTTTACCTTGAGGTTGGTGTATACTTATCTGAGTGCCAGTAAATCCTCTTGTTGACCTAAAGAAAAGTTCACTTGGCTTTGACACAAGGTTTCAGTTTTTAGCTAATGTCTGTGGGCAGCTGGTGGTCGATTGCCTTAAGATTTTCATATGCAGACAGTGTGTGGGAGTACTTGCCTTTTGAGAAGTATATTAATCCCTCCATTGTTTTTCAGTGGAATAATTGTAAAGTGCAAATTTAGACGTACTTAAATGAAATACTAGCCTTTTGATTTCAGCAGTACCGTCTTGAGTGATTATAAGATGATATGTATTGGAAGAAAAGTGTGTTTTGATCTTTATTACTGCTTTGTAATATATCAAAATCACCTGAAATAGGCCTATATTTTTTATTTTGTGTTTTTTCTTTTAAAAGATTTTCCACATTTCTTTTATGCTAAAATGTTATCTCTCTCTTCAGATTGTTCTCAAGAATTCTTGAGAATGGAATTTAATTACATTATAATGTCAAAAGGAAAAGTGAATCAAGAACAGCTAAATATTTTTGAATGCCTTAAAAAGATCTGTCACTAGTCTAGTTCAACCTCCTAACAAATTCATATTATTTGCCATAGCAAATGTGTGACAGTGTTTAAAAGATTAAACTCTTTCACCTTGCTAGCAGAATGAGAGTTTCTTCCCTTCCTATTCCTAGAAATCTGAGGATTTCTGCAGTGAAACCACAGATAAAAATTCTTGGCATACTTACATTTCTGAGGTACAACACACACAGAAATGCCTGCTGCCAATTTTAAGGCCTTCTTTCTCAGTGATATAAATAGCAGAAAAGCACAAACATACTTTCTATAGCCCCTTTAGAAAGGGTACAAAACAAAGAAAATGTAGGTTTTGGAGAACAGTGTCGGCTCCCAAACAAATTAAGTTGCATTTTCAGCTGAATCCACCGACATGTACACCAATCTGTAGGCAGAGAATTTAAGAGACTTTTATTCTGGAAGATTTCTTAGTGGTGCAAGCAGGAGGAGGAAGTCATAAATTTCCTCTAGCCTTAGACAAGAACAACGGAGCAGCAAAACCAGATCTAGAAGTTTCCTTTTCAGGGCTTTAAAAAAAAAAAAAAAAAACTTACCACAACATTGCAAGGCTTTCTTTAAGGGAAATAAGCTTTGGTGCCAGGAGTTTTCATCATCCAATTTGGACTTGCTAATGATTCCTTTTTTTCTTACTTGTCACCTTGATACACTATAAATAGTAAGGTGCTCTTCTACTTTTAAGTCAGATGGTGTAATACTTGAGAGGTGATTTTTATTATATTATTGTCACTTGTGGGAGACCTTAGGATAGAGGTAATGTGTATCAGCTGAAAAAAATATGGAACTAGCATTCTTTTACTTGTTCATTGTGCTTTGGTGTTTCTTTGTTACTAACCTTCATTGAAATTCCTATATCGTTCTAGATTATGAGTAATGGAATAGCACAAAATGTGTCCTTGTATTTGCTTTGAATTGAGTCTATACTAAGGTGGAAGAAAGTGCAGGTCACTGATAGGTGGTTTGTTTGTTTTTGGTTTTGTTTTGATTGCTTTTCAAACACTTTTGGGTTCTGAATTCAAAATTGAATAAACTGGATTAGATATAACACTGGATAAAATATTAATTGACATGCATCCCTTTGAAGTATGGGTGCCCGAATGTTGTATAGCTTATGGACTGCTCACTCAGAAGTGCATTTACTTGGTATGCAGTCGATTAAATGCCAAAACAAGGCCAGAGAGGCCCATAGATATAAAGGTTTGGCAAAAAGTCAGAGGGAACCTTGCGTTTTGCAGTGTTGGTTGTTGTATTTGGCATTTAAATAACAGATTTTCCCCCCAAAATTTCGGATTTAAAAAGTTTGTAATGTTTATTTTACTATTGGGTTGTGCAGTGAAAAGCAAGTTATTGTGCAAAGTTTCACCAGGCACACATGCTGCTGGATGTTAAAGACCCACAAATATCCACTAATTATTTGGACAAATGCTTATTTCTCAGTCTTAATTTCAAAGTCCTGAGGAACAAATGTTTATGAGCTGTTATTGCACGTGTCAGGAGGACCTGAATATTAAGCATGGGGGAATATAAGTAAGCGTGAAATTTAGAGCTGAGCAATAGATACTTATGTATGTCTGCGTGCAAACCTGTTTACTCACCATTTCTATCATACCAAACAGAGTCATTCCAGATCTATGTCAGTGTGTGTGTTTAATTCATGTATGAATGTTATGCCGCGCACAAGAGAACTCAGGATGAATTATTTTTTACTGAACCCAGTTGTGAAGCATTTCATTTTCTTAAAGCCATCAGCGTGTGCAATATGATTACTCCAAATTAGTTGATAAGAAAATAAGCAACCATTATGCAAGTATTGCCAGGCACTTAACAAAAGTGAAGCACCAGCTATGAAAACAACTTAGTAGGGAAAAGTCAAATAAAGTGCAAATAGCTCCAGTTTCAGGTCTTAAAAGCAAGTCATAGTCTATCAAGAAAACAGGAGTATGAAGGCAGTTTAAGGAGCTGAGGCAATGCCTCTTCTACAGAACTCCTGATCTAGGAATGCTTAGAGTTGGTATTAAATGGATTATTTCCTGGTCAAATATTCGTTGCAACATATGCATGAGTTTGTCTACCAACCACAGAAAGGTGACTTCAGAATAAACATGAACTTTTGAATATCGTAAATACATGAATAAGTATGACAAAATTACTTGGAGACACGCAACTGGAAAATGACTTTCAGTTGACATTGTGGAAAGGATTTCCTTTTGACGCGTAACATAAATCTTCTGGCAAAAGTGGGGAGTACCTACTGCATTACTATCAGGCAAGCACTTGATGTTGTTATGGCATAAGGTGAGGCTAACTCACTTGGCTTGGGTTGTTGATAGAAAATTCTATCTTTCAGTTGTTACGACAAAAGGCTTTAGAAAGGCTTTAGGTATCTAGGCCTAAAGTCCCCTTTAAATTGAATTTCAGTGTCTTGCTTGGTGATGCAATAATTATTCCTTTTTTTTTTTTTTTTTTTTTTGTATGGAAGTGCATTTTCCAGTTGAATCTAACTTGCTGAATTTCGAATGTGATTCTGAAATAAATTATATCGCTAATACAGCCCTATTTCCCTGGAACTGGGGGAAACCTTTCATGTGGAAAGATGGCTGCAGCTGTTTATCGTGAGGAAGCAGAAATACAGAAGCACTTTTAGACCTGATGTTCAAGCAGGAAACAGATTAACATAGAGTAAAACAAATTTGCAGCAGATGCATGAAAACATACAAAACAGGATAGTAGGGGATAAAAGAGTGTGACTGTGCTTATTCTTCTATGTGAGAAGTTTCATAAGCTTAAGATTAATGTGGAACAATCTAATGGCTGTCAGAACTCACCCAGAAAGTGAACTTTGAAATATACAAATGAGATAGGAGGTGAGTTAAACTGAGCAGAAAAGAAAGAGAAGGAAATAATGAAAAACTCTCAATCCAATATATCTTCATATAATGATTTCTTAACCCTTTAAAGCAATTTAAATAAAACTCCAATTCTTCATGATTTTTTTCCAAAAGTAAGTTCATCTCTCTCTTTTTCATTTCCATAGTTTTCCACTCTCAAGTTTCAACAGCTAATTAAGCAACGGCTTGTTTAATCAGTTTTGATATATAATGTATAGTACTTCTTTCTGCTTCCTAATAAGTACTTTTTTTAAAGGAAATACTCTCTAGATTTATAGAAGCATCTAGTTTGGAAAAGACCTTCCAGATCACCAAGTCCAACCATCATTCTGACCTACCAAGTCCCATCACTAACCCTTACTAACACTAATACTAAGTTAGTGCTACAAATGTATTGTAAATTTACTGCAGAAATTAAAACACAAAGGTAGCCCCTGAAAACTGTGTATATACAAAGTAGCTGTTTTTTTTTACAAAGTTTACAGGGACTGATGTGACCCCTTAAAGAGCTCATAACTAGTTAAATCTCTTTGAGTATCATATCAAATGAGTACTCAGTGGCGTAAGATTATGTAGACCAGTATACTTTCTATGCAAAATTGCTGGCAAAATTCTTGATTGTCAAATCATGAATGTGTTATTACTTCATAGGTCTCTCTATCTCTTTATTATAATTTTTATTTTGCAAGAATTAACGTCGATCCAACTACTTCAGGGAATGTGTTTCAGAGTGAAAGCAGTTGCATAGTGCATTTGTGTTCCTATTGCTGTTCACATGGTCAAAATAATAACATGGTGTTTTAATGATTCTTTCCCACATGTTTCATATGTCTCTATTGAGATGACAAGTACGTTTCATGAGATAAGTGTTAGTACTGTTGGTATACTTACACTTGTAAAATAATTTTTCAGTGCAGGATTGATTGCAATGGCATACAGTGATCTTTGGGTTTAATGCTGTACACTTATACTAACATAAAGAATTAGATTAAAAACTAAAAGCAGTTTCTTCTGCTAAGTGTATTTCTATCCGGAAAAAAAGTCATGACATCAGCTTTCTTTTCTATCTCTGTCAGCATCTCAGGTGTGGTAGAGTCTTTTAGGCGTTGTATTTGGAGCAAGTGATAGGTTCCTGTGATGGAGATGTTTTTAAAAATAAAGCTTCATATAGTTAAGCAAATAAATTTGGTGCTTTTTAATTTGTAGATTGATGAAATGGCTGCAGACAGATCTTTCTGAACAACTGAAATGAATACTTCTGGACACTTTATTATTTCAGTTATATTTCAAAGTGAGCTGATAAATACTGAGTGCAGTGTCCATGGTGCTGTAGTGACCAATGGCTCTTCATTGAAGTAATGTTTTCTTTCTTGTTTCCTTAAGATTTTATTAAAGTTTTATGTTTTAATTAGCAGCATATAATCTATTGGCAAAACACAGAACCTCATTGTCTAGAACAAACAGTTCTGAATGTGTTTTATAACTGTCACTTTTCTGTTGGATTATCAGTGAATAGAATCCCTATTTGCTTTCATTTGATAGCTCATATTGTAACAGATTCCTGCTTTTATCTTCCTCTTCTATGCCAAAATGACCCCGTGGAGTCTAAGCAAATATTTCTTTTTCACTCTGGAGTAGCCAGATCTAATGGCTGTCTTCTACTGTTGCAAGAATTCTGTTTGAAATGCTGCTAACAATACGTAAACCATGACTTCTGTGGGGTCCATTTTATCATTAATGACAGGGTATGTTGGAAGAATAGCAGTGGAAATTGTATGTAAAAATATTTTTCAGTTAATTCCAGAATGAAATGGTCAAATGTCACTGATTACTGTGCTTTGCAGTATTCCATTCATTTACTTTGCTCCCTGTTGTTGAATCTGTTGATTTAATAGTTTTCTAGAAAGGGGTGTGGACTCATTCTCTGAATTGTTCTCTCTCATGCTTTGGTTATAAAATTACAGTAAATGTGGCTGTAGGAAGAAAATCTGGAATTCTGGATGTATCAGGAGTCAGATTTTTCTCATCAGTTCAGCTGCTTTGAGCCACTTGGCCACATGAGGATGTGAAGTGTCTGTCAAGCTGGTTTGATAAGCAATCAAGGAAGATTCTTTTTTTTCTTTCTTTCTTTCTTTTTTTTTTTTTTTAAGGAAATACCACAGTGTCAATAAATGAAAGACTCAGTATCATCATCCCATTCTGGTTTCTCCTTTTCTCATTTTGCATCGTATGGCAGAGGAAATATAGTGACAATGCAGCCCTAAGTGTAACTAATTCCTGAATTAAACACTGATCAAGACATTATAGTCACCAGGAAGAACTCAGAACTCCTCTGATTTAAATTAGCAAATTAAGTTAGGTAGTTCCAGATTTAGGGGCCTGCAAATCTTGTCCACATGTCAAGAGCTAGGTGGTTATAGTAGAGCAGGGTGTAAGCAAACTTGGCTATTTTAGGTGAGCTGTTTTCTTCATAATCTGTCAGAATTTGATTTCTGACTTATGGATACTGTTAGAACCCAGAAGCACTTCCAGAAGAGCTATGACATTCCCACTGTAGCAGTGAGCTGGTAGCATCAATTTCTTGCATTTTCTTCTGCAGCTGTCTGAAAATTATTGTAAACTCTTTTCTGTTTTGCTCCCAGAAAGTACTGTAGCCATTGCTATGTGGAACAAGTGTGCTACTTTTCTTTCATGTGTTATTGCTTCAGCTCTTATGTATATGTGGAATCTCTTATCCTGTGCCTATGCTTGGGCTGATGACAGTTGTCATTCCATCTGTAATACCAGACAGGTGGGATCCCAGCACACCAACAGAAATGCGTGCTTTACTGGTACCTGATGTCCCCCACACAGCTGATTAGGTTGACTAATTCTGTCCTCTGTGATACAGGCAGCTAATGGTAAGCTTCGTTTTCATAGACGAATTACCTGAGATAAGATGAAGTTGAGGCTTGGGCAGATCTTCGTGGTGTCTTATTTCACCATCACCACCATAGGAGCTGAGCTGCTTCCGACAGTGCAATAAGGAATATGGCTAACATCTGTCCCATGCGGTTACTCATTTCTTTTATCTTTAGAGAGAAGTTTTTGTGTACTGTGGTGGGTGGTTGCTTTTTTCATAGATTAGATAGAATGTGTAGTTTACAGCTATAGATTTGAAGACCAGAGGGGATGATTAGATTGTTTCCTTTGATCTTGCAGAAGACAGACTGTAGTGCTCTGTTAAGCTGGATTCAGCATTGCTGTGCTGTGTTCTTAATATTAGCAAAAACACAATGAAAAGAATTGGGCTTCATAAGCTTAGAGAGCAAACAGGTGCAAAATCAGGCAGCCACCCAGAATTTGTGATTTTTTCCCTCCTTTTATTTTAACTATCTATCCATTTATCAGAGAGGAAAGAGCCTTACCTTTCTTACTGTTAATAGTCACTGATGAATTCCAGTACAGCATATAATTACTATTTGGCTATTTTATGTATCTGACATAGTATAAAAGTAATGTGTTGACTTTTCTTAGTGTACAAACCATCTAGGCAGAAGCTAAGATAGCTTAGCTATTTCTTTTGTGTTGCAGATGAACGTTGCATTCCTTGGTCTCCAAGTGCTGGTTTACATCTTGATTGATGTTAAGTAATTAAGCCAGACTCCAGCTGCTTAGTGGTTCAGAAATACAGGGTTCCTGTGCTGTAAAAACAACAAACAGCTCCCCACTTACTAACTTTTATCATTGTTTACTTTGGGCACCATGTAGAATAATGTAGAAGTTTTTTTTTTTTCAGGGGGGGCGGGGGAAGGGTGGAAGGGGAGAAGGGGAAAAGCACAATAAAAATGTCCCGATTCTATTTAGTGTTTGACAAAGTTAAATTTAGGATCATCTTGAGCTAACTCCAGAATTAGAATTAAAAGCATAAACAAACATTATGTTTCTATTGTGAGGATGGAGGATTACTTTTTCTTCAGATATGATGGATAACAATTTGTATGGTTTATGTGTGGTGTATGTTTTGGGCAAGAGGACACGCGACTTCAACACAAAACACAGAAACCCAGCACTTTCAGAGTTAAATAATTTCCAAAACAATGAAGTAGAACCATGGAATCATAGAAACAAAAACAAAAAAAAAAAAAAGAAGTAGTAGAAATTTTGTTTAATGGTTTGTTGATTGTATGACAAATAATAGTTTTCAATCGGTTATGGTAACAAAATGCTTATCATGAAGTTGTAAAATGTATTACTTAAAATATCAGTACCATTAAGATATTTTGAAATCTCTGTGTGCCATCATGCCTTCATGGGTTGCATATAATGTGCTAAATCAGTGTAGCAAATGTACCTGGGTTTGTCATCACAGCTCTCCAGCAGGAATCTCTGACATTCCTACAACGCTGTGGCGATAACTATTAAGATCAGTCTGAGCCAACCAAGCAACGCGGTTGACCACTGGATCTTTATTCCATTAAATAAGCACTTTTAGCAAAATCGTTATTCTAATATTGGTGTGTACATTAGCATTCATAAATATTTACTGAAGCAGTAGCTGTCAATGAAAGTGTAATTACAGATATCTGTTTCTGTGTTCGGGGCAGATGTAGCTGGAAACTGACACAAATAAAAGAGCAAATAGTTTGTGTAATGTATTTTTGACACAATTGTATACTTCCAAGGTGAACTACCAAATACAAGCATGAAACAGTATAGTATTAAAAGCCAATACCATGTGTGACCCAGGGGACCCTTATATTTTAATTCTTGGATACCATTTCATTTATAATAAGGTCTTGTGAGAGCATCTTTTCTACAAAGTGCATTATCTAGGAAAATATGGAAATCTACAGCTGGTTTAAGTATAACAGAGTACTGCAACAGGACAGCAGTGCTAAAGGAAAATACTTCTTTGTAATAGTATGGATGCACAAGGAAACAGTTTCAAAAGATGTAAATGAGATGGTGTGTCTGTTTGTAGTTGTGTGATTGCTTGGGAAATGGCAAGCTGTAGACTGAGTAGAGGTGAGCTGAAAATTGCCCAAATGTATTATGAACACAAACTGACTTTTCATACGAACCTCATTCCATAGTATTTTACAAAGATAAATATTGTGTTTGCAGGCTTTTTTTTTTTTTGCAGGAAAATGCTGCTCCCAGGAAGCCCAGGGCCTGATTCAGAATTTAGTATTTTCCTTTTGCTGCACTTCCTTGGAAATCCATTTTGAGCATTGACACGCTACTGAGTTTCTTCTCCAACTGTTTTTTTCTGATTGCTACTGAGGATATTTTTCCTGAGTTAAAAACATGGTCAGGTAGTATGTGTGTTTAACACGTGACATCCCCAGCTATGGCCACTTGCCCCGGACTGAGAGACCGCATCAGGTAGCTGCTTACTGCAGTGCACCCTTCTTCACACATCTACAGAGACTGAAAATAGTTGTTTCACTCAGGGACTTGGTCACTCCTGTGTGTAGAACTGTTTTGTTTTGATTGCCATGGGAAATTAAAATAGAATAGGCTAAAGCGTTTCCTTTGTGTTGCAGATAAAATGCCTTAAATACCTTACAGTAGCTGTCAGCTTGCTAGAAAGCTACAGCGGAGCACTTGACCTTTTGCTTGTGGTTGTGTTTTGGTCTGTGTTTTCCTTAGGTTATTGTACTACACCTGTTTCTCTGGTTACTGTGCACCTCTTGAGATAAAAGTAAACACAGATGCTAGTCACTGCTGTGCCTGGTAACTACTTCTTTTGCAAGGAAAAGTAACATTTATCTATTTTTTCCCCCTACATTGTTGTCCCTTCTACATGTAAAATGCATAAATACGATGCCTAAAGGAAAGTGGAGCATGAAGTGGTATCTGCTGTCAGCCTGGCTGTTGGGCTGGAGCCTGCCCCACAACAAAGTCCCATCTCCTGTGTGACCAAGTGTCTATCAAGCAGAAATGTCACTGCTTCTAAAGAGGGAAATCATTGGGAGTGGTGGGGGTCCCAGTGATTTGATCACTTAGGAATTCTGAACCCACATGAATTGTACTCGGTGCGATGCAGTGTCCTGCAGAGAGCCAATGAATGAGCGGAGCACAGCAGAAACATAATAAACATAATACTCTGTATGTAATCTTAGTTTATGAGAGTCTGCATTTTGTGGGTGTAGGATTGTTGTGTTTTCAGTTTGTTTTGTTTTTGAGGAATGGCACTTCACAGACACTAGATCTGTGAAAAGAGCTGTGTTTTAATGGAAAGACGATGCCAAAAATGTTTCTAGATCCCTACAGAACTTTAGTTCACATGCAGGAATATGAGGGGTCGTGAACTAAGAGCTGTACCTGAGGCGTTGCATTTGGAAATCACTTTCATCTATATCTGAGTGTAAGTTTACCATTTTGACCAATACTTAAAGATGTTGGGAGTAAAACATACCTAAATGGTTGCCATGAGCTGTTTTTCTGTTGTGCAGTGCTGTTACATTAGGAAGCAGTTGAACACCTATGTCCATTTTTTTCTAAAGGAAAGCCTGTTTTGACACTCAAGTCATACTAAGGCTTTTAAAAATGTGACCCCAATATATGTGGGATCTGGTTTTTGGTCAAAAGTATAGAAGAAATGGTGAACAAAGAGCTTATCTTTTGATTAAATTAGTTTTATTTTGTTGCTGAAATACCATTGCCTTTAAAAATCAGTAAATTATTTTTATTTCATAAGGCATCTCCAGCATTCATTAATACTGCTTACAGGAAAGTATTAGTTGAGTTCCTGGCGATCTACAGGATAAAGTTTACGCTTTATTTTGCCACGCAGGTGTTCTCCATGCAGGTTAGCCATTGTTCAGTGACTACTGAGCCCTATCTTGTTAAAAAACCTCCTGCAGTAACAGCGGGATCCAGAAGTGCTCATGCTGAGCACCGCTCTTCTCCAGGTGCCAGTTCTGTGCAGTAGACTTCACAGGCATTAGGCAGCAGTGAATGGTTTGAGAATCCTAACAACCCATTGTTTTTAAGTTGCTTTTCATGCAAAATGGAACTTACTTTGGACTGTCCCACAGATGGTAGCACACAGGTGACATCACCAAAGTGGTATGGGATGTCAGTTTTCCTTTTATTTAGCAACATGAGCTGTCATCTGTGCTCAGTTCACCAGAGTTGGGGTTGAAAAAAAAAGAAAGAAACAAGCTTTGTCTGAAGCATTACAAATTCACCTAGACCTGAAAGTCAGGGGTCAAATTCCCTCCATTGTTGAATGTGAAGAAGTGTTCTGGAGCTTTGTGTGGGAGGCTGCAGAGGTGAAATCCATCCTTTTCTTCTCTCCTTTTACCTAAAGTCTAGGGTGCTAAGTTGCCACATGTGCTATTGTTTGCCCTTTTTTGTTTTCCCCTTGTATTGGTTTCCAGAAACACCAGGCTAGATTTTAGAGCTCAGCTATGTTTGGCAGTATGCATATGAATAGCAAAAATGAGTCTGGAGATTTTATTACATGTATCAATTTCTCCTCTTTCTCCTCCTTCTACCATATACCCCTATAGCTGTTTATCAAAGTGTACAACAGTTCTGCTGGCTCTTATTTGCTACTTCATAGAGCAAGTGGTAGTAGGGAGTCAGGAAGTCTATAGCATAATTACACAGGTGTTATAAACTTCATCCATGTGAACAAATGCCCTGAAAAGTTAAATGCCATTTAAATGCCATTTATTGTTCCACTTGCTATGTTGATTACTTAGTAGCTCCAAATCTTTAGGCTCTGCAGTTTCTTTCTTTTGAAGAAATGGTTAGGTTTTGCACACGTGCTTTCTCCTAGAGAATTGGCACCATACTTCGTGGTATGTATTTAGGACACATAAGTGAAACGTACCATGTAAGAAGTCTGTGTTTGAGTCCTGAAATGGCTTGTAGGGTAATAAATAATGGATGGATGCAACCAAAATATATTTATTTTTCAGTGGATATTGTAAGCATTCTCAATCCATCTGCTTTTTATTTTAGAAACCTAATTCTCTCCTGCCCATGTACAATTTTCAGGTACTAATTTGGAATGCATTCTTCTCCACATCCTTTGTCACACTCTAGAATCTTGAATTTAAGTTGTTTTTCTTTTTTCTTTTTCTTAGCCCACCCACATGGGTGCACCTGCTAAGGGTCTTCAAGGGTACTTCCTTTGCTCTGCAGGACTCAGGTTTTCTGTGAGTGTGTGTGCTGTGTCTCATCCATTCATCATTATTACATCCTAATGTAGGTCTCAGGTTTGCTAAATTATGTTAAATCACTTCCATATTGAAACACACGAATAATTTTAAGTCACCATGTGCTGGAAACAGCAGGTTCAGATTATTAGGGCTCTTAATTGCTTCTGTCTTTTTGTTTGAAAGCTTATGGTGGGTTACTGTAAATTACAAATTGGCAAATAGTATATACTAAAGGCTTCGCACTATAACCATGAGTTGCATATTTAAGACAGAGTGCACCTAGAAACTCTAGGCACAACATAAAGATATGAACTGCTCAAAAAGCAGTTCAATATAAATCATACCTGATGGAGCTGTAGTCAATATCCTTTGCAGAACCTCTGAGAGAAGTATTAATTATTGAAAATATTTGTGTAGCAGAAGGCTGTAATTTGTTAATGACTTTTTTTTTTAATGCATGCAAGGTGTCAGTGTGTCAGAAGGAAGTGAGAGCAGGGAAAAAAGAAAGGAAAGGATAAAAGCAAGCCAACTGTCTAAAGTCTGAGAACACTCACATCTTAGCTGCCAGTTTTTTAGATCAGTTTCTCTAATAGAACAGGCTGTTTGTGCAGAATACACAGTGTAAAACATGTGAAGGGAGAGAAATGAGATTGGTAGGTATGTGAAGTTGTATGTGTTGGAGAAAACATTCCAAGTGCTTGTGAATGGTGTTGATAGACTGGGCACAGAGACTGAGAAAGACGCTGTTTAAATAGCAGGAAGTAAGAATGATTTTGAGTGCTGTACTTTAATTACTGCCTTACCCTAGTCCCATCTGCACTTCCTCTGGCCTGTTCATTGAAAGGCCAGAACATTACAAACGCCTGAATGAACATCTTTTGGGAGGGCTGGAAAGGAAGGGGCAAGTATTAGGAGATGTCTCGGTGAAGCAGATGGATTGTGGGGGAAGAGGGTAATTGGAGGATGTAAGCTTCAGTGAACGGGAAGGACAGTCCTATCAGTAGTGATGAGGAGGAAACAAGCTGAGGATACGTGAGAAAAATTAGCTGATTTTGGTGATGCTATTGAGCGCTTTTGTTCTTAGAATGTGATGCCTTTAATTTTGTAGGAACTGATGTATTTCAAAGATGCAAAATATTAAAGTTGGTTTGGCTTAATATTTTTCACATCACTTTTGGTGGTGTTGCATTCTAGGGACCTTGGTACTCCTCTAGGAAATGTAAGGATGTGAATGCATGTTCAGAAGAAGAAAGCTGAAGGAATTAAACTTTGTCATTTTTTTTCCTCCATCTTTCCCCTTTCCAAGATTCCTTGGAACTCCTTCAAACAGCATTTCTCCTTGCACCAGTGCTTAGTCCTGCCTCTAGATTTTTGTGTTTAGAAGGCATTAGTGTTCTTAAGCTCCAAATAATTTCTCTCTTCCCTCTTCGTACTTGCTGCAGTCACTCCTAATTACTGTGTGTGCTCATGCAGGGCCTGTGCTAACAGAGCAAAGCAATGGCTGCTTCCTTGGGAAAGCAGATGGGGAGACCCTGATGGCTCCCCAAGCCTCAGAGAAACAGCAAGGGAAAGCTGAAGGAGAGACCAGAAGTTGAAGGTAGTGTTGAAGGCCAAAGAGGTGAGCAGACTGGCAGTTGGGATAATAATTCAGATAAGCACTTTCTGGTTTAGCTTTATCAGAGATCCACAGATAAGTGAAATGGGCAAAAATGTGGTATTTTCTGTGGCTTTATTCTCATCTGACTTTTTGAAGAGGAAGGGCTCTCATCCAGTCTTGTGACTCTCTTTTCTATGGCAGATGTTCCTCCCTGGCCAAAGGGCTACTCCCTCTTTTATTTCCTTTAGTTGTAAAGCAGGGAACCCAGTTCTTCCCTTGGTTCTTGATAGCAAACAACTAATCCAGCTCTGACTGTCTGCCATCTGCCAGCATCATCCCTAGACTCCCACTGACATTCACCATCTTGGCTTTAAAGTAAAAAAAAAATATAAAAAAAATCTGTCTGTATCTCCTTGATGGCGGATCTCTGCAATCTGGCCTTAGTTCCTCGCCTTGCTTAGATCTTCACAGGTGCCACATGGGTTAGTGATGCCTGCATTAATTCCACATAGCCATCTTTGCCCCTTATGCTGAAGGACAGATCATAAGGTTTTTTTAATGCATTTGGAATAATTGATAAATTTATAAGCACATGCTTAGTGTATTAATATATGTAAATTATACATGGAAACAAATAATCATTAGGAAAAAAAAGAACGATTGCAACCCTTAGAAGCTTGTAAATTGAATGTGTTCATCAAAGATGTCCTATTTGTGCAAATAATTTTAAATGTAAGCACGTGAACTGGATGTCTGTGCACACTTGTATCTCTTATATCCTTTATGAATTTTCCCCTTATTGTGTGCTTTGCCCATGTTGATGCAGGCTTCTGAATTCAGAGCTGTTAGTGAATTCTACTGTACATCTTACTTGAAGCTAACTAACAAGCAATGATTTCATATAATTAATTTTATAAATGTGGGGGAAAAGAAAGAATTTTATAAGGAAAACAGCCTTATATGTATATTTTCTTTATAAGAAGATATGTGCTGCTCTTCTCCAAACCATTTTCTATTATCCATACGCTACATTATGTTTTGTGATAGAACTGTAGAGCTCTAGTTTCACAGTTGAAAATTTATTTTCATATTTTTTCACCTCAAGGAAAGAGAAATAAAAGATATTTGAGAGATCAACCCCTGAAAGCAAAGGGATCCGGTGTAACACAAGAGGGCAGTCGTGTTATGTATTAAATTAAGCCTTTGAGTTACTCAGATGTGAATTAATAGCTAGATGACAAAATTTGCGTAGTTGGGTAGCGTAAGTACATTCTTCTATTTCAGCAGCGTTCACTGATGCTGTAAATAGAATATTTGATGCAATTTTAGGAAGGATTCATTTTTGTTTTTAAAAGATCAACAACAACAAAAAAATCTGTGTACATGATGGCAAACATTGTTCTTACAGGTTAAAAAATGTATGTGTATTTAAAAAGAAGTGTGTGTACCTATATATATACAAGATGATGTAGGTCATGGATGTGATAGATGACATCAGTACTCTCTCCACTTGCAATCTATAGGTATCTTAATCAAGGGTTAATATCTCCTCAGGGTTTGGGATGGGAAGTTATCTAAGCATAAAATATCTTTTAAAAACTTTGGATACTAAAGGTTTTAGTTGGAATGTGGAGATGGCTTTAAGACTCGATTCTATGTTAAGTGTGAAGTAGGAGATCTCTCCATATTTGTTTTGGATGGGAGATAAGATAGCATTCATAGAGTCAAAGAATCACAGAATGTCCTGGGTTGAAAAGGACCATAATGATCATCTAGTTTCAACCCCCCTGCCAACCACTAGACCAGGCTGCCTAGAGCCACATCCAGCCTTGCCCTGAATGCCTCCAGGGATGGGGCATCCACAACCTCCTTGGGCTACCTGTTCCAGTGTTGGAACACTGTTGGTCCACCCTCTGTGTGTAAAATTTCCTCGTAACATATAACCTAAACCTCCCCTGTCTTAGTTTAAAACCATTCCCCCTTGTCCTATCACTACGCGCTTTCATAAACAGTCTTTCCCCCTCCTGTTTGTAGTCTCTCTTCAAGTATTGGAAGGGAGGACTCGGCAAGGTCAAATCTAAAATGAGGCTGCTTGTTTCTCAGCCCTGGTCATCATGTCCCTAGAAAGGCCAATGGGATAGTGCTCAGTACTGTTGGTGAACACTCAGTAAAATCACCGTGTTCAGTGCTTGGTGGGAAGCAGTAAAATTCAAAAGGTGGCAGATGAATCAAAGTTTGTTGCAGATGTCGGTGTAGTGTTTCACATGAGTTACGGTCCTCTTCTGCTTTCTGTTTGAAAGACCAACTAGTTACATAAAACTGAACCTTCTGGATTTGCCTTGTAGGAAAGATTGCATGTGTACAGAGACCCAGAACTATAATTTAAAGAGTTTTTAATCCTTATGCATCATGAACAAGTCTTGCAGCGCAGCTCTCAAGCAAAGTCTTCCAAATAAGTTTCAAACATAGGTCTGTCTTTAAAGAGAATGCAGGGAGGAAAAATAAGTTAACAGCTCTGTATATTATCTAACTCTGTCATGCTCCAGAATGTGCTGATCATTGCTGTCACTTGGGATGTTGTATTTGTGATAGGTACTTTATTACAGCTTACAGCATTTTGTCATGTGTTTGGGGGGTTGAGTATTAGTTTCATTAACTAGGACCTGATTTTTCTGTCAGAAAAGAAAAAGGTAATTCTTATAATTTCTCCCTCATGACTTCCAGTATTTTAACCTCCTTATCTAGATAATACTAACAAAAAAAATAGTATGCGGAAGTTGCATGCACTGTCACATAAACCAACTTCTGTTTTTTTGCAAGGAAGCAAGGCCAATATGATCCTATTGTCCACATGTCATCAGTTGCCAATCCCTAGAGACCTTTTGAAAACATGGTTTAGCCATAGTTCAACTTCATAGGAGTAGAAAGTCTAAATGATGCTTAGTTTCATGAGATAGGCAATTTTGGAGGAGAGGAGGAAGAGATAAAGTACCCTATTGTTTCCTTCACTGAAGTGAAAACTTATAGTCTGCATTTGGCCTTACTGTTTGGCAAGGTACAATCTAGACAGTGACCACAAGAAACCAAGTTTTGTAAATTCTCCTGGGTAAAAACTATTTCTTCTTTATAGGGAGCATGAAACAATATCTGTGCTTGAAAATTGGAAAATGCCAGCTTTAATGAAACAGAGTCCAACAATACACGTGTGCACTGCACGAGCGATGACGTTTTTAGGGAAGACTGCAACAAATAGGCTGTTTTCTGAACTAAACTCGCTTTACAACAGTAGTTCTCTTGTTATAATAAGCCAATCAGCTGGCAGGTCAGGCTCAACGGATTAAAGTAAATGGGGTTACATCAGGGCAATGGCCAGTCACTGGTGGCGTTCCACAGTTCTCCATGTTAGGACCAGTTCTTTTTATTATTTTCATCAATGGCTTAAATAAGGGACTTGAAGGTGTAGTAAGTAAGTTTGCAGAGGATACTAAATTAGGAGGAGATGTTGATGTCCTCAAGGGTAGAGGCCTTGCAGAGAGATCTTGACAAATTAGAGGGCTGGGCAGTCACCAACCACATGATGTTTAACGTGAACTAAGTGCCAGATTCTGCACCTGGATCAGTGTGCCCTTCAATATTTGTACAGATTTGAATTTTTGGTGGTCCTATGTGGAGCAGGGATTGTGCGTCTCTTCCAACTCAACATATTGCATAATTCTAAGATAAGAATTGTGTAAGAGTCCATAACTGACCTTTCTCCAATACCTACTCCTCTAAACTGTTCCATCTTAACCTTATTTTTAATGCATTCGTGGGAGGGAAGACGCTGTCTTGTAGGGAGGTAAGCTACAGAGTATGATATTTTTGGTGTTGATTATTTAAAAGCATCCTAACGATGAACCCCAAATTTACAGCTGTTAGACTGACAGTAAGATCTAGAGACAGAGTTCTGCCTTTTGGAAGACGTTTGACACTTTCTAGTTCAAAATAGGGGAAGAAATTGTTGCTTTGTTGTTCTTCTATATAAAATCCAAAGAGCAGTTGCACCTGATTTGAGATGTCATTTTTTTTTTTTTTTACTATTTCTAAAAAAGATGTTTAGACAGAGAATTAAGTATTCAGTCATTACAAGACTTAGTTAAAAATGTTGATCAAGGGGAAGCCATGTACTTTCTTTATAGTTTTATTAATGAGTGTTTTGTTACTCAAATATCTAATGAAATACTGTAAAAGTGGGAAGAAAAGAAAAAAGAAAAGTCAGGACACTGCATGAAAATCATGTTCTGATCTCAAATATTATGTCAATTTGATACCAGTGCAATGTATGGGGCAATATATTTTCATTCTGTAGAATCATAGAATGGTTTGGGTTGGAAGGGACCTTTAAGACTATCTATAGTTCCACCCCCTGCTATAGGCATGGACACCTCCCACTACACCAGGTTGCTCAAAGCCCCATCCAGCCTGGCCTTGAATGCTTCCAGGGAGGAGGCATCCAGAACCTCACTGGGCAACCTGTTCCAATGTCTCACCACCCTCAGAGAAAAGGATTCCTTCCTCATATCTAGTCTGTTTTGCATACTGAAAGGTGACTGTGTACTTATGGCCCTTTCTATAGGATTATTAAATGATAAATTTTTCTAAAATGGAAAAAAAATGTTAAAGGTAGGCTTATCAGCTTGTCATGTGAGCTGGCAGATCTATGCATATATGTGGCCAGATCTGTTTGTCCCTTCTTTCAATGGAAAGGCAGTGTATATAATTTCATAAGCTGGAGAATTTAAGTAGTTAAATAAGAATACCTAAATAATTTCAGTAAAATAAAAGTTTTCAGTATCTGAGGGATGAAATTCAAAGTGGTAGCACGTATATTTTCAGAAGTTCTGTTTTAACATTGGGCACATGCTCATTTATAATCCTCATCAGACAATGCATTTGTTCTTTTCGACAGTTGAATAAGGGGAAAAGACATGTTGAAAAATGTGTTCCTGTCCTCTTTTTCTGTGTGTTTCTCTCTACATCTGTGCTGAGCAGAAACCCTCAGGGTATCCTGGATTGTATTTACCAGGAAGAAAGAATACCTGACTAGACTAGCATTGCTCCTCGTGATTAGGGTGTCATCAATTAACTTATATGACTCAAAAGTGAAGCTTGCCAGTCATTTTAAAGCTTTGGATAATGAAACTCAGGAAATTTGTTCCTACGGCAAGTTTCTTCAACCTTTGTTTAATATAGTATAAAATAACTTCCTTTAATTGTGGAAATGCACTGATGGCAGAAGGCAGGGGTGAACTGTAACACTTTAAACATTAGAAAACATCAGTCCATCCTATCTGACGGGTTAGAACTGGTTTCTAAACACATCCAATAGTAGACAAATAGCAGCAGTATAATAATTAAAGCTTAATCCATTAGTCATAAGCTATTAAAAGTAATTGTGACTATTGCAGCTTATGATTTGCTTTTCATATCTTTCAGAGTGAGATTTTTTTTTTTTTTTAGTCCTTAAAAAAAGAGAAATGACTCCATGCTTTTGAAGGCCTGGTAGGACAGCTTGACAGTTATGCAAGCAGCTGTCTGCAGAAATTCATTAAATGTCTGATTGCACACAGCCATGTCTGACCCCTGGTGCTCTCACTGAGCTTTGCCGCCCCCCCCAGCTACCTTCTTGTCTCTGGTTCATATTGCAGATATTCATTTACAGGGGTGCAGACTTTGCTGGTTCTCCTTACAGCAAAGTATGGCGTGATCCCTTTAACTTAAGTAGAGTTCACATTTTCCTGTGAAATACAAAAGGAATTCAGCCTCTAAATGCTGTGGCTTCGCAGAAGAATGAATGTGGTACTGTAGCTGTTTGTTACTGCTTTTCTGTTAAACTGTTTGAGGCTTTTTCTTAGATGATCTAAGAGAGCCCAAAAATGGGGACTTTTTTGGTCTCCAGTGTACCAGATTTTGCCTGTGAAAGTACCCAATGTTTCCCAATCTGCTATGCACCCCACTGTGTCAGCAAAGGATCCCCAAGCAATTCTAATGTTCAAATCAGGTGTAGCTGTTTAGTATTACAGGGGATGCTCAACATCTCAAATATTTGGAATTTGTGACCTTGTGACCTGTGTTCATTCTGCTCTGTTATGTTATTCCATCCATCTTCTTTATTAAGATTTTTAATTTTTAACAGCATAATTCTATTAAGTTTCCTTACGTAATGGAATTTCCTCTGGACCTCTAAAATGGTCCTCTCACCACACGTGTATTTTTTATTGCTGTGAGTTGATTTTACATGGTTTATAGCCAGAATTTGAAGATCGGTGTGGAACTCCTGGTTCCTGAATGACGGTGAACTGTTTGTTTTTGTTCTCCTCCCCTCTTATTGACACTGAGAGATAGCAGGGCTACATCACGTCAAGGCTGAAGCTACAAGACCTAGCAGGACAAGCCATAAGAGTGAGCCAGTGACTGTAAGATAGACTAGAGCTGCTAACTGCAGGAAATATTTTCTTAGACAAAGTATGGCGGAATCATGGAAGATAGCAATGCTGTATCAAGTTCTGTCAAAGCTGGGTCCTCATTTGCCATGTTGTCCTAAGGTCTCGGGAAGCTCTGCTTTCTGCTGCTTTTGCCCTAGTGTGTGCAGCAGTACTTTGTTGTTGCAACTAAATACTGGAAGATGCACATTATTACAGCATAGGGTATTGACCGTCTCACCCATCCCACAAAATGCCAGACTCAATCAATTGACTTGGTAATTAAGCCAAAGAGAGAATACACACCTCTCGAGACTAGCTCTCTTCTGAACATGTAGACCCCAATTTAGATAATTGAGTAAGCATCCACTTTGAGTACTCTCGGAGTCCTAATAGCTGCAATGGAGGTAACATTTTGTTTAACATGTGCCTGCGTGTGTTGCTGAATCAGATCCAGCTGAATCTTTGTAAAAAGATCAGGGATTAGAATTGAGATTCTGTGATTCTCTTGTTTGGACTGTGTCTGCCAACTATGAGCCAGGTTGAGTAATCATAGCATTGCCAGCTTTAGAGAGCTCATAAATTGTGAGTTAGGCCGTGCTGAATCACAAGACTTAAAGAAATATTGGCATCTGTTTTTAACCTTTTGTGTTCTTAGAAGTCAGGCTATGTGTGGTTTCAGGTCCTTCTGTAAAGACAGATATACGTTTAAAGGATTGAAGACATTCACATAAATTCTTGAATTAGAGCTCTTAAGTAGCGCAGCAAATAGCAGGAGACATTTAATATAAAGTGGCAGTGGTTGATAGCACAGTGTCTGAGGTGTATACTTTGAAGCTACTGTGGGAGAAAATGTGGGAAATGTAGGTGCCCTAATCATTGGTGCATTCATTTCTCCTGATGTACTCTATCAAGGGAAATGTACTCCATCTTCTAGATTTCTTTTCAACTAGTTTAACCAGTTCATACATTCTATACTGGCCCATTCACACCCATGGAGATATGTTGTCCAGAGTTGACCACCCACAGTTTGAAGGAAGTGAAGAAATATTGACAGTATTTTTTCTACCCGAGAAGACAGACATAGAAGCAGCTAACATACTGATTAGGTAACTACTGCAACCACCCTGAAGAGGATTTTAACACTGAAACAGGGTATGAACTGTGCATTGTTACTTCTGTAGTTTAAATAGACAGCTAATGGGGCTTGGAAGTTACTGTACTTTGCAAGTGAGAACTGCCATAGGAGTTCTGCTACTCTGATTATATATCTATCATTTTTGAAGCAATCTCCCAAGTTCTCGACGTTTATATTAGTTTTTTCTCAAACATCAGTCTCTTGATCTGCATATCATCTTTCTCACTCGGGCACACATACATCCTATGCCTTTGTTTACTTTCATCACCCACAGGGAGGAAACCAGCTTGCTGCTGGTTTTTGAGAGGAAACCTGTCTCTGGAAGAAAGGGTGGAAGAAGGTTCTGGTTTTGTGGAGGTTTCTCATCTCTGCACAAAACAGACTTAAGTATAGAGAAGACATTGAGGTGTAAGGGGAAAAAAAGGAAACATGCATTATTTTAATGAGTTAAATAACTTTTACTAAGTTTTTGTTTGTTTTTGTCTGCTTTCATTGGTATATATCCTCTAATATTAATTATAAGACTAGAATGTTTGTGAGCTTGGCCTATGAGAAATATGCTTATATCATCAGAGAACTGACAGCTTATTTACTGTCTGGGATACCTGGCTATAAAGGTCCCATTTTTACAATAGAGGAGGAGGAAGTATGCAACAGAAGTCAAGGAAAAAGCCAGCACCAAAGCTCTTTCACCTAGGGGAAGCTAGAGAGTATCTGAGCCCAAATGTTAGAACTGAAACATTAGCCTGCTGTATGTCAAGAGAGGAAGCTTCACCCCGACTGCATGGAAGGCTGTATGTGTGTGTGTGTGTGTGTGTATATATATATATAGATAGATAGATAGGTATGTTGCTCTGAAAATAATGCCTTTTATTTATTTTCATGGAAACTACAACAGATGAAATGAGCACAGTAACGCTGTTTGGTAGAGTCAATTCTCAGCTACAAAACACTACTTTTCAACACAGTCATCACCATTAGCTATGCAGTTTTGCTAGCAATGAATAAGAGCCTGCACTACTCACTGCCTCACTGTGTCCACATCGACTGGTTGGTCTCTGTAAATGTTCAGCAAGCATCAGTGAATGTCAGTGGGTGCCATTTTTTCCATATGGAGGAATTCAATTCCACACCTTTGCTTCATCTGCACTTCCATGTCACATGCAATTTTGTCAGACTGCCCCTCTGCTGCCATCTGTCACACGGCAACAGCATGTAATGGAATGTAGGTGGGAAGCCCCAGCCTCTACTGCCATACCACCAATATCCGCCTCTAATGTCGTGGGCCAGCCTAATAAAATAGGAGGCATTACTTTCAGAGCAGGTCTTTATAAATGTGTGCGTGTATTCATGTAGAAACTCATTAATTCAAGTGAGTGCTTCCCTTTTTCTACACCATTTATTCCTCTCTGCTTTTAAGCTGATTTGTGCTCCTTAATTGCTCTTTTACTTTTGGCAGCTGATGTATCTTTTGTGCGGGGAAACGTGATGCCATTTTCTATCTAATATAGGCCCTGTTTTGTAAGTTTGTTGACATTATGAGCAGGTTCTCTGCAGCCACCCATTCCCACCTCCTTCCACCAACGCTTTATATCTGTGACGCTTTCTGCCAGTATTAATTTTCTTTAGGAAATATACGTACCCAACGCAGTTATCCTTTCTTTCTACTCAGGTATAAGCAACGCAAGATGTTGTCTAAGGTTGTGACTCATTTATTGACGGTTTCTGTTGAACATCTACGCGACTGTGTGTACTCTCACAACCGCGTGCTCTCAGTCCTCCTTAGCAGGAAGCACAACGTATCTGAGGGAGCCCAAGCAAAAGCAATGGAGTGTTTGCTCCGAAGGTACACAGGGCGGGCAGGTGGCGCCTTTCCCGCCAAAATCCGGAGGTTTGCTCTGCATTCCGGTGCTGTGCAGGGGGTTTGTCGGCCCAGCGCAGACACATGTTCAGTCTAGCAGCTCCTCTTTCAGCCAGTGTTTGAGCAGCGGTTAAAAGAAGATGCACTCATGTGGAAAATCCTGGCAGCAGGCACTGCGGATTGTGTTACAGCAGCTGTCCTCAATGGGGAAGCAATGATGTTTACAGTGTGTGTTTTTCCATGGAATTTTGTTTGTCTGCTGCACATACACAACACGGGCTATTCTTCTCCGTGGTACGTTTTTGGGTACTTTACATACGCAGCATTTTCTGCCACAGTGTTTGTCTATTAGATGTGAGCGCAGACGTAAGGCAGTCTCTGCTTTGAAAACATTCGCAATTAAAAGTCTGCTGTGTGGTAATTCAGGTTAATCAGCATCTCTGAAACCAGAAATAACTGGGCTGAAAAGCCTTGCTGATCTGAAATACGCAGTCGTGCTTCAGCGTATTTGTTGGCAAATGGGGAAGAATGAGAGAGTTTGTTAAAAAGCAACCTATTTGTAAGCACCAAAAGTTATTGCAGTCTTTTTGAAAGCTTGAAGGAGGTGTTGTGAACTGAATTGCAGAGGCTTTAACTCACAGTAACAGCACTGAATGTCTCATTATATGCCAAAAAACCCTTTTTTTTTTGTATTGTTTTTTCCACCAAATTGGTGTGATGTGGTTCATAGCTGTTTTTAGAGGGGTTGTCATTTTAGCACATAGGCTATAATTGGCACAAGTAAACAGTGGTGATGTCATTCCTTCTCCCTCAGTCATTCTTTCATTTATTTTCCAGGGAGGAATCTTTTCCTTACTTTATTTTTCACTTGCTGAAGTCATACCAGTGAAATTCAGTGGGTTTTGCATTGTTTTCCATAGCTCTAATTCAGCAAAATGCTTCAACATACTTTACTCTATGCGGATGTTAGGAAGCTGTTGGATTGGATGGGATTTAAGCCTGAGCTTAAGTCCTGTTTAGAGTGTCAAGTAATTTGTAGCTTATGGACAAGCAAACGCTGCTTTTTGGTTTGTTTTGTTGTTGTTTGTTTTTCCTGGATTCATGCCTGTAAAAAACTGGATGTGAATTAAATCAAAAGCAAATTCCACATCCGTGCAATATCCCTGGATCCTTCCAAAATCTGCCTGTCCTGACAGCATTGTTGTGCAATGCAGCGAGGTGTGAGGAAAGAGAACCTCCAGGCAAGCAGCTCCTCACTCTTTTAGATAACTGTGAATAAAGAGGAGCAGCACAGAGCCTGTATGAAATTCAGTGGTCAGCCAGAACCCTGCATATTCAAGCTGAATACATTTTTCTCTTGTCTCAACAAATGTATGCCATGGAGATGGATCGCTTGGTGTTTTGCTGTTGTGATAGGATATTGATGGAGAGCTGTAATGAAGTACTCTAGCCACATTTTGGGAATGTTACGCCCTGAAAAAAATGTACAGAATAAAGATTTAAGTAGCATTTGGATATGCAGGTGCAGTATTTAGACATGTGATTGTCTTAGATTTCCATAAAGGGGGAATGTTTTGTGTAGAGCTCAGCTGGCCTCTAGAGATGCACAAAATCATGCCCTGAAGCTTCCAGTCCAGTGTAATTAATGGATATTAGAGGAAAAAGAGGAAAAAAAAAAAACACCCAAATGGGATACAGAATTTGTGAAATAGTCTGCTTTTGCTTTTTCTAAAGTCAGTGTTCATTACTGTGACTTCTTAACATGTGCTGAGGTAGTTTGTAGAAGCAATCCCCATGCTCCTCAGTGAGATGGTCTCTACCTGTACCACCGGGAGCCTGAGTTTCTGATATTTCCTAACTCCTGTCTTTCTATACTACATAAGGAAACTCCAGCTTTTAATTGCACCAGATTTTCAATTGAAAAACTGCAAGTGTAGCAATGTCAACCTCCTCGTCTTGTCCAAACTTCTATCAACAACACAGACGTCAGCAAAGCGTTTTCAATTCTGCATGGTTGCAGCCCGAAACAGCATGAAAGGTGGAAGGTGAGCAAGACTACAGTTCAGACAGTCTTCCTTAAGCATCAAAATATCTTATTTCTATTAGTACCTCACACAGTCAAGCCGTCATAGTTGGTTTCAGCCAAGTCGTCTTTCTCTTTGATCTCTGTGCTGCCTGCTATTATAAGATACTGAATGATCACCTCCTCCCTCAGGCTGTCTTAGGAGTTTACAGATGCAGACTTTCAAATCAAACAGTTTATGTTCAGCTGGTTTCCACTTACTCCCTACTGTTGCAAACCAGCCAAAGCAAAGTTCACAAAAGAGAAAAACAGTAGTGCAAAACACTTCATAAATTATCACCCATTTCCCTTTCAAATCTTTCCTGAAGTGCAGTTCTGTTATTTACTCTTCAATATGAATCCATGATGAAAGCAAATCCATTTTGCAACTTGCATGTCAAGTGGGGCATTTTCATCTTGGCACCACTAGCAGTAGCAGTTGCTTATATAGAATTCATGATAAATAATTGGTATAGTTATACTTTCTGTTTACATTTTTGTTTGTGAGCATATGTAGGTGTACCTTGTGCCATCAACTCTGGCTGAAATGCTAACTCAGAAATAGCTCACAATTTCACTGTGTGTGAAATCAGACCTCAATGGATTTGCATATCAAAATTTTTACTAAATTACTCCCCCATTGTTTTTTTTCTTCCTTGCTTAGCTGTAATTATTATTAAGGTTGTAACCACAGAGGCCTCTTTTATGAAGTGCAGATCCACATTGCTGTCAGTTTTCATCGCACTTCTTGAATACGTTGCAACCTTGAAAATAATTGTACCATAAATAGTGCAACTGCAATTTGAGAGTTTGGTAACAAAACATAAGAATGTTTTAATTTTTCTTAATTTATTTTATTTATTCCGGAGGGAAAAGTTCCTGCCTTTATCCATTTATTTTTTTTGTTGGGAATTTGAGAGAGGCTAAAATAGTAGCTTGCAACATTTTTGATTTCCCAAATGTCTTTGGCGCTTCTCAATGTTGCTGCTAACCTTCTATCTTCAAGGTTTTGTGAATGTAGGCAACCGTCAGGGAAGCTGCATAATTCGGCAGTGAAGTCATGCTTCATTCATTGACCATTATCTATTATGCAGTTATTTTTGCAGTTCCTGAAGATGATAATCCTGATGTTAAACGTTGTTGGGAGGTTAGGAGTAGTGGAGCGGGGAATGAGGTGATCTGAATTACATGCTGGAGCGAAATCTGTTAGAAGTATTGCATTAAACACAGCCTCCCTTTTAAAAAGAATAATAAAATTGGAAAAAAAAAAAAACCCACAACCTTTTAAGTAATCCACTTTTACTAATTCATTCTGAAAAAATGTGTGAAAATAACTTGGAGTTCCTTTTGGTTTCCTCCTCACTGGTGGACATATTTCTGACTCGTTTCTTTGTTTCCTCCTCTCCTCAACTTCTCTTATTCTGGTTCATTTGTGCAATTTAGTTAGAAGATGCTGGAGAAATTCAGAGCACTAGGTGTGCCCGTGGCTGCTACGTGCTTCCCACTCTGCTCTTCTCTCTCTCGGCAGCATAAGCTGTGTATTCTTGCCCTTGAACTCTTCGGAGCTGGCAGAGAGGGACTGCAGCAGTGACAACCTGTACTGTGGCTCCGAGAAGGTGACAAATGGCAACTGGAGACGAGTTTGGGAGCAACTGCGTTTATTTTTGCTTGTAACATAATCTGCCTCCTCTTCTCTCCTTCCCATCATGTTTTGAACAGACCACTCAGGGAAGGGCAGAAGAAAGAAGTTGGGCTGATGTTTGTTTACTTTGCTTTAAGTTCAGCAGCAGCAACGGCCCCAGCAGACTGGGCACCTCTGGGAGCTCAGAGCTGCACGCAGCAATGTGTATGTGACATACGGCATGAAAATGGCTACAGCAGTGCAGGCAACGTTTAAATCCATATTCAAGTGATAGCATTCCTTTGTTGTGAGATAGGAGGTGGGTAGTTCCTGGCTTCACTGAAGTCAGCGGGGGGTTGCCAGAAACTTGAGCAGGCCTTAGACTTTTATCCGCAGTTTTCAGCGCTATTTCGTTTCCAGGATTTGACCTGAACTGTAACCTTATGAGCCAGGGACTGTCCTTATTTGCCACTTTGTACAGCACACGGGTGGCATAATCAAACCTCAGTGCTTGTTTGAGGGTCTTAAACATTGCCACAGTGGAAACGGTGGTAATTGAAACAGGATCGGTGTGCTCTTGATTATGGTTTTCCAACTGACCCAAAAGCAGTGTGTTAAGAATAACTTCGGTGCTGGTGCTGGGATTAAAACTGAACGTAGAAGAAAACGGCACAGCAGCTGCCATGAGATAATGGACTATGCTGCAAGAAGGGAGGGGGATGTTAGCAGGCTAAGAGGGCAGGTAAGCATGATGGATGTGTTTGTCAGAAACCAGCCTGCAGAAAGTTGGATATAAAGATACAGGCCAAAATGAAAAACTTCATGTACTCTCCTTAGGAACATTAGAAACTTGTAACAGATCCAGTTTTCTGATCAGTACTTGGCACGGTGTGATTCCACTCAAGGCAAACACACTTCAGGAGTGTTTGGAAGCATCAGAGCAGAGCAGTTCAAAGACACGAGTCGTTGTGCAACAACGCATTAATAAAGCAAGCACTTTGGGGAATGTGCATGAACTAAGAAACAAAACATTGATTTTATTCTTAGTAACCCTTCAGATAAGTTGTGACAAAACTGTCATGCCAATTTTTAGCAGTCATAGTTTCATTTGTGCTCACGGTACCTAATAGCATTTGAAACTGATAGGTTTAAGTTCATAGCAATGTTGGTGTGGCTTTTTTTAAGATTCTTTACAGTAGAGACTTGTTAAATGATACATGCCTACTAGTTGTAAACAAAATTACATTAAAAGCTTCCATTGTAGTATTGACCATGCACTTAGTGTTCCTTGAGGTTGATAAGCATTGCAAAGCTTTCTAGCAGTTGATAATAAGGATATAAAATCAAACTCTAATTGAAGCAATTTAACGTGGCTATCTATTTTGAATGTGTGCAAATGATGATCAAAATAGCGATGAAAAGGAACTTTTTTAGCATTTCATTTAAAATCTCAATTCAGCAAAAATTGTGATTTTAAGGAATAAACTTTTAAGAGCAATTTGAAACTTTCTGCAATGACTATGAATGCTTTGGGATAAGAAAGTCTTGGCTACTTTAAGGAGAATACATACTTGCTTTTGCTATCCGTTCGTGTACTGCTAATGGAAAATTTTACAAAGATGATGGCAGTAGAATGAAAAATGAGAAGGAGCTGGCAGCAAAGTCAAAAGCTATCCTGGACTATTTTGCTGTGTGCCTTGATGAACAATGTTTGATGTTTATGGTTTGTTTTGTAGTAGAATAGTGTTTTGTGGCCTCAGGCAACAAAACAGAGAACTCTGCCTGAGCTGTTTTACTATTTCTTCCGCTTTCCTTGGAGTACGAAGGAATTGTTGAGTCACCTATCTCCTCCAGAGTCAGACTTTCTACACCTACAACAGCTTTTCAAAGCAATATCCTCTAGTTAAATAAGAATGGATGTTAGTTTGAAGAAACTATTTCTATGAGAAGGTTTCCTCTGTGGTATTTTTACATACTTTTTTCTTGTGTTTACCACCTTTGTGCAATCTTGGTGAATTTCTGAAGTGGAATGTGCAAGAATATGTTTAAAGTTAAGCGTATTACAAGTCATACTCTTAATGATCAAACAACTTAAGCATCTGCTTAAATGTAATTAAAGTTAATGGGATTGCTTATACGCTTAGAATTAAGCACATTCTTGAGTATTATTATGAACAGGGACTTTCTCCCCTTAATACTGGTGTGTTAGTCTTTCCTATAAGCGGAATGCAATAAAGGATTGGTTGTTGCTACAAATGTCTCATAATAACCGTGGTTGACCATTTTGCTTGAAGATGGATGAACAGTATGCACCTGGCTTAGTAGAGGTTAAACATGATATAATTGCAAAGGAGAAATCAGCTAACTTGGGATTTTGAATTTTTTTCCCCCAGTTTCATGTAATGATAAAAATCCAGATTTACTTCAAATGCTGCCTTTCAGTCAACCAAAACATGTCAGCAATGCTTGTGAAATAATTAACTTCTGATGGTTATTCTAAGCTAGCGCACTGCCAGTTTGCAGTCTGAGCAGTTGAGAAATAGAGCACTGACCATTGAATTGAAGACAAACAAATCAAAGCCGCTTTTCCTGTCACACATATTTGTGTTAATCCTACTACAAGAGACCAAGCAGGGACACAGTAGGCGTTAGGAATTGTTGAGAAGTTCAAAGTGTGCGTGCTCTGTAGGATGCAGTGACTCCAGGGTGCACTGCTTTGAAAGGGTGATGTTGCAGCCCTGCAGAAGGGCTCTGTTCCTTTTGGTTCTGTTAAAAGGTGCTGTTTTATTTAGTTGGAAAAAGACTGAGGAAAGTTGACGGGGAAGCCTGATAGCCAGTGTATGTGGGGGGTCCTGAATATTTTATTTTTACATGTTCTACTGCAATTGCATTATGAACTATTCACACTTTATAGAAGAAAACCATTTAGGTTATCTTGCCTAATTCTCTTGCTGGTGCAGGATTGTGTCCTGCTGTATTTTCTCTGTGGTTTTAGACTGTTTTTATCACTCAAATGACAGTGTGTTTACTACAAGACTGTTTCATAATCTAATGCATTTTACCATTAGGAAGCTTTCTGCTGCTCTGTAAACTGAACTTTACTGCTTGAATTCAGAACACAGCATCTCTATGCCACAAATCTCCATGAATTTAAACTAAGCACTTCCCATTGCTGTCCTCAGCTGTATACACTACTCCAGGTACCTCTAAACACTGTAATTTTGTTATTAAAGAAACAATGCTACTGCATAGAATTCTTCATAGTGAAAACAGCTGAATGTTCATCAGCCTGGTCTTTCTTCATTGTAGCTGTGTAAAAGCTGTTTATATCAGCAGCTGTATTTTAATCACACATTGGACTGTTTAGTTTCGAGCCAGATATTCAAGCAGAATTGCAGCCCCTTTGCAATAGCCTGGTAACTTAAAACAGCTGAATAACAGTGACAGGTGTCTTCCCAGCGTAGGGAGAGATCTACATAGGCTCTGTGGGATCTCTGACCTGTAGGTGTGGAACAAGTGTGGAAACAAGGGATAAAACAAACAATTTAAGCAGGAGCAGTCTGCTGTTGCTACTGTTGTCAACCTCTTCCAGCAGATATCCTCAAACCATTGCTACCTTGCTGCATCTAGCACACATGTGGACGGAGATGTGGACAAAGAGATGAAAGTACAGTTCCCCAGCTGTGACCAGTTCAACCTGAGCTGCAGGAGAACGGGACATGATTCTGTGAGGTCTGACTGATCTCTAAGACATGGATCTGAAGTGGTAGACACAAAGGTGGGATTCACAGTGTTTGTATTAGTCCTTGTTAATGATTATTACTTGCCTGTGCAAGTTGGTGGGAGTATGGCTGGCACTGCTTTGGAAACTCAGCTTTTGGAGGTACCTCATTGTGTTATGTACCATGACTATGAGTAGATAAAGGTTTCTACAGTTGTAGTTCATTGCTAGGAGAATGCCTTCAAACCACTGAGGTCTTATGAAAGCACATTTTAGGCCTAACTTCGTGGTGGATAGCCTTTTTTAAACCTATACCTATGCCTAATACAGACTCAGCATTGCATTTTCTTGATACAGAAGGGAGAAGGTGACTGGTATGGAGTCAGAAAGAGAGAATTAGGGGCTGCTAAGAGCCATAGGGATGGAAGCCTAATGTAGTAGTGCCTCACTGCTGCCTCCCTTCTAAGTACTGGCTGAAATGTCCCATTCTAATTAGAAGCTTCCTGGCAGCTGTGGATAACCTTCAAGGTTACAGTGCCTCATTTTTATTACCCTTGGCTCTCTGCTCTGTTATAAACAACACATCTTGCTACAAAATGAAAAGCTTTGTCTTCCAAAATGAGACTTATAAAAAGTTTACGCTCTGTATTCTGAAATGTCTTTGGCTGAACCTTTTGCTTTCCTTTTTACTCTGTGTTTATCCAATAGTGTTTGTGAAACCATTGTGCTTTGGTTTAATTTGACTTTGGAAGAGCTAGTTTATACCCAGACCTTACTTACATTATCTTCAGATGGAAAAAAGTTCAGAAATCTTTGTACAACTGATCTATCAGTAGAACGTTGTTGTGGTACTGCTGCTGGATACTACATCTGAGGCATTAGAACTAATAGCAGTGAAGCTCTGTTGTTTGCAGTTAAATCCAGTCCATATAGTGAAGGGGCTGTGGACCTTGCCTTTTCAAGGTGGCATTTGTTATAGCTGTCTCTGAAAGTGCTGCTATAGTAAAGCATCTTTAAGCAATTTTATAATAAAACCCTTGTTTTCATACCTTTTTGGCTTGACCGTAGAAATTTGCCCTTGGCAAGAACTTTGCACACAAAGTCTGCTATCAACATAGGAGTCTAAGTTATGTATTCATTATCTTCTGCTTCTTAAATCTAATTTATTTTAATTAGAGATGGGCTTGTGCCCATCAGAAATCAGATCCAAATCTTAAACTCTCCTCCTCCCCCAGGTTTAGATGATGTATAGACTTGACACTTATTTTTGGGCCAACCTTTTGTTTAAATTGAGCTGGCAGCAGTTAAGCAGTGCAGATAGTGTCAGGTTGTTCCTATGCTCCAATGACTCAAGTTTCCTTTTACTATTTTCTTTCAAAGAACAACATTTTTGTAGGCAGTATCCTTCCTTGAATTTAGAATGATGTATTCCGAAATCCTCAATTTATTTTTGAACAAAGTATTTTGGAAAAAATTCAAATGGCTTCTAGGTTTTGCTCTATTTGGAAGAGAATAAAAAGCTGGAAGGCTGACGTCACAGCCTAGATTGCCTTCCTGGAAAAACACCAATCTGAGCTGATCACGTTAATGGCTCCCTAGCTCCTGGGTCTGGGTAATGGTTTTTAGCTCTAGGTATCTCAAGTCAATTCTGAAGAGCAAACACTTTTCCAGGGCATGTGAGTAATCCAGAAACTTGTGCCTTATAAAACTGGTGCTGCAACCTCCCACCATAATTGGTGTGTATTCCTGTCAGGCATCCTCTGGCTGTCAGGAATTCTAAATCTCCATCTTTAGTTCAGA
Organism: Gallus gallus; assembly: GCF_016699485.2. NCBI lineage: Eukaryota > Metazoa > Chordata > Aves > Galliformes > Phasianidae > Gallus > Gallus gallus. The sequence goes on along the minus strand of NC_052536.1, from coordinate 13,024,497 downwards.
TTATTTTTGAAATGAAGATAGTTTGAAGAAAGAAATTCTTACTTGGACTGTGCTGGTGCTAAGATTTGTATTTGTGCGCTTGTTCCTGCCATCGTTTTCTATCAGCACAAATACTGCTGGACTCTGTACAAGACAAAGAGAGATGAAAATTACTAGAGTATCATACATTGAATATCTTAAATCTGTCATTACTGCATAATTGTTTAACTGATATATAAAGAACAGTTTCCCATAAATGTCCAGCTCTGCTCTGCCTTTAGGTCATCGCAGTTGGTTGCTGTGGTACATGGCTGGCCTTTCATGCAGATACGTATTTCGATGTGACCAAGCACTTGAGAGAGGGGAAATTTGAAGAAATGTAAGAGCCTACTTTTCCAGAATGATTCAGGGAAAAAAAGGAAGAATTACAAGTGCACACAGAGCCAAGTGTCTTCTAAATATTCTGAGCTCGTGTTGTTTTATTCCTGAAGGGCTTTAGCTTTGTTTTGCAAAATTAAGTGATCAATTACTCTGATAATCAGTGTTTAACATCAAAGTTACATTCCAAAACTATTTGTTCATGCATAATACCAGCTCGGTATCTTGTCACGTGTTCTCTTTAATGCATACTCGGTCCTTTCACACTAGATATATCAGGGTTATCAACACATCATATGGGAAAATACTTGAGGTGCAGTGTATTACCAGTGTAAGGGACACATGCATTACCAGCAAGAGCAGGGATAAGCAGTTACTGCTCAGGCTATGCAGGATGCTCCATTATGATGGACTTGCAGGGACTCCCTGTGAGGAGCAGTTGTTCCCCACTTGTGAACCTATCTCAAAGTTTTTTGTTCTATTGAGGATCCAAAGTATGTGATATCTCATGATTTTGGATCACATGAGAATTTCAGTATGTGGCTTAGAAGGCCAGGAAGATGCACATCTTTGAAGCATAAGCATCTAAGCGTAATTAATTTGAGAACTGCAAAGTCTGACCCGTCGTTTGTGTGTCTTTCTACTGTCATGTATTATCCAGCTGGCAGAGGGTCAGTCAAAAATATTGTTAAAATTTACTTTCAGATGATAATTAGAAAAATAACAGAAAACATGTAATAGCTATATTAGAGGAAAACAAATCTTTGTTATATCATGCTGACAAAATCCAGACCTCTTCATTTAAAGATGGGGAAATAATCCAAATTTAAATGAACTTGGAAAAAAAAAATGCATGTGGGAGGATCAAAAAAGCCAGTAATACTGTGTTTGTAAAACACACTTGTGACATAAAATAGTCAATTGTCAAATGTGTTATTTTTGGAATATTACATAGCTTGAAGTGGTTAATTACTTATTATTCTTGCCCTTGCTTCAACAATATGTGGTCAGGTTTGTGAGTGCCATTTTGTTTGCACTGTGCTCTACTCACAGCCTTAGCCAGTATATATTTTCACGCGTACTGCAAGCAGCTTTTCTCCTGGGGCTATAAATCAGGTTATTTCCTTGACATTTTTTGGTATTAATAGCTGCGAGATGTACAATTGCAACCAGTTTGTTCATGTGTTTGAGGTTATGTAACAGTTTCTGTTGGTTCACCAGGTGTTTAAGTGGTGTCTAGGTGAGTTTACACTGTGGGCCAAGAACTCCTTGAGTTCTAATTCACAGGCGAGTGCTCTTCATTGACAATTGGAGAGGAGAGGTTTGACAGTACTTGCATTGACTTTAACTTTACGGAGATGTGCTCTGTCAGCACCACGCCCGGTGATCTGCTTGGACTTATGGGTACTTCTAGTGATGAAGTCAGAGCTCTCAGCAAACTTATTTTGCTCTACTGTTGCTCATTTGGATACGAATTTAGCCTATCATCAATGCAGTAGGCACGGCTCCCTTACAGTAGGTATCTTTAAAGTAAATTTAGATCAAGATGTGGATCATTAGCTCTCCTGTCAAATGGCATTCGCATTGAGTATTGTGTGCTCTTGTAGGACTGTAGTAGAATTTCCATTACACGTCTAATCATTTGTTTTTGTTGTTTTTTTTTAATAAACTAATAAAAGTAAAAATAAATTCCTTATATGAAAAGGTAACTAAAAGAGCAAATTATCTTAGAAAAGTTGCCACCATTAATTGATACATTTCACATAACATATACACCTAGGAATCAAAGCATTTTTTTGAAGAAAATAGAAGGTAGATGGGAGAAAATAGATGTAGTGAAGGAGAGCTGTCCTTATGACAAAGAAAACAAAGCAATAACATGCATATTCGCCAGGCTTAGTAACAAATGCTAATTGTGACATGTTCATGATAAAATATTCCATAAAGTACCTACATACTTGAACTTGTGTGAGTTTCTGTGAAGGTGATGGATGACTCAAACTGTATACACTAAATAATAAAAAACAGTGCCTATATGATCAAAGACGACCGGTCTTGAATTTAATATTAAGGGTGGTTTTGTACTACCTGTTCATGTCGCTCATCTTGTTGTAACAGAATAAGTATTGCTTGATTATTTCGGGATTCCTCACCCCCCAGACTACAAGAGCATGTATTTTTCTCTCTGCTTTCAAAAATTAATATCAAGTGCATTTGGTCTTGTGTGTCTGATTTATACATGCATATCTATTAGCTTAGTTCCATCTCCCTGTGTGCAAGGAATCAACATTTTTATTTGTACTAAAATAAATAGAGACTTTTGGGTCTCAATTAGATTTAGTAATAAGTTGACTTAGAACTGTAGTGTAAAGCATCTCCATTACCAAGATATCTGTGCTTTTGTCAAAAACAGCTGTTCACTAGCTCTCTCCAGACTGGCTTTCATATTGTGAACATGGAGTGAATGTCCGTTTTAAATTATTGAGAAAGGAATCAAAGAAAAAGAAATTACACTCTGCAAATGTCTTTCCTTCAAATGCAACTGCATTGCAAGGAACAGCTTCTTAAGCAGTGCTTTTATAATAATTGCTCCAAAATGCTGACAGAGGCCTCAGTGAGTTTTAAGGCTGCTGTGAGCCTGAAGTTAGCAATACCGGGCCTTTGTTTTGCATAAATAAATAAATCTGTATTGTATGTTCAGTGTACCTCCTCCAGATTGTAACTAGATACAGTTTGTGTTGTTTTTACTTCTCAGACAGCTGTTCTTGGTGTACAGCCAAACAGTACAATCTCATGTTGCCTACGTGTTTGACAGAGAAGGGGCTCATGTTAAGCAATGTTCACTCCACTCACACAAACACATTTTTGGCAGTAGCTTATTTTACTGTACCTGAATGTCATATATATCTCTATCTGTCTTTTTTCATTTTTTAATTATTTTCTTTGTTTGAGGACACGAGTTCATGATGGTGACTAGCAAAAACAGACTTAAATGGGGTACTTTTAGGTTTGTTGCAAGGTTTCTCTGTTTTGCTGTGTTGCATATAACCCCTGCTCCCTGTTAAGTGAAAGCTGCTAAATCATATATTGAAGTGGTAGGAATGATGATGGTGAACTACTCACCCGTATCCTATCAAAGTGATTTCCCTTGCTGCTTGTTGGCACTGGATTCGAGTTAAAAATCCTGGAAGGAATGCATAAATGAACTTCTCAGAATAATATCTTCACTGGCACAAGTTTATTCAGCGTTTCCCAGTGAAAGACCATAAAATTAATTACAATTACTATAATTCTCATAGTAATGAATTTTCATTCAACCAAACACAGAAATTGCCCTCTGTTATACTTTTTTCTTTTTTTTTTTCTTTTTCATAAAAAATAGGCCAGCTAAACGCCACTGAGAGTATTTTTATCCCCAAGGTCTATATTAATCCTTTCTTGCTGAAAGACGTATTTCTGAAATATTTATCATAAACCTGCCATGCTGTTGTCACATTGTTCCTTTCCTGGAATGATCTGTTCTGGGACTTTTGCCAGCATTGTTCCTTCCATTCAGCTAGGAAATTTGCTGAGAAGTGTCTGGTGCTCTGATGAATAACATGACACTTGTTCATCAGCCTGGCTGGTGATTCACAATCCAAATGTTGATGCCAGGCAAAGCAGGAGTAGCCAGTGTGTGGCCTGTCAGTTTCACTAACGTTTTATTTGCAATTATAATTTAAATTGCAGCTTTACATAAGGAATTCAGGCAGCTTTATCTCTTTACATCAGATCTTTGAAATACTAAGTTTGTGTTACTTAGTAGGTTCTGCAAATAATTAGTAAAAATTAAATGAGTCTGAGGCTTTGATTTATAGCTCCTCAATCATGAAGCGTTATAGCACTACTACTTGTTCTGTGTTCATGCAACAGAATAATTGAGAAACGTTTGTATGTATTGACTGCAGGTCTCGAATCTTCTGAACTTTTGCAGTACATTCAAAATGTGTGTCAGAACACCTTACTGCTCAGAGGAGAGCTGCTATTCTGAGGGTTTTCATCTACAGTATGAAATATTTGCTTCAGTTGCTAAGCTGATAACAATGTCCCTGAAGGGGGATCTGTGTGTAGTGAAAAACAAAGAAATCACTCTATGGATTTTCTTTTCCATATCATATAATAGAATGGTTTGGGTTGGAAGGGACCTTTAAGACCATCTAGTTCCAACCCCCTGCAATAGGCAGGGACACATCCCACTAGACCAGGTTGCTGTGCAATTTTAATTGGAGATTTTTCTTAAATGAAAACTGGCATGAATGCATTGCTTCTGTATCTGTTAGTTCATTCAAAATGCATTTATCTGTTAGCTCTGAGTATTCTGGAGAATAGTTTGATAATGCAATTCCCTTATGAAAGCACGTAAACAATGAGAAGTGTTTCCATTTCAGGCCTGTGAAGTATTATCTGGTCAAACTTTATTTTGGGCTGGAATACATCATTTTTAAGCTTCTTGGAGCAAAGTCTGACAGCTATTCAGACATTAGGTGAATGTTGGAAGGTTTTCAAATACATGCTGAAATCTACCTGCAACAGGTTTGATAGACTGTCTTAAGAAATGGTGATACTGTTTTTCTATCAAAAAAAAATTATTTCACTTGTTTAACTTGACTATTGTAATCTTGCTTAAATACAGATGCCTATAACGGTAAATAAGCCCTAAGTATGTCAGCATACAATGCAAATAATGAGGAAAACTAAGAATTAATTCAACCCTTAGGTCATGAGACCACTGAAGGTGTTATCAAGGTGCAGTTACTTGTTTAGAGACCTCGGACATTCCTGGATGAGGCTACTGCACTCCTGATATTCAAAGCAGAATACAACATATCTACTAAGGGACAGAATATGCTTTTTTTCAGCAGTAGCTGCGTGCAAGAGGCTCCAAACCTCTAGATTAAGACCATAAATCTCAATCTAGACCTCCTTCCATCACAGAGATCCTGGCCTCTTTGGTCTTGTTGTGCCCTTGTACAGCCCCAGAATTATCCCCTTTCCTTTCATCCCGCTTACCACAAAGTTATTTATTCCCTCATTCCTCATCAAATCACACTGGTACCTCTACTCTGTCAGACCCTCAGGCTACTAATCTGCTGAAGCCACAGCTTTTGAAACGTCCTCTATCACAGGCTCCTCACAAAAGTTGATTGCAGTTAACTTCACCTGGTTTTTTGTTCCTGTAGCACTAAATTCTAGACCCAGTGCTCAAATTCCCTATTTCTCTTCTCTGCCTGAGCCTCCCCCTTTGCAAATCCATGCAATACTGGGATCCTGCTCCTGATTCTGTCTGGTACTCCAGAGGTTGGAATGAGGCACCTCTACTGAAATCCGTGGGTATGCAGTAGCAGTGCTCCTGACACTGGCTTGGGAAAGGGTAAGGACCCTCCAGAGCATCCTTTATCCTCTCCAAAAAAAGTAGAATAAAGTCTAAAATGGCATCACTGGGCTCCCTGTCTAACAGCTTGATTTCTAAACAAGTGTTTATGACGTTAATATTGCACATTTATCCAGGAATCTGAAAGTCAATTGTTTCTTTTTGGCTTTTGTGTCGCTACTAGCAATAAGAAAGAAATTATTACTAGGATCTTATTTTGATGCACCACAATACAATTGTGCCTTGAATAACATGGATGTAAGTCATGATAAATATACTGTGATATTACCTATCACAGTATTAATTATGGCTGTTAGCTTGTAATATTTGTTAGCTTACAGAATCAGTGGAGGGAGGGTCTTCATCCCTTGAATGAATTTGAAAGTACAGCTCCTTTGCAGCTATCCTGTGTTTTGGTTTTGGAGTCACTATTTTGGTTTGGGTTTTGACCAGCATCCAAATTCTTTACTTAGTGGGTATTGCTTCCTGGTATTGCTGCAGGGAAAGTTAAGATCATAGGCTGTTTTAAGAGCTAGATTTTTCCAAGAAAAACCCTAAATTGTATGTCATTAGAAACTTAGTTAATTAAATTGGATCAGCTATGCATCAGCCCTCAGTCTGAGAGATCCACTTTTGACTTTTGGGTAGAGATAAACTAGAGATTTCTGACTGAATTCAGTTTTTCATGACAGCAATGCATCTTTATATCAACAGCCACGTGGTAAAACGTACATGAAAATGACAAAGCTGATTTTGGTAGACTCGACAGTGTTTTACTCATTGGGTTATTTCTTTCACCAGCACTTACCAAATTTTTAACTTGACTGGAAGCATAACTGAAATCATAAATAGCTATTGGCATTTGTATTATACTTAGTTTATTAAGTGTTTATTTCACTTATAATTTAAGGTAAAACAACTTCCCTGCTCATCTAATTGTCTATTAAACATGGAGTTTTTTAATGGCTCTAAAATTCATGTCACTTTTAATGACTAGCTTAACAAAAACAGCCTGGCCTCTCAGTTATGTTACCAGCCACATTTCCAGACCAGTAGCATGTTGTTTGATCCTAACTTGCATGATTGTATGGAAATGCTTGGAGAGTTCCATGGTTTAACACTCTAGTGGATTCTCTTGAAATTACTTATAGAAATTAAAGTACATTTTCCTGACTCACTGAATTATCTGCCTATTAAAAAAAAAACAAAAAACAAAAAACAAACCAACAACAATGACCCACTTTCAAAGTAAATTCTTGAACACAGATTTGTTTAGCTTGTATTTCCCAGCTTCCTGCTAAGCAATTCATTAGAAAAAAAAAATATTATTTTCATCTTTGAATTTGTTGAAGTAGTCATTCTATTGCAAGCCAGACAAGCCCAAGGTCTAAAGTTACACGAATTTGGTCAATCTGACCCTGAATTCTTGACTGTAAACACCATAAATCTTCCCTGCAATAATTAGTTTCACATTGCAAAGGCCATGCTGTGAAGGATAATCCCTCATGCAACAAGTTAAGTTTCTAATTTGTTTTCTGTAGCACAATGAATTCCAAAAGCTTTCACCATGTTTCTAGTGAGTCATTTATCAGCTTTATAATAAAGCATAGAAGGAACATCACAGATCATCTGCAACAGAAACCAAGTTGTGTACTTTCTGAGAACAAGAATAGGGAACAGTGACCCAGTGCTACAGGCTTTAATTTGATGTTTTGCATTCATAATTCATAGCATTTTATAATACTTGAAATTTATAAATCTTCCTAGAGAGTAATTCAAGTTTGTAATCTGAACCCAGAGGTTATTTTCTGTTCATTTTCGTGTGGAGTATGTATCAGGCAGCCTTCAGTAATATGCCGGTCTTATACTCTGTTGGACTGCAAAAGGCTTTACTGATATAGGGAGACAACCCCATGACTCAGCTGGTAACTAAGTGCTGTCTTTCATTCTTTCATGTAATTTTTCAGAATTGGCTTATTATGTTTTTTCTTAGTCTATAGAATTTTGCAGATCCATGCTTCATTGAGTAACGAAATATTTAGCATAATTCAGTTTCAAGTAGGGTTGAGTAATTGGTTTGACAACAGTAGAATATATCTCTAGAGTAGACACTTGAACTCTAGCTTTTAAATCACTGCTAGACTCAGTAGTGTTTGAACTGGCAATAAATCCTTTCTTGATTCCAGTGAGACCTTTCTTTTACTTTTTCATATGTTCCAGTTTTTTTGTTTTGTTTTGTTTTGATTGGGGACAAACTTGGAGTTGTGCAGTTGATTTAGGAGGAAAATGAATTTGATAATTTTGACTGAAGTGAGTGTCCCTTTGAAAACTGCTTTGTTTCTGTAGTGATGCAGAAGTAATTTCAGCCAAACAGCTAGAAATTGTACAGAACACAGCATCAATCATGACGTCTGAATTTTTAGGACAAATTGGTTGTGTATCTGCCTTTCTGCTTCAGGACATGTGAATCAAGAATTCCAGACCACAGCCCCATTTTGTCACCCTTGGAGTTCAGCTTGACATTCAACAGCATGTCAAAAATGCTTATAGAAGAATCCTGTGAATGTCAGCTGTAAACGTGACTGTGTGGATCATCTCTGCTCTGAGTGGTGACTTGTTTTTCTATTCTGAGTGTCATTTGGGCACAAAGACCATCTCTGATCACGAGCTTTTGTACTGAGTGCAGTACTAAAAACAAACGTACTGTCTTGATGTAAATAGCATTGGGGGTTATTAAACCACTAAGTGGTTTATTAGAATTGATTCTTCACCCAGCTTTTCCCTTCCCTCCAATTTTCAGATACTGTGTAAATAAAACATATATCATAAAACAGCAAGAGAGAAAAAGCAAGCAAGCGAAAGACAATCTGGAAAAGGTGAAGCACTTGCAGGCACTATCCTTCACAAATACTTTGTGGATTTTAGAGCAGAGAAGGCTGTTCTGTAGTATAATAGACCTTCCACTGATAGTAATCTGGTTCAAGAGCTTTGTGTCTTACTCAGGTGATCTGGCTGAGAAGAGGTACACTGCTTAGCAGTAATTCAGCGTCAGTGGCCATTATTTTCATACCAGCTGTCTTTTCAAAACAGGTATAAATCTGTGTGAATTGTGCTGTCCAGTGAAGCACAGTATTGAGGAAGTTGTTGGGATTGTAAGGGGCGGAGCTGGAGTTGAAGCAAATGTAAGTCTCTGAGATAGACAGAGATTGATTTTGTTTCTGCAGCTACCCAGGAGGATGGAGCAGGGCTGAGGCTGAGTGCAAAAACTCCTCTGGGTGGCACACTGGTGGTTAGCAGTTTGATTGCACAGATTTTTAGTGCTTTTAAGAATAAGTACTTAATTAGTGGGGCAGCTGCTTTATCATCAACATTTATTTGTCATCAGCATTCAGTGCGTAATGAATCCAGAGTTGTTTAGCAGGCCTTGTCACTCTGAGTATTGTCTTCATATTAATGAATTAATCTCCGTTATTATGAGGACCCTACTGGGAAGAGTTCTTTCAAAATGAAGAAAGTACTCTGATAACACATCCAGATTTAGAGTTCAAATTTATTTAAATGCCCTTATTAAGATTTTCCTCAAACTATACTTCCATATGCTGAACCTCTACAAGTCCTACTGACTTCTGTTGGAAATCTGATCTAGATCCCAGGCATCTCAATTTGTGTAACTAAAGGCTATTAGTAATAATAATAAAGCATTGAAGTGTTGTGCTCAGGGTTGCAAATGTAAAGAGGGAACTGAATTTCCTTGGATGAATATGTAACCTTTGCCTCATGCAGAAGGCCTTCTCTTCTGTAATTTCCTTCCTTACTCAATAGATGAGCATGAACAAGTCCGATGAGTTCATGCATGGATGAGGATTGTTCATCCCTGTGTTCTGTCTGCTGCAAGCGTTTTGTAGGGTAGACCAGTATAACCGTTAACTATTTAACCCCCTAATATGTAATATGATAGGATCTAAAAAGTTCTGTTTAACACAGAAGTAGGGAGTGTTGTATAGTTATTTTGCTATGCAGTGACCTTATGGTCTATTCAGGTTTATTAATTTAGTGTGAATATAGGCCCTTCTGAACACTGTTTCTTTAGAGCTTCACAAATGCCTCTAGATTCTTCATAAAAGCGTTGGATAAGGTTATTAGTTTAGGCTTAGCTCTATTGCTCTCATCCTTGTAAGAGCTGTAACAGTTTGCCATCTTCCACTCATTCTTGTGTTTGAGAAGGACTACTCTCAACACATTGCACATCCTGCACCTTTGACTTCCTTCTTCAGTAGTCAAAAGCCTAGATATATTCTCTTAATACCTGCATATATTTTGTTTTTCAGAAGCTTTGAAATTTTTGGATGAATTGTTTGAAAAAACTACTTAAATCATTTTGATAGACATTCCTTGTTGGAAAAAGCCCTGAAGATCCTAATCCATTGATTTACTCTGAGATCTGAACTTCTCAGCATAGAGGTTTCTTAAGAAACTGGGTCAGGACTTTCCAGGGAAGAAACATCCCTCTCCCTCCCGGCAATAATGATAATACTCTAATGTTCATAGAATCCCATTTAAATGACTTAGAGGCTTTTGGCATGCTCATGGAAGACTCTTGATGAAGATTGGCTTCGGCTATAGATTTGGAAAATTTTTCACAGGGAAATTCAATCGTTATAACTAGTCAGCAATTTGTCCTGAATTTCTGAGAGAGCAGAACTGTCAAAAAGAAATCTGACTCATCTTCAAAAGAGCTTTTACAGCACACTGTTTTGATCAATAGCTCAATTAAAAAAAAAAAAAAAAAAAAAAAAGATCTGACGTGGTTAAAATATCAACATTTTTAAATAAAAAGATCTAAAAGATCTTTCATGTTGAGGCAGCACTTTGTAATGAAGTACAAGCCTAACCTATCTTGGAATTTAAAAACCAACTTTTAAAATGTTTTGATTACCAAAACTGAAGCATTGTTTCATTTTTATTTGAAATCCTCTTTGATTTTTTTTTTTTTCTGTCTTCTGGGATGGGAACAATTTCAGAAATCATATATGTTTTCACAGAACAAAAAGACTTTTTTTCCCTCAGCTCTTGAAGCTCTTCGCTAGCTGAAGATCTGCCCCTTACAGTTTGTTAGCTCATTGAAGTGTTAACCTGATACTCTGTTGAAGTGTGGGTTAGCTGTATCACTTTCAAAGGAAGCAGAGATGTCGGGTCACATTCTGATGTCCTTACTCACACTGAAGCAGTGCCTTGTTGCTGCCTGAAAGTCATGCTGAAACTACTTAGTGAAGAAAGTCTTCAGCAGCAAAAATAAAGTCTCTGAAATTTTTAAAATCAGTTGAATCTGTATGTGCAAGTGGTTCTTACCATATGTTTAAACTAGATGCTGAAAAAGCAATTGATATTATGCTGCTTTATTTTTAAGAATCAAAAGCTGCAACAAAATTTGGTCTTTCTCTTCAGTTCCTTGCTCAGCCGTGCATCTTTTTGTTGTTGTTGTTTTTTAGTGTTATTTGGTAAAAGAACAAATCTTTTCTAGCTTACATGGAGCTTAACGTTATACTGAATTTCACATCCTATTGCAAATACAAGCTAAGCATCTTTCAGCTTCGCTGACGAATGAATGTAGTCTAGCACCTAACAGGATCTTTTCAAATGCTTCTGAATTACAGTAGTTCTGTTTCAGCTGTGCTTTAATGAGAGACTGGTCCCTTAAACAGTAGTAGTCCCCTAAAGAGGGGACAGTAGAGAAAGTGAAGGCTTATCGCTGCTAATTTTGTGTATATTTTATGTGCCACTGACTCTACTAAAAGCCAGCAGGCTTGTCGTTTGAGGAAAGCTGGTATAATTGAACTTGTTTGGGAAGTTTTAGGAGAATATTTTGGATATTGAGGTTTTTATGTGTCAATATATTTTGGATTCTTAAAATCGGCTCAACTATGATTTGTTAAAATCATGCACAGAGCCTGAGTTTATAGTATGACTTAGTTCACCTTATGCTACGGTTGTAATTTTTTGGAAGGCAAGCTGGAAAAATTGAATATGCGGTTGTACATCAGCTGTTTATAATCAAAGAAACGTGTTTAAGGGAGTTATAGAACCTTTATAAACTACACGTGCAAATTACTTTTGGAATTGCTTCATTACTTTCAGTTGTGACTGCCATTGCCTTGGATTGCTATTCAAATCCATTGTTATGAATTAATTACAACCATAATATAGCCTTCTGATGCATTTAACTTCACTTACATCAGCTAATCAAAGGCGCATGCATGTAATGCTGCCACAGAACATGGAATAATTAATTTTTAATGTTCTCTATTTCTCTAGTGAGTTTTTTTCTAAAAACAGAATGCAGACCTTAACGATGGAAGAGATTGATTGGGCAGCAAATGTATTTGTGTGCTTTTCTCAGCAAGAGCAACTAGTGAAATATTTGAAGTAAATTGGCAAGGAAGTGAACTTCTGGTCCATGCACTTTAACTCCTTTGGGAGTGCACTGTTCATTTGTTAATGCACACAACACATCATTTGTATGGGAGATGCCAATTCCTGCTGTGTTTCTCTGTTTTTCTTTCATTTGCATGTAAACACACCGTACTTGAGTCCTACAAATTCAACTGCTGTGATCCATGGGAAAAATTGGTGCATTTGCATGCGTAAATATGCAAATGCATATTTAGTCTTTCTAGCAGGAAAGACTCATGTTAAAATATGCACACGTGCACATTTATATTCACTTATTTAGTGGAAATATCTAATGTGTGAAGTATGCAGGGTGAACGTAGCATACATTTCTTATGTGTCCGATGTTTATCCGTTATGCGTGTAGTCTGTGGCCAAATGAGGACAGAAAGTCAACTTGAGAACGTTCTCAGAGCTGACATTGCTGCTGCTATTTTTATCCAAAACTCTACTACAATGAGCCTTCAGGCTGCTTTTCTGACAGGGTTACTAATCAATCCTGCGTGGTTTGTACACCAAGCTGAACCTTTTCTGTTCTAGATCACTGCACGGTGAGCTTTGTTGTAGATGAACTTTGTGTTCATTCCTTTCTCCAGTTTTACTACTAGCTTATGAAACTGTGGCTTTTTTTTTTTCTCTTAGCTATGTCCTAATATTATTTTTTATTATCTAAGCAAGAGGTACAGATGAGCTATATAAGCAAGTTAGTTTAAGCTTTGACAGAGAAAAAGGGCACTATATGAAAGCAGCAGTCTCCCAGTGAACACCAGCGTACCACCCAGGTTAAAAGAACTGCACTTATTATGAAAGCGAAGGCAAAACAGAATCAAACAATGGTTCAGTTTCATGCCTCATTTCAGATATCATTAAAGTTAGTTGATTTAACCTCATCTTCATCAAGATCCCAGAAAAAGAGACAGGAGCTATGATTAATGTGTACTCCAGCAAAAGAGGAAGAGGGAAACTTCATAAATCATATTTTTCTGATTTCCTTGCTACTTTCCTTGATAGTAGCACTATTAAAACCCTGGCAAAAGTCAGCTTACAACTGCCCGTGGTTTGTTCTTGTATGGATTACTGTTCTCAAGAGAATTTCTGTACCGCTTGACCAACACGTTGGTGTTACTGTCTTTTACAAATGGGTTGAAGAGCTCAGGCTGAACAACCACTGAATGTTGTTTACTTCATACTTTTTATATAAGAAAATATTAGCACGCTGCTTTATGAGCTCTCTTTATGTTCTTCCCACATATGTATTTATTATAGCAAGTGGCCAAGGAGATTAAAAAAAAAAAAAACCTGTTTATACACCCTGGCACTGGTGAACTCATGAAGAAACATCCACTGGCTATGGTGGAGGCTGAACTTTCACTCCCTAGTTAGTAAATGTGAGAGAGCCATTCATTTTGTCCCACTGTCCTTTCCTCAGTTATGGCAGGCTCCAGCATGCCATGCATACTGCACATGAAACCTTCTAGGCCAATGGTTCTGGCCTGGGTGAAGTTTGGACCTCTGTTATTTTAAGGTGGAGCTGTTAGATTATTATTACCTATACCTGCAAGTTTTTTCCAATAAATTGCTTGACATAGTGATCTTGTGGCTGCTGAATTTTGAAACCTTTGGAGAAACTTCAATTTTAAGCTAGTTATATCGTAGCAGGCTGTTGAACTAAACTTTGCTTTTGTTTACAGGAGATGCAGAGGAGCGAGAGAGTCAAGGACTTCTCTAAGGGACACTGTATCTAATAACAAAAACATAAGCTAACCTTGATGATTTACATAAATGCTACAATATGCAATATAAATGAAAGTTTACATTTTGTATTTCAAGTGCAACCTCTTGGCTGTATCGTGTGGAGATTTGATGCAAGTCTTGCAAAAAATTCCTCAGCTCAGCAAGCTCACTCTTAAGCTAACAGCTAATACAGGGCAGAGATCAAAAGGGTCGGTTCAGTTTTTTTTGGAACTTGCACATCGAGATAAGATCTACACAAGACCAAGCTGAATATTTTTCGTGTTACATCTGTGGTTTACCAGAAGTGACAGTATCACATAATTAGTGATGTAACAATTGAAACATTTAGTAAAGTCACATGTGGATCCAATCTTCATGCCCAGTGGAGCTGTTAAGTATTTGTATAGACTGTAACTGCTTTTCAGTAATGTCTTTATGGCTCATAGTTGATTGAGATGATATCTATTATAATAATTCTAAGCCTAGGGGCAAAACTTATTGGACATAAATGAATATCTTTTGAATTCTGGTTGATTTTGCAGCAGTAAAAAAGCTAAGATCTGTCACCTGCTATATCACATACCTAATTCAAGTAATCCATTTCTTCATCTCTTAAAATAGCAGTATGTTCTCCTTTATTGGTGGTGATAGTTGCAAGATATATAATTATCATTATGATCTACTATCATTTGATAATTAGAAAAAAAATAGAATGGTCATGAGTAGGGGAATTGAACATGAATTAATTACCTTTGTAGGTGTTTTTCCTTATTTTAGTCTCATGCTGTAGATACCCCCAAAGCGCAGCCTGAAGTGCCTGGGTTTGTGCACTGTTGTGCAAACAGGTTTTTTGCACTGGGCCATTTCAAGTGTTTGTTGCATGGCCAGAATGGATCTTGGCTCACGGGAGTGGGAGACTCTGCTGGATTAAGGCACAGGAGGGATACACTTTCTCTGTTCTGTGGACAGCTTCCCATGCTTCAGTGCTCATTGGGATGCCATAGGAATAACAGGAACAGATTTTATTCCTATATTCTTCCACAAAATATATTTTTTTTAAATTTAAGGATTATTTCTTTCCTATACTGTCTCTGGAGCTTACTGACAGTGATATGGGGCATGATGATGGTGGTGCCTTTCCTGCTGGCGCTGCAGAAGGCAAGCGTGTCTACTCTGAATTCGGTGTGTGCAACAAATCAGTGATCTGGGTTGGGTAATTTTTTTATTTGTTCTAGTCTTTCTTAGATCTTCTTTTTCAGCATCCATATTTTTAGTGGTTGGATGCTTCCATATTCTCTCTCTGGTAATACCCAGTGATCATTTAAAGGCCATGGCAACTATTTTTGTTGGTTCCATTTAGGATATCATTTTGTTTGTTTGATACTCGTTTGACATGTGATTGCCATTAAGAAACGGTGATGGGCAAATTTCAGTGGTTTGTTTGAATAAGCGAGTGGAAGTGATGCATCTTTTTTGAAAAATGCCTTTGACGTGTCGATTGAAAGCTCTGTATTGGAGGTATATAATAGGAATGTTTACTGTTAGTTATCATCAGTCTGCCAAACTAGAAGTCTGCCAAGCAGCAATCACTTACATGGTATTTTACATTGTACTTCCTTCTCCTTGCAATGTCAGGAACACAGGCTTCTTATTTTGATTCCCTTTCAAAAAAGCATCAAGATTATTTTTATGCTTGCTTAGTGCATTTATCTGTGTATGGAGCATGCTGAATTCTCTCTCAGTTGCCCATTAAAAAAAAAAAAACAAAACACAAAAAACAAACAAAAAAAAAAAACAGAAACCCAAACACTCAGAATGATGGAAACGTAACATCGACAGAATTGGCTGTCAGAACTTGGCTGTGGCATGAAACACATGGAAAAACTCTAAAGGTAGTATTTCTGCTGTTTCTTGAGAACAAACAACACAGTCTTAGCTCTGTAAACTATAGTTATGGTATATATTTTTCTAGTTTGTTTCTTTTTAAGGTGTTTGCTGAAGGTACTGGCAGGTTCCATGCTCTTGTTTTGCTGTATTTCTCCCCCTGAGCGGTGGGGCATGCTGTTTATGCTCAATTCTCAGTCATCTTGGGAATAACTGCACAAATTTCAAGGGCTGTTTTCTAGCGTAAGTAGAGCTGTCACATATATACAATAAAAAAGGATGACTGAAGACTCAGTTGCACAAAGACCGGTCTTCCTCTCATGTCTCTGTTGCAAATCAGTTTTGTCAAAGGACTGTAATGTTCTCTATTTCAGCACTTTCTTTTTTGACTGATATTATGAATTGTGACATTCAGTGGGACTGTTTGTGTTAATAAACACCAGGACTG
Source organism: Gallus gallus (assembly GCF_016699485.2). Taxonomy (NCBI): domain Eukaryota; kingdom Metazoa; phylum Chordata; class Aves; order Galliformes; family Phasianidae; genus Gallus; species Gallus gallus. The sequence goes on along the minus strand of NC_052536.1, from coordinate 13,008,217 downwards.
TGTATAAGAGATGTTGAATGCTCTCAGCCCTTACCCTCATTAAGTGATGCAAGAAAACTGTATTTTATATGTGCAAGTGTCAGAGAAATTTAACCAGACTCTGTGACTAATACTTCATTACAAGTCTAGATGTAATCTGTAAAATATCAGTGGAATTGCATGCAAGCAAGTTTAGGTTAAATACTCCTTTTATTTTTAATTTATCGTATTTACATGGATATGATCCAGAGCATACCAACTCCAAGTTTTGATCCACTGAGATGAACGTGATAAAAATAAAAGGACTTTTTTTTTTTTAAATGCAAGAGACTTTTTCTTAAGAGTGCTTAACCTACGGAACGCTTTCCCCAGAGCAGACTTTGAAATCACTGTGCTTAGGGGCATTTAAAATCAAGCTCAATGAAATATTCATAGATAATCTATGTTGAACGTTGGCTGAGAGGTAGACAATAGAGTTTGATTAATTTCATTTTTCCCCTGTTATGTTTCAGCAAGTTTATGCCAGTTTCTGGCTGTGACAATTTAAAAGTACCTGGATCCTCTACCTAAGTTGAATCCTTCAGTGCTTGAGAAACTTCAGCTAGTACAAAATACATAGAGGCAGGTCTCTGTGAGCTCCTCAGTGTTTCCTGAAGAAAGCTTAGTTGAAGGACTTGGATCTTTTTTTTCAATGTTGCCCACAACCCAGAATATTTGTAAGAACACTTAAAATCCCCAGGATAGGAATCCAAAGGGATGGTGCACTTCTGCAGACAAGCAGCGTGCACCTTGAAGATGGGAGTTCAATGGTGATGGGCGATGTTCCTGGGGCTGCCGAGTGTCTCAAAGAACAAAGAACTGTTCCAAGCCTTACAGATTTCCGTTAGGGGAATATATTTTTGCCTTGATGAAATACAAAGGGCTTAAAAAAAAAAAAAAAAAAAAAAGCTGCTAGAAAATCCAGAAAGCCTTCCTGCGCTTTTCTTACCTTGCCATGGGAATATGAGTAGCAGCCAGAAAGCCTGAAGTTCCACTGCTCAGTAAACAACTGGCAGATGGACAATTATATGTTGTGATAATGAACCCCATAACAAAGTTGTATTTAAATACCAAACAAAAAGGCATTTTAATACAGTGGGTGTGATGTGTGCAAAGCTTCTCTTTGTTTCAGTGGGCTATGATTTCAAGCTAACAATTTCTAATCTATTATAAAAAGTGAATAAGAAGAAAAGGTGTGATTAGATACCTCAAAAACCTTCTGCAACCTGTCAATCTGAGCTAACAAGCTCAGAGAAAGAAGAGAGAAGACACACTGATATGGCAGCAAGCAAACATAGTTGTGTTAGCTAAGGGAGATTTGTTTGCATTGTGATGTACAGCAAGTCTTAATTCCATCCTTTTTAATTAAGTATGGTAACAGTCTGTTGGTTCTGTCTGTGGTTTCCAGCTCTGGTTTGAGTTATCATGGGCTTTACAGTCTTTCCGCTTTATGAGTAACCTACCAATAAAATATTCTGCTTTGACCAGCAGCACAGAGCTGGAAGCTCAGTTTCAACGGGCTTCTGCATCTCTCAGATAGGGCAGCAGTTTGAGCATGCAGGCAAGGACAAGGCCAGTGACATTTTTCATTCTCTTGAAAGTGCCAGAGATGGAGTGTTACTAGGCTTGTCACATTCTCTAGCATGCTGAGTTACATGCGAAGAGCAGATATTTCTAAAGTACTGCATTCATGGTTCATTTGGATGAGCAGGCATTTCTAATTTGGCACCAGCCTAATGAAAGGATGCATTCCATTCCAGATTCCAGCAGCTGCAGACTTCATTGACTCCAAAGATAATGCTTTTAGTTTTGGCTGTGGAAATCAAGTGATACTTCAGCTAACTGCTTCTAACTCCAACAGTTGTTTTCCACAGAAGAGAAAATAGAAAAAATAAAATAGCAGTACTTTAAACTCACCCTCATGTTAGCTTTTGTTTGATTTATTGGTAAATAGTAGATATACTCTGGTAGATTAAGTAAGAATTTATGGCATGTTATATACACACGCACACACAAAGAAGCAACCTAAATCAAAAATCCCAAAGCATTTCTGACAAGAGAGGTAATGCAGAGAACTCTGATTTAATGCATAAATGCTAAGCCGTTTTACTAATAGTAGGAGGGAGTTCTGTGCTTTCATTTCTGTCTTTCTTTGGATTCTGAAGGTGAGAATGAGGGCTAGCAGCTGAGGTGGGAATTTAATTTTATTATAGACTAGGGGGTAAAAATAATTTACTGACAGACTGACAGAAGAAGCCTGTTCCTGAGATAAATATTCTTTCCTTCGTTTAAATATAGAGCAGAGGAGCTCCCACTTGGGACAGCTTGACATTTATTTGCTGCTTTTTTTCCTTAGTCTTTTCATTTTGACCAGCTTGTGACCTTAAAAATCAGCACTGAACTCGAGTACATTAAGCTGAGGGATAAATCCATTAGACTTTCACCGAAGGGTGAAATTTAATCAATTGACAGCTAATTTTTAGACACACGAACATGGCCATAGGACAATGTCAGGGCTGTATTGCAAGCTTGAGCATGCTGCATCAGCAAGATGTTTGAGGTACTTGCATAAAAAGGATGCCTACCTATCAGGAAAACAGTTGGAAGGGCAGGTAGTTCAAAAAGGAAACACTATTAACTTTGTTTTTTCTTGCTCTGGTTTCTCTGCACGTTCAATTTAAACTGATACAGTCCCATATTATAAGCAAATTGTCAACGTTTCTGGTTTTCCACTTTTCTTCTGGCAATCGAAGTTCTCGAGTTTCATAACAGTACTGTATGGGAACAATAAGTAATAGTTTATGCGTTATAAACATGAGTGCAGTATAGTGGTAGAAGGACCTGCTGTGCAGAGCACTTACTTCCCTGAAAGTTGTGGAGAAAGCGATGGAGTTGAAAATGGAAGCAGGAGAAAAGGGATGTGCTGGTGAGTTAGAGTACTGGGAACATGCTGTGCAATCAGCTTGTCTAGGCAGAGAACCAAGAATGGGATCTATTTGGGGAAGAACTGAGATGAGAGGTGATGCAGTAAGGCTAATGGAAGATCAGAGAGAACACTGTGAAAAAAGCATCTAGTTTCTAACTAGTATGGCCAGTTGTTGTGGTAGGGTGACAAGTTTGTGTTGTTCAAAGTGTAATATTTGGAAATATTACCTAGAGTCCTTAGGAAATACATGAGAACGGCAGTGATTTCCAACCTGGAATATCATGTGACATAACTTATGTGTAGATAGTGAACAACAGAAAAATCTGACTATCATATTTTTCCCTGACTCATGTAGGATTCGTGTGTATTTTGTTCATAAATCAGTTTTCTTGGGCTTTTCTCATACAGATTTTTCAATATGGGAATTTGACTATAAACACATAAGGTTGTGTTGCTCAGCTGTAACAAACTGATTTTGAGATATTCTCTTTCTTTTTTAGAATGATGGCCTTTTCTTTCAGATAAGAGTCCAGGCTTGTGAGATAGACGAGTTTTCACTAGTAGAATAGGTCTAATGAATATAGGATTTTTCTTAATTATTACTTTTTATTATTTTCTCATCAGAATTTGTTCTTTATCCTCAATTCACTCACTGGAGTAGGGAGTTAATATTTCTTTGTTTTCTTCATTTTCTTCCAGGTGTAGCAAAACATCCTTTGACTTGGGCACTGATGAGCCACATTGGCCTATGAAAGTTTTGAGGCCAAAATTGCCAAGTACTGACTTTTTTTGCTGAGTACTGCCATAAGAAAATCTTGGCAGTTGATTCAGATATTATCTCTTGGAAATTATTCAAGGCCTAAGTTGAGGAGGTAGTTCTGATTTATAATTATGAGGCGGATAATCTAAATTCATCTCTGTTTTTATAGGCAGCCATTCAGAGTAAGTGCTCTGGACTGGAAAAAAATCAAGTCGTTGATGGAAAATCCAGACCCAGATCTCTGAAAAAGAGAGCTATAAATGTACATTTTAAAAACACAGAAATAGCAGTTCGTGTAAGAACCACATTAAGCATCTTCAGTAGTGAAAAGTTTTCATTAAACTGCATAAGACGGTATTTGGTTTTTGTTTAAAAATGCTGTGTAAACTATTAGGCTGCATCCTTTTTGGGTACAGTGACAATGGCTGAAAAGTCTGGTATTTAGGATTTTTGCTCCTAAGTGTGAACCTAAAAGTGTTTTGAAATTAGTAGCCTGTTAATGGCTCTTTGTGCTTCTAAAATTTATTTCAATTGAATACCCAGTTTGAATAAGTAAATATGAGCTTGCAGTTTGTGGGGGGAAAAAAAAAGAACAACAACAACAAAAACAAACCCAAAAAACAACTAATTAGTCTTCTTAGTTTGCTTTTGCAAAGCATTTAGTAAGTCACAATGCTAACAAGAAAAAAAAAGTAGGTTTTTTTTATTTTGCCTCTTTGTGATTCCCCCTAAAAATAGTGCTTATAGTGCCATCGTATTTTCCTGTGTTATTTTCTTATGTAAGCTCTGTTAGCCTCTTGGAAACACCAGCACTGATTTCACATTTTGTAACAAAATATTGCTCATATGGCTTTTATAACATTTTTATGCTCACCTTCTGATATTAGGATAAGACTAGAATAAAAACTTAAGCACTGATATCCCAGTACCTCAGGGGAGCGTTCTTATCTCTGCCACCAAATTCTTTTGTGATGTGAAGTCCTTTAAATACTAAACACTCCCTTTTCTGGATGAGGAATATGAAAGGCTGACATGAATATTTGCAGCTAAAATCAGTGGATGTCTGCTTGATTCTATCATCTGTCTCATGATGCTCACTGCAGTTGATTGTTCATTTCTGGGAGAAGAAAACCTGTAAGGAGACACTGGAAAATACAATGCAAAGACATGCAAGTGGCTCAGCATAGAGATGTGGTGGATCCTGCTGCTGATTCCAGTGAAATCATCTCATGTATTTGCACTTGCCCTGGAGTAGATCAGATCATGGAAAGTGAAAGGTACCTTTGTTTTGAAATATTCCTCTTTTATACGTTTAAACTTGTTGGTATTGGCCATAACTGTACTGCCCTTCCAGTGTTCCTCTGCAGGGGGAAGGTGCTGTCATACCAGTCAGCTCTCAGGAGTGTTTGGAAACTAAATGCATTGATATTACTATTCACTCTTGGAAAAGACCTTGAAGTAATTAATCATTCTGTATTGATTGTTAAAAAAAAAAAAAGAAAAAGGGGGTGACAATTCACGAACAGGAGAAAACAAAATGCTTACGGAATGAGTGATCCACTCTGAACTCAGGTTTCGCCAAAGCTGTGAGTGGACTTTTAGTTAAATCTGGACAATAATGCTAAAGGACAGAGGACTAGTGCTCTGTGCCTTTACCGTCTGAGTGCATGTCTTGGCAATAAGCGATCGCATAAAATAACCCACCAAGCACAGGCTTCTCCAGCTTGTATTTCACTATGTACCTATGGTAAGCTTTCGTGGTATTTTCAAAATCAAATAAAATTAAACAGCAGCAATATTAGGGTGTTTTTTTTCCTTCTGTTAGCTATTATTTATTAACTAGTGAAATTCTTACTCTTATTAAAGTTTACTTGGGGCAAATAATGGACACATTCCTTCTCAGCTTTAAGCACATGAGTTTACACAAAGTTAGAATGAAATTGCAAACATTTTTAGGGACATATGTTTGTTTTGGCTTAAACAAAGTGGTGAACCAGTTAAACCAAACACTAGCCCTATCATGCTGGTTTTATTGCATAAAGCAATATAGGTGTCTACAAAATATGTCACCTGAAAATAATTTAGTAGGTCACACCTTCATGTGGTTGTGGAAAATGTCACTGAAACAATGGCTGGAGTCAAGCATTGTTTGCTTCAGCTTCAGTGATGCACTCAAGTACATCTGCTTGCCTCTGATATTCCAGCAAAGGATTAGGCTCGACATAGGCTTCCAATAACATCCAGTTGAGTTGTGGTTTGGGCATTTAGTCTACTGGGTTCTGTAGAGCTATCAAAATCTGTTTTCATATGTACTGTGCTTTGCTTTTCAACGTTGGTCTTGAGAGGCAAAAGTCCCTCATCTTAATAGTAAGTTACTTGTTAGAAGTATCTGTGAAAAGAACTTAGGCAAAGCAAATTCTAATTCCTTTGAGTTGTTGTTAGTACTTCATTAAGAGCTGGCTTTTTTTATCCATGATTAGCTTGCAAGAATAAATGCCGTCATCAAAGATTTGTTGATTCAGAAAGCAAAATACACCAATGTTTTCCTAATCTATAAACAAATTGCATTTAAGTGGCAGTGTAAGTGATCAGCTCACATTTAACACAGAACATACAATTAAAAAAATATGTAATATCTTTTTTTTTTTTCTGAATAAAATGAAATACTGAAAGCAGCAGTAATAAGAAGCAGTACATACACCAGAAAGAGCCTTCATTTAATTGCAATATGAGAGAGAATGGACTGGGGACAACAGACCTGATCTTCAGTTTTTGCTAGCACTTGTCTGCACATGGAATTCTTTATTAACAGCTACTCAAGAATATCTACATGCGTTGACACTTGTTTCTGTTCAGCTTAACACACTTTGATGGGATAAATTAAACAGGAATAAGGCAACCTTATTTTGGAATGAGAGTGGAATGAGAACGTCTGGAATGAGACCGTCTACACATGGCATAGCTGTTCTTGAGCAGTCATTACTAAATGGTTCCATGCGTAGACAGCCCTTTAATCTAGCAAGTTCTTAAGTCATTTCTGAAAACATGACTTAGTTTCCTGTGTTATTAAGGTACAACCTAAATATTTTATCAAAAATACAGTTTTTAAAGAACATCTAAGTATGAGTTGGTCTTGGAAATTGTAGGTTAGACAATGGATATACCTTTTTTTTCAGGTAACGTGGTTGCAAAGTAATAAAAATGTACAGCAAAGTGACAGTCCTCAGTGCAACAACTCAAATGAAAAGACTGTTCTGAACAGTTCTAGGGTATCTTTGCTAAGAAAATGTCTTGAGAGGGATGATTATAGCTCCAGTGTTTTCTATGTATCAGTTCTGCATCTGATAGTATTCAAAAATGGAGACAATTTCTGAGTTTCATCAGGAACAGAACATACTGGAAATTATGCTATTTGCCTTGTAGTGAAGAGGGTGTTTTTTGGGGTTTGTGTTTTTATATCATGAGGGGATTTTTTTCCTGTATTGTCTAGGTGCGTGGATAAAGAGTAGTGAAACAAATGTGCTCAGTTGAGATGACAGATAAGTTTATAGGCACCAAATGTGTATAGCATATGAATAATCAGTATGGAACTAGTATTGAATTTACAGTGTCAGTGCTGTTGGGGAAGCTGCTACTTCTGTTAGAGAATTTCCTTACAGTATAAGTAAACAAAAGATGTACACTCTATTTTTTGGTTTCTCTCTCTGGCATACAAATCTTCTATTATCTGTGCACATAGAAATGTAGATTTTGCTGCGTTGTTTTCTCCCACTCACATGAATCACATTCTTGACTAAAGGCAGACAAAGTAGCCCTCAATGTAAGCCTTTCTCCTAAACACCAACGTAAAAAAATTATCCTGCTATGAGATCATAGCTCATATTAAAACAAAAGCTAATGTGGAGCAGAATTGTACCTGTTCTGCCTATCAATATGCCATTCTTTTCTCTCTACCCTAATGGAGCTGACCAAGAAGAGTTTGCCTGCAGTTTTCCTTCCATAAACTCCAGTAAGCTTCAACAAGATCAAGATATGCAGTAATATTGCAAAGTTATATTTATAATTTTTCTAGATTCTCCAAATATATTTTTGCAGACTATCAATAGAGTCTTTACTGAGCTAATTCAGCATAAGAGAATTGGTGCATAAAAAGTAACATCATTGCTGCATCGATGTCTAAGCACAGTTATTCTATATATTACTGCCTAATAATGAACTATTAAATTAACAGTGGGAAGAGACTTCCAGAAACCATATGCTCTTTTCCATGGGCCATTGAGTGTAGTTAACACTAGGACATTGGTACTTCTTGCACCTAGCTCCTATTCAACAGCCTTTGGATTCTTTAAAATCCTGCTAAGTTTATTTCCCCTGCACATCACATAAAACAGGCTTTTTGTTAGGCGTGCTAGGAGTATCTTCAAGGTGAAAAGGCAGTGCTATCTCTTAATCTTCATGGGATAGAGACTTCTCTGCTTGGGGAACTGCTGTGTACCCCTTATTTTTGTCATGTTGCTTCCTAGGAGGCAGATATTTGAGCTTTCACTCTCCCTCAGGCCAGAAATGTTATGACCTGTAGTTTAAAGTCTGTTTAGATTTGGGCTGCATCCCTTTATGTTTGTGCACAGAGTTCTCGTAAAATGTCCAGAATACTCTTCCAGACCCAGAGAAATGCACTCATTAAGTGTCCTTACAGTAAACAAGGTTACTTACATTATGTGTATAGACCATGAAGGAAAAATCTTTGCTAAGACTCATGTCAGGATTGTGTTTGAGGTAATTTCAGGCTTCCACATACTCGTGTTAGGTTAGAGATGTTCAAACCATTGGTTTTCATTAGCCCTGACACTAGCACTGATTTAGAGACATTGACTGGCAGATTGCAGCAGCCTCCCTTTTCTGCCACAGGTAAACCAGCAGCTTATAGGTCAGTATTTCCTTTGGGGAGCTGCACTCTTCTTGAGATTTAAAGTTGTGCTCTGGGGCCACTTTAAATGTGCTTTTGTCCATCTTGAGCTATCGTTCCCTTGAAGTAATATGTTGTTTCTCTAAAACAGTAGAGCGGTGATGCCAGAGCATCAGTGAGCAGTTTCTAAGGGGCACATAATTCCTGCCTATTTCTCTCTGTATTTTTTAAGTCAGAAAGCTGTTGTAGAGTTGTATATCACTACAGAAAACAAACTAGAAATGTCACTTTTAGAGGAAACTTGATACACCGGGACAGAAAGTGCAACATTTGCTACATTTTTTATATGAAGTGAAAAAAAATAGAATTAAAATGCATTCCAGGTATTTTTTTTCTTAGTTTGAAAGCATGTTGAAAGTGTTGTGACTTCAGAAGGAACTGAAGTATGTACGTGAATGTGCAGATATATGTGCATTTTCTTAGCAGGTCAGACTGACCCAACCTTACTGAGTAAACAGGGTTAATGAACCTTGCAAAGCACAGGATTAACAAAAAGAAAAAGGAGCACGGGAGTAGTGAAAACAGCCTCTACATTAACTGGGGAAATGGGTTGCACTCCAAGTATGTCCACTTGGCAGCACTTGCAGGCAAGCAACATGATGTTTCCTCTCTCTTTTTTCTTCATTTCTTTCCTTGTCCCATTCTTTTCAGTCTGACAGCCAGTTGAGAAACTGACTTTATTCATGTGCACAAAAGGCACCGTTTACAGATGCCTTCTGGTCCTCCTGGGTTTTTCATTCCGAAGCGAAGCAAAACTGCAATACACATTGCGAGTTCAGCATCTTAGGGCTGGCTTTGAACGTGTGTGATGGATATAGCTAGAAAGAGTGAAAGCAAGCCAGCACTGCTACTTGCTGCCCAGTGATTTTTCTTACGTAAGTTTTGTGGGCAGCCCGTGTGACAAACTGGTGTGAACATACTTTTAAAAAAGAAAAAAAAAAAACATTAACGCATTTTTCAATAATTATTAATGGAAGTTGAACTTTATGAATTGTAGTGCTGTGGGTTTGCATACCGTGTAAAAATTAAAACAGATTTTGATTTTTTAAAAGAGTCCTATTATCCCATCTCTACCCCTTTTTTTTTCCCCTGCCCCCTATGTTTTACATTTTCTTTCCTCTAAAAGAAACCCTCTCTGATTAAGGATCATGTTGAAAACTCAGCAGTTTTTAATCCAGCTCTCTGCAGGCTGCAGTTCATGCTTCATTTAACTGATCGGTTCCACTGCTGTATTACTAGACAAAATCACCGGCTTGAAGAGAGAAGCAATTATAGTAAGTCATAAAAATGGAAGACCCCACATTTTAAGAAATGAAATCCAGTTTAAAAACTCTCCACTTCTCAGACAGATGATTTGGAGGGTGTTTTGTACATGACCAAATGAATAGCGTGGTTTTCAGTGTTTTGCTACACTTTGTATAAACAAACTTGATAGAAATGTGGAAGTTTGTGCCAAACTGTTCAGCAGAGACTGTTAAAAAGATTATTCTAACAGCTTCGAAATTATAGTGCAGATGCATGTGAAAAAGTGCAAAGTAGCACAAAAATGTGCAGGTGCTGGTGTAAAGTATGAGTGTCAGATTTGAACAGTAACTTTTAATGTGAATCTTGAAGTTGGAATAAATGGGGCTTCAAATTGGCAAAACTGATGCTTGTTTGTTGGTTTGGGGTTTTTTTTTTGTGGAGCTACTGCAGTGCAACTGCATGAACAGATGAATTGTCAGGAAGAACAAATCTGCTATTGAGGTGCTGCAGGAGAACAAATTTCATGTCCTGCTAGCAAAAACGAAAGGTGTTGGGACAGCTTCTGAGTCCTAACTTCTGCCATGGACCGTTGCGTAGGACTTGTTTAACCTGTTCATCTTACGCCATGATCCTGTAGGAGTCTTTGCTAGCACGTATGCTTGACCTCAGACCTCTCCAGTTCTGCACAGTTGCAACACATGCTTTGAAAGATCAGGAAGTGATGTCTATGTCTTTAAAGAAATGTTGTCTAAGTAACATACCTGTTGGACTGCTCATCATCTCTGTGTACGTATGTATATAGGGGTACATTGACGTTTATTGTTTAATTTTTATACCTTTTGCCTATACGTATTATTTCTCGATCTTGAATAATTGTCATGAAAAGCACAGATCAACTCTTCCTTGCTTAAATGTGAAACAATTGCCAGTGCAAGCTTTCTTCTTTCTCTCCATTCTCCCTTCATTAACAAATTTCTGTGCTCTTTCAGTTTCTGTTCTTTATCAGTCTTTCTAAGGCTGCTGACAAGACTCTCAGAGCAGACAGACAACTACAGCAGAAAGTACAGTGATTCAATGTCTCTCTTGCAATGGGCATCTTGAATCTCTGTATTTGAAACACTGGGTGTAGGTTACTAAAATGCAAATCTGCTGCGGCTCCGCCATTACTAACACCACAGCACTCATAGTTATGCTCGTCTTTTGAGTAAGAAAGGTATTATTGTCTTGCTAGAACATAACTTGATGCCTTAGACATTTAGGGCATTGTGCTGAGATTTAGTTGCATGGAGCCAATAGTTGCTGATCACATGGAAAAATCCACTGATCCTCTTTGCAGTTCTTGTTTGCAGATGCTGTGGTGTTATGCATGCTATAAAACCAGGAGGCTGATAGAAGTTGGAAAAGTTCATCAGATATAGCTCAGAATTTGATTATTTTTTTCATGGCAGACCAATGAGAATCTACTGTACCTAGTCGTTTTGAGATGACATTCAAGTCTATGTGACTAGTGATGTAAGGTCATGAAGTTTGTCTTCTGAGAACAATTTCATGTTCTTTACGTGATCATTACATTGCAGCTGAGTACAGTCAGTTGTGTGGTTTTTCCCCTAATGTGTTGTTTTTATTCCCACAGAAGTAAATGTGGGGTTTTGTTCATATGATGGGGCCAAATTCTGCTTTGAGCTCTACTTGCATAGACAAACTGAATTCACTCCCAAGTTACACCACTTTATGTGGCATCTATGTTTCCCATAGGAACAAAGGTGTGTATTTCTTGCTTATGTTCAAGTTAGCACATTTCTATTTTTCTTTCTTTCTTTTTCCTCCCCTAATTAATCCTACAGTAACAAGATAATACAAAAAAAAAAAAAAAGGCAAGCTATGCAGCTGAGCTCTGTTAGTCTTCCCAGCAGAAGACCTAAGAATGAGATGTTTTCCAGAGGGTAGAATTTGGGCAAATTTAATGAAAATTCTCCTTAGCAAACAGCACCAGATAGCTGGAATAAGGTTGGGTAGTTTGTCTGAATTCTTGAATTGTTTCAAAAATAATAGCTCTCTCTCTTCTTAGTAAAAATGTACTCATTTAAACTGATACATGGAATAATTTTGCTTCAGACTGATTGACCCTGATGACTTAGAGATCTCTGAATCTCTGAAAGCATAAGGAGCTTGGGGTTATTTTAAGGTTTTTATCCTGTAGGCAGATGACAGCATGACATAGTTGATGGGATAGGTTCTGTATTAGCATATAGCATTTCTTTTAATAGCAACGCTGCAGTCAGAGATTACTACATAATCCAGGAAATATCATTTGGTTATTGAAGTAATCCACATATTTTGGGAGGGAGAGGGAGAAAACACTGTTTAATTTTTATTTTCTTTTAATAAAAAGATACCTTAGGTTAATCCATTTTGAATGTCAAGAGGATAAATCTGACAGGAGTCAGAACAGCTCCAGTGGGACTAGCACTACAAGTTACAAAACAGCTAACATCATCCAAGACTAATTTCTTTCCCCTGTTTGTCCTACTGTGGAGGGAGAGTTAAAAGGCAATTCTTGGGGAGTTGAAAGGCTCCATAATAGGGCTCCTCTCTCTATGGGACTAAAACTGCTTTGTGGCCTTTGTCTTCAGGCTGCTAATAAACCATCCCATGCTGTGAAGCTTTGAGTTCACTCTTAATTCAACTTCAGTTCAGCATCCATCAGCTTTGGTTTCCCTGTCTTAGTGAGCAGTTTTTTTTTTTTCTTAAATACAAGGTGTATCTAACTTGTATTTGAGCTTTTTCACTCATTGTCTGAGTTTATAAACATACCAGCTTCATAGCACACTTGGCACTTGTTGTTGGATCATATGAAATGACCAGAAGCACTGCAGCAGGTCAGTTCTGGCACTTACTGTTCTCTGAGTGCACATCTCTTTCTCTCTTAAAGCATGTTACAATGTGAGGGTACGTTTACCCTCATGAATCTGTGTCAGACCTTCTGGAGTGTTCACGAGGATGCGTTACTCGATGCAATTTGGGCGTCAGCTGATCCATCTCCTCCTTCCTAGTCCCCAGTTATGCGACCAAACATTCAGTAACACATTTGTCTGCCTGTTGTTTCTGCCAGTGTTTTTTCCAGATAAGACCAAAATATAGTACCTGGGTTTGTAAATGCCAAGTGATTTGCACTTGGTAAATTAGAGAAGATCTGGCAAAAGGTGTTCTTTCTTGGCCTAATAATGGAAGTGTCTGTGAAAGTCACATCCTTTTCAAATGAGCTTAAAAAGAATGGCAATTTCTGTCATTTGAAACAGAGTGGTGGTGCGATCTATTTCAGTGAGCAATGCCCACATCTCTGCAGGCACACTTCCAGTTAACAACACAGGAAAGATGTGGCTCAGGGTAGCATGGGGTAGCATGTCACTTTGACAGGGAACAAGCAGAGGGGCTGGAGAAGGTGCTAGGCTAGGCTGGGTGAGATATGCAGCACAGTTAATTTAGTAGTAGCTGAGGCAAAAACCTGCTGTTAAAGAGCTGGGAATTCTCCACTATGAAGGGAAAAAAATGGCAAGTAGGTTGGGAATATCTCACTTGCAGTCTTTTAAGAAGATTGCAGGGAAGCTGGATAGTCAAGGGATTTCTCTGAGTTGTATCTTCATCTAATTTTCAATGATTAATCTATTTTCTCTATCTCAATAAAAGTTGGTTTTGATGGGTCATATGAACCTGTAAACCCTCTGTGACTTTGTTTTGATAAGATGGATAACAAAATTGTTGAGTTTTCATGTGAGTATCTATTGATGTCCTCCCAAAAATACATCAGTAGGAAAGCAAAACAGGAAACTTAAGGATGCAGTTAGAAGTTCTGTGTTCATTTCCTCGCTCTGCTGCGTGGTCTCAGGATAGTGATTTCCTTCCCTCACCCCCGGCCTGTCTAGGGAGAGAAGGCTAAATACATAATACTTAGTGGAAGAGCTGCAGAAGGCTCATTATTTGTCAAGTACTTTCCTTCTTTCTGTATAAAGCTACAGAACACTATCTCTTTCTATGAATTTTAGGGTAAATGAACTAGTCTTATGCTAGGTATTGGAGATCTTTGTCACAGTGATTTGACTTTGTTTCTGACTGAGTGCTGCTTTCTGATCTCTAGTAGCACACACATTTATTCAAAGGATTAAGTCTTTGTTGTGTCATGAATATTTAGGAATTGTTATTTCTAGACTGTTGTGTATATGGTTGTCTGCACAATGATATTCTGGTTCTTGGGTTTTGGCTTAATTCTGATCCAAAATGGAGCAATTAAAAATGTACATCTGTCCCATTTCAAGAGAATGAGGTTCAGCTAAAAAATTGCTGTGTTGATATTGTATGTGGGGAAAAAAAAAAAGGAAAGACCTAAATACTCCGAGAACTGGTTGAGCAAATGAAAAGAGATGGTAGAAAATTTGGGGTTTGAAAAACAAGACAAAGATCAAGGTGGAAAAAAAATGGAAAGGCAAGAAAGGACAGACCATGTAACAGATGGAAGATTAGCTTGAGAGTCCTTTATGCTTAGAAAGAATGGAGATGCAGGAAGAAAAATTCACAGGAGAGGTCATTATATGAAAACAACACAACTTGAAACTAAACATGATATCTTATGTCAGTTTGAGAAGTTTTTTGTTTGTTTTTAATGAGGGCATTGAAACTGTATTTCTGATTACAATTTCCTCAGATTTTCTTTTCTTTTTCTTTCTGGATTCTTAAAAAACAGAGCTTGTTTGTTATTGACTGATCTTTTTAAAAGATTTTTTTTTCCTGCAAACCCTAATAAATAAAACCTAGCTATGGTTGGCAAGGAAGGAAATACTCTATTTTGAAATGTTGCCATCGGCCAGCTCTTTGATTTTAGGACTGAAAATCAAACTGACCTTCACCAGTTCTTCTAATGCAGCTAAGAACACATGTTGAGAGGGCAAAGGCTTGCACACGTAAATGTGATTTTGTACCCTTGGTTCATGCCAAAAGAAAGTACAATTATTCTCCGCTCAAAAGTCTCAGTGGGAACCCTGGCCATTGTCAGATGGGTGCTTTGTGCACATCTGCTGCATTGCCCAATGCTTGACTTGACTGCTCACCCTTTCATTGAAGATAAACAAGGAAATAGAAACTCCTGCTTGTGTAACTAAAAGGATATGAAAGGATACGTCCTCATTCGAAGCATTCTAGCAAAGAGTAGCCTGGCTTGGAACAAATGCAGAGGAACAAAATACACCCGTATTATCCCAGGTCAGACTGCTACTTTACATATATAGCTGTGCAACCTTGGTTAAATAACTGATCTTAAGACTTTTAAAAACTTGTATACTTCAGAGTTTGGATACACAAGTACAGCTCTGAACAAACATGTCAAGTGTGATCAGTGTTTATGCAAATGGTCTGTCATGCAGTCTTTCCTTCCTGTCCATATCTGTCTCCTATAAGTTGAATTCAGTAGGAGACACTGTCAAATATTAGAAAAGCCTTCTTAAGATAACTTCCCTTTCATCCAAAAGTTGGTATCTCGGTAGATGCAAGCAACGTTATTCAAGATATCTACCTGTTGTGTGAGTATATGACTGGGGTAATAATTCTGACAAGAATGGTTATGAAATTGCATAACTGTGGATATGAAATTGGTGTAATTGTACATGCCTTTAAAGCAATGCTCACAGAAAAAGGAGACAAAACAAACTCAAGTAAAAAAAAAATAAGTAAAAGATCCATGACCAGAAAGTGGCAGAAAGAATAGGTCTGTGTACAATATGTGCTGTCAGCAGAGCCACTTTGTGTTTTTCTGTACTATAAACCCTTTTGCTTATATGTCCCTGTTTCCCTCCATGGTAACTCCCATCACACCCTGAAATAATCTTTTCTTGCCTAGAGGTGTCCTTTTCCCCAGTGTTTCAAGAGAGCCCACTTCCTTGGGGAATTAATGCGTTGTAGTTGTTTCCCAAAGAGGAGAAACATCAGTGCCAATTTAGGTGACGTAACTTACCTTGCCTGATCTACAGTTACCTCTGCAAAATGGCAGGAGTCTGATGCTGTATTTGCTGACCCCTGGCAGGCATCTTGAATGCTACAGAGGTGTGTAAAATAGCACTACATGCCTCTCTTCTTGCATGTGTGCTTGCTGATGTGTACTGTGCTATTTCACATCTAATTATTGGGTGAAGCAAGAAGTCAAATTTTGACAACTTGGAAGCTTTGTAAATGCCAGAAGTGTTTTTCAGCAGAGGCAGAGCTTAACGCTACATCCAGTACTTGAAGTGTCACCTTATTTCTCTGGTCAACATGTTCATTCTGTAGAGCTTGATCCTCTTAGCCTTATTTGTTCAGGAGCAGCCTGATACAACTGATACAGCCCTAGCCATGGATTGCCTTTATAATTCAGTGCAGAGCTATAACTCAGAAACTTTTGTTTACTGAAAGTTTGGGCAACAAGCTGATTGAATAGCTGCCACGTCACCTGACTGTGGCCAGCTTGGTCAGAAGCAATCCCCAGACTTTTATTTTATCCTCTGATTTCAGCTTTTGGAGAAGTGTGCTTATAGATCGCTGAATGAGTTTGTACTTTGGGAATTGCCAAACAAACTGACTTCATTCTCACAATTTAAGGAGTCCTGATGAGAATGGAAGAGAAGTAGCTGATTGTACCATGAGCGAACGTGACTTGAGGTAAAGTGGTCATGAACGTTTGCTGGCATGGTGTGTCATGATTATTTCACTAACACACAGCTTTGAACTCTTCCAGCAGCATCATGTGTTACTTTCTGTGAACTTTCAGAACAAAATATTTATTCTCAGCTGTAGGGGAGAAATTAAAACAAGCAAAGACGTCATTGCCATCACAGGAGCTAGATTTAGTGGTTGTGGCTGTCTGGGGCAAATATTTCCATATACACATAAAATAAAAAGGCTTAAAAAAAAAAACAAAAAAAAAAAAACCAGGGATCCTCAGTCAAGACCTCAAGGTAGTGTGGCTGTTAATTAGTGAGGATGAAGAAGCCACTAAGAAATTCTGAGCTCCTATTGCCCTTTATTTACTGTCTGAGCTCATAAGGCACACAGTATTTTTGTTTTAAATCTTGGTTTCGGTTGTCCACGAGAGGCAACTGATATCCTTTCTGAGGACTGAATGAAATTTCAGTTTTGTTTGACATGTTTGGAATGATCATCTCAGATGATATCACAGACATCAAATTGCACTGCATACAACCTAAAAATGATCCTATTGGAAACTTCTAAGTTTCCTCCAGTGGAAAATGTACTCTCAGCAAAGTCAAACACTGTTCACCTGCTGTTCACCTCACTTTGTTTTCTCTCTAGCATAGCAATAGCTTATCCTTAAAATTTATTGAACAGAGCTTACCTCATGTTGAGTACAGGCCACCACTTTGCACCAGTTTCATAAACGAAAACCACTATCAACAGAAACTGTTACTGTTGGTAGCTATGAGATTTATGTCTTCTGGTGTTTCCACACAATGTCTACTCGATGCTAATGTAATCTTTATTCTAAGCAACTCACCCTGATTTTCACTTTGCAACTCACCCTCTTTATTTCTGCTTGAATCCGCATGAATAGAAGATCAGAAAATGCTGCTTATTTATCGTGCTCACAATACGTTTGCCAGGCTGATAAAACTGAAAAAGCTAAATCCCTTGAGGAAATAACTGAACCAAACAAGACTTCCCCTTCTTCAATGGGAGTGCAGTTCAAGTTCTTCTCCACAAAATCTGCTGAACCACTGCAAGATGATGAGTTGGTTGCTAATTTTAATAGTAGCACAAAACCATTTAACAAGCTTATCCTTTAGTTGTATAAAAATACTTGTTTTTAATTACCATCATAGCCATTAGGTCATGCAAAGAAGCACCGAGGATGCACAGCAGAACTTAAGTACTTTATCAACTATTTTTTAATAGAAGGTTTGTTCCTCCCTGCCTTGAACCTAGGTATAGTTCTAGCCTACAACAGTATCTTGAATTATTTCATTCCTGTGGGAAAGTATGGGGAAAGGCAAACAATTTTACATTCCATTGCTACAGGTGGATGGGCTAAGATGTTTATTGAAGGGATTTGGCTAGTGTTATCTCAGGAAAGATAGTTACGTATTTCTGAAAGTAATTTTTTGTGCAGTTGACCTCCTGGTATTTGGTTTTGGTATAAACCACAGGTTGGTTTTTTTCACTCTAATAAATAAGAATTAGATATTATGGTCTTCATCTCTGAAACTGGCTGAGATTTTTCTATAATTTTCCTTTACTAACTCAGAAATGTTGTTGAGATATCTACTTCAGCATTGCCTGTTGCTCGTGTCCAACAGAAAGCTGTGCCATGGGTTTGAGGAGAGCTCTGAATGGTTGTGTAGATGCAGCATGTAATTTCTTTACTTGGTGCCTCTGTTTCTGATATTCAGAGCACCTGTCCTAAGAAGTAGGCTGCAACGGTGAATTACAGTAGTATGTATGCTGTCCTTGCTCTTCATTTCTGTTTAAATGCAGACTTCTTACTTTATCTGAGGAGCAGTGTGGGGTAGAGCTGGACCACTCCATGATCTATGCCAGCCTCCAGGACAGCACTGAAGATAACAGGGGGAAATATATCCTTTTATCTGTTGAAAAAGACATTTGTTTAGTTTTGAGATGAATTAAAGAAACTGAAAGAGTGGGCTCGTATAATAGTAGCTATTCTACCTCTGCAAAATTAATGCCATCTTTAACAGTACAGAATAATTCTTTCCTATTCATTTTGTTTTGCATTGAAGGTACAAAAGATTCTAAAGGGTGATTAATGAATAGAGGAACAAATGTGTTGAGGGACATGCTCTGGTGAGAACTATTGGTGATAGGTGGACAGTTGGACTGGATGATCTTGTATGTCTTTTCCAACCTTGGTGATTCTATGATTCTATGAAATTTATTACTTCTAACTTTTTGGAAGTACTTGGCATTGACCTTCATGTAATGCCATTCAAGTCTATAGGAAAAAAAAAACAAACAGATTTGGAAACAGTATTACATCTGTGTTTTCTCTAACGGAAATAATCAAAGTCCAATAACACTTGCAAGGTAAATAAGTGGGAGAAATTAAAGCAGATAATTTTTGAGTGGAAGTTACAGAAACTATAAGTTACATGCAGACAGTTTGAATATGTTATCAACTTTTGCCTTGCTTTGAGTTTAACTTGTACTTTTGGAAGAATGGATGGCAGTAGCATCTGTGGAGAGCATTTAGCTGAACTGGAAATAAATATCAATTAAAAAAACAGAAGAATAGAGTCAATACTAAAACAAACGCAGGAATAGAAACACTTATGCTTGAAAGAGTACCAATTTGGAGATAACTGTTGAGCCTCAGAGTTTACAAGCTCTTAGAAACTGTTCTGACAAAACTGCCTGGAAATAGGATTTCTTTCTTTGAGGCATCTGGCCTTGGATGACCCGTAGACCAGTTTGATCCAAAATTACACTCCTCCTTCTAGAACTAAAAGCCCATTTGTTGCTAACAATAAGAGAAGATTAAAACATATTTACAAATACGTTAACAGGAAAACACTAGGTATATTGATAAAAATAATATTGTAAGCTGCTGATATTGTTAATGAAAGCAATTCCATGAATCTTATCGTACAGAAATGGAATTACGGTTCCATACACCAGACGTTAAGAAAAGAACCAAAGATACTTTGTCTAATCTGGACTTTTGATTTTTTTTTTTCCCTTGCGCTTTACTGTGAGAAAATCTTTCTGAACCTTTTCAAATAGCCTTCCGTAACGTTCACTCACCGAAGTAAGATTCATTATATAAGGGTATAGTTGCCGATGTTTAAATCTAATCTGTTATTACTGTAAAACTTTTCTGAAGTCAGTTTGAACTCTCCAGAAGTGTTTCTTTGATCTCGTGGAAGATATCCTCGTGATTAATGGTACTGATAAGGTGTTGATTGGTGCTTGGAGATCCTATTCATAGAAACAATAGACTATTATACTCTACTTTAACTACCATATAACAATATTTAAGCTTTACTCCTTAGAAACAGTAGCCTTATTTATACATCCCTGTCTGCCTCTAAACCAGTATTACCGCTTCTGGCTTCCTATTATGTTGAAAGCGTACATTAACGTCTTCAGTGCTCAAATAGTTCAGTTTACAGTAAAAATAAATAAATAAGAAATAGACTGGTAGAACTACTAGCTGTACTTTGTAATTCATCTGAAGGGTGTTTTAAGATTTGAGACTTCACAGGGTAAAACCTCCTTCTTTTTGAGTTAGGATCTACAAACTGTCTTTTATAGTTTCGCACTGTTGTTGTAGATGAAAGCACCGGGAGCACCAGATTTCTTACCAATACCAAAATCATTTGAGAAGTTCAAACATACCTCAAATTAAAAAAACACAACAAAACCAATCCAAAAACCTAGAACATCTGCTCTTCTCACAAGTGAACATTTGATTCTGGAAGCCTAACAGTCAAAACCTTGTGACATACAGTGTCTTGTTGTTAGGCTGTTTAGCCTGTGCAGTGAAGAGTTTGCAGATTATTGGACTATTTGGGCACTGAATGCCTGAATGGAGCAGAGCATAGATTTCATACTGTTTTCATGCTGCTTCACTTCAAGAATAAAGAAATGAGCCTGAAACCCCTCCTTCCTCAGCCAGGGTGTTGACTGTAGTTTAGAAAAGGTGATTTTCAAGAATCTACCTATGGACTTGCATCACATGGATGATGCAAAACCTACACCTACATGAACATGAGAAGTATTTGAAGATGGTATCATTTTCATTCTCAATGAATTTGTGCACACCAAAAAATGAGACCTGAGTACAGAATTACATCTTAAATAGCCCATGCTCTTAATCCTCCAGTGATGCTGTCTTTATGCAAAAGTGCACCACTGGAGAGAGGAAAGATGATTCTTGATGCTATATGAAAATACATACTGAGAAGTAAGTGGCCTGAGTTATTCAGACTAGAGCAATAATTTGCAGTATGTAACCTCAGTGTTTTTCATGTTATGCTAGTCACTTTAAACCACCAATAATGTGGTGCCATTTCCACAGTACTACTCTTTTTCTTTATGTACAACATGCATGCCAAGATCCTTATGGGTTCAGCAGAGGCCACGTGCTGTACTATGGAAGCTGAGCTATATTCAGCTCATTTTTAAAGTAAACCTTCCTTTTTCTGTTTATTAGCAGAGCTTGTCTTTTAAAGCAGGCTCTGTAGAGGGAAGGAGGGAAATTATGGACTGGAAGAAGCTTTTGGTTTGGAGAAGGATTCAGGAGATGTTCTGGTAGCTAGCAAGGCTTATTGAAGGGAGTGGGCTCAAGGAATGAGAAAATGAGCATCTAGAATACTGTTCTCTGATGAAGGAAGTCTGTCAGTATAGCATGGGAGACTGAAACTCAGGCCAAAGATCAAAATGACAGGCTATAGCCAACTGCAGGAGCTGTGGACATAGAGCAAGATTGTATAGTCACAGACCTACTGAATCATAGAATTATTAGGGTTGAAAAAGCCCTTTAAGATCATCCAGTCCAACTGTTCACTTCCCACTAATATTGCCCACTAAACCATGTCCCTCAGTGCCACATCTACACAATTCTTTAACACCTCAATGGCTCCACCACCTACTTGGACAGTGTGTTCCAATACCTGACCACTCTTGCAGAGAGGTTTTTCTTAGTATTCAACCTGAACCTCTCCTGATGCAACTTGAGGTGGATAGGGTAACAAAGGATAACAAGTACTATGCCTGTAGGAAGGAAAAGCTGCAAATCCAAGCAAATTGCATGGATTTTCTTCTTTGAAGCTATTGGTTGGGTGTTTGAAAGAGGGAAAAATGTAGCAGGAATGGAGACAAGAGTGTATATCGGGGGAGGGGAGGGAAGAAAGACAACAGACTTGTATTTTCTCAAGCTTGGATTGATTTTTGAGCAGCTTTGTATCACGATTTGTGGGTGTGGGGTGAAAGGGAGGGCTACCAAGAAAGGACATTGTTGCAGTGGAATCTAGCTCAAAAGAGGAGGATTGTTTCTATGTGCCAAAAAAATGGAAACTGGACAAAAAAGAAAAGAAAATGTAAATAAGGATGGACATTTATGGATGTATATATCTATGAATTTATTAGCTGCCAACACTGTCAAATGACATTTGATATTTTATATTCCTAGTTAAAAGTATCTCACTCCTACTGGAATTCTTCTGAAAGATGGTTTACTTCAGTTCTGGTCTGATTATAATATTTGCTTGTCTTCAGAAAACAGAGTGTAGAGTAAAAGTAGACAAGATATTTCTTCTAGTAGAGACAGCAAGCTTCCTAACTGTCCCTAGCCAAAGTGACATTAAGGATTGCTAGAGCCTCATAGTGAAATTTCAGTCAGTCAGTACCTATGCAATCTATAACATTATTCAAAAGCGTAACACAAATTTTTGCATTTAGAATAAAATAAAATGAATTCCCATCCTCCTACTATTACAGCTTTACAAATAGGAGTTGCTGCTGCTGTTTCTTTTCTCATGCAGCTGCATCACCTTGGCTCTGTTTAACAAGAACCCTATTAAATCCGTACTTCTGAAGTCTTATGTAGTGTGACTCAGGCTTTTTATAGTCAAGATATGAAGGCTCTCCTTCATGCCTTTATTTTGCATGTTGTCTGTTGTACCTTTCCCTGTGAAACTCCATTTCTGGAGCTGAGGAGATTAGGGTGTCTTTCTGTCAGATCTCCACTGCTGCAAAATATGCCATGCTAGCCCACATACACAAGAGCTTTCAAAACCTGGAAGACATTGTGAAACACTTTTCAAGTTACATGAGATTACACCTAATGCTCCCTTCAATATTTTCTGAGTTAGAGTCATTTAATTTATTCTTCCCCCTTGAACATATTTTGATGTATCCTTACCCCTTACGCTTCTTTCTCATCTCGTGTATTTAAAAAGTGATTAATTAGTTTACAGTTTTAAGTTGCAATTCTGCATCTGAAGCTGCTCATCTCAAAATGTTTAGACTGAGTAACTGCACTGTAATCAAGATTATTATTTGCACATTGCAGTGTACTAAACCAATTTGGAATGATGTCCTTGAATCCTCTCAGATACAGTATGTTCAGGTTTTATCACATACAACTTATTCCTTGCATATCTGATTGGTCATCACTTGGGCACCTGAAAGAGAGACTGCATCCATTTCTCTGTGTTATTTCATTCCAGGTTGTTTTGTTTGAATTGATATGAGATATACTTGATTGCCCTTGTAGGTTGCCTTCTGGGGAGCAGGCTACGCAAATCTTTTTCCTGACTTGTTACATAATTCCTGTTGGTTGTTTTTGCTGTGTATCCATCACTATCTTTTTCTTAGAACATATTTCAAAGGCGTTGCAGTGATGTGCTCATTTCCTGTCTTTTTAAGCTCAGGCACATTCATTTTATCTTGGAAACTTCATTTAGTAACCCAGGGTCTCTTAAGAGCAGACAATGAAAGGCACCACCACGTTTTCTTGCTAAAGAGGTGGCGTGAGGATGACATCATTCATCTGTGCTAGACACTGACTCATAGGCATTTGACCCGAGGGTGGAACCCAAGAACAGGGGTTAACATGAAGTCATCTGCGGTTGCACAATGCATTTCACAGTTGCTCTTTTTCTCTCTTTGTTTTTTTTTTTTGGTTTTTTTTTTCAGCCATCTAAATAATTGCAGAGTGCAGAACATAACGAAGTACAGCGATGAGGGAAAACATTGCTTTTGGTGCTTTTCCAGGGTACTCTGCAGATCACAACCAAAAAGAGCAGGAAAATTTTTGTGACAGAGCATTGGATTTCACATTTGGATGCAGAAATAGCTTTGTCCAGTAGCAAATTTGTCTTAAAACTGCAGAGCATACCACTGTTCTGCATTGTTGCTGGATTTGAATTTTTGCTGCATTAATTTTCATTGTGAAATGCTAGACCTGTTTTTAGATTTGTAGGGTGGTATTATATGCAAACTTCGAGGCTTTTTAGACACGCTGGTATCCAAAGCATGTTTTGGTTTGTGCTGCATTTTTCACAGTACAGTTTTCTTGCTGATATTTTTTGCTGTATTTTCAGCCTGTCCACTGTTGCTTTTTTAGAATTCTTTGCTTCATATCCTGGCACAGGGTCTGGACTTGTCCTTGTGAAATACAGTCTGTGTGTGCATTTAAGGGCTGAAAGTCACTAGTGATGTAATTTGCAGGAATATCTGTAATATTAAGAGCTTTAGAAAGAGAATAACCTGTTGGGCTCTCAGGTTTCTTACACTCTTTGAGACTTGGCTGAATTTGTAGGAAATAGCATCAAGATGATTGCACAGGACTTTGAGGATGTCCTCTTCACTTAGCTAGACCTGGCTTAATGTAGGTGTGTTTTCCCTTTTATAACACGAGAAATGAGATTTTTCCTGCTTGAAAAAGCTGTGGAGAGCATTGAAGACAGCTTGATTTTGCCCACTGGTGAGTGCTGTGTGAGTACAGTAATCAAAAGATAAACAATTGGAACAAAACACTGATTTCCAGTTTTAGATTCTGGAAATCTTCTGAATCTTGCAAGCAAATTTACAATCCCATATAGCCTGATATAAAACTGAATATATAATAATTTACCTAGCAATTCTCATTTAAAGTCTCTGAAATTTAGGTTATAAAAAGGCATGGCAAGTGGGAATTTGTATTTGGAAATTTGGAGATTCTGTTATGACGGATAACATCAGAATGAGTTAATAATTAAAACCAGGATTCTTGGTACAACAGGGTGTTGACATATTTCTAATTTTGATTTCTTTTTCTTTCTAATACTAATCTTATGGTTTACAATATACCAGGTCTTATCCCCAAAGTATTTCAAGCATGCCACATGCTTTTGTGTGCATGCTTGGACTGTAAGAGAGTTCTTAATTGAGGATCTTAAAAACTGCCTTTGTCCTTTATGGCACATTTCTGCTTGAGTAAGGGACAGAAAATCTGCTTCCTGAAAAGATATGAACAAGTTCAACATGATTCTGCTGCCCAGTGTCCTACCAAAGGATGGCGCAGAGCCCTGGAGTTAGTTAATGAAATCCCCGTTTCAATGATATGTAAACTGCTTTCTATAAATTTAGCATCTGTGTTGTTATCTGAAACAGTGTAAATTTCCTTTGACTCTTAGGGGTGATCTATACTTGAAAACGTAGCTTGTAGAAAATACTTTGATTACTGAAGTTTGTGATAAAGTGCAGAGCAAGCAGTCCCATTTTTCCACAGGCGTGTTGAGGTCTGATGCAAGTTGCATGCAAATTGCTGACCCTGGAAGCAGTTCGGGGGCAATCCTTACGTAGGCATGAACAATTTCTCCAATGTACTAAAGCATAAGAAGTCTCGGTCTCTGCAAGAAATATACTGATGGTTTTTGTGTTGTTTTTTTGTTGTTGTTGTTTTTCCAATTTGTATGTTTCTGGCGCAAATGCACTTAATAGGGCAGCTTCAATAAGACACAGCACAAAAATCTGTTTTGTAGTAATGGTAGTCAGTGATTTTTTGAATTAACCCTTGCCTATGCACTGAAAATAGAACTGTTTATATGATATGGTTAGGGTGGGTTGAGCTGTATCTTCAAAAGTAGCAGACGTGCTCACTGATGGCAGGAAATGAGAATACCTAAGCCTATAGGCATGCAGACAGCTTCTATACATTCATCATCTTTCACTGCCTGATATTAGGTAATTAGCATCTTGCTTTTGCTCAATTACAATTATAACGATTAGTCAAATAGCTGTTCAGACTACTAATTTTGAAGTGCATGTGCGCTGGGGACTGTGATATCCTATACACGTGCACACACCACCCAAATTTTAACTGAAGTGTATTCATAGCCATACTTTTTGTAGATGAAATTGCTAATCTACAGAGCTAAAGAGAGAGAAAAGATTTCCTTTGGAATAATAGGGAATTATAGCTGCATTTCCCTATAGGGTCTTCTCTCAAGGAAGCGCAGCAACAAGCAGGTTTCTATTTATAGTAGATGGTAAATATATCTGTATCTATTTGTATTTTTATACCCAGGAACTGTAAACTTCATGATCTTCAAAGCAATTTGTTTGACCATCCAGCAAGAAAATTACAACAGAATAAGGACAGGTCTTTTGTTTGCATATTTATTTCTTTGCTGCTCTATGAAGAAAATAGAAGTTATAGCTCACATCCTCCAGGTGTTTGGGATTTTTGGTGTTTGATTTTTTTTATTATTTTTTATTTTTTTAGATTTCATCTTGGAATTATTTATTACTAAAATTTTTAAAGTTTATAAAGGGGAGTCTGTCATCATTTTAACTGCATAAGTTCTTCTAGGGCTTACTGCAATTTTATATGTGCTTCATTACATGTTGTACATAATTCTGGTATATGATATACACATTCCTAAACATTAAGTATATCCTATGAAATAGCAGCACCTCATAAAAAGGGATCATTTTCATACTAATGATATACTTAAGCTGTTCAGAAACTAACTGAACTAGCAACTTATTTCCTGAGGCAGGATTTGGGGATATATTTAATTTAAATGGGGCAGCCATGGTGAGTTATGAATTGTGAAATGACCACTATGTTTACCGCTTAAGAGGTGCAAAATTGTTAATGGATAGATGAAGTATCCTTTACCAAGTGAATTCTTGTACGTTGTGTGACTGTATTCTCAACAGTTAGATCCCAAATATTCCAAAACATTTTGATTGAAACATTATCCGCCCAAAACTTTGTTAAGCCTTTTAAGAGCAAAGCAAGGTAGTTTTTTTTTCCTTTTTTCAGAAACTGCTGGAGAAAGCAGAGAAAGGAGAATGCATTCTTTGTTGCAAACTAAAAATTTATTTGATTTAAGGTAAAATTTGACCATGAAATCACTTTGAAACATTTCCCTAATTTCTTTATAAATTCAGCTTCTTTACCTTGGCTTTCCTTTGAGCAATGCTCATAAATGGGTGGAGATGCATCCTCTGCATTTGTCCACAATCACATGTAATTTGTTGCTTCCTATTCTTTTTTCTCACCAGCTGTGTTTGTACTGTTCAGGTGTATTTATACTACACATAGTTCCAATTTGGGAAACAGTAGTCTGAAATACAAATAATAAACAAGCAGCGTGTTATAGTTGACCGGTTCTAATAGGATCCTCAGGTTTCCTCAGTCACATGGCCATCAAAACTGGGGCTTAAAAAATCTACCCATGCTATCAGACTTAAATAAAGGATAACAGTTAGCGTTTCTTCTTTACCCAAGTGTTTTTTCTCAGCTTTGACTGACAAAATTTGCAGTGACTGGAATACCTTTTCCATGCATTGGAGACAATTTCTTCTGAATGTCCACATAATGTACGTGGTTGTAGATGATTTAGTTATGAGAGAATCTGTTTCTCTGACATACTGTATATTGAAGAACTTCTCTTTTTATGTGAAAGAATAATGGTCCAGAAAACAAGACTTACATTGTGGCACCCATGAGATAATATAATGAAACGTAGAACGCATTGCAACAGAATGGTGTTAAATCAAGGAAATTCTCAGTGACAGTTAAATCTAACCCATTAATCAGGTGTGCTCTAGTGATCACTTTAAATATCAGATTTACATTCACCAGAACATGAATTTCCTGTGGGTTTTCTTTTTGTCAGCACTCTTTAAGAAGATACATTTCTTTTGCTGCTTTTCCCTGTGGCTGAAGCGCGTGTGTAGTTGATACAAACTACTTTTTAGAAAAGGCAAGAACAAAAAACGTTATGAAAGTGTTGCTTCTCTTCTGCGCCACTATCCATGTGTTTAAGTGATACAAGATGCAGTGAGAATTCCTGTCTGGTTTAAATGACAGTTTTAAATCAGTGCTGCTGCTTTCACTTTTCTTTGTTCATTTCCATTGTCCGTGTTGGTGATGTAACTTGCCTTGCTGTGTACTGCAATCTAATAGGACTTGCCTAAGTAAATGTCTGACCTTGTGCCATAAACGAGTGAAGCGTCATTACTTGATTGCAGGGTACATGTTGCCATATCTCATGGCAGTGATAAGGAAATTTCAGAGAATCAAGGGGAGGAGAAGGAAAGGGAACATACAGTTTAAGAGAATTAGATGGTGTGATGTCTTTGCCCACTTAACCTCTAGCTCTCTCTCCTGAGGACTGGTGAAGGTTGTGCTTCCTATGAAATGGGCACTGCTCCAGTGAGACTGAGCAGCTACAGTGGCCTTTGTAAATCCCACCAGCTGTCAAAGTCTGCATCTTTAACCAAGTAAATGCATTTATTTCTAGTCTGGCTGTCAGGCTAACAATTTATTTCACAAACCATCATATAACGTGTCTGTTTGACACTTTGAGAAGAAATATATGTAACTCATGCAAACATTGTTCTCTTGCCTCAGTAAAAAGGTTTCTCACAGCAGTATATGAGAATACAGGCCAGGAGCAGAGAATGAGATTTCTCAGAAACTCACATTAACTAAAATCATGCACATTGAGTTAATGGAATCTTGTCATCACCTGTAAGGTTTCTGTCAGCAAACATCTGGGTTAGATTGAACTGCTCAATAAACTGTGCTAAAATTGACAAGGCACAAAAGGGTCTGTATGTGAAGCGCTAAGACGAGTTCTAAGGATCGCGGTGTTCTTTAGGCTGTCATCTCAAATAATTAAAATATCCTCAAGAGGGAGATGGTCTCTTTCTATGGAGCTGTACTTAGGCAATTCTGCATGTTTATCATTTAGAAAAAAAAAAAAAAAAGTGAAAAAAGAAAAGGAAAGGAAAAGGGAAAAGAAAAGAGAAGTTCATAGCAAAAATGTCAAACCCTTTTCTTTGGCACAAGACCAAGGAGAAGAACTTTATTTTCAGTTTCCATGAGCATCTGTAGCAAGCTGAATCTGTGCAAAGAGAGCTGTGTTATCATCAGCATTCGTCCAGATTAAAAAGCAGTTAATCTGCTTGGTCTTTTTCGTGCTGTAATCTTATTGTAAATATACTAGTTGTGAATGAATTGTTGCTTCAGGGCCTTCACTTTATATAGCACAAGGGTAGTGTAATTCAGTATGTCAGGCATCTATCGACAAATCATGAGGAGTTATTCTCCATAAGGAATGATTGCTTTTCTACTGTATTTTGTTGTATTTTTATGGACATAGATAATAGTCAAGGAAAAAACATCTTCTGGGAGTTCTATCAGAAAACTATGGTGGTAGGGGACAATTAAGGAACTGGTGATGAAAATTCCTCTTAAGCGAAATTTGGCATTCAAATATGAGTGTTGTTTGCTCCAGGGTGTGCTTTTTATTGCCAAAGAACGGACGTAGCAGATAGTGAGCAAAGAGTGAGGCCTTCTGTGTTTCTGACAAAAATCGATGCCTTTGATAGTCTTTAGAATAAGCTTCTTGCTCTTCTTGCTCTCTTCTTGTATTTGCCGACCTCCAGATGATGACACAGCCTACATTAATTTTTGAAGAGTGCAAAGTGTTGACATGAGATGCAGTATCTGTTGATAGAGGAAGGAGGCAAGAAGGTTTCGGTGTTCTGAGAATGCAGTCCTGATAGAGCACATAGCTGATTTACATAGTTAACTTCACTGAAATGAATAAGGCAGTTCTTTTGGCAGGAAGGCTGCTTTTGTCTAAAGGCATGAATCCATTTTTTCCTCTAGATTTGATTATTCTGACAGGTGTATTATGAGGGCTAGGCACTGTACACTCTACCTCAAACTGCTGCTTTGCGTGCATTGTAATTATTCTCACAATTGTGACACCGAAATGACTGATGTCCTCCTTTTAAACACATTTTGTTGTTTAGTTTCACCTTGCCATGTTTCTGTTTCACTTAATTTTCTTGCTGTAGTGCTCCTGAGCATCTGCCCTGCTTCCTTCAGCTTTTCTGCTGGTGAGTCACTCAGCTCCTTCAGCTGTGGTCTCTTTCTTAGCCAGCAGCTCTGTAGAGGTGGGAATTAATCTGTCACTGTTCATCATATTCATCTGGAAGACTTTGTCCTTCCCACCTGACCTTCCTCAAAAGACCTCGTCTTTCCAGCTTTTTTTTTCCCCCCTCAGTTTGGATACTAGCAGATTGGATTTCTTGTCAAGTCATTTCAAGTCATCTTGTCTCATTAATCCTCTGTTTAAAAGTATTGCATTTCATCTGGGGTTCAGCCTTGATGCCTCCTGCTCTCTGGCTGGGTAGGGTAACAGGGTATGGCAAGTATCTGCCTGATAGTCTGTCACTTGTTAATGAATGCAGACCTTCTTTTCCTCCCAGTATCTCACAGATAATTATCACTTCTTATGTCACTGCACTCTACTGCATTTGAAAAACAGAAATCTTAAAAATGACATTGAAAAAAAATATATATAAAGCTTTTCTAACACTTTTCAAGCTATTTCTTAAGTTAAACAAAGCAGGTGGCTAGCAATTGCAAATATCAGTGTTGCCTTCTTAGAAATGCTTTCAGTCAAATGGGAAGTAAGCAGCTTCTGTGTGCGCATTCCCTGCAAAGTAGAAATAGTCCTTTCCTGCTTTATTGTATCTGGGGCAGGTGTCCTGAATGGTGGCAGTGTCCTCAGAGAGCAGTTGTGACTGCTATTGAGGCCGAGTCTTCAGTTTACTGTGCCCTATCTAACCAAAAAAAAAAAAAAAAAAAGAAAGAAAAGAAAAAAAAAGAAGAAAAGGAAGAAAAAAAGGCAACTAAAAGCTCAGGTAGTTTGCCAGCTGTAAGAGGCCATAGAAAAGAACAGTACAGCTGCTGTGGGGCGAAGAGGGAAGTGCTGGAAAATCTTCCATAGCAGCGACTGTGACTGTGAAGCTCAGGCTTTATGTCAGAGTTTTACAGGGCCTGGGAGCCAGGGGCCATTCTTAGAGACTGTGTCAAGGGCTAGGCTGGTCACTGTTTGCTTCTGCCCTCCCATTCCTCACAGCACTCATTTTAACACTCTGTATTTAAAACTGAGCATAGTTGTATTTTATTTTGCAAATAGGCAGCTTAGTCCAGGAGGATCAGCAATTAAAGCAACAGCAGCTGTCTGGTACAGGCCCAGGAGGTATAAACATGCCTGCATACAGAGCCCTTCACGTGGCTTTTGCCCTCTTTCGTGGCCCCCCCTACTATTTTTCAGATCACTGAATGTCATTTGTGCCTGTGTAAGGAACAGGTGTCTCTTGTGAACTCCTTAAATAAACTGGATTTTAGAAAAAGATACTGATGTCAGTTTACACAGGTGCAGACATCATTCAGGAGAATGCTATTTGCACACAAACACACTACTGTTTACTGTCTGCGCTGCAATCAGAGCAGTGCCAGAAGGGCACTGAAGCAAGATGGAGCACGGTTTGCTTTGCTGCTGCTGCTGCTGCTGTCGAGTGATATGAACTTTCATAAAGTTCCTTCTTGGTGGGCAGGGAGTCTTTTTTTTTTTCTTTTTTTTTTTTCTTTTTTTTCTTTTTCTCTCTGTGAAGCATTGAAAAGCTCTCTTAACCAGGTCAGAGAAAAGCAGAAGCCATTTTGTGATGTGTGAAATGGGATAGAAAACGTGTATGTGACTCTTCCTGGCTTTGCCTGGCCGCTTAGAGCAGGAGCTTTGTTTTTGTTTGGGATTCCCCCCCTGTTCCTGTTAAAGCTTACACGGGGTAGCCTAAGATGGGACCAAGTCAGGTAATTTGCAGCATCTGTCAATGTGTGACAGTGCCCATGTGTTACCATGGCTCAGCCTTGCCAGTGCTGAAAAATCCAGATAATTGCAGATGGCCCATGAGCAAAAGAGCACTGAGGTGGCTCCTTGAGCGGTCAGACACTTCTCCAGCCCCCAGGACAGCAAAGAGTGCAGGCTGTGCATTCAAACAGGGTGAGCAAGTGGGAACAAAGCTGGCTGTGTGTCAAATCACAGCCTGTGCTGTCATGGCGCAGGAGAGCATTACTAACACACCTCAGAGACTTTGATTTCCATCGGGTTCCCAAGTGTTGCTTGTGGTCTGCATAGCTGCCCAAAGGCCCCGGTGCGGTGGGATCCTGACCCTCTCTTGTGTCTTTGCAGTGCCAGAGCTGTCTGTCTGTAGTATGTATGCAAGCAAAAAGAGCTGAACATCTCCAAGAGGTCTTGTTCTTCACGTACTTAAACAAGTGAAGCAGTAGGATTCTCAGCATGAACCTTTTCCTTTGTGTGTGCATATTTCAACTTCTTAGTCATGGACAGCCACAGAAATGACACTTCTCTGGCAAGAAAGCCCACAAGCTCTTAATATCAGCCAATGTCCATTAATTAGGGTTTCTGACAAAGGCATGCTTGCCACACCCTTTTATATGCATTGGCCTGTGTAATTTTTTTCACTAAGAGCTTTTAGGTGTATTTCTTCCATTGAAAACACTGCATTAACAAAAAAAAAAAAAAAAGAAGAAGAAAAAAAAAAAAGAAAAGAAAACTTTTACAAAAGCAAACCAAGAACAGATGTAGCTGAGCAATACTTTTTAACCCAGCAGTAATAAATGTTTGGAATGGACTGCTGTGAAGGTTATTAAGACTAAAACACTGGGGTCATTCAAAAAGGAGTTGAGAGCATCCAAGGGGATGGAATTGAAGTAGAAAAGAAGTGGATAACTGAACATTATCCACTGCATTCTTGATGATGCATGACATCCTACGCACTTGTTTTATGCTGTAAGACTTGAAAATCTATCTGCACCAGTTAAACATATACGGAGGGTTATGCCTTGTTAAAAGCTATGGAAAGTCAATTATAATAACAAATGCCAACAAGCTAGTCTCTGGACAGTGTCACTTGGGGAAAGCTGCTTCAGGAGAAGAGCCATTTGACATTACTCTTTTCTCTGATCTTATGGAAGACATAGATGTTACAGCTCAAAACTTTCAAAAACATTTCGGTTACCATCGTTGTGGATACTGTGGAGAGGTTTAGTACAAAGTGAGGAACAACACGTTTTAACAAAAAAGTTACATTATAAATATAGTTTAAGTCCATATTGAACTGCACGTTGTAAAGATAGGGAATGGGCTTGATGGTGAATGAACTGTGAGAAAAGCTCAGTGCCCTGCACTTATATCTGTTATGGAATACTATCATGTTTGTCTAATCAAACTGCTGGGATAGCTGCTCGGTATGAATGCTACGGGCAGCTGACATTGCACCGAGAAGCTTGACTTTGCCTGTAGGCAAAGCCTATAGCTTCACTGTCATTTTTTATAATATAAAGGTCATAACAAGCCATTTTAGTTGCTTTTGTTTATCCTCGTATAAGTACAAAAATAAATCTAACTGAAATTTGGGCTTCATCTCGTATGGACACATGGCATGCTGCAAGGTGTCTTCTCTTTGGTTGTCACTGAAGAAAATGACATTCACTTTCTAACCTGTGCACCGTTCTGTATGGCCCTGTCAAGTTCTTGACATGAACCCAAATCCCAGAGCCCAAACAGCTTTCTGTTCCAAACATCATTTATCAGAGCTGTGAGATGGGCAGCTTGCAGAAGGGCTGGAATACAATGGGAAGTCTGTAAGCTTCCAACGCCTTGGTGAAGTTGTTGTTGAAGTTGTTATACAACAAAAAGTAACTTTCCCTTTTATCGTACCATCTTGTTAACTACTGCTGACCTGAACTTTAACTTTGTAGGCTGCTGTTTTTACTAAATTATAAAATATTTATGAGTGGCTAAAAAGACACGGCCTTTTTTATTTTCTTGTGAGATTGTGACAGCGGAGGAAAGCGATCAAGTTTTCATCCTATACTGTGAGGGTTTATGATGTGAGAGAGTCATTCTGTAGCTAATGGTTGCTCTTGTATAAATAACAATGAAAAAGCAATGAAGAAAAAGATCGACAAATCACGAGAGGCTTCATCAAGCAGTGAGTATCTACTGAGGCAGCTTATATGTTAGAATGTCTTGCCAATTTGCTGCCTTTGTTCCTGTTACGGGACAGCCCAGTGCCCATATGCTGGCCCTTTGTTAGCCTGGGTACCTTCCACATGTGCCTTACCGTGGTGCAAACAAAGGCTACGTGACATGACCTCTTTTCCTGCGCACATTTTAGCCCGGAGCCATCGGTCCAGCCTGTCTTAACTGATGACAGTTTACCAGGTGCTGTTCTGATCTTAATCTCCTGGCTGAACCGTGGCCCTAACATGGTAAGCTATAAATCTCACCGGGTCACGGAGAAATCTGCTGGTGTCATTTCTAATTGACCTCAGGGAAAATTGACCAGTTTACTTCAGAATTTCCTAGGTTTACAGATTCACAGGCTGGCCTTTGCAAAGCAGTGCTCGTGACTTTTCAGTAATAAATTTAACTGGAAAGCCTTACAGCTACAGTAATTTATGATCTTTCTGCTGCTCTTATGACACATGTTAATTGGAGGGAAAAATTGTTTATAGAAAGTTTTCAGTGCAGTACTGGGAAGAAAAATAGCATGGGAAAGCCAGTGTTTTCTACTGAGTAAATTCTTTAGTGTAAACTTATTTAGCATTTTCTCTGCAGTAATAAGAATGGAGGGCAGTGTCGGAGGAAAAAGCCATCAAAGCTGCATAACAGCACACTTTGCAGTGTATTCCATGAAAATTATTTCTGAATTCTATGCTGAGGGTTTGAGCCTTGGGGGCTGGAACTCTGGTTGTGCAAATCTGCATGGCTAGAACATTTTGTCTTAGTGGAGTAGAACAAGGTGAAGGATCAGGCTTCATTTGTTTCTCTCTAGGTGTAATAACATGACAGGACGTGGCAATTTTGCACTTAATCGAAATTTCAAGTATTGACGAACATTTCAAAATCGTTTACTCTGTTTCTTACTTTTTGCCCATTTTCCTGCTGTGCTCTGGGTTCACCTGCTGCTTCAGAGTTAATCCACAATTCTTCAATCTTTCCCAAACCCTTGGAATCTTTTCCAGAGCTCTCCTTGGGAAAGCTGTGCAGCTTCAGAAGTGAAGCAGCAATTTTCTAACCGTTTTTGAAGAATGAAACATTGAGCGTACACGTAGTACACTTTACCTGTTAAGTAAGAATGAGGCAGTTTAGAGGGCTGCCTTTTAACTCCTCCTTTTTCAGTATCAGTTTTATGATACCTTTAAAAAGTAATATAGCATCATTCAAAAACTCTGCACACATCTCCTGATAGACAAATGAAATTTACTATTAGGCTTGTTTTGGGAAGAATGATTTGTTTATACAGCTCATGGCTTCTGACTGGTTTTAATTTGTTATTGATTCCTTATGGATTGCTCAAGTCACAAGTTATTTGTTAAGAATTGTGCCACTATTTAAGTTGGCATTTCCTACCCAAGCTTAGCTTATGCTTGAAGCTGTGGATATAAGACACTAATACTAATCAGCATTCAGTCTTATCTCACATGTTACACGTATATCCCAACGTTACTGCAAAAAGTAAGGCAAAAAACAAGTGCATTGAGCCAGGAAAAAATAAACTTCACCTTTCAGCTGTCTTTCAGCTCTGTATGGTCACCTGTCTTTTAATAAGTTAATTCCATAACAAACTTTCCAGATAAAGGCACAGTGACATGGAACCACACGTATTCCAGAATCTGTGGTTCCTTCTTGAATTCTGTTCTGAGACTTCCTCATAGCCAATTCATGCAGACTTCTTTCAAATATTATATTCTATCTTAATTGCTGCAGATAGCTGCTTAATGCTAATATGCTTACAGTATGCCTTTGTCTGAACAACACAGATGTTCATCCTGTGGTGTTTTTTAGCCCATGTGAAGACCCTGGTTCTATCTACTCAGACTGTTTTCCTACCATGTTGCCTGACATGTGGACGTTGAATATCAAGTAGTGATGCAGAGAATGATTAGGAAGGCTGTAGCCAGTCGTGTGATGTGACTTTGCCCCTTAATTTAAAGTCATGAAGGAGATTTAGCACGTTAGCATAAAGAGGAGAAAATGCATATCCCTTGATATGTATGTTCACCCAAACTCACTTTAGTTGTGTGGGCTGAATTCAGACTGAAGTCCTTGAAGCCTGGCAACGTCCCCATAAATGTGCTTAGCTGTACAGACGCAAACAGGTATCTGACCTCTCCTTTCGCAAGATGTAAGGGCTGTGAAGGAAATTCCCCCTAAGAGTTAGAAGTAATGGCATTTTGATCTCTTGGGAAATGCTGTTGTAACCCTGTCTAGATCCTCACGCTGTTTGAATTTTATTTTTAGCTCGACATTCTTGAAGATTAATAAGCATAATGGTGCTGAAAGGACTCTGCCAGCATAATGTTACCTGGACAGAGTGTGACGTAGTTGAGTAATGAATCTCAAATGATAGCTCAGGGAGAAGCACATGCTGCAAATTTCATGATGCTTTAGAAAAAAAGCCTTTTTCAGTTTTGTTCCACCAGCAGCCTTTTGACTTATTGCTGTTTCAAAACTCTTGCTACCTAGCAAGCTGCAGATAAGCATGCAATGAAAACTGCACGGTGTTTTTTTGACTAGAGGGACAGAAAAGGGAAGTGCAACAATAAATTGCAAATGCACTTCTCTTTTCATTAACAGGCATATCTCTTTGGTGTAAGCCTGGCATGTATTGACAAGGAAAAAGGCATTTATTGAAGCTGTAAGCTGAAGCTGATTCAAAAGCAGAAGCACAGAGTTTATCTCAAGTTTAGAAGATTTTATTCTGATT
Organism: Gallus gallus; assembly: GCF_016699485.2. Classification (NCBI taxonomy): domain Eukaryota; kingdom Metazoa; phylum Chordata; class Aves; order Galliformes; family Phasianidae; genus Gallus; species Gallus gallus. The sequence goes on along the minus strand of NC_052536.1, from coordinate 12,971,650 downwards.
TTTGATGGGTATTAGTTAGTAAGTATATAAATCTGCAGTAATTTCACATAAGCCCCTGGAATTACTCTGAAGTTGAGATACTGGAATACTTTAAAAGACAGCTCTGCAGAAACTGGTGAACATTCATTCATAGTTTGCTTTTTATATCTAATAACACTCGCAAAGTAAAAAACTAAGAGTATCTTAGCACATGCATTGTGTAGCATGGTGAAATTATATTTTTTTCTATCTTATATGTTAATACAAAAATTATCTCAAGTTTTCCTTGAATGTTAATGATTTATGAGGCTTTTTTGTTGTTGTTACTTAGGTACACCTAAAAAAAAAAACCAAACAGAAGTTGTGTAAAATTGAACCTGCCAATTATTTCTGAGAAAGTTAACATAAGAGGCTTGTTTGTAAATGTTATGAATGGTACTCAATGAAAACTTTGTTTGATTTCACTTATGTTTAGTATAATTTGTTCTGCTCTAAGGCATCCTGAGAATAGGAGATTGTACGCAAATGAATACTGAGTGAAGCAAAGATCATTAAGAGAGGAACTGGGGGGGAACCACACATGCTGGACACAATTATGTGTGTGTGTTATATTATGCTATCTTGGACACATCAGCGCTGACTGCTTTGTTCTGAAGAATGACCTTTGATCAAGAGAGACTGCATGTGTCTTTGGTCATTCCCACATCCTAGGCTACTGTAGATGAAGGGAATTTCTGTGGTGTCTTAACTATAATCTCACTGGGAGCTGCCTCATTGTGTGCAAACACTCTGGTAGATGTCTGCCTTGTTGGGAGTTTACAATTGGAGGAAAGGATGGTGGCATTACCTCAAGCATACTAGGCATTGTGCCAGTGTAACTGAGCAGATGGTGACCTGCGGGTCATGGGACTATATTTCTGAGATAGATGGGAAAGGAAATTCTACAGTTTGCGGACCAGATGGAGAGTTCTCACAGAGCTGGCTAGGAGGGTATCTACACGTATGTGTATGTAAGAGAATGTCAAATCAGAGGAAAATAGCAAGTGGATATTAGTAAACGTAGAAAGAAAAGCTTAGCAATGGCTGTTAAGCAAGAGAACATCAAGTAAAAAAAGGTGTTTTACATGGCTGTTAAATACAGCATTAACAAGTTTTCTGCTACTTTGTTCTTGTTTCCATTAAATAGCACTTTACTCCTATATAAAACATCTATAATTAAAAAAAAAAACTATTGTTTTTATTCTAAAAAAAAAAAAAGCAAAGTGATTTATAGGATTCCTTTTATCTAGATCTTTTCTTTCAAAGTGGGGCTTGTTTCCTGATAAATGACATTTTATTTTTTTCATAAGAACAGTGTCATGTGCAGTTTCTCTCCCTAAAATGAGGTTCTCTGTCTGCCAGAATTGACTTCTCTCTGCCATTATTATTTTTTTTTAAGACTTATGGGGCCATGATGTTCTGGTTGCTGTTATATTTCATCTTCAATCTAAACAAGTAAGGTAAATGCTGACAGAGTTAACTGGACCATCAAGCAAGTATAGAAACACATACAATAATGGAACAGTAAAAGTTATATTTGCACTGGGATCTCCTGTGGGAAAATACTAAGGATATTTTCAAGAGAATTTTCTTAAAGGCTAATATTCACCCATAATTAGATATGTTAACATATTTTAATCGAGGAACTTTTATTGACAATTTTTCATCAGCTTTCATTTTTCTTTTGAATTTTAAGTGTATTTAACCCTTTCCCTCAAAGATTGAGGGAAAGCAATTAATGCGGGCACCCTTTAAACTCAATGCAGTGGTTAAAACCTTTATGGGCAGTTGTAGAATGAGGGTCATCTCCATTCAGCTTTGTTTTTACTGTGGAAAGTTGAGGAAAGAGAAGGGGAATTTGGTGTTGCTCTTTCCAAGTGAGTGCTTTAAATATCTGTCAGGTGGTACAAGGAATTGATACTGCCTTTTCAAATCCAAGCTCTATACAAGATTTCACCCAGTAGTCTTGTCCTGAAACCTGGACACCTTTGGAGAAGTCTGCCTGAGAATCTGTCTAGCAGGTAGATGCCTACCTCTGGGTCTGCATCAGGACATACTTGCACATTCCATGTGGCGGGCTTGTAGGCTTGTTTGTGACATTTCTGGGCAGAAATCTGGCATTTGGATAGTTTTTTTCCTCTGAGATAAGAACAGTCACTGTGTGAGGCTGAGGTGCTTGAAGAGATGTTAGGTTCCTGTCTCTTTTTGCCTGTGTCTTTAATTCCAGAGTCCCAGGCAGCATAGCACGTGCCTAACTTTTAAGCATAAGTGGTCTCACTAGCTTAAATAGGACTACTCATGTACTTATAAGTTAGATGTATGTTAAACTGCTTGATTGAACTGGGGCCCAGATTTTTATTTTTATGGAAAACTCACATGTGCAAACAGTAATAGCATAATTAATCTCTTTTCATGAAGTGTTGGTTTTAATAATTTTATGCAGGGCTTATTGTGCATACTACTTTTCATCTTCAAGGCCTTTTACAAACATTACCTCAGAGATTTAAATTGGGTATATGGCTGTGGGAATTGTGCAGTCTTATATCTGACTTTGCAATTCTGTACCTCCACGTTCTTGGCAGGAGGCTCTTGCCATGCAGCTGGGTTGGCTGAACCAAGAACTTTGGCTCTGTCTCCACTTAGCACCTTTGGCAAATTATCTCCCAGGTGGAATTGAAGGCCGTGAGTGGTTTCAAAGCTTCCTCCAGATACAGATTTTCAAACTAATGACCTCATGCACCACTGAGTGAAGCAGAGGTAGTGATATAGGCTGCATTTGGCATGTTTGGCTCTTATCCCTTACTTCTCTTTACTGCACTCAGAAACAGGAAAAGACCAGAAATGCACATGGGCCAAAATTTCATTTAAGATATGCGCATAATTATTGCTGGCTTCAGGAATGCCTGATGTACTTGCTCAGGTTGCAGCTCTGCCTGTATATTAACCTTTATGCTAGTGTGTAGGATCTCAGCGTCTGAACATGATGGACTGCTTCTGAGCAAACATGCTTTTGAGGCACAAGAATGATTTGGAAGTACGGTGAATCATAACGGCAGATTCAGCTCCTAATCTGACCATGCATAGTGTTTTATCATATGAGAAGCCTGGATGGCAGAGACCTTTGGTTTTTCTTCAAGGACTAGGATAAGTCTGGTTGTTCTGCAGTTGGGTTGTCTTGCCTGATTGGTGTGCGGTTTCTCGTTCTTTCATGTATATCACTAGTTCCAAGCCTTGTTATTGATGTGAGCTTGGTTAAATTTTCTGTCTGCGTATGTTGGTAGTAGTGATTTTGCTGGAAGAGACTAGGGGTTTGGTTTTTTTCAGGAAGAGAAATTTTATTTTACTCGGTGTTTCCAGCAAAAGAGCTCCTCCTATTGTTTCAATTCCTTTCTCAAAAGCAGTCGCTCAAGCTACTTGCTTCTGTCCTTTTCAGAGTAAAATTCACATTAGCTCATGTTGCAGAATAGTAATTACTGTCTTTTCCCATTTTCATGTCCATGAATGGGCCGGCGATAAGTTGCATTTTAAAGAATGTAAGCCTTTTCTCTGTGGGTTACCCTATAAAAATACTTGGGTGGATTGCTGGCTGGGACACTGGCCTACTTACTCAGTAGTATATTTATTGGAGGCTCCTGGGGAAGATACTGGACTCCACTGAAATAAGGGAAAAGCAGCTTTCTGCCAGCGGACCTCATAGCCTGAAGTGTTGACACCACATAGCACTGATTTTTCTCTTTACCTTTTCTGGAGATGAATAAGATGCTTAATTAGTGCAGTGATCAAAAAAATAAACTTCAAATGCGTTAAATGACTCAAAATATTATGAGAGAAGGGAGCAATTAGGATGCTGTGGTTAAAACAGGATGATCCTGTAAAAAGATGAACTGTAGGTTATAGGAGATCTCGTTTCTAATGGCGTGCGCTGCTGTGCTATGCTTAAACAACATACGTGGGAACTCCGGAAAGATCCTCTTCACATAATTAATAAGCCACTAGAAATCCCTTAAAGGATCAAACCCTTTAAATAAAAGTATTGCCTCATTAGGAGTATCAGAAAATAGAATGTCTGAACAGAGATGAAAATAGACCTTGTGACTTAACAGTTGAAATGCAAATCTAATTAGCGTGGTGTTTTAAAGTATTAACAAGGAGCCATAAAAAATGGATTTGGAAGAAACTTGTCATAAAGAAAATACTGGATAGTGACAAAATCCCAATTTATTAAAACTCTGTGATGTGGAAACAATGAAAAGAGCATTAATTACTTTACCAGTACTTATTTTGCATCATTGCCCAAAGTAATTGGTTTATTGACCTCCTCGTAATCCTGAATAGTTATAAAAAATTGATTTCAATGCTGAAAGTTAATTTCTGTAAAGGAATTTAGGTCTTTTTATTCTGTCATATATGACTTCGAATACACTGCTTCAAACATGTCTGACTCTAGGTGGAGGGTAGGATTCCTTTACGTTCTGTGTGCTATACCTGTGTTTTTTTTTCAGTCAATGCTACTTTGCTGCTGCTGCTTCTTTTTTTTTGGTTTCTTTTTTGTTTAGTAGTATGACTCTTCCCTGTATACTTATAGATTATAAAATGTTTTTTCACTCTGTACTGATTATAAGTGTTTTGAATATATGGACAAAATTAAACGTCACCAAGAAATGTATGTATGGAAGTTACCAGAATAACTTCAGATTAAAATCTGGGATATGAAAAATCAGTGCTTTCTCCTCTGAGGAAAGGAGCAGGCATAAGACTTTTAAAACATTTCTGTGTTGCTTGAGGAAGAGCTTAACAGAATAGTTCATCTTTATTTCCATTATAAATTGAACCACTGAAATCTTTAATGGAAAGTGGTGTTCATGTACCACTCGGCTGTTTGTTGCCTAGCCAAGTGGAGTTTTCTGAGACACTAAGTTGGGTAATTGTTGTGGTATCCTATTGTTTTTGTATTAATTAACAAATTGTGACTGAAGGAGACTTTTATACTAAAGCACAAGAATTTTTTTTGTATACTTCTAATTGATAAAGCAATGGATAAACACGTGGACTTTTACTATTTCTTTTGGGTACTAGTCTTGATATGCACCCAAAAGCCAGATGATGAATAGCAAACAAGTAATTTTGGCTTCTGCTTTGTTTGGAATACGTTAAGGACAGAAATGTAAATGATTAACAAGCTAGAAGCGGGTGAAACCTCTAGGGAAATCAGTTTAATTACAGTAGGCAAGTGGTCAAAGAACATCCCTGCGTCCAAGTAGGAAGACAGATGATACAATGCAGTCTGCAGTGTTGCTGTTAGTAAGTAAGGAAATTTTGGTTTACTGAAATTCTCAGCTAAAAACAAACAAATGAAACAAAAAAAAAAAAAAAAAAAAAAAAGAACATATCAAAGCAGTAATTTTATAGTTCTCAGAACATTATTTTTCTCTGGGATACCTTGCACTTAGAATTAGCCATTTTATTCAGACTGTTTTACATTTGTTTCAGCAAAGATTATAATCAGGCTTCTATCAAGTGTATCTGATCATGTGATCTGAAGTCTTTCTGAATTGTTTTCTTTTGATTGAAGAAGCTCCCCACTACTGAAATGTACCACCCAGTGCCTAACTGTGCTCACATCCACTGATTGGTCACCATAAACATTCAGCAGGTGTCAGTGAATGTCAGTGCGTGCCATTTTTTCCTCATGGAGGAATTCAGTTCCACACCTTTGCTCCATTCGCACTTTCACATCAGATGCCATTTTGTCAGACTGCCCCTCTGATGCCATCTGTCACACAGCAACAACATGTAATAGAATGTTGGGAGGAAGGCTCAACCTCTACTGCCATACCACCAACATCTACCTCTGGTGTAGTGGGCCAACAAAATAGCATATGAGGCATTACTTTTGGAGCAGCCCTCATTTATTTATTTATTTATTTATGCGCATTTACCTTTGCTGGTTGTTGGAGGTAAGATTTTCTTTGCAGAACTTTTTAGAGCATAATAATGCTTTCATTCATGAATGGGGAACCTGATGTTTACTTTTTTTGGCAGAACTCTCCAATTGCTTACCAGGAAATCTAAAGTAAAAGCAGACATGTACAGATATTGAAGTTCCTACCTATGTGCAGTGTGATTGGGTGCCTGGGGAAATTGGTCATATGGATTTATGTAGTTGGCTTTAATTTAGAGCAGGTTGCAAGGAAGTAGAAGTCACTCCCATGCAATGCCAACAAGTGATGTATGTGATGTTAATCTGGGTTGTATGGTGACAGGTGCTAGCACACGCACATCCCAACTATTCTGTAGAGAAACTACAAACTGGCCTATGTTTCCTTTGAAATGTGTTCCTGAAAAACAATACGAAGACAAGGAAAGAATGAATTAAATGAACAACAGAACTCCTGTTCTCATTTTATGCAGAAGAAATCAGGCTTGGTTTTTTTATAGTGCTGTGAATCAGCACCTGTTTCAAGAGCTTCACTACTAAAGAAGGGAAGAATACCCATTCGACTTCAAAGAAGAAACACCTTACTATAAATAAATAAGTAGATCCAATTCCTAGCCCTGAGGATGTTATAATTCTCTACTTGAACTTTGCATGTCTTATTATCTAAACTGGCCCCAGAACTTTGAAGTGTTTGCAATCTACATGTTCTACCATTAATTTTTGGATGTAGAGTGACCCGGTGCACAAGTTTGGGTTTATCAGCACCAATTCAGAGGGTAATCTGGTCACCATTAGTTGTACAGGCAGTCAAACAGCAAAGCATATTTGAACAAATAAAGTGAAGAAACAAAGACTTCCCAATCCTACTGTCCTATTCTCCCTGCCCGACATGGTTAGTGGTCCCCTGCTGCCTCTGCTGGGGCTCCAAGATCCCTTCACGGTATTTCAGACCAAGTGTTACATCACATCACTGCCTTGTGATGAACCGTTAATTTCATAACCTCTTTTCAAGAGATTTGTAGACTGAACAAAGAGAAGTATTTTCTCTCCATTAATGAGTTTAGAGATACTTAAGCTTGTTATGAAGACTTTTGGAAGATTTTGGAAGTAGTAAGGCTTTAAAACGAGAAGGTCTCCAAAGCTGTTCTAGATTCTGTCCAACAAAGAAACTGTCTCATTCCTTTCAAAATGTTTATTAATTTATTTTTTTGTCTCTTCTTCATTTTGGTCAAGCAATCCCATATAAATCATCTCACTGCAGCCGTTATTTATAGCTAATAATCTCCTCTAGCTGCCAAACCGAAACTAGATCTCCTTCACTCTTGAGCTGAAAGCGCTTTTCTTTCTACAATGTGCTGGAAATGAGCCAATTTACCAGTTCCATTAACTTAATGAGGTCTGACAGCCTGCAGCAAATTTTCTCATAATCTCTCCTGGATTTAAGTTTGGTGCTGCACAAACAACAGAGTATGACCAAGTAGTTGCTTTTTAACTCTAGGTATTCTAAGCAAAATTCCTCAGTCATCCTAACTACAAAGATGTCTGAAGTCTTTATTTTTCTGCAGATGGGTGTTTTGTTTTTTTTTTTTTTTCATAATGAGATGATTATTACATTTACTGATTAACTTACTTTTTAATCTTAGCAATCATCTGAATGCTAGATTCGTGTTGACCTGTTAAACATCAGTATTAAAGCTTCAAGTGATTTAAGTGCAAGTGATTCCAAGCGTAGTGCTGCTGGCGGTGGGAGAGGGATGGTATTTATTTTTATAATACACCTGAATGGTTATATGAGCTGTGAGGTTATGTCATGATTTTCACAGACTAATAAATAATCACTCGTATAAGGTCAACAGTAGTTTTAACGCAAGGTTAATCCTTAGCTTCTGTTTCCTAATACTTCCAATGATTACTGTTCTCTAAAGGCTGTAGTATGTTACCAAATTCACAAGAAACAAAATTGCTTGCCAAATTAAGCAGGACAAAAGTAAAATCTTGCATTCTCTTGCTTGAATTCCACTTTTCTAGCAGTGACAGCGATATGCTGAAGGCAACAGACAGCAAAGCAGGAGAATGGGTATGTTTTAGTATGTCAGATTATCATAATTCTGATAAACCACCTTAAATTTAACAGCATGGCACTGTAGTAAAAAAATTGCTAGCACTTTGAAAATGAGCTCAGAACAAAGGTTTGGCCAGAATATAGAGTTGCCTGTGCTATTTAGCTTCACTGTGTTAAAGCTTTCTTTGTGAGGTTTTTGCTTATGGCAGCACTTCCTGAGGAGCTGCACATTTTGTCTTTGGGCATTGCAAGACCCCGTTTCATTGGGTAGTGCATCTAAGGAATCTTATGTTTGAGAGTAGATGACAAAGCACCTCAGATAGAAATATGCCATTTCGTACTGCCTCTTCATCTGGAGAGCCTTCTTGCATGGGTTTTGTGTATTTTGCATTTTATCTCTGTATTTGTAAGTATTAGCTTCACTATCTAACTATTCTTGGCTAAATACTTGTACATCAATAATAAATAATAGAGAAATAGGTGCAATGATTTCAAATCCATTCAAGTGGGGTGAGTTTGAGGGGGGTTGTGCTGTGGAGGATGGTTTCTGACCTAAACACGATGGTCAGTCCACAGTCTTCCAATTATTACAAGTTCTGCAAACATTTAATATATTAGTTTAATCTGTAATACACACAGTTTCCCCTAAAACAGTCTTTCAATGATCCTTGCAAAAACTTAACAGGTTCTGTAGATTGTATAGGGAATTGCCCACTGTAGTCAGTGGAAGTATTCTTATATTCATAGCAAAATGTAATTATAACTGCAAGATTAGGATCTTTTTAGATAAATTAGAATGGCTTTCATTTCTGACTCCTGGAGATACTCATTCAAATGCATCAAGCTTTCGTTGTGTGCAACTCAATGGGAAATTTGAATAACCAATTTATGCAACAAAGCAGACCAAAGGAGCAGAAGTTAAAAATTCAAAATAACATGTATGAGCTGTGTTTTAATGGAGAGAGCAGTGAAGGTCTCAGTATGGAACCCCTAGATTTAATCCTGCTTTTTCTCAGCCAGTGCTAAATGCATAACAAAGAAATAGTTTGAGACATGCTTTTTGATCAACTTGGGTCAGCTCTCATGCCTTTTTATGGCAAATCTTACCATGCCTATTTTTATTGTTTTTTTTTTTAAATTGATTTAAGACCCAGCTCCTGAAGACAAGTGATTTGTAATTTCACATGGAGAAGTAATTGAAAGAAAAGACTGAATTTGCCCAATACTTTAAATGGTGAAAATTGTGTTGCTGTTGTTTTTTTAAGGAGGAAAGAAGTTCCACCATTTTGAGCACCCCATGTGTCTGATTCCCACAGGCTAACAGTATGATAATTCACAAAAGTTTGTGATTTTTGTCTCTCAGTTCTTAACCAGTGTTCCAAAATAAATAAATAAATAAATAAATAAGGAAGATGTTCACATAATTTTTTAGTGCTCAGTTTTTTTTTGTTTTGCCACAGGCTTCCTGTGTAGCCTTGGACAAATTACTTAATATACCATGTTCTGACAGTGTTCTGAAAAAAATGTTCATGTGAAGCATGGAAGTCTTCAATTTTGTTTTCCCAAATGAGAGAACTTAATTAAAAAATGTATCAAATAAGTCAGGCACAGCAAAGTCTAATGAACACCTAATTTTTGAGGGGTTTGTAATAGGATTAAGTTACCTTCAGCAGCAAACCTGAATGTTTCTAAGAAACTGCACTTTAACTTATTAGAGCCAACCTTTGCAGATGTTCAGGCAACCATCCAGATTTCGAAAGGTAACAGAAGAAATTCCAACTTACTGATATCAATAGCAAAACTTTTATTGACTTCAGTAGGCCAAGATTTTACCCTACCATAGATCTTTGCTAACCTTTATGACAGAACGGCCCTCTTCCAAGGGTTGAAGATGAGAATTTTAGAGCATACTCTTTTGTATCACCTCTCTACCTTTTATGCTCTCTTCAAGAGCTGGTGTGAATGCATAGTTGAACACATCCCTACAGAATGCATGAGGAAAAAAAAGTATAATTGCTGTTCTTGGCATTCTTTTTCACTGGAAGTTGATAATTCATTCAATGCATCCATGTTGGATGCCTTTCCTGAGCTTCCAAGAATTGTTTCATCTTTTCTAAGCACATAACTTTAATTAAAAAAAAATACATAAATCATTGCCATTGTAAATTATTTAAAGTCATGAGAAAACGCTGTTGTTGAAATCAGTAAAAAATAACATATTTTCAGGTCAAAAGTTCTCAAGTTCAGTCTTCACTGTCAATTACCTATTTAGGTGAGGCTATGTTAGAAAAACAAAATAACTGCATGTTATTATATAATCCATGTGTTTTAATTTATGGCTGTCATACTTATTGAGCAACATGTGAGTAACAATATAAGGGTGCAGAGTTTTTGTTTTAGTGGATTCCTACAATTAGTTTTAGATATCTCACTAAAATTCTCTGAATTACCACTGGAAAAGCCAGCTGCTTTCCAATGACTTAGCAGGATGCCTGGACTTCTGGGCCTTTAGGCTAAAGTCTACTTGCATGTTTTTAAGACATTTATACATTGCTCTTGTGTATAAAATCACTGCAAAAAAACAACAAAGTTGAAAGAGCCAGACCTTTTTTGCAGCATACAACTTTCCCTCTGTTTTGTATTCTGTTTCATTTTCTCTTCAAAATGTCTGCTTTAATATTCACCTTAGCTGAAAAACATGAACTAAACCTATTGTTCAGTAGTAGCATGCTAGCAATAATCATGAAAAGATATATATAATTTATATACTATATATATAATATATACTATACTACTATATATTATATTATTATATATATTATATATAGTACTATATACTATATATATACTACTAATATATATTATATACTATAATATGTACGTAATATATAATATATTATATATATACAGACACAAGGAAGAAAATAAAGCTAATTTGCAGGTAGAACTGAGAAGATGGTGCTACTGATGAATCGTTTTGCACTATATGAAGTATCACATGCTCATCCAAATCTCCTGAGTTTTCAAAGTAGGTTATAAATGTCTTGTGGGAGAAGAGTTTGTGTTTATTTATTTATTTTTTATTAGTATTATTGCTTTTCCCCCTGCTTCTAATTCAGGACGGAAATTCTGTGGTTATGTTCTTTATTGTGGCATTTCATCACTGGTGAATTAGGCCTTGGCTTGACAACAGGAAAAAAAATGGCATGAAGATAAGATATTTAAACCTTTCTAAATAAGAAAAGTCTATTTGTTTCTGATTTGGTCTGAGATTAAGTGAAATAGTTGTGTTTGAATTAAAGACCAGCATTTTAAAGGTATAAGGCAACCCTGAGACAGATGCATCATTAGGATTTGCCTCAGTATTTTGTATTTGGTAGTCTGTCTGCATCTATAGGAATTTATATAGTTTAAAAGATGCAATGAACTGCTAGGGGCTGAAATTCTCGATTCAATTCCCTCTTGCAAGTGAGATAGTTGAAACTCATTGTGAATTGTGTATGTGTGCTTTATCTTGGCAGACTGAGAGAGTTGGCGCTCTTCAGCCTGGAGAAGACTCTGGGGGGACTTTATAGCAGCCCTCCAGTACTTGAGGGGGCCTACAGGAAATCTGTGAGGGACTTTTTATACTGGCATGTAGTGACCGGATGAGGGAAAACAGCTTTAAACTGCAAGAGGGTAGTTTTGGACTAGATATTAGGAAGAAATTCTTCGCTCTGAGAGCGGTGAGACACTCAAAGAGGTTGCACAGATGGGCTATAGATGCCCCCTCCTTGGAAGCATTCAAGGCCAGGCTGGACGGGGCATCGAGCAACCTGATCTAGTGGGACGTGTGCCTGCCTATAGCAGGGGAGGTGAAACTATAGATGGTTTTAAAGGTCCCTTCCGACCCAAACCACTCTATGATTCTATGATCTTGCACCTCGAAAGAGTAAATGATTGTGATCATTTTAATGCCAAACTAGATCCCTTTCTATGCTTTCCTAGCTAATATTTGTTATGTGTTTTTTGGTGTGATCTATGATACTAAGCTTGATGTGGCAATCTCCTGATTCTGAGAGCAGGTGTGGCACAATTGGTAGCAATGGAGAGCTCCCTCAATTCCACTTATGGTCTATTCCCTTCAGTGTTGTCCACCCTGGCTGGCAGTAGATAGCTTAGTTTTTATTTCCGGTCAACTCTCTGCCCTTCTGCTGATACTGCCAAGAAAAAATGCATTGTTATTTTAATTCTTTGAATATTGAATTCCTCAACTGTATTGATATCATTGGAAGAAGTATTTCTAGAGTAAATAGAGACCACCTAGAACTGTCCAAGATCAAAAGATTCAGCCACACTGAGCATAATTGAGCTGATGCTCAACCTTTGTTGAGGGGAGTTTCATTGCAGAAATGCGTGTTGTGAAATTGTGAAGTTATGAAGTGGATGGGTAGTTTTCACAAAGTACTTGACTGTAAATCATTTTGTAAATATATCATGTATTTACACAAGGAGATAGGAGTATTAAGCAACTTTTTTTTTTGCTGCAACAGAAATTAAATTATGCTGACTTGTTAACTGTTTCTGAGGTGAGAGGGAAAGACGCTGAAGGAGAGAAAATAATTAAGATACTCCTTTTCTATATCTAACTTACTAGAGAATAATTTCTCAGCCAAAAAATACGTTGTTGAGCTGAGATTGTGCTTTGAAGCCACAGAGAGAAATAGAGCTCACATACCAGAGTAGTTACTCCCAGCCAGTTTCTGTCTCCGGCATATCAGCTCGTAAAACTTCCTCTGTCTTTTTACAATAGTAGTAACACAGCATGTTCTGTAAGTATTAGACTGAGTAGGAAAACTCATGTGTTTCAGGTCACATTTTCCACACGCAAAAAAATATGAATCCACTTATTAAGTATATATCTAGGATTCTGCTCAATATATAATCTATAATTTCTGTCATAAAAGTTTTCATATATGTACACATTTTTCAAGTTTATTTCTTGATATGCAAAGCAAGTGTGCGGGTTCAGGCACTCATCTTCCCCTTGACTTTAACAAGGCTACTTGTGTATCATGTCATACATCAGCCTTGGTGAGATAGGAGCTGCAAAGTGGTTTTGTACAGTTAGGTAGGAATTTTGCAGATGTGCGTTAGAGAAGGGTTTAGTAAGCTCAGTGTGGAATAGGTTAGACTATGATGATTATTTTGGTACTTTATGAGATTTTTCAAAACTGTATATACCAACCTATTTAGATTGGCTGATAAACGTTATAGAAATCCCTTTGAGGACATCTGTAGGTGCCTGAATACAAATATAGTCTTGAGTTCACAAGAGACAAAGATGAGATCTGGATCTGAGCATCTGCAGTACCAAAGGGGAGCAAGGAAGGTTGTGTTTGAAATTGAGCTCTGGCTTTAAAATTTGTAGTGGCAATAAGTAAAATGGTTGAGGTTTTAATCCTAATTTTTCCACAAAGTATAGGCTTGCTAAATGTTAAGTCTTCTGTTTGAAATGATTTCAAAAAATAAAATAAAATTGCAATGAGTTTTATGGCCATTGAAATTTGCCAACATGTGATTTGACGTATCATATTGGTTGTAAGAGAGAATTTTACTAACGGCATTAGTTCTCATTTAGTCTCCTTTTCTTCTCCAAGTCTTTCTTTACAAGTACAATTACATTGCAGAGTTTTATCAAGTTATTTTAGAAGGACTCTCCCAGTGATTGTGGCACGAAACTTCTATCATTGCTGAACACTTAGGGTGCTCTCACAACATGCCCAGTAGCTAAGGTTGAATTCATTTTCATGCTGCATTTTTCTAGTGTGCTTAGGTAACTTCCTAGTTGAAAATGATTTAAGTACCCATGTTTTCCACTTTTGGGACATTTTTTTTTGTTTGAACCGCAGTCTTTTCACTGAAGTACAGCCACACCTTCCACCCTAGCTTTTCATCAGGAGGCATGGACTCAAGTGCCACTTTGCTGAGCTGCAGCCAGTAAAGGGACAGAGTCTGGATTTCCATGGGCAAATATTGTGTGTGCAGATGAGTGATGTTGTAGTAGGCTTAAAATGATCCTTCCTGTTCTCCTTTCAACTGTCCGGGGTTGTTTAGTTTATGATTTCCACTAAGACATTACTCTGGTGTAGAGATCTAACACCACACACCATCATACTTTATTTCAATCCTGGCTCATTTCTATGTTTAATCATACCATTATGTTGTATTTGTGAGCAAATTTCTGGAACTCTGACCCTGGCAAGGTATAGACTAATGCATCTTGGCAGTGTCAATATTCCAGCTCAAAAGAAAGCTATATCTTCAGATTCCAGCTGGAAGAGGCTATGTTCTTTTTTTTATTTTTATTTTTTTTTCCAGCTAGTGAGCCACCAGAGAGGCTAAAATGATAGGTAAATGGTTGGGAATCTTAAAAGACAATAAATAAACCATCTTCGGAGTATCTTCATGCTCTTACATATTTCTGAAGAGAAACTATCGCTAATGTGTTAGTATTAGTTCTCCTATTGCCTGATTAAGTAGTTTATAAACTTACATTGAGACGACAGGCTGCTAGGTACTCCTTTCCCAGTGAAATATAGCCTGACATTCAAAACCAGGGGTCTGTGTTTGCCAGGTTTTGCTCTATAAGAGAGATCCTAATCTCAACAAGATAAACTGCTTAAATAAAAGTTGATGAAAGAACAGTCCGAATAGTGGATTATGCTCTCAGTGTTTTACAGTGCTTTGCTTTGGGACAATTCCTTGCTTGTATTTTGGGGGAAGTCAGTCAGAGAGCTGCAGTTTTAGGTGTTCTGAGAATTTTATTAATCATGGTTTTTACCTAGTTAATTTCTGTTCAGTTCTTGCATATTCATTTTGGGCTTGGAAAAAAATATGGGGAAAGGGTTAAGAGCGTGCTTGCTCTTCATCTGTTTTAAATCCATAAATGCAAGCCCCTGTGCTGTTTCAAGGTTTCAGATTACTCTCTGTGATTTATAGGAAAAGGCTGTTCTCTGCAAGTTGAAATCCCATGTGTTTCTCCACCATTGTAAAACAACAAATCTTTGAGTGTGCTTCCAGTTGCAAAAATTGCAGTTTTGAGCTGTGTTTGTAACTTATTTTTTTCCAATGTGATGTCACTGACACAGAAAGTGAGGTCCCCTTGTCCTGTATCCATGCAAGATTTTACAGCTCTTTTCAGAGTGGCTTGCACAGACTGTAGCAACACGCTCGTGTTTATAATTTTCTATCACTTTGCTTTGGGAGGATACGCCCACTGAAAAGTGCAGCTGTAGGCAGACACTGATATCATTCCATGTAAGTTATATCCAGAGCCCCTGCAGAGATGGCAGACCAGAAAGTGTGATGACCGAGCAGTCAATGTACTCCCATCCACTTCTGATGTACCATGGTGTAAATCAGTGCAGAATTTCGCCTCGTATATTTTTCAGTTGGTATAGTGCTTACAAACAGCTTTGCAGAGATGACATTCATCTTCTCTTTTTCATTGTTAAATGGCAGGAAAAATTACCAGTTATCTCTGGTAGAAAGCAACATGGACAATGTTAGGGATTTCTGAAATATTGTTATCACTAATTTTGCTAGTGTAAATATTACAATTAAAGCCAGTTGTCTTTTCCTTTCAAATGTTTTTTTTTCCAGTTGTAATTCCTGCCTCTACAATAGGAGAGCTGCTTTATTTTGTCTGTCAGAATGGTATAATTGCTTTCACTTGTTTTGAAGAGCAGAGATGCTCTCTAGGTTTAGCTACTTGGCCTTGCTAGAATAGCACAAAGCTGCAAAAATATATAACTGAATCAACCTCTTGCCTCTGGTTGGCTTTATGAAGGAAAAAACACACACAATTAATTAGCAGTATTTAACAATGCACATATTACTGAGATGAAGAAAGAAAGCGAAGAAGGTTCTGCCTGAAGTCATTATGCTAGGTTAAGTGAGTAGAAAGGCAATGTTGCTTTGACCTTCCACAGGTTCCTCATGAATCCACTTCAGTAGCTGATCTACTAAAAGCCCATCCTTTTGTCTCAGAACTGAAGGCTAAATAGGATGCCGTTAGTAGTAGCATTACCTGATGATAATAGAATATAAATTAGTATGTTAAAGTGCTATGTAAAGTGAAAAAAAAAAAAAAAAAACACATAATTGAGATGTCATAGTGAGTCTTGATCATAATTTTGGTGGCGTTACATCTCATGTTCTGCCTTGTATCTGATGTGTCTTCTGAGCAATGCAATTCAAGCTAAGGAGAAAAGCCAGACTCAGGCTTGAGTTTGCAGTGGTCTGGCAGCTCCCTAGGATGAATGCAACAAAGAGCTACCTTGTAGCGTTAACAGCTTACTGGCATAATGAAGCAGTGTAACAGAAGTCAGTTTAATATCCAAAGGTTATTGTAAATTTAATAGGCTAGCAGTAGGGAGACAAGCAACCATAAGCAATATGGTTATTTCTTCCTTGCATTGCTGATTTTAGCCATTTAAGTCCTTGTATAATTTAGAGCCATGCATGACAAGCTCTGCAAAAAATATTTTTAATCTGTCAAATAATGCTATTAACTAGATGCTGCAAAATAATAATATTCGTGACTTTCCTCCTGCATTCCAACTCTACTGTGTTCTATATTCAGCTTCTTTAGAAAAGGAGTTTAATTTGTCAGAAGATGTCTGGAAGACAATACCATATGTCATTATTTACTTACCTGTCATATCATTTGTCTAGTTACTTTCAAATTTTTTTGCCTTGAAACCAAGTTAAAAAAAAACCCTCAGGTTCTGACTCAACAAGATGCAGCTATTGAAGAGCTAACTAAATGTTCTCTGTGAGTAGATAATGGAGAATCCACCAAATTAAGGGCATGACACACAATTCTGGCAAAATGGAAATGAGATTTTATATTTGTCCGCTGTGTGAGACAGATTATTTCAGTCCCTTTCAAATATCATTTTGTGTTCCATTTTTTTCTTCAAGTCCTTTGTGCAGTTTTTCATAGCCTGCCAACAGGTGTAAGTTAAAACAAAACTGTGCAAATAAACAATCAAGACTGCTTAGGATGTACAAGAAACATTGTAGTTTTACCTGGTTTGAACACAAACTTCTATACTAGGGGTTATTTTCTTAGCTAACATTGTTGGCAGAACACAAATGAACTCTTTGACGTTATGTCAGTTCATCCTTCATGGCATTGTTCCTGAAAAAAATTCCTGAAGATCATCTTTATTCTAGCCAAAGCTAGTTGTCTTAGTTGTCTTGGTTCTAGAAATACTGTATATTGGACCATTTCACCCAAAAGATGTTGAAAAAATTGCAGCCAAAATCCTGTGCTGTTCAGCTACTCTGAATCCTCTCCTGTAGCTGGAAATGAGTTTTTGTTTTGCTTGTTGAACATACTGAAGAATAGAGGAACGACTGAAGATTGGCTCGGGTGTCAGCCTGCTTGGTGTGCTATCTTCCTTATTCCATGTCCACTCTTCCAGTGTCACATGAACGCTTTGCAGAAGGCTGTTCTTGAAAGTTCAGTTGTGAAATGGTCCACTTGGAGTTACAGCAATAGAGTCCTTGTGCAGCAATATAGATATTAGAGTGTTTACACTTTGGATGAGTTATGAAGCCAAACTCCTTGTGAGGCTGATGGTCCCTAGGAGAAAAACAACGTCCCAAAACATCTGTGCTTTGTACCGTTGCTTGCTGATCACATAGCATTTGTAACTTCTGTTAATTCTGGGTCAGGAAAGCAAAGATTCTTTCCCTTTTCAGGCATACATTTAAGAACACGTTTTAGATTGCCTTGATACAAGCATATTGTAATGGCCCAGACTGATTAGCTGTATTTTGCAGACACACTCCGTGGCCTTCCATTGCTGAGGTCAGCATGTGCCTTTCACTGGAATATTTTAAATTAAAAAAACAGCAACAACAGCAAGAAAGACCAATCACAAATACAGTCAGAGAATACTGTACAGGAGGAACTTAGAAATGTTAATTCAGATTCAGTTAATTCCCCTGGGGCTGTGTTCATGTTCAATAACCAAAACATCTACTGCCTGAAATGTGTACCAAGAGAGTGGATTTGATGTTGCACAGTATTCTTGAAGAACAGTTTATAAATTTACAGTCACTAAGGATCTCCTTTGTGAAGTCAGTCTTGACATTCCCCTCAGTAGGGAACAGCAATTATATTAGGAGACATGTACATTTAAGTCAAGCAGCTCACATTTTTAAAGTTTGAGACTTGAAACAGCCTGTTCTCTAAAATATTAATGCAAAATTCCTTATAGAAATCACTTGCTGCTAAGTTTGAATAATTCATTGCTTAGATGAACAAATGGTATCGTATCTGTTCATGAGCAACTGGCAAGTATGATAAGAAGCATTGATCTGTCATAACTAGGTTATGTTGCTCACCTGTAATTATTAGAATGCCTTTTCATATAAGACCAAAGAAGTTTGAAACATGTATTGTACCCGCTATTTGTGATTCTCCTTGTTTTCTGCATGATAGCTCTTATTTCTTTATCTTTTTTGCATTTAAATTTATGAAGACCCGGGAGGGTAAGCACTATGGGGATAGCTGAATTCATTTCATTTATGTTGTTACTAGTTTCTAATTTTACTGTCAAAGATAAGTGGGAACCCTAGAAGGCAAAATCTAGGAAAAGAAAATGTTTGTCCATTAAAAATACACACATTCATACACCTGAAAATGTTATGGAAGCATTTATATAAACACTAAGCTTGGCTGAAGCCAATTTAATAAAGCTTTGCATTTGTAATTGGTTTGCTTTTCAGGTGTCATTGTTCTTTTCTAACAGTTTTGGGCAACTTTTACTAGTTTGCCCTTAAGATGTTATTTGTGAATCATTCTATGGGTGAGGTTATTTTTTGGGAGCCCCTGATAAACGTAGAATGATGACTGCAGAAGTACGTCAGAAGTAAACAGTAGTTGCCATGCTGTAGTACCAAGTCCAAGGAGAAGATGGGTAGCTCACATTATTTGAAATAATCAGTGATACTAATTTTGTTCCTGTGTATGGTGAGCAAGCGTTTCCTAGTACAAGACACACATCAGTGCAACCTGATCCATTCCAACTTGCCACATATAAAATGTTGCCCAATAACAGAGACTCCCATCAAGTGTAATGTGTAGGGAATGACAGAATGTGTGGAAAGACAAGAATAACCTTGTGTCACAGCAAATTCTATACGAAAAGCCCCTAGAGAACTAATGATGAAAGATTTTGTTAGACTTAAATGCAGTAATGAAATGGCCTAATGTAGTTGCTCTGAATCTTTTCCACCAGATTTTGTTACAAGGAACAGTTTTCAGTGCCTGAATGGAAAAAGATTTCAGTTCACATGCAGAAAATATTATTAAAATCTTATGTGTTAAAAATAAAGTTCAAGTCTAAATAATCATTAGTGCCAAAAACTTAAAGGCAGCCAACTGCAACCATAGTTCTTAATACTTCAGCTCTGTCTTAAGTCAGAAATTTAAGAAGACTGCAGAGAATTTAAATATATTTGAAAACTGAGCTCGACTTCAAATCACTGTTAGGTTTACTGAGAAGAGGGTATTTGTAAAGGATATTGTAACTCTGTGTCTCTCCTGCTGAGTTTTCCTTCTTGTTAAACTCATTCTGAGCAGTGTTGACCTTTTAACTCTGATGATATCGATGCCCTTGTACATGGGGATGTCTGTGCCAGATATTATGGTCCTGAAAATGAGATGTTTTACAAGTGAACAAAATACAAGTGTTTTAATTGGGAAATTAGCACCACTTTTCCTCTGAATTGTTGATTCAGTATTTCTGTTAGCACTAAATCAGTATGTAGAATACCTTTCTAAGATGAGGAGGAGGCCAAACTTGTAATGGGATTACTAAGGATTTGATATCACATTCAGCATCATTGCAAGAACAATAAATATTCCCAATTACTAAATATTTTTCCTATCTCATTCTGTAATGAAAGAACTGTGCATTTTAGAAAGGGGATTAATCTTATAAAGCTTCTTCTTATTTTAAAAAAAGATTAATCTTTTCTTGAAATGTGAAACAGCCATACCGTGTAACTGCTTTCTTCCTGGTTGGTGTTGTAGGAAGAAAACATCCATTCTTGGAATCTTAGCCTTGGCCCCATAAGCATTCTTCTGGGGAAGTTCTGCAGGTCCCTTTGCAGGCTTGAGACAGCAACCTGCAGTGAGGATGGATGCTGGCTTGAAGTGTAGGGTCATCACTGTGGCTGTCTGTGAATGCAGGACTGTAGAATGAGTCATGCCTTTGGGATTGTATTGAGGTTTTGGATATGTTGTAAAAAATAAATAGCATTGCAATACTAATGGCTCTTTTACAATAGTTTGGGGCATTTGTAAATATATAACTTTCCAAGCAAATGAGAATGTCTGTAAAAGTACCTTAAGTTCTTCAGCATGCTTGTTTTCCAAATTATTTGAAATTCCAGTCCAGATTTCTGACGGACTAATGAAGAGATCGGGTTTCTTCCAAATGGTTTGTGGTAGGTTAAGTAACCTAACAACAAAAGAAGGCAGAAAAACTGATGATTTCTAGTCATTTTATTCTGTCAGGCTTTCTCTTATACTGTGGATGCTCAAGCCACCCACTGCCTTTTGTTGCATGTTTCTTGTGTTCTTTTCTTTGTCCTCATTTCTTACACTTCATGGAGTGACCACATCAGCAATAGGGTACTTTTTCAGTACACAGAGAAAAGCAAACCTAGTTTCTAAGTGTCAGATTAGGAATAATTTAGGGCTTCTATGAAGTTATCAACCCTACTTCTACCAGAATGACTTTCTGTTATTGATTAGTTGTTATATCCTTTGTAATCCTTCTAGATAATTCCTATGGTTTCTGACAATTTTCTTGCTTCACTGGCAACTCTAGTTATTAATTTTTTGAGTTTAAGTCTGTTAGAAATGTTGTGTCGTATATGCTGTGTTGAAGATTATCTTGATGTCATATTTATATTGAGACAGAAGTTTACCGGCAGCCAGGGAAAGATATTGGCAGTTAGTGGCTGTGCAGTAAGTTGTGTATAAGGAGCTGTAGGTCTTGGTCCAAGACAAGACAGTGGATATTTCTGGCCTTATGGTTGAAGCCCAGTTAAACGTTTGAACTGTAATGTTCTTCCTGCCACTCCTATGACTGTTCCCTGTGCTGGCACTGGGGACACTGTGATGCTCACACTGCCTCTCTTGGCTACATCCATCACATGGAAAGGATACTTCAGCTGCTTGAGCTGACTTTCACCAACATGAAATTCATGGAGGCAAAATAAAAGTGAAGG
This sequence comes from Gallus gallus, assembly GCF_016699485.2. Taxonomy (NCBI): domain Eukaryota; kingdom Metazoa; phylum Chordata; class Aves; order Galliformes; family Phasianidae; genus Gallus; species Gallus gallus. The sequence continues at coordinate 12,950,333 of NC_052536.1, read as the reverse complement.
GTTATTTGAAAAACAACAACAAAATCCCTTTAATCTTTTTTTTTCCAGAAAAGCTCACAAAGAGGGGTTGTCTAGTATTGGAAGCAGTAGTCTTTAGCTTGATTTTTCAGTTATGAAAGCCACTTAAGCTTATTTTTGAAAGTAACATCCTAGGAGTTATTGAAATTACTCAGATGGTGGTTGGCAAGTCAGTTCAGATGTCAGTTATCATGAGATGAGTGGGCATGGTGAGAGCCTAACCCTGATGAATGCTCACGAGAGAAGAACAGCTTCATTAACCAAAGGGCGAAAGCCTTTTCTACTGTCCCTGTTACTAATGCACTTACCAAACAACTTTTCTACCAAATGTAGGCATAACCAAACCTGTAAGAAGTAGGGATTTCACTTGAAACAGTGTTTAGCTCCCACAATAGATTGAAAGAGGCAGGCTTTCACAGGTGTCTCAGTAGTCCCTGCCTGAAAAAGAGAAAATTCCCTGGTTCCTGATGACCCAGCTGTAGCATGAGCAAAGAGGTGACATGCACCTGGCACTGCCATTGAAGATGTGTTCTGTGCAGAAGTAATTCTCCAGAGAGCGTCTCCCGCTTTCTCTGTGAATCATGAACCATGAAAGTATGCTGGCCCTGTACCTAGAAGCACTCTCAGATGATGTAATTTCCCGCCACGCTCCTTTAAAATACAATAACATAAAACGGTCTGCATGAAGATCTTGCTCGGAGGATAATAACGCATTGTGTGGCTATTTCGCATACAATGACTCTGCACGTCCCTCCAGATTGCAGGCAGTCATTCTGTAACTAGAATTTAGAGATGTCACGAGTGGCTGAACAAACAAATATTGCCAGTTAATGTTTAAGCTCTCAATTTACTAAAGCATTTGTTACCAGTTTGCAAAAGAGATCAAACAACTGTGAATCATAACCTTGGCTACTAATTAAATGCTTTATTCCCTTCCCTCATTGCAGAAGCATTTAATCTCAGGGAAGCCGGACAGCCTGTTGGGCAGAATTAGATTTTATGGCATAAGCAGAAGTTCACTGTGAGGTTTCCTATTGCAGTTGGAAATGTAAAGGAACAAAATATTAACTTCCATTCCTGGCATTGAAGTTCATGTTAGCAGTGAAAAAGGATTGATTTAAAATTGCTGTGTTGGAAAATCGTTTTGGTCTTGTAGCATTGTTATGTGACTGAATGGTGAATCTCATTTTTATTGTCCTGCTGCCTTGCGTACAGATGATCCTCTGCATTTAGACAGAGGATGAGGGATTTGGTGTACTTTACTGGTGACCGTGTGCCCCAAAGAAAAGTGTTTTCCTTAAAAATAATGGACTGTGGAGAACATCCCAGAGGAAATGAAGCATAAAACAAAACACTACAAGCAGTTTTATTGCAAGTGAAGTATACTTCTATTTGTCATAAGATGTTGTGTGTACGTTAATGTATGTATACCTGCATGAAGGTTGCGCTATCACACCTTTAATACCTAATACCAAATTCAGCAGCATTTATCTTTTTGGATCTAACTCTGTGAAGTAGAACTTAAAAAGATAAAAACAACTTCTGTGGAAGTTGTCCCTATCCTGAGCAGTGATTCAGCAAGGGCTCTCGCAATGGGAATACCACTTACTAGCATTGAGCTGACTCAGTTCACTGGGAGTGAATCCAAGAAGGCAGCTGGCCCACTTATAAGTGAATTCCCATTCTTATAACATGAGCCACAGTCTTGCAGTCAAATGTGCACGAGAGGGGACCTGGACAGAGTCTCTGAAGACCCTTCAGTAAGCATTAGTAGGGAAGGGCCTCCCATACAAACTCAATTGCAGATTCAGGGAACAATGCATAATCACTGAGGTGCAGTAACTCCGTGTAAGTGCATGTAGTGGACAGTGGGCCTGTGTTGAAAAACTTATGTTATTAATTTGAAAAGCTATCCTATCTTACAGTGTATTTGGAGAAAGTAATTTTTATTTATTTTATTTATTTTATTTAGATGCTAGCTGAGAGGCAGTACACGTGTAGGAAATAAATGTATTTCGGTCTTGTTTTTGGCTTTTGCACTTGGAGAAAGCTAGTTTCCCACTCAAAAGTCTGAGTTTTCGTAAAGGCTCTTCTTGCCATATTGTTCAGAGGACTGATGTCCATCACTGGCACATGCAAAATTTCTGTTTGCTGAGAGAAGTTTGTCCTGAGGAGTTACCTGAATGTTCACTGATACTTCAGACTGTGTTTAACTGAAACAAATTGGGTAATCCCATGCTATAATATACCAAATAACCAAGCTTTTACAAGACTTAGACATTATTTTTTCATCACATAGTGCATATGAACATGGTCAAGTTCAATACAGGATAAGTATAAAGATAAAGTGCATAGGGACATCCCTACCTATCAGCATTGTTAGTAACAATCTATAAAGGAAAAACACATGGAATATGTAAGTAAGACCAACTCTGCTTTGTCTGCTCCCGTGCCTAAGCCATCACTGGATGTCTACTTGAGATGAAAACTCAAAATGCTAGAGGGTTGATCATTTTAAAAAGAAGGAAACATTGTCATGTACTTGATTCTAACCCATCTGGAGACTAGTAATAGAGTGAGCAAGTAGAATAAGTCATCAACAGATATTTCATGTATTAGATTTGGTGTTGTAATGTTAAGAAGAAAAAACTGTCCTTCTTGCAAGCATTAAAAGTTATGAAGGATGGCAAATAACTGCAAATAACCTGTAATAAACAGGTTTCGTTCATACACACATTTCTTTCTGAAAAATAATATTGTTGGGTAGCATGAAAAGTTGTACAAATCACAACTTGTTTTTAGTTCTCATCTTATTTTATATGCAAGAGAAGAGAGAGACATTTGTTTAAAGACCTTCAGGATTAGTCTGTATTTATGTATGCTTCCAGTTCAGTTTGGGGACGCATGTGTATATTGAGGTTGCATTCAGCTGCCACGGGATCATTTGTATTGTTTAGCAGACAACTACTTGAAAATCTTCAGTATTTTAAAAATCATTTTTGAAAGCCAAATGATTTTCGTGAAGGGATGTATTGTACTTAGTGAAAGGAAAAGAAAAACCTGAATTCTAATTGTGTGTAAAAGCTGTGCGTGGCTGAACTGGGAAAGATGAGTAGAGGATTGCTTTGACAGAGGTTAAGTGAACACTTCTTGCTGTGACATGTATGCAAACCTAACGTGGGGCAGATAAAATCCTGACTTTTATGGCATTCTTGGGAGGTGGGGAAGGTCAAAATAGTACGATGTTGTACACACTGGATGAATTGCTACTCCTTACATTACACATCTACATGTTGGTGAAGCACTTGCTAAAGGCTGCTATTTCACCATTTGGAAGGAGATGCTCCTTCACCTCACTCACCTGCCTTGCTTTTCCCACAGGCTGCGAGAACATCACCGTGCTGCAATTAAAGTGATTCGACGAATGCAGTATTTTGTGGCAAAGAAAAAGTTTCAGGTGAGTAGTGAATAGAAAGCTGCTTTTCCTAATAAGCCCTCTTATTCTCCTGCTTCATTGTTTCTTTTAGAAACTTCAAGAGACTGACACAATTCATTTCAGTAATGGAGAGCTACACCCACTATTCTCTCTCTACTTGAATAGAGTAGTTGTTAGCAGCAGGCTAGTCAACTGTGGACACACAGAAAATAGGCTAAACTCCTGAAATGCAGTCTGAATTAAAATGTTATTTTCTGCTAATGGACTTGACCTCTAACCCTCCGTTATCGCTGCCTCTTTCTCACAGTGCAAACATTCTCATATGTCTCCATTAGTTCTGAGCTGTATGTTACTGTCATGCTGAGTCAGTAGGATTAGAGATTAAAATACTACCTCAGCCTTGTTTCTGTCTTTTAGTCAATTATATTGAAGTCCTGATAAGAAACTGGGATGGAAATGTGCTAGTGGATTGGAAGGTTTCTTCGTCCTTTTCCCTTGTTCCTAACACATAGCAATCATACCTCCTTCACTTCTTGTGACAGTCTGTTCTCTTTACTCTAGTCACCTCCACCAACAAACATTTCCAGCATGTCTCTTCACTTGCTGGGATATTGCAATACAATGAGTGTTTCGCAGTGACTATTTTACTTGGTTGCCTGGTCTGAATAAAAATTTGTGACTGCAAACTTTCTATGAATGTGGTTTTAAAATCAATTTAGTTAATCTCGTAAAAATACACGTGTCAACAGCCTTTGGCTTGATTTGAAACAGGTGAATACACGTGTATATAAGAAATATATAATTTGACTTAAAATGAATTAATAAGGGACAGTCTCCATAGAACAGACTTCACAGCTGAAAATGCAAAGAAAGTGGGGAGCTTGACTGCCCACGTGCATACTCGAGCATAAACTTGGCACTACTGTATGGAAGAGATTGAAACCCTTTTCCTTAATCTACACCAAAAAAGGGTTGTGATGGAGGAGGGATCCTTTTTTCCTTCAAATATATGAAGAGCACACCATTTAGGAATAAAAAACCGGTGATAATTAGCAATCCATGGATGCATCATTTCCATAAAGCGCTGCTTGCTGCTACTACAAAGCCTGGATTCTGGCTTCATCTCCAAAATTTAGAACCATCACCTGATTTTTTTAATAATTTCCTTCTGTGAATCTTTTTGTATTCTCCAAGATTGATGAGCCAATTTGTAGCTAAGGTTGCCTTATATTTCCCCAAATTTCATTCAGTTGTGGATAAAGTATTCAGACTAACTGTTTAGGCTGAAATCTCCCATGTTAGGGATTTTCTTGATGGGACCACTTTCAGAAAGTTTCTGCGGGAAGATTTCACCTAACACTTTTCTTAGACTAAAGCTAAGAAAGCCATGGAACCTGGCTACTGGAAAATAATTTCTGTAGTTATGTTGTTGAGAAGTTCCTTAGTGCTGGCTGGTCAGCGCTTGTAACTTGGAAAGGGATGTGGCCCATTCCAGTGAAGCGTCCATTGCTATTCAATGAAAAACAGCATGAGTGTGGCCAATTTCATTACACTTTAATTTATTCTTATTCTGCAAACTGGTTGTGATTCTTTGGTCTGTGGTAATTACAGAATCGTTGCTCCCATAAATTCAGAACATAAAATATTTGCCGTGGCATTAGCGAAACCATTTAGAAACAAGAAGTCTACACACTGCATATCTACCTCCCAGGTGGTAATTGTCAAAAACAGATTTGGAAAATGTCTGAACGCTGTGTGCAACATTATCCACCTGGCAAATAAATGAAACTCCCCTGCGGCAGATGACTTGATAGAAGCTGAAAAAGCATTTCACTGAATAGAATGGGACTATTCAGTTCCTACTTGAAACTTGTTTGTATTCGGTGTCCCATTTACTAAGCTGGTTTCTCAGTTGTGCTCTCACTTTCTCACCTGCAAAAGACCTCTTCCTGCCTGTCTACAAAACCCGTCAACAAGGTTGTCTCTTATCCTTCTTTAGTAGTCTTTATGCTTCCTGGATTATTAATATGAGCTGTTACTAATGAACTAAAAATCTGAGTTAAGATAAAGTGAAACATCTGAAGTCACTACCGTGTTGAAATGATATACCTCTGTTCCTGTTGGAAGTAGAGTTTTCCAATAGGGAGATACCTGATACTTCTCCATAATTTCTGAATACAAGGTCATGACCATGTTTAAAAAATTGGAGAGCACCAAAAGTACAGTTTTCAAAAGCACCTAAGTAACCTAATGCACAAAGTCACCTTGAAATTCTAGCCACGAGGTGCTTTTGGAAATCTCTCCTGTAATTAGGAGATAACCACTCTTGTTATTCTTTCCTCAAACGTATGTTGTAAATCTGCTTTGTTCTATTATGTGCTCATAAAACAATCATAAGAAATTACTTGGCACATGTTTAAACATTTTAATAAGTATACACTTTGCGTTAACCAGTCCTACGCAATACCTGAAATTAAGGTAAAGCAGAATATGCATTTTGAAAACTTAATCTCTCAGAGGTCTACATAGAAGCTGTTTTCTGGCAGATACTTGCCTTTGAATCTTTGTGTTTATGTGAAAAGTAGCTTCCTAACAGTAAATTCAGATTATTCCCTCATGTATTGAAAAAAAACATGTATATTTCAGCTAAAGTACATTGGACTGTCCATGTTTAAAGTAAGCTGGAAGAATTAATTGCAAGGTCAGCACTTAAAAGGAGAATTTTTTAGAGATGCCTTCAAAGTTTTTGGGAAGGGGAAGAGTGAGAAGAAGGGAAGGAAGGGGAAAATTTTGCAAAATAGGTCTCAGCGTGAACCCAGCATGCTTCTTAAACTGTACCAGCTGTTTGCAGGATACACCTGTCCGTCTAATTTTGTGCAGATACTTTTTTTTAAAGACCTCAATCAATAACAAGTGGTGATGACAACACAAGGACAAATGTCAGTTAGAAAGCAGGGACTTCCTGTTTAAAAAAAATAATGGTAATTAAAAACAAATTGAAACTAAACAAAGACATTTCAAAGGACATGAAAGGTAACACTATGTGAAGCATCACACATACAAATCATTTCCTCTTTAAAGGAGGGGACAAATTTATGGTGTATTTTAAAGTCTAGGTCTGAATAAAGTCCTTATGATGATGCCTGTGTAGGAACCCAGCGTAACATTTTGAAGAATTAATGCCTTTTTTATGGATGTGTTTATGCTCTTGTAAATGGGCTATAATGCTTGCAGAGTCTGTGGGGCTCATTCAAATTGTGTAGGAAAGATCTACTAGTAGTAAACACAAGTCTTGTGCATCACTTAAGATGAACAGCTTGCTGCTATCTCCATTCTAGATTTGCTTTTCAGAAAGCAAATTGCCATGGTTAGATATTTCCACTGATTGAGTTCATGGGTAAACAACGTTTGTTTTCCAATTAGGAAAGTTCCTAAAAGTTTTGTGACTTTTGCACATGGATACAATTGTGTTATCCACCAAGACCCAGAGACCAGGGATTTGATCTGATGTCCCATTGTCAACTATAAACACTTTTTTTTTTTTCCAGTTCCCTTCTGAAATACGCTTTTAATTTGTTTTGTGCTCTTCACCATGGCAAGTATTCTATACGTGGAATAAACTAAAGATACAGCTTGGAGTCCCACCAATGACATGAGTAACCGTTGCCTGGTTTGTTATGATTTCACTGGAAAATCTCGCATTTAGACACATCACCATATGAAATCTGTTTGTCACAGTATGAATCATGAGTTGTATGTGTGTAATCTTTCCTAATCTCCATACTGGGCTGTAGCAAACAATGTAGTTCAAAGTGTCCTTGTTTCAAAGGATCCCAGGCCCATTTTATTTGAATGTTACTTGGTTACATTTCCCAGAAATTCCCCTTGCAGGGATTCCCCTCTCCCTGGTCTGCCTCTTGGGAAAGGGCTCTCGCAATGCAGCCAGAAGGGAACAGCAGTGGGCACTTGTATATGTTTCTTATTTGGTGCTGGCATTGGTGATTTGTGTGAATTATCATATATGATGAGAGGAAGTCTATCCTATTTAGGAAATTCTTTACCATAGGTTAATTAGCAGAAGAATAAAGGAGAGGAAAGAAGCTAAGGAAACATGTGGGACTGGCTTGTACGTTTTTCTTCAATACTCATTCATTGTCTGCTGTGGTTTTGCTTTCCTTTTACAAAACTAACAAATTCTGTTGTCAACATCAGCAGCATGAGTATTTTCTCTTGAAAGATCAGCTTTCACTATGAAGTAATTATAGAATAATCAGTACTGACTACTAAATATCCCATCAGACTTAGAAACTGAACTTCATTCATAAATTATGTTTACTCCACGTTTTCAGTTTTTATTAAATGGTAAATGGAAAACAGACAGTAACCTATTTAGAATTACTATCAGACTCCTGCTGCAGAGTATGGAAGGCTGAATAAAGCTCTTCACATTTCTTCCTGCTAAAGTGTTTTCTGAACCTGGAGTCTTTGAGCTGATCTTGCAGATCTGTCTCTTGTTGATTTATCACATGAAGATACTAAGGATAATCCAATATCTGGGTTTTTGAGGGGCTTGTTTGTTTGTTTGTTTGTTTTGACAGTGCTACATTTACAGTAGTAGTCTGTGGACAAGGCTTTAGGCTTATGCCACTGTTGGGTCGGGCTTCTTTCTGTGTAGCTGTCATGGTTATGACTGCAGCGTGCGTAAGCACTTGGGTTTCCTGGGAATTCCTCTGTGTGCTCTTTGGCCAAATCAGTGAATATCTCACATGAGCCCGAGGTTTGCAGTTGGTTTCTGAGACTCTGGCAGACTGAAATGCAATTTGGTTAATGAACTGAGATTTTACTGAAAAAGTAAATATATGGAGAGAGAGTTTTAAAGATGAAGTGCTGAACTCTAGCTTTTTAAGAGCAGGTGGAATAAGAGCAAAATGTAACAGGAGAATAACAAAAGCCATTATTTAGATGCAGAACAATGATCTTCAGAAGACATGCAGATTTTGAAACAGCTTAAGGCAGTATCTGAAGACAACTGTTGGATGTCAAAAGTAATTTAATTGTAAAATAGCTTGACTGCCATTCTAATCTGATCCTTATCCAATATTTCATTTACCTGAACAAAGAAGTATGATAAAGCGAGGCATTAAACTTGAAAAATAGAATATCGTTCCCCTCAAAACATACGAAAAAGCATTTTCTTCAAGAGATGAAGTGCACTGCAATGCATTTTTATTGTAGGAAGTTTTTCCTGCATTTAACTGGAGACTGCACTGAAATTTTCAGTCCTGTTTTTTGGATGACTTCAGCTGATTGGGATGATGTTGAAGATGCTGAATTAATAGGTTTTCATTAAACCTTGAACATTTCCTAAGCAGTGATCATGTAACAGTTGAGTTCAACATTTTTAGTGTAAGGAGAAAAAATGTCAGCAGAGTTGGCACCTTGGATTTTAAGAGAGCAAACTTTAAGCTGCTCAAGGAGCTAGTTAGCAGTGTCCCCAGGCAATTGACTGTAGAGAGTTTAGGTTTAGGGGTCCACGGGGAGCAATGACTCTCCATTTGTGGCCACCAAAATTGTAAGAGACCAGTTGCATCCACTGAGTGTTTGTAAGTCCGTGGGGCCTGACAGGATTCACATCACAGCACTGAAGGAATTAGCAGACGTTAAAGCTGGACCCCTCTCAACAGTTTACTGCAGGTCATGGGAGTCTCTGCTGACTGGAAGCTAGCCAGTGTTATACCCCTGTACAAGATAGACATAAAAGAAGACTCAGAAAACAACAGACCTGTCAGTCTTAATTCAGTACCTGGAAAAGATATGGAAAAGATTGTCCTGGGTGCTACTGAAAGGCAATTAAAGAACAAAGCTGTCATTAGGCATAGTCAACATGGGTTCATGAAGGGAAAGTCCTGCCTTAGTAATTTGATATCCTTCTATGACAGGGTCACCTGCTTAGATGAAGGGAAGGCAGTGGATGTAATCTTTCTTGATTTCAGTAAGGCCTTTGATACCATCCCCAGAATCCTTCTGGACAAATGTTCATACTGTGAGCTGAGCAGGTTCGTGTTACCCTGGGTGATGAACTGGCTGAAGGGCAGAGCTCAAAGAGCAGAAGCGAATAGGGCTACATCTGGCTGGTGGCTGGTCACTAGCAGTGTCTCCAATGACTCAGATCAAGGAATGGTTCTGTTCAACATTTCTGTCAGTGATCTGGATGCAGGAGTTGATTGCATCATCAACAGATTGCTGACAATACTAAATCAGGATGTGCTGTTGACTGTCTGGACAATCAGCAATGGCATGAAGTTCAACAAACATAAATGCAAGCGCTGCACTTGGGATGAACAGACACAGGCACAGATGGAAGACAAATGGCTGAAGAGCAGCTCAGCAGAAAGGGGCCTGAGGTGGTGGTGGCAGCAGTCTCAACACAAGCCAGAAAAGTGCCCTGGCAGCCAAGAGAAAAAGCTTCTTTTTGGGGTGCATTGAACGCAGTGTAACCAGCCAGTTAAAATATGTGATTCTCCTGCTATATTTAGCATTCACCTTGAATGGCTTCACCTTGAATGTTGTACTCTGTTGTGTTCCATTCTAGGCTGTTCTGTTCTTCTGTAATATCAGGTGTTACTGTTCAGTCTGATGTATGAGGATTAGACCCTACTCTTCTCCTTCCCTCTGTTCTTCTGTTGTGTTTGAGCATCATTGCTTCAATTTCTAACAGTAGGATTAAGATATTTTGAGTTTATTACTACACTTTGACAGGTTCATTCAGTTACTTCCCAGTTAGTCTCAATATTTCTTGGAAAAAATGATCTTTGCCATTAATAATTCACAAAAGTATTTTTATTACTAATAGGTTGGATTAAGATCTCCCCATACATGAAATACAAATTACAAACCCAGGGCTTTCTTTCTCATCATTTCTTGCCCCGGTCTTTTCCCAGTATTTCCCAGTAGATTAGAAAGCTGAACCAGGCTTTCTGCAAAAGGAAATCAGTCATGCACCTTCAACCAATACTGTGGTTTAAGGTTCACATAGTATGAACTGAACTGAGAGCTCAGGCTGAGAATGAGTGCTTGCGCCTGCAAAAGAGCTCTTTACTGGCTAATAACTGATGAGTATAAAACTGATTTCCAGAAGATGCTTTAAAGTGACCACAAAGTTCTGAGCAAAGTAACAGATATACTTTCCTGGCCTCAAGTTTAATGGATAATCTCCCAAAAAGTATGTAGACCTGCAGTAAAAAAAAAAAAAAAAAAAAAAAAAGGATCAAATCAGAATTGTTAAAATTATTCCACCATAAATATATGAATGCACAACAGTCAAATTATCTCAAAATTTAATAAAATGTTACATGGGTTTAGAAGAATTTTCTTCTTGCTGTTGGAAAAAAAAAATTACATACATGTAGAGTATTCGTACATCTTTGTGGCTTACTGATCTGTTTCTGATTTTTATTTTACAGCAAGCTAGAAAGCCTTACGATGTCCGAGATGTTATTGAGCAGTATTCCCAGGGTCATCTCAACCTGATGGTGCGAATCAAGGAGTTACAGAGGAGGTATAACATCTGATAGGATTACAAATGCTGTATTGGTAGGACTGTGCAAATTCACGGAATACAAAAATATCATTCAAATAAAGTGTTGTTTTTACAGAAGACAAAGAAGGCAGAGAGCTTAAAATTCTGATAACTGAGACTTACTGTTTTGGTTATACTTGTGTGCATTGCCTCAGATCAAACTTATTCTGACTGTAGTCCATAATCCTTTGATGTGCTCGTACAAAGTGAAATAACATTACCTGCTCTTGTAGAATTACACTTAAGAGCAAACAAAGGGACAACAGATGGATGCTGTAAGTAAGCTGCAGTAGACCAAAGAACTAAGGAAAGAGCAATTCTGTTCATGTGGAAAAGCAGTGGGCATGGCAAAACTTCACTTTTGCTAAAGAAAGCTAAAGGTCATTCAAAGTCTAATGCTGGTTCATTTACTGTACAAACCATAACTTTTTTAACTTCACGTTGCTTGTTTGTGAAGAGGTCTCCTCCCATTCATCTCCAGAAGGTGAAGATGCCACTTCAGATTGATAAAAGCTAAAAATGATTCTTCTTTGCTTACAGGTTGGATCAATCCATAGGGAAACCATCTCTTTTTATCTCTGTCTCAGGTAAATTAATATGTCTAAACTTTATTTTTTAAAGATATAATTAGTTAAATTACTTTTAAAAATACTTTTGATTTTGTTGCAACAATTTTAGAAAGTTGTGACCTGAAGTTTAGGTATCTACAGAATTTAGTTATCAACATCTTTTTAAATGGGGCTGTTCTTAATTAGATATTTAAAGCACCTGATGTCTTAGTTTCAGCTGAGGTGCAATTACTTTCTTCAGAGTGACTGGTATGATGCTGTGTTTTGGTTCTAGGAGAAAAACAGTGTTGATAACACACTGATGTTTATAGTTGCTGCTAGGCAGTGTTGTAGAGCCAAGGCCATTCTTGGTGAAGGGCCTAAGGAGCTGAGAGGGAATAGAATTAAGACAGCTGACTTAAATTGGTCAAAGGGGGTATTCCATACCAGATGACATTGTGTGGAAGGAGCTTTGAAGGTAGTGGGAGTTCTGGCTCTTCTGTCGAGCAGGGGCTTAACTGGGCATCGGTCAGGGGGTGGTGAGCAATTGCTTGTGCATCCCTTATTATACACATTCATATAGGTATATTTGGCATAACTATTACCTTTTTTTATTTCTCTCTCTTAGTAAATAGTTTTATCTCAACCTATGAGTTCTACTTGGTTGTTTTTTTCCTTTCAATTTTCTCACCCATCCCACTGGGAAGGCGGGTAGTGAGTGACAGCTGTGTAGTGCTCAGCCACCTGACAGTTTAACCCCCAGCACCTACTTTCACTAGGTTTTTCAAGATAATGACTCTAATCTCTCTAAGACTCATCTTGTTTCTAGTAAAATGATGTATTATAGTTACAGAGCTCCTATGAAATGAATAATATTCACATACATAATAGTTGTCTTTGAAAAGAAAGTAGAAAAGGAGCCCAAGGTATTAAGTTTGTTTAGCAGCGAGACTGGTTAATCAAAGCCATGTTGCTGTCATTTTCAAGTTTATATTTCTGTACGGTATATAGAAAGAAAAAAGATCAAGCGTTGTCCAAGTGCATTGCTCATACTTATTTTTGTATATAGTGCCAAATTGTTTTTTTAAACAGTAATTAAAACATTAACTAACTTGGGACCGGTTTTGATCTCCTAGGCTGAAGCGTAAAGCTAAGGTTGAAAGTGCCTTAAACTTAAGGGGTGTTAAAAGCCATGGCTTGGGCCTGCGCTATAAAAAGAAACAAAAAGCTGCTTTTCAGAAATAAAACTATCAGCCCACTGAAGGTGTTCAGTTACGCTGCGTTGGTGGGCTACTTATACACACCCTGTTGTGGCTTACTGCTATTTTGTTATAGCACCATATATTAATTTGAAAATGTTTCTTGTTCCACAGAAAAAAGCAAAGATCGAGGGAATAACACGATTGGTGCCAGGCTGAACAGAGTGGAGGACAAGGTAAGCCTCAGGCTGGCAGTGAACAAATGTATGGTCTGTGATTGAACAGAGCTTTTTTCATAGGATGTGGGGAAAAGCTTGGCTTAAAATAGAGTTGAATGGCTAGCTCTTCCAGGTGATGGAGTGTAATTTTTGTTGTAGATTGCATTTTTGGTTCTTTCTCGTGCTTTTAACAGAATCAGAAAAAGCAAAACAAAACAGACTTTAATTGATTTCGGTCTCTTTGAGGACTTGCTTGGCTTTTTGATTTTTAATTGTATGTATTACACGTCTCAATGCTCTACTTCCTTCCTCCACGATAGATAAAAGACTATTCCTTTAATACTTTGGTATATTACAGTCCCAAGATTTCCCTTTGATCGTTGCTCTGTTGTTTATATAACTCCACCTACAATTCCTTAGAGAGTGTGAGAGCAAACCTTGTTCTGTCCTGGTTTTCGTTCTCTGTGACAAACGGAGTTTCTCCTTTCAAGTGACTTGAAGTCAGAAAAAATCAGACTTGTTCTGTAATTGCAAGTTAACAGTTAAGTGCTACGTAACCCCTTATTTCAATGCTGGCTCTGCTTGAAAGATTAAATGACAGGTAGAGACCATGTCATTGTTTTAAGGTAGAAAAGGAGAAAACAAGGGTGATGGGCTTGTCTGTGTTGCTATAAGGGAAAGAAAAGGAGCCTTTTTTTAAGTATGTTGTGGAAAATATCTTTCTGCCACAATTGACAGTGTGTGACAACATCGCGATGTGTTTGTTGTGAAGAAATATCTGGCAAATATTCTGCAAACCAAAAGAGAGTTATGAGTGTGACACAGCAATGGATGCAAACCGATCCTCCCAATCTGTATTGTGTTGTGTGTGAGATATCCATTCTGCCATATACATTTCTCTTTAAATACATAAGATAGACTTGAATGATAGCACTCAGAAATATACTTCTACCTATCAGAAGTGAATGGAATTTTGAAGGGGACAGGTGCCTTTTGGTATATAGAGAAACACACATGAAGAGTGAAGAAGAACACATGAAAATACAGTGCATTTTGCACAGAGAACAGTTGCCGTGGACTGCTTGTTTGGGCCTGTGGTCAGTAAGCATCCTTACAAATGGACGCTCATTCCAGAAACTTTGAGTTACGTTTATTCACTTTATCTCCTTAATGTCAGCTAGAAGTGTGGGACATGACAAAATGTGTCTTGTGGATTGTGACAAAGAGCAATGACTTTTCAGTTTGGACAAACAATTCTCAGATGACGGCTAAAATAGATCCTCAGTGGTGTTTGTAAAATCTCCAGCGAGCGTGAGAAAGCGTTGGTGTTGTGCTGCCTCAGAGATAATCTACTTGGGGTTATTAATTACTCTTTTTACAAGTAAATACACTGTGAATTTATGGTGACTGTTGTTTTATGCCTTGTAATGGGACTGTAAAATGCTCCCTGTTTAATTTTAGTATAGCTGGGTTAAATTTTAGCCTTGTTTTAAGTAACAGACCTTTCTTTGTAGTTGCATGAGGTCATCTGTGGTTTCAGAGTTGTATGTTATCTGACCTATACAGCTAGTCCTATCTGCAGGAATTTTATCTGAAAGTAGCTGAAAGGCTAAAAATAGAGAATTTCAGTTGGAGTCGACAAACAGCGGTGTGGATGGCAGCACACTGGCACTGCTGAAATCACATTTTTACTGCAGCTGCAGGCAGCGGCCAGAACTGGATTTTTGATCTCCGAGACTGGCCTTCTCTATTCTCCGCATGGGATGATTTTAACACACAATTAAATCCTTTCCCAGCCGGGTGCTGCCTAAAAGATAGGTAGATCGGCTGTTTTTGAAGGTGACAGTGTATTTTAAATGTTGAGCTACGTTTCCTTTAGTTTTGAAATAGCTTTGAAACTTGGACTTCTGAAGGAGAGATTTTCAGTAGTGCAGGCAACATCTAACAGCCACTGTGACTTCTCAGACATTTTAAAATCAGCTTTCTATATCTCAGGGTGGTACAGTGGCCATCAGCAGCTCCCTGAGTCCTTTTGGAGTCAGCCTAAACCTCCAACAGGGCTGGTCCAGGCCTACCTCTTCCTCTGAGCTTTGCCAAGAGTACAATGTTGTGTGTGAACCATTTCCAATTATTGTGCACAAATGCAAATAGTTTGTTCCAGAAAGCTTCCACGTGATGCTGTGCTGTCTTGAAACCGTTTGAGTGCTTCTGTTTATGTGCATCTGCTGTCTGCACAGGATCTGTTACGTGCACATCACAGAGGCAGAATTCAGTTTCATCTGAAGCTTTTGTGGAGATGGATTTTGACTCGAGAGGCTTCTACAAATAAAGCTAATTCTGCCTTCAGGAGCATGTAATTGTGCTTCTGTGACATCATGTCACTCTTGCAAAGCTTTTCTATTTGTAGCAGTGGGACAAGCAGACGTGCTCTAAAGCCTGGCAGTGTGCAGGAGGTGACACCTGAAAGGGAAACTTTCAAAATATAATGCTCAAACACAAGTGAATTGACAGGAATTATGATGCTTTATGGCACAAATATGAACTTCCATGTATTGAAACCAGCAATATATATATATATTGTTTTGCCTTCTTTTAAATTTAGAACTGTGCTTATCTGAGGGAGAGAGGGAGGGAGACTTTCAGTGAAAATAACAATTCCATTTCCTTTTTTCTAAATTTCTGAAGCATGAAGCTAGATATATATGTATATATACATATATATAATCTTTGAGGAAAATAAGTATCCTGTCAATATACTGTAGTACGTAGGATCTATTAATCTTGTGCACCAACTGGAACATTGGTCTTGTAGAATGTGAATTTTGTGATAGCATAATTAAAGATAGTTTCCCAATACATAAATGCCAGTGGGATGAATCAAGGTGGCAGGAACCTACTTGCAGGCTCCTTCCTGTAGATTTTTTTTGTTGTTGTTTTGGCAAGCTGCTGCAAAGACGGTGTTCTGAATATAACTAAAAGGGGTAAAAGAGGATATGCCTTGATGGAAAAAAAAATAAATAAAGTCAAAATCCAGCCTGAAATCACAGCATATTTAGACTTCGCTGCTGTTTTCTGCTAGTTAAAAAAGGCAAAAGTGTGAAGTGCTGCATTCTTTTAAAAGTTTTTTGCCAGAGCTGCATGCTGGCTGTTGCATGTGGAGGTTCTACCCACTCCCCATTCTGCCTGGGCAGCAGCCAGCTTTGGTCCAGCAGACACAAACTGCCTAAGCGCGGTGCTCAGATGGAGCTCCCAACTCTGCTGACGTAGCAACTGTCCATGCCCGTGCATGTAGATACGCTTATCTGGTCCCTCAGAGAATGCAGCCAAGCAGGATTACAGCAACAAATCATATTATTTGTGGTGACCAGCCTTCTTTTTTTCTTTTCTTTTTTTTTCATCCTGTAACATCTGTGAATGGCTGTTCAGCGTACCCTCAAGAAACCTGGCCACTGTTGGCTTGCTACCAAAATCAAAATCAAAAGCAGTTTTCCAGATATGCACAGCTGTGTGAGCACACCACTGCTAATCCATATGCAGAGACCGCTGCGTGCCAGTGGTTTAATACAGGGTGTGCCCAGCAGCTCCATCCAGAAAAAAAAAGTCCTCAATGCACTCAAGGACTTCTGTGTGCCATATCTCTTCATTTCACTGCTTTAATTTTGTATTGACTGTAATTGACTATAATGCTATTTGGGATGATATGTTCCTTCTGCTGGCCATTAATTTGGATATATCAGACCCAGCTTGCACTTGGCAGATAATCAGATGGCCTTAGTGCTTACTTGCCCTTGGGTAATTCAGTTCTACATAAGGGCACAGTAGAAAATCATCCAGAGTACACAGTGAGGGCAAAATTGATGGTCTCTGGACTCTTAACAGTGTGTTGTGCCTACATATCAGACTCCCACAGATATGGGTAAGCCCTGCTGAAGAAGGAGTAACACAATTTGGGTTTCCAAAAGAACTTAAAAAACAGATACATCAACTTCTGAGCAGTAAAAGTTGAGCTCTGTTCTCCACTAAGTTGTTTTAAACTGGCACTTAAACTTCTGCAATTATTTGAATGCTTTTTAAAATTTGCCTTTGAAGAATAGTTACTGGAATCCAAAGGTGATTTTCCAGCTGTTCCCTTCCACATACCCAGAACTACTCTTGTACCTGACAGTAAGTGCAGTGTTAATATCAGTATTAACAAGGTTACCATTAACCTTTCATAAGGGCAAGTAGTGACAGGACAAGGGGAAATGGTTTTAAACTGGAAGGGGGTAGATTAAGACTGGATATTAGGAAGAAATTCTTTATTGTGGTGGTGGTGAGTCACTGGAACAAGTTGCCCAGAGAGGCTGTGGATGCTCCCTCCCTGGAAGCATTCAAGGCCAGGCACCTATAATAGGGGATTGGAACTAGATGATCTTAGAGGTCCCTTCCAACCCAAACCATTCTGTGATTCTATGATTAACATCTCATAATGGTGTTTCTCAATTACAGGGAACATTAGGAATGACAGCATCTACTACTAAATTTCACATTGTAGAGCTTTAAATGGAAATCACTGTTTATATAAAAGGTGTGTGGTAGTGAGACACCTTTTACTGCAAGTCCAAAAAAGCAGCAGGATAATATACATTGCAAGCATATGCACATTTTGCATACTTGCATTTGAAAACATGAACCCTTGTCCTCTTACTAGTAGCAATCCAAAGTGCCACATATAGAAATCCAAGCATGCGGTGCATTGCTGAACAAGGAATCGTTTCACTTTTTCAGATTTCCTGTAAATGCAGTTTGCATCACCCTTAAATTAATCTGAAAACAAATCTGTCATGTGGTAACATCTACCCTAAAATAGAACAAATGCTACTGTGCTTCTTAAGTTGCCTACTTGAAATCTGAACTGCTCTACAAAACCAAAAGTGTCTGAAAGGAAGTTCTCTCGTTTGTGCCATTCTTCCGAGTTCTGGTTGAGGTAATTTGGTTTTCTCTCTTCTTTCTACCGTGCCTTTGATTGTTAGACATATAGGTCCCACATTCAGTAAAACTAGAATTATATGATGTATATTACATGCAGTTTTCATTGTGAGTTCATTAAAGTATGGAACTTTAAAGGATAGATAAGTGCAAGGCTTTTTATCTGAGGTGGCTTTCATGAAGAGCTGGAGACCAATGGACTGCAACATTTTCTTCTGACTAAATCATTTCCTGTAGTTGTTTCACCAGAGCATTGATTCTATCCATAGCTGTACCACTTTGGCTGAAATCCTCTTAATCATGATCTAGCTGATCAGAATAGTCACTGACATATCTAGATCCTGCTACAGATTTTCACTGATTCAGCTCTTTCCTGCAATCAACTAATAGTTCCCAGTTGCAAAATGTTTCATATCTAATCTCCCTAATCTGCAAGTATTGAGTTGCTGTGGTCATTTGCATGGATTTGAGATGCGCATTTCCATACAAATGAGAATGTAAGCCTTATTCACTCCTTGAGTGAGTCTTAAAGCTGAGGTATTAATTGCTCATTAGCATTCCAGCACTAAGAATATGACCCACTATCTTTTTAGAATCTGAGCTCTGGTAATTATGGTTTGCAGTCATAGACTGCAGAGAAGTTAAAATTTAATGTGGTTGTTTACTTCATTTTCCTGCCCCTTGCTGTGGTGTCGGTACGTGCTAACGTGTAGCTGCAAGATTTAATCCTAGAACCACGTCCTTTTCTGTGCCAGCTTTGCGGGCTGATGCATTAAAATGGGCCTTTCTTGTGGGTTAAGAATGTTCTATTCTCTGTATTTACAATCCTAACAGCATACGTTAGATAATTTTATGTTTTACTTAGGAAAGTATTATCTCACCCATCTCTTCTGCGTTCACAAGTGCCAGGTTTCATATTGACAGCTTGTTTATTGAAAACTCATAGCGTGTGGCATATCTCCCAGTTTTCCACGAGGTAATGGCTTTACCTAACATCACCTTTGGTGCCATTTTTGTCTACTTTTTTATGCCATTGTGAAGTCTATGGGAGCAGTTACTGCGCTTCTTGATGGAATATAAGAATTGGTGCACATTTGAAAGGCAAACTTCAACTGGAAAAAATAAAAAATAAAAAGAGCCTTGAGTGATGGTGAATTCATTCACTCCAATGGAAAGGGACATTTTGGCTTTATTTTTAATTAAGTAATGGTGCTGGAAAAAAAGAAAAACAATGATCTCCTGAGATCATGGTCAGTGCTGTGAACTGACTGGTTAGAGCCTTCTGTGAGTGATAAATTGGAAGAACAGTGAGTGATAAACTTTGAAACGGGTCTGGCATGGATACGTTCAGCACTTTACATGCTGAATGTGCTCTGGGCAGTTCAGGTATTGACCATTGGCAGCTTCTGCTATAGACTTATGAGAACTGGCCTTTCTGATAACTAGAAACAAATCTGAAAACTATGCTTTAGAATGGAAATTTTAAAAGATGAGCAAAATCAATAAAAGTCAAAACCACAGCCAAGCAGTCGCTAATCCTTTATATAGTACTTGCAGTAATGCAGAAGTGCTAGCCTGGGGGATGGAGAATAATAGTAAGAGGCAGATGGAAGATTAAGTATCTCTATTAATTTAATCCTTAGTCATTTTCCAGATGCCGAAGCACAGGCATACGGAAGCAATTTCAGTACTCTGTTTTCTTACAAAGACTGCCCATTTTCTATAAACTGAACTACAACTAAGCCCATCCCTCATTAATCTATCTCATTAAGCAGCCTTAAAATTTTACTAGCTTCTCTCTCACCCGTCTGATAATATTTCAGTGGGTAAGCAAAGAACACGTAAATTTCAATTTCCAGTGCTGGAGGTACAATGAAATAAAAGTCTCAGACATATGTGCTAAAAATGAAAACAAAAGATAATTACTTGTATGATCCACTGCTGACGGAAGCTTTGGTAGCCAGAGTAGAAACAAACAGAGAAAGAGATTGGGTGAAGTCATGGAGGAGAGCTCACTTGAGGATTATTAAACAGGATGTCTGTAGGTAAACTCCAGCAAGCACTTTGAACAGAAGTCAGTGGTAAGTTGGTAAACAAGGAAAATCATGATTTCATGTGTATGTACTTCCTTACACACTATTTTTAAGAAACTGCTACAAACTCTCTACTGGAAACAAGGTACCTGGGAAGGGTGAACTTTAGTCTTAGTCACTATAGCCCCTTTTATTTGTGTTGCTACACAAAGATGCAATAGCTCTGATATAGTTGTGGAAATGGCCTACAGAGCAGTCATGATGTTTTGTTCTCTGTTTCTGAGGTGTCAGCCCTTGGATCACAGGAAATGGGATTATGCATTTAGAAAAATTAAAAAAAAATCACCTCACCAAAACTGGCATCTGAATGTAAAGACTGCCACAGACAGTGAGCAATACTACAGCCTGATGAGTGACAGCTCATTAACTTTTTTTCAGGAATTCAGTGTATGCACCCTCAACTCTGTAAAATGAAGCAAGCCATGATATTAAGCTTACTCTAGAGAATAGTGACTGAAGGTAGTTCTAGCTACCGCATGGTTACTGTGCTAGAATTCACAAGCTATGGCATATTAATAATAAGATCTGCTCATTTGATCGCATGCAGTCATCTGTGATACTCCTTTAAATGTTAAGTGATGTTAAAAGTGAAAAAAGCAGAAGTAAATAGTATGAAAGAGTAGACTCCATATCAGTGAGATGGTGTTGATTTTACCCCAAAACTCTAATGCTTCCAGGTGTAGACAGTTGTTGGGAAGTATGATGCTGAAGGCAGACGGTAAACTTTTCTAAACACCCATGGATTTCTTTCCTATTTGGAGTCTGACTGATGACTTTTGAATTCATCACACTGGCATGTTTGTGATCTACATAACTACCTACTTGCCTATTAAGAGCAGAAAGCCTAACGGAGTTCTAGTCCTCACACTGTGCAGTGTGTCCTATACGATCTAGGATTTGGGGGGGGAAAGATTGAGCAGTGAAATAATGACAGTTGATAATCTTCTAAACAAACTTCAGATCAGTTGCTCGCTTTGAGATCAGCTGTTTGGGTTTATATTTCAGTAGATATACAAGGGGATGTAAGGCCTGCAAATGAGATGACTCAAACATTCTATTCAATCACATCAAGCCTGTTTTGTCTGGCATTTCAAAGATAAGACCAAGCAATATTTGATTTGTAGCCTCCATCATTCTTGTGCAGAGTGTTTACATTTGATGTGGAGTAGAAATGCGCAGGGCATATGCTGAGAGAGAATGAGGAATAGCTGTAAGGAGTAAGTACCCTGTGGGACAAAGCACAGAAAAGGGTTCAGTGTGAACAAGTGTGCACAAAATGCTAAACAGAAGACTTTTATTTGTTCTTACAAGTTTAAAGAAAATAAATGACTGTAAGACATCTCTGTTTTAGGTGGTGGTGTTTCTTTTTTAAGTTGATTGTTTGTGTCTGTGTTGCAGATGAGCAACAAAAAAATGTTCTAATGTGTAAATGACAAATCTGGGGTTTGATACCAGAAGGATGAACTGCTGCTGAAGTTAGCTACATCGAAGTTGAAATTATTTCTTGTCAAAGATCTGCTACTAGAGCGATTTCAGTGGAGCTAAAGTGTTTTATTTTTGTTTGTCATTGAATACTGGGGAGGAAAAGTGGATGGAGTTGAAAGGACTCTATTCAGGCTTTAGTCTGTTCAGACTGGAATCTTTTCAGCTGCTGGAAAAACTTCAGAGTATGGATAGATTCACTTCCTCTCCTACAGAGACACACCTCCCGTCACCTTACCTGTCCTCAGTCCTTCAAAATAATCATTGCAAAACGCAAATGATCCTGTGCTGCTTAGATTGTAGGGAGTGCAAGAGAAATCACTGACTCCTGTTAAGAGCATCAGGAGTCAGAAGGGAGATAAAAGTAATCAGTAAAAAATAGAATATAATCACACCTAGATTGATGTATATCTCTCCCAGAGCTGGCAAATATATCATTTTCTCAAATCTTTCTCTGCTTCTGCACCTTAACCCTCTTAAGCTAGTACAAAACCACAGTTCTTCTTTCAGTAAGAAAATTGAGTTTGGTCTTACTTCTCTAATAATTCAGGACAAACATGATCACAATTTTTTATACTACTTTGAGGTATCCCACTGCTTCAGCAGTGGGCTGTTTGAAAGTCTGTCGTAGGCTCTCTTTCTAGCCCCAGTTAACTGATGCTACACCTGGTCAGTTCCTATGGGCAGCTGAGCAGTCCAAACTGACAGTGTGATTGCCCTCATATGGCATGGGCGTATTGGTCTAATGAAATACCTCCCTGTAGTATGGATCTTAGATGTGGTACTTTCATTATGTTCATCACAGCATAAGAGCTCCCGCTGTGTCAGACTAAATATACAAAATAGAGGATGGAAGGGAAAAAGAAAGTACTGTTTCCCTCTTTCGCAGCTAAGGTACAGGAAGCAACTTGCTCAAGAAAACACAGTGGCATCTGTGGCACAGACAGGAATTTAATTTAAACTGTGTCTGGGACTTCAACCACAAATCAGCATTCCTTTTTGTTATTGTGTTTAAATGCCCCTCTAGTTTTGGATATTGGCTGGTGTGGTGTTCAACGTAATCGTAGTCCATTCATATTAAAGCCATCTAATACTTGAGAACAACATACATAAAAACATAAACCAGACTAACTCAACCAATATAAATTTACAGGGATTATTTCAGGCAGTAGATTTTAAATCATCTGGAAATTAATCTCCTAACTTCGTTTCCTAGCCCAGGAACCTAGGGGTAAAGAGGAATGAATGTGTTTGTATGACAGAGAAACTGCTCTATGTACATGCTTGTCATATTTAAAACTAAACGAATTATGTTAAATGTTGTATTTACACAGTCAAGATGAGATAAATATTCAAGTGAGTTAAAATATTCACGTAAGTTTCTGTTTTGAAAATCTCGAATTCAGCTCTGCTTACCCTTGAGTCTTCTGCAACATCTGTTAATCTAGGGTCTATTTCAGTTTCTTTCTCTCTTTCTTTTAAACAGATGACTCCACTTAAATCAACACTTGGTTTCCATTAGATAGAAGGTGGTTTACTTAGCATCTTCTGCATCTTTACCTGGTTAAGTTCTAATAGCCTTAGTATATCAAGGAAGCTGTGTGATTAACAGCACTAAAGGCTTTGTCAGACGCTACACCTAATAAATACTGCCCTTTGCCCAAGCCTAGAAAAAGCGTGAATAACTACTTTGTGTCTCCAAGCTGAAAATGTGTACAGCCTTATAATTGCACTAAAACTCTACTTAGAAAAAAAAAAAAAAAAAAAAAAAAGCAATTGACAACAGAAGTTATTTTTTCATATATGTGTGTGTTCATACATGTCTATCAATCCGAGTGTGGGTTGGCTCTTTGCCCTGCTTAGGCTGTCCTTCTTACATTTTATCATTTTATGATGGACCCACCACTTGTATGTGATTATTCTACTTTTCACTTGTTTTGTGCAGATTCTTTGACACTGCTTGATCTCTGTCAGAGCTGCTATGTAATTGCTGCTGTAGTTGGGTATATGAGTCTTTGTTATGCCATTCTAGTCAATATCAGCAGCAAAGATATGTGACCTGGCGTGATAACCATGTGAAATAATCCTGCCAAAAGAAGCAGTCAACCTTCCTCCAAAAAAGCAATAACCCGGGAGTAAAGCATATTGAAAATGTTAGCTTGAGTGGAGATAGGCTCTTTGCTTCATCATAGCTGAAGTTTTCTGGAACCATTCCAGTTGTGCCATCAGTATCTATGATTGTGTGCTACGGTCATCAAGGACCATAGCACAAAGGACACCTTTATTCCACTACTACTAAATTCTAGAGAGCTTCAACTGCATAGTTTTACAGGAAAACATCTTAGAAAGGAATATAGTTGAGATTTTTAATTTTTCTTTTTATTTCACAAAAGGAAACTGACAGCCATAATCACAGATCATCTACTTCTGTGTTTGCCTCATATTGCATTAGGGAGATTTGGCCAAGCTTTGAGGTGAAATAATCGGTCTCACAGAGATGTTGCCAAATAGTCTCAGCAGAAGTGACTGGAGAGGAACACTGTGCCTATTCACCAATGCAAAGAATCAGTGATTTTACTATAGCGCTATCCATATATATCCATCTAATGCAGTGCACTGCAGGCATGCTGGCCCAGGGCCCAGAGACCCATCTAGCAGCATTTGGGTGACACTGCATCCAAGCAATGGCTTATTAGCTTGGGCATGATACTTTAAAAGGGTCCAGATGTTTCTGGTTTTAGCTTGGACAGCAATTGTTCAGCTATCTTTGCAGCATGCTTTTGATTGTAGCCAACTTGACACGATAGTCAGAATGAATAGATCGTTCATAGGCTGCTTCAAGATAGTGGTTGACAAAGCTGGCCTTGAATCCAAGTCCCCCAAACCTCAATGATGAGGAATTTCTCAGTCTCATGTCAGCTATAAAAAGAGATAGTAGACAGTAATTTCCTCTGCATAGAGAAAAGGGAGGAAGAGGACCAATTAAGAGAATCAAATGAGCAGTGATTCCTGCAAACAAGGTCACCTTCATTTTGTTTTCTCTGTACTCGATGTATGCTCTCAGTGAGAATTCAGCTGTGGCTGAGGTATAGATCATCATGTCAGAGCTTTGTTGGTTTGTTTTGTGGTGGGCTTTTGGTTGTGAGTAGTTGTAGATTCAGAGAGCCCTTTTTATGCAAGATAAATAGCTAGTAGTACTCAAAAAACAATGAAGAACTTCAGAAAACATAGATTCATCCATTTCTGTCATGTAATTGCAATAAGGAAAGGAAGCCAAATTGCAATATATTTTGGGGGGTAAACTGTGTTAAATATAAGTCCAGAAAAATGTGATTGCTGCGTGTATAGTATTATTTAGAAAGTCTTGTGTGATGCCTTGAGCATTGTCTTCTGACAGAAGTTATTGCTTGAACAAAAACCTTTGACAGGGCACTGTAAGTTTGCACTGAGATTCTTTTTGGTAGAAACTTCTTATAAGTCTGACGTTAATTCACAATAAAAGGGAGTAATCTGAGTAATTTTGATGTCTTCCCTAATGGTTTAAAAAGATTTCTTCAGAGTAACTTGACATCTGCAGAGTGTAGGGTCCACACTGTTCACACTTAGGAACACTTTCTGTTTAGGCCACTGGTGGAAAAGCGTAGGAACTGTTCCAGTGTTGTGATTAGCAAAGCATCTAGGAATCTTTTAAAGAAGAGTGTAGTACACATCAGTTTAAGAAACAGCTCTTATCTTTTTTCAAATGATCTGAGAAAGCTAGCACAAATTGAAGGTCATCTGAAGATAAAGGCAGAGACTCACTTGTTAGCTCCAGTGTTCTTTTCCTGTTCAGGAGAATCTTGTCCGTATGGCTTCATTTGAGTCAGCCTCTTCACAGCAGAACTGTGTGAGGTGTTGCACTCTGCTATCAAGGGAGTGCTCAATCCTTAGAAAAGAATAAGTGGAGTAACGGAGAAAAAACACAGAAGTTCAGTACGGCTTGCTGCCTCATATTGCTGATAACCTACTACTGCCAATCCTCAAGATGCTACTTTTGTCACTAGCAAGGAATTCTCCTGTTGCTGTTTCTTTTGAAGACTTTTGACTGTCATTTATCTGATAAAGTGCCATAACACATCATAAGCTGCCTAGGTGTTGTCCTGATTCTTGGTGATGCAGAAGGTAGAGTAAAATGATAGAAGAGTGAGAGAGGGCCCTGTTTGTCAGGGCAACGTGTGAGCATTGGGCTCAGAAACTTGTAACCTTTTCTGACCCACATTTTAAACTTAAATGCAAAATAAAAAGAAGTGCTTTTTACAGTGCTAAGCCCCAGTTTCTTCTGCTTTTCCCCAGAAAATCCCCCTCTCATTTGAAACTAAGAAGTTGCAGTTCATAATGAATAACAATGAGGATTATTGTAAAATACTCAGGTTATTTCCACCCTCATTTTAAAGCTTTCGTTCATTTCATCATAGACTTGTTTTGTACCGAAGTGAAGCTGTGAGATGCACACATTGAACAGAAATCAAAGTCGGGCTTTCATCGCAGTCCTTAAGCTAAATGGCTGGCTTGCTGCTACAGGCATCTGCAGGCACCTTGTAGTACAGTGGTATAGTATAGACTTAGAAGGCCCAGCTATTTTAAATCATAATAGTGACACAGTATGCATGCTTTCTTTCAAAAAGTCTGGGCAAGCCACGCTGTGCTGAGTTTCTTGGCACACCGTGTACCCATAATTTTTCTCTCATATTTTCTTATGTAGGTATCTGGGCATAGACTCAAAAAACTCCACTGAATATGTAAGGCTTTTTACAGGAAAACACGACAAACACATTCTTTTAGATTGATAGTATCCCTTTGACAGTTATAGATGTTTAAGAACAAAGAAAGATACTGAGGGGGGAAGAAAGGAAAAGAGACATTATGGCTGGGGGGGATGCCTTGGGCTTGATGGGATTTGGTGGAGCTTTGTTTGTTTTGGCAAAACTGTGCATGTGTTTTGTAGGGATTTTTTTTTCTGCCATGATTTTGGCCCAATTCTACGAAGCTTGCAGTGAATTGCAGTTACATAGGACAACTAGAAATAAGTGATAACTGTTTGTGGAAAAACCTAAATTCCAGCATGTGTGCTGTAATTGTGCTCAGCTGAACTGACTTGTTCTAGAATAATTGCCTAACAGATACCATTTATTCTATCCATGCTGCTGACAGAAGTAAAGTCAAAACAGAAGAATTCAGTTCTGTTGGTCCCTGATTCGCCCTCTCAGTAGCCTCATTTTCAGAGTGAATCTGCCTACTGCCAGCAGATATCACGGGTGCTCAGCCTCACTTCAAGAATCAGTCTCTACCTCTCATCTGGAAAGGAATATAATGCCATAGTGCCCATGCACAGCTGGAGAGACAGCTGCATTTCACACTGAGAGCATCAGGCATCAGAAGAGATAAAACCATGCTTGCTAATTTCTATAGAAACAGAAAGGAGTCCAACAAGGTTCTGAAACAGTCTGAAATTCGGGATAATGGCGTAACTAACCTTATGGTAGTAGTGTGAAATGGTTAAACACAGATAGCTATATCAAGCTCTGTTCAAGTGCATTAAAACTGCCCAGGCCTGAACTTCAAAAGGAAGGTGTGTGTCGAGGGGGTTGGCTGGCTGATGTGCATGTCTTTGCATATTTGTGATCCATCACTGGTGTGATGTGGAATACTATGAATGAGAACTTCTTGTGTGTGCATTACTTGGTCAGCCCTAGCTTATGATCAATTACTCTAAGACGCTGTATTGAAAGAGGTGGCAAGCTGTTGCAGTTAAAAATTTCCATGTTTTCCCTATTTTTTTCCTCAGCTTTGAGAAGAAAGCTTTACTAGGCAATGAGGAAGTTTATGTTGCATGATTTTTTTTTTTCTCATCTTCCTTTTCTCCTCAGATTCATTTATTCCCCATGACTGCTCATAGTGGCTCTATTACAGATTTTTTTAAGACAACCTTGTTTATGAAAGGCAAGAAATAAGGACACCTTAGTTTTGGTTCATGGTAGTCAATAGACCCAGAGCTCTTCCAATTGTGTTGTATTTCCTCGTGAGGCAGAGGGACAAGAAGATTTAATTTCAGAAAATTTTTCTCTGTAGCTAGTGGTAGGGAGGCAGATTGGTTCAAGTTTACAACCTCTTTTTGTTTAGCCTCTGGAACGGTGCCATGGAGTCTCAAGTTTCCTGTATAAAGAGAGATCTGTATTCAGCCAGAAGGTAACCAGGCAAGGTACATGAAGTCTGCAGGGTGAGTGGCTCTTTCAACAATGAAATCAATTTGGGATCTTTAAGATCCCAGTAATTCCTGAACTCAGGGTAATGCTGAGCAGGCAAAATTCATACAAATTGTCAGGGGGGCTACCTTTGTGGCTGGGGAAAAAACCTGCCTACTTCAGAAAATGCTCAACAGGAGGAAATTTCCTGCAGATCTGATGATCCTTTTGAATTTCCTAGGCTCTCAGGAAATCAGAAGAGGTGAGGGCTAGCCACATCTTCTTTTCATTCCCAATTGATTCCTGCCTGCTTTGATTATTTGGATTCATACACGTGAAGAATGATACCTTATGCAAAGTATCTTGCTGCATGATTGTTCGAGGAGCAAATGTACTGATGCAGTTTACTTAGAGGATTAAGGATCTTAAATAGTTATCCTTGCAAGTATAGAATTCACCTTGCTCCTGTCTTCCTGAAGCTGAAGGTGTCACTCTACAGTTAATAAATCACATTCACATCTTACTCCAGGGTACAGAAGCTTTGCCTCAGGGAGAAATAGAAGATGAAGAGAGGAAGACATGCTCTTATTAGTATTGCTCTCAAGTAACAGCTTACAGTTGCACTGGAAGAGATGCAGTGAAGCTCTGTATTTTTGTAATCTCATTTCCTTGATTTTATGAAATCAGTGAGTAAATGCTTCTCCTGTTCTGTTTGCTCATTTATTTGTTGGATCACGGAATCATAGAATGGTTTGGGTTGAAAGGGACCTGTAAGATCACCTAGTTCCAACCCCCAGCTATCAGGGGCTGACACTGTAGCCTTTCCATAAGTTTCCAGTTGCATGCTATTTGATTCTTTCTTTCCAGTAATTTACAGAACAAATTCCATCACAAAGTAAATAAAATGCTAGGAATCTGACTTTGGCTTTCTTTCCACATTGTTTGGACATTTTCAAATTGTCTGTAGATGTGTAAGCTCATCCCTCAGTATCAGCAAGTTATAAATGGTTGCTGTTCTGTAACATTATTTTGACATCTGTGATTTGAGTGGGAGATGAAGGTTCTGGAGTTTTTTGGGAGCCGTTCCAAGTCTCCTAATGGCCTTGCCAGAGATAATTTACTAATCTCTGCCACCTCTTCCCCACCCCAGCAGTTATCTAAGCTTTTTCATTTACAGCCTGTTTCTGTAAAGTATTAGAAAACCTGCTATTTCAGTGTTTCTCAGCACTATCCCTCTCTTTTTGCTGTCGGTTACTACTCAGAAAATATCACTGAATTAACTATGGTTTATTTAGAAACCTCTTGAAAGCGCTGGTATTTCTGGAGTACTTGTGGGACCTTGGTGTTTTCATGAAACAACGAGACTAAAGCCTGAATTCATTTAATGCAGTTTTAGACACATGGGTAAGGAATGGTGCTCCAAAATCCCCTTCCAGGCAGCTGAGACAGACTTCACCATCAAGACAGCTTCTGCAGAGTAGGTGGGGAGAGCCCCAGGCGGCTTTGCAAGGTGCTGGCAATCTCTTCCTTTTGCTCGTATTACAAGTTGCACAATCCTGAGCTGTATTTTTGCATGGATATCCAGAGGTGGTAGGTCTTGCAACGAAACCCTTCCAGGAGTAAGAATTTCTTGTGCTCTGTTTCTCTCAATTCCTGCTTTTCTAAAATTAAGTTGGATGTAAAGATGGTTGAATATTTGTCATCAGAGAAGTGGGATGAAGAACTGGTAGTCATCAGGGAGGGATTGCTGCATTTCTCCTAATACTGATTGATTGCTGTTCTATGTTGATTTTTATGGAATATTAAGATTTTTGCTCTCTGCTTTAGCTAAGCAAGAAATATGAAATGGGTATAAATTCTAATTCATTAAATGTGTGAGAAGATGTCAAGTGGTGTCAAATAATTCCCTTCTGCCAACAATGGGCTATTGTTCAAGGATCCAAACACAGGTTAACCACAGAGTCGTTTCTGAGAATCTTTCTGATTTATGATGACATTGCTGGCAACAGCCAAAGCTCTCTAGCAGTGTTTTCCACAAGGCTGTGTCAGCAGTTTTACACACACACGCACACTCACACAGCATATATGTTTTACATATATATTTAGAGCAGAGAAGTCTGAGTCAATTCTGGTGTTCATCTGTTGTTGACTTTTTTTTGCACTTGGATGATGTTTATTCAGCAATAAGGTATCTGCCTACAGTTTAAGATACGTAACAGTTACAAAACCCTGCTAGTCAGAACAGCCCCCGAAACAAATTATATCGGTCTTTTGTTCTGAGTGTTTTGCTAGGAGAAATTCTTTGGAAGGAAAGAGGCAATTAAGTGGGTTCCAGGGATGATATGACTTGTCTCAATAAAAGCCAGGAAATACTATCAAAGAAGCTGTGAACTTACATACGCAATAATTATAATACAATTAAAAAATAGAATTTGTGATCAGGGCAGTGCTTCAACTGTTTGAAATATCTTTCTTCTTCCCCCCCACAAAAAACCTTTCCACCTACATACAAAAGAATTTGCTTTAAACGTTTGTGTTCTGTAGTGTCATAATTGATAACTTCTTGCTACATTTCCTTCAGCCTCCCAAGAATTAAAAAAATCCATGCCCTGCCTTGTTTATAGTTCCCATTTCATCTCTTTCTTACTCGTATTCTCTTGTTGGGCAAAAATGCAGGTAAAAACTACATAAATCTGGAACTTCTTACATGTATACATTCAAACTGTAGCTGCAGGCTTTTCTTGCTGGTTGGTTGGTTTGTTTGCTTGTTTCCTGACCAGTAGGTTTAGGTAGGTTCCATACTCTTCAGGTTGTCTAGATCAAACAGCAGCTTTGTCTGTGTTTTAAGACAGTTACATCATCTAATCCTGACCACTGGGCTGCGGATGTGCCAATACTGAGCTATGTGCTATGATACAGCAATTTCTGGATGGCAGCCTATGGGCTGTCCGCTCGTTTCCAGCTGAGATCTGGACAGTCATATAATTCAGGCTTTTGCTTCTTTCTTGAAGCTTGTGAATGAACAAAGGAAAAGAAGTCAAAGCACATAAAGCGCTTTCATTTTTGTACTGGTGTTATATTGTTTCTTGTAAGCAGCCAGTGAAGAGTCACAGAGTAAATGAGAGCAGTGACCAACAGGAGTGATATAATGCATGTGCTTAGAAGAGAGATGAATGAATATAAAGTTGTCAGTTTATATAAATATTTATTTTTTCTTCTAGAAAGAGAAAGTACTTAAGTGGGTTATCATAATGCCTTTCTGATTGGGCTAGGGGTTACTTTTAACAACGCAATAGGATTGAGAAAAGGTCTGAGTTCTTCTGTGTTGTGGAGGCATTCTTGATCATGTATTCATCAAATGCAACTGAATAGCTTTAGTAATGAGAGGCAAGTGATGTCCTTACAGAGGTTTTTGATGTACTTCACCTGGAGTACAATGGGAGCAGGTGTACCCCATAGGGATTGCAGGAGTCAAGCAAAATTTGTGAAGGTTTTATTCAGAACTGGGCTGTCTCAGAGAGTCGATGGTTGTACAAGGTAGTGTGGCTATGAGTGTCTTCAAATAGTATAATGAAGATAAGAGGTATTTCCAGTTACTTGTTTCTGTGTCATGCATAGATAAGACTGTCCATTATGAATGACATCAAACGTATGTAGAAATGACAAAAGGAAGCACTCTTTAACAGTGTATCAGTCTACACAGGCCAATACCACAGCAAATAATGGGAGCCAAGATCCTAGAAGCACTTCTAAGGAGGTAGAAATTTTATTTCAATTGAATAAGGAACTTCTAATATAAACAGAATTGCAACAAATGCCTGATGTATTACACGTTGTGCAATACTTGTGTGGTGGGAAGACCCCATGCTCAGGAAGTGATTTCACCAGTGGCACCTGAGTGGGAAACTTGAGTTCATAGAATCATTTGAGTTAGGTGACCTTTAAGGGTCTCTTCCAGTCCAATTCCCCTGCAATGAACAGGGACACCTACAGCTACACCAGGTGCTTAGTGCCCCATCTAGCCTGACCTTGAACATCTCCAAGATGGGGAATCCACCACATCTCTAGGTAAGCTGTTCCAGTGCTCCATTACTTTTCCTGTAGTGGGGACTGCAGCTGTGCTGTCTGCTGAGGAAAAATGTCTTCTCCAGAAGACCTGTTCTTATCTTCCTCTGAAACCCACCCAGACTCAGATGCACAACCCACTTGTTTGCTGTTCCTTGCTGCTCTCTGGGACTTGGGAAGCTTGATATCAGTGATTTCCACCCAAGGCTATGATAGGCAGTGGAGTTTAATTAATGCAGACTTTTCATTCCATTTTCTGCCAGATTTTGTCTTCTGCTTTGCACTCCTCAATGAACTTTTTTTTTCCCTAGATTTCTCCTTTTCTTCTGTCACCCTGAGGCCTCAAAGTTCATCTCCTTTGCTCTGTGTCCTTCGCTTATATTCATCATCTCATTTCCCTGCTGTTCCCAGGCTCACCTCTACCATAACATTATTCCAGGTGCTTCCCACTCCATCATAATGTGTGTTTTCTCTTGTTTGCATTTGAATCAGAGTTCTTATCTGTGTTGTCTTGGCTCAGATAGGATTGATTATCAGTAATTGAGTAAGTTTCTTGCACTCACTTGTGATGTTTTCCGGCTTGGCATTACCCAACACCAAACCCTGAATAACAGGCAAGGGGAAAGTCCTGTTTTTTTTGCTTCTTGAGAACGTGGTCTTACAGACTGCCAAGGGATGTTTGCTGCTGGAGTGTCTGTACTGGAAACATAAAAAGCTTCCATTTCCCAGATAAATAATACTCTGGTTTTCACATGATTAGCAGGAAAGCACATTCTTAGTCCAAATTGTTTTCTTATCAGTATTCAGGTTTATGCTTCAGAAAAAGAAAGGCCAGAGCTTTTCTAAAAAGCCGGCTGCGTTGTTTTTGTTTGTTTGCTTGTTTATCATAAATTCATTTTTTCTTGGCACTACTCTTAGAAAAGACAATCAATTTGTCTGAAATTTCCCAAAATTTTGGGGTAGCTATTCAACATGAAAAAAATCAGGCCAGGGAGTTGCACTTTGGTAGAATTACTAAGGGGTTATCATCTGACAGGAAGCATGGGATAGACTATACAACTGCTAATGTGGGAGTTACAGCCGTTCTTATTACCTGAGAGAATGTCTGAGCTGTTTTATAATTCTAAATATACATTCTGATGATGATTATAAAACCTTTTGCAGTAGAATATATGTCAAACACTAAATGAAGGAGGAAATACCGTGCCCTTTTAAGGGTTTGTTTTTATGACTGTAGAAAGTGAGGTTTCTTGCCAGTCTTCTAAAACCTGTAATAATTGCTTCTGCCAAAAAATTGTAATGGAGAACTAGCATTATTTGTCAGTGAACAAGTAATTTTCATCGTGACTCCAAGTCTCTTTTCTTGCTGGAACCAGCCAGATAGCATCTTCAAAGAAGAAGGAGCTGAGGGGGGAATGAAAAAGAAATGGGAAGCAAGGAGATGAAAGACACAAAGGCAAACTTACTGCTCACTGCTGTTGTGGGCACCTTTTACAACAGTCCATCAAAGTAAAATTGCCAGGTTCTTTGCTTGTTATTAATGATGATGTTGCAATACAGTGGTGCTTAAAAATCGGTCAGCCATTTGAAAGATTGTTTTCACTCGACCTTCCTGTGTGTAAGTCTCATTAATGTCAATAGGGCTGCAAGTATGCAGGAGGAAAGGGCAGCCAGCATCTAGAGCTGGCTTTGAAAAACACCAGAAACTGAGCAGCAGTAGCTGATTTAACCCTCTGTCTCTTTTATGAAAAAAATAAAATGCAAGAGAAAGGCAAAATTTAACAGAGATAGAGAGTAGGCATTAGGAGAATATAGAATGACTTGGCACTTGCTTGTGAGTCTGATGGAACCACAGCTGAACAATTATACGCTGGCTTAATTATGGTGCTTTATCCCACTGGATGCTGCTGACCTTCACTATAGCAGGTTACATTCTCTGGAAGCGCTCACTGAAGCTGTAGTGCTTTTTGAGATTATTTGCTCATTGTAAAAACATTTTGTTTGAAAAAGACTTACCAAATTCAATATTGCACACTTGGCTTAAATTCAGCAAGGTACTTAAGTGCATACAATGTTTAAGTATAAATGATTACTGTCCACTTCAGCTGGAAGTACTATTGCTTAAGATTTATATTCTGCTTAAGTAGGTTGTTGAACAGAGATCTTCATGTGCAGATATAGATTTTTGGTTCTCTTATTTGTTTTACTTTTAAAACAATTGTGAGCTTATTTTTAGGAGGCTTCCAACTTTTATATGGACAGTAGAATAATGACTGCCATGGCCTTTTGTCTCTCTATGTATAAATCCTACTTAGTGTGTGAATGTAGAGGTCTCTAACCACATGCCCTGAAATCCACGTATGGCTAGAAATTTTTAACTTCCTTATCTCCAGGGATAAGGACTAGACAATTTGCCAGGACAAAAACATAAAATTCCCAAAGATTAGATCATTGCAGTGAAATCCGGGCTAAACAACTTCAGAAGCTTGCTTTATGTGCCAATAAGTTACATATTATAGTGTTGATTGCTGAAAAGCAGCAGTGTCCCACGTGTCCCATTCATTTATGCAGTACCCACGAGATTTCCTTCGAGCCTTTTACTCCTTTTCAGCAGTCAGCACTGTTGTATAGTAGCTAGGAAGTCACTGATAAATCTCACATGGCAGTACGGATTAGGGGAAACAGGCTGTGATTAGAGCTGTAAGTGCATTTATGAAGCCTGCAAGGTAGATCCTTATGTACATTCTCTCTCATATTCTCCAGTGTAGAAGTCTTAATTGTGTTTTAGTGAAAGGACCAAATCCCTCGTAGTAAAAATAACTGCAAAGGCTGCTTAGAAAGAAATCAATAACAGAAATTAACAGAAATGAGGAAGTCACTGCTATTTTGAAGTGAAAGAAGGAATGGAGATGTGTCCTAGGCATCAGGAGAGCTCAAAAGACTTGGCTCAGGGCTTCTTCATGCTCTTTTTCTCAGCATATTGCTTCAGTCCACAGTCAAATACAGGCATCTCCTGATGTCACAGGCAGGGAACTTGGTGGTTCCCACAAACTGCTGGATACCTGTGGCTGTAGAGGTGCCAGTATGTGGCCTGTGCTTCTCTCAACCCCACTGCATTTGGCTGGTTAAAGCAGCTCCATGCACAGATCACAGCGATTCTAGTTGAGTCACTCCTCTCTCTCTGATGTGGAAAGGCCACATTGGCAGAGGACGGGGTTCCAGATTTAGACTTGATGAGGTCCAAATCCACCTGGAGGTCTGGTCTTGATTATATGGGTGCATCAAATTTCTCTCTGTAAACTTCATGATGGGGATGCTTCCTTGGATCTGCTTGTTGCCTTCTGTGTTCTGAGACAGATTTGTTCTTTGTGACTGGATCAGCAGCCTTTAGGTCAAGGATGGTAACCCTCTTTGCACTACTGTCAGTGTAGCTCATGCTAAATATAAAATTGGTGAGGAAAGGCCAAAGAGCTAAATAAGTAATTGCCGTATACCTGATGTTTAGTGGTGTGAATCTGCTGGGGAACTCATCCAGGGATCTGAGAAATAGAGCAAAGCATGGAGTGCTACTTGGCATGCATCTTCAAAGGCAGGTTTGAACAGGATATGACCAAAGGAAAGTAAAAGAAAGCAGGCAGGCTGGGATGTCTGGGAAGGAGTTGGGAAAGGAGAATGTGTTGACGCTGCAGGGAAGCATTCAGAATCCAGGCAAGACTTCATGTCATGGTATTGTTTCTTGAACATGTGTTAGTTGACACACAGCCAAACAAACTTTCATATTCTCCAGAGGATTTCCTCATGTTATGGCAGAAAGTAACAAAAGCACTTCACATTTCAACATGGACAAGAACTTAGGGTTCTGTTTTGCCAGTTTGTCATAAAGAGATAGTAGTTGTTCATCACTGTTGGTAAAGAGAACTGATAATTCCTTCACTTCTCATGGGCCCACTTTACAAGCCTGTCCAGATCACTCAGTAGGATGTCCTTTCCTTCTATTGGATCGACTGCACCACTCAGCTTGGTGTCATCCACAAACTTGCTGAGGGTATGTTCAATTTACTAACAACATAGTAGAAGACATTGTAGAGCAACAGTCCCAAGAAGGAACCCCAGGGGGACACCACTTATCACCAGCCTCCACCTGGACGTAGAACCATAAACCACAAACCTCTGGTTGTGACCATTCAACCAGTTCCTTATCCTTGAATAGTCCACTTTTCAAATCCATACCTTCCCAATCTAGAGATCAGAATATGAAGTGAGACATTTAATGTGATTTTATCAATACCCGTCACTTCTTCCCAATATAAACATTACATCTCTTTCCATTGTTTTCCAATGAAAACACTCATCTTTGTGCTTGTACATTTCTCCCAGTTGTTCTCTGGATAATGTTTTATTGGATTTTTTCCTAAATGAAGTAACTACTTGTTCATAAGGAATAGATAGTTAAATAAATACTGAGGAGGAGCTTTGACACTGAGTGTTTTCCGCAGAATGTTGTTACATGCATATTTTCATGGTGTAGCTGCTCATCTTTTACAAATGTCTTGCAGTATAAAGAGAAAAATGGGAGAGAAAATGTAATTAATTCTCTTGCGTTGGTTAAGTGTCTAGAGGTGCAGAATGGGAGTTGCTTCATAAAGTGAGAATTTCCATTTCTGGTCTGCGGCTCAAAAGGGCAGAGCTTTTGCCATCTTCCCCCTCTGAAGCATTTAAACCCTTCCTAAAGTCACTTTGATTTAAAGAAACTTAAGTATATCCATGATAGCTTCAAGCCTCACTTCAAAGTGTGTGCAAAAACTGCCTATTAACTTTGAGGTTGTAAGATCACGACCTTGCTTCTAAGGTCAGACGTAGGAGCACAAGTAGCAAGTTAGGCAGCATCACACTGAAGTACAGTAGAACCTACGTAGCCAGTAAATTTCAATTACTTGCACCAAGTAGAGCTTCATGCTGATTAGAAATGCATATGTAGATTTGCTGGGAAAATTCTGTTTACAGTTCGCATTATTTAAAATTATATCCTATATTTCTTTTCAAAGGCTAGTTGAGAATTTTATGCAACAAAGTGTTAGTATGGTACTTTTTATCAGAAAAAATATTTCTGTGCAGATACATGTTGCAATGTCTATTTTACATTTGTAAAAGTACATTTGGGCTGAAGTGCCTGATAATCATTTGAGTAATCGGTCATTTGAGTAATGCACTATCTAATTGCAGTTTGGAAGATACACACCTTCATATCACCTCTTTAACACTTTTCCTGCTGGGGTAGGAGCCTTATAATTTTCTGTACTTGTGGGCTTCTGAGAGGTAGGGGTACTTGGTCAAAGAGTTGGCTACAGTGTGTTGCAGAAAATTTCTGTCAACGAAAGAGCATGGTGTGCCTGGAAGGATGAAGGTTTTGACCATCTGAATTGCTTTTGCCACGTGACACCTCTGTTGCTACAGGTGAACATCATGTGATGTCTTTCCAATCCAAGAAATAAGTTTTTGACAATGTGTTTTACTCACTTGATACTCACCCCCAAACTTTGGCACATACATTTTTGAGATTTTGGACTTTTCCTCTTTGATAAGAAATCTCATGCTCAAACTTGGATACTACAAAGCTTCTCTAGGGCTTAATTTTGCACTTAGAGGAGAAAAACAATGAAATTCCTGTTCTAATTGTTGCTCACTAGAAAAGTACAGAATCAGAAGAGTGAGAGATGGTGACAGAGCAGGTCACCCAATGTTGTAGGAAAATCTCAAGATAAAATCAGAGGTGGGCAATCAGTGAGAAAAATCTCTATCTGCAAGAGGTGCCATTCTTTGTTTTTCATTATGCTCAATATATAGACCATAAAAAAACAGTGAGTTTACCTTGAGCATCAATTGTGTTCCTACAGTCAAGGAAAACTGGTGTTACAAAGAAGGTGAATAGAATTACATATTCATGTTCAACACTTGGTATTTTGTAACGAAGTGTACTTCTTTCATGAAATAAACATGAAGATAGTCTTTTTCCCAAGCTGAATTTTAGCGATTGGCTTCATGGGTATTTCTTTGCAAGTGTGAAAACTATAGGAGTTCAGCTGCATTTTCAAACTTCTATTCTACTATCTTGAGTAATGCGCTCTTATCAGAGATCCTACAGGTATCTGAGGAGGTGCAGTAGTACTTTAAAAGCATTTGTTTCTTTAGTGATGTGCAGTGCTAACATGAAAAAGTCCCATGCTTTGGCTTGATATGCTTTTCATTAGAACTCCTTGGAGGTCAAATGGTGCCAAATTGGGTCCCAAAGGCACAGAACAGAAGAGTTCACTCAAGTTTACACAATACAGAAATGCTTTCTGCATATGGCTTTACGTCGAATGCTTTGAAATATTTTTTCTCACATAAAATTCACCATAATTTTTTCAAAGCACGGTGACTTCTAAGGGGCTGGGTGATTTATTTTTTGTCCTGTACTTTTCCTTTGCTTTACAGAATATTTAATTATCAAAGGTCCTTCTGTTAGTGTGCCTTTTGAAACAAGTTCAGGATCCTTCTGACAGCTGTCATTTTTTATACGCTGCTCCCCATTACCTGCAGCAAATCTCTGCTGCTCCAGCTTGCTTTTCTCTGATCGTACTCAGGCACGAGAGGAGGTGCAGCCTTCCAAGCCCGGTCCTTGCATTTTTTAAGGAAGCCAGATGGTGTGTGCCACATGTAATTTGTGTCAGAACTGACTAACTCTGCACTGCTGCAGCATTTTTTTTTCATGTATGGTGGATCTCATCTCATAACGGTTGATGTATTTCACAGCTGTCTTGGTTAAAGGACAGTAAAAAAAGCAGCAGGTCCTCAGTCGCAGAGACTCGATAGGATAAGACAGCTCTGTCTTATGCTAGCACTATACAAATAGCATCTACTTCAGTATGGTTAACATTAAATTCTCCTTGCCATACCAACACAGACAATTTTCCTGGGAGATGGAAGGTGATGCTACTTTGCTCCCCCTCTAGCACCTCTGGGGATGTTCAGCACCTGCGTTGTGCTCTGGTTAATCACAGCACAGGCATAAAAGTGATTTGTTTCAATTGATCAGAATCTATGAAATTAAGCTATGTTTCTGTGAAACATATCGTTTGAGTCTGTAGTATGATGGATGAGAATTAGTTCCATTGCAGCTGAAAAGACCATTTTATAAGACAGTGAACCACAACAAAGGCAGAAGCATGGGTGGAATACATAGTTTGCTTCAATGCAGAAGTCGCATCGAGGCACAGTATTTTCATATGTGACAGCATCCTTTTCAGAGGAAAAAGCAGAAAGATTAAACAGAGGGAATGTTGTAACGTGTTTAATCCGCTAAAGTAGGCTCCTCTCCTTGATAAGACGCACTTTGATGAGAAGAATTTGAGATCATTTCAGATGATAGAAGGTGAAATGTTCATGGCAGAGACTACAAAGCAGCACTGTTTCTTTTGCAGGTGCTTGAGCATCAGTGTTTATTAGTCGTATATCACAGGAAAGTCCATTTGGGTAACATAAATAACCTATTCCATGTTTGAAAAAGCAGAACAAAGTTATGAAATCAAGATGCTGATTTTAACACTGCTCTGTGGTACATTTAGCATGCCCCCATGCAGACTAGCAAGTATGTTTTTTAGTTTCAATCTTATCTGAACTTATTAGATGAAACATTGCATTTTTTGAGCAACCTTACATTATCTCGACTGTATAAAAGATTAAGAGCCTGTGGGGTTGTACTGAGCAGCTGAAACATTTTTCTACCAGTTTCAGTGTTACAGTCGAATACAGTGCACTGAACTTTGGTTGTCTTGCTTTTGTTCCACACAGAGATAAATTCTCTATACTGTTGTCCTCTTTCCCTTGCCCAAACAGAAAGCTTCCCACTGTGCAAGGATATATCATAAAAGATGACAACATGGAATCCCTGCTTTTGAAACGTTTTATGAACTCATAACTTTATAGCAGACTGGAAGAAGCAAAAGAGCACATGAATACATAACTGTTGATAGAATCAAAAATGAAGATTTTAACCCTGTAATCTTTATTTCGCTATACTGTTGAAGTTAATAGGTGTTACTCCTGGTACTTGTAAAACAGTGTGGTGAGTTGTTTTATTATTCATAAAGTTAATGAATAAGTAACCACAGATTCTTAATCCTGTTTTATTCAATCCCAGCCAATACCTGTAATTTTTATCAAATTGTGAATTTGGTGTTCAGTACATCTGCATTTCCATGCTACCTTTAAATCTTGTTTGTGTGTTTAGGGGTGTGAAGGACTGTGTATGGGGTTAGTGCTATAGATGGGTCACATAGGACAGGGAGGCTGTACATGTAGGTGGTTTTCTAGCATACTGATAGTTCTGAGGTCTGACTGTGATACCATGAAACATCAGGAGCCACTACATCAATGGTTCAAAGTCAGGAAATGAACAAAACACTGCAGTAGATTTTAATTTTGGTGTGGACTTTGTAAAACACTCCTGTGGAGGAAGTCAGTTACACCTGCATCTACCTGGCAGAATGTGTTAGTACCTCTTGCCTAGCTGTACCTTTATCTGCGTATATTTGGGTGGAGTAGTTGTATATAAAAAACATACACACCCACACATATTTTTATTTGAAGAATTGAATTGAGAACATTTGTGTGGAATGAAATTAGATCTTGCTTCCAAAAAATCTGTTTTTAAATCTTACGGCTTTGTTATGGTTGCATGTTTTATGTTACGTGAATTATGTCCTTTAATGTGAATATCTGGAAGATACATTCACCATCGGATTTAACTTGCATTTTGGAATGTCCACAGAAAAGGAATCAGCAGAGCAGTAATAAAACCCAGGCATTTACTAAATTTCTTTCTGACACATCTGTGAGCAGTAAAGAGATGCAGGGTTTTACCAGATCCGAACATTCTATCATAAGGGAAGCTTTACAAGGGCAGGAACAACAGCACTTTGAAAACATTCCCTGAATT
Organism: Gallus gallus; assembly: GCF_016699485.2. Taxonomy (NCBI): domain Eukaryota; kingdom Metazoa; phylum Chordata; class Aves; order Galliformes; family Phasianidae; genus Gallus; species Gallus gallus. The sequence goes on along the minus strand of NC_052536.1, from coordinate 12,909,529 downwards.
GCCACAAACTCAAGACTTACTACTGGAATCCTTAGATAAATATAGAATGAAATTTCTTATTGCAAGGCATGTCGAAGTAAAACAAACACGCTTTCATATACAGTTTTTTTCCACCTCAGAGGTATGTCAGGTGACATAGAGGCACGTTAATTGAAGTTGATGGTTAAAGGCTTGATTTCCAGGCTCTGAGTCACTACAGGTGCATCTCTTTGTGGTTATTGGTAATGACGGACTGAGGTTGTCAACATAGCAGAAGAAGACATCGTGGATATACAAACTCTGTGTTTCTGACCTATTACAGCTTCTGTATTTTTCTCTTTAGCTTAGCATCTCACAGATGCTGACAAGTTAATTTAGAGTTGGTGTCTGTTTCTTTTTTCGACAGTATTAGAAAAGGATGTTAATCAGAGAAGCATTAAAAGACACAGACATCCCCTTAGTTTGTAAAGCTTTAGTTCTGCAGTCATAGATAAACTGTGCTTTCACTGCACGGGATGAAGAATGCTGCATTGATCATGGGGTAAAATTTATTGTTTTGTTGTTTTTATCTCTGCTTAATGCCCTGAAAACATATTCAGTCTTTCAGTGAAGTTTTGTCTGATGCAGGATTGAAAAATAACATTACAAAAATAAAAATGTGTATTGCAGTGCGAAAAACTTTCCTGTTTTTCAGCCACATCACTACCAACTACACTTACTGAATTGAATTTGGAGTGAATCTGCACATGGAAGGCTTTCTCTCTTCCTTTGCTTTTGTCACTGGGGAAGCCAAAGTATAAGAAAATTACTAGAGTGTTGATTCTGTGCCCAGAACGTTTAAATTCACGGGATGCCAGGAAAATCAAATATGCACATCAGCAGGATACCAACAGTTGGTCAGATGGTAAAATAGTTAGCAGTTTTTACCAGCAAGTCAGGCTGCAGAGAGGGTAGGTTTTTTGCTTCTTATGCAAAGATCTTCAGGCTGTATCTATTCACGTACAGTTTCTGAACTCGAAGGCAGAAGGGATTTTAGCATGGGTATTATTAGACTGGAAGTAAGTCATACTGGCACAAAATAAGTGAGATTAGAAGGGGGCCTACAGGAAAACTGGAGAGGAACTTTGCATAAGGGCGGGTAGCGACAGGATGAGGGGAAATGGCTTTAAACTCAAAGAGAATAGTTTTTGACTAGATATTAGGAAGAAATTCTTTACTGTGAGAGTGGTGAGACGCTGGAACCAGTTGCCTAGAGAGGCTGTGGATGCCCCCTCCCTGGAAGTGTTCAAGGCCAGGCTGGATGGGGCTTTGAGCAACCTGGTCTAGAGGGAGGTGTCCCTGCCTATAGCAGGGGAGGTGGAACTATACATGGTCTTAAAGGTCCCTTCCAACCCAAATCATTCTATAATTCTGTAATAGACAATAAATGTTATATTTGAGGGTGATGGCTCATATCTTCAGTATGAGGTGCTTCAATTCTTAATGGCCTTTGAAGCTCAGCCTGTTGCTTTCTTTCTGGTGTGTGGGTGCTTGTAACAAGGACCTGGACCTGAAGTGACTCTTTAGGAGCAATGCTAGAAACCAGGTCAGTCTGCTTTGTTAGGGAAGAATATCTAAGAAGGAGTCCTTCAAAAGCTCTAAGTAAATTATTTGAAAAGGAGTTTTGCACTAACATTAGGTAAAAAATTAGGCTCTAAAGTTGAGGTTATATCTTGTTTAGTTTTGAAGAAGACAAACTCTAAAACTTTTTTTATAGTTTCCATATTGAAGTCTACCAAAGTATCAAAGGCTAATTCCAAAAATTTGTAAGCAATTATGTGGTGATGATATGATAAATAGAAAATGTGACTTAACTTTGTGAGCAATAGAAGGAGGAGGTGAACTCCTGTGTTTGGTTTCCAGGTTGGTCAGGGAGAAGTAATTGCTGTGATGCCTAAATTAGAAATCAGAACTCTGGGTTTACTGTGCTTAACCTCAGCTACACCCATGGTGTCCTCACAGTGACCTCCCCATTTGCTTATGAATAATAACTCATCAAGGAGCCAACTGGACATTTTATTTGGAATTCTTTAATATAGTGCAGTTAGAAGCTTCAAAGCAACCACTAAAGAAAGCCGGGCTAGTAATACCAACCGCATGGAGAGGTGGTGTTTCTGTTAAATGTACCTTCAGGTAATGAGGCAGAGCTTTTTTCTAGTAAGGATTCCTCAGCTCACATCTTTTCTGTCCAGAATAATCCTCAGTTCTCAAAGATTTGCAGTTTACCTGTGTGACTCCTGCATGTTACTGAAAAAATGTTCTTTTTAATGCCTAAAAATCATAGCTTGACTGGGATCATTCTTGTTTAAAATGGGGAAAAAAGATAATCTAGCTGATTTTTGTATTTTCTGTACTTTATCAAAGAGCACCCATGCTGGGCAGCATGCTGAGCATCTTTTGAAGGGTCTTCAGGTTCTTCTGAAACGAGCAGGAAAATGGGGAATTAGTCCCCTTTTTAATGTGCCACCAAGGTGATGATACTTTCCTTGCTTTTTTGAAGCGCTGAATACTGCTGTTCATTCCTTCCGTGTCAGATTTAAAACTATATAACACTACATTCATCAGCAGATCGATGCTGTTGAAGGCCAAGGCCATCTAATGTTATAGTAATAACGAAGAGTCCTTTTGTGGTGTGTGGATGAGTTTTATTTTAGATTAAGATGGGTGCTGACGTCTGTTGATGTTTACTGAGAACATAAAAAAGAAAGAGGCTAAATATTTTCTAGCACTGTGCCTACCTTTGGCAATAGGAAGGCAATAAGAAACTTCCCAGATGGTGTGTAGCTCCCACAGAGTACAGGCTGAGTTTAGTCTTCTCTGGCAGCAAGAGCCCTAGAAGATTCAGAGATACTGAATGTGTTCTCCAATATTTATTTTTTTTTTTAGATAAACAAGAAAGTGTTAAAATAGATGGCAGAGCATGGTTAAGCAACACTGCAGGAAGACAACTTCAGACTACTTGGCCTTTGAAATCCCCTAGGAGCTGTGCTTTAGAAAACTGGACTTCAATATGCCATAGCAATGCTGTGGTCAGGCCCTACTCAATCAGACGCAGCTGGAAAAATTCCTATTTAATTCAAGTACCAAAAATAGTTCAACGAGCTGAACACATAACAAGTCAGGCATATTTTGGAAAAGTACTCAAAAAATACCTAATATAACATACCAGCTATGTATTTACTGATCTATCACTGTTTCTCTTTCAAATCTCTGCCTTCATTTTTTTCTTCCACAGTTAGTGTTCCAAGGACCAAGAAAAATCATTTAAAAAAGGCTGATAAATATGTTAAAGCTGTACCTTCTTCCCCTGGCATTTCTGGCTTCTCTTGCCAAGGCAGTTTGCTATTTGATTTGGGTGTTTCTCCATGACCTAGATTTTCTGTTTTGGCAAACACTAAAAAGGAGGGAAAGCCCATCAAAGTATAACGATATACCAGCTTTACCCACTCTTTTCAAGAATGTTTTTCCAGCCCAGCTGGTAGCTTTGGAGAAGAAGAAAGACTCAAAGGAGAAGGCCCAGACCTGGTGGTCTTCCAGCTCCGGGTGTGGGCTTGGGAACTGACCTCTTCTATAACAACATTTGCTGCCTTATTTAAAAATTTTGAATTGGAAATGGAAATTTTATAGAAGGGAGCTTTCTTATTTCCTATCTAGACATCCTTCTGTCACCCTACCAAAAGTTTAAGGTATGATGTGCGTGCCAGAAGGCTGTGCTGGACACCAGCTCAGTGCTTTCAACTGTGTAATGGAAAAATGAAAGGCACCTGGCTAGGAGGAGCGGTGGGGGAGGAAAAAGAGAGATGCTTGATTTACAAAATAAATGCAGCCATACATTAATGTAGCCTAGCATTTCACAGTTCTTTCTTAAAAGCATTGAAGTATTGCAGTATTTATTTTTTTTAACTTGTGTTTGCATGGGTTCAGCCCACCCTTTTTTTTTGCACATTGAGCTTGCATATCCCAGAGCTTCTCCCTTGGAGGAGAGGTTGCCGGGCCCCAGTACTTCTTAGTTGTCATTGCATCAAGGGGTTGTAATCAGAGGAAATAAAATCAACATGAATGTTACATGAGTGTGTGTACGTACCAGTCCACCGAGTGACTTATTTATAGCCTGGGCCCTAATGGTCTGTTTGTTAAAATCTCACAGAAGCCCCCTCCTTCCAGCTATAAAAGCCTGTTTAATACACTGTTTCTCTGAAATCAGCAGCTCTCCAGATCCCATTATGACAGAAACTCAGACTTGCGCTCCTGCAGCTCAAGCTTTGGCATTATTAGTTTCCCCATTATTAGTCTTCCCCAGCATCGCTGCTGGGGATCAGTGCACAGCTCGGGGGCATTGTTTGTTATTCATGTAAGAAAATACAGTAGCATTTCATAAAATGGATTGAGCCAAAGCGGCACAGTGACGCGTTGTTGGAAGTGCTGCAGCAGTGAATACTGGAACATCGTTAGCCAAGGCACATAATACATCACTGTCCTATTTCACAGCCAGAGAAATGCGAGGAGCAAAATGAAAGGATTTTAAAATGCCATAGTTAATTTTTGGTAGCTCTGGTTGAAAGAAAATAAAATGTCTGGGTTCTGGAGGGACTGGGGAGAGACTGGGTGGGGAGATCCAAAAGGAGAGGCTGAGAGGGCGAATAGTCAAACATGACTTTTGTTTCAGATTTTAAAATGGTAAGTTGAGCAGTTCTTGTTGCTGTCAGACAGGTACAGAGGGGTATTTAGGCACCTAAATGCTATTGAAATCAGGTGGAGTTGGATGCTTCAATACGTCTCAGAGGTAGATGTTCAGTAGAGTTCAGGAGAAGGATTTCAGAGCCTGAAACTTCACCTCCCCTTGATACAGCAAATGTGTTGGAGGCTTTTTTCTCAAGATCAGATTTAGTGATGTGCCCCTTCAGTCATTCAGGCATCCAGCTCTGCTTCCTTACCTGACAGCTGCCAAACTGTGCAGTTGGACACTGGGCTTGTGCTCCCTGTTAGGACCCCAACCCTTGATGTTCAGGTCTTTTCTCTAAGGACTTTGCAGCCAGGACATGAAACAAAGCAGCATCATGAAACACCAGTACCTATTAGTGTGCCTTTGAAAGAACAATGTGTACAAAACAGTGGGTGGATTGGGTGGGTATTTTTGTGTTGTTGGAGTTTTTTTTCCTGTTTTTGTGGTAACAGTGACAGGTAAAAACACAGTTGAAGTGGGTTAAAATTATCTTCTTATGTTAGTTTGCTGTCTCCCTTTTATGTCAGTAACCGTCCGTACTAGGGCATCCCTCTGAGATTTCTGAAGCTTCTAAATGCCTGAAAGGGTTGCTATTAGTTTAGCACAGTGCTGTGCCAGCCATCTGTCGTGGTTTATGTCATTAAATATCAGTAGGGGCTACGTATTGCAGATCACAGAGAAAAGTTCTGACATAGTGGAACTCATCTCCTAGAGGAAATAATGGAAAGCCAGAAGCTACATCTTTTGGGGCTTTTAAAGGAGCTCAGACTGAAGCTTATACTGCAGGGCATTCTTGCAAGCCTGCCTACCTTCAAAACCACAGAGGAGGAAAATTTTCCTTGTTTTGGTCCTTTGAGAGTAAGGTACCTCCTTGTGACTTCAGAGCACAATACTTTCCTATATTACATTTGCATTGTAAATGAAACAACTTGAAATATGTGTCTCCAGGAGAAATAGAAGGAGTATACCTTATGTATATTTGCATTTCAATAGCGTCTAAAATATGCAGCGCAGGTCTTCTGCCTGCATCTGGCTCTCTCGGATAATCAGAAGCCCAATGCCCAGAGGAATTGCTTTTGAAGGGAATGGTTCACAGCTGGGTCATGAGATTAGCAGTTTCACAAGGACTAACCGATGGAAGAACTGCAGTCAGTTTGGGCTCAGATAGTAAAGCACTGCATTGCATGTTTATGTTTCTGGACAGTTTGTTCTTCTCTTTTACTCAGTTGAATAATATCCTGATGGTTTTCTGTAAAGCAGCACTGCTGTCTGTCTTTCAAGATGCCATTTTATTTCCTTCACTATGCTGCATATTCAGTGAGCTCTATCCTGTCTTCTCAAGTTCTTCAAATGAAGCATTCTTAGCAGGTAAAGGAGAATTAACAGCCAAGTACGGTAGAAAACACCTTTAGTAATTTGTAGTTATCCTGCAGGGGCATTCACCAGTTCAGAATTTTGCCAATGTCTGGGACGATGTCTTGCAGGAACAAAGGAGGAGCATAGGAAAGGATGGTTAAGGTGATAGTCTATGAAGTTATAAATCTACAATTCACTGTAATTCCTGAAGATGTGTTGAGGCAAAGAAGTGTAGATTGCCAGCAGGCATGTTCATACACAAAGGTAGAGTCTTGTTCAGGCATGCCTAAACTCCTTGCACTAATGAAATATTTAAATCTAGTGTGCTCTATGCCTATATTACGTACAGTATTTCACATTCAGAAATTCTTTAGCTTACTTACTACAAAAAAAAAAAAAAAAAAAAAAAAACCTTAAAAAACAATAAAAAGTGACTAGAATCTAGCAGTTGTCCGGACATTCAGCCCAAATCCTTCCTGTCTCATTGCAAATAATGTTGTCTTTCTTTTATTTGTTCTTTTCTTTTGTTTTGTGAAGGAAGACTTTCTGCAAGTAATATTTAAAGGGTAATTTTTATTTGCTAATTTCTTGCTAAAACGTCTTAATCCTTTAAAAACAGAAAACATTAAAAAAAAAATACCAAAACATAAATTAGCCTTCTACTTGATTTTTAGCTACCGACATATAATTATGAGATGCACAGCATGCTCAGAAATGCTATGTAGTACCTATGTGTAAGACTTTCCTCAACGTAGCATGACAAAAATTTATGCACAAATAAACTCACACAGTGCTGTGCTTCATCTCTGGATGTAATCCATTGTTTCTTATTATCTTTATTTTGTTCCTTCACTTGGTTGCTACACAGATTCTTTTACTTTGTCCTCGTTAGTACCCACAAACACATCCTTCATGAACATCGCCAGTGTTCTTTGTTATCAAATACAGATGTGAAGAAACCACTGAGATTTTCTTGATTCTTTTTCAGTCATTGGAAATTTCTTTGTTGTTCTCTTTGGTCCCAGTCCAACTCTGTAGGAGTCAGTGATTGTCTTTCCACCAACTTCATTGGGATTTGGATCTCGTCTTTAATAGTTCCACTAAATTCATTTTATTTTCATCCTTCAAGTATGTCTTAAATTTATTTTGTTTTAAAATTCATTATGATTTGCCATTTGACCTTCATGTATTTTATGTTTTTGAATGCCTTCTTTATATTCCATAAGTTGCTTCTTGTAAAATTCAAACGTTGTTGCAGCGCTTTGTCCATGCGTTCCACCCCTCACACTCTCACTCTCTTTTTCAGAACTGTTTTCACTCAGCTGACAATAATCTACTTATCATTGATCCTTAAGGGGTTTTAGTTTTAGGTTTCACTCTGTGTAAAGATATATGTCTCTCCAAAGCCAACTCTGACACCTTTTTTCAAGTTCAGCAAATCTTGTCTACTGCACCTCTTTGCAAGTAAGCAGATTTCTTTCATCAAAATAAATTTAATTTAACCAAATCAGACCATGTATTCATAGTCATTTCAGACAGTGAAATTTAAAGCTTTACTAAATATTAGCCTTGTTTTCCATACTTTGCTTTATCCTCACCTCATTTATTATTTGTAACATGGCAGCACAGCAGGAGCTGCAACCAAGGTCTGTGCTTGGTCCCATTGACATGATGCACGCAAGGGCACAGACACAGCCAGAAAGCAAAAGCAAGGTTCCTTCCCAAGCACTTGAGTTGACTGACGAGCAGTTTGGTGATGCATTGGAACAGGCTGCCCAGGCAAGTGGTAGATCCTCCATCCTTGGAGGTGTTCAAGAGAAGGGTAGATGTTGCACTGAGTGACACGGTCTAGAGTGGTCACAGGCATAGGCTGGTGGTTGGACTGGATGATCTTAGTGGTCTTTCCAACCTAAATGATTCTTTAATTGAAATAAAATCTTTACCAGGCCGTCTTCCTTTTCCAGGTTTATGAGTGCATTTGGCTTCCCACGTGTGTGCTTGCTTTTAGTCCTTTTTGTTGTTTGTAATAAAAAATGTTGTCTGTCTTTTCTAGTATTACAAAACGGAATCTAACAGATCTTAAAGATATCGTTTAGCAACTCTTGGAGCTAGTTTGTAGTTTTTCCCGGTGGCATTAAGAAGGGTCAGTTATAGTGGTGCCTTTGCAAATGCCACCTGAAATCCTTCTGGTCCATATTATCCTCTGATTTTTACATCCAGCATTTTTTTTCTGCTGTCCTAGTGGTTTCCTTAGACTCAAGAATAGTTAATTGTTATTAAGGCAGCAACCAATAATCATGGTTAATGTCTGTAAAACCTCTTCTTTCAAGGCCCTTCTTTCAGCAGCCCTAACAAAACTTGTTGTGTTTTTCTATTGTACCTAAGTAGCTGAAGAGGAATTTGATAGTTCAGAATCTCAGTAAAGGGGAGGCCCCACAGGTTATAGATATACTTCTGCATTGTTCAAAAGCCAGACCTCCTCAGCAGTGCCCAGGAGCAGATGCAGAGCAAGAACTGAGGGATGGATGCAACTTCTGGTGTAACAGCAGGAAAAGGTTATACCTATCTCCTGTCAAATTATGCCACTTGTGCCAGCTTATCTGTATTGGGAGGGTGTTTTGGGTGTGTGGAGAGGTTGGCTGGAAAGGATCTGTGATATTATGCAGGAGCTAAAAGTACAGGCAGTGCCATGTCAGAGGGTAGAAAAATGGGAGGCAAAGGCAAGATCTCCTGAAGTCCTGTGGTAAGTCTTACACCTAAAGGAGAAATGACAGCTAGCAGCTTGGTGTCAGTGGAGAAATAAGATCAGCCTTGTTCCCAGTTCTGTAGGACACAGCACGAAAACCACTGTGACAGTTTGTGGTTATTTGTTCTCCCAAAAACATCCTTAGTGAAGAGAAGAGCTGTGGCAAGGAAGTATGCAGCCACTCTTCCATCGTGTGGTCAGGATGAGTCAGGGAAGCCCCAGGGGAGACTTGAGCACTGTTACCCAGAGTACAGAAAGCCTGGGCAAAGAAACAGGGCAAATGATTTCATCCTTCACTGCTTTCAGTCCTGTATCTTCTTTGAGCAGGAAATTAATGCAAAAAAAAAAAAATAGAAAGCAGTTTACCATTAACATGGCGGTGATTATTCAAAGGCCAGGCTCGGCATCTACTGATGTCGAAGAAAAAAAAAAAATTCCATTAACTTGCAAGGGCTTTGGCTCGAGGCCTAGCAGAACCTCTTCAAATTTCTGAAGATTGCTAGGCTACTGAGAAAATAATGTACGTACCGTGCTTCAGTGTACATATGTTGCTTTGATTATTCCATGAATATCACGTGCTTTGATGTTGGAGGCTACATAGAGTCCGCCAAGAAAGATCTGTTAACTAATGACAGTGTTTATGCTGTAGTAGGCAAATGCTGAAACTGAATTTGGCCTTTTTCCCCTGGGACCGAATCCAAATAAATGTCATGAAGTAACTGCACAAACAGCACTCACTGGAAAAAAAAAGGTCTTTGTTTCACTAATAAGCTCTTTTAAGGAACAATGGATACAGTTTCTCAGTTTTCTTTATAACTGACAAAATAAAGCAGGCAAGAATTCTATTTTAAGGCTGTTTGAATGAAAACAATAAAAATCGGTTTGCTTAACAAAGGTAACTTGACTAACTATTTGTTGTGGTTTGGGGGACGTGAGAACTCCTATAAATGTTTCTGGAATCCTTAAAGGAATGCTTTCACCTTGGAGGTTTGCTTGTTTGTTTGGCTGGTGCGGGCAGTTGGGCTCCAGCACAGGATTTGTGCAGGGTAGACTGCAGAGGCCAAAATACACACGAGAGCTGCAAAGCTGCTAGGGTATGCTGATGTTAAGCAATCGACAAGTATGTGTTTTGCAGTGGGATGTTGCAGTGTAGCTTAGTTTGCCTCCGACTGTTGCTGTTCTCTGGTATTCATTAGTAGCTTTCAGTGTCTGTACAATCATTTGAGGGACCAATGCTGTTCTAGTTAAATGTCTTGAGGCCAGGTGCCTCCTAAAGTCAAACTAAGCGTGCACATTTCACCCTGGAGGAATTGCTAGGTTTTTAGCCACGAACATCCTTCTCCAAATCCAGCCCTGTCGCCAGCAGAAGCTCCGCTCTTACCCTGCCAAAGGCTGCCGTCCTCTCTGTCTACTCACACACAAATTGCTGTAGGATCTCCCTCGTTTGCTTTAAGCAAAACCAGCCACATTTGTCTCGCTAGTGCCGGTCTGCACCAAGATTACTGGCTCAGCCTGAAGCCGAACAGTGTAGGAAATGTTCATACAAACTGTTCAATGAGCACATCAGTAGGGGTGATGCCTAATGAGGAGAGCAGGGGATGGTGCTGAGCAGCTGAGAGCAGAAGCCTCTTCCAACTCACAGCAGGGTCCCGAAGAGGACATCTGTTCATGGCTTCTGTCTACAACTCGTTTGTAGATCTGACCAAAATGCTTCTGGCAAAAAGCAACTCCTACTGGGGGAGGGCGAAAGGAAAAGGTGGGGTTTTTTTGTTTGTTTGTTTGTTTGTTTTTTTGCTTGTTTTTTGTCTGCAGGGAAATGTTATTCTGAAAGGAATTACAACAAAAAGTGAGATGGTACCTCCAGCAAAGGAAGTGTGAGAGTTTTGCGCTGAGATCAGTCAAGGTGTGATTTAACACGAGGAGTCATTTCAGGATATTTCAGAGAAAACTACTTTCTCAATTGCAGTTTTCAAAGGGTTATTGGTTGACGTATATTTTTTTTTCTTGAAATGACCTGGTTTCTCCACCAGCTCTAACCATTGCTATCATACTGCTAGGAAAAGAATACAGTATGCTGTACCCCTGTGAAGATTTCAGCTCTAAATTTGCACAGTAGAATTTGACCCTAAATACTGAAATGGTAAACTGTATTAAAATGGAGAGACGTGACTGCAGCCACCATCCCTAGCCTACATAGGTTATCCCTAGAAGTGGATAACCTCATTTCCATGAGGCTCTCCCACTGCAACGTGTGCGGAGCAACAATGCTTGCAACCTGTCTTTTGTGACAGAGGAAAGTCCCCCTACCATCAGCTCAAAGGCACTCAGTTTGCTGCCCTCTGTTTCCACTGCCGCTAGCACTTGGTGCTTCAGACCACAGTGCCCTGATGTGAACGCACAGGTGTGCATTCAGCTAAATACTCTGTATTTCTTAAAATGCCTGCCCTGCAGTGAGAAAGAGTAAGCATTTTCCTGTCTGTTCACAGACCAGAACGTTGTCATTTCTGATTTTCTTTTTGTCCTGCAGTTGTGTTTTTTAAGAGAGCTTGCAACACTCAATGTTAGATTTAAGTAGATATCTCTCAGCAGATATTTTATGATATATAATATAAATAATTTGTCATTTTGTTGCTGCGAGGCTTTATCAGGGGATTTTCAAACAGCATGTGGTAGTTCTAATCCTGGAACCATAGAACTTCTTTCCTTACAATTACCTCTCTGTGTTGCTTAAAAACATCTTTGGAGAAAATTGCATACCACATATAGAGTATGCCATCTCTTGTTTCTTCAGACAGGTGAAAAACGTGTAGGCATAAGTGCTGGGTGTTTAATCTTTCCAAAGAAATACAGTGGCTCTCATGCAAGGAGGAAATGTTGACAGAAATCACTAACATCCCAGAATATCTCAATATCCCTACTTATATAAAGACTCGGAAGTTGTTTGCTTTATGGTAAAGAATATGAGGAACTGATTTTTATCTCCTCTCCAGATTTCAGTAAATAGCAAAGTGAAATTGTCTTCAGCTCTAACTGTGAAATCATGCTATGATGCCACAATCATAAGGATGCTTCCAACTTAAGTATTCCACTGCAGGATAAGAAATATATTTTAAATAGAGTCTGTTGAAGAAGAAAGAGCATAATTTAAGGATCGGTATATAAATGTTGTAACTTTTTTTTTTTTAATCTATATTGCTTTTCCTAAATATACTAAAACTGTAAAATAATATCGGTGGAAAATTGTAGCAGAATGATTTGTTTTCATAGTTCATTTATAGTTAATTTCCTGTACTAGTAGTACAGGGAAAATGATTTAGCAGTGAGTCTAGTGTGAATTCCTTACAAGAAACCAAAAATAAATAGCTTACTCCCTACTGCCTAGAGGTTTGAGAGCGCGGATGAACTGAATTAATGAAATCTTTGGAGTCTTTGTGTGCTCCAGTATGGAAGGCATGACAAGTATTCCTCTGCTGTGAAGTTTATTTTATGTACATGTTCTCCAAGAAGGCAGTCTGGAGAGAATACAGAACAACTTATCTCCAGCTTTGAAAACTGCAGTCTGCTTTTAAGCTCCCCTCAGGCCTAGCACAAGGCTGTGTTCTTCCCTTTTCTACAGAGTTAGGTGATGATGTCCTCCATATAGGTGAGCTCAGTTGTGCAAACTTGTTCTGCTAATTTCTCCCGTTGGAGCCAGAAGGATATTGATTTGCAGGGGGGCACTCCTGTGTTTTAGTGCCTGACAGCTTTGTGTTGTCTTTCTCCGTTTCTCAGCTGTTGCTCAGCACTACCATGCTGGCAGCATTTATTCCAGCGTAGGAAGAGAGGAAAGAAGGGGATGATAGACACTTCAGCAGACCTTGGCAAGGCTTTTATTTTATAATCTGACCCGTGCTTAAAAGAAACAAGTTAAAATATATATAGGTATAGGGGGGTATATATAAACTCCCTGCTGAAATATATGTAGAGAGAGAGGTAGGGTATAATAGACACAACGTATCCCACTTTTTTTCTCAACAGCAGACTAATTAGAATAGCAAATGCATATTAGTGGTTCATGATTGCTCCCCACTTTTCCTGCCCTCCAGCTGTCTGGTTTGGATAATAATTTGCATTTCCTCCCAAACGTTTTCTAATATAAAAGATCTGAACATCCGTGTTCCTGAGCAACTCTTGCTAGGGAAGGTTGAGCTGAGCCTGCTGACCAGCTGCTGTGAGAGTTATGAAAATCAAATAAATTCATCTCCCATTCATTTGCTTTTATCAGTTACATATGAGATACAATACAGATGGGATGGTCTCAATTATGAAGATCAGAGTAGTTACATAATTAAGCCTGCTTCTCTAGCTCATTGAATTCAAAAAGTCAAATACACATTATGCCTTCTCATCTAGTTCATAAATCTCTTCTATACTGGAAAAGGGAAATGTGAATTTAAATATATAAATCAGATCGTGAAGTAAGCAAATGCATCATTCTGATAGGCTCCTAAAGCTTTGCTGTTCATTTTGTAGAGCGTAGCTGTTCTGTTTTTTTAATATTGATTATGAAATGAAGTTGAAACTGTTGGTAAACCTGGATGTGAATTGATTACAGAACCTTACCATTTGGGTTTGCTCAGTATTATCCACCCAGAAAATAAGCACCTACCAATCTGGTATTACAGAGGTGAATAATTCAACAGTGCCTATAACTCATCTAAAAAGGATACCTAATGATAGTGTAAATTAAGTGATACTGTTTGTTTTCTTGGTATGGTGGATATTGGCCATTAGTGGCAAGTTCACTCTTGCCTTCTGATTACTAAGTCTTCATTCCATAGCACAATGGATGCTGAACTGAACATGGTAAAAATTAACTGCATTTTCTCATAATGTTTTCAGGCATGGTAATTTGAGTCATTAACATCCAGGTTCATTGTTTAACTGTTAGCGAGGTGTTGGCATGACTCTGGAAGGTGCTGAGAGCTTTAGCTGAACAGCTGACAGCTTTTACAATACTACATATGTACCTTTGGAACTCTTCTATGGCATTGCTGAAAAAAACTATTCTTGACTTGAGTGGAGTAGAATCAGGTCCAGGTATTATTCATACTCTTCATGGCAGGAGGAGTGCAGGAAAGACCGAGAAGTTTGATGTAGGCTGGATGGGGACAGCAGTTAGGTAAGGAACCTGCTTGTCTACCTGCTTTGAACTGATGTCTGAGTATTCCGTGCCCTCAGACACATTTACGGTCTTAAAGTTATGGAAGCAGTTAGACTACAAGTAAGAAGTTGTTTATAGAGAATGTGCAAATAAAAAACACTGTCTGCTTCCTGATAGAAAAACAGATGGCACTAATGTTTGTAAATTAATGGAAGTATGAAGAAAGTTACCAATGACTTAGTTGTGAAGGTCAGGGAAAATTTGACAGGGTTGTGTTTTGAGGCAGCTGGAGAAGGTTATCTTATTTGCACTGTTTCTACACATAACTGTAAAATGACTAGTGCCAGGATTCATAGCAGCCCTGTTTCTTTATTTTAGAAATGTAAAACTGGCATTTGTATTATGGTAGGAAACAATACTTTAATGGTTTCACATACAGGGAGTAGTATAGGAGCACATACAGGAGCCACCACTGCGGGGACAAGAGTTAGCTATCTGAAGTGCTGTGTATGGATTTCCAGAAGGACCTGACAGAATTCCTAAATCATCTCAGAAAGATATGATCACCCACAGGTCTGAAGGACAGGAGGCAATGGGTGTGAATAAATGGCCTGTTTACATGTTAGAAGGATAGTGGTGTATTTCCACAGGGATCTGACCTGGAGCTTGAGCTATTCAACGTATTCATAAATGATCTGCACAGTGCTGAGCTGAATGTGTTTGCTTGTGATCCATTATTCCAACTAATGGCAATTAAAACTAATTATGAGGAGCTGCGTGATGCTGAGCGACTGGCAGATGAAATTCAGTGCAAATCAACACAAAACAAATTACGTGAAGAGAAACATTCTTGCTTCATTCAATTCCTCTGAATTAGCTATCGCATAGGGAAGAGATCAGGAGTCCCTGTAGATGCAACCACCCATTCATTCTCCAGATGTCCTTTATGTGCAAAAATTAGGAATGGAACAAAAAATGAAATAAACATTTTATACCTTATAAATATCTTAATATCATACAGAATAAAGGTAGATTCCCAAGGCATTGACATTGTAAGAGTGTAAGCCTATGAAAAGCAATTGGATATCTACACAGCAGAGTGGTTGAGGCTTTGAGCTGAGATGCCTGCATTGGCAGGGAAATCTCTCTGATGTGGCAGTTTTATAAGACCAACAATTTTTGCAAAGCAGGCAGTGATGGGTAGCATCTTTTTTGTCACCACAGTAAGATATGTCAGCAGCCTGTGTCCAAAAGCACTCTCAGTGAGATTTAAGATTTGCAGTGCTTAAGTCTTTTCAGATAATGGGGCGTAGGCTCCTGAGCGTGTCTTAACATGATGTTTTAGATTATGCATTTATGTCAGTTTACCTTTAAGATAACAGTTCTGTTTGAAAATATACATCGAAACACTTGTACACCAAACACATTTTCGTGATATGTGTCTCCAAGGGACATGATTTGGTGATGGGACTTGGTAGGTCAAGTTGGTGGTTGGACTTGATGATCTCTGACAGTCTTTTTCAGCCTAGATGATTCTGTGATCCTGTAATTCGCACAGGCTGAACTGTAGAAAGAGGTGTTCTTGCTGAGTTAGTGCTGTGCCGGTGGCCAGCACAGCACTGTAATGGGCCTTGAACAGCAGAACAGCAAACCAAGAGGTCGGGTATGCTCAGGCCCTGTCTTGTGATAGTGATAGCTGAAATGGCCCTCCTGTGTGTATGCCCAGGAATACTTGCAGATATCAGAGGGAATGGGACACAGAACAAAAGCAGCATCTGGGCACTCCTGGGGAGTTGTTCAAGCAAGCAGGACATGATCAGGTCCATAACTAGTAGCTGCAGAAGTTTATAATGTTGCTGGTGTGTTTATAGTGTAGCATAGAAGGTGCTATATAAATATCAATTACTCTATTAGTACTAGTAATTACTTTTTATGCCCTACTTTCCTTTTATGCTCTTCATAAGAGAACGCAACCAGTGCAGGCTACCTTAACCTTCAAGCATCTACTTATGATTCATTCCAAGGGTTAACTGTGCTTGTAGTTTACTGTATTAGTCCCAGTTGTATTTGACATAAAAATGTTTTTATAGCACAACCAAATACCAGCATATTTGCGGTTGCAGTCAGATGTTTTTAACTATATTGGATATAACCCGCAATGGTTTCAGAAGATATTTCCATTGTTTTAGCCAGATTTAGAGAGGCTGGATTAAGCTATGGCACACCAAACCCAGTGGTGTTTACATATGTCAGTATCAGTCTTAAAGGGCAAAGAATATGATGTTCCATAAACCTTTATACAGAAATAAATACCTCGCAGCAAAAATGTTTGTCTAAGATCAGTTACTATTTCAACTGTAATGACCTGCTTGGAGAAGGTCAGGGGCCAAATTCTTCTCTCATTTACCCTGGCGTAAATCCACCATAACGTAAGTGTAGAATTTGAGCTCAGAAGTGTGATACTTTGGAGTTAATTTTCCCCTGACCCGCAACATTTTAATGCAGTCCGTTGTGTTTGAGTTGTTAATTTAGCAAACCGTTCCATGGATAAGGCCTTGATAAACTGCGTAACATGAGAAATGGATTCAGTTGGATTGGCTCTTCGTGGCAGAACACAGTTCCTCAGCAGAGCTTATTTTTAATTTTCTCTTTCTGAAAAGACAACTGTGCTGGGTGTTGACCTGCCAGAGGGGTTGTTCAGGTTGGAGATGTTACTGTTTAAACTGGATATATATGTTGGTAGCTTACTGAAGTTCTGGTCCAACTTTGCAAGTGTACCAGTCCCCAAAAGTCCCTGGGCCATAACTGCCAAAGCAAACAGCCTCCAATCTTTGTCTTCTGAACTGCTGAACAAAAGCCCCAGTTTATGTGGATCGCTAATTTTTGCGGCTGAGTTCCAGTTTTAAACTTTATGGATTCTTTTCCATGTTCAGTTGAAATTGATATTTCTGATCTTTACTGCTAGCAGGGAACACCTTGTTAACAAACAGTGATTTAACACCGATTTAAACATCAAAAACCATTGTAGCAGCTATTAGTATTCTAGTGAGACACACTGGTAACTCTTGGTTAGCTTGGCCACCTCCTAACATTTCACCTGTGGGTGCCAAGACTTCCATTGTGAATGTGAAGGCAGCTGATCAACCATTTGAAGCACAAATTCCTATTAAAATATGATCCCGCCTAGAAGATTTTCACACTGTATATTTATTCAAACCTATTTTGTTATCCTGGGCAATGAGAGACATGATAGTCAGATGGGCTGGCTTTGCCATCTTTTGACGCTGAGAAATACAGATCTGCTTGAATTTCCCCACTCGACCATGCAGTACATTAGTAGATGGTTTCTATATTAAAACCTGATGGCTTTTTGGATATGTATTGGATTCGTTTCTCTCAAATAACTGTTCCCATCTAATTTGAACATTACACAAATACGGTAACAAGTGAGAGGACTTTTATTGTAGTTTTAATTCAACACAGAGCACAATATATATAACCATTGAAAACAGAACCACAACTTGACAGACTCAGATCTGGCTCTTCCCTAATCCTGCCGGTTCTCTGCAATGCTCTGGTGGAAAAATACACAGGAAAGGATGGAGTGAGAAGAAATCAAACTGTCTGCAGTTCTTCAGCAATACTGCTCCCTTTGGGGAAGATCTGGAGTATCTAATGATGCTGAAGAAGTCAAAAGCTTGTCCCCGAACTTTGGATGGGGGAATCAGGACTTCTGTTAGCATTCCAAGGTCTGTGGTGACCCCACTTCTCACCCTGTGTGCAGGACTTACTTCAGAGTCCTGCTGCCACTTCATATCTGTGTAACTGCAAAAGGAAGGGAACTGTGGAAGCTTATGGTGGCATTTGCTATGCTAAGCATCGGATGGCTTTCTATCCAAATGTCCCAGTGGCTGCTGAAAAAGTGCACTATAGAAAATGATTGCTTCCCAGTTACACATGCAGTTCCTACACAAAGGAAAGATGTGAAAAGGCATTGATAGAGCCAAGAGTAAAGGTGTGCTTTATTTGCCTCTTCTCTCATCTACTTGAGGCTTTTATTGTTGTTCTTCTTTAGGCCACTAAAGGTAATGGAGTCCCTTATTTTTTGTTTTCCTATTCTGAACCCCCATATTGAACTCAGACATGGTAGGGAATGCTACGTAGTCAGCTCTATACTTCATTTCTACATGCTGTTTTGCAAAATGTGCTGGTCACCTCCGCTGAAAATCATACCGCTTCCATGCCTTTGATTTGTGTTTCTCTTATGTTGTGCAAAACATGGACTGGGAGACACGATGGATGTGTACATCCCAATCTAAGTCAATAAAAAAATATTCACTTCAGTAAGATCAGGATTTTACTCTAACCTCTTCTTCAGTAGAAATGATGGCAAGATTCAGTATCCAAGACTCCATGCTACAAAGCACTCAGCAGACAGTGACGAATTCTCAAGGGGCAGCTAGGAGTCTTCTGGTCCCCATGCCAGTGAGCCTATGTATCCATCTTTATTGTAGAGTTCCTTGGGAAACGTTCTGGTTTTACTTGTGTGCATCCAAGGAGAGAATCTAATGGTTGTTATCTCAAAAATACAGCCAGCCAAGCCCATTTCAACATTGACTGTGTCTAAAAATGTATTTTGTGTGCTTGTGTGCATCTCTAGCAGCTCTCCTTTGTGATTAGCGAGCTTGCTCACAGGTGCTTGAGGTATATGGAACTCTGGGAAAGGCAGCTTCACTGTGACAGTCTAGTTGCTTCTAGAGGTGTTTTATTTCTGCATGTAATAGAGAAGAAAATCCTTGAGGAATGTATTTTTAACAGCTAACTGTATTCAAGCTGTGTGTGAAATGAGTGAGAGTAGGGCTTGGTTGCATTTTGCAGCATGGGTGTGTTTTTGGGACAAGTCCTTGTGATCAAATGGATTCCTTTTTTTTTTTTTTTTTTTTGAGTCTGTCTGTCTTTTTCTTTTCTTTTTTTTGATGGCAGTAGTTTTCTCTTGCAATAGGATCCAGTCAGCATCAGTCCTCCTTTGTATTTGGGAGCAATGAAATGCACAAGGGGCTGCCATCCTGTCTGAAGTTGTTCAAAGTCCATAGCACATGGAAAACTGTTGTACACGCAAGAGGAAAAAGTCTGCTTTTAGCACTATACTTTTTCTGCTTTCAGAGTAAGCACTTTTTTTTTTTTTTTTTTTTGAAGTAGCCTGATCAAATAACCAGTGACTTTTGTTAAAAACAAGTATTCAGCTACAACGATTCTGCTAGGTTACAAATTCTGTGCTGGCTTTGCGTCTAATTTTTTCCCCTCAAAATAAATACGAATTTTTGCCTGTACTGAAAAAGAATTCCATTCAGCCTGTACTGTAGTGGCTGTTGTTCCCCATCATATCAGGTAAAATAAACAGTGAAAATTCAACCTCTTCAAAAGATTATTTAAAGCTGATCCAGCTTCAGTTTCAGAATGTCCTAGCGGTGTAAGTGCACACGTCTTCTGTCAAATTCAATTAAGAATAGCTCAGATAGCAGTTGAAAGTTGTTCCATTGCATATCTTAATTTCGTCTTCTCAAAACAACTTCGGGAGGTGTTTCAATGAGTATAGTCTGTATTCGGCAGTCATTCCCTCATTAACGTAAAAGAGTGTGACTGTATCTTCTTTTAAATAAGCTCTGTTTAATTTTCTCTGTTGTTATTTGAGTTTTGTTTTTGAATGTGCGTACTTCCAAATTTCCCGTTTTCTCACCGCCCAGCTGGCTGCAGCCAAGAGTTTGCTGTCTCGAGTTTTCAACTAACACTGCTGAGGGGGCAGTGCACGAGTGACAGAAAGGAAGGGATGCAGTAGCACGAGGCTTTATGATGTGAAGATCATCCATTTATTTTGTCTAGACGTCTGTCTCTTGATAGTTTGGTCAGGGTAATAGGGGAATAGTATTGCTGTGTTGAGGTAAAGTGTAATTATACTGTTCCCAGAAGGTAATTACAACCTATTTATGAACTGCCAAACCTAACCAATTTTCTTACTGAGATCATTTTGGCAGAACTTATGTGTGTACAGGTCAGTTACATTAACCTCTGCTGTATAGTCTAATTATTCTGGGCTATGTGTTATACTTCCCAGTTATGGACATTAATAACTATTGGTATCAAAAAGTGTAACTTCACTGAAGATGAGCAGAGCTCAGGCTCTGCCCCGTATGGGAGGCAGTTAACACAAAATGGCAGTGTTTCCTGGACTCTTCCGTTACAGAAATTGCCCTGCATTGTGATTGGCACAAAGTTCTTCCTAACGTGCATTGCTGCTATGCTAGCACATCTTCTGCTTCTGGGAAGGGATGTCCAAGCCCTGCTGGGATGGTGGGAGCCTGAGGGACCATAGACACTGGCTCCCATGGGTTCCTCTTTTCTTCCAGCTACTGCATATAGAAGAAGCAGAAACAGCTTTTCTTTTTCAGAAAGAATAGTGATAAAAATGTTGGTTTTGGGAAGGAACCAAAGTGACACAATGAGCCAAATCTTCAAATCTGTGGAGAGTCCTTGATTTCATGCACAGAAATGACCTATGTGATTGTAGTTCTCTCAGATATTCAAAACAAGACAAGACAGACCAACCCCTAAACCCTATCTGCAGCATTCTGGCAATGGCTCAATTTACAAGACATTTACTATTTAACCCCAGATAAGACCTCTCTGAAATCACTGTCTAACTTCCCATTGCCTGGATTTTCTCTGAGTCCACAGTCTCAGCTGTTGATGGAAGATATGGTAAATGAGGTCGGACACTTGAAAAACCCAGATTAATTGTATGCAAGCATGATACAGGTCAAGGGAGATTGTGTTTCATGTTATTTACTGATACAGGGCAGCATTACTAGTGGAATTTGTACATCCTATACTCTAACATACTCATTCACTTGGCACTCCTTAATGGAAAACATGGAGCAATTACATGCAGACAATACTGTAATGGAAAATAATTGAAGACAGCCACGGTTTGGGTTTTTGTTTTCTTTTGTTTTGTTTTAAACAATGCATGCCAAGTCCTGCATGCAAGCATCCTTTTTTTTTTTTTTTTTTTTTTTTTACCCTCCAAGATAAATGAAGCCAATACTTGAACCACATGTGAAGCCACAGTTCTGGGGCTCTAACTTCACAGCCAGCTAGCAATGACCAAAACAACATCTGCTGCAGTTAGAATTTGAAAGTACTTTTTCATTCTGCTAAGATCCTTTCTCTGCTCAAATCACCCTCAGTAGAGCTAACATTTTGTAACTGTTTCATCTGACTAAATGAAAAACGTGATGGCTTTCTGACTTTCAGCAAAGGATTTGAGTGAAAATTCATGACACAAAAATGGATCAAGTATAAGAGTAAAAACCTGTGTGTGTATAATATAAAGCATTTCTTGTTATGTCTTTCACAGTGTTGTAACTGTTCAAGTCTTTTGAAGTAAGCATGCACTTGGCGTTCCCATGCTTTTCATGGTTTAAAATGTTGGTGTTTACCTCTTCAAAAGGGAAGCTGTCAACACTGTACTTCAAATATTAATGCGACTTATATGCCTATTCTTGAATTATGGTACTACCTCAATGTCTAACCCCTCTTCTTTCTTGTTTTTTTTTTTTTTTTTGTTGTTGTTGTTTTTTTTTTTTAACAAAAAAGAGTTAGAGTTCCCTCCCAGACAGAAGGTCAATAATTACAAGTGAAGCATGAATAGGATGAGCAGTAAGCCTTAGCAGATCCATGAAGGAGCAGAACTGATGATGCTGATGCTACACTTCATACCAGTCAGGGGAGTCTGAAATAATCAAGTTTGCCTGATTTGGAGAGTCAGGTTCATCTGAGTGCTCTTGCAGGTGTTATAGCAGTGTAGCTGAATCTCCAGCACTTGTCTTGACTTCAGCTTGGTACCTTGGGCTTTTCAGCTATGGCCAAGAAGCAGAAAAGTAGGTCAACTGCTTTTAGAAGCCTTGTAAGTCTTCTGCTAGACCATCAGTGGAAGTAGAGAGCTGGCTGTAGTGATGAGTGTATGCAGTGAGGAGGAGTTTAAAATAGACTGATGAGCCTTAACTCCTTATATTGATTGAAAAAGGAGTTACCCTGATTGCCACTAAGGATCTGATCACATAGTACTTCCTGCAGCTACCTGTACTGAGTAGTTCAGTACTCTGCCTAAGAGTACAGTGGAGAAGTGCACTTTGCCAAGCCAGAGCCTACCACGGTGCCATTGCTAGGGCTGTAGCTCCAGCCTGTGGTCCCCACCACAGGCCCCCATCAGACAGGATGCCCCCCAGCATCCAGCAAGCAGCCCTTGAGCCCAACTTGCCTATGCTCCCTTTGGAAGTACTCTGTTTCCACGGCCTGTGCAAAGAAGCCCTTGCAGGTCTGGTTTGGGTTTAACCTCCTGAAAACAAAACAGGACTAGCTGCCTCAGGCTTGGAGCATGTGGTGCCAGATTCAAATCAGATGTAACTGGGGCTATACTATATGCAAGTAAATCTGTGTCAGCGTAACTTAGCGTGATTTGTATGCCAGGAGCAGGCAACAAGGAAATGCAAATAGCATAAAGGCGTAATACTAATCAGTCCCACCTGACTTTTTACTTCTTTATGTACGGGGCCATAGCCGATGTGACTATAAGGCACATTTTTGCAGATCCCCTTGCTTGCCAAGGCAGTACCACTTGACAGTATCTTCTCAGTAAACTTGGCCTGAAACAATGGCGCTGACATAAAAAGGTAACAAAAATTGTTTGGGCAAGAAGAAACCTTGAAGATCATTTTGTTCAAACCTCTCCTCTTTTAGTTTAAAAGTTCCCCCTTGTCCTATCACTTATCTCTAGTAAGTTGGTCTCTATCTTGTTTATAAGTTCTAAGTAAAATCAGTCACCACCTTCACCCTGCTGGCCAAGCCTTGTTTGATGCAGCCCAGGATACAGTCAGCCTTCTGCGCTGCAAGCACGTGCTGCAGGGCTGCTCTCTGTGATATCTGTACCTAGTTGGTACACATACCTGGGACTGCCCTGACTTTGCACTTGGCCTCTTTGAACCTCATTCAGTTCACCTAGGCCCACTTTTCAAGCCTGTCCATGTCTCCTTGGATAGCATCCCTTCCATCATTAAATAAATAAATATAGCCTATATACATATAGACTACATGCTGGCCAATACATACGCACTGGTGTAGACCATGTGTGGGACTTGTGCCATTCACTTGCCTTCTGTGTGAAGGCCATGACTGGGACACATGTTGACCACACGCAAGCTATGTGTCAGCCGCATGCCAGCTATGTACAATTCACATGCTGGTTTTGTGCAGGTCACATCCAAGCCATGCATTGGCCATGTGTAAGCTGCTTCTAAGCCACATGATGACCACATGAGGTCTACATACATGCTATGTGTCAATCACATCCATCAAGCTACGGCTGCGGGGATGGAATGACAATGTGGGCAACAAAGTACTGAAAGCTAAGGTGCACTAAATTTTCTCTGTCATTCTTTCTTTCATTTAAATCATTTGTTGTGGTGTAAAAGTTTGTGTCTTTTTCCTTATTGATAAAATATGAGTAGTTTCAAACTGAGTTCAGAAATTGTGGAAAAGATACAGTGTGAAAGGCTTTGATGCAAAGTGTGGAGCGATTGCTGTGCCTTACTCTTACTGATCCTTTCTTTAAGCATATGAAGATTAATTATGTGGTCATATATTAATTAGTCCTCTGTCTATATCTGTTTATGTTATTTGACCATTACTGATAGAAAAAGTGCTGTGCGACAAATCTATCTGTTCTTCATCATCACAAACTTGTAGGAATTGTGAGTGAGTAAGCATTAAAAAAAAGCTTCAAGTCCTCTACTTGCATTGCTGTGTATTGTTGGAAATGAAGGCAGGAAATCCTACAGTGACAGATTAATAAATTACAGTGTAATTTTGAGCCGGTGAATTTATGGATTGTTTTTTCTCTTCTAAAGCTGAGTTGCACCCAACTATTGAAGGGAAAAATGCGGCTTTGTCATGTACGTCTGACTGGCACAAATCCAACGTGCTGGTGATGCAGTTTTAAATTCTGTGTAAGCTGAAGGCACAAATAAGCAGCGATGGTTATGTTAGAAGTTTTTGGAAGCAGCCTAATGTGGAAACCGATCACAGTTTGCAGCTGACTTAGGAGGGACGCATCCATCTGTCCTCCACGGCAGAGCAATAAAGGGAGCGATTAGTGAATTGCCAACATGGCAAGTAACAGCCTCCCTGGTGGCGTTGGCTTTGATTGATTTTATGCAGCAGTGAGAGGCTCCATGTTTCATACCCAGAGACTCTGTGTTGAGGATCAGAGGTTACGGGGATGGGAGGGCAGAAGCAGTATGATGTCTTCATTACTCTGAGGAAAAAAGCCAAATATGCTGAACACCAGTGCTGCTCTCCCAAACTGCCATTGGCATCAGCTCCTGAGAAAGGAGGCTACTGAGTGTCTTGGCTCATACTGTCTGTTCTGGCAGCTGAAGCCATCAAAAAAAGAAGAGGGGAAAAAAAAAAAAGATTAAAGGAATTATAAGACCACACGGGACAATTTTAGGGTCTGATTCTCCCGCTGATATCACCTCACTGTAAACAGCAGTGACCTCAGTAGGATTGCTTACAGATTGCACTCTTACAAAGTAGCTTTGGAGTACATTTGTTGCCTTAAAACACATACATACTCACATGTGTGTATATATATATATATTTATGTATAGATAATCAAATTAAAAAGAAGTGCATGTGATTTCTCAAAGACATAGAGCAGGAAATCTCTGTGCATTTATCAAGAAATAATTGCAAATAGCAGTGTTTCCATGGAGTCTAAAGGTAATTCTGTGATTATTCGAGTGAAGACAGGATCTTTCTTCAATTTTCTGTGCTAGTTCTTTCTGCCCCACAAAGCAATGGCTCTAGCCTGCTGCAGTATGAAGCTCTTTTCTCTCTGTCCTTCTGCAGCTCATTATTCAGCCATGTTCAAGGTGTTTTAAGATATGTAGGTGACGGTTGAAACCTGTGGGAACCAGGTGTTCTCTGACTTAGGGCTCTGATATCTCCTCCTCCAAGAAAGGGTCATCCTGGATCTGCCCAGCTCTTGTTGAAATTTCTTCCCATAGCAGTCGCTCAAAAGAGGCTCTCTTCTCATCTCCAAAACTAAGGTGGTAACACTTCTGATATTCTCTTTAGCAGTGCAGTAAGCTTGGAACATTTCAGGCTTGGAAATTATTTGCATGATTTCTATGGGAAGCCAAATACTTCCATAAGCACAATGAAAATACATAAGGGTAGTGCAGGTTATAGATAAACTGAGAGCACTGAGCTCCAGAATTATAAAATGTTTTGAACTCTGCGAGGGATGAATGTGATGCCCTACTATGCATTTTAAGTTAAGGCATGAGTTTAGATGAGATCCCATACCATGCTCATTTAATATAGCATGGTGAAAATATCCAGTTAAATCATTTTCTGTTAAACAAATGAAAGTGCTCTACGTTCTTTTCATAATCATGTTACACAATGTGCATTATATGTTGTTGATATATATAATTAACATTTTAAAAATACAACTGAAGATGGGAAAAGTCTTGAATATATTGATTCGTATCTTAGTGCTAAAAGTATATCTGAATTTTCTATGCCATTTGTGTTTAAAAGAGCTATTGTTATTATTATTATTAGCTATTTTCCCATTTAAAATTTTCCCCATATTACAAAGAAAATATGAGATTATTTCACTCTCTCCCTCCTTCTCACTCACTTCTTTTCCTTCCCTTCTGATGTAAGAAAAAATAGAGTGGAGAATAAGTAGATCTTCTGTTTTTTAGCCTTCCCCCCAAAGAAAATGCAGCCTTATCTGGTTGCAGTTTCTTTCGCTTCATGTTGAAAATTGAGCATGTGTTCTTTCAGCACCTGACACGTACCAGTGAAGTGCTGTTTTCTCTAGAAGTGTTTCCTTTTTGACTTGCCCTTAGCGGGATTAGCCTCGATACAGCAGCTCTGGGGAGCCTCACCTGGGTTCCTTTGGAGGACCTGGAGGACAGATGGCATCTCCTGCATGACCCCAGGACATATGTCAAGCTAAGCTTGGCTCTGTCTTGAGCCCAGCTCACCTTGACGTGGGACCAAACTGTAGCCAAGAGAGGGCCTGAGCCTGCCAACTGCTTGGCTATATCCTGAACCACCAAATGACGTTTCCTGTCTCTGCTGGGTGATATTGCCGTCTTTAAATATCTGAAGTGCTATGCATCATAACAAAAGCAGAGGTGTCCAGACACACTGGAGTTGTTTTTGTGGCCGCCACTGTTTTCAAAGCAGAAAACTGGCAAAGGGCCTTTGGACGAGTTGTGCATGTCAAAGTGCAATAAAGAAAACAACTGGTCTTAAAAGCTAATCACCGTGCACCGTTGTGATTGAGACTGAAAAATGTTAGCTAATATTTTAAATGTGAGTGAAAGGTCAACAGATGAACCATATTGTAAACATACATGTTAGCAGGAGGGCAGGGTTGAAGATAAAATTAGAACCATGTGCTTCTCCATTTCTCATAAGGCACAGAGGTCATGACCCCAACGGCTTAAAAGTCCCTCAACGGGGAAAAATATAATAATGTCATGTGTCACGCAGGGAGATGCTGTGCTTATTAATTTTGTAAGGTACATACAATTGCTAAGAATAATGTTTTGTACTGTGAAGGAGAGAGTCTCTTTTAAGAACATCTGGTTTTTATCAAATAAAACTACTCTTGAATCAGGTCTTAACACAATACATGGAAATACAGTTAGAACTTACAATGAACTGTAACTAATCCCACAAACTGAAGAATCAGCACAAATCACTGAATACGATATTTAGAGCAAATGAATACAGTCATCTGATAAAATTTAGAATGGCCTCGTTACTGCTATTTATGCAGTCATTGGAGAGCTGTATCCAACTTAGCGTCTACCTCATTTCCACCCTATTATGTGTGGAAGCTACAGGTTTTTATTTTTCTTTTTCCTTTAACAAATTCTAAACATTTATTTCCATGGTACCATTTTGTGGTCATGGTGCTGGCTTTAAGTTAGAAAAGGAAGCATAGATGAAGGCCCTGATGCTTAAGTGAACTCTGCATTTAACCGAACCCCCTTTTACTACAGCACAGGATGGCCTCTTTTGAAGGTGAGGAGACCATTGCATACATGGCGGCTCAATGGATGGTTTAGTGAAGGCAATAGCAACATGCTGTTGCAGAGAGGTACACCTTCATGTCACTTACCCGCAGCTTTAGGAGGTTCTCATGCCCAAGAAATGCAGTCATGTCCTGCAGAAATCTTTCAGGAGTGACACTTTTCTTGAATACAAGACATTTGTGGGTGTTGTCTCTTAAAAGTAAAAAAAGAAAAGGTGTTTTTTAGAATTTACTGTGCATCTGCTCTTATACAACAGTGTCCTCTAGAGGAGTAAATATGGGATGAAGAGAAAAAAAGTCCCAAGTTCTAATTTGTTTTGGGTGATTTTTCTTGTGTTGGTAGGGAAGTCTCTCCGTTCGTTTCTCTTAACGCTAAAATGAAATGTACCTGTTTCAAAGCATAGTTCTGATTCTAAATTAGTTACAGCTTCTCTGGTTCACTGAAGACACTCAAGGTGTATTTTTTTTTTTTTTAGTGGAGGCACATCACACAATGTCAGAGTCTTGCTGGCCTTCCCGTTCCTGAATGTGCTGCAATTCTAGACCAGTTGTCTTCTTTTCGAAAACAGACTTGTCTTCCTTTCTTTCTTTCCTTTTTTTTTTTTTTTTACTTCCTATCACTGTTCCACTTGTTGTATTTCTTGTCTGCCAAATTGCTGTCAGTTTTATCTCCCTCTATGTAAGTTTCCAAGCTGAGACCTGAAATATCTGGGATGAAAATGGCACTCAGAGGGGTCAAAGTGTGGAAGGAACTGGATGTACTTCTTAATTCATATGAATCCATGCTAAACTTTTTTTAAACTGTTTTCTCAAATGCAATTATTGAATGCTACCCACGTCAAAAGGACTTGTTGACTTTTTATTCCAGTCCCTGTGTTCAAAGATATGTAGGTCTTTTGTAACAGTAATGGTACTCAGGAGCAAATGTGAGGAAAGCACCATCCTCTGCCTTTGAAGCTAATCTCCAGCAGTTGCGACCAGGAAAGAGATGTCCAGTTCAGGAGAGGACAGACCTTCCATTCCTGTAATCATAGCACACAAGATACTTACTATCCTCTGAAAATACGGATTTATAGTGGAAGGTCAAAAGCCATGCAAAAATGTGCCATAGGAACATAACTTGGAGAGTTCAAGGGCATTGCAAACGAAAATTGCGTTCTGAATAAGACGCCCAGGTCACAAAAAAAGCTGACTAATAACCTTTCCTTCTGAAGAACAAGAGAAACCCAGTAGAGTACCTGCCAGTATGACCTGAAGGAAAAATCTGTGCTTAGTTTAGTGAGTGCCAATGGGATGTGCCAACTAGACAGTCAAGGGAACATAATGGGATAGGAACATCAGTGATTGCATCTGCAGCTCTTACCGCCAATGTCTAGTCATTCAGCAGAGGAAGGAAAGCACCAGAAAAAAAGGTCAGAAGGGTGAACAATTTTCTTGGCCACCACATGATATGAAAATTTAAAGCTTGACATTAATCAGGCATAAATACACCACAAACAGAAACACATCCCCCTTTCAAACTCCCTCTGTGTGGACCAAAATGCTAGACATATACAAACACATTTTCCTGGAGCTTTTCTCAATAAAATTACACAGCTCCTTCCCTAATCCCCTCAAAATCCATCTTAAGCCATTTACGCATCCTGTCACCACGAGCCCCATGTGGAAGAAGTTTGCAGAACTTCACACTTCAGAGAACGAGAAACATTTTTTCTAGCTTTAACTAGTTTTACTCATGACAAGGATCTTATGCTCTCTGAACATTACTACAAAGGGCCGTAATATCCTTTCTTGGTCTTTGCTTTACGAGGTTGAACAAACCAATTTCTCCTGATTTCCCACCTCAGGATTCATCCTCTCACCCCTAATAATCTCTGTGAACCTTCTTTGTAACATTATTTCTCCTAAAATACTCTGATAGCTCTTAAGATGTTTTGAAAAAGGGATTTCTGGAAAACTTGAGACTGTGAATGTCAGTAAGCTGTGTATGTTTAAACACACAAATGGTGTACTGGCACATGTATCTACATCAAAGCATCAAGGTTTGAGACTTTGCCAAGCTCATACCCAAGCACTTGGGCTGGACAGACCTTTTGGAGTCCACATATTCTCAGTTTAAATAGCATGGATGATGCAGCACAGAGGCTGATCTAAATACAATAAACAATAACCACCTCCTCTTCTGTTCTAAGAATTGTGTAACCTGACCCAGTTATGTTTTTAGAAAGTTGGTATGTGCCCCTGCATGCATGGCTTCCAGCATAAAGAAACCTTAGAACTAGGCATGTTGTTATCATGTCACTTCTCATATTCAAGTCATCTTAAAGGATTTTATAAATCATAAGGATCTTATTAATATTTTAAATGTTGTCAAAAACGTTAAACTTTGTTACCCCGCTCTTATGTTTAATTTTGCTTTTTTAAGCCTCCCATAAATGCATACAGCTTAAATGCTCGTATAGCTGTCAGTACTTTCCCCTGATTTCATTAACTGCAAATTCTTGATAGTAAACTGTGCTCCAAACCAGTCTGTTGTGGAGGACTTAAAATGGCATTTTGGGTGACTTCTGGGTCCACTTGCTAAGGCAGCCAGCACTTACTTAAAGCTACCAAGCTGTATTTTAATACATGACAGTGCTTTGAAGAACCAACAGTTCCATAATCTTCATCAAATTTAATAGGCAAAAGGAGAGGCTGACCACGAATCAGTGGTGGTGAAATGCAAACCTTGCCCACCCCACAGAAATAAGAGGGCTCTGTATTTTCGTACCCTACCCCAATCATACTTAGATCTGTTTGAAAGCCAAACCAAATTGTAAATGAATCCAAAACCAAACCACAAATTCACTTCTGGCACCTTAGATGCTTTTATTTAGGTGCCACCCAGTTATGGAGACTCTACAAAACCAAACTTGTATTATCATCATCACTTATTCTGTTTCTACGATTGCTTCTGGCACCATCTATGGCAACATGAAGCATAATTAAGAGAGTGAAAAGCAATGGAGTTGTGATTGAAAACGGTCTGTTATTGTGATCCTTTAGCACCTCTTTTCTGGGCAGTGTGACTTTCTCTTTAGAAAACCATTTTTTCCCTCATCTGACTCCCTTCAGATTTTCTCCTCAGTCACCAGTCTTCCAAAATTTTGTATGTTCAAACCCTCCACTTAATAATGAAATTTGAGGACAATTAGAAAAGTTTGTTTTTATTTATTTGAGAAAAAAATAATAATAATATATCCTGCTAGGAGTTTGTTTGTGTTTCGGGGTTTGGTGGGGTTGTTTTTTTATTGGAAGGCTGTCACAAAAATGGCTTTGTTTTGAAAGTCCGCGTTTGTTTCTTTGCCAAGTTTCAGGTGCTCTAGTTGAAGCCAGATTCTTATAGATATAAGAAAATTGTACTTGTGAATGTTCTTATAAATGGGGAGGAAAAGGATGAGCTCTGGAAGCTTCCTGGATGTGCAGTTCAAATTGAGGTGTGAAGGTTTGGATTACTGATGTTGCCCTTGTAGAAATGGGGATGGGATGAAAGAAAAACCCTGTTGCTTTTACCCACTGTCAGATGACACTAGTCTATGTGGCATAGCTGTGCTCTGAAATCAGGACAAGGAAAAGTGAGGTTCAGGTTTTATCACGGTCAGAACTTCATTCAATGCAGTGGGGCAAAGGTTTTGACCCAAAGGGGGAGGGATTCATCTTGATACTTGGGATATTTTAGTCTAAGTGATGACCTCTGATCTGTAAGTCTTGAATTCATAGTCAGGGGAGAGAAAAAGGCTGATCTGGAGGATGATGCATCTCATCCAAAAAAAGACATCTAAAACAAATTGCAGGAACTAGAATCTACTTGCCCATTTCTGTCCAGCGACTCTAAAAAGCATCACAATGATTATCTCCAAAACACACATCTGCATGGATACCTAGCGAAGAATAATTTCCTCTAGAGCTCTAAAAGGACATGAATAAAGTCTCAGCATGGTAGGCAGGTGGCAAGGCACCCTATCAGTGTCTTTACATTGCAGACAACAATACAGTGCATACAGTGATATTCAGCAGCCTTCCTCTACATGAGGTTCAAGAATGACTCAGGGATTAGGATTGTTTGTTTGCGGTTCCTAACCCCTTCGTGTGCATTCTCCCGTGTCTGAGGGGGAGGGAGGAAGGCATGTTGAATTGTTCTTTATCGTTGTTCTTTTGTTTCCAGTTACTTGTTTTCATTTAAATGCTTATCTTAATTCTTTATTTTCACGTTTTCAAATGTTTGTAATTTAACGTTACAGCTTCCCCTAATAAGTGCCATTCCCTCTGTCAGTTCAAAATAAATAAGTGAATAATTTTAGTATACTGCGTGTAATGTGAAGGAGGTCTGAGAGGTTGTACTGAAATATCTGTTTGGATGTTCTCTTCCAACAGGTTTTAAGCCGTAGCTTTTAGGTACTGTGGTTGTACATCAATGGGCACTTGTAGTAAACATCATGACTAGTGGAAGTAATGCTTTTCACATTTCTAATTCTGTTTTTCTCAGCTTTTTAGAGAATGTTTTTTTCTGTGTCAGATAAAAAGTTGAGGCTGATTTGCCGTCCCCAAGGATTTAAAGATGAAAATGTTTCAGTGGTGTGATGCGTGTGGATGCAGTGATACTTTGCTGTTATCTGGCTATCTGCTGTTTGACTCTGAAATTTCATCTGGTCTGCAAGAAATGCTTGTCACAGCACAGTCAGGCTCTTGAGGTCTCTTTATGTGAGGCACCTCCATATGAACAAAACAAACTTTTAGTTCTGAGATCTCTTAAAGCAGAAAGGAGGAAGATGCTTCTTGTTCTGTCTTCCCTTCGCAACATCATGTGGGGGGATGTTACCAGATTCAGCATCCTTAGCTTCACCTTCTGCTCTGCCTTAACTTTGCAGTTGTGTAGTTGCATGTCTTTATTTTCGGTAGGAAAACGATTAAATATACGCTTGCAGAGTTGCCTTGTTTCAAAAATTGGAGTTTAGCCTCCTGTTTTGCACTGCTATATTTTGTATTGTGTTGCTAAAACATTCTCTACATCTAGAGGGAGAAAATATGCAAAAGCAGGCTGACATACAAGAAAAACTGAAAAAGTACCCAAGGCTAGATAGGAGAGCAAGTTCTGAAGACCAGCAAACGCATGGAGCAGATAGAGTTCTGAATGACAGACCTGATGGTTCACATCGCTTGATAAACACTTGGTACTACTACTACAAAACAAACACCGTGATTAATCATAAGAGAAGGCCACAGGTCAAAAAACCTTGAATGAGCAACTGTCGAAGGCTTCTCAGAACTGCTTCGGTCTGTTGATGTATCTCGCCATAAAATCTTTCCATATTCATATTTGTTTTTTGGCTGAAGAAGTTAAACAGTGGTCTGGCTGTTAGTACAAAGTGTTCTGTCTCCGTTCCCCTCCTGACTTCCTGTATTTCCATGGCTCCGAAGTGAGGGAGGAGTCCGGAGACTGAGCAGAATCAAATGCAGGTGGGGATAATGTGCGAACCAGCCAAGACAAACAGCACTCATTCTGTCTTCTATCTTTTTTTTTCCCCCCTCTTCCCCTCCCCAAAATGTCCTACATTTGAAGCTACGGGGCTGTGCCTGTAGCTGCTGGGGTGTTGCAGCACTGCTCACTGCAGGCTCTCATCTCTCAGCCAGAGGGAAACGCTGCTGTTGCTTTTACATTTTCTCCCCCTAAGGATCTTTTTCATCCAGTGGCTTGGTTAAAAAAAAAAAAAAAAAATCAAATCAAGGGAAAATTAATGCAGTGAATAATAAGTCTGTGCAAAAGAAAAAAAAAAAAAAAAAAAAAAAGCCAGGAGAAACTTGGCCTGCATTCAGCTTTGTTACAAACTCAAAGCCCAGTCCAGGTGTGTGGAAAATGTTGCGACTGTTCTCCAGACTGCTGAGCAAACTGGGCCCTTCTTCACCCCGGCCAGGGCAGATTTCTGCTGTCACACGGCATCGCAATGAAAACCCAGCTCCCACCTCATCTGTGGGTCAAAGCCTCGAATTGCACACCAAATCTTCAGCCCGCAAACCCAACCAAAGCAGAAGCTTTGTACAAAGGCTGAGTCCCACAGCCCAGGGTTTGAAAGATCTCTAACAGTTTTTCCTCTACGCCTCAACTTTAAATTGCAAAAATCTGATGATTCAACTTTTTGTCAGAAAAACAGACTGAAATCCTGCACTTGAGGTACAGTTATCTCTCTTACCTCGTCTGACACATCTGGTAAATAAGTTACACTGTCCTAGGAGAAACCAAAACAAATGTCATCTTTTGTTGGCTGTTAAATGCGTGTCATAAATCCTGAAAATATCAAATGTATACTGGCAAGCTTCTTGTTTCATTGGCACAGGATGGAAGCCAAGGCAGTGGGTCCCTGTGCACCCAGCCTCCCCCTGATCTGCAGACCACAGCACCTCATTCCCTCTCTGAGTGAGGCTACAGGAGGCCGAGGATCACTTTAGAGAAACAGAATGCATTACCGAGTTGTTTTTTTCCTCTTGTCCTAGATAGCTCACAGCCTTGCAGGCAAAATGGAAATGATTCCTTACCATGAGAGAGGAACAAAAAGGCCTTCTGCCATAGTTATGTACTCATTGAGAGGTGATAGAGGGTATAACTTACACGGGTACCGAGGAAGAATGTGCCAGCACTG
Organism: Gallus gallus; assembly: GCF_016699485.2. NCBI lineage: Eukaryota > Metazoa > Chordata > Aves > Galliformes > Phasianidae > Gallus > Gallus gallus. Next base: position 12,875,692 of record NC_052536.1, on the reverse strand, counting down.
AATCAACACCCATCTCCCATGCCAGCAAGAAACCACTCCCCAATGCCAGCACCCGCAATCCACTCGATATTTCTTGCTAGGACTCAGATCCAGCTGCCTCTAGGGCTGCAGGCAATTATGAACATGGTAGTTCCTCCCCTTTTTCTCTTAGCTGCAGAGATTTATAGATCAAAATCAGTGTCTTTAATGTCTCACTCCATGACATACTGTTCATGTACAACCAGACGTTTTCTGCATTACTGGAGGTGCCCGGGGGCTTTAAAATTGCATCCCAAGTCAAACTCTGGGCAGATATACAGCCTGAAATGGCAGCAGTTGTACTATGTGTGTGGCAGTGTCCACACACAAAGAGAAGCATTTTGCTCCCTCCTAGCCAAGTGCCAAGAAAGCCTTTTTTAATCCTCCTGTTTCAAGAATATCTAGTGATAGCCTTATGTGCTGTAACTATTGCAATAGTAAATAGCAAAGAGCGGAAGAAAAAGATGCTGTTAATGGAAAGAGCCCAAGATTCTTCTGTAAACTCTTGTTTTTGCCATGCTCAGTGTAACATAAGAATGGGCAATCAGTGGATGGTGACATGGAGTAGTAAACTGACCAAGGAGATCAGCTACAAGAACCTGTCAATGTGCCCATTTTTTGGCAAGCTTCTTTCAATAATTTTAAAGGAAGATTGACACTTTTTTGTTTAATTTTATTTTTATTTGTGATATCCCACCATAATACATCTGTTTCTGAATCTTTGATTTTATTCTCAGTTCGAGGGAGTTTAACTTGTCAAACCTTATTATAGTGAAGATCCTCTTTCCAGCTTCGCAATTTACTGATGGGAATTGCAAAAGCTCTAGGAGAAAAGTCCATTTAAATAGCAATGAAAGCCATCCTAAGGATATTAAGAGTTTTGACTTTGTTTACTTCTTGTTTTTAAACAAAACCCAATGTCAATTTGAATGCTAAATGATTTGGTATTGTTTACCTTAAAAAAATCTGTGGTAATACTACAGTGCAGGTCTCTCTGGTTGCCTTGGTGTTCTGAATCAGTGCAGGAATGCAATTCTGAAGCAATCATCTGACAATCCACCTTATTATGATTTTGTTTTTCTGCAGCACAGAGAACATGGGAAAATTATGAATGAAACCAAGCTGTAAATACACTGTAGGAGTACACTGAGTGCACTCCCACCCCTGAACAGGCATTCCCTCCTTAGGACTGGACTAATGTTAGTCCGGAGCAAACTCCTCTTTAAGTGCGTATTGTGGTGGTGACAGCTCCATTCTGCTCTGCCAATCTACCTCAATTGTGCTGCATCACTTGCTGATGGAGCTACGGCCACTGTTTCCCAAACTTCTGCTCAAAAATGGTTTCTCCTTATCTTTTGTTCTTCATCAAATAGGAATACAATATCTGAAGGGTAGGAGGGGGGATGTTGATCACATCTGCGATATGTTTCGTGTTTATGCCTTATTTAGTTATTATAGTTAGCTAACAAAGATAGCTCGCAGTTTAAAACCCCTTGGACTCTCATGTCAGATTCAGTTTCTAATCTTACAATATTTTCCTGCATTATTTTAGGCAAAGCTGTGTTGTCACGTAGCCTGGACTAATTTTGTATGAGTTTATCTTCCTGTCATCTAAAGTCTCCTAGAAATAGGGACCTCCAGAGTGTGTTGGGAATCAAAACCAATTTCACTTCTGGGATCAGTGAGCCTTTGTTTCTTTATGTCTCAGCTCCCTGCTTACCATGAGACATGAGAGTGGATGTATTGGTCAAAAGGCAAATCTATGTAGCTGATAGAGCTGAGCAAGCCTGCAATAAAACTTTTGAATTACATTTGAAACCCTTAGAAAACACTTGATTTTTCACGAGGTTCTGGAAAAGCGGTTACTAATTGGTCTCTACCAAAATGCTTGTGAAAGTTTATCATTTTTTGTCAACATGAGTAGAATAAATGTGTTATGAAACATAACGAACATCATTGCGGTTGCTGTTGCCTCCCATAGATTACATTTCAGCCAGTTCCAGTTGAAAAATAATGCTGTCGTTGTAAGACAGTTCTTTTAACCTTTAAAACTTCACACATATGCTCCTGCATCTGCTGAATATTTTTATGAATGCATAGTATGGGAGACATTCAAGTGGACTCAGCCTGTCTTGAGTGAACTTGGTATAAGAGCAAAGCATCAGAATGCAAAGGGTTTCTCAGCCTTCGGCCAGTTGAGTTTGCATGGTGTGGGGGTTCTACTGAAGGAAGATTCTTTCTCTAGTCCTACAGTTCAATGTATTTTAATGCAACTTTGTGCATGAACCACCTGTATTTTTGGGGGGGGTGAATGTCCTTTCATTTTACCATGGTCTGGGATCGTTGTGTCCTTGGGAATCACGGCATTGAGGATGTTGATCTTTGCAGTACTGGTGAACTTCTATTGGTATCTTTGTCAAAAAAGTACACGGGAGAGCTGCAGAGTGATGAGTTGTATTAAAGTTTTTGAAGGCTCAGCAAGTGATTTAATGGTCACAGCTGTTTCTCTGCAAAGGGGGTTTGCACAAGTGGAAATGTGCTGACTTGTGATGTGAGACCTGTTCCTACCTCTGCAAGCTCTTCCTATTTGACATCAGGCAAACCACTTCTATTCCTTGCTGCTTTATCTATCTTGTCTATTTAGTCTCTTAGGAAGCTCTTAAGAGCAGAGGCTGTGTTTTACTCTGTGCTTGTACAGTGCCTAGCAGAACAGGGCCCCAAGCTTCCTTGAGTCCCAAAGATGCTGTTGTACTACAAGTAATAAATGTTAAGGAGGTGTAAGAATCTGGCCCAGCTTACCGCCGTCACCATCTGTTTTTCTATGACAAATTAGTAGCATGAAGGCATGCAGCTGAGTGATTAGAGCTGTGACCGTTCGCTGGACTCCCTGGATCCTGCTCCTGGGTTTGGCACTGCCGTGCTTTGTAACAAGAGCTGCTTAAGAATTTTCCAGCAACTTGCTGTTGGTTTTTCTCCCTCAGAGAGTGTCAAATTAGTAGAAACTGAATAGAAGGAAAAAAAATATCCAGAACGTGCCATTTTCAACAGAGCTTTAATGGGAAGATGATTCTCAGATGCAGGTTGTAATTCCTGGAAAACCAGAAACAAAGTGACCTGCCCCTCTTGCCTCCTTTAGGGTAGCTGGGAGCACTCTCATGCCTTGCATGGGGCTGTGGTTGAAATCTGTGCCACAATGAATGTTGTCACTTTGTTTTGCACGAAGAGGATGCTCTGGTGCTTTGAAATGTCGTGTGACTGGGCCATCACTTGGGAAATGACAGGCTGGCTCTGGATTTGGATTGTACAGAGGACAGATCTGAACCTGAGTTTCCCCCATTCCCAGTATTTTATGTAAATAACTTCTGTAATGCATTTTGTGACATCTGACCAGCATTAGCAGTTCTCCTCTGGAGCCAGTACTTCACCTGATCTAGCTGAAAGCATAGAAAGGTAGTTGAAAAGGTGGTCTGTGCCCTGGAGTTCAGGGATTACAAGGAGCAGACTTCAGGTAGTCTCAATCTCAATCCCATACAGCATCAGCTAAGGAGCATTTTGCTCCACAAATAATCATTAGCTTTTGGTCAGGCTTCCTCCACACAGCACTTGCCTTTCATAGGAGACTGGTGTGATATCATAACCTATGCCAGCTTTACCCTCCTCCCCCAACAGAGGACTGTTCTGGAGAAAGGGAGTCTTCCATCTTAAATATTCTTCAATCTCAAGAAATATTCTTAACTCTTATGAGTATGATTAATTCTTTGCACTGGAAATTTTAAAATATGCTCTGCTTGAAGTCAAATTGTTCTTGGCTTCTTTTTAGTAAGTCCCTTATTTGTTGGAAATTATGTCATCCGATGGATTGAAATAGTTTATAGGAAGTCTACATTCAGCCATAAAACTACCGTGTTTCTGAGTGTGAGCTTCTGTCCAATGTAGTGGATGAGGCAATGACTGGTGATGGTGCTAGTTGGGTTAATTGAGCCACTGAATTACCAAACTGTTTCTATTATTTTATTCTGCTTTCTTGGAGAAGGCTCCCTTGACAAGCAGGTGTTTCTTTCCAAGATCATAATCAGTGCAGAAACATGGGGTAGTTGGAGCTGCCACATTTCCACCAAAAGTATTTAATTATCATTATGCTTATGTATACATCCACTTAATGAGATTTCTATAGATCATGAGACCCACTTAGTATGTCCTTAACCCCATAATGATAGGAAATGGTACTCTAGACTGCCAAACTGATTTCCCTCGTGAGGGTTATAATGTTAAAATTTGCTTTCCAAAACTAAGAGCCATATGTTGCCATATGGAACAGCCATTGGTTAGTTGAATGAGTCAGCGCCCTGAGTTTTATGATGACTGGAATGACTACTGTGGTTGAAATGAAGCCGTTCAACTTCGGGTGTTGCAATCACAAAGAAGGCCTGTGTCTGAAGTGAAGTGGAGCGTGCCCTGCAGAAGTGAGCTCATTTCCTAGCTCAAGTCTGTCATTTCTTCAGGAGCAGAAGGAAGAGGATTTTGCATCTGATCCTTCTTGCCTGGAGGAAGGCATGTTTATTACCATTTGGCAAAAGATTTAGAAACCTTGGGCTTCAATGACACCCAAGTCATTTAGCCATTGGATTTTGCAAGGTGCAGTTTAATAAAAGCTACCTCTACTACAAAGATTTGCAGGCAGTGGAAATTTTATTCATGGGAGAGATGTACGTATTTGAATTTTTAGAAAACTGAGATATTTCAGGATGAGGAGAGACAGAAGTTGTCTGTTTACCTCTCCAGATTCAAGCAGTTTTGTGAGCCAGTATCTGTAACTCTGGGAATAAACAGGTGAAATGCAAAGTCTTTCTGTTGTTGTATAATTGACTGCTATTATATACTGATCTCAGAATTTTAGGTGTAGGAAAGCTTTTGGTATGTCTTTCCTGGTAGAAGTATTTGTTATGTAAATCTCTGTTTTCCAGTAATTAATTACAGCTATTTCCATCCTGGTATGCTGATAAGGCTTTACTGAACCTCCAAGGAAGAGAAATCTAGCACCAAACATGACCTAAATATACTAGATTTATCCAAGGATGTGCCTTGGCTTTTGGTTTGTGTCATCTAACATGATGGGTTTTGTAGTGGATTTGTTATATAAAGATGATTTGGTACTGATATTGGCTGCTTAACATCGGGAATACAATTCACTTAGATTGCTTGGTTGCCAAATTCAGCTTTCTGCAGGTTCCAAAAATAAAACAACCAAAGGGAATCCTTAAAAAAAAAAATCATGTTGAATGCATAAACATAAGACTTTCCTATGATTAGTGAATGCTAACTTCCATAGCCTACTCCTAAAAAGTGTATGTCTTCACGTATTAGAGGTTTTTATCCCCCTTCCCATTCTCCAGCCTCTCTCACAGTCTAATATTCAGGGTGCTTACAATACCACAAACAGATATATTGTTGGTTTCTGGGTGTCATACCTCTGAGTCCATAAACTCAATAAGTTTTTGTCTTTAAAATGAGAGAAAAGATAAGAATTTTGTTGTCTCTGAAGTGAGCAATGTGGAGCCATTCCATTCTTCTGTTGAACAGAGGCACTGTATTGTGAAAATATGTTCATTTTGTAATTAATAGGGAGGGTCAGAGATTGTTAGGTTATGGGGCTGGCTTAAAATTCATGGAAGTCAAGGGAAATATATTCAATGATTTGAATAAATATTATTTTAAAGGTATGACTTGATGATAAGCCAATACTTTGGTTTGAATTCTCTCAGAATTTGGGAACAGTTGAGCTATAACATAGTTAAGAACTACAAACAAAGTGTGACTATAAAGCCCCAGCTTCAAGGAATTTCTGTGTTGCTCATCTCCAGAGTTTGCTGTAGTGTACTGGTGAGATTTTACAGTGCAAAGTCATACTTCCGTGGTAAGAGTTTAAAGGATGCATCACAGTGATTATCCTTTGGATGAAAAAGCAGTAGAAACACAAAGTGTCCGTAGGTTGTATTTCTCGGTTAACATGGTATACAATAATGTGAATTTTCCACGTGAATGGACAGCTATTGTTACATAAGGCACATAAAATGAAAATAGCTAATTCAAACTACGTTACATTTCCCACCAGTGGTGTTGTCACATAATGAGTCCTGCAGGGTTTCAAAGCCTCATCTACTTCTAGCAGTCATTTGCCGTGTGAGCAGTAGTAGCTGACATGGCTGGAAATTTGATCTTGTAAAAGGAACAGAGGCTATTTGAAGATAATCTCAATTTTAAAACAAGTTCCACCCCGCAAGCAGTGGCATAGCATTTCTTATAAGCAATAATATTGTCTTTTTTTAGCTTAATTTGAGTTTATTGATGAAAGAGCCTTCTGAAAGTTGAATAATTGAGAAATAGCTTATTCTCCAGTTTTTCTTGGCAAATAGTTCACATTTCTTTATACACCTTGGACGGTAACTTCGACCATTCACACAGTGCTGCTCCAGAGGTGCTGAATTGTGTTATATCCAGAGCAGATTCATACTGTAACAAAAAGAAATCACCACATTTCTGTTTTACAGTTGAGTCTTTCAGTGTCCTCAGCATTGTGAAGAAAAAAGTACTTTCCCAAAAGCACGCAGTGTTTTGACACATGGATCTGCTATTATATTTAACCCCGTAATAATTACTCTGTGAAAGGTTTTGTTAAGGTTTTGTCATGTTGAACAATAAGCCTTTCCTAGAAATGAAAAAGGAAGGCTTTATGTGATGTTTGGTTCTCCCTAACTTACTTGCTGGTTTGTAAAGGCTGAGTGGGTGGAGTTTCTTCTACAGTTTAGAAACATCATCTTGTCTGTCAAATAACTGTTTCATCACTTCTAGATGTAAAACATGTATTTCTTGGGACGTATACCTGTATGCTGATACAGTGATACATGAAAACATGCTTTAAAGGCTCATACTGTCAGTCCATCTTATGAAATGTGCTATACTGAGAGAGAAGTACAGATGACTGCAGTCTGTGCTGAGCCTGATGGAAGGCACAAACCATGAAGAAGGTGAAATCTTCTTCAGAGCTTCCAGTCTTTTCCACTTGAGCTTCCAAGTTGCCAGAGAGTACTTAAGCCATTTCTTAGTAAAATCCAATTCACGATTCGGACTCCATGGGTGATTCCTTCACACTTCCAACTGTCTTTGCAATAGCCATCACAAAGTGGATAAACTAAACATGGCGAAAACTTTGTTTTTCTTCCTACTTCTTATTGTCGGTGCTAGTATAAATCAACTTCACAAGAACAAAAACAACAAACAGAAGTAAACACAACAGTAATTGTGAACATTTGTAACATGAGTTATGGACACCAGATGCCAGCATGTTTAAAATGTACTTTTTTTTACAGTACAGAACTGTATGCAGCAAAACTAAGTAACGTTGTAGACAGGCCCGTGACTTTTCTTGAATGCTATTACAAGCATCACTCAACTTATTCTTTCCCAAGCAAGTCAGAGTAACCTCTTCAAAACCTGGATACGTTTTATAAGCATTTTGATGTTGTTGAATTGTGAGGACCTAAAAATTGATAGGTGTAAGCTGTTGTGACAACACTTATCCACTGGAAATTGGGATTGCTCTTGATGAAAATCCAACCTAATGTTTCTAGTTTTGTTTTCAGTTCTGTGGCACAATATTAATTACCGTTGTTAAATAATACTAAGATTTGTTTAGGCATTGTTGCCATCTAAATCTCAGTTACTGAAAACCTCTTTTTCTTATGTTACAAGAAAAGGTGCTACCCTGTATTAATTCAGGAAAGTATCTATTGCTGATGTTTCCAAGCCTACAGCTTTGACATTTCAGCCTTCTAACTCTTTTGCCATCATACTGAGCATATGGCACTTGTATTGATTTTCAAGACTGTTTGCGGTCTGTTTCCTTCCTGTCTGTCACCTTGCCTTCGGTTCATCACTTACACCAGCTCAAATCACCTACTTCTTAGATTAATAGAGACGCCCTTTTGTACCCTGTCTAATAAATACATGTGTACATATATGCTGCTACATGCTTTTCCAGATCCCGCTGTAAAACTGAAGACGATATAAAACTGCACGCACTGCCTGTCCTGCTCCCTGCTGCATCCTTGTTGTTCTCCACCTGTTTGCCTGTTGTCGCTTGGATTACATTTGGATTAGAATTACATAATCACCTAGATTGGAAAAGACCCCCAAGTCCAACCATGCTCCTAACTACTAAGTCCACCACCAAACCATGTCCCTAAGCATCATGTCCATTCTCTTAAATACCTCCAGGGATGGCAACTCCACCACTTCCCTGGGCAGCCCTTTCCAATGCCTAGCCAGCCTTTCCATGAGGAAATTCTACCTGATATCCCAATCCAAACTGCCCTGGCACTACTTGGGGTCATTTCCTTTCATCCTGTCATGTCACCTGAAAAAAGAAAAAAAGACCTACATCTTCCTGCTGCAGCCTCCTCTCAGATAGTTGTACAGTGATGAAATGTCCCCTCAGCCTCCTCTCCTCCAGACTAAGCACCCCCGGTTCCCTCAGCCACTCCCCAAATGTCTTATTTTCTTATCCTTTCTACAGCTTCATCACTTTTCTTTGAATCCTTGTTTTCTCTCCTGCAGTCCCGATCAGATTAGTCTCACCTGTAGCTATGGTAAGAAATGTACAATAGAAGTGAAAGTGATTGTTACTGTTTACATACATAGTTTAAACATGTGAAGAGCTCTAGTGTACACAGACATAGCATTTCCATGCAGCAGCTTTTCTTTGGTTCTTAAGCTTCTCAAGGTTTACTGTTGTTGAGATCAGATCTGCTGTTTCCCTAGAAAGATTTGGGGTTATTCATAGGGAATTAAGTTCAAAAGAGTGCTGGGGTAGACACTGAGCCATAGACTTCATACCTGTGACACTGACTTTTAAGAAAGGATTTGAAATGGAAAATGTGTGTCTCTGCAAGTATCTTGTAATCATTCACTTATGATTGAGAAGGGGTTTTCCTTGGTGCCTTTTAACTAAGATAAAAGTAAATCTACCTTTGGTTTGAGCTATTGTGTAGAACCAGAATGATTTCTGAACTTTTCCCTGTGTCCTTTAGAAATTATATACGCTGATATATGTGCTTGTTAGCCTTGTTAGTGTACGTACTCAGTGCAAGGTTTTCTGCCTGCCCTGTGGTTTCAGATCATTTTCTTTTGTACATGTTTTAAGAACACAATTCAAATGCTCCATTGGCCCCTGCAAAATGGTCAATTAAGAGTTCTTTGATAAAAAGGAAAAATAAATTTACTGTCAAGGAAGCTGGAGATGTAAGTGGAAGGGGCAGCTGGCTCAGACATGCAAGGTTATTGCTTTCTGTATGGTTTCAGGAAAAGATTAGCTGGAGGCTATTACTCATCTGAATAACTCCCTTCACAAAATCTAGCCGTTAGCTATGTGAGCAGGGAGCTTACGATGTTATTTCCCAGTGTTGTACTTAATTAATACAAAAATGTACACTGGCCAAGCACTGGTTTACAAAGTGGCTTGCTCATGACATGTAAGTATGTAGAAGATAGTATTTGGTGTGAAATACATGAGGACTGTTTGCAGTAGTGTACACTATCTAAGCCTCAGTGCTCTGCCATTCTATCCATCACTTCTCTGCTCCTGGAATAACAGCAGACTCAGATGCCCTTGTCCTAGGCCGTGATTGAATAAGAATCTGTTTACTGAAGGGTTTCTACAGCTGTAAAATTAAGCAGAACACATGTCCAGAGAAGTGAATGGCACATCATAAATAAAGAACGGTTTATTCAAAATCTCTCCAGCAGCTGATGAACCTATCAGGCACAGGAGGGCTTTCTGAACAGGAAATTTCTGTAAAGGACAGAAGTTGGTTTGGGATCCGTGATTTATCATCGCGTGTAGTGCAAAAACAGCAGTGCGCTGACACATCTGCAGAGCTCAGTGTGTGAAGTTTGTACAGTTTGCAGTAGAAAACCTAATAGTAAAAATAATACTGCTTTCCAGTTGAGTCCTGCTGGCCTCTGAATGTCATCTAGGTAACAGGGAAGTCATCTGACCCAAGAGGTCAGCAGAAGGGTGGCCTGGTTAGACACCAGGACACTGGGCTGCACGTGGAAACGTAAGCAGACTACCCTACCCTGGGCAAATGATCACATAGTCACGGAATCACAGAATTGTAGGGGTTGGAGAGGACCTCTAGAGATCATCAAGCCCAACCCCCTGCTAAAGCAGCTCCTACAGCAGGTCACAGATGTAGGTGTCTGGGTGGGTCTTGAATATCTCCAGAGAAGAAGATTGTCAGTAGCAAACTCCCCATCCTCATTGGTTTGACAGAACACGACCAGGTGGTTATTCCTCTCCCACATCCTTAAGAGAGGCCGTGAAGAGGAAAATGGTATCAGCAGTGGCACACGTTGGACCATTCCTTTGGCTCCTTCAGTGCCATAGGTTTATCTTACCATCACCTACTCTGTGCCTCTGTGTATGTCAGGTGTCCAACAAAACCTCTGAAGTTCTTCGTGGCCATTCTTTAAGGCCATGAAAACGCTTCTGGATTTTGAAGGTTGATGGGTTTTTTGTTTTTTTTTTTTTTTCTCTTGGTTGAAAAAAAAAAAAAGAAATAATGAAAGCTAAAATTGCTTGTAATGCTGACGAAAATAGAAGTAAAACCTTTTCAGAAGGAAAATGAGAGTTTCCAGATGTCCCGAGACTGTTGATAGATACTTTGTAAAGGAAGAATGTATCGAGTTTCTTGATGATGTGATACTTTCATCCACATGAGCCTGCATCTCTCAGCCTGCCTGTTTTTCTTTAAGTTACTGTAGGAGTAACTGATGAATTTGAGTAGGATTGGTGGGAGAAGTATCCTTAACGCAGCTTTCTGTATTAAAAAGGGGGAGAAAACTGCTTTTATTCGTGTTTTAAACAAAGTGGGAAGGAAAAAAATGTGGTCCTTGATGCACACAGGAGGGAAAGGGTAAAAATTTTTCCTTCCTTTTTGGAGTTAATCTCCAGTCCCCTCAAGCCTCTCCCTTGTATCGTAGCACAGCTTTTTGATCCCAAGCTGCATCCCCAAGGCAGGTCATGTACACAGTATTGTTTCCATTTGAGAAAGTGAGACACTGCAGCTTAACAGAGGATGGGAAAATGGTGATGCTCACTGCATCGACAGGCGGTGCCTGTCAGTGGCTGCGTGTCATCCAAACCAGAAAATCCCCTTTCCTCGGGCCAACTGTACCATTACTTCTGGTTGTACATTACAGCTTGTTTCTTTGGAAATATTCACCAAGGGAAAAGAAACCCAGCTTACAGAAATTAGCCTAACGTAGGATAGAAACCAGTCTAAGTGTTGAGATTAGCAGCATGGGTGCTCCAGAGGTTAGATACATTTTTCCCCCCGAAGAATGGCTAAAGTAGTGTATGAACAGATCCTATACTTGTCATGAAGGGATTAGGCCCAGCTCCTTTATAGCAAAAAAAAACTCAAACAAGACCAATCTATTTTGTTCATCTTTCATGAAAAGATTAAGCAGGCTGATTTATTATGCATTACGGTAGTCACACACCAGAAAATTGTTTCCAAAGCAATGGATTATTTTTCTTTATTTTTAATTAAAAAAAATAATAATAATCTGTAAGCAGGAATGGACAGGAACTGCTACGTTCCTCGGCTGATCCAGTGCGAACACGTTATGCTTCAGCTTAAAGGTGGCTGGCAACTTTTTGGCGAGAATGATATTTATTTAATTAATGAGTGTGGAAAGAACAGTTTGGCTTGTTTTCCTCCTCTCCTTGCACTAGAGAGCTTCTTGCACACTGCTGTTGCAACCTACTCCCTTTTTTACTTCTGTGTCATACTTTTTCTTCATTTTTTTTCTGTGTGTGAACTGAGATGTATTAGCAGCAAGCTAACTCCCTCTCTGACTCTTAAGGTTCTCCCTTGGTTTTATTTCTAGGCCGTTAAGACATTTTTCTCATTAAAACCTCTCAGTGCTGGTTTCTGGCCAGCATCGGTTCCCCCAGCCCATAAGTTGCAGGCTCTGAATGGAAGAGAGCCCCCCTAAATAAGCATCAGCTCTTCCTTCGCAGTCCAGAAGTTTGGGACTGGACAGCCTGATCGGCAGAGATAGGCTGAGACGCTCAGAAAATTCAGCATGGAGACAGAAGGCCTTTGGGGAAGTGCAGAGGAATACTATGGAAGGAATTATAGGCGCAGTGTTTTTGTCGAGAGTTGTAACACCCGGAAACCCGAGTGTACTGAATGTATTAATCACCGCTGAGCTATGGGAGGTGCTTTTATCAAGAGTTATCTCACTCCTAATGTGCACCAGGAGCAGAAGGAAAAGCTCAGAGGGGTAGGCACACTGAGCAGAAGGAAATCATTAGGCTGTTTTTTTTCTTATCAGTTCTGTAGCTTAAAACTACCCCGAAGAGACATGTTTCGACAGAGCTCTTCACACTTTCAAACAAAAGAGCTTTTTTCTTCCTCCCTCTCTTCCTTCCCCCTCACCCTCCCCACAGTTTCAATGTATGGCTGGAGAAAAATGATTGCAGTCATTGTTTGGCAACAACAATCACAAATTCTTTTCTGGAAACAAGTTGGGTCAGGTTCATGAGTGTGCACAGAAAGAAAGAAAAAATAAAGCTCCCTGGCCAGATAAATAACTCACTTTTGGAAGATGCTTCAGCAGTGTTCCTGCTGTTATATAACAACCTCAGCCAAGATCCAACTATTTCATATTTGCTTAAGCAACAGAGTCATACGGTGAAAACATCACTGTGCTGCGTTAGTTGCTTAGTCCTTGGTACTTGGGGAGGCGATACGCTAACAGGAGTATGCGGTAACAAGCATCTAAAATGTGATGTTTTATTAGTTTTGCAGTAAATAAGGTGAGGACACTGACAGCTAATTTCTGCTCTCGGTTTAATTCACCTTGTGAGTATGAAAACACAGGCGGAATTTTCTCAGTGCCAGAATTCTCTCACTGACCGTATGCTTGTTTGCATGTATATAAAAGAAACCAAATTTCTGTCCGCAGATGTATGGTTTTGTCTCAGTATCATGACAAAATGGAGCTTAAATAATGCAAGTATAAACTCTGATGCTGGTTAGAGCAATAATCAGATGTTAAAGGGAGCAAATATCGTGTAATTATTAAAAGCATAGGAGTGGGAATCGGGCCAGCTGGGGTTCTGCTTCCATTCAAGCATGCTGTGCAACTTGGAGTAAGTCAATAAACCTTGCAGGGCTTCAATTCGACCATCTGTAGAATGGGAATAATAAAAATATTATTCCCTGTCTCCCTAAACCGTGGTGAGCCATTGAGATGAGCAGTGAGTCAGAGTGCTGTGAGTTGAGAAAAGGCAGATTTAAACTTTCCTCAAGTTCAGAAGTTTGCTTCCAGTTCATTTCTATTTAGGAGGCTTAACTCCACGTTTGCAATTGTAAATCTGTTTTCTTCCCACCTAGGAAGCTGGTAGGCTGCTCTTGGCCCAAGGTGACCACTCAGCTGACAAAAGGCATTTATGTCCACACCAGTGTCATTACGAGCCATGGAAGCATGTTTCGCTTTGGAAACTGTGGCAACAGGGAAGAGTGTGCACAGCTGAGGATGGAAAACTGAAGTGAAACTAAGGGACTAGTAGTTAAATTCTTTACATATTTCAGAGACCTCTCTCAAACAATTCACTCAAGATCCTACTAAACCAAATCTCATGAGCCCAAGCTGTATAGTTTTAATTATTACAGCATCTTTCTTAGTGTTGTTTTGCAGCTCTCAGATGGAATGTGCTCTAGAGCCCAGACGTAACCAATTTTTGTGCTTAACTCTGTGCATCCTGGGAAATACAGATGAGTGCAGTGCATGGCTAATGGCATGCATCTTGAGGTTTTAAATGTACGCAGTGAAGGTACAGCTGAGATACATGAAACCCTTAGCCTTGCTAAATTATCCTTGAATTGTTTTCAACTATAAATTGTTTTTCCTTGTAATTTCATCTCTGATTCTGGGTTGTAGTTAGAAACAGAAGTGCTGAATTACAAGTTCGGGCTTCCTGGTATATTTAGCTCAGTGCTGGAGTTTCCAGACTCTCAGATAAGTTCCAGAGATGATTCCAACTCTTTGTTTGCTTATTGAAAGCAATTTCCAGATCTCTGAGTAGTTCAGAAGGTGAAACAATCAATTAAATATGCCCATGTGCATGCACTTATGCACAGAACATCCCCAAGGTGGTTAATGGGGCAGACTGTTTAGGAGGAGCCCAGTGCAGTAAAGCTGCGAAGACCATAACAATTTTGACATCCAATCTCTTCATATGCTAAAACTGACATTTCTCACATCTTTTTTGCATTATATGCAAGCCAGAAAGAGGGTAAAAGAGTAGCAGAATTCTTTTGTCTTCACGGGATATAAATTCTTTCGTTTTGCACTCAAAATTGTTTGTAAAAAGAAATACACAAATATAAAATATTTCACTCTTTTTCAATCAGCCCTTGCTAAAAGTCTGCTGTATGGGGAGGGCTTACAGTGTGTTGTAAGCAGCAGGTTCAAATCGAGGCTAAACCAGTCCTCTTAGTCCAAGGCAAAGCCATGGGGAACTCAAAGCTCCAATCTATTGCAATACTGGAAACAAACTACCGTGCAGTAAATTGCAAGGACTATTTTTCTGTATTACTTTTTGATGGAAAAGAAGATGGGGAGGGGATTTGATAAATGTTTACAAATATCTGAAAGGAGGCAAATGGATGAGTCCAGGGTCATCTCAGTGGTGCGTAGCAATAGGACAAGGAGTAAAGGCTTAAAGCTTGAACATAGGAAATTCCATACAAACATGCGAGAGACCTTCTTTACAGTAGGGGTGACAAACACTGGTATAGGTTGCCCAGAGAGTCTGTAGAGTCTCCTTCTATGGAGATACTCAAGACACGTGTGGACACCCACCTGTGTGACATGTTGGAGAGAACCTGCTTTAGCAGGGGGGTTGGACTCGATCTCTTGAGGTCACTCTCAGCCCCTGTGATTCCATGATTCTGTCATTCTTTTACCTGCCCAATATGGTGAAAAAATGAAACAAAACAAAACAAACCAAAAAAAAAAAAAAAGAGGAAGAAAAATACCTTTTCAATTAGAGAACAACCTTTTCCATAGTCCTAAGTTCACGATGCTGCAAAATAGTGAATTTAAAGAAATCTTTAAAAAACTGCTAAGTTGGGAAGATTGTTTCTTTCTATGCCCTGAAATTCTTCACTTCTAAAAAGAGCTGTAAGAGTTGACAATTGTTTCATTTTACATTTGGCAACATGGAGGCCTCAGCCCTGAAGATCATCTTTAACTACCCCAGGGCAATTTTAAAAGTCCTGAAGTGACTTAAAAAGAAATCTGGTTTTTCTTTTCTGCTGATCAAATATGAAAAAGTTTCATCCTTAGTTTGTGCGTGCATATTCTCTAACACTCAGTAAAATCTTTGGGAATTCTCCATGTAGTAAGTTTCCCATGAAATTCTGAAAGCAGAGTTTTGTCTTTCTTATCTTATTGTCAAATGATGAAATATCTTTTTATTTTTTTTTAATCTTTTTTCCTTTAAGGCAGTAGGAGTTTTAAGACCCAGTCATCTCATCTGTGTGCCGCAGGAGTCAGGAAATATTAAGGCTCACAGTTTACTAAAAGTCATTATCTTTTCTGCTTCAGATTGACAAGACTTAACAATCATCTGATTGACTGTTTTTCAGTATATATCTTGGTCTGTGCATCCTCTGTATTACAGTGGCAGCGCTCCAAGGCGGTACTTGGCTATCAGTTTATTCACTAAATTTTTCATTCAAAATCCCTCTTGAGCTTTTCAGTATGGCTCAAATAAATTATTAGTTGGCTTAGAGTGCTGGCCGTAAATGTTTGGGCCTTTACTTGAGCATTAAGAAAGGCCTGGGAACTATTTCAGGGAAAGTATTATTAACAAATTCTGTGTGATAAAAATCTACTATTTGTTTTGGTTTTCAACCAGGATTTTTTCTTTTGGGGGAAAAGGAGTGAGGAGGTTGGTGGCAATGAGAACCATTCATATCAGAAACAATGTCTTAATTGCACAGAGTGGATTCGAAATGCTAT
Source organism: Gallus gallus (assembly GCF_016699485.2). Lineage (NCBI taxonomy): Eukaryota > Metazoa > Chordata > Aves > Galliformes > Phasianidae > Gallus > Gallus gallus. The sequence goes on along the minus strand of NC_052536.1, from coordinate 12,859,573 downwards.
ATAAGACTCTCTCGCATAAGAGGAGGGATACCTAGGGATGGTCTACAGGAGCCAGGCAGGCGGCCTAGGGAGAGATTCCGATAAGAAGCAGAGGTAAAGGTTTCCGCAGAGCATCTCAGTCATGAGGTATACCCTTGTTTCCAGGAACTGTTATCCATACTGACTCCTTAAATGCAAATAATGTTGAAAGCACTGGTGTGAAGTGTGCAGAGCATCCTGAAATCCCCAGGCAAGATCCATTCCAAAGGCAGTAGCCCGTCTCTGTGTTTTCCAGAACGGCTCTGCCTTTTCCCTGCAGCAGTCATCAGCACCTTCCTTTTCTATGTCAGATTCTCTCTACACGGTGTTTCTGCTGATGTTTGTCTGGTCAGGAGTGGTTGTGTGGTTGTGCCAGTATTTCATGTTGCATGGCAGAGCTGGATGTTATTGTTTGAGTTGTGGATCTCACAGCATTTCTTTTAGAGCTGGGGTATTCTTGGTAAACTCTTGGTAAGCCGGAGTTCAACACAGTCCCCAAGAGACAATCAGGGCTAGGATTTTCAACCCACGTCTCATAAAACCACATGACCAGCTCATACTGTTTTCTTTCCCCTCTGTATTTTCCCTGGTAATCAGATCAATGTGTACAAGACTGGCCTAACAAATTGGGCTAGAGAATCAAGGTGGTTTCTTATATCACCAAAACTGAAAAACAGAGGAGTTCAATGGAAAATTTTTACCTCTAATAATTGGATGGGTTTCTATTTTCCATGTTTTCCATCAGTTTCTACAACTGAAAGACTTGGAGAGATACCTTTTTTGTTGTTGTTGTTTTTATTGGAGCTTGAAAAAGTAGACTCTCATTGACGCTAATTTACTGTTAAGAGTAAAGTGCCTCTAGGGCCATCCCTGACCTGAATGCTCCTGGGATAATCCTAAAGTAAATATTTTGTGGATAAAATATATATATATACATATTATCCTTGACTGTACTTCTGCTCCTTTTAAAGTCTATAGTAAAGGCCTCACTGGTTTAGAAGATACTCATCCTGTCATATTTTCACACACTGATCCCAAAACAGAGTGTGGGGGGCTCATGGGCAGGGCTCACTCCTGCTCACCTTAGGCAAAGCTGGAGGTAGAGAGGTGCCCAAAGGCCACTCTTGGCCTCTTGGCCATCGCGCTTTTTTGCAGCGATAGCACTTGCAGTTCTGCAAGTGAGAAAAACAATTTGCTTCTCCGGGGATTTCTGCTGGAAAGAGCTAGTTAGAGCCACTTACAGAAACAGGAAATTCTTCAGTTTTGTAAATGATTTTAAAACTGATAGCCCTAATGACAGGCATTTCTACAGGGCCAGCTCCAAAGTGCTTCCCAAATGAGCAGGCACTTGTGTCAACATCTCAGGAAGGGCACGCTAATGGCAAGTGAAGGCCGAGAAATGGTCCCATTTTGTCATGTGGGGGTTTTATTCAAATGGCAGAGAGTCCTAAACACCTTATCTCATAGTTCAGATGGAAGTGGCAAAAATAGCATTCTGGAAAAAAAAACGAACTTCCATTAGAAACTTCTGTTTGTCACACGCAAGGAGTGCTACTTTGACAGCATTTTCAGTAGGTCTTTTTTGTGATCCTTGGTTTGGACTTTTCCATTGTGTTAACCACTTTAATCCAAGGACACTGAAATGCAGCATATAGGCTATTTTGTTGTCTTTGCATTACTTTTAGGCACATCGGTGTGTTTTTTACTTTCTTTTTTAATGATCAGTCTCCGTACTATCAACATTCATTATGAAGTTAAAACCATGTAGGTATTTCCAAATTACAATAATTTGAATTTTCCACTTGAAATACGTCAAAATAAAGAAATGGTGGTATGCCATAATTTCCCTTACAACAGAAAGTGCTTACTGATGGGGGCAAGTAATGGCAGTCCTCTTCTCTGGTAAGCAGAAATGTAGTTCTGAAGCCAAGTAATAAAACATGTTTTGTCTTCCATGTAAACATCTTTTGGGATTTATTATGTGTACTCACCTGCTTGTTCTTGGGCGTTGGGAGTACTTTGGATCCTTACTAAGTCTTCATAAGACTTTTCACATTTTAAGACTTTGTTTTTGTGGTGTACAGTTTTAACCACCTAACCTGGATTTTCTGTTTTGGGCCTCTCAAACTGAAGTTTTGGGGTATGTTTCAGCCTAAAAGCTTCAGACATTCTGAGAAGAACATTAGGAAGAGACACACAATTTAGCCCATTTTATTGTTATTATTTTTTAAGCTTGTTAGACTTTCCTTGAGATGCCTGCATTCCTATTTTGAAGATTTGCAATCTGGAAGGTGGTGTGGCAACATTTGTCTTCTGAAGACACAGTGGTACAATAGTATGTTGTTCTTTCCTTCTTTAGTAGAACGGTATTACAAATGCTCCTTTTTCCTTTTTTTTTTTTTTTTACTAAGAAAGTGTGAGCTGCGGGTCAGATGTTTAGAGAAATCCATTAAGTGATTATTTACTTTTTTTTTCTGAAGCATGAAACAGTTTGTTGTTTCCGTGGCTGTTTGCACAGAGAAATCTGCAGAGGAATAGCAGAATGTGGACTTCCTTCCCAGAACAGGAAATCAAAATACAGGACTATTTTTCCCTGAGTTTGATTTTTCTAAAGCAAAGCCCGAGGCCAGTAGTGCTGTGGGAATACAGATGCTTGCAGTGCACGTTGTTCGCCTCCTGTGCTCAGGCCCTGCATACCCAAAGGGAGCATGTGGCTCTAATGCTTCAGCTTGCAACTAGGGATGTGAGCCTCGTAGTTAGTGAGCACAGGGTTAATGAAGGAAGATGATGTTTATTTGAACTTGAAAACTTTGGTTCAATTCCTAGCTTTTGCCCCCAGATACTTTTTGTGTGATCACAGGCAAGACATTTAATCCCTCTGTATCTCGGCTCCATATGTATAAAGCAGGAATGAAAATACGAGCTCCGTCCCACCCCTCTTCTATCTCATCTATTTGAATCATTTTTCACAGCAAGGGCTGCTCCTCTCTGCTCTCACAGCTCACAGCCATCAGGCTCTGCTCATAGGCAGTGAGAGAGCAGCTCTGACTGCAGCAGAGTGGCTCAGGGCTCTGGTGGGCAGCTCTGGACCACCGCACATCCCACACTCCAAACTGCAGTCAAGCCCACGATAGCGATTTGCACCTCAGATAAAAGTTTGGCAGTAGGACTGAGCTTGGGGTTGTGTATGCTGGGCTTTACGACCTGGAGCTGTGTTTGTATTTACAGCTATTTTTGCTCCCTCTTCTGAGGGTTCACTCCGTAACGGGCGCTATTTTCGAGCTGGCTCACTGTGGTATCTTGCCCTGCTGCAAGCAAAGCTTGGAAAACTGAAAAGAAGGTTTCTTTAATTAAACGAAAACCAGAGCCCATCGTCTACTTGATATGAAAAATAGACCAAATTATAGTGGTATTCATAGCCTGCTGGAATGGTCGGTTGTTTTGGAAAAAAAAATGTTTTTAGAGGAGACGTGCCAAGAAACTGTTCTCTCAGGAAATGATAAATGGCAGTTTTGAGACTTAAGTGGCCTGTGCTGTATGTATGTGTCTTGGTTACTGCTGACTCAATCATGTGTGCTCCTGATGGCTCCCACATTCGCAGCAGAGGGAATTTACAATCCTAATTCACAAGCTCATTATTGTCCTGCAGTTCAGGACTTTTACACGCGGTCTCGGGGATTGTTTTAGCAAAGAACAATGCAAACACGTTATTTTTTTTAATCACGCTTCAGATAACCTTTTGGTTGCTATTAATTTCACAGCGTGCACTGCAAACCTTGTGATTCGTGTTCCAAAAGCATTGCTGCTGGGATCGCGCTCTGCCAGGTTGGGCGGGGTTTCTTCTTCTGCAGTGTGTGCGGCTTTAGGGAATCCAAATGACAGAAAAATGGAAAAAGTAAATGGTTAGAATTTGCGTGGCGGGGCTGCTTTGTGAGAGAGCACGTGTAAACACCGCCGCCGTGTTGCACGGAGGAAGGGTGCGCTTTGAACAAGGCACCATTTAGTACCGCGAGGTCTTTGCGGTGATGCGTGGGGCTGCCATTGCAGTGGGGGATATGTTGTGTGCAAATGGATAAGCCTTTGGAGTGTTCTCTTCTAAGTGCCAACAGCGATCCTCATTTTCAGGCCATTTATATTACCTTAATCCCATTGACATCAATAGATTTACTCCTCATTTACTCTGGAGTGAAAGAGAAGCAAATTGGGACTATTGTATGTTTAGGAGACATTGTTGCAAAACATGTCTCGTTGCTGAGGCACAATGGAGGGAGAGGGCTTCATGGGATACACAGAGCTCGGGGGATTTTTCCCTAATGTTGCCTAATGAATCTGACTGAAAGGGGTCATGCAAATGGCAGGAAAATTTTGCATATACGTGTCTGTGAAACTCTATGCTGTGCGCTTGCAAATGTGCAGGATGAAGCACAGATTAAAGAACGTGGAGGTGGTTTGATATTAAATGATCAAACGCTCTTGTTGGAGTTCCTAGGCGCTTCCTAAAGAATTTGTGTATTTGGTGATTTGCATCCCTGAAAACCTTGTTAGCATGCACGCAGGAGGCAGTTGTGAAAACGCGGAACTCTTAAAAGGCCCCTTTCTGCCCTCGCACGGTGATTTTTCTGCCTTTGCTCCCTCCTGTTCTTTGTTGTTTCTGAACAACTTCGCCCCCAGCTCCCCATTTAATTACCCAGCTGTGTGCTGCCAGAGCTGAGGGCTGTAAACAGCCCCGTGGAGAACCCTGCCCGCGCCATCTGCCAGTCACCCAGGGCTCCTTTCCTCTGGTAGAGGCGATGCTGCTTTTATACCGAGGAACGCCTGAAACGTTGGAGTGTACGGGATTGAAGCAAGCCCCTACCCGAAGTGGTTTACTAGTGAGAAGTCTGGATTTTAATTGCTGCCTGTCTGATTAGGATTAGAGGAAAGCGGAATGCAGGTATCTGCCCCTCTGACCTGTGAGACTCATAGACTAACCCAAGCTGGAAGACACTCCAAAGACACTCCATCAAGACACTCCAGATCAATGAGACGTTGGTTTTCATGTCATATAAAACTAATTCTTTCCATTTTGCATATTGTTATTCCTGAGATTTTCTGTCCTGGAGAGCAGAAAATCAGGAAACGGCATTAAAAGCAGCCTGGGAGCAGCCTTATCTGTCAAGCTGGTGACAGCACTCTTGTATGTAATCAGAGCTTGAAAAGCCTAATAGCATACGGCACATATGAACTCATTTGTACATATTGTGTGCACATTTTTGAACAGAAATGACAGGCAGAAGAATAATGAAGAATGTCAGGTACGTCCCTGTAAGCAGTAATGAGCAGGCATAAGTGCATACCCTTTGCCAAAGGCAGCAGAGAATTAACGCCTTCGCAAGCCTAGGGAAGCACCAGCACTGATGAGCAGCAAAGTGAGCAGGGACCGTCTGCAGAGGACATCTAATGAGAAGCTACATCAGTGAGAAAATATAACACCGACCTTGGAATGTGACTTCCAGCATAATTTTAGGTGAATAAATAGCAGCTATGAATCACCACATGAATAAAACAACATTATTTGACATTTCTCACATTTGCAAGTTTTGCTGGGTCACGCAGAACGACATACAGGGAGGGATGAAAAAATGTAGTTTACATGAAAGTCGGGAGAACATATGCTTAAATCTAAAATTAATATTAAACTTCAGATTTCAGCAGTTGTATCTGATTATTTCCTCTATTGTGCACAAGAGTGAAGTGTTACAGCCTTTCACTTTTACAGACTTCAGAGTCTGAGTGTATTTCCAGGTTTGCCTAATTCTGTGGCATCAGAGCGACTGCTCGAGCCGTGTAATGATGTCTGTCTCCTGGGGTGGCTGATTTAAAACCTTTGCCATGAGCAATGACCCCCGACTGAGTGAAGTGCATAATTAGTACAGGTGTTCGCTGTACTAACAAAAGCGTTTTTAGGCTCGGGGACTGTCTGCAAAGATTGAGTTCATGTCATTTTCTACACATGGAAAGCTTCTTTGTCCGGCATGGATATACACAGAGTTATAAATAGTCCATGGTTACAATACTCAAGGAGAGAAACCTTGTTTTGACCTCTTGTCTCGTGCAGTGTTATGGGCAGAAAGCTACAGACTGAGCTGTGGCAGTTCATTTACTGTCACTGCAGATGATGCACAACATAACAAACAGGTGGCCAAAAGTTAAGGTTTGTACCTGGCTGAAAAACAGAGCCTACTCTGCAAAATAAACCCGTGCTACAGCACACACTAAGCCAAGTGACGAGGCAGCTAAAAAGTCAAAAATTGGGTTCAGGTTGCACATCACATACATTTCCTTCCTCATAAATGTGAAGGAATTGAATTCCTCCACGCGGAAAAAAATGGGACCCGCCGACATTCATTGATGCTTGTGGAACGTTTGTGGAGACCAACCAGTGGATGTGAGCACAGTGAGGCAGTGGGTGGTGCATTTCATCAGTGGCAACAGGACACCTCTGCTGGTGCACATACTTATGAGCATGGCATGCAGGCTCTTGTTCATCAGTGGCAAAAATACGTAACTAATGGTGATGACTATGTTGAAAAACTGTGTTTTATAGTTGAGAAATTGCTCTATCAAACAATGTTATTCTGCTCTTTGCATCTGTTGTAGTTTCTGTGGAAATAAATAGGAGGCATTACTTTCAGAGAGACCGACCTACATGGGTCTCCATCACTGAAAAGCTGATCTGGGAGTGGAGGGCACTCGGAGTGAAGGAGATACAGATCTCCTTGCAGCACTGCTTCACAATTGAGTTTGACAAAGTTTGATCTATGTGAAATATTCATCTAGAAATGTTCCCTGGAAAATGACACTTATCCCTAGGGGAAGTGGCCTGAATGAACCATTGTGATTTAAATAAGGTTTTTTAGACAGAGGCTTGTTTTGCTATTGTACTTCTTCTAGATGTTCTACTATGCTGCAGCAGGGAGGAAAAGGAAAAAAAAAACACAAAACCAACAAAAGCCAGCAAAGAATCAAGATAAAGTGATATTTGTGATGATGTGTTTGTATGTCTGCACATCATCTGCAGACTGTGGATTTATTAGTTTTTCAGTCAGTAGAACTGTTATATAAATAATGCATATCAGAGAGCTGGTCACACATGGTCTTCTCACTTGCACATGTACACTGCAAGTTCTGTCTGAGCCAGAGAGGAATAAGTGCAACCAGACCTCTGCCTTCTGTGTAAACCAGCCTCTTAAAGGCAGTGTCAGACACTTGTATCATTGTGACAGTCCATGTCCCATCTAGAGTGATGCCCTGATGTGGTTGCTGGGATTTTCGGGGTGATGTGGGTGCTGTTCCTGATTCTCAACCACCTTCTGCGGGATTTCATGCAAGTCATTTCACCTTCTGTTGTTTCCATTTCCCCATTTCCTGGGCTGTGAATAGTGTGTACCTAAGCACTTGGAGGCTTTACGAAAACAGAAGCACTTGGCATTTTTATTATTTTTACTATTCCCATCATCATTCAGCTTCTGTCTTAAAATTAGGTATAATTTGAGAAGATTACTTCTTGGTTTGAAAATACTGTTCCTTTAATATATAAATCAACAGCGCCGATACTGTAAAGAAGAAGGAACAACTGATACCCGAAAGGAACCGTGATGCTTGAGGCTGAATTAAACTCCTTTCACTTTTCAGAGCAGATGTGTCAGAACTAAAATTATAAGCTGAATCACATCAAGTCATCCATGAAAATGGATGAAAATGGCTTTGTTTAATCAGACTACCGTTAGCGTTTTAATATGTGAATTCCTTAGTAGGCACTGTCAGATGATCTTTTTTCTGTGGTTAGGGTCAGTGAAATTCTCTGCTGACAAGCCGATTGCTCTCTCTCCCTGTTGGGCAAACAAAAAGAGATACTACCTAGAAAAAGAGGCTAGCAGAAGAAAGAAAAGAAGTGACTCTGTAGTAACTTCTTTCACTCTTTCAAGGAAAGTAGGCAGAGAGAAAATCAGAACTGCCTGTAGCTAAACCAGTATGTGTGATCATCTTCCACGTACAGCAGGGTATGGCTTTGGAGAACACAAGTGTTGGATCTCCAGGAGCAGCAGGCTGCAGCTCGCTTCAGCAGTGGGATGTTGGTCCCCTGATGTTCTTTCTCCAGAGGGATCCTAATGAAGGCCTCCCTGACTGAAGCCCAAGCCAGTGCCTCTGTGGTGACAAAAGTGAAATACTTTTGATGAGAATTAAAATGACGTTTCTCATTACTGGCAGTCATTGTAAATCCTGTAAGGATTCTACGCTTGTAATAAGCCAGCTGGCTGCACTAGTATTGGGTAGACAGCCCTTCTTTCTGCTACCATGATGTTCTCCTGTGCTGTCATCACATTGCTTTTCCACTCTTTGTTTCCTGTCTGTAAATGCTGTGGAGCATTACTTTGTGCTGCCTCCCATCTCAGAGAAGGTACATTTTGTTATTGATATAAAAAGGGTTAGCACAGCTAATAACAGGGGCTTGAGGGGAAAGATCCTGCTCATATCCATCCTTTGTGCAATTGATAGCAGTTCTAGTAGGGGGTGGGATTGGAGAGAGAAACATCTCAAAGCTTTACGTGCAAGACTGCCACCACCTCCGCCTGAAGGATTTTCAACTATTTCATTGTGTCTAGACAATATGTGCTGTGTTATCTTGTGTAGAAGTCTCCTCTATCACAGGATAAAATTGCAGAGCCCAAATCTTTTTTGTTTTGAACAGTAATGGTCATCATTATCTTAAGAATGAGCAATCCAAGCTACTGCCTATGACCCAAAAGAATAGCAAGACATGGATGCACGTCTAACATCTGGAGCTGGGCAGATCATTTAATCTGCAAGCCTGTCATGATGATTAATCAGCTAGGAAAGACTGTGAGCCTTTTGCTTCCACCACTGAGCAGTTGCTTACATTGCCAATAGATCCGCTTTTTGAGTCATAGTTTACCAGTCCAAATAAATGCCCAGTCTGGCTCTATTCCTAGAAGAAGCTATTGACAAAGAAAAGCACTAAGGATTTTTTGTTGTCTTTGTCATCCATTACATTTTTCAAGCATGTTATTTTATCAGAAACGTTTGTTTACTTTTGAAGACAGTGTAACTTAAAATGTTATGGAGAAGAGCCTTGGTATTTTAACTGACTCAGAACCAGAGGGAAACCTGCAATAGAACTCGTTTAGAAAGTTAACCCATGCAGCACTTGTTACTGGGAGCAGCCAAACGATGTGTCTCTTTGTTTTCAAAAGCTGCTGAGACCCCAGAGTTTTAAGGGATTGACATAGAACTGTAAGGGGGTGTTTATGCAAAAAGAAGAATAGAGAAAAAAAGGAAACTGATATTAGTCTTTGAAATCTTGTTTCTGAGACTGATGTACAATGAAAACCTATATTTGAGATTTTTTTCTGCAGCAAGGCTGGTTTGAAGCTAACTCTGGAAATTGAAGCTGATATTCTCGCTTACCTGGTTGGCTCCACAACTTGAGATTGAAAGAAAAATGTCCAAAACTACAAAATGCATAACAAAATAATCACATAATTTCCCCCAAATTCAATTGGCAGAACTGTTGAACTCCTGCAGACATGTGTAATGACTCTGTATGACCCATGAAATTTGAGTGAAAACCTTTCTTCATTAGCAGTTGGTTGTCTTTGTTGTAGTTTTGCTTCTGGTATCCCTAAGATCTACCGGTTCACCTTTATGAATAATGCCATGAAACATGGGTTTCTGCTGGTAAATATACTAGGTTCTAGCTCACTCACTGGTTATTTGTTGGCACATGATTGATTGTAGATACCTCTTCTTGAAGTAGTCAGGAAATAAATGAAATGCATTTCTGAGGAGTCTGTGGCAACTTGATTCTGGAGGGTCCAAAGCACCCGCATCTCTGGGTCTCAGTGGTGTTGCCAGGTGCTTAGCATCTCTACAAAGCAAAAGCATTTTTATTTTTCTGAATATTCTGAAAGAGGCATGTCTAAGAGTGTGACTTTAGCAGAAGCGAATGACAGTCAGAAGGGTACGGGAGAGGACTGAGCCCGCAGACATTTTTATCACCAATAAACTTCACCTCTGATCTTTGTTCTGGCCCTTGCGAAAGAAAAGTGCCTTTGGATTGTGTGTGGTTTTCTTTCATTATTCTGTTTTTTCCCACTGCAGTTTTCTATCTTGCATCTGTGTGCAACAGCAGGCCTTTCTGAAGAACTAACTCAAGCATACAAGCATACAGCCCTGGTTTTGTGTTTTCAGAATGGGTGCAAGCCTGTTGCTTTATTTATCACTGGGATTTCTAACCTGCATATGCCATGGCCCGTAAATGACTTCTCCATAATAATATTTATCAAGTATTTCTGGTCTAATTATTCATGCTGAGCTTGTCCTCTAAAAACTTCTATTGAAAGGATCTTTTTAAAGATTTTTCATTTGAAAACAAATTCATGACCGCATCGAACAGAGATTCATGTTGCCATTGGTTTTATTACCAGCAGCCCTCAGGGAATCTCAAAACTCACTGTTATTATAATTGCTTCCCTCTCTTTTTCTCCCCATTCCTTTTCCCCAGTGATTTTTGATTGCTGCAGAAGTCATTTAATGGTTATTAATTTTGTAAGCTGATTTGGGGTAGAAAGGAGTTAATGTTTTTTCTGCTCATATAGTACCTATCAAATCACAAATAATGAGTAGATTACAGATGTTTAAAAAAAAATAGCCAGAAGATTTTTTTAAAAAAACCCATCAACAGCAAAAAAAAAAAAAAAAGCAACTGAATTCATCTTGTTCTTTAGCATTTTGAGTAGAAAGCAGACAATTAAGCCCTACTCTTGCCATCCCATTGCCTCCAATCCCAGCCCAGCCCATCCACGATATTTTGCTATTCAGTAGAATCTTACACAGAGAAATCTTAAGGCACATGGTAAACTACTAAAGATACTTCAGTAGTATCTTAAACCAGGCAGGTGCCTTCATCTTCTTACCCTGTGCCCATAGCACTGACGACCTCTCAATCCCGCTCCATGCCGCAGAATATCTGTTGTCTTCTGTTCCCTTTCCTTGTCCATCTCTGCTGGCACCCACCCTACCTTTGGGGAACATATGAAGTTGGGCAAACCATATGAATCACTGCTGTGGGTGCAAGTACCCCAGTGACTATGGAAGTAAAGCCAGCCAACAGTTTTTAAAATGACCCTTGATTTCCAGGTTCTTGGTTTTTGGTGTATTAAGGGACCCAATGCCATCAGACTCATAAAATTCCTCACTCTGACCAAACTTACACACACCACACCTCCTTACTACCAATACTGCTTGCCTAAAGAAAGGAGCTAGAAGACTAAATTTTCAAAGCAGTAGCACAGCGCTACTCTACAGTATTTTGCACTAACTTCCATTCTCAAGTTTTGCACAGATTGAGCTTTCCTTTCCTTTAGCATACTGACAGTGACCAAAGTTAAAATGAACTTATTGAATTGGTTCTTGTCTGCCTGCTGTGGGTAGCGATGTGGTGCTGAGATGGCTGTGCCATAGCTGAAGTAGACAATTCGTTTCCACTGTAAGAAAGAATTTGTGTCTGCTGTAAGATGCATAACCTGTGGATGTGTCTCACTTTCTATTCCGACTGGAAAATGCTGTGCACCTCATCTGGCCACGTTACCTTAAAAAGGAGTGTGGACGCCTAATTTGAGTGAAGTGTGAAACATTAACATAAGCAATGCTGACCTAACTCGATGTGATGCATGGCGCATTTGTTTTGAAAAGAGCTGCAGTCACAAATCTGTTTTGAATTAGGAAAAGTGTTTTAGAGAGAGAAAGGAAAAAAGGAGCCATTTCTTAGCAGGCATCTGAAAAATAACAGTTCCGAGGAAGGAGGAAAAATTGTCAGGCAAAGCCTAACAGTTAAAACTGAAAAATGTATTCCTAACACTGGGGACTATGAATGTATATCTTATTCTTTGTTTTTTAAAAATAAAATCTTGGCAACTTCAGTGCGTGCTACGATGATCCAGAACTAGAGCAGCTACTCAATGGCGAAATTATCAGCAGTACTCCAGCAAGAGGTTATTAGTCATAGTCCCAGTATCATCTGAGAGCAAGAGCCAGGGTTTCAAGAAACAAAACATTCCCCTTTGGAGAGAGGTCAAGATTAGTCAGTTTTGTTTTGTTTAATTGGTTATGCTGGCAAGGAGGTCTGGGGGTTATTTTGCTGTGAAAAAGAGTTCTGGACATACTTTTATGTTAGTTTGGTCTTTTTTTTCTTCTCCTTCTTCTTTTTTTTTTTTTCTTGAACCCTGAAGTGTTGTAAATATGCCACCGTTCCACATTTGAAACAGGAATCTACAGCCAGGAGAAAGTCGTTGTCTGATTGCCAAATTTCTGACAACAAAAATATGGAGTGATGTTCAGAGGCTGTAGTGCCGTGAGTAAACCAGCAAAGAGAGTCCTCCAGGGGCAAGTTCCACAGGGAGTTTTCTTCACATCTGTGGAACTGGAGCATCTGAAATATAAATGCCTGTTAGATGAACAGGCTTTTTTTTTTTTCCCCTGCAGATAGGCACTGGGGTGCTCAACCAGAAGGACGCAGAGTAGGAATGTTTTGGTGAATATGGTTGGGAATCAGAAAGCAATCAGTTTTCCAGACTTCTGTTTCATTAAAAAAAAAAAAGAAAAGTGCTTTGAGATCTACCCAACATGGAGAAGATGGCTTTTAAACGGATTTAGATCACTTCCTTCCAGTTAGAGATGTTTAGTAAATCCGAAGCCTTGCCAGTAACTTTACCGCCTCCTTTCTTCCCACTTTGGGATTAAAATCATAGTACATATCTACTGCAGCATAGTGCTGTATAGATGCACTAAAGTTCACAGTGTTTTGGATATAAGATGCACTAATTGCTGCCATTTGTTCTATAGCTGTATTCAAACTATTGCATGGACATAAGTTGTTGGGGATTTTCTGGCTTCTTTGCCCAATACTTCCTTTACATTTCTTATTATCTCCAGCCTGTTTGGCATCTTTCATAACGCTGGATTGCAATTTAAGCGTAACATGGGAAAGTGCTTGGAATGATGCTGCTAGATGTATGCCTGGTTCTTTTTGTGGGCACATAAATGTTTCCTGCTTTTTTGTATCACTGATTCACATTTAAGGAAAGAATCTGTCTCTTCTTGTCAACTTGTTCTGTATTTTCAACTGGAAATGGAAAAAAGTTGTGATGGGTGGAAGAGATATCATTTCCTGAAGGTGGGGCTATAGTAGATGAAGATAAGGAAATCTTTGGAAAATCCAAAGGATGGAGGGATTTTATATTCTTTATTAGCTTATGGCAAAAGTAATATTTGGAGACAAGACCCTGGACTTCAGTTTCCTGGCTTCACTCAGAAGAGTATTCCAAACTCCCTTCTTCCTCAACACCTCACTTTGTAACACTCTAGTAGTTTAAAGGGAAGGGTTAAAAAATAGTCTCTGACCTTTGTAATATTTCAGTTAAAAGAAAGGAAAAAAAAAAAGAAAAAAAAAAAAAAAAGCTGTATCCTGAGGTTGTGCTGGGCCAAAGACTGTAGATTTTGGACATGGTCCTAACTTGAAAATTTCCATGTGTTTTAAGTCTTGTCTCATTTATCTACAGCAACAGTCAACCACAAATTTTATTGCTTGGCTATAGCCCTCTGGATGCCCGATAGATCTGCAAGCATTGCACACATCTGGGCATGCATTCAGTGCTGTGAAGCAGCAGGACTGGCCTGGGTGTTTTGGGAGCAGTCAGCAATCAGAGAGGCTTCTTAGCCCAAATCTACATCTAGAGGTGAAAGAAGATTCTCAGGAAGAGCTGATTTCTAATATTTTCGGTGTTTTAAATAAGCCAGATATTTTTACAAGAAGTTGATAATAGCAACAACAAAAGCACTGACCCACAGCCACCATTCACAGCTCTCTTTTCTCAAGCAGCAGCAGTGTTCAGTCTCCACTTCTTCCCCCCTTCCTCTATCACTTCCATCTTGCTCCTCACTTCTTGCTTGACTAGAAACAGCATAGTCAGGTCATCCAACAACAGCTAGCCAGGTCATCCAACCCTGACTTTCTTTTACCTTTGGTCTTTCTGAATCTTCTCCACTTTTAAAATAATCATAACCAAAATCTTTTCTCCACCTTTTGAAGCTTGTACTCAATAACCATTTGTGGCCAAGTATAATTCACTCTCCTGTGACTAATTCTTCCTTTTGGCAGTGTCCTACCAACCTCCTTGTTAGAGAGTAATAGTAGTGCTTATTAATTTTGCCTTCTTTTCTTCAGTCAATCAGCAAGTTATAGCCATGTAAGTTTTATGAAGGTGACTACGCAGCTTCTCTCCTTTATTGTTGTTGTCACTACTTTTTCTTCGTAGGTCTTGTTTAATAGTTTGATGCCTTGCCAGCTTCAAATCCAGAAGCATTTATTCACATAAAGATGAATTGCGTGTAACTGGCTGGAAATAGTCAAAGATAGCTGTGAAGATTGCCGTTTTATTTTGTAATATCTTCTTCAACTACTGCTGTCACTGAAGGCTGTTATCTTAATTTTCATCTGTGGGGAAAATGGCAGTTACAAAACATGCGGCCTATATTCTGTGCTGGCTAACATGTAAGCCATATTTTATACAGATTGCAGATTGCTGTTACACAGTACTTGAGTGACTTTTTCAGATCACTTTCTGAGTTTCTGACCTGTTGGAGCATGTCTCTTATTATTGGCAGTTTTGGATAGAATTCAAGGGAGACTTCTAATCTGAGAAATGTCATTATAGTTGTGATCTACAGTTCTCTAAAAATAACCAAAAGCCACAGGAAAGAAATGGAGCTAGGCAAATTGCTAGCCAGAGAGGTCAGAAACTTTGAAAATGTTTGCTGTTGTTTTTTTTGTTTTTGTTTTTAAGATATTTTTACTTGGGGAAAAGGACATTTAGAAAGGAAAAAATTCTCCTTTTTGATTTTGAATTTCTGATTTCTCCTGTTTTCCGTAGCTTGAATATCTGGTACCCTAAAGCTTGTGCTGCATCATCAGGACAAAATTCTTCAAATGAGTGAAAATGCCATAATCGTTATAGTCGCTAATCAAATGGCCACATGTTGGTGTTGCCAGTGTTACTAATTTGTTTTACTTTCCAATACAATTAAGAAAAATGTGACAAAACTGGAGTTGTACACAGCACACTGGGAATTCACTGTGTTGGGTCAAGCCTCTATTTGGTAGCATTTTGCTCTGATTTCAAGGGAACTCCTGGAGAATCAAAGCAGATGACTGCCTTGGGTATCCCAGTTGTTCCTGAGCTCCAGTCCTGGCTCAGTGGCTAAGAAGTCTCTTCCCAGCCCCAGGTCATCATTCTCTGTTGAAATCACGGAGCAGCACACACTGTTTCATAGAGAATTATCAGCACAGTTTAGGGGTTACTACTAACAAAAATCAGTTTTTTTTTTTTTTCTTACACTGATGAGAAATGTGGGAAAAAGGATTTATTATAGAGATACAGAGTGAGATCAGCAACAGCCTCTGTTTACCGAAAAAAAAAAAAAGAAAAAAAATATTAAAAAACTAACAGGAGGCTGGCACTGAGAACTTTATACAAAGGAGCTGACTTTAGGACAGCGTGGAACAAGTGCCTTTCTTTCCTAAGATGCCGTCTTTTCAAATTTGTCAGTTTTATTTGTCAGTTAAGACAGTGGCTGCAGTGTTTATACAGTATTTTCATTGACTAGTCATGTGCAGCCCACAAAACCTGCTAATTTGGTTCCTCAGAAGCTCAGCCTTTATATTTTTCTAGCCAGGAGTAATGTTATATTAGAGGAGAGTGTTTTCTCACTGGCTCCACTTCCTCTATCCTTCCCCCAGACACCACACACATACTCCCTTCTTTGGACAACTCTCAAGAGAAAGTACAGACAGTCTGGAGAACAAATCTTCCTTCATGCAGATTACATTCTCCTATAAACACCTCAACGACTAGTATATAACCTCCAGCAAGAACGCTGCCTAATCTCTGGCAACAAAATAAACATATCGAAGCCAGAAGCTCTGATAAGGGGATTCTCAAGGATCTGGAATCTTGGGTGCTGTAAATGGAAGAATGGCTGTTGCCAATAGTTTTGAAAAACGGTGTACCTGAAGAAGGAAACTTTCTTTAATAATACTGAAATTGCTGTTCTCTCCTACCTCTATCACAGCTGCAGAGAAAAGCGCAAAGGAAATCTTCGGTGAAGATTCCTATACCTATCCTTGAGCTTTTGAAAAGCCACTCCTAGCTTTGTTCCTGTTCATGGGACCGTGAAATCTCTGAGGCATTAGCTTTTAGAAATACTGAGATACCACAACGTGTAGGGACTTAGCAAGAAGAGGAGCCAGGGAAGCTGCTCTCTAAAGCTTCCTCAAATATTCTTAAGAACAGTACCTAAATAGGACGAATCTCACTAAAGAAAGAATGACTTATGTCCACACCTTAAAAAGAGATGTTTAGCTTGAAGGATGCACTCAGTGTTTTTTGAAGTGCTGCTTGATACTGATGCCTTCCTTTGTATCATTGCCATTAACATGTATTGTAAGTTCTGGAATATTTCTCCCCTCTTATTTTTGCTCTGACTGAGTCATTAGTGTGCCTGTGGCTTTGTTGAAGATGGCTTTGTTAACAGAAGGGATTTTTGTGTATTTTTCTGAAATACACTAGCTTATCAGCAAGCGCAGTACTGAATAGCAAACATGGAAAGGGTTCTTTAGAAAACCACCTATGAGGATGCACAGATAGAGACCATAGTTTTCTTTCAATTAAAGCTTCTTAGCCTGCAGAGCAATAGGAGCTCCTTATTAAGAAGCCACTACCAGAGCCACTGCCCCACTATCCTAAATATCCATGACTGAAAATACCATTCCTCTTGGCCCTGTATTTCCTGCTACCCTTATCCCTTCCCAGTAAATCCCTGTAACAAGTTTTGGGACGGATCTCCAGACCCTTCTTTATTTCTCTTTCACAGTGGTGCATGAAGGAGATTGTCTTCCAGCTGTCCTGGAGCCATCCAGGCTTCCTTTTTTTCGGGGATGGGGTAGGAAACAAGGAAAGAAATTCACTGTGACATTTTGTATCCTGACTGATATCATGGATCTGTAATGAACATGTAAAATGCATTTTAAATGAATAGTATGTGACTATCTGTGGAAGTTTAATAGATCAGTTGCTCACTATTTGCTC
The DNA here is from genome assembly GCF_016699485.2 of Gallus gallus. Lineage (NCBI taxonomy): Eukaryota > Metazoa > Chordata > Aves > Galliformes > Phasianidae > Gallus > Gallus gallus. The sequence continues at coordinate 12,842,351 of NC_052536.1, read as the reverse complement.
TCTCATCCTCTCAGAAGAGCAGTCTCGTAGTCTTGTTCACTACATGCAACCAGCTGTCTGTACCTCCCTGCACAACTGCTGCACTGTGGCTTTAGAGGCCTACACCAGTTAACAGGAGCGGGGAAGATGAGGTTAGGTCTTTACTTTTTATCTCGTATGGCTCAGCTCAATAGTAATTAGCTTCTGCCTCTGCTTCTGTGGGCCTCCTGCACGCCACAGCTGCAGCAGCCAAACCTTACTCCATAGAAAAATTAGACAATTATCTCTGGGAATTTATTTCCCAGCAAGAGTATTCACATCTCACTTCTCCCCAGTACTTCATCACCAAGATGCGCAGCTGTTGAAGGACTATCCAGATCTCAGTCCAATCTACTGTCATGTTCAATAGCTCATCACTGCAAGAGTTTCATAAATGTACATTTTCCAGATATATCTTCAGTCTGTGTTTCCTCTGGTAATCCCTGCCTGGAATCACAAATTAGAAAATACCCTATAAAAATCCCCTTACTTAGTTCAGAGTAATTAGCAAAAAGACATTTCTTGTTAGAGGAAATGCCCTTCCAGTGCAGCTATCTCAGAAAGCAAGCAATGCCTGGGCAGTGAACACTGCAGGAATGAGACAAGCTACCCCTGATGCATACTGTCTCGCTCGGAGCATCATGAACTTGCCATCTGTGATGGGCACTGTTAGTGCAAAGCATGCCCTTTTTTAAGGGAGTGAACTGTGATGAAATGAAAACCTGATGATCTGCTCCATTTTCCATCTGTATTTCCTTCTAGAAATCTTGAACTTGAAATCTCGAGCTTCCTCATTTGAAGAATCTCCTCTTTCAACAGCCATTTCCATCCAGAATTACTAGTGTTTCATGTATCATCTAGAGTGCTTTGCCTAATGTTTTCAAAACCAGCTGCAAAGTATAAATCTCTGGCACCTCATATTTTTAAATTACTGTATCTGCTTCCCTACCAGTTGTACAAAGTGCTTGAAAAAAACAGCATTTTCTCTACAGTGGAAAAACATTTTAGTTTCTGCTGAAATCCTCCAGGTTTGTTGATGTTCTGCTCAGCCTTACTGTCTTTTACTATCCTGTGTGATACTTGGATGGTAGCCAGGCACATATAAATTGCTCCCACTCATGCTCTTTCTGGCGGTTTTATGTGCCTTTCACTACTTTCTAACAGATATTTGAGGCAGCAATTTATTCCCATCACGTTTTTTTCTGCTTACTTTCTTTTCCCTTTTGAAAACTGTTACATCTTCTTGCCTAGAGGTTTCCTTAGTGTTTGAAGATTGCCATGGATGGATCCGAGACTACGAGGACAAAACTGTGGCTTTTTCTTTATGTTTGGGGCAAGGAGTGAGAGGCCATAAGGAGCCCTCCCCCCCTCGCCCACTTTCTGAGCCCCTTCCCTTCCAGGAAGGACAGGCATCTTTCCATGAGGCACACTTGCTTGCTTGCCATGCCAGTGGGCAGAGTGGGCATGACTTTGAATTTGCCAAATCGTAGCTGTAAGCGTCCGTCTGCCCCTCAGGACATCTGGCTCAGTGCATGTGAGTCAGAGCAGAGAGAAGGTTTTTTGTGCCAGATAAAAGGGATGGTACACATTACTTTTTGACTGGAAAATGCAAGAAACCAGAGATCTAAGTTCTGCTGCTCCTAGAAACATTTGGTTCTTGATTTTCCTCTGAGAACCCCAAATGTACTCCAAGTTTAATCTAAGTTTTGGACAAATCCATAACTTAGTCTCTCTTCGATATGCTGATTTTTCATTATATTTTCACCTACAAATTAGAAGGGCAGGAAAAGCAAAAAAGTAATTACCATCATCAAATAATGCAAAGAGTTTCTGTCCAAAGGCAGAAGAAAATGAGCATTCTGAACTTACCTCTGCAGGTCCCATCTTAAAGTCAGCTTTCACCCATCTTAGAAGAGTTTCTGATTTGCTGTGAATCACATAATTCCCATGGCAGTCCTGGTGAATGCCATGTCATTGGAGCAGTGACAGAATAAAACTAAATCATGTCCCACTTCCACCCCTTGCCACAGAATGCAGCTGCTATGCAGTTGCATCAGCAAAAATATCCGTGGGGCATTTTGTGGCCTGGTTGGTAATTGGACCCAAATGTAACAAAGAGGGTGTCAGTCAGTCCAGGCTTAGCATGGATTAGATCACTGCAAGTAGAGGGGATATTTACTATAGCACATTGATATCATTAAGGCGTGTTAGTAGCTTACAATGTTTTATAAAAACATGGACACAATAATAACAACAAAAACCACAGAAGCTCAGTTCTGGGACTTAGTTCTCTGTCCCAGCACATATCTTTGAAAGCTCACGCATCATGCATTCATCCAGGTATAAAATGACTATCAGAGCACATCCCACAGATGAGGATTAACAGGGCTCATTCGTCATCCAGCTCTGACTTATTGCATTAAATTCCTAACACAATTCATAGGATTGTGAATCTCTGGTGTCTTCCTAGATGCTGTTGTCATGCTCATTAAGAAAAGCGTCACTTTAATGCAGCATGTTTATTGCGTGACTTGTTGCAATTTTCTCACATGCTGATGCTAAACAAACGTTCCTTTTGCCTTTGTAGGTTACGCAGATGGACCAGAAACTGAACCTCATTACTGAGATGCTGCATCGTCTGGTTTCAAGTCATCAGAGGGATCAAGGAAACAACAGGTCATCTCAGAGAGGCAACAGCGTTAATTCAGATCTCTTCATCCCAAACAACACCCTGCCAACCTACGAGCAACTGACCGTGCCGGAAAGAAATGAAGACGATATATCCTGATGTGGTAAAAGTCTGGGTTGGGTTCTTCCCACCTTTCTCCTTTAAACGGAACTGAATGTTGAGAACTTGGAAGGAAATTCAGTTCATCAGCCATCCAAGAAAACACATGACTGCAGTAGCTATACTACTAGTCTCAAACGCACTCTTCTGAAACCACTCGTAATAGCCCAAGGATTGCCAGGCTGTGTTCTACCAGGCAAAACCTACCAAAGCTCCACATTGATTCTATTGACGAACAAAACTTATAGCAACTCATTATGGCTCAGAAAGACCGAAACAATGTAAAGACAGGCAAAATTGCAAAGATTTAGAGCTCCTTTGATAATAATAACAGTAATAATAATACTCTAATAATACTTGAACTTAGATGGGAAATCTGCATTTTGTTTATGAACCTGCAGATAGCAATATGTTTCTACTACTAAGGTTTTTAAAACAAAATAGGATAACTTATGTTGTTTTTATTGTATAAATAGACCACTAACATTCTTGCGAATGACAAACCACATGCTGAATGATTTTCTTTTGCTGTTTTATTTTAACGTTGCTACATAAACATTATCAGATAATGACCAGATTTTTTTAATCTGTTTTTCTTCAGGGAGGAACTAATACTTAATCTGGAACAATAGTATTTATAGTGGAAAGTGCTATAGATTTTTTAAGATACCAGTTTTTAATGGGGAGACAGTAACGTATTACATAGAAAAATGATTCTGCTTTCTAGAAAATTGTTGCCAAAGAATTTATATATAAATAGAAAACACAGTGGTCTGAATGTACTTGTCCTGAAATAGCTTCTTAAAAAGAAGGCCCACTACTTCTTAAATCTACTTTTTTTTTTTTTTTTTTTTTTCCTTAGCTTATGCTATCCAAGAGTAGCACAACAGTCCAACGTGACTGGACTTGCAGGTCAAGTGCTTGAGCTGGCCACTTACTGAGCATCCATAATTCTCACAGGAATCATGGCCCCGGTTCAGGAAAGCATCTCTCATCCAGATAGCATACATGACAAATTTAATAGTTTCCTGAATAATCAAATGAGAAATTCTGCTCCCTACCAAAGTCATTAATCTATTCAGAAGTGCCAGCTCCAATCTAAAGGACGCAGGGCCTAACCTGCAAGCCACCTCACCCCACATTATAGTTGCAATAAGAACAGCAGCGTTTGTCTTGGTGTGATTTTTCACATGCACAACGTGAGCAGGATTGGAGCTTTGCTTGCTGAAGTTGAAATTCAACCCTTGCAGTTAGTTAGCACCTCTACCATACGCACCCTTCCTTGAAAGCGGAATGTCCTTAAAGTTGACAGTGTTGGAAAATGGAGGATCACAACATAGCTAATTAATGCAATGTATATAAAATGAAAGATTTCAGTGTTTGAAAGCAAGGAGACATATATATACATATATATATATATCAAAACTGATGCCCCAAAGCCTCGTAATTTTGCGCAGCAGTTAGCATTACCAATCTAGGATGTAAGAGCAGTCTGAAATACTGATGCATAATGAACTGAGATTGCAGGGAACCATCTCATAGTATTGCTTATATGCTGAGCCTTGTTTTAAACATGAAACATTTCACCTCTTTCACTTGGACTGCAGAGGAAAGTATACTGTATTTATGTTATAATTATCTTGTCTTGCTGCTGTACAACAGATACATGTTAAGGGTGTAGAAACGTATGGACTTAAACAGGAATTGTACCTGGGCATTACGTTTTATAGAAATCAAAATTATTGTGATGATTTTGAATATTTTTAAATGAGATTCACTGTGTAATTTCAGATTATTGATCAATCTCTAATTTCCTAATAAAATACAGGACAAGATTACCACATCTTCTGTTTATTCTAAGATCCAGAAGTTCGATACGCACAGAAAAATTGCTGGCTTTTCTTTTTTCTCTTAGGCTACTATGCAATATAATGCTATATAATGTCCTTGTGTTGGTGTGTTGGTTTGTCTCTGTCCATGTGAACATCGCCATCACGAATGTCCTCAGAATAATCAAGTTTTGAAGTTCTGTCTGTGGCAGGTTGCTAGCAGGTCTGATTCCACATCTGGTCCAACAGAACCTTACAGAAAGAGCACCAGCTTGGTGACCAGTGATTTCAAATCCAATGATTCATCTTGTTCTTAAAAAGAGAAGATGATCCAGTCTGCCTTTGACCTATCCAAATCCATCATGCAGCTGCCCAAAGGTAGCCACCACAGCTGCTCATCAGAGACATGTCTTACTTCTCTGCCTGATGAGTGGATTGGATTTGTCTCATCTGTTGGTGCTTCATACCTGAAAGACTTCCCTCAGAAGTAAGTATCTCATTGTCTTTCTTCACAGTGCATTGTGGAATAAGGATAGCAAGAAGACGAGCTAAACAGTTTGATGCCTTCAAGCTGGACCCCCCCGCAGTAACCATCATGCAGGGAGCATGTTGTGTTGGAACCTTGTTTGCTGGTTCCTGCTGTTCATGCAAATTGTCCAAAGCACGTAAGTGAGTGTGTGGTAATTGTCTGTCAATTGTGTGTCTGCTCCGTGTCCAACACAAAGGGACTTTAGTGACCACTGTTATATAAACGCAGTACAACATATCTGCAAAGCTTTCATTATTCTGAACCCGAGTGGTTTTGGAGCTGGAAGTGCCTGCTGCCACACTGGTCGTTAGAGTATGTTCCTTTTTAGATTCCCTTTCACAAAGTATCTTAGAGAAGTAGAAGAGTCTGGACATCACTCATTTTCATTCTTGTATTTTAAAATAGGCTTGTTTCAAATAATGTCATTGGCCAGCATCATGCTCAGATACTAGCTGAGGCAGGAATAATTTGATGTCAGCAGATAAAATGGCCGTTTCACTGCAGCACGTTAATGGCTCTGTGGCCAGCATACACCTCAGTGCTGATTTATCATCAGTCCAGGGGAAGGTGGAAGGATTCCAGGGCTCCCCCCCTCCCACTGAGTTGGAAAGGTCTGGGCAAGGAACAAATTACTCCTTGAACTATAAAAAAAAGTAAAATGCAGGAAGATTTTCTTTTCTGTGAGTTTAAAGGAGAAAAGGTAAAAGCAGTTTTCAGCTAATCCTCACATATCCTGCTGAGATGGGTATTATTGTTCTCATTTCACTGATGGGATGGTGGCTGGGAAGAGGAGGGGCAGGGGCAGGGAAGAAGAAAAGAAAAAAGATTAAGGGTCTGATGCAACTCCCATCTACGTCCCACTCCTGTGAATGTGTACTTCTGTATTTCATTTATGCACAGGAGTTGGGCTGTTGCCTTCAGTGGGACTACTCAGTCCATGCGGGCCAACATAAGCCTTTGCAAGTTCAAAATCTATTAAAGAAGGCTTCCCATAGGCTTAGTGGAAGCTGGAGTCAGATGTAGCTGTAGCACTGCTTTCCCTGTGGTCACAAAGATGTTTGAATTGCCAGTTTTGTTCCCTGTTTCTGTTTTCAGACCATTGGCTTATACAACTCTCATGAGCCTCTCACAAGCCATGATAATATTGGAGGTATTTCGTTCTACTTTAGTGATGAAGGCTTTCCTTACCTACCACATGTGAACTCACACAATGAAATGTTCCCACACAAAAGCAAATTCTTTTTAGATGCCCTGAAATTTCTTTTTAAATGGCGTGTAGAAAAGTTTGTCTCTTGGGCTCCCTGACCAGCAGCAGCTAAGATGAAGGAACATGGAGGGAAGCAAGTTCAAAACTCATAGAAGGAAAATAGCTGATACCCAATCGCTCAGCGATATTTCACTGAGTCCCAGCAAGGATTAGATGAAAGAACAAGAAGTCAATGAGTTCAACCAGAAACTATCAAATATTTCTACACATAGTGGCTTTTTCATGACTCGTGTGAGGGATGATTTGATGTCTAAGCGCAAATTCCAGCTGAAACTTCCTTCTGTGTTGCAGTGTTTTGCAGGTTCTTTTCCTGCATCACCCACCTGGTGTCTGATGAGATGTGAATTCATGCCTTTCCATGGTAGGAACATTCAGACCTCACGGTGGTAGGGCCTCTCTCTCTACTACCTCAATGCAAATTTTCACCAAACTTAGAACTTAATTATTTTGTAGATCTAGAATTATAGGACCGTTTGAGCTGGAAGAGACCCTTAAAGGCCATCTGGTCCAACTCCCCTGTAATGAACAGGGACACCTACACTAGATCGGGTGCTCAGAACTCCATCTAGCCTGACCTTGAATGGGACAGCACTTCTGGCCATCTCTCTGAGCAAGCTGTTCTGGTGCCCTCTACCCTTCCGTCAAGTTCAGTTGAACTAGGCTGACGTGTTCAAAAGCCATTCAGGAGAGCCAAAACAAATACTGAGTGCATTCACATTGTTTACACGAGAACCGGGCTGAAAAATCCCCCCAGCCCTAAGCCAAAGATTTTGACCAGAGAGTAGCCTCAGCTTCAGGGCACGAGGGCATCTGTAGTTCCTGAGGCTGAGAAGACTTGCAGAAGACTTTTTCTCAGGAGCCACCAGCTCCTGCAAGGCTTCATGCACCTTGTCTATGGAGCAGCAACAGAAGGATGCTGGAAAACTGAGGAATGCTTTCCCAGGGCAGCACGAGAAGCCTCACATCGCTCTTAATGACAGAGACCCAAAAGCCAATATGACAAAATGGTTGGCGCCACAACAAAGAAAATGCAGGTGCCGAATGGAGGCATTGTTCAACGTGTCCATGCATATTATTGCAATGCAGCATGTTGTCCAGTGAAAAGATGCCTACATAGCTGGCGAGGGAGCACTGCCAGGGAAGTACTGGCCCCAGAGAAGCTGCATTGTCCGAGCCAGGCAGAAAGTTCACATAACTCCCACATTGGCTGGCAACTGCTGCCTACGGGGAACAGCTTACCAGCCTGACGTGAGGCATTATGCTCCCTGCCCATGGATTTGCACCTAAGAAGAACCGATGTATAAAGCCAGTCTCAAAATCATCTCGGAGCTCCGTTTTCTTCAGAGCTAGCATTGCTCTGGCGAACTGCCCAGGGATTTAGACTCAGCTAATCCAGGCTTGGCTCTCCATGGCAGACACCCGTGGAACAAAGGAAAGAAAGCTTCCACGACCCTGTCAAGTTTCTGGTAAATCACTCAGCCAGGTGCAGAAAGTGGGATAGGCGGTCACCAGCAAGCTTTCTTGGATCAGAGAGAGGCAAATCCCCAGAGGGGGGAACAGAAGAAGCTTTACAGATTTTCTTGCCATAATTTACCAAGTCTGTGTGCAGCACTCTGAGCATGCAGTGCAGTTTCACACAATCCTTCCAGCGAGCTGTGCTGAAGCACACTGCCCTGCCAGCGTGTGCTCCAAGGGTTGCTGGTGCACGCTGGTTGCTTGGTTTGTCCTCAAAGAGGGCAAAGCTGTGCCCAGGACCGTCTCATAGATGAGCACTGGTGCTGGACAGATTTTGATCATTTTTCTAAATTGCAATGAAGGAAATGTTATTATTGATGTTATTCTTTAAATAACTAACTATTTTAATAACTATTTTTATTCCAGCTCGCTTAGGTAGGAGATTGCTTGGGGATAAATCATCTCCTTCATGTGAATTTTTATTTATGAAGAGAGATACACTGGCAATCTTGTAGAAAAAAGAATAAGAAAGGAAAGGAAAGAGAAAAGGAAGAAAAAGAGAAAAGAAAAAAGAAAGTCGAAGAGAAAGTTCTCTTTTCAGTCCTGCTGTATGTTATATCCTTATGACTATATTGATCATTAATTCATAAAGATTAATACATTAGATACAGATGTTACAAGAACTACCTGTGCTGTAAGCACCAGAAGCATGTAGGAAACAGTAGGATTACATGCAGCTTGTGAGATGCTATCATCTACAACTGCTGTTTCACCATTGCCTAATAATTTGTTAGACCTGATGTGATTGCCCAATCAGACTATTAACTGAGCTGCCTATACGGGGAACCTAAATATAAAATGTGGTTCAGATTTTACTCCTTATGTGGTGAGGCACTGGCACAGGCTGTACAGAGAAGCTGTGGATGCACTGTTCCTGGAGGTGTTCAAGGCCGGGTTGGATGGGACCCTGGGCAGGCTGATCTGGTCTAGCAGTTGGCAACCCAGCCCATGGCAGGCATTGGAACTAGATGATCTATGAGGTTCCTTCCAACCCAAGCCATTCTATGATCTTTGGCTCTTATTCTGCATGCAAATTTTTGCTTCGAGTCCATGCTTTTTACTTGATTTCCCTAGAGATTTCCCTCTCAATTAATTCAAACATTTCCTCTCCTTCAGTTCCATCTGGATGTGGGTTTGCCAGGCAGAGGGAGGTGCTCTCATAGGAATCATCCAGCAAAAGCTGATGCAAGTGCGTGCGGGGCCTGATCCCATGCAACCGAAGGCACCAAGCCTTTCTGCTGACTCTGGTGGCACTGGCAGCACACTCACATGCTGTTTTGTCATGCCCACACCTACTCCTGCCTCACCTCGCAGATGCCTGAGTCACCGCTCCTTGGTGCTGTGTGGGCCGTGATTAATATTTCCTTCCTACACCCGTCATGCAGACTGCGGTTTTCACTCTGGCTTTTTGTTTTCCTCCTTCCCCCCTTCCCTCTCCGTGCTGAGACGGAGAACAATTCCTGGAAAGGACGGCTTCTTTCCCCCACGCTGCACAAACACCACTCGCGCCGTCAGGGAGGAGAGAGGGGACATTCGGCAACATATGGTCGGGAGGGTTTGGGGGTTTTCAGACGGTGAATGACCAATGAGGTTTCAAAGGGGTTTTATTTATAAATGATAGACTCCTGAGAGAGAAATAATTGTTGCTCTCCCAAGCATAAAAGAAGCAATTCACCTGACATAAAACCCGGGGACAAAATTAGCTAAATTAAAGCGGGAGATGGCAACTGTAGTAAGTTTTTGTTTTTTTTCTTTTCCTTCAGAATGGTGAATCATTTTAATTTTGTTTTCCCCTCCTTCCTTGGAAGGAAGAAAAAAAAAAAAAGCAAAAGCAAAGTGGCTTGGATCTGAAAGAACAGATGGTGCCCTGCTCGGCCCTGCGACGAGCTCTGCAGCGCGCATTCCTTTACTCTGTCCTCTCAGATAACTGAGTTATACAGCACACGACCATCTGGTGTATGACACATCTTGTGTCCCCCAAACAATGCCCCGGCAAACCTCTTCAGGGGAGAGGTTAGTTTCTAGGGTAACAGCAGCATGTGCAGCTCCGCGCCTTATTGAGATTCAGGCCTCCTCACTTGTCCCCATTCTTCTCCTTCCTATTGTTGTCACTTGAGCTTTTGCTGCTTGGTTACTCAGAGACTGACAATATCCATGAGTATTTTGTCCCCAGCCCCGAAACCATTGTCTCCAAATTTTGTTTCATTATTTATGTTTTCAATATCCAATGGTTGGCTGAAGCATCTGCTGTAGAGTGATAAGGCAAGTGCCTATTTAGGAGGGCTGTGCTGCTGCCTGACAACAATGCTTTGAATTATTCAGGTTGTGGTTGGACAAGTCTTTGCAAAAGCCAGGATATCCATGAAGCACTGAGGTGACTTTATTTATTTGCCTGCTTCTTCTTCTTCTTTTTTTTTTTTTTTTTTTTTTTTTTTTTAGGTGTTTGCATCCATTTTAATCTGGACAAAAAAAGATAGACAATTTCTGGAGGAAGTAGATCTACTTGTTACAAGTCTCCCAATTTTTCCTTGCTAGAAACAGTTCGAAAAGAAAACATTGGCTTTGCTTTCCTATTGGATTTCTAGGGGGTGAGTTCTTCTGAAGTGATGTTTTCTGAGTGCTGACGTTCTCTTATCAAAGTATAGCCAAAGTCTGGACAGTAACCCAAGCGCAGGGACTGTGCATCATACTCTGAAATTCAGTTCTAGAACCGTAACTCGGATGGTTTCATCAACAAACAGAAGTAGTAGATGGATGTCTTCTCCACCAACACCAGACATATGCCCACAGAATCCTTTACCGTGACACAGAACAATCCTACTAGTTGTGTTAGTGTCTTCAAATAGTTGTATTTGCCACAGATTGCCCAAATCCCGCAACATTCTGTATCTTCATGGCATAGAACATTCATTTAGAGGAGTTGAAAATATATGTTTAGAAACCTACCGCATCGAGCATGAGGTTTTACAAAGTATTAAAACATAAAATTAAGGAAATACTGGTGACCTTTAAGTACAGCTGTGCTGAACTTCGAGCTCAACTGTTTCTGTAAGTCAAGGTACAGATAACTTTTATAAAATACTGCATCCTGTCTCTCAGGTGAAGGTCAGGTATTATAAAACCACCAACAACAGTTATGAGAGATTCTCTATCTATGCATTAAATAACAACAGCATATGTACATTCAAGAAATGTGTAGCTGTGGCACTGAGGGACTTGGTTTAGTGGGCATGGTGGGGATGGTTGGACCTGATGATCTTGGAGGTCTTTTCCAGCCTTAATGATCCTATGATTCTATGACATATATCTGAATATTGTGACACATTTGTTGTAATGACAAATCTGATTCGTTATTTATAATATTCTATGGAGGATACTTTTGAAGTAACATTTATACTATTTATGTGTGTATATATATGTATATGTATATATTTGACCTAAAGGTAATTTTAAAAAAGATTTGCCTAAAATATTTCAGATCCACTATTAGGATAAGAAGAAATGAGGTGTATGGTTCTCTCAAGTCAAAACCACTCTTAACACCTTGCTTGATAGACCTTAGAGCTTGTGGCAGAAGATCACTGAGAGCAGTAATGTCGAGCCAGAAGACTGTTTTAAAATATTCTAATTAAGTTAAGCTTTGATTGGCAGCATGTTTTGCCCTCAGTCTGCTCCCTAGGTGTGCCCTTACAGGAGTGGTATATCCTCCCACATCAGGGGTTTCTCTGTCCAACCTAGCAAAGCAAAAGGTTAAGATTGCTCTCCATGAGTATAAATGGGAATATAAATGGTTCTGTTTCACCCAAAAGACAGTGCTGCAACAGGACAGGTACATATATCATCCATGAGTATATTTGTGAAGGTTTTTAAACATCAGAGAAGAGGAATTCTGCAATATCACCCTGGTGTGAATGTTGCGTTGTCACTTGGTTCATTTGTGACGGCTTGCAAAGGCAGGGAACAGGTCTGCTTGACTCAAGACATTGCTGCTGCTCCTGCATTTCATGGGTTTTAAGAGCAGAAGAGCTCATCGGACCATCTGGCTGGAACTCTGCACAGGCCATAGACCTCACCCAGTTCCTCTCTCCTGAGGTAAGCAACTTGTCTGATTTAAGCATTATCTTAAAGAACGTTGTTCAGTCTTGGTGTAGTAGCACGACAATCCACTCCTTGCCCTGAGGTTTGTTATAGCCTTAATTCCTCCACTATTAGAATGGACAACTTTTCTTTTGGGGCATGAACTTGCTCACTGGTATCTTTGATTCCTATTTGGCTTTTCACTGGCAAATTGCAAAGCCTTCTGGTGTACGAAATGATCTTGCTATAACCTAGACTGCAATAAGCCTGGTCTGTGAGAGAAAACAACATGTAAATACAAGAACTAATCAGGAGAAGTTTTCAGACGTTCCTTCTGTTCTGTACCTCCTTCTGATGCTTTACCTCAATATCTTTAAAGCTTGTTTGAAAACAATTACAATACATCCACGCCATGTTGCAGCAGAATCATACGTTGTACTGCAAGGCAGGCCCTGCTTTCTTCTTCATTTTAATAAGCACTGGCCAGGCTGGCATGATCCTTACCGCTTCCAGCCAAGTGGGAGCAAATGGGAGAGGAGTTATAAGGCTGAGTGCGAGGGGCCTCAACAAAGCATGGTATTCTCCTATTCATAGGAAAAGTCTCAGTGGCGTGGACCAATCTGCCAGCCCTGTGGAGTGCTGAGAGGTCCATGAGTTTGAGAGGGTTTTGGAGCAAATCCTCTTCCATAAGGAGACAACTCCTTTGGCCGTGAGGTTACAGAAGCTGAAGATCTCTGAGGGAAGGAGTAACATCTACCCTGGATGGCTTCTTCCCCATTTTATGGAGAGGAAGGTTACAGCACAGAGGACGAAGCTTAGCTCACCGACATGAAGAAGCAATGACTTTGCTAGATTTGTACCAAGACCTCCCTGAATGGCACAAGGTCCATGCCAGATTGCAGCACTACCCCTTTGTCCAGACCTCTGAGAGCCAAATGAAGCCAACCAGTCGTTCACAGCATCTGTTCCTGCTGAAAGCACAGCAAATAGCTTCTCAGCAAAGAGATTTCTCTTTGGGAAGGATCACTGAGCAGCCAGAAAGACAAATTAAATTAGGAAGCATAAAGCAGAAGGCCATGAGTAGAAGGGAAAAGGATATACTGACATTCACGTGTGAATCAGATCACGTGCAAAGAAGTCAAGTGTGCTTGTTTTTTTCAGGAATGTCTGAATATTTTTATACTTTAAGAAGAAAAAAACGATGGCACAGTCTGTTTAGAGGCAATGGGAAGGAAAAAGCAAAACAAAACAAGTGGGGCCATGAGACATGGTGCGATTTGCATCTAAATACGTTTTAGCTAGAAGAACATGTTCAGAGGAAAGCACAGTATTGCCAGTTCACGAGACTAACTTTCTGATATCTTTGTGGGAACCAAATGAATTGCAAAACATCTGCAAGGTCCAAAGTGTCAATTATGCCTTTATGTAGATGGAGGAAATGTCACATGATTGAGGCAGTCATTGGACATGGTCAATTGTACGTTTTTATCCTCTGCTTAGCCTTAAAGCCTCACTCAACAGTCCCCTCAGACAAAGGCACTGTCAGAGAGGGAGATGGATCAGTTTGGCCACTCACAGGAATCGCTTATCAGCACAGAAAGTGTCCCCAGCCTCGGACAGCTCTGACATTCTCTTTGCATACCCTGCTTCAGCGGTGCAGCTACAAGTCCGCCTTGAGAGCCATGCAGCGAGACGTAGCCAGGCGAACAACCCAACACAAACCCCACATTTGGAAAAGGAACCACGCAAACGAGCAGGTTTCAGACACCTCTCTTAGACCATACCTGTGTCTCTCAGTCAGGTTTCTGCTCCAGCTCACGAGCGACAAGTTTTTTGAAACATGCCAACTGCCCAGAAGCATCTCACGGGAACGTGTAAAACAAAGTCATGCATCACTCAGGGATCGCAGGAGCTGCCAAAGCAGAAGAATGGTTTTGAAAGGCCCATATGTGTAGCAGCCAATGCCAAATATCTTCATTTTAATGGCTCGCGTGTTACAGTTTATATTGAGCACTTCAACAAGTCCCAGCAATATTCTTTCTGGATTTGAAAACTTGCATTACTTTTCAAGGAAACTTTTAAACCCAGCAACATTTGTACTGAACAATTTGTGCGTGTTTTACTGCAGTCAACATCTGCAGCCAACAGCATCTCTACACTGTAAAACTGCACCAAAACACCACTGGCACTGCTACCAACTAGTGGGATGGTACAGCTCCCTTCACATCAAGGCAGGCTTGGATGGGGCTTGTGGTCATTAAGATGGTTAATTATCATGCTATTGCATCACTGTGGACGCTCATCTAAAATCTGACATCCACATAGCTCTGGCTGAACATGTCTGGATATATTGAGTGGGTGCCCACCAGATGAGATGCAACCAGAGTAGGGCAATGACCCAAAAACAACAGAACACACAGAGAAAGGTCCAAGAAGCCCACTGCAGAGCTCACAGCCAGCTTGTCGCAATGTCAACGGACCCTGAATGCAACATGCTCAGAAACAGCAACTCATGTGGATGCAGAGCCAAGGTAGGGCACTCGCATCAACCAGGCCTTGTAGCAGCTCAGGGAGAAATGTGGGTCGCAGCCATAGGGCTGAGTGCTCCGAGCAGGAGGCAAGCGAGCAGAACGCACGACGCGTCTGCAATTGCTTTGGGAAGCGTGCAGCCAAAACTGTAAATTGTGTTACACACGAGAGATGAAATCTGTTCCGAATCGTGGAAGCCCTCACGTTGTTTTAATGAGATTTCTGTGTACGTATACATACACACAGCCTCTGTCCTCCCCCTGCCCGCTGCGTGCCTGCTCCCACTGCTGGCCTGCAGAGCATGTCCTGCCTTGGAAATAGAGTTTACACATGCACACGACTCACGGAATTAACATGTTGTTCTGGTTGTGGCTGGCTGTCATAACCAACATCACAACAAAGTAACCCATCCACCTGAACACAACAACAGCACAAGGGATGGAGCTGCTCTGCGTGAGCTGCCTGGCATCCAAAACGAAGGTATGTACGTAAAGGCATCGGATAAGCCTACCCGTGCAGGCATTCCAGGAAAGGATGAAGTGTGTCTCACAATTCCAGGAATGGAAGGGAGTTTGTAAATCACGTGCAGAGCAAGATAAACCCTGGACAGCCCTGCAGCACGGCGTAGATTTGGATGGCTTACGTCAGGAGACTTCTGTAGCAGAGCACGGGGCAGGCTTGTTCCAGCAGAACAGCACTTGAAGAGATGATCCCTGGAAAGTGCTTCCCATCTGAATTTTTGGGCAGTGGTTTCCTTGTGCCAGCAAAGCCTGTTCTCTGTGAAAGAGAACATTTAATACAGTGCAAAGCCCAGCAGTCGAGGAGAGGTTGGGAAATCAGCAGATCTGGTGAATGAATCAGGCTCAGCCCACAAGAATCTCACTGCAGGAAAGCAGCCATTGCCAGGAGGGGTCGGGCTGTTGTCCTCCATCCACTGCCACTAAAGCATACAGCAGCACATAGGTAGAAAAGATACCTACTGACCCTAACTGGAGCGTAAGCCATCAGTTATAATGTCTCAATTCTGTGCTTATTTTGCATATTTGTAAGACCAGTCTGTATACAGAACTTAAAAGCATCCAGTCCTGTGGTCCACAAAGAGATGAACTGCCTGTAATGCGCTAATCTAGAAGGCTGGGTCCCACCTGTGAAATCTGTTGCCTTTTACCAAGTATATGAGGAAGCAGAAGACACTGGGACTATCTAGATGGCAGTTTCCTGATCTTCTGCACTTACTTCAAGGATAATGGTGGCACTCCCAGCTTTATCCCACCTGAAAGATCAGGATGGAAAGCTGCTGAATGCATGGTTGTAAGTGGCTGTTTTCTCTTCCATCTGCCCTGTGCATCCTCTGGAAGAGAACCACAGAATCATAGAACGGTTTGAGTTGGAAGGTTCCCTTAAGGGCCATCTGGTCTAGCTCCCCTGCATTGAACAGGGACACCTACACTACATCAGGTGCTCAGAGCGCCATCCTGCCTGATGTTGAACGTCTCTAGGGATGGGGCATCTACCACCTCTCTGGGCAGCCTGTTCCAAGGAAGCAGACATTCATTGGCCATAGGTAAAATAAAAAGGTGTTTTCTGTTGGCATTGTTGTCATGAGGATTCACCAAGATTGTGTACGTGCATGGCTCCCGACATAACTGCTGCTAAAGGTAGTGAAAGTCTTGTACCTGAATTTGGGAGGAGTTCAGCCAGGCTTGGTGATCTTCTGGTGGCAAATATTATAGGATTAATCATAGAATCACAAAATCATTAAGGTTGGAAAATACCGCTAAGGTCACCAACTCTAACCCCAGCCTGCTCCCACCGTGCCCACCAACCACGTCCCTCAGTGCCACATCTCCAAGGTTCTTGAACACCTCCAAGAACAATGATTCCATCAGCTGCCTGGGCAGCCTGTGCCAGCGCATCACCACTCTTTCTGAGAACAGATTTTTCTTCATAACCAGCATGAACCTTCCCTGGCATAAGTTAAAGCCATATAGTTGACTTCAGCTCGCAGCCTGCGCCCTTGGTAGATTCGGGACACGCACAGATGTGGCATGGCAGCAACCAAAGCAGGGCAGCAGTGAATAATGGCTCCAAGCTGTACTCCCTGACCCCCACTCTCACCACAGTGGCAGTGGGGTGGTATTGTTTTAAACTTCCTCTGTTTCCCTATATGGAGTCTACAAACAAGCTCCTTCTCCTGAGTCTAAACATTCCTCCCATCCCTTTCTTTTCCCTTCTTGCCAAGCTGGTGCTCTGTATTTTTTGCTATCTCCTTCTTTTGCTAAATCCTTACCTTAAAAACAGTGCATTTGATCTTGTGCAACAGTAAATCTTGCTCCTGGAACAACTCTGCCACCTCGCTTTGGCCAAATTATGCGTACATCAACTCTTACTAAAAACCCATCATCTAACACAACACCCACAGTATTTAAAATTTGGCTAAAACCAAAACCTAAATGCTTTAATTTTACTATTACTTCCTGGCTTCTGTGGTGGGGAAAAAAAAGAAAAAAAAAGCATTATACTCATTTTCAAATCACTTCGGGTGTTTTCTTTGCTCATCTAAGAAAAACCATCAAGGTTATTCATTGTGTTCTCTTTGTTATCACTGGAGGTTTAAACATGCCATGTAATCCGTGGCCAATTAAAACACTGATTTCTGTTATAATTGCAGCAGTCGGGTTTGGAGGCGTTTGGGATGGGTGGAACAGGTGGGACAATGGCACAGGGAGAGCTTTCTTGCTTTATTCTTGTATGAAATGAATACAGATGTGGCTAATTCCAATCCATGTTCTCCTTCAGAGTGTGCCAGCAGCCAGGGCTCACTCAGGACACAAAGTAGACAGTACTGACAGCAGGGACTGGTCGTGACCAGGATGAAGGAGTGGGCATCAAGGAAAGCGTGCCCCTTCCCAGCTAGTTCTGCCCACATTACCTAACCCAGGTAAAGATCTGAACTACGCAAAATCAGATATGGAAAGCACACGCACGCAGGTGTACAGGTAAATGTGTAACATCTCTGCACCACCACGATCAGATGTGTTTGTATATGTTTGAGGACTTCTATGCCGGGTATCATCCAACCAAACCTCTTTGTTTGGATAACTTGCCAGGCTTTGTTTCTCTTTACTGCAGAGGATGCAGTGTTACCTCCACCTGGGCTCCCAAACACCCTCTGGATGGATGGGGCCCTGAGCATCCTGTTCTAGTACCAGACCTGGAGGTTAGTGGCCCTGCCTGTGTCGGAGGGCTGGAACTTGATTATCCTTGGGGTCCCTTCCAACCCAAGCCATTCTATGATTCTATGATGACTCTGGTCAACCTTGCCTCGACCCTTCCTAAAGACCCCACTGCTCAACAAGATGCAGGAACTCACTGTTGCCTTGGGAACGCCTTCAGAACACACAGCACCCTACCTAGGGCATGGCCTGTAGCACCTTGGAGCTCTTTCTTCACACTGCTAAGTTGTTGTTTTCTTAATCCTATTCACACTTGACATGCCTTATGCCCATGGCTCCCAGACCCAGCTACGATAACAAGGTTTGAAGTTTTCTTGCTAAACATGCCAGACACAGAGCCTGGTGGCCCACTTGGCCAAGGGCTGCTGCTGTTTGGTCCAGTAACGGCTGAAGTGCCTTTTCTGATGTCTTCCTCACTACGGGGCACTTTCCACAAACCCAGATCTCCATTCTCCCTGGCCTTTGCATGGCCAGGGAGTGCAAAGGAACCTTTGCACTCCCTGGCCATGCCCCTTGCTCTTCTCTCCCTCAAGCCTTGGCCTTGCGTTGAAGGATCACAGTGAACCACAGAACCTCAGCGCAAGGCACAGACTCAGCATCAGCTACAGGAGGGGCACGCACCCAGCCCAAGGCACAGCCACAGCAAAGGCTGGGCGCTGTGCTGCCCGTGGCCAAGAGTGCAGCATAGGAAGGACCCAGGAATGAGGGAGGCGAAAGTAGTACGGAGCCGTGCTTGGGTGTGTGGGGCCATCTGCCACCGCAGAAGTACAATGCCGGATTCTTGAAATGTAAAAATAGATCTCAAAAGCGACATGTTTTAATGAACTGAGCACAAAGGAACACGGGCGAAATAAACTGAAAACAGAAGCAAGGTTCAAGGAGCTGTTTGTTAAATGAGCACCCGGAGCCAGAATATGGTTTTGGTGCCGGAGAATGCAGGCGGGCTGCGTCCTGCGCGCGCCGCGGCTCTTTGGGATGCGGGTGGGAGCGGGAGGGGTGAATGCAGCCCTTGTTTGTCCTCTCTTGAGGAATCTAATTATGTATCAATTGATTTCAAAGCCCGCAATAGCAACTCTCCGGCAAACACTCGCTCCCAGACATTGTCCCAGCTTTCGCCCGGTCGTAATTTATTCACCTCGGGTTTAAATGAGCACCTCGCACCGATCCCTCCCCCCCCCCCCCCTTCCTTGGGCGCTGAGCCTGGGGGAGTGGGGGCGGGGGCGCTGCCAAGTTTCAACCACCCCATACCCACGGGGGTTGCGGGCCGACCCTGGGGGGGCAGAGCCGTGCCCCCGCCCCTCGCGGCGGGCAGGGAGCCACGAGCCGGCTGTCACTCGGCCTTCTGCCCGGCTGCGCGCCGTCAAAGGGCCGCCCGCGGGCAGCAGCGCCTCGGGGCCGGCGGCGAACGCGCTGGCGGGGCCGGGGGGCCGCGCTCCGATCGGGCCGCAACGCGGGGAGGGGGGGCGGCGGAACCACGCATAAGCGTGTGTGCACCACATGCGCGCATAAAGTCGCGCAAACGCACGTTCAAATGGAGCTGCACACATGCCCGCGGATGGGCGCAAATCAGCGCACGCATTCACGCACGGATACCTGCACGCAGCACTATGCGCGCATGCATGCACTTACGCACGCACAAAGATGCGCGTACAGACGCGCACAGCTCGGAGGGGTCCCTTCGGGCTCACGCAGGGGGGGTCCGATGGGGCTGTCCCCCATACAGAACCACGGCCCACTGAGAAACCTCCCCCAGCTGCTCCCGGCTTCAGTGCTCGTTTGCTCCGCGGAGAGGTGATTGGGGCAAAATGGCACCACACTCACTTCCCCCCCTACCCTCCACCGCCAGTATCTGTTCGTGGCTTTCACTCTGACTCTCCCCACCTTCCCCAGGGAAAAGTCATGGGGGAATTGAAGGGAAGCGCAGAGTTCTAACGCTGACCGCTTTCCCTTTAACTTTGGGCCGTGGCACCCTTCCCCCAGGAGAGACGAGCGATCGGTATCAGAGCGATACCTTCAAACGACCCTGTCCCCTCCGCGACTTAAATAAACAGCATCTGGAAGCCAGGCTGGGGCCGTTCGCCCCCGCTACGGCCGCCCCCCCGCCGCTATTAAGCGCCCATTACGGCGATGGAGGCAGGGAAGGGGCAGGTTTAAATGCTCCCCCCCCAAACGCAGACAATTTTGATGAGTGGGTTTTTGTCCGGATGGTTCGTAATGGTGCCTGTTTTGGGGTGTCCCGGGGGGTCCGGGAAGCTTTAATTCGCTCACAAAGACTCATTTGCAGGTCAATGCCATGGCACACTCGCCTCTCCCCTTTGCCTAAATCTCCTTTTGTTCCCCCTCGCCTGCTCCTCATGCCAGATGGCCGCGGAAAATGCTAATTTTCTCTCTCTCTTCCCCCCCCCCCCCCTTTTTTTTTTTTTTTTTTTTTTTTTTTGCATTTAATTGCGGCCCTTTGCAGATGGGGGCCGCGGAGTGTGTGCTTCATTCAAATGAGGTTTGCTTTTTGGTTTCCAGGCACGTTTCGAAAAGTCCGATGTGAGTCGGGCAGGGATTAGGTTGACAGGGAAGTGATCAGATTAAACCCGGCCCGAGCGCGGCCCCCTCCCTCCCCCCCCTCCGGCCCTGCTCCTTCCCCGCCCTCCTCCCAGGAAAAAGGGGGGGGAAAAAAAGAAGGAAAAGCCACCTTCTCTTCTCTCTGAGCGATTTGGGATGAAACTTGCTCGAATTCGGGCAGGAAAAATCCATCTCCTTGGGAAAAAGGGAAAATGACAACTACCGGTAGTCACGTAGTGAGGTGCCTCAAGCTGTGCCAGGGGAGGTTCATGCAGGATATTAGGAAAAATCTCGTATCGGGAAGAGGGTGAGGCATCGCAACAGGCTGCCCAGGGAGGGGGTGGAGTCACCATCCCTGCAGGTGTTCAGGAAACCATGGAGATGTGATACCGAGGGATGCGGTTGGTGGGCATGGTTGGAGCAGGTGTTCTTAGTGGTCTTTTCCAACCTGAATGATTCTATGGTCTTTCTGTGCCATTG
This sequence comes from Gallus gallus, assembly GCF_016699485.2. Lineage (NCBI taxonomy): Eukaryota > Metazoa > Chordata > Aves > Galliformes > Phasianidae > Gallus > Gallus gallus. The sequence goes on along the minus strand of NC_052536.1, from coordinate 12,821,527 downwards.
GTTGGGATGGAAAAGACCCTCAGCCTATCACTGAACCATCCTCACGGTCCAATTTCTTACTATCCAGCCTGCACATGTGTGGCAAAGTCATTGCAGGCACCACCAATCAGTTGGTACTCAATCACAGAATCATTAAAGTTGGAAAAGGACATCCGGATCATCTATGTCCAACCATCAACCCATCACCACCATGCACACCAAGCCATGTTCGATCACAAACCATACCATTTTTTTCCCCTATGGCTCATTTCCATAAAGCAAGCTGCTGAAGGTTTTGCTGCTGACTTTGGAGCAAATTAGCCAACAGCTGGGCCTTAATTACCTTTGATTATCTGCACAAGGTGTGGTGCATGCTGGGAGTTGTGAGCACCTGGGGCTGCTTAGGGTAAGGGGTACCTCCTGGGTTGATTGTTTGCATGCATTCTATGCTTCTGAGTTTTACATGATGTCTATGGTAACTTTTTTCCCTGGTGCTTAAAGAAATGCCTGTTATAAATATCATTATATATATACATATATATATGTATAGTGATTTTCTTGTCCTGTAAGAGAGAAGCTTCAGGCACATCAGCTTCAGGACGTTGAGGTGAGGAGCCCAGCACTGCCTTTGCCTGCCAGGTAAGAGCTGTCTCTGTCACTGCTAGGGACCACACTGATCTTTGGAAGTGAACAATTGCACTGTGCTGGATGTTAGCGTGTGACAACTCGTGACCGTGTGGAAAAATAAAAGCAAATGAGGGTAGATGAAGATTTAATCCTGGTATCACTTAGAGCTTCGGCAATTATTCTCGCCTTATTATTTTGTTTTCTAGTTTTTCAGCTGAGGCTGGGGAGGGGCAGACCCCATCTATTCTGCCTTTCTGCTCGAGTTAGATTTGTTTTCTAAGAATTCAAGAACATTTATTTGCTTAAAGGCTTGCCAGTGAAAAGGCCCCAGGTCTAATCCCCTTTCTGCTACACACCAGTGCAACTTAGGGAACCCTTTGCCTATTGACTTCTTCACGTGGAAACCGATCCACTGAAAGCAAAAAAAGAACCGTTTCTTGTAGGGGGGGAGAAAACCTCTAAAATTCCATTCTGAAGAAGTCGTCATCCTTGGCCCGTGCAGCAGCAATAGAAGCAAAGGCTTTTTGATCCTCACATTTGTAAACTTGTAGACATAATAATGCCATTTCTCCAGTGTTAGCAGGTGTCCTGTCTGGAAGCTGCTGCCTCAGCCTCCAGCAGAGCTGGGAATTAGAAAATTGTCTGTCGTTCCTGAACCGTGAAGCGCTGCTCTTAAATAAAGGCCAGGTCAGATGTTAAAGGGACATTCTTGTCTTCTGAAGCCGAAATAATCTACAGTCACATCGAGAAATGGAGGCATCCTCCTCCCAAAATGGTCAACCTCTTTATCTCCCATTATATTCCGTGGGGTCACAACGAGCTCCATGCGTGCAGATGGATTGCGTGTCTCCCCAGCCCGTAGCATAGCATGTGCACGGCTGTGCTTCGGGGCAGTACGGTGACTGGGCCAGGTTGCACTCTTCCTTCTTATTGCCCTCTGCTGTCCTTCCTCTGTCTCTGATAGAGCGATGAACACAGATCATGCCCCAGATATAAATGTTCTATTTCCTCTGTGCTCATTAACAGATCTTAGACAATGTGCTCCCTGGGTTCTGTTTAGCGAGCTGGATGTGTTTTAAGATGGCCAGACTGTGGACACGACTGAGGTTTGAGAACAGGTGTGGAATGCCAGGCAGAAAAGCCTGGCTGCAAGCATTCTATCTGGGCACCAAACGTGGATGTCCCTTTTTCTGGGAGCACGTGTGATGTTGAGCGTGCAGGACAGAGAGATGGGTTTGGTCTAAAGATGAGCATGAAGAATGGAGGACCACTGTGTTTCCTCAAGGTGTTCTCGAGCCAAGTAGCTCCTCCAGGGGAGAGCTGAACCCGAGAGCTGTCACCTGGAGCTTTGGGATCTGGTGCTGGGGGCCAGGATCTGGCATTTCAGTACAGTATGCACAGGATGTGGGGAGACTGTCCCAGTCCCCTACGTGGAGGTGGGGAAGAATGATGGGGCAAGGTGAGAAACCTCATCAGAGCTCCCTTTGTGATCTCCTAGCGTTTGAACCTGCAAAACCATTGTTGGATTCCATTTCTGGGTGGCTCCAAGAATGGCTCCAACACGGTGGAGCAGGGCGGGTCTCTGGCTGCGGTGTTTGGTGCTGCAGGAGGATGGGGTGGGACAGCAGGGCGGCAGCCGGGAAGGGAAGTAGGGATGGCGAGGCCGAGGGAAACCCTTGGCTCTGCCCCCTTGTGTCTGTGCGTGATGATAAAATCATCTAATTAAATGATTGCACTGAGTGCACAGGGTGAACGGCACTCGCCTAATGAGCAGTTGCTCAGTTTTGCTTTTTCTCTCTGTTCAATGGACGGTGCTGGGTCCTATTAACCGTGCACTGTTCAAACCCTGCCCAACAGCGTTGTGGGTTTCCCTGTGGGATCGGTGCGGTGCAGCTCCTGGTGGTATCGCGGTGCTTTCCAAGCATGAATGGATTGATACATAAACGTTGAGTGCTATCATTCCTGTTTGAAGATGGGGGGGCCAACATAATCTGTAGTACCTTCGTCCCCATGTGCTTCCTTTGCCAGGATCTACCCAGCAAGCTCAGTTCTCTATGGGTGAATTGGGTGTTCAGTGTGTTTATTTCATCTTCATACTGAAACATAGGAAACCTCTCTTAACATCAGACTGCTTTCCTCATCCTGTTACCTACACCTCCCCCTCATTAGGGACAAATATTTGCTCAAGAAGTGGCAAGCTGCTTTTTTGTTTCTTCCAAGTGATAATAGAACAAGTTTTGGCCCAAAAAGAAAAGTTGTGGCCAGGCAGGAGAATGATTCCCAGCGCCAACCATATGCTGCATTCATCATGCTGAAGTGCCTTAATTACTGGTGGATGTCGCCATGCTTGTAAAGATAGCGCAGAGCTTTTGGCCAAGGTTGTTTGTCGATCGTTGCATTTCCTGGGGGGGGGGGAGGGATGTAGGGGGAAATCCTGAAAGCCTTTCTGCTGTTCAGTTTTCCTTCGGGCATCCCATGGGGGTATGCACCAAGAGATGCTCGCTGGATGTGAGTGCACAGAATCTTGTGGTGTTAAAGCTCTGTTTCAGGGAAACTCCATTGCAGCGCTGGCCTCAGCCTGGGGTTGGTGTCCTGCTTTTAGCTGGGACAGAGCTGGCTTTCACCACAGTGTCTGTCATAATGCGGCTGTAAGGAGTGGCAAGCGAGCTCCTATAGATGCCCAGTACTGCGCATCGTTTCCAAAAGCCGTTCCCATCCTGAAATCTGAAGTGGGATTTGGGATTCCTGCTAAGGGGTGAGTGGGGCAGCGGTAACGAGCAGCAGCCTCCCTCCCCTCCTTTATCATTCTGATGATAAAGGGCACTTTAAAGGCTCTCTGACAATGAATGAGTCCCGGTTAAATATTTCGGGAACTTCTTTACATGGTTTCCTCTGATGCATGCACTGCTGAGACATCTGTCTTCGGTACTAATAAAGTAGTCTAGATTTAAAATGAACTTCATTGGATCGCTTTGAAACTATAGGCACATATGGTTCATAATTAGCTGGATATCTCTTATAGTTAAATGATTTTTTCCCTTCTCTTTCTCTCTCTCTCTGTCGCCCATTCGCATCAATAATAGAAGCAAACAAAGTTCCAATTGTTCCCTGTTGCGGGACATTATGTGCCTGAATAAATGGATGTTGGCTGTGTCTACATGGATTTGCCATATGGCTACAAAGGCCCGAAGAATAGGGGCAGTGTGCTTTGTGCCGAAGGCGGGCTGGGTGGAGCGGGCTGCGGGGCGGCCGCACACCTTCCCCGTGCCCGGCAGCTGGAGCCCCCGCCATGCTCCGGGCCCACCTCCACAGCCCAGGGATTTGGGAGCCGGGCACGGGGATTTCTTGGTGCGGAAAGTCCTATTATGAGCGGGGGGCTGGGACAATGGAGGTCCCAAAGGCACCTGCTTGCATGAAAGCCAGAGAAAAGCCCATAAATCCTGGAGGATCCAGCTGCCTCACTCCGGGCATTGTTGGCTTTCAGAAGGAAAGGGAAAAGCTATTTTTCTTTTTCAAAGAGGGGGGAAAATCGTGTTGAGGCGGCGGCCACTGACGCGGGCGCGTAAAATAATCCCGTTCTGATTAAGCGATCAAGGAGCTGGAGGTAATCAATGTTACTTTTACAGCCGGGAGCGTTCCGCGGCCGTGACGGGGGGGGGCAGCGGCGAGCGCTGCGGGGACAGCCGGGGCGGGGACAACCCGGCCTCGGTCCCCCGGCTCCGCCCGGCGGCATCGAGGCACCGCGGCACGGAGCCGACCCACCTGCAGCCGGGGCTGTCCCAGCCCGGCTCCGCGCCCCCACCCCGCGAGCGTTCGTGGCGGCCGTGGGCTGCTTTTCTCGCCCTATTCCGGCCTGGAGTGGTTGGGGGAGGGGAAGGGGGCTGGAAATCGGTGCTGGGCTCGGACAGGAGAGGCGGGGAAGGGCTTTTTCCCGCAGCGATGGGGGAAGGCGTGCGCACGGAAGGGTCCCCCAAGGGCACAGCCCGCCCGCCCCACCTCCTTAACGTGGGGCTGCCCCACGGCCCAGCCTGGGCCACAGCTCTGGGAGAAGAGGGAATGGCGTTGCAGAAAGGCAAAACTCAGTGCTCTCACCCGCGTGCGATCCCCACTTCATTTAGCCACGGCCAGCAGCACTCTCACTTGTTTCTAAGGGAAGAAGTCCTTTTCCCTCCTCCAACTACAGCCCCTACACCCCCATCCCGCTTTACAGCCACACTGCCCCCCCCTTAGTTTGGTCACAGTGCATGCAGGAGCACTGGAAGATGCAACCTTCCCCCCTCCCGCCCCCCCCCCCCCCCCCCCCACGGATATCAGCACAGCACACAGCATTGCAGGGGTTCCTGGGATGCTTTTATTATTGGAGGTCGTGGCGTTATTGGCAATGGCAGTGGTACAGAGGGGCTCAGGAACTATGGGAACAGGTTTGTCTTCAAGTAAAGGGTACAGAGTGCTGGGTCCATTACTATGTCACGTGAAGGCCAAGAAACCAAAATCCGACTATAAAAATAAATTGACATTCTGTAAATAACAAAAGCAAATATAGTGCCCTTTGGCTTAACCAAAAGGAAAAACCGACTATTGGGTGCCAACCAGTTATCCACATTTCTGACATAAATAGAAAATATAAGTTAGTATAACTCTTAAAAAAACGTTTTGTACAAATATACACTTGCTTCTTTCTTCTTCTTTCTCCTTTTTTCTTCTTTCTTTTTAGGTTTTTTGGGGGTTTTTGTTTGTTTTTTTTTTTTGTTTTGTTTATTGAGTTTTTTTTTTTGCACTGAGAGATCAGCAGAGATTAAACATTTCCATATAAATGACTTTTTTGTTTTGTTTCCTTTAAAGCTTTACACTTCTGGCCAGTGTACTCACATTAGGCATAATACATTTCTGTACAGAACGTCACACATTGCACACTCGTACGGTAACACTGCTCCGTGCGCGGCCGCTCCCGGCGGGCGGGCGCTGCGGCTGCGGCTCCGTCCCCGCTCCGGCGGCGCTGCGGGGCCCGGGCCGGGCGCGGTGCGGGGGGGTCCCGGCTGCCCGCAACTCCGGGGCACGGCGCCTCTCCCGTGGGTGCCGTAGTGCAAAAGGCTGAAGGGATAAAGAGGAGGGGGAGTTAGAAGCGAGGGGAGAGAGACGTGGGGTAAGGCTGCGGCCGCTCCTCCCCCTCCCTTCGGCTCCCCGGAGCTCCTCACCTGGCTCAGCGGAGCCGCTTGCGGGGGGTGTGCTCAGCCGGCACGGCGGCGGGGGGCTGAGGGCAGCCCGCGGGGCGCTCGGCCGCCGCTTTGGGCTCGGCCGGCCTTTTCCTCCTGGCGAAGAAATCTGGTGGAGAGGAACGGGGGGAGGGGGTCGTCAGCAGCCGCCAAGAGAGCCCCGCGGTGCCGCCGCCACCCCCTCCCCCCCGCCCAGCCTCCCTACGCACGCACCTGTGATGCGGGTCGTGGGGCCGCTCCGCCGGGGCCGCAGCGCACGTCGGCGGGGCGCGGCGCGGTTCTCCCGGCTCAGGCGCGCCCCCGGCCCCCCCGGAGCCTTGGCGGCGGCGGCAGTATTGGCGATGGACGGCGGGGCCGGAGGGGCACGGCATAGGGGAACGCGGTGCCGGCCCACCTGCAGCGTCTCCCGGTAGAACGCGGGCACGGTGCCGCCCTCCACCTCCTCCCAGCGCAGGCGGCCGGGCCCGGGCAGCGGCGTGTCGGTGTGGAAGTTGTAGTCCCAGCGGCGCTGGTCGTCCTCGCCCATCTCCCGCAGGCGGCTCCGCAGCTCCCGGCCCAGCTCCTCGTGGTCCACCGGCCCGAATAAGCTCCTGCAGACGGCGCTGCGGCCGGGCACGGGCAGCGCCCGCAGGGCCGCCAGGCGCTCCGGGGCCGCCGCCGCACCCGAAAGGTGCACGTCGGACATCGCCGCGGGGTGGGTGGGTGCGTGGCCGCCCGCCCCCGCCGCTCCCCTCGCCGCCCGTCCCGTCTCGTCCAGTCCCGTGCCAAACGCGCTCGGGCCCTGCCTCCGCCTCTGAGCCCCTTCCCCCGGCTCCCGGCTTTTAAACCCCGCTCCCCGCGAGGGCGAGCAAAACAACCATTAGCATAATAGTATTTCCCCGCCGCCGGCCCGCCGCGATTGGCGGCCCCCCCCCCCGCCGCCCCCCGGCCCCCAGCGGCAGCCCTCCTGCCCGCGCCCTCCATTGGCTGCGCCGGGCAGCGCCGCGCCGCCGCCGGCCGCATTGGCCCGGCCCGGCCCCGCCGCGGTCCGGGGGGGCGGCCCCGGCGCTGGCCCGGCCCCGGGGGGCGGCACGGAGCTCCCCGCCCGCCGCGTCCCCGCGCCTTTGTCTGCCCGCGGCCGCTGCTCCCTCCCATCTCCTCCTTTCCTCTCCTCTCCTCTTCTCTCGGGGCTGCTCTCGGCCCCTCCTTCTCGCCTTCCCACCAGAGGTGTGAGCGTCTGGGGCTTCCTCGCAGTCGGTTTTTATCCTTTCTTTCTCTCTCTCTTTTTTTTTTGCCCTTCCTTTTTCCCCCGAGGAGACGTAGCTCAGCATCCACAGGAGCGGGAGGAGGACTCGGGGTCGGCTCTGGCTCCGTGGTTTGGTTGCCCTGCCGCAAAACAAAGCGGGATGCTCGCAGAGTTCAAAACAAGCTGAGGGCTGTTTTTAAAAATAGCACTTCTCGGCTGCATGGAATTAATAAGCTGCAGCCTCGCTGAGCAGAACTACATGGAAACCGCAGCATTTTCCTCTCGTAACTTTTAAGCCCACATAAATGCTTCCCTGGAAGCATTCAAGGCCAGGCTGGATGGGGCTTGGAGCAACCTGGTCTAGAGGGAGGCGTCCCTGCCTATAGCAGGGGGTTGGAACTGGATGGTCTTGAGGGTCCCTTCCAACCCAAACCATTCCATGATAAGACATGATCAGCTGCGCATAAGCTCGTCTCACCGTTATGCTGCCCTCCTGTTTGTGCAGCCCTTGCCTTGGAGTGAGGTAGGGAGTGCCTTTTTAAGCTACCCACCCGGATGGATGTGCGTCCATCAGCAGGGAGGTGTTCCTATGGAGATCTTTGGGAGCCCCAAGGCTGGAGGGGTGTTGGGAGCACCCGGATCAATGGGGCATGCAGCCTTACCGAGAGCTGGTGCCACGAGAGGTCCTCGTGCAGCAAAGCAAGCGAGAGAGCGGGTAGGAGGAAGAGTTGCAAAGGCGCGTGCGATCACGGGCAGTTTGCAGCTTTGCATTTGTACCAGTGGCAGTTCTGCGTGGTACTTTGGAGTTCTGAACTCCGGGCTGTGCCACCGGCTCGGCGACCTTTCGAGTTATTGCAGCCTGTACGTTCAGAACGGTAATAAAAAGTGAAGGTGGATGCCAGCCACGCCTCGAGGATGCGAAACCTACGTTTAAAAACACACTAATAACAAAACTCCCCTCTGGAAGATGCTCGCAAGCCGTGCCCGGGGCCGGCCCCGATGTGCGGGGCGATGGTGCCCTCTAATGACGGCCGGGCCGGGCGGTGCCGGGCTGCGGGACGTGCCGCCTCGTACCCCGCTGTGATGCACGGGGTGTCCCGCTGGGCAGGATAGCGGGAAATGGTTTCGAAGTAACAGAGGGGAGGTTTAGAGGAGATATAAGAACGATGTTTCTTTACAGTGAGGGCCACTGCACCGGGTGCCAAGAGGGGTGGACGCTCTTTCCCTGGGGATGTTTAAGGTGAGGCTGGATGGGGCTCTGAGCACCTGATCCGGTGTAGGTGTCCCTGTTCACTGCAGGGGAGTTGGGCCAGATGGCCTTTAACGGTCTCTTCCAAGACAAGCAGTTGTATGCTGATGATTCTGAGAACAAGAGAGTGAGCTTCAGCTGAGTGAGGCCAGGAGGGTCGGGCGCAAAGGGATGCTCTTATAATGGTCTCTCAGAGAAGCTTCATCTCATGAATTAAAGACACCTGCACCCCGATGCCGGCAGATATCCTCCTGCTCTCCAGCGAGCAGCTTTACCAGCACGAGCACTACGGTTCTCTCAGACACTTCATGCAATAGCACGTTCTGTGGGGAGTCCCACGTTTTGTTTAAAGCCAGAGAGAGGATTGTGTCACAAAAGCAGGAATGGTGTCTGTTCTGGAGAGAGCACAGACAAGCACTGATTATTTATCAGTAAACACGTGCCTTGCACAGCAAAGTGCACACAGGTGGTTTCACATGGTGGCATTTTGCACTGACACAGTACAACTTCTGAAGAATGCTGTAAGCAATGGGCTTTAGAAAGAGCGCTTAAAAGCCTCTGGAAATTAAGGCTCATTTCTTTTTGTCTGCAGCAAATTCACTCTAAGGGCAGGTGTGGAGGGAGAGGCAAAGGGTCTCCAAAGCCTTCCTGAGGTTCGAACCAAAAAGTAGCAGGGAAACCATCCCTCTTGTATTCCTAAGTAAAACCAGGACTGTGAGCGTGATGTCCATGTAGAAGTGCTGATACATTGATGTGGCTGCTGGTGTTGGGCCACCTCAGTCAATGCCACTACCTCTGAGCTGCTGATAAATTCAGCCCTGCTTTGCTATGGCTATCCCTCCTCCTCCATCCCACCTCATCCCTGTGTGGGCAGTGACCACACGCCACACGAAGTTGTCCCAGAGCTGCCGAGCATATGGCACATGGGGCAGCCATCTCCTTCTCTCCACACCCCAAGGAGAAACCAACCTTGGAACGGAGCGGGGTATGCACATCTTCCCTGCCTGCACGCAGGTGGGGTTTGTCTGGGAGCATCACACAGACCTCTGTGTAGGGGACCAGGGTGGGATGGGTGAGGCCTTACAGACGTGTGCCTTGCTGCTCCCCGATTGCCCTACACAGAAACATGCGTTAGCAGGAACACTGAATACACATCCGCGTTTTGTTTGTGCTGAGTACAGCTTAGCTGGACAGCCAACCAGCAGAGGGACTGCGGTTACATTGTGTTGCGGTGGTCTCTCAAAAGTCTGAAAGTTATAAATCGGGCAATTGTCTGATTCTGACACAGGAAAATGTTTTGGTAGATGCAGGAGGCTCGAGAGCAGCTGAAAGCATCTCGGGAGCCCATTGTTTGCAGAATGTAATGTTTGCAGAGGAAATCTGCAGCATTCCTGCAACAAACCACAACAAGAAGCTTCATACAGCCCAAATCATTTACAATTCTCATATAAATTATGAAGGCTTAAATGTTATTTAGATGATAAACAGCTTTTTGCATTCCAGACATCGCTGTGATTCCAGGAGGTGGCTGTACAGTATGGGCTGAATGACACATTACACATCGAAAGCTGAACGGGAGGCTTTCTTTGTCTGTGTGTGCATCCATTTTTGTTACATCTTGCATATTCTTTGGGTATAAAACTTGGGCTTTCAACGTACTTTGCTCTCTACAGTGACCCGAAAGGGGGTTGTGGCAAGGTGGGGATTGGCCTCCTTTGCTGGGTCACAGCATTAGGATGGGAGGTGATGGCCTTAGGTTGAACCAGGGGAGGTTCAGGTTGGATTTTAGGAAAAACTGATTGTCAGAAAAAGCGGTGATGCATCAGAACAGGCTGCCCTGGGTGGTGGTGGAGCCACCATCCCTGGAGGTGTTCAAGAAAAGGGTAGATGTGGTACTTGGGGGCACGCTCTGTAGCAGTCACAGGCATGGGTTGATGGTTGGATTGGATGAACTTATTGGTCTTTCCAACTGTCATGGTTTTGTGATGGTTCTGTGATATTTCTGAGATACGCAGTATGTGCATCTTGGAACCCAGGACTTCAGATGCTGTCCAGCAGCAAGTGTGGGGACAGGCATCCCTTGCCTGAGAGGGCAGAGCCATCTAGAGGCCCTGGAGAAGTTTGGGGCAGGGGTGGCTGTGGCCATCGCAGCCCCAGGTGACAAGAAGAGGAGTAACCTCAGCAAGGTGCCACTTGAAGCAGGCACCATCCCATCCCACTAGCGCACTGCCAGAGCTGATGGGATGGGATGGGATGGGATGGGATGGGATGGGATGGGATGGGATGGGATGGGATGGGATGGGACGGGATGCGATGGGATGCAATGGGATGCAATGGGATGGGATGCGATGGGATGGGATGGGATGGGTGCAAGGAGCCGTGTGTTCTCTGCCTATGTGGTCATGTTATTCTTGGTGTGACTCCTGAAGTCAGGCCACAGCATTTTTCCCAACCTCGTTCACAATTGACACAGTCTCTACTCCATCTGCACATGTGTTGATGTCAGACTCCAGCATTCAGAAATGTTCTCTTTTGGTTTGATTTATCCAGAGAGGAGAAGCTGCCCTGTGGTTAAGCAGCAGCACTGGAGGCCAAAGGATGACCGAATCTGATTCCAGTCTCTTCCACAGACTTCCTTCATGATTTCGAGCCGTCGCACCCCAGCTGTGAGCCGAGGAGGATCCACTTCTTTTCCCTCATCCGAGTCTGGAGCTCTTGTTGTGCTTGCAGGGCACCAGACGGGGTCTCAGTATTAGATGGAGCTTTGGGGCTCTGCCATTAAAAAGTCAATAAGAACCAGCCCCATTTCAGATAGAGTGTGATTTGCAGTTTAATATGCTAAGTAACAAAGACTCTACCAAAATAATGAACAATGGTCTTTTTCCATTTCACAAAACAATTTGCCAGGCTGAATGAGCACACCCGCGTTTTTATAAAAACAAATCACCAATAATTGCTTTTTGCAATTTAATACACACATAGAAAGAGCCAAAAGAGTTCTGCAGCCACTGGGAATCTGATTTCATTGCCGATTTGGACCTTCCCTGCGGTTCTTATGGAAATCCCCACAGACTGTGCTATTTTGCTATTTTGCAAACTAAAGATGTTTTTTTTTCTTTCCTTTTCTTTTCTTTCTTTTTTTTTTTTTTTTTTTTTCTGGCCGTGTGGATTCTTTTTCCATTCATTAGCAGGCTGCTTTTGTTTTGTTTTTTTTCTTCTTTGTGAACACAATTAGACAAAAGAATAAATCAGTCGACAACCGTGGGACGTAATTCTGGCCATAGCAGGGCCGTATGCGCTCTTATTTGCTCAACAGCACTGATCTTTCAGCACAGCACAAGTCAGAGCCTTCTACATGGGTTAGACAGGGAGGGATGCCTTGTGTGAGCAACACGAGCCCATGCAGTGCTTTGGGTTCCCATTAGCAGAGTGTTTCTCCACCAGGAGCATCCCAGTCTCCTTCCTGGGCTGCTCCCACAGACCCGAATGTCTTTGGGCATCACTTCAGGAGATTGCTTCCGTTTCCTCTACCACTCTTCAGAAGCATCACCGGGAGGATGGTTCCCTGGGGGTTGTGTCTCCCAAAGAGATTTGTTGTTGTTGTTCTGGAGCAGAATCTGAATTATCTCACTGCTTTTGTTCATAGCTGGGGGGCCCACCGGCTCACATTGACAGAGGATTTGACGCCTGAGAGCTGCCCTTCGTTGCTGGCCAGCACTTCTGTCCCTCCTAAAGGCTCTTCTAAGGCTGTAAATCTTGTTCTGACAGGTGGATCCCACCCAGAGCACTTGGCATTGCTGCAGGTCACATTAACCTTCCTCTGTCAAAAGACAGTCAGGTGGAGGGGAGGATCTAGGACGGATTTCCTCATGGTTTATCCTTTCTCAACTAACATTTCCAACTGCTGCAGTTGCCATGGGTGGGTTTCCCCTCCCCAAGTACTTTCAGCTGGCCAGGCTTCCCATTTCCAGTGATTTAAGAAAGATTTCTTCCCGAGTAACATAAACACAAAGTCTTTGCACATTTCTTTTGTAAAGCTGTTCTCAGGTTTCCCCATCTATTTTTCCAGAGATTACCAGATAAATAGGCCTCGCGAAAGATTTACCAGGGAGGGCAACTGTAAATACGCCAAAAATGTTGAGAATAAGTGTCAAGGCTTGATGCATAGCTAATGGCCTAATCTGCAGTATAATCACAAGGTATTCACACTCAGTTCCTTGCTTGCTTTCAACACAGCCTCCCTGGGATATGCATCTGTTTAAAGTTTATTTATCGTACCCAAGAAGATTCATCTTCTATTCATAACGTGTTCTCCCCCACTTTAAAAATCAGTCTCTCCTCTTTCACTGTGACTCGGCAGTGACATGATGACCCAGAACAGACCCTTTAGAACAAAATGCAGCACCAGTGTGGACAATCCATCGGGAATGGTGCATTAGCACTGCAGAGCAGACGGGTCACGGCTGGATGGGGCTCCTGGTCGGGATGAGGCTGTCTGTGGAGGGAGAGGGTGGCTGATGGAGAGCAGGGCGTATGCAAGTCATTGCCTCGCTGGGATCCCTTTCCAGTTGCTGCAGAGACAAACCTACCAGTCAAAATATTACAGCTTTTCACGTCCAAAAGTCAGCAACGTTTCCTGTTAGCAGTGTTTCGCATTGTATTTGCGTGAGCTGTTTTCGTGATTGTCTCAAAACCTCTGGAAAGAGAGCTCTGTCATTAATTTTACTCTTCTATTCAATGCTGGCAATTTGCGCATTGTGCCTGCCCAGTGCAAACCAGGAAGTTTTACTTGACAATGTTGCTGCTGTGTGCAGGAAACCCAAAGCGCAAAAAAAACCATTGTTTTGCACTTAGACGAATTCAATGCCCAGCACCAATCCTTTGCTAAATTGGGATGCACTCTGGGTAACCTTCCTTCTTCAGTAACAAATGCGACGTCTAAGCTGTCCTGAGCTGGGTCTGCATTGGCCTAGGAGAGTCACTCTTTAAAAGTGCTTTTTGACTCATGCTCTGAATGTGTTTGCAGAAGGCTGTTCCTTGCAGCCTCCGGTGGCACAGCACCAGTCCCTGGTGAAACATTAAACCGTCGATCCTCCCCACGTTCACCAGGAGGCACAGCCTGACAGCCCTCTCCAAAACACCGGGCTCCCTACTGCCCACCAGCATGAGGTGTGCATCACCTTCTCATCATCTCATTGTGTGCCATGAGAAGGTCCCCAGCTCCTCAACCCTTGGCTTGGTTGGGCTACCTGGGAGGTCAGGGGTCTGCAGGGCTCGGTAGAATCATAGAATCCCAGAATGGTTTGCATTGGAAGGGTCCTTAAAGATTGTCTAGTTCTAGTCCCCCTGCCTCTAGTGGCTTTGTCAAAGAGTGGTCCAGGGGGATCCAACAACAGCCTGCAGCTGCTCCAAGCTCTTGGAGGTGATCCAACCAAATGCGTCTCGATGGTGGCAGCTGATACCCCCGGGGACATCGGCCTCTGGCTGCAGTTTGAGAAATGTGGGTTGGTCATTAGGAAAAACGTCTCTCCAAGTACTAGAAAAGTGGCAGAGCTCTTTCCCTGGGTATTTTCAAAGCTGGCCTAGGGAAAGTCACCACAAAGCTGGTGTGTTCAAACAGGAGGGGAGGACATGATCTCATGAGGTCTCCCTACCAAGAGCCTCATAAACTACAAAGCCAGGGTGCTGGAATTTGTTTTCTGTTCCTCTTTAGAATAAAGATAATACTCAACCAGACCTCCAGGCTTCAGCAGATGAGCAAACAAATAAAACTGAGAGCAGACAAACAAGGAAACAAAATCCCAAGCAAACAAACAAACAAACAAACAAAGACCAACCAAACAGAAAGAACAAAGGAATTTTGTTTGTTTGTTTTAATTCCTCAGTTTGCAGTTGGCCTCCTAATTTGCGTGGATTTAATACTTTTTTTTTTTTCTTTTTATGTATGTTTTGGCTCTGGCTATTAATTTGCAGTCTTAGTGGAGTCACATGTGAGCACTCTGTAGCTCAGGCAGTATCTCAATTTGCAGCACCTGGTGTGGGGGAGAAAAGGGTTCAAGTGGAGATTGTGGTGAGGGCAGTGGTAACTCTGTGTGGGATTGATGTTCGGTCAGAGGCTGTATAAGCTTACTGCAAGAAGCACGAGGATAGGGAGGTAGTCACTTTGCTGTAAGCTTTGCTTGCAACCTCCAAAACTGAAATCAGTCTTCTTTTAATGAAGAGTCAAAACAGTTGTCTTTTCTGAGCCACCAGAGGCAATGATTCCTCCCAGCTCCTTGAGCTTTGGCTCTGTAAAGTGCTGCTTAGCAGCACCTATAAACGCTGTTGTGTTATCAACGTTGCTTTTCTCCTAGAACTAAAACAGCATTTTACCAGAAGCTCTGAAGAAAACAATTCTGTCCCAGCTGAAACAAAGGAAAAAGTGAAAGAATGGAAGGAGTTAAGGAGCTGAAGAGTTTGCCACGTGTTCTCACATGGGGCAATGTCCAGTTTAGCCCTGCTGGCACTCCCAAGCTGGTCTCTGCATGGCCCTCCAAGCAGCGATCCCACCAGGGATCAGCTGAGCAGTGAGATCTGGTGCTCAGTAAGCGGTTGCCTCTGATCCTGCCTGACAAAAGGGGAGGAGAGAAGGAAAAAGTAAAGACAATCCCCAGCATGGTGACTCAGCATCTTTATACTGTTAAGCTTTGAACTGCAAACACAGCTTTTGCACCTTTCGTGTTCTCTGCGTTCCCAGCCAGAAGGCGCCTTCACATCCTATCTCAGCCTGCCTTAAGTCGCTCCATGAGCACGATGAGTGGAAAAAACAGCCCAGAGGGTGAAGAAGGAGCTGGGAGAATGAAGAGTGAGAGCTGGGGGCAGAGCAACGCTGCGGGAGACGTCAGGAGGGGCCGGGTGATCCTTGTTGCCTACCTGATAGTAACCCTGGAGCTGACCTTCCTGTTCATGCAGTTTGGAGTCATGCCTGTGAGTATGGGTTGCTGGGCACAGCGCTTCTTGCCTTTGGCAGAAGTGGCTCTTCCAGGTTTACTTTGTTCTTTTTCTGAAGGCTTTTTAATACTCCGTCCTCGCTGGCGGAGCCTGAATGTTAGAGCCTGCCTCAAAGTTAGCCACGATGGACCACGAGCGTGAGAAGTGACTCTGACTTGTCACCTGGTGCAAAACTGATGCTTTTGATCACATCCATTTTTGATCACAGAAATCCTGCTGGTTTTTCTTAGCAGACAGCGTAGGCCAGAGACTTTGTATTTGTTCACCAGAGAGAAAGGTGATACACTGGAACAGGCTGCCCAGGGAGGTGGTGGAGTCACCATTTCTGGAGGTGTTCAAGAAAAGTGGAGATGTGGCACTGAGGGCATGGTTCAGTGCACACAGTGTGATGCGTTGGTGGTTGGGCTTGATGATCTTGGAGATCTTTTCCAACCTTGATGGTTCTGTGATAAAGATTTCCTCTGTAGATAGAGGGAGCTAAAGGAAGCAACTCCCCTCAGAGTTTGGAGCTCTGGTCCTCCACGTCCAGATGTGAAGCTCTTTATTCAGAGATGCAGTATGTTTCATTTCCCCTGCCCCATTGCTTTTTGTATTTTTCTTTTTCTAGTACTTGGCAAAGAGCCTGGGTTTGGATTCGGTGGGGTTTGGGTACCTCCAGACAACCTTTGGTGTCCTCCAGCTCGTGGGAGGTCCCATTTTTGGAAGGTGAGAACAATACTCGTGACCCTTTTCGTGGCTGAAAAAAGGCCAATCTCTTATATTTTAATAATAACAATAAAAAGTTTAGTTCTGTTTCATGGTCCCGCTGAAACGTTTGAAGATTTCATAACAGTCCGAGGGGAAAATAAATACACTCTAATTAGAAATACTGCAACATAGAAGCAGCCTTTATGTTAACATAGCTACGTTTTAATGGCACACATTTAAGTGTAACAATATACTGGGAACAGGCTTAAGCCATCAGAGTCCTCAGAGCCTAGGTCCTAATGGCTTAATCTTGCAAGCATTTTATAGCCACTTGTAACCTTAGAAATGTCCTCTGACTGGGGAACCTAGGGGAAAGAAGGGTATTTATTCATGTTAAGTAGAGCTGTCAATAACAAGTCTGTAGGTCATGTTATTTCTATGGCCACATCTCCCTGAATTTAAGTCAGAGTTTAATACAAAGTTAAAATTCCTTTGAGTTTATGTGCATTTTTAAGAACTGCTCTATCTACAAGCTCATCTGCAGAAAGAGGAAAAGAGTGGGATAAGCCTGTCTCATGGGACGGGAGCCTCTGTTCCTAATGGAGTGTGAATGGCAAGAAAAATCCTAGAGTGACTGTGGGGAGCCTCTTCCCAAAGGGCAGAAAAATTTGGACAAGCAGTGTGGTCCAGTGATGGGAAACTCAAACAAGACTGAGAAAAGCCAGCTTTTTTCCTTAGCCCTCCTACTGATCAGCAGTGACACGTGGATTAGGTGCTGCTGTGTGCTCTGGTTTCCCTTCATGGGATTCTGGTCTGCACCTGGTACATCCAAAATCTGTTCTTCCTCCGATGTCCAGAAAAGGCACTGAAGGAAATAGGAAAAGACAAAGATGCATATGTGTGTGGATTGCCAGTGGTGTAGATGGGTCTGAAGGTGGATGCTGCCAGACTGAAGCCAAAATTTTTGATGTAGGTTTGAGAAGAAAAAGATTTTCCATTTTTCATGCAAGACTGCTAGAAATTAAACTGGAACAGTTTCAGTTATCACTGAATCTGGACTAAAAAAAAAATCATCTAGCCTGAATCCTTGGTCTGAACAGACTCAGAGTTACAAATTAAACTCACTCCTGGAAGCCCCATCAGCTCTTGCAGGAGACCAGTGAATATGGCCAAGGTTGCTGAGCAGCTTCATCCCCTGGGATGGACCTGTGCAATCCCACTTCTGACAGCCTATCACCAATTCTGCTCTAGGTTTGCAGATCAGTTTGGTAACAGAGCTGCCTTAACTCTCTCCTGTGCATCTGCGAGTGCCTTCTTCCTGCTCCTGTCCATCTCCACCAGCGTCCCCATCCTCTTTCTCTCCAGGCTACCATCAGTGTTCATGCATGGGCTGCCAGGTAAGGTCGGCTGGGGCTGAGGGACTCCTCAGATTGTTTTTATTGCCAGAGTTCTGTTTCTGTGCTTGTGTTACTGAAAGACAGCAGCATGAAAGAACATCTGTTGGGCACTGGGACTGACACTATGAAAGTATGAAACAACTGTAGTGGTACTTGTAGTGGAAATGCTAAGTCAGGGACTGAAGCAGTGATTGAGCACCTGGTGGGAAGGCAGGGCCAATCCAAGGGAGCTCAGCTGTATGCAATTCACCTGAGTGATTGGGAGGGGTGGAGCCAGGATCTGCCCCTTCCCAGCCCTCATTTAAGGGTTGGCAGTGGGGGGGGGTAAGGTGATCTTGTTGGAGATTCCTGCCTACCTGAGAGCAACAAGGTAAGCTGATTCTTCCCTTTATTTCTGTGCTCACAGCTGTTTTCTTTGGGCAAATTGTCACTTGCTGTAGCCTAGGACCTTGCTATTCTACTGTCATTGCTGTGTTTTCCATCGCACTACAGTACTGTAGAACCCAGGGTAGCTGCTCTGGAAAGCAGGGCTTCTTCTCTCTAGTCCTAGGTCTGTTCTCCTGTATGGTCTTGAGTGCTGCTTGGACATCACCATTTGAATGTTGACAGTGACTCTTTGCTTGCAGCAGCCCTATCCTGAACTTCCCAGCTGCTTTTTTGCAACCAAAAGTTTTGTTTCTGCTGCTAAAAGGAGCCTATTAGTCACAGCAATATGTGGTCACAAAAATGGCTTTTATTTCCCACGCTTCCCACCAAGTTGCTCTGCTTTATTCTGACTTTCCTGGATGTTTCTAGTAGAAGCTGTACTACCAGCTTTAGCTACTGGAAGCCTGTGTGACTCGTGCAAGATGATTTGTGCTGGTAGGGAGTCAGCCTCTTGTTGCCACTTGTGAAAGGGTTGGAGTGTCCCTTCCTTCAACTTATAGATGGAGTGAATTCCTTCTGGTGGTGTGCATGAGCACAAGGCTTTAAGGGCAGTTCAGTGGCAGGTGCTGATGAGACACTGGCATAGGCTGCCTGGGAAGGTGATGGTGGAGTCTCTGTCCCTGGAGGGGTTCAAGAGCTGTGGAGATGTGGCACTCAGAAACGTGGGCAGTGGGAATGGTTGGTGGTTGAGTTCCATGATCTTAGAGGTCTTTTCCAACCTTAATGATTTAACGATTCAGTGGCTTATAAACTTGTACGCATTGCTTGGGCACTGCAGCAGGCTTCTTTTAAGTGCTTGTTTCTTTGCAGGTGCTCAGAAGGTCATTACAGACCTGACAGCTCCTTCTGAACGTGCTGCTGCCTTGGGGAAGCTGGGTCTTTGCTTCGGAGTAGGAATCATCATCGGCTCTGCCTTGGGAGGGGTCATCTCCACCAAATTTGGGTGAGTGATCTGCTTGTTTGGTGTGGCCTTGCATATGTAACATGTATAGAATCATAAAATGGCCTGGGTTGAAAAGGACCACAATGGTCATTGAGTTTCAACCGCCCTGCTATGTGCAGGGTCACCAACCACCGGACCAGGCTGCCCAGAGCCACATCCAGTCTGGCCTTGAATGCCTCCAGGGATGGGGCATCCACGACCTCCAAGCTGGTAGGATTCAGAGTGGCCAGAAGACTTCTCTAACTCGTGCTAACAGCTTTTCACTAACATTTAGGCTCGATTAGACAAAGAATGCTTCAAACCTGACCCCTGCTGAAAGGCATCTTTGTGTTCCATTGTGAATAACGCTCACTTTGAGTAACTCGGCTGTAGACCCATCCTTGCTGTGCTGGTGGCAGTAGAGGTTCATGCCACAGCTCAATATTTTGCTCTCCGTGTTGCTACGAAGAACTACTTGCTGTGTTTTTATGGAGGCCTTGTTTTTAAAAACAAAACAAACAAGAAACCCTCAGTTTTTGCCTACTTAAGTATTATTTCTTAATAGTAGCAAAGATGTGTATGGAAAGAGGTTGAAGTGAGAGATGGAGGCTTTCTCCCATCTTTTCTCTGGAGTTGCGTGTGCTGAAAAGCAGCGTGTGCTGCACAGCCTACCTCTAACAGTGTTCTGCAATTGAGAAATGGAAACCTGATGCAGTGTGAAACTCTGGCAGAGATTGATGTGCTTGGAGGGATGCTGCTCTGTATGGAGTAAGATGTTGGGGAAAGGGAAAGCAATGCTGGGATGTGGAGGGGAAGAGATGGAGGAGGTCAAAGCACACACCTGCTGCTCTTCTGTGTGCTTTCCACTGCCTGGCATGGTGCAGCAGGCTGTCACCTTCTATGTGCTGCAATAGAGAAGAAACTCCTGGTTGTTTTGAGTTTACTGGTCATTGTTTGTTATTAGTAAAATATGCAGTGTGTTGAGAAGCTCTGCGGGCAGGTAAATGCATGTGGCCATTATCTTCTAGGGAAAGACCCCTGTGTTTCTGTAAAGGTGGTGGGGAGAAGCCTTTGCAACATGAGCATTTATTTGACTTTGTTTTTCTTACAGATGCTTGCTTTTGTAGACTGATGTTGGCATGGGGATCGTTTATTTTTCAGCCTCTGCTAGCGCTGTAGCTGTTCTGCAGTGCAGGGTGAAGGGTTTGCGATGCGTGTATGTGCGCACACGTGTTTAGGCGAAGCTGGTTTCCAGGCGTGGCGCTCGCCTCGGAAGCAGTCCGTGCCCAGCAGGTCGCTGTGCCCGCTAGGTGTCACCGTCGGCTCGTTCTGCAACTGCTGTCACCGACGATCCCTTCCCATCCGCGTGCACGCATCCGGCGGAGGGCAGCTTCAGCCCGCGGTTCACGCGTGGCCGATGGAGCATCCCGTTGCCGTGCCTTGGGAGCTGCTGCTCCTGCCATCCCATACAACAGCCCCTGGAGCACCGCCGGTTGCCATTATCCTGGAGGGAAAGGAGTGGGTGTCGTGTCAAGGATACATCCAGGGATCACTGTCCCTGTTGGTGCATCCCTCCCCATTTCCCATACTGAGACGGGAAGGCTCCAGCCCTACTTGGAGCTGTGTAATCACTTCCCTTTCTCATAGACAAGTGCCCCAATTGTCTTCTTTGAAAATAAATATTTCTGCCATGTCACGGATGAGCAAAGCTGGAGATTTCTGTCCATTTGGCATCCTTAGCCCTCCCTCGCTACAGAGCATTCCCAGACTGTTGACAGCATTATTCATATGTTAGTAGTGGTTTGTATACAAGAGAGGGGGTAGAAGTCATTCTTGGTTCCTCGTCTGATGTCATTTTGCTATTATTCCGCTGTATTGTATTTACCATTGATGTAGTTGACCTAAAGAGCTGCTCTGTTATTGTTTTCATTGTTAGGCTAATATTTATTGGCTCTTATTTACCAAGGGAGCCCTGAGAAGGAAACTGAGTGACTCGTTCTGATTTGTGTGGGCCTGTTTGGATGTCAGATCCAGACCTCCACTCCTCAGCTGTAGCCACCAGCTCCAGCCTTTCCTCTTCTCTGAAGTGCTGTGTTTTCCCCCCTTCCATTTTCCAGAGCTTTGAATGATGCTGCAGCAATCAGCTGTGAAATGTAGCTTTGCCTTTTGCAAATGGAGGAGCTGCTTGCCAGTTGGCTTCACCCTCTTGAACTTAATCTTAATACGTAGCCCTGTCCTCTCACCTCTGAACAAACTGCATGCAGCTGTGGAGAAGGAGCTTTCTGTGGGCAGAGTGATGGGCAGACAGATTTAAACCACCTGAGGATCAGATATAAAGCAATTAGTTAAAACTACAGCTGCTTGTGATCATCGTTTGGGGAGCGTTTTCATGTTCATGTGCTTTTTAATTGAAGTTTTCTGGTCATTCAACAACTGGATTAGGGTAGTGAATATAATACCTAGCTTGAGACCAACTCCTGTAGTTCACCTGAGGTGTCCATGTTGTTGGTGAGCATACGGAGTCCATCACAGCCCAGCCACAAAAGGGGCTGAGAAAAGTAACTCTGTGGTGTGCAGCATGAAGTTTACTATGCTCTGGGCATTCATTAGAGAGCTGCAGCAGATGTAGATGCACCACGGGAGAGGTGACCGTGTACTTCTAGCAGTCCTTTGTGTTGGCCCTGCAGGTGAAGGGTGAGAGAAGGAGGCTGGATTAGTTTTCAAAAGCAGAAAGATGAGCCTAAGGTAGTTAATTACAGAGATCTCATCCTTTCTTCTGAGCCAGTGATTAATTGCGTTTGGCTCCTCTTTCTTCTTTCTTTCTAACAAGGACATACGGAAGCGTTGCAGCACGACCCAAGATGTGTTTGCTTTCTATGGACAAGGAGATGTTTCTTCATTTCAGTGACTCAGCTTTAGGCTTAAATCTCTCGGAGCAATTATTCTTTTGAACTTGGGATTTTCCTGGCCAAACCCCTTTGGTCTCTTATTTAATATTATAACAGGCTTTGGGGATGGTTGGGTTTTTTTTTACTTCCCTTCCTGGCTGTGCTATTACCCTTCTTCCTCAAGGGGAAAAGAAGGAGCTTGTTCACCCGGAGTAGGGAATTGCATTTCTTTTCAGTAACCCGTTTGAACCATGTCCTCTGGCAGGGAGTTTCTCATTGCTTAGCGGCTGAGTGGAAAGACTGTGGGTGTTGAAAGGGCTGAAGGTTGGGAGCTGGGAAGGCGGGTGGGAGTGTGGCAGAGGGTGGGGGGGGGGTTTGCGTTCTGCTCCTTCACAAAGCCAGGCATTCTGCTGCCCAGAGCTGCTCCTGCTCCCTTCCAGAAGAAAATGTGGCATTTCCCTGCCTGGAATGATGTTGTTCGGTGATGCTGGCACAGGCCTTGCTTTGTCCTTTGTGTCAAGGGGCTCTGGGGAGAGGGAGGTGCCTGAGCTGCAGCGTCTGCCACCATCAGTCAAGCTCTGGGGTGCGTAGGAGAGATGGGGAGGGAATAAGAAGTGGGCTGTTGGTCGGGGAGCTGGTGGGTTAGGGAAGGTGTAGAAATAAATAGGGAAAAAATAACACCAAAACAAAAACAATAACGAGGACCAGGAGATTCAAGTCACTTCTTCTCGCTTACTCTGTACGATGATAGCTCCAGCTTAGGAAACCATCATCCCAAAGGCTGTCTGTACAGCCTATGTTAAACGCCCCTGGACAGAGAATCCTGCACTTCATCCCCTCACAACTTGTTGGATTAAGGCTGAAGTCTGGGCTGCTTCTCCTGCAACTCAGCTTTCCATGCCTGATGACTTGCTTAACCTATTCCTGAGCATGAGGAATGCCTCCCTGCCCTTCAGGTGGAGTTCACTTAAGCTCAGACATCTATGGTGGAGGCAGTTAGACCTGAATCTACTATTCAGACTCTAGGTGGCCAACAGAGAGGAATGGGATGTTCCTCCTTAGGAAACATGCCTGGTAGAGCCCAGGGAAGTGTGTGTCTGGCTTGTGGGCCCAGTAACCAGGTCATGAGCTGGCTTCCTGCAAGGTTGTGTTGAGAAGGAACAAAACAACAGAATGCTGTGAAAAGGCACCAAGGTATTTTGGGCCTGACCTCAATAGAGGCAGCATGGAGGGCAGGAGGTGACCCTGATCGCTCTGGTTGTACAATGAGACAGTGTCTGCTCATGACTCACTGGAGCTTCATCTGCTCTTCCCACTCCTGGAACGTTTTATGACTGGGCAGCAAATCCAGCAGTATCACTTAGGACTGAAATCCAGGGAAATACAGTCGTCTTTGTTAACACTAAACAGAAAGCACAGAATAGGCTGAGGTTAAGTCCCTGAAGTGGGATTTGGGACTTGGCTTTGCTGCATTTTTCCTGTGATGTAAGTTGTCTCCTCGCTCTGCAGTGGTGTTCCTCAGGCATAGGAGGGGGGCAACGAGATGTTTTTTTTTCCCCTCCCTCTCCTAATTCATATTCTGTACCGCTATTTGGATTACACAGCCTTTGGGGTGCTGGCTCTTTCCATCACGAGATGTGTGCATGCAAATATCTCCTGCCTTGGGGGAACACAGCCAGTTTTTCTGGTTGTATCATCTCCTGGGCAGGCAGAGTCTTTGGGATCACAGCTGACATCCCATTTTTGGGGGCATGTTTCTTCTTTTCATTGTTTATCAGAAGCATGTGCCAGCATTTTGCTATTTCAGAGAAGCAGCAGGAAAAAAATGAATCCCGAACAGCCATAAAGCTCGGTGTGGTTGAGGCCACCGGAGGAGGGGGCTGAAGAGCAGGGCTGAGCCCAGCAGGAGTCTGGGAGCACCTGGAGGGTACCAGGAGATGGTACAACCTTCCTCAAGTCATGCATGCAGCATTATGGGCAGTGCTCTCCTTTACGTCTCCTAATCCTACAGACTCCGAGGGTCGTGCTTACATTGAGTTCTGACCTGCCACAGTGAATGACCCAGCCCTGTGGTGGGAATGTGGGGAGCTCAGGGCAGGAAGGATGTGTGGGAAGGATTGTTGGACAGGGAGGGGATGAAAGGTTGGGGTGAATGCGTGGGTTTGGCATGGGAAGGGTGGGCTGGGTGGAACTGGGGTTTGCGGGCTGAGACCTCTGGCTCGAGGAGCTGAGGGATGAAGTGCGTGGAGAAAAGATTAGTGCTTTTAGATCTATCAGGGCCTCTGGAAAAGCAGACTGGGAGAAATGAGGGGCTGAGGTTGGGCGGAAGTAGCATTTCCTAGATAGGACCTTCATTTGCAGTGGAGGGAAGGAGGAGCTTCCTCCTGTGTTCTTGAAATAAAACTGCTGTGTGGGACAACTAGAAAAGCAGCCCTTTGGAGTAGCGTGGGGTTGGGCATTAAACCTTTGGCCAGGTGGATGAGGCGAACAGCAAGCTGCTGGATGGACAGGAAGAGCAGCACCCTCTCATGCATGCTGGGCCACTGCAGGTGAAGGTCAGGCATGCTCAGAGGGAAATAAAAGCGCTGTGACCTGGGCATGAACTGTACCAGCTTCCGTGGGCCCCACCCAGGGCTTTTATTTCAGGGCAGGCTCCTTGTGAAACCCTGCTCACAGCCTCTCCACCAGCAGCAGAGCTGAAGGTATCCTGGCACGGAGCACTGCCAGAGGGCATGGGAGGCTTGCAATGACCATCTCCAGCTTGCTGGGACTCATCCCTTCACCCTGGCAAACTGTGCGTTATCGCAACCAAAGGAAAAGGTGTTTCCAGCACCTTCCAGTCCAGAAATGACCACGACTTTCCTTCGGTCTCCTACTAGGGGATATTTAAGGTGGATTTTCAGAATAAGAGAATTCAGCATGGGTAGAAATCTGGTCCATTTCATGTAGCATGGGTTCAGGATATAAAAGCATTATGTATTTTTGAGCATCTGAGGCAGCATCTGGACTTTTTTTTGCCTGTTTGTTATAGCAGCAGGTATCACCTCAGCTTTAATGTGTTTTTCTTGATGGTGATGGCTTTATGCATCTAATCCTCTGTGGTCTGCATGCAGTATTATCTTTCTCTGTGTCAATAAATACTCCTTTATTCCCTGTTTATCCTAAGATGAAATTTTTGGATTAACTGCTTGATGAGATCTAACTCTAAACCCTTTCAAAATCTGCATCATCTCTATTTTTATGGGATTTGGTTCATTTCTCTTTCACTCCGGAGAATGTGGTCTGGGACTTATTGGAGTCACTGAAAGGGTTTCCTTTCGGTTAGGTTTCAAATCAAGCTCTGGGTACAGAAATTTGTAGAGGAAGGAATGAAACCTCCCAAACCCTAAAAGGTTTCTGCAGGATGGTTCTTCAAAAAACAATACAATAAAAAAAAAATACACCATTATAAATGCCCTTGGAAAAGCTATCTAGGAGCTCATGAGAAATGCTTATGGGAGGGCAGATTCTTAGAAGTTCAGGCTTAAAAAAGGTGGAACTAAAGGCATTAATGGTTATTAAAGCTGAGAAGAGTGAAAGGTTCATGCGTCAGACTTGCTTCCCATAGAATTGTAGAAAGGCTCTTCCCTGACCTAAAGCTGTGTAACAGGTTATCTACAGTCTGCATTGGTTGCATTTCTTCCCCTCTTCCTTTTGTACAGACAACTGGGTTTTAAATGATGGGGAATTCTGGATATTTCCCAGTCTTCATGGAACCGTTAAGGTTGGAAAAGACCTCTAAGGTCATTTGGTCCAACCTTCCACTTACCACCAATATTGCCTGTTAGCCACATCCCTCATGCCACATCTCCATGGTTCCTGAACACCTCCAGGGACAGTGCTTCCACCACCTCCCTGGGCAGCTGTGCCGCTGCAGCACCACCCTTTCTGGCGAGAATTTTTCCCTAATATCCAACCTGAACCTCGTTCAGTGCAGCTTAAGGCCATTGCTTCTATCGCTTCTAGGAATTACTGTTCACAGTAGGAAGAGATCTATTTCTAGGTGGACCTACTGATGTCTAGAAAAGATGTTTTCAAATCATTTGGTGAAGAATGTCCTGAGGAGACTGCACTGACATGCAGTGTATTTTCACAGTGGTGCTGGTGACAGCAGGCTTGCACTTCACGCTGTGCCCACATGTGCTCTCATTACATGTGATTGATCACACAGCCTGGGATGTCTAATTGCCTGACTGTAATCTGCCTGCCCTACCAAAAGTTGCCTCAGTCTGCTTTTGCCTGGGTGCTTTGTGACAAACACCCTTCGGATGGAGTGACCTGGCCTTCTAAGGATTCATAAAGGTTTTTCTTGTGCTTTTATGCAAAGCCTGTATTATATTTTTTCACTGTTTTATGGTTTTGAAATGGAGGTTTGGCTGTGGCAGGGAAGAATTCACAATAGCTAGAAAAGTACATCAGTGGTGTAAAACTGCTTGAAAAAGCAGTGGAACTAAATTTTTCCAAAGGCTTCCAAAAGATGAGTGCTGCTTTGGCTGTTGCAACACTCATTGTGAGCAAATCCAAATCCCATCTGTGCTTCAGCTATGCCTCATGCTATGTAGGTGAGAGGCTAAGAGCCTGATGGGAAAGCAAACCCCGTGCCCTTGTGGAATATACCTCAGCCTGGTAGGACTCAAGGTCAGATGATGCAAACCCCTCCTTTTTAATAACTACCACGAATAGCCCGTCAGGGAGATAAGGCCTTGCATATCTGCAGGTCTGTGTGATGGGAGCTGCAGTGAGCTCGGCGCCAGGCAGCAGCGAGGCAGTGCGAAATGTAAAGCACAGGAATGCAAATGGCACGCTATAAAGGGGCAAGGAATTGATCCGATGGCACACCCAGGCACTTTCTGATTGTGGGCGATGATCTATTTCTGGACTTTGGAAGTGAGCCATCCAAAAGTAAATGTTTAGTCAGCCTGGTGAGCCATCTGCAGTGCGCAACGTGTGGTGGCAGGGAGGCTTGGTGGGGATGGGGCTCACTGCTAAAGAGAGGGCCAAACGGGATTGTGGTGTGAAGAGACAGAAAGGCGCAGGTACGCAGAGAGGTGATGGATGGCCCATTCTTGGAGACACCCAAAGTCAAGCTGGACAGGGCTCTGAGCACCTGATCTAGCGTAGGTGTCCCTGTTCATTGCAGGGGAGTTGGACCAGATGGCCTTTAAGGGTCTCTTCCAACTCAAACAGTCCTGTGATTCTATGAGGTATAGCAGCTCTCCATCCTGGAGACCTTTGATGAGAGGGAGGGAAAGCAGGAGAAACAGACCAGCCTGCCATTTGTGAGGCTTTGTACATGGCATAGTGGGGCTTTCCCACTGTGGAGGACATGTCCCTTAAACAAGCCCTAGTTCTGGGACTTTGGTACAAAACTGAGGTTTGCTGACAATTTCTGGCTTGCAGATGTGTGTGCAGCTTCTTGGCCTTTGGTTAGGGTGGGTTTTTTGTTTTAGCCAGAACTGGGCAATGCCTGAACTGAGCACGGGGCTGAGCGAGAGGGACACGAGGCAGCAACTTGACTGTAGTCTGTTTGAAAGCAGAAAGCTGGATCTCAAAGCTTTGGCTGCTGGAGACCCCTGTGAGATTGCAGTTGGGGGCTGGGATTTTGTTCATTGGGATGGGCGAGTTACAAAATGTGGATCTGGGTTCAGGTTACACTTCTGCTCCCCAGGGCTCTTCCAGGTGTTCAAGTACAGACTCCTGGCTCGGGCCCATCTCTAATTAGGCATATTATTTAAAAGTATTTTCCTTCCTGAGCTCTTGGCTTGTCTCCACTAGCCTTCTTTGCTGTGCTAGAGCCCAGTGTGCTGGATATATTAATTGAACTGTTTACACACCTGGTTTCCCGCAAGAATAGACACCCAGCTCCTGCTTTTGAAAAGCCTAGCCCAGAGGCTGTAAACAGGAATTGTGCTCTGTCTGGAAAAGCTGAATGGCTGCCTATCTCTCCTCCCCGGAGCTGTGGGAGCAGCAGCAGCTGCAGATGTGGGTCAGTTGAGCATGGAAACCAGCTCGAGCCCTTCCCACCGGTCCTGTGCTCCATCTGGCCCAGGTCCCCAGCAGCTGCAGAGCCACCTTCTCCACGGGGTTACTCTCCTTGTTCCTCACTGTGACAGGGGAGGTCCCACCTGGCTTTTGGGCGGCTCAGAGGCATATTTTTCCTCAAATATGAAAGCCAGGGCCATAGTGGTTGAGTACTGTCCTGTGTGGAACTGGAGGTGGGACTTGTTTTTACATCCAAGCTCCCTAGAAGCAGTGGTGGGTTTTTCACGCCTCGTTTGCTTCAAATTGTGGTATAGGGGAATCTTTCATAACCCAATGTGTAGCTCAAAGAATAGCCATGGGAGGAAAGGTTGCTGGTTAGAATAAGGCAAAATGGTCCGTCGTGATCCTTTGGGCTTCAAATGTATGAACATAAACGGGTTCTGACGCACACCTTTATTTCAAAGAATAGCAGGAGAAGAAAGGCAGCGGAAAACCCCTCAGTTGATGCTGTCAAGGAACTTTTCTTCTCAGCCAGGTAGTGTTGGAAAGCGCCATAGATGCTGAAATGAAACTTCACACTCTGCTAGGGAGTCCCCCGTCATGCTGGCAAGCACTCTGTGCAGCCTTAACATGCCTCTGGTTTTGTAAATCTGTTATAAGCTTCTGAATACCACTTTGCAGCAGCTTCAGGTTTTATTTTTGCTGCTTCATTTCTTTACTGAACGTTCCCTCAGCTAAATTTGGGAAACAGTATCTTACCCATGTGCAAGCCCTGGAGTATTGTGCGCCAGGTTGGGGCATCATGCTGATGCACTCCTTAGGGCAAGGAGTGTGATGATGATGTGCTGGGCGTTGGCACGGTTAACTGTCTGTACTTCTTGAGGTTTCCAGAGCACTGTTGGTGTAAGGCCCTGGAGGAGTGTCCCCAGGGCAGGTCCTGTGCTGCTCCTTGGAAGGTAACATCAGATGGCTGAGAACAGGGAAGAGGAAATCCAATACACTATAGGGCCAAATTTGCTATCCAAATTCCAATCCAGCTCGGAACTGGAATTGCTGTTCCCAAAGCACTGAGCTGGGCTGGGATTTTTCCAGCAAGCCTCCAAAGCGGCACCAAGTGGGGAAGGAAAGATGCTGTGATATCCGTCTGTAGGTACTTATGCTATCAGGGAACCCCAGCAGCTCTGGCACAGCTCCTGATCGCCCAGCAAGCGCTGACGTTGTCGCTGAACTTTGCTGGTGCTGACTGCTGCTTGGCTGTGGAGTTTTGGTTATGTGCCATAAGTAAATGTTTGAGCTGCAAGGGCTGGGAAATCTCAGTTAGCTATGGAAAGGGCCCAGGGGGACAGACCAAGGTGGCAGGTGCTTTTGTCCAGGTTTGCGTCAAAACTTTCCACAGAGAAAGAAGACTTGTTACATCCCTCAGTTACCTGTCCCTCCCGTGTCATTTTGCCTGTCTGCCAAAAAAAAAAAAAACAAAACCAAAACCAAGAGGAATTGGGGCTTTTTCTAGAAGCCACTGGCTAGCTGGATCTAGCACAAGGCAGCATGACTGTTCATGCTGCGCTCTGTGCTCCTGCTAATGGTATCATATCAAGCAGGAAATTATTTTTGGAGCAGCGGAGCATGTTGAAACCCAGCAGAAGGCAGCTGTTTGCGTAACTGGAGTTTGGGGAGAGCTGTCTCGTTTGTTGCCAAGCACTTGGCTTCCTATGCTGGTGAGAAATGGTTTCCCCGCTCCCAGCATCTGAGCATACCCCCTGGGGGCTCCAGAGACTGGGCTTGGTCCAGCACCATCGTTCCTGCAGTGCCTGCTCTGCAGCTCTGGAAGTCCCCAGCTGCTTTTCCACAGCAGGGTTGAACCTGCCTTCTTTGCATCACTGCTCAGCCTTCTGCGTCACAACGAATGACCTACAGAACAAAGGGCTTTGTCCAGGGTCTCTAAGGCATTTATGGTTAGCTCTCAGCTGGGTTTCCAGCACAAGTCCAGTGGTACCCACAGCACTTGGACTGCCTTCCCAAGGATGTGCCCTGGTTTCTTTTCTCCCATGTAACTAGCAATAGGACTAGAGGGAACAGCCTCAGGTTGCACCGGGGAGGTTCAGTTTAGGAAAGCCTTCTCCAGAAGAGTGGTGATGCATTGGAACAGGCTGCCCAGGAGCTGGTGGAGTCACCGTCCCTGGAGGTGTTCAAGAAACACGGAGATGTGGTACTTAAGGGCATAGTTTAGTGGGCAATATTGGTAGTACATGGACAGTTGGACTGGAGGCTCTTAGAGGTCTTTTCCAACCATAATGATTCTGTGATATCTGGGTGTGATTGGTATCTGGGCTGAGCTGTGCCATCCATTGGAGAGCTACAGCCCCCAAGCAGCAGTGCATTAAAAAACAATGGGATATTAATGAGGCTGGGGCTGTGTGCATGTATATGATTTCCATTGTCTGATGCTTTCTCAGTCTGTTGTTAGCTGATGTCCAGAATGAGAACATTTATCAAATGGCAATTTTTCATTCCGGTCCCAGCTCCATAAGGGGAAATGCTGATGCAGATGGGGCTGAAATTCCTATCCCCAGAAGGAGATGCTTTGGCACAGAAGGGAAGGACCGAGTCTGCGCTGGGAGATTTTGAAAGCCGTGGTAGGGGTATAATGGCTTTTTTGTTTGCGGTCCCCTTGTGTCATCACTCGGTCATGCAAATGTCGCCCCAGAAGAAAGACTTTTTCACACTAGTGCCTTGTTCTGGAAAGTTCCCTCCCTGATTATTCATGACCTCCTTCATCCGTATGCCCCTTTCCTGACTGCTGTGGAAAGAAATTCCTTGACATGGGGAAAGGGAGGAAAAAGTCTAGTGCACAAAAACTGAGTCAGACTGAAGTATTTGCAGCTTTCCAGTGGGATAATTAAGTTCTCATTCAGCCTGGTTATAATTAGCAAAGTTGCCTGTCCTCCACAGGGCTAGAGTTTGTTCCTTTTGCACAACTGTAAACCAGTAGTGAGGCATCAGGGCTTCCTCTGGGGATACACGGAGCTCCCAGAGGTACAGAGCGACCGGAGAGGGTGAAATAGTCTTGAAACAATACAAAAAGATGTTGCTTCATTATTCAGTATCTTTACAGCGTAATTGCTTGATGATTTCTGGGCAGTTTAGTAATAGATTACGGGGCCTTTTATTTCTGCCTATCTTGTTCATTCATGTCTAGGGCTGTAGCGGTCGAATATTTCACTGTCTAGGGTTGTTGAGTGTGTAATGCTTTTAGTCAGCAGTAGAAAAACCTCTAGTCCTGTTAAGCGATGAGGTAAAGACAGCTCTGGCTGCAATTGCAGTGATTTTTTTTTTCCCCCTTGCTGCTTTATTGCTTCCTGGGGTACCGTTATGCCCTGCTCTGTCAGTTTGTGTTAATCTGACTTGGGAGAGAGGTGGGATTGGGTGGTGATCTCTTGGACACCTCACAGACGTTGATCCACCCCAAGCTTGCACTTTGCTCTGCCTTTCACCTCTCCTTGTTTTCTTTATGGTGCTAAGCTGACCCAAGCTGCCCTCAATCTCCTTGTTTTTTTTTCCCCTAAAAACTTGGCCATTGTAATTCTTGAGTGGAAGGGGCACATCTAGGGTCCTGCCCATCCCACCACTGAAGGTGAAAAGGCTGTACCATGATCATAGATGCCTGGTTGGGGCTCCTTTTTTTCCATACAGAAGAGAACATTAAAGAAGCAATGGGAACCTCAATTTTAGTGACTGCTCGGGTAACTGACTCCTTCCCAAGATTTCTTATGGTCCACAGAACTCCACCCCAAATTTCTCAGGACCTGAACTGACTGCTTATTGAATTGTATCCCAGAAGGGTGACCCATCTGCTGGCAGTAAAATACAATCTCTTTTAAAACCACAGCATAGGTCCCACTTTGAGCGAAGGCAGGAGCCGCGTGCACAGCGGTGCCTTTCTTTCTGCACTGCCATTTTCCCAGCGGCAAGCTGTAGGGAACAGTTTAACTTCCTTTGTCGCCTTATCTCCAGGAGTCATTTCAGTTCCGTTTCAGTGACGTTGCTGCCAAGCGCAGGACTAAAAAGGGTTTTATTGTCTCTTTGAACTACATTTTGCTCTGAGGAATGAGGATATAATTGTAATGCGGGTAAGCTGGGCCAAGAGCGGACGACAAACTGAGCATGTTGAGGCTTGTCCTGCCTGATCTTTTTCCATGTCTTTTTTTATTATCACCTCGTGTCTTGCACTTGCGATTGGGACTTTCCAATGAATAGCCCAGGGCTAAACCACTCTTAGCAAAGGTGGTCTGGCCAGCAGGATGTGCTATTCCTTTAGATACCAGCCAAGGTCAGGCTCTGCAGCTCTATAAATCAGTATTTGGCTGTTGGTATCTACAGAGGGGCTCTCAAGCAGATGTCTCCTCTGGGACATTTTTTTTCCCATGTGCTCATTGGTCTTTCACTACTCTCGTCTCATTTTTGGGTCACGTTTGGATTTTCCGAAAATGAAATACATGGGACAAATTAAGAGTAAATTTTGACTGAAAAGAAAGGGCATCCCTAAAGTTCCCACATGCTCTAGTGGTTTCCTTTTGGAAGGTCTAGTTGTTACTGTAGTAAAAATACAGGGCTTGTTGGTTATATTTGTGAATACAGCAAGTTGTTTGCATCGTTTAGCAAAAAACTGCCTTTGTGTGAGGCCAGGTTAGCAACCAGTCCTGATGTCAAATGGAGATTAAAGACAAAGCTGTTGGTCTTTAACACCAGCAGTCTCTATTCCTCATTTGTTGCTATCTGATGACTTACTAAGGAGGTATGAATTTCAAGTCCTTTCCTGCTTCTAATTCATATCTCTACTCTATGGCTTGGCTCTTTATACCAAACTCTGCCATTTTGATGGGTTTTGGCAGCCATCCTATCTACGCTGGTAGTATTGGGACTGATTCTGCATGTGTGAGATCTGTTTTGCTTAAGGTGTTTTTTTTTTTTCTGCCACAGTCTTTTTTTGGGACTTCACAGGGACACTTTTTAGTGCTTCATGTCCTTGTCTGTGCTTGTGGGTGTTCACATCCTATTTTTCTTGCTTTGTGTGCTGTCACCCATGGGGATGTTTTGAAGATAAACTGTCAGTTTTTCAGCTGCCGCTGTTATCAGGCCTATCTCTGTATGTAAAGAAGGAGAACTTCATTTAAGGACTGTTAAAAGGAGTCACGCAGATCCAGTTCAGTAGATCTCTATACCTCAGCCACCCCAGATGTGCATCTAAAGCTTTTGCTTGGTAGCACTTTGAAGTTTGTGGGGTTTTTTTTGTTGTTGTTGTTTTCTCCTTCTGAAAAAGAAAAAAAGAGAAAAACAACATTAGTATCTTCACAAAAAGTAAATAAGTTCCTCAATAACTGGTGTATGCAGAGCTGTTTGGTGCATTGAAAGCAGCCAGCTTCTGAATGGCTCCAAGATACCACAAGGGCCAGTCTTAATTAATTGCCACTGCAAACCTCTGACCAGCACAGCCCCTTGATGCCTTCAGGTGCTCGTAACACCTACCCTTGTAAAATGCAGGTGTTCCCTTAGATGTCCTGCCAAAGAAGCGTGTGGCCTCTGGCTCTGTCTTGAACTGTAAGTCTTCTGGATACAGCAAAACCAAGAGTGCCATTGCTTTGCTCATTGAATGTTTCATTGGAGGTTTCCAAACTCCTCTGCAGACTGCTGGCTGCTCACACGGTTCTCACCCCTCCTAGTTTCCAGCTACTAATTTGCAATTAAATGCACCAACAGGTACTCAACCAGCAATTTTCCACGTGAATCCATCGGGCAGCGTGCAGTTGCTGCCATTTGGTGGTGAGCTGGGCAGGATCCCGCTGTAAGCATGTGGCTAGGTGAGTGGCTGCCCATAAGGCTGCCTAAGATGTGGTTCCCAGCAAGTGCTGCTGTAAATAAAAGTTCAGCGTAATGCAGCTGATGCTAATTGGCATCCCTGTAGGTGGTCTAAGTAGTGGGGCCAAGATTAAACGTGGTGCAGAGAATGAACGAGGCTCTTCTTCTCCCCCCAGGGGAATGCCTCCAACCAAGGGCTGAGGTGCGAGAGCTCAAAATGCAACTGCTGCAACAAGGCTGCAGGTGAAGGATGTTCTTGTTCAGGGCTGTGGCAAAGCTGAAATCCACTTAACTATGTGAGAGGGATAGAAGACCCTGTGATTACATTTGACTGGCACGAAGTACTTTACATCTGTTTTCAGTTCATTCCTCCAAAAATCATGCGAAAGTTGAGTTAATATTTAATGTACTTTTAGCACAAATCAATTATTTTCTACTGTGCCAAAGAAGTTTTTGAAAACAGATCATTTCAGGCCAAGTTTCTTAGTGGTTCCACAACTGGTGTTTGTCCTACCAGCTGTGAAGGAGGCCAAAGTAAACTTACAAATGTGAAACAAAAAGCAGCTTCCTGATGGCTTACATTTAACATGCAGAAACCATCATCATTATGGGATGAAGGAAACAAAATACTTAATTGGGAGTGTTCATTAAATATAGTAACAGTGAGACCACTCACGATTTGAGCATACGAAGCCTGCCCAAGCAAGTAAGCTGCACCCTTAATTACTAGTTTCACCCTTCTGCTGCTTGAAATGGAGTGAGTCATTCATCTGAAGCAGATGCCTCTGAGGTCAAACTGTTCATGGAATCAAACCACCACATCCCTTAAGGGTCTGTCTTTGCTGGAAAAAGGGTTGTTTTCCAGGTGCCTGTTGTGCAACCAGAGAGCTTGGAGCAGGGTGCTAGAAACATTTCCACCTGACGTGTGAAGTGTTTCATTTGTCAGTTTGGGTATTAGTGTCCAATGTTGTTCCCCGTGCAGACTTGGCCCTAATGTGTCTTATTTCTGCCTCATTACAAGGTCTTACAAGACAAAAGGTGCTGGAGCCCTTGATGTAGCACAGCAAGACTTTTCGCACCTTGAGGTGGAAGGTGTTGGCTGCAGCTCCTTGTTGCAGGGCAGGAACAGTCTGTGCCGTAACACTGGTAGGCTGATGTGTGTGCAGTTTGTTTCCTCAAGGTAAAGAGGTGCTTCATTTTGCCAGGGATTACGTAGCTTGAAAAAGTCCTTTACATGAATGTCATACTGGGAAGAGACCAAGAGTGCTGGTTAAGGTGATGTGCCTGGCTTGCAGGGCTTTCATCTTGCTTTATATACAGTCAAATCATACTCCTTCCCCTCATAGGAACTACCCAGCCTCCACCCCTCGTCCTCACGCAGCAAAACACAGCTCTGCCCAAGCCAGCCCTGCGTAAGTGCCACACGATGGGTGAGAAGCAGCAGCTCCAGCCAGGGCCAAGCCTAAATGTTCTCCAGAGCCACCACTGAGAGTAGGGACCTGGCATGCTGGGAGCATGGCCTGGGTTGCTATAGCAATCCCTCAGCAGCTTCCTGCCCAGCTGAGGCTTTTGGAGTCTGAAGGGATGTAACCTCATAAAAGCTGGCAAGACCTTGAATTCATTCACAGATCATTTCACCACCTACGGTATTCTATGAAGTCAGACATGCTGTAACATATGATTAACGATGCGTTCAGTGATGAGTCACAGGGTTGTCTAGCAAGTGCTGCTTACCTTCTAACCAGTCTGTACGTGGGAGTCTTTACCCAGCAACACACCCAAACCGAGTGCTTTAATAATTCTCCACTCTCTGAGCTTGGAAGAGTAGCTCGTGGAATTGTTGTTTCATGAGAATAAGTGTTGCTTTACCACCCATTAGGGTACAGTCTCCCATCATGAAGAAGTTGGGAGAAAATGAATGTCATTTGTATGGCTGGGGTATCCAAGAATCTAATTCTCCAGGTACTGAGTAAAGGAAGACTTTATGCTAGAAATGAAGAATTGCCCAAGATCACAGATGTAAACATTTTTGTACTGCACGTGTACCCTTCACTTCAAAGTTTAACCAGGATCCAGCTATGTAATTTAAAGATGGTGGAAACATTACCTCTTGCAGTAGGGGTTCCTGTCCCATTGTTTCCCCTTGGAGTGCCCTCACTCTGGTGTTTCTACCCAAGTTCTGCTGCTGTACCTTTTTTTAGCATCAGGAGACCAGCTGTATATCCACATACAGGTATCTAACAGGATATTCCTGGAAATGAAAAACCAGGCCTGTATATTGGCAAGAAAAGGTCTGGGAAAAAGTCCACGCTTGAGAGATGGGGGTTTAAGTCTTTGTGTTATATTAAACAGTCACTTGATAAGATGCGTGAACTTTCCATGGCCTGAGATGTAGAATTACCCTTTCCTGCCTGAGTGTCCCAAGCGCAACATGAGAGCTATGGTTAATCTTGTTCTCTGGAATACTTAGGGGCTGTAGAATAAAAGCAGTTTGTTGTTTTTTCTTTTCCTAGGGAATGAGCAAAGATGAGGCTGTCTGGTTTGTGAGATGCTGGGAGATATGGTTTTGATTCCTACTGAGAGGAGGAAATTGCACTCATGTATCAGTGTGACCCAGTACCTTTTCCCCAATAAAAATCACAGTAAGGTGCCTGGGGAAGAACAGTGGGAAAAACTTGCACGATGCTTCACCGATTACTTTTCCAGCCTCCAACTGTTTTCAGCTCAGGGAATTTCCTGATATGAATGAATGTGGTTCATGACTCTTTAGTAATCTTTAGTGGATTGTTCTTCTACAGAGTTATCCAGTCTCTCCTTGAACCTGTTTCAAACCTTTCCTTTTACAATATCAGTAGCAACAAATTCTCCTGCCCTTCTATGTATTGTGCGAGGTGAAGACTCTCAATCTGCTTAGTTATCACTGGTGACTGGAGGGAATCCAGGCCACAGATGGCCCTCTGAGCCTACATCGCTTCTCAGGTAGGTTTTGGAGAAGAGAGGACAAGTGTTGCACGTGCTCTACAGTGTGCTGGTGAACCAGGGGTTGATACAGCGGTATAATGATGTTTGCTTCTCTGGTTGAATTTCTTTCATAGTACTCCCTAAGAGCTGTATTAGCTGAGCACTTAGCGATGCCTTTGTCAAATTGCCTGTGCTCGTCCAAAGGTCTCAGTGCTGAGTAGTAATAAGTGCTTCAGAAACCATCCTTTCATTTCTGAATTTAAGACTTGTTTTCCCCATGTACATCGCTTGATATTTAATCTGCTCTGACTTTTGAGTGCTATTTTATTACCCAGCCTTTCGGTCCTGTGAGTGCCCTGTGCAGTTCCCCACGTCTGCTCTTTCTCCCAGTGCTCTGCAAGCTGTGTGTCCTCAGCAAGCTTCCTTACCTCGCTGCTGTTCCAGATGGTTTGCAGATAGATCGAGCAACACAAGTCCTGGCCGCACCGGTGGGATGTGCCTGTTTCGAGAGCTGACCATTTACACCTACTTTCTGATCCCTATCTTGGCCTGCCCCAGCTCATCCAGGATTAGAACTGCTGGGACTGAAGCCAGGTGTTGCAAGCCCTTGATCAATCAGTGAACTCATCCTCGGTCCTTGTCTGGACTCCTCCATTTGTAGACATAAGGATGAGACCACGGAAGAAGCAGTGCCTTAGTCAGCCAGCTGGCTATGATCTTCTGGGGAGTGAATGTTCTTTCCTCCATTTTTTATAAATGAATGTAAAGGTGCAGGTGTTTGGTGCACAGAGATGCTGAAGGGACTGTGCAACAGGGAAAAGCAGTAATGACACAAACAAGTGCAAGCTTTGAGTTAGCCAAGTGAGTATTTTGAAATAGGATATTTTATCAGAAAAGAGCACACACAAACATTAATGACACTTGAATTTAATGGTGGATTATGGACCAAGTATGCAAATCCACCCACTCTTTTTTCATGCGTAACTGATATGCCTCTTCCGGTAATTAGCTGAGTTCCCTAGAAGAGTGCTGGCACCAGCAGCGTGCTCCAGCTGCCAAGAGATTAGCGTCCTGCCCAGCTCTTCACAGTGTCCCATAAGGCACGTTAAGCCCCAAGTAGCTCTGCTAACACATAACTATGTGAAGTTATATCCCCATCCCATGCCTGGTGTCCCTAATACAAGACAGCCTCAACATTCCTCTCCTGTTGCTGCTCCCAGCTCTTTGCCCTGCTGTTGTGCTAACTTTCGATGTCCCTCCCTGCCCCAGTTCTGGTGGAAATGAGTGACGCATCATGCCCATGCTGCATGTCCAAGCATTCATCTTTTTCCCTTTCCTGCCCCTCAGATTTTCCAGATCAGAATTAAACAGTTGAATGAGTACTTGTCTATGGATGACACATTCGCACCCTCGAGGAACTATGCTTAGGGTGTACATGTGAAACTTCACTCCCTCCTCGGCCTGCCCATGACCAGGTCAAACCCACTGCAGCACAGAAGAGCCTCTTCCTCTCCCTAGAACAGCAGTCATCCTGTGCTGGTCATCTAAAAGCAAGAGGCAACAAAAGGGCATCCTGGTCACGGTGTCCAGTTGCATCAGGGCAATGAATGTGTGGGTGAAGGCAGGTATTGACTGGTTTTATGCTGTCTCTAGAAGAATCATAGGTTGCGAGTGAAATAATGAAATGTTTGCAACTCAAGGAGTCTAACTGAAGGGCTGCAAGTGAAATATGGTCAATGTGGTCTGGATAAGTAATCCTACATCTTGTGATGTACTTACTGTCTGCTTCACAAGGAGCAAGAGAGAAAAGGGCATCTACATCTGGCATACATATGTCCCATGGGGGCTATGTTCGTTTCCACTTGGGATGTAGTGGTCCTTCAGCTAGCATCCAGCTCTGCCCTTCACTCCACATACTCTTTTCACCAAGGGTATTTGCTTAGGCAGGAGTGCCAAGGATAGGCTCATGCCGCGTTCGTTCATGCCATTGTATCACTGTGCTGGTTCTTTCCCTGGGCTGGGCAAGCCTGCCTGTCTCTATGCCTTTGCATAGCAGTCTTGGGAAATATGTGAAATAGTTTGAGGCTAAGTAAGTCAATTTTTGATTTAGGAGGGATTTTTGTTTGTTTGCTTGCTTTTCAAGAAATACAAACGTGGTCTTCAGTGAAATTCTGTGCTTGCTTTTTGGTCTCTTTTGGTCCTGGAGCAGAGGTCTGACTGCTGCTCATTTTCTTAGAATGATAGGATCGCTAAGGTTGGACAGGACCACTAAGATCATCTAGACCAAGCCTAGTCTGGGGACACAATGCTGCTTAACAGATGGTTTGGTATCAGGGTTTCACCTGAGGGGTTTATTCATCTCAGTTTTTTGCCTTTCTTTTCCTTCCCAACCACCAGCTGTTCCCCCTGGCCGCCCCTCTCGTAGGGTGTGAGTGGATGAGTGGAGAGTGTGGCCGGACTGCAATCAAAGAAATATTTTGAGAGTCCTTTCAGAGCTCATTAAGGAATCTGGGCTGGCTATGAATGCAAGCTTTATACAGCATTGTTTTGAAGTAGGAGTGAGTCACTAAAAAGCAATCTGCACTCTCTCCATGTTCAACTTTGACTTTATTAAGAAAAAGAGAAAGAAAACAAACACAATCCCATTCACTGCAGAAATACACATTGATCCTTTAATCCTCAGGGAAGCATCAGGAACGGCTTCCTCCTAGAAAGAACTGCTGTATTGACGCAACATTTAATTGTGCAATTACACACGCACTTTTTCTCCCGTGCTTTGCATGCTGAGCAGGGCTCTGTGGCTGGAATGCTAATCAGAATGTGGCTGATGCTATCTCACTGCACGCACAGCCCCAGTGCAGCCTCTTGGCCAGCAGCAAGCCTCAGGTTTTGTTACAGCCAGAGGTACTT
This sequence comes from Gallus gallus, assembly GCF_016699485.2. Taxonomy (NCBI): domain Eukaryota; kingdom Metazoa; phylum Chordata; class Aves; order Galliformes; family Phasianidae; genus Gallus; species Gallus gallus. Next base: position 12,782,179 of record NC_052536.1, on the reverse strand, counting down.
CCACCAAGAACTACCGCGCACCTGCTCTGCAGGTGCTCACACATATATGCACATATTAATGTGTATACATCCACATTTGTTTGGCCAGGACCCACATCCCAAGATCTGCATTGGCTATGATGTCCGCCAGGTTCTTCTGAAGCTTCTTGTGTGACCTGTCATGACTTCAGGGGCACACAGGACTTGGTGTGAAGGTGACATCTGTAGAAAAAGCACACGTTTGTCCTGTTGATTCTCCTCATCCTTTATTTTTGGAGCTGGAGACTCTGAAATCAGCCTGCAGTCTGAGGGACGCCCTGTGCAATAAAAAGCATAATCACAGAATCACAGAATTGTGGTCCCTTCCAACCCCTACAAGCATCATCGAGCCCAGCCCCCCTGCTCAAGTGAGTATCCCACAATAGGTGCTCTGTTTTACGGTACTTGACAGTAAACTCAAAGGTTGGTGGAGTGACAGAGGGGAATAAATTCAATCATCTTTTAGCCAACCTCAAATGCTGGACCATTTTTGCTGGGTTTAATCTCTTTACTGTGTCTGTATTATTCATGGTTTTGTCATTAATTCTGCTTTCCCACCAACATTAGGGATGGAGTTTCCAGATGGGAAATCCTACCTGTCATCCTGTCATCAACAGCCACAGGCTACAAAGTGAGCTTTGAGATACAAGTGCTGCTGTCTTCTCAGGGCTTTGCATCGTGTCTAGGGGCACCTCCAGTTCTCCTCTTCTGGGTTGCTACCTCCATGGAGGTGCTTTTAATGCCACACTGGCTTAACGGCTTTAGGAAAATGGCAAGGGGAGGGAGAGGGGGAAGGCTTTGGTTATTGAGGAGCGTTTAACTGATATTGCTGCCAAGGAGGTGGTGGAGTCACCACCATCTATGGACGTGTTCAAGAAATGTATAGATGTGGTACTTAGGGATATGGCTCAGTAGGCAATATTGGTGATATGTGGGCTGCTGGATTAAATGATCTTAGTGGTCTTTTTCCAACTTTAATGATGCTCTGATTCTATGTTACGGGCTCGTGGTTTCCTGGAACCTCTGTTTGTGTTTTAATCATGTTTCTGAAAGCTTAAAATCAGAGCAAGCTATCAACACAGCAAAAATCAATCTTTTCATGTAACAGCATTAGCTCTGCCTGTGGCCTTCCTTGTTCCTATTGTTCAGGAAATCTGCTTCTGGTTTTGGCAGGATGCGTGCTGGCCCCATGGCTGATGTGAAGGGATGGGAGGGGGGGCAGGAAGGGGAAGGGGAGAGGTCCCATAGTAGCAGCCTTGTTTATGTGCCTCATTTGTCTCAGTAGTGCCGCCGCTTCCTTTCTTGGCGGAAGTCCTTTTCTGATAAGCCAAACAAGCAAAGAAAGGAGCTGTTGCTCAGAGCTGTCATGGGATACAGTCTGTGCCATCCTCCTGACTATCACCACCTCCTTCCCAGCCACCTGCTCAGGGTGCAACACCACTCCCAGCAGTTCCATGGGTGTGGGTTGGGTTTTTCCCACGTACAGAGAAGCGTGCACCACCTCCCTGGGCAGCCTGTTCCAATACTCATCTTTCATTTCTATACCCCTACCTTAAAGCCTGTAAAAAGTACCCTTTGATGGTTGCCTTGCAGCTTTGGTTGGGTTTTCTTTGGTCAGTAACCCCACTGGTTGGTGGCACAGCTCTGTAGTACGACACAAGTGTCATCATACGAGGCCAGGGACTATGCCCAGCTGCAGATCTTCCTTTAGAGAGGCCATGACTTGGATGGCCCAGGGGTTGCTTTCCCCCCTCTCTTGCCCTGTGCTGCTGGGATCCCCAGTAAGAGCACAGGCAGAACTGACTCTGTTCCTGATGGCAGTGAGGTGCTCAGGTCTCTGTATTTAAGACTGATTTTGACATTTTACCCTTTGTGATGCATAAGAAATGGACTCATCATCTCCAGGGCTTAGTAAGGGCGTGGAGCAGATGCTTCCAAGGGAAGCAAGTTCACATGTTCTAACAGAAAAATCAGGAAGAAAAAAAAAGATAATGAATGGCCCACTGTACCAATATTGCAGTTTTATGACTGCTGGTTTTGTTTAATCTTTCTTAAGCAAATAAACAAACAAACAAGAGAGGTGGTTTCCAGGACACGGGCACATTACTGCCAGCCCCAGAGTTTGTCCCTGCCGTGTGAGACAAGCTGTGTGTAGCTGCCCCCATTACCACCAGGAAATGCTAACAGTGCTAATAGGTGGGCACTTACAGAATGCTGTGGTTATGAAAAGGGATTTTCAGATGATTTTGAATACTTCAGACTTTCTGGGAAATGTGATTTTGTGTTCTATATTTTGCTGGATTTCTCTGAATTCAGAGTCCAAGTGTACAGAATTCTATGAATTTGTGAAGGCAAGCCCAGGTTTTTCCAAATGTGTAACATTTCAAGTTTCTCCCCTCCCTTTCCTAAGAATGAATTATTGGTCCTTTGCTTTCAGTGAAGTACATTCATTACTTACTGGTTTTATCAGGTGTTCCTTTGCTCTTTGTTGGTCCTTGCTGTGGTTCCTCTTGGACCTGAAGGGTAAAATGTATTTGTGTTGGCACATGGGAAATAGAGGAAACCTTAGGAGAAAATAGGACTGGAAAGAAAATGTTTTTTCTGCCCAGTGAAAGGTTTTGTGATGCATTTTTTCCACATCAGAATGAAATATAGAAGAAAGGAAAAAAAAAGGAATCCAGCTGGAGCAGTTACTTCTTTTGGTTCTTTTTATTTTTTTATCTCGTTAACAAAGTTCATTTATGTTGCAATGCAAACTAAAAATTCCAGATTTCTTGGATAAAAATTTGGGTCAAAATGTTGATTTCAGTGGATCGGGAACTGTTCTGTACATAATTTTAAATCAGAAAAGGGCAATCTGCTGCATTAAAATTAAAAAATAGTGACCCAGTAAATGACTAATTTTGTGGTCCAGGGTAATTAGTGGAACAGCTTGGCGGGTAGAATGCAGCAGGTCTAAATTACTGCTCTAAGCCTATTAGCAGGAAGATATTATCTAGCTTTGTTGCTCCTAAGAGGAATACTTATATATACATACATACATACATACATACATATATATATATATATATATATATATATATATATATATATATATATATATATATATATATATATATATATTTGCCCTTTGATGCTTTTCTTGGTTGTTTGCATCTCAATCCTTGGCTGTCTCTATAACGCTCCAGAATTTACTCACACTGTGCTTTTCCTAGCACGGAGGAAACTTGAGGCTTTTACAATTAGTGCTGCTGGTTATTCCATGGAAAATATACACCACGGTCTGACAAGGAAAGCAGCAGTAAAAAGCCGGGTGGTGGCCGACATCACCAGCAGGTGCATGGAAAGCATTGGTTCATATCTTGCAGCTCTCTTTTGTGTCCTGTTTGATGAGGCGATGGAACGTTCACCTCCAAGTGAATGGAGACATCTCCTCATCCACACACCTTTGCTAAGGGCCAAAGTGCAATGGTCTCCTTATCTTTTCTCCTTTGTGACATCGGCCTATTTCAGCTGGGGATTTCCACCCCCAGATCTGTACCCTGCAATAGGCTTTAAGCATACATTTTACAAATAAATCCCCTTTGACTTTCAGGGTCAACATGAGAGGAAGTACTTTTAACGATCTGGTTTGCTTAGTGGGTAATTGCTCTTGCTGTTAAACACAAACGGTAGTTTTTCTTTGGTTTGCAACTCGAGTTTCCCAAGATTCAGTCTTCCAGCCCTAGACTTTGTTCCAGCTGTGTTTGCTGAAGTTTAAGCCATCAGAGTCTAAAATCTCCCCACGAGCCCTTAAAGTCCAGGAGGAGTTGCTTCCTAATCCCCTCTATTAAGAGGATGGTGATAATTGAGGACTTCTTATTGACTCTGTTGACCTTTGCCTCTGTTGACCTTTGTGTTTGGGTTTTATTAGATAACTTGCAATTGTTCTTTTTCATCATCATAACACTGGTGTTAATAACTGTTAACTGGATCTGCATCTAAGGATGTGGCCCACATTGGTCAAAGAGCCAAAGTTTGGGCCTCTGATGGACAGATGAAATGTTGATATGGTTTGGGGCACCTTCAGAGAGAGGAAAAAGCATCAATCCCTGTGCTATTTACTTGCTTCCTTGGAAGGTTTTGTAAATCATGTTTAATATTTTTAGTGATTTCTTTTCAAGTGGTGATATATCTCTGCTGTTTTCAGGTCTGGTTGTACGTTGAGCTGTATTCTACTATCTGTAATGATCCTGAGCACTTCCTTCACTCCCGAACTTCATTTGATTTCAATGAGAAAAGTTGCAAGCCGTGAGATAATAGTGAATGAATGAAACTGAGATTAGATGGGAAATTAGATGGATCCTCACAAGCACTTGCTCTGTATAAGAGATCTTTTACAGCCTTACATATTGCAGCTTCAAGGGAGTTGTTCCTCATCTAAGTAAAGACAGCCAAGTGCTCTAGCCTTTGCAGGATGGAGGAGTATCTGTCTTCTGTTTATAATGATTACTTTCTTACCTGTACTTTTTTCCTTTTTGCAGCATTTTTGTTCCCATGTATTTTGGGCTGGTGGGAAGTCTCATAAATACCGTACTATCAGTAGTTTGGATCCCTTCTCCATCTAAGCCGAAGTCAGAACATCGTAAGACAGAACACAGTAAGTATTTAGTTCTTTTATTAAATAGCACATGAATAGTGCTGGCAGCTGGCACGCTGGAATGAATCTGATAAAGGATTTAAGATTGTGTTTATAGACAGAAAGGTGCCCCTCTTTGCTCACAGTGCCTCATCCTCTCCATGCTTGTGAGAAAGTACTTCCCAGGAGATGAGTTTGTGTCAGATGAGAAGGATTTAGGAATGCTGAGGATGCGGTCATCTAATTCATTTTGCATATGGACTGTCCACAGTTTCAACACAGTTTTCCAAGCCCAAAGCTTCACCTGCCAAATTCAGTCCCATAGAAGAATTAACTCTTGCAACTGTTATTTACCCACTCATACAGTTCCTATTAGGATTTGCCCTTCTGAGTTCCCAGAAAGCATCACATGGAGAGCCATTGCCTAGTGTGTAGAACACTGTTATTACAAGATATGAGTACTCACCACGATGGGGTGAGTTTCTTGTTCCCTATCTCTAACCTGTTTAAATATAACATTATTCAATACGTTATCTTCTGTAGGTAGTGTATTCAACATCAGAGAAATCCTACGTGTGTTGAAGTTTCCGGGAGTAATGGAAATCTTCTTAGTCAAGGTCCTTTCTGGATTTCCCATAGGTAAATCTCACTCTTTACCATGGTTGCTGATGTATTTATAATAAGAAGACATACACTGGAGACCAGGCTGGTCTGAAGTTACTGAAACCACACTGTGTGTAATCATGGAGAAGTGGGGATTTGGCTCGTACCTCAGCACTCATACTTCCAGATGCTCTCAGCTACACAGAGTCAAAAACCTGGAATTAATGTAAAACAGACCACTAGTCACAGGCCTCTTTTGTGACTGTTGGCATATCACTTAATTGCTCTGCCTGGTCCCATGGCTGTAAAAGGATAGTTCTCTTCTCTGTCATTTCTGTTTAGGTTGGAACCTCTTCAGAGCAGAGGCAAGTTGTCTGTACCCTGTCAAAAACACTGATGTCCCTCTTGATTTTAGTTAATGATTTTAAGGGGAGGGAAGGATGCATAGCCTAACTTTTTCCTGACAATTTAAAGCTATAGCTGGACAAGATGTGGTCAGACGGGTTGTTAATTGCTGCTGTGCACAAGGGAGCCACTTAGTTCTATTTCTTCCTTTGCTTGATGGTGGTGGTGCTTGTTCTTCTCTTTGAATATTCTGCTGATTTTTCTCATGTTGGGTCATAATGGGCTGCTTCAAATATACCCCCAAACCCACCTGTCCCCCTGCTCCTGTTGAATCATTCACAGTCTTGACACGTTCTATTGTGTAGCACAGACCCAATGGTCCATTTGGTAGTTGGGACGGTTGCCCTGGATGATCACAGAGGTCTTTTCCAACCTTAATGATTCTGTCATTAAGTTCTGGTTTGTAAACTGTAAATTCCATTTACAAATGAAGGTAGATTTGGCTACAGAGAATGGCTGAATGAGACGGGGATGTCATTTCTGGCCGTGACCAGGTTCTTCTAACATCTTGCCAAGACTGGCTGGAGCTGTAGAATAATATGAAAGGGAGAAAAGTGTTCCTGATTTTTTTTCTTTTGTTTCAGTGCATACTTGGCCTTGGCTGAGATCAATGATGCCAGCTGGTCCTGCTCCCACCACTAGAGAGGACAGCATCTCTGTGGAAGGGTGGCTGGCCCAAAGTGTGCATCTCTTAGATTCTTATGAAACTAACCTTTAAAACTGTGTTTTAAAGAATGTTTATAAAACAACAGCATTTCGTAGAACAAGATAGCCAAGTGACATTCCAATAGGGTTTTCTTTTCTGATTCTGGCTCATTTCTCAGCTTAAAGCAGCGTTCTCCTCCCTGTTTAAAAACACCATATTGAGACCACATCCATTTGCAATCTGCACTGTAATTTCCTGTGCGCTGTACTTTTTCCAACAGATGGGTGAGATGCACCCTGGTTTAGTCATCGCTGCTGAAATGCGGATGCCTCTGTGTTGCAGAAGACATTCTTCTTTTCCCATGCACAGCAAAAATGCACACAGGAGCAAAACAAACATCTCCTGCCCCAACTGCAAAGGAACTTGTAGGCAAACAGGATGGAATGTGAGGCTGAGATTCAGGGAAGGACATGAGCTACTTGTTACTGGAATGGGTGGGAATAACTCAAGAGGAGCAGGAATGGGTTTACTGGAGGCATTCCTGCTGCAAACAGAGCACTATGGCTAGGAGTGATTACGATCCAAGGCATTTCTGTTCACAGGTCTCTCTTCAGGTCACTGACCACAGGATTGCAGCCAAAAGGGGATTTGGACACCCCTTCTTCCTTTGCAACTCATGCCTGGAGGCTGAGCTCCTACCGGTCTCATTCACCTTTCATCTCCCTTCTGCAACTGTGTAATTAATTAGACCAGCCAAATTACAGACCTTTCTTTATTTACCTCGTAAACAAGTGCATGATATACACAGAGGAGAATCGCCTGTTCCATACAGATATCATTGTTGTCCAAAATGAATATATTTGAGACAGAAAGAGGGCTGCAGGGCTGGGTTTTGTAAACCTCCTCCCCGGTTTGCATCAAAGCAGAGATGGCTCCATCAAAGCAGAGATGGCTGCTGAGGGATGGAGGGTCAGTGGGTCTCTCCAGTACGGCTGGACTGCCCGTTCAACAAAGCGAGTGTCATTGCCTTGAGGTAGATAGGGGACAGAAAGCCAAACATGAGGGCAGAAATGTCAAACATACCCCTTGGTGCTTGGAGATCATGAGGGCTTTGAAAATACTGATAGTAACTGCTTGTAGGAATCTTTGGGTTTGGAATAACCTGCTCCCTTTTCACAGTAGCTACCTCTGCAGACCACCCTCACCTTGCTACAGAAACTTTGCCGTATACACCCTCCCAAAGCCACTGCTTGCTGTCTCTTTGGTGCTCTTCCTCACTTTTACTGCATCTTACAAACTGTTTTCCTGCCTCATGCTGCATGCCCATCATTATTTGCTGCTCAGTGCGAGGTTTTGTAAAGGGTTCACTCCTGGTGCAGGCATCCTCAGGAAGGTAAACTTCTGAGATCTCTGAGTCACTGAAAGAATAGGGGACAAGGAGGGTCTGCCTTGCCCAGGCAGTTGTATGGGCATGGGGTACCTCCCATCTTAGGGATTTTTGCATCTCCGAAGTAGCCATGCAACAGAAGCATAGAATCATTAAGGATGGAAAAGACCACTGAGAAGGGTCATCTAGTCCATCAAACCATCACCACCATACCTCTAAACCATGTCCCTCAGTGCGGTGCGTAACACCGTTGAAGGAGCACAGCTACCTCCCTGCAGAGATAGAAATGAGCTCCTTTGGAGTACAGAGATCAAAATCTAAGCTGGGTGAAGGACTTTAAAAGAGCTCAGCTGCAAGAGCTGGTGCATGGCACTGGGAAGAGACAGCAGTGTGGGAAGGCTGAGTCCTGCCAGGTATTGGCGCATTGAGGCTGCTGGGTGAAAGGAGACGCACCCTGATCTGATCTCCCTGTGAGTAAAGCCAAGTGTGGTTTTTCTTTCATTTCTTCACGTGTGTCTTTTATAAACATCTGCAGCTCTGTTGTCTGTTTTGGATGTGAGGAGAAAACGCTGCTGTTTGCATGTTACCCTAACCTGGCTCGAGCTAGGAGGCGTTTCAAAGCAAAAGGATAACAGCAGGCGCTCCCCACGGAGTGGTGTGACAGAGCCAAAATTCTTCACAAGCACCAGGCACACCAGCACCTTCCCCAGACCCATGGGAAGCAGCAGGGTGAGGTGCTTTTTATTTTGCCCAGAACCAGCTGGGGTGAGGAAAGGAGCCCCAGAAACCTGCTGGATGTGGGGTGGTTGGGCCTATTGGTTTGGGTGTGCATCCTTCCATCCAAAGGCAGATTTTGGGCAGGTCAGGTGAGGACACTGCAGAACTGACCACTTCCCCACTATCTCACCCATCCCCAAAGCCTTCAGCGTGAGTTTTATCTTTTGTAGGGTTTCACTGAAAAAGTGTGTTTCCTGTACAAATGGGCCCTATAAGGAAAACAGGTTGCATTGTCTGCCCGCAGTGGGTGGATGTGGTTGTGCTTGGGGTGAATGCAGCACACTGCAGTCAGCAATTAGGGATGGTTCTCCCCACACTTCCGGGAAATGCGGGTGAGAGCCTTCCTGTGGTGCGGGCTGGTGACTCACCTAGCCAGGCCACAGGCTGCTTTCGGTCCTCACTCCTTTCCTCCTGTGCTCTTCTGTCATTAAGGAGAGGACTGCAGCTCCCAGCTCACCAGGTCTGTGCACCTCGGAGGGCCCTCCAAAGCAGGGCAGGAGTGGACCCCTGCAGGTCATCTACTCTTTCCTCCTCTCCCAGCAGCATCAGATTGTCAGCACTGGGGATGCTGACACACAGAGTCCAATTTCCTGCTGTCTTTGTCCACCTGAAGTGTGTTGGGAGAGGCAGCAGGTGCATACTGCAAACCCATTCTTCAGTGAGCAATGTTCTGTCCCAGTAGTGGACGTGGTGGGGATGGGTAGATGGTTGGACTAGGCGATCTTAGTGGCCTTTTCCAATCCTTCTGATTCTATGAATGTTTGTAATTTGGTGGCTTGTTTTGTGTAATGGAGTGTACAGACACATGTCTGTGTTTGTGTATGTTAGGTGCCGTGGGAAATGCACACAACTGCATTTTTAGGTAGGACTGAGTGGGCATTTTCCAGGAACTGCCTTAATAGATGAGTGCACCTCGTGCCTGCTGTTCCTGTCCGTACTTCCCCGACTGTTTCTGTTGACACCACTCTCAAGCCATGGGAGAGGTTTCACATGGGGCTGAAATTGCTGCTGGGGTGTGCAGTGAAACCTTTCTGTTTAGTCTGATGTCACCGGGTTGTTTCCCAGGCAGCGTTCCCAATGGTGGAAAGCTAAAGTTAGGCAAAAGGGAGGAGGAATCCAATCAGATTATTCTATGGTTACGGTCTTGTCTGAACAAATGTTTTCTTGCTGCCTTAATGCTTAGTCTGCCGTGGGTGATAAAAATATTTACTAGTTTATTATAAACAGCTGAACCTACAGCCTACATAGTCACATTATTTAAAGATGAAAGCAAAGGGGATAAAAAAGTGAACATTTAAAGACTAAATTGCAGTTCTGGCTTCGAGGAGGATTCTGCTCCTATTTATATCCAGTACCTATAAACCCAGGGAGAGCTCCTGACTCACGCTGGGAGCCGGGGCTGGGCCAGTGCAGCACTGAGGGCATACTGATGTGTACTTCTCATTAACCCTCCCTCTAGGTTTGTTCCTGATTATGTTTTCCATCATCTCGATTGAGTTCTTTGGATTGGAAGCAGTGGAGTCTGGATACCTGATGTCATATTTTGGTGTCCTTCAGATGGTAAGTGAAGTGCCAAACTGCCGTCTGATGTGCACCTTGCTACGTTTTTTACACATATTCTCCTAAATCCAGGCATCGTATTGACACGCAGATCATAAATACACTCATAGCTCTGCTATGTGTAATTCCGCTTCAAAAAATTAAAGTGCCTCCAAATTAATTCTGTTCCTTGGAATGGAAAGCAAGCAAAGTGAGCAGCATCTTGGAGACCTTCTCCCCTTATCCCCTCTTGTGGATCTTAAAGCTGTGGAGCTAAGATTTCCAACGACTGGCATGTCATCCTGATTCCTGTAACAAAACTTACATTGAAGTTAACAGGCCTCAATTACAGGGTTTTCAGTTCTGTAGGTTAGCTCGTTTACATTTAGCTTAGTAGCACCTGTGCATTTGTGTAGGTAGATGCGCTTACTGGCATTTTTTGCAGATGCCCTGAGTGTAGAGGAAGGACTCATTCCTTCTGTGGGGAAACTAGTGCAGCAAGCTTGCACTTCCAAAAAAATAAGAAGATGGGCCATGGAACACAGTTAGGAGATTGGCAAAATAGGCAAGAGTGAAAAATTAGCTGAATTATGTCATAGCACAGCCAAAAATAATGGTGATAGCGCAGCCCAAAACAGTGGTGCTGTGTTATTTGGAGGAAGAGGCTAATAATTCTGCAGGAAGAGCAACAGAAGGCAGAAATGCAAGGCAAGCAATATCCTGAAGGAGGGTGGTCTTGTTAGAATGCCTTCCTTTCCTGCGTAGTGCCGCAGAGTTCCTGTGTGATTCAGAGGATCTCCCCATCTTGAAATAGTAATTTAAGTCCCTTGTGATCTGGATCTGGCGTTGTGTCGGTTTCATACCTTCTCTGTGCTGCTCTGGGAGTGGGATATTTGGTGGTCTGTGCCTCAGTCCCACGTGCTTCACACTTGCTGTCATTTGCATCGGGAAGGAAACCAGCTTTGCTGCTGCAAGTGGGGTGATCAGCAGCTGCTTCCCGTAGCACACATCTGGCCCAAGTATGAGGGTCTCATGGAGGCCTGCTCTACATTAGTCTTTGTGTGCCACCTCCTAGACCAGGATCTCTAGGATGCATTCAGGCCTTAGAGTCGCCCTCTGAAGTCCTCTTCCTCCTCTGTATGTAGAGCACTAAGAACTCTTTATGTAGATGTATCAGTTGAATCTGATGGTTGGACTGGGTGGTCTTAAAGGTCTTTTCCAACCTTAGTGATTCTCTGATCCCTACAGTATACTTCTGCATGGAAATCACCTTGGGGATTTCAGCTTGGTTATGTTGTTGTTGTTTCAAGCTCGGTATCATGGGTGATTATAGCAACAAAGGTGAAATGATCCTTGTGCAACCTAGAAGGGACTGCTTTGTGTTGATCGATAGAGCCAGAATGGTGCCACTGGGTCTGGGATGTCTGTCTGTCTTCATGCTGTTGTTTCCTAGCTTTGTTTGGCTGAAACTGCTGTAGATAAGGTTACCTGGAGTGCCGTGCCAATGTACCCTACAAATAGAGACAGTCCTGGAAGGCCGCCTTCACTCTTCTCCCTAATCAGATGTCAGTGCAAGCCAGGGACTTGACCCTTCCCACAGTTCCAGGAACTGGGTTTCATCCCATAGGGCCAACCATGCCCATAGCCATGCTGGGATCCAGCAGTGCCTCCAGACTCAGGTGCAGTATCTGCTTTGCTGGGGAGGCCTTGCCCCAGGTGTTTGGCACAGAAATTGGCTGCTGTCAGCCAGGCATCTCACTTTCATCTCGCCATGCAGTTTCTGTCCATTCTGTTCAACAGCGCTTGGGTCTGGACTTCAGAAATGCAGGAGTGAAACAGTTGTAAGGTACAAAGAAAATTCACTTTTTCATGGTGTTGCTTCTGGGGTTTGTAGTCCAGGCATCAAAAGCATAGATTTGTGTCCTGACTTTCTGATCAGGACTCTGGTTGCAACAGCCTGTCTGATAGACAGTGGCTGAGCTGATGTTTTAGGGGTGCTTTCTGCTACAACCCCACTGGTGGGAAGTGCGTGCAGATGTACTGCAGTGGCCCTGTTCCACCCCAGGGCTGCAGCCTTCTTCGCTCCTCAGCTGGCCCTTCAGGTGTGTTTGTCTCTGTTCTGCAGCACATTGATACTGCAGGAGATAAAAATGCAGATTAGGGTGCAAGCAAATTCCACCCAGCGAGGTGGGTGAATGTGATTAGTATCTGCTGACTGGCTTCCCCACTTCACTTGCTAAATTATAGCTTTATTCATAACAAATATAATGTTCTTTTCAATGCATTTCATCAAGCAGATCCTCAGCTTTGATTTCTCATTCCTTAGTTTGCCTTTCTATAGAATACTGCAGGGTTTTTTTCTCCAGATTGCTCTGAGCCCCCTTCTCATTTGCACCCCCTCCTGCAGCTGGAAATGGGCCTCATCTGAGGGCCTTTAAAGATAGGTGTGGCTGTTGGAGAAGTGAAAGGGGAAATAAAGAGTGAGCTGCATCCTGTTTACACCAAACATCCCTGTGGACATTGAACACAGCATCCAGGTCTGGTCTGCAGGGCAGGAGGGCATAGCCACAGCCTCCTGCTCTCATCACATGCTGTTAAGGGGCTCAAGAGCTGTGCAGGTTTTGTAGAATCATAGTATTGTTAAGGTTGGAAAGACCACTGAGATCACCCAGTCCAAGCCCAACCCATCCCCACCATGCCCATTGAGCCATGTCCCTAAGGGTCACATCTCCACGTTTTTTGAACACCTCCAGGGACAGTGATTCCTCCTTTCCTCTACTACCCCGGGGATGCTCCAATTGCTTAACATAATTTTCAACTTCTCAGCTTCATTTAACCTACTGTGGTGAGAGGCAGCCAACGCGTCGCCAGCATCTGAGTCTCTCACCCTTCAAGCCAGCTGCAGAGCACCTAGAGAGGAGATGTAGAATGGCTCTGAGTCAGCCTGCCTGCCTTCAGATAGGCAACCCAAAAACTTTGCCATGGGTATCCCAAGCTCCTTGTTGTGTAGGGGGAGATCAGCACAGGAGCAGCGACCCCTCGGAAGGTGAGGGCTTTGTCCCCTGTGCAGGTGGAGGATATCTGTGAGCATCCCACTTCCAAGAGGTGGTCTGGGGGACCTGAGTGGCCCAAGCTTATATATCTGTTTAATGATTACTTGGGAGAGACCATCAGCTGCACTTATTTGCAGTGAGGCAGAGCATCCTCTGGTAGCAGAGAATATGGGGCAGGCTGGGAGCATGGTGAGGGTTAGGGAAGGGAAGGTTGGACGGTGCTGGAGAAGCAGAAAGCAGAGAGAGTGAATCACATTCTGCACCCCAACAGCATGTAGCTGGCCGTGGGCAGGAGGGGATTTCTGATGGGAGATAATGAAATGAGGATGGAAGGTAGAGAGTAGGAGGAGTGCAGTGCCTTGCTCTGCAGAAATCCCCTTGCTTGTGATTTGTTTGAAGCAGTTTTGTCTGCTCACCAGAGGGTCTCCAGTGAGAGGTCTGGGAGCCTATCAGCGATGCAGTGCTTTTTGTCCTCCAGAGCTGTGACCCCGGGACCCCTGTGAACAAAATCTCCCTCTTCCTGAATGCTTAGGAGGAGCGTGGGATGTCATTCATTTTTCCTCCAGAGAATGATGAATTTCATAACCATGTAACATCTGAAATAACTGCATAATGGTCAGAAGCAGACCCAGGCTCCATCTTTTCTTGGAGTTGGGAACGCAATGGCATGGAGGACTTCCAGATGTAGTAGTGGTGCTTGGGAAAAGCTGCCAGAGGATTAGGCAAGGGAAATACCTGCAGTCCCTGGTTGGAATCTGAAGTCACATCTGATGCTCAGGTTTCCAGGCATGGACAGGAGGAACTTTCCTTTAAGGATTTCTTTTTTTTTGCGATGCACACAAAACAAAAACTGAAGGTGGGACAAAGGGGTAGGTATTCATTACCCCGAGGACCGAGAAATCATAAGACATCTGTTCTATTTACTGTGCTTAATAGGCATTGTTGTACAAACCCCACCTCCAGCCATGCAGCTTCTGGAGGGACAAGTTTGTACCGAGCGATTCTGGAAAGATGAGAGAGATTCCTGGAGGAGAGATTTACATTGCCTATCATCTTATCACCAGCCTGTCCCTCTTGCTTTTTTATTTCTCTCTGCAGCAAGAGGGATGATTAAAGAGCTAGGGATTTAATTACAGCCAGATTCGCCTGGGGGGAAAACCCACTCGGTGAAAGGACCTTGCAACAACAAACAGAAAGTTCTCCAGTTTCCTTGCTTTGAAGGATTTAGATGTGTGCAGGGGGTGGAGGTGGGGAGAAGGCAGGCGATTAGGCTGCAGTTTGCAAAACACACGCTGCCTCTGCCCTGAGAGGCCAAGTGCTGGCTCAGCAGTTCGGCCCTCCCCATCCACTCTCCTTGCAGCCCCAACACCCTCTGTTCTTGTAAGGCGGGAATGACTTCTCATGTGCTTTCTGGCATTGCAGTCTCCATTAAATAACTTCCTCCTCCTCCCACCCAGACCAACGCATGTTTTTGTAACGCTTTCAGCCCAGCAGGACCAGTCCCCACTGTTTGGTGCCCACTCAGGTCTCTCCCAACCTGTACCCAGCTGTGGTTCTGCCATCCAGCATCTCTCTGGTCCTGGGAACTTCTAGGCTGGAAATAGAGGTCTTGTTGCTGGGCTCTGCCCTGTGCTTTTTTCAGTGGGCGCTTCTGAAAGAGTCTGTAGGAACAGTCTCCTGTCCTTTGGCCAAAGGTGAATGTGGAGGACCAGCCAGACATCTGCTGGGCTTGACGGGACAAGGGGAAGTGGTTTCAAACAAAAAGAGGAAGGATTTAGACTGGATGTAAGGAAGAAGTTTTTAACAATGAGGGCAGTGAGATGCTGGCAACCACTGGCTGCCCAGGGAGGTAGTGGATGCCCCATCCCTGGGGACATGCAAGCTCAGGCTGGAGAGGGCTCTGAGCACCTGAGATAGTGTAGGTGTCCCTGTTCATTGCAGGGGACTTGAACTGGATAGTCTTTAAGGGTCCCTCCCTATTCAAACAATTTTATGATTCTATGGACTTAAATTTATTTTCTGCATAACTACCTGGGGATGAATGCTGGTTCCATGCAACAAGGAAACTGCTCTGCTGAAAGGTCTGCCAAAAATGAACACTTCAAACTTTCAAACAGCAAAAACCTTCTCCACTCTGTAAAGGACTGAGGAGAGTTGTTGCTGATATCAACAAGTTGGCTCTCCCAAGTGAAGAGGAGCTCAATTGGATGCAGAGATAGCAGAGGTAGTTTCCTACATGAGCATCTGACCTAGTCTAGTGGAAGGCATCACCAGGGCCAAGCCAGCATAAAGGCAAGGAGATTTGGCTATTCTGCATTCATCAGGAGACTTATTTGCCTTGACAGAAGGAGAAGGGGAAAAAATGTGTTGGTTTTTCCTGCGACATGTGTACACAGCCACGGGCAGTGCCTGTTATTTCACTTGCAAACAATTTCCTCTCCTTTTTGTTTATTGATGACAGAACACATTCCAGCCAGGTACACCGTCTCTGCCCAGCACTTCAAAGGAGGTCAGGTTACAAAGCAAGCACCATCCCTGAGATTAACTGCAGGAGGGACAGCCTGTGGGAGCCCAGGTGAAGGCTGCAAGCAAGGAAAAAGCCCAGTACTCTCTCCAACATTCCCACTTTTCTAGGTTTTTCTTCCTCTTCAGCTCTTTCTAGGAGTTTAGGGAGCTTATTCGGTTGGACTAGGTGATTTTAGTGGTCTTTTCCAACCCTGATTCCATGATTCTGTAATTCTGTGATTCTATACATGGCTCAGGAAAGATCTCTGCTAGAGGTGATGGGTTTTCAGATCTCGTTTCTGGTTGGAAGCATTTCCTGAGCGCCCAGCAACTGAAACTATTATCCAGCACCTAAATTCAGATGCTGGTAAATAGAGTCCAAACTCAGCGTGATGGGTCTTTGTGGCTCGTGGATGCATTGGCAGTAGCCACACTGGGAATGGGCAGCAAAAGCTGATGGGGCCCAGTAAGCAGTGGGGAGGCTGGGGTCCGTACTGCCCAAGGATGGCATTTGGCCGAAAGCAAATGACGTGGGCCAATGCTTGCCGCTCCCATGGTGATCCGAATAGGCTTCCCCTGATGATATACTCCATGACTCAAGGACGGGAAGGGCCCAGGCTGCACCTCATGGTGAATCTCGGTCAAATGCATCGTTCAAGCCCAGGCAAATTGAGAAACCTTCCCTCTGGAGGCGCAGCAGAGCCAAGCCACGTTTGGGTGATGCCACCGCCAAGCGGAGTCACGCTGAGGGCGGGCTGTGCCCCATCCTGTGACTTGGCGCAGCCTGGGCAGGAGGGACTGAGAGGCTGCAAGATGTTAATGATGCCGCTTCGTTTGGGAGTGCTAGGCTTAATGAAGCGTGACTCAGCACCTCCTCCACCCACCTGAATTGGAGCCACCAGGGCTGGCCTCCTCTTCCTCCCACCTGGCCCATGTCCGTAGCAGGGCATGCGTGCTGCATGACTCAGGTCACCCCATCCATGTCCCAGCCTTACAGTGCGCGGTGGCCAGGGATACCAGGTGGGTGACGCAGCCTGGGAAAGCCATGTGGACCTCATGCCACCGTCACACACATGAGCTGAGCTCCTCAGCCCTGCCCAAGGGTGAGACAGAACAGCAGGAAAAGCATGTTCTGGGAACCCAAATTTCTGCATGGCAGATGTGTCCCCATGTCAAAATTTGCTTGTGTTCTGAGGGAAAAAAAAGAGGTTCGTTGTGAGATTTCTCATTAAGTTGTAGCTTGTGGGAGAAATATTCAAACGGTACCTATTGCTCTTTAAGTCAACTTTACTGTATTTTCACCCTGTTGCTATTTGCTTTTTGCCATTTGTTTTTGTTTTAGTGTTTATACTGTTTTTTTTCTTCTGGACAGTTTGTCATAGATTAACATTTCTTTTTAATAACTTCCTTCCTTATTTATTTTGCAACAGTTTCCCTTTGGTGGATTTTGGGTTCCTCCCTTAGCATTAACACAGCAAGGCTGAGTGTAGCGTAGTAGTGGCCCAAGTCAAATCTGAGCACCAAGGTTTTCTTTAGGCTTCTCTCCAAAGATTTACATTTTTGCTCCTCCTTCCCGCCCCCTCTCCCGTGGTTTTTGCTTAAAATCTGCAAAACCAGTTCCCCATCTCTTGTGCCTGCTCGTACTGCTGTGTCTGGATATTAGCATCTCTGTCATTCTTGTTTCCTGTATAAGAACGATGAACTGCCCAATTTGTGTAGTTATAGTGTAAAATAATGGCAAGAGAAGGTACAGGAGAGGAGGTGCTTTTCTCCTCTGCGTACAGTTGAGCAGTTCTGCTTTGGAAGATCTCAATAATGATTTCACAAGGAAAATCTCAAGTTAACAATTCAGTTTTATCAACAGCTGCCTTTAAGTAGTTTCATTCAACACTGTTGATCGAGCAGTGATGAAAAACTTATGCAAGCATCACTCAATTGAGAGATCATCATGTGACTTATCACTAAGCTACAAAATGCTCAAAATCATGGTAAATGTCTTCAAGTCATTTACTGCAACAGCAAACTCCCTTTTTCTCTTCCCAGGAAAGCAAGGAAATAACACATTTTCTCCCTTTTGTTTGCTCTCTGAGCTTGTTTCCATCAGTATAAACTGGATTGACACTGCCCATGCGCTTTTTCCTCAGGTTGTCCAAGGCCTGGTGATTGGAAAACTCACAAGCCATTGCACGGAGCAGACCCTGCTCAGGCTTGGCGTCCTCGTCTTTGCCGGTGTGGGGCTGGGCATGGTAAGACTCACTGAGAAGTCATCCACGGGGCCTTCCACCATCATAGTTTGCAGGTGGGCAAAGGGCCTACTTGTCACTGGCAGAGCCGCCATGGCCTTGACAAGCTGTGCTTAGGGGGAGCCGGCCAACTTGGGCCACTGCAAACACACAGCGTTCAACAACGATAAGAAGCTGTGTGAGTAATAGCTGCAGGGATTACAGAGTAATAATCCTGCACAGAAACCCATGCATCCGTCCTGAGTCACTGGATTTGCACAGAGGTCCTGCCTTCCGTCCTCGAGTGGCCCCATTTCCTGAACTGCCCAGAAAGTAAATGCAGATTATGGGGAGGAAAACCACTGCAGTTGTACTGTACCCTGAGACGGCTGAGGATGTCGTCTCATCTTTCTGGCTTTGTTTTACTAATTCCTCCAAGCTTAGAGCATTTGGAGAAGGAGGTAGCGAGGAAATAGTTTAGCTCCTCTGTTTTGGCACTACCCATCACCAGTTGTGTCTGGATGGGTGAGAGGCAGCCTCAGAAGTCAACTAGAAGATCCCATTGGCAGGAGCAGCTCTACCAGTAACTATGTTTTCTCAGATCAGCAACACTTTAGTGACCAACAGTGCTGCCCAAGGGATGGGATGCTTGGGAAGGGTCTGTCTGGTCCCTAGCACTAGCACCATGAATGTGTGGCTGGTCTCAGCGTGCCACCACAGTGAAGAACGTATGCACATAACCCAAGGAGGGCTTTAGAAGCTCACCTTTGGGTTTCAGCTTAGAAATGAAGTGAGCTGGGGAGGGTAATTCCCATTTTCCACCACAGAGACAATGGTGGAGGGACACACAAAGCCAGTGTGGCTCTGTGGAAAGGGGAAAGCTGGGAAGGGAAGTTGTTGGTTTGAGAGCTGGCAATTACACCATGCCTGGACGGCTGTGGACATCCTGACAGCATGGCCTGAGGACAGGGGTCAGCAATGATATCCCGTGAGAGCTATTCATAGGCAGATGCAGCTGCTGGCCCTGCTGAGCAAAGAGTCCTTATAAAGGATGTGACGGAAGTCCTTTGCTTTGTCCCAAGGCATGGTTATGCCCCATCCTCCCTCCTGCCCTCTGGTTCCCAGGCACTGGCTTTTGAGCCCAGCTGCTGAAACTGCAGGATCTGCCTTCCCTGCCTTGACAATTCTCCCAGATCTGCCCTGGTGGAGAAGGCTGCTCAGCTGAGGGTGGGTGGTCAGTAGTACACTTCACCTGACCTAATCCTCCCAGGGCAGCGAGAAGATATTCCCCACGACATTCAGCCCTGGGTCTGCTCTTTCTGGCAATTGCCTTCTGCCTCCAGCCTGTGAGGATGCTCTTACAAGGAAGGGAATCATCACTGCCTTTTTTTTCCTACTACTGCTGTGTTGTCCTGCAATGACATTTGCCCTGGCAAGGACTTACTCTCTCCCTGTCTGGATGTCTACTTACCAAATACCCGCTTCTCTGCCTTTGTTCTCCAGTTCCCTAAGCAGGAGTGCCTAGTTCTTAAGCAAAACATAGGTAAAGTGCCCCTCCGAGGAGACAAACCTTGCCATGGATGAGTCCAGAGGGGAACTAGGAATAAAACCTCAATATTTCCAAGTCATTCGTTAGTGATGGCTCTGGGCTGCTCCATCTTCTGTAGCCAAGAGGCACAGACCAGATTTTATGAGCAAGAGAATGAAAGTTCTGGCTTGGCCAGAGACTGAGCTGTTTTCCAGCCAGAATAATACACCTTGAGACGTGGGTGAGGGCAGAGACTTGCAAGGAAGCAGGAGTTTCCTTTTCATGCCCCAGAGAAATCTATTTATTTGACCAGCAGGGCTGAGAGCCGCTCCAGCTCTGCCGCTGAGGGATCCTCACCACTTTTGTTTTAAGTATTAAACAGCTGGAGGGATGTCTCCACTAAGAATATGTGCAATAACAAAATCATTACTCTCCCTAATTATGCTCGCTAATGCGGGCCTTATGGCCAGAAGACCTATTCCAGATTACTGAATTTGATGAATTTATTAGTGAGGAAGCAGAAGAACAGGATTAGAAATCCCAAAGGTATGGTATTACATAATGCTCCAGGTTCATTTATTTTGACAAGCTTAGTTTGGTTTTAATTACTTATGATAATGAACTGAAATGCCTTCTCTAGGCTGTTTTGTATAAGTAATGGAGGCTTCCTGAAGTACACCACATGCATCTGCTGCGGAACGTCTCCTCAGGACTTGGACAAAAGACAGAAGTCCTGGGGGAGGGTGCGGGGATGTCACTAATTCCCAGACACTAAAAATACCCACGGCAGTGCTGGAGAATGTGCTGCCAGATTACAGGGCAGGGGCTGCTCCTTGTGCTGCATCCTTAGAATGATTCCCAGCACACAAGTGGTGGAAAAATATTGGAAAAGAATTAAAAAAGGGGGGGAAAAATAAGCAAGAATCAGAGAAAACAAAGGAAAACAATGGAATCCAGGGAAAACCATAGAAAACAAGGGAAGACCATGGTAAACAGGGGAAAGCAAGGGTAAACAGGTTCACACAAGGGAAAAGAGGGGAAAACAAGGGAAAACAGTGGAGAAAGAAGAGAAAATGGGAAAACAAGAGCAAACAGGTTATAAAACAGTGGAAAATAGGGGAAAACTGTGGTAAATAGTGAAAATAAAGCTAATACAATGGAAAACAGAGGAAAACATCAGAAAAGAAGGGGAAAAAAGGAAAAAAAAAGATAAAAGCAGGTGAAAACAATGGAATGTAAAGGAAAACCAGGGAAAACAAGGAAATACAAGAGAAAACAAGGGAAGGTCATGTAATACAAGGGTAAAGAGTTAGATACAAGGGAAAAGGGGGGGGGGAAGCAAGGGAAAACAGTGGAAAAAAAGAAAGGAAAATGGGAAAATGAGCAAACAGTTGAAAATAGTGGAAAATAGGGGAAAACAATGGAAAATGGGAAACAAAGAAAAGGCAAAACATGGGTAAACAGGTGACGACAATGATAAAGAGTTGAAAACAAGGGAGAAAAGTGAGAACCAAAGAAAACAAGGGAAATGTGATAAAGGAGTGGCAATCAAATGAAAACATGGGGGAAGCAGTGGAAAAAAATGGATGAAAGACCTTGAGATGGCCAAAATGGTACCATCACAAATCAGCTGTGGCTCCCACAGTTTACCTAAAAGTCACAGATTTGGCTTGAGATAGTTGTCTGGATTGCTTCTTGTTGCAAAGCTGCTCTCTGTGCTCTCTAATGATCCATGTTCCATTGTGTCTTGTCACTTAGGCCCTGATGAGGACAGTATGGCATTACTGCATCATCGTGGTGCCGCTGGTGTTTGCCTTCAATGTGTTGGGCACCATCACTGACAGCATCCTCACCAAGGCTGTGCCCTCCACTGACACTGGTAAGACTCATCACAATCATCAAACTTGTCTTTTTCCCTTCTTTGGGTCCATCAGGTAGTGGTGTTTGAACAGTGCCGAGTAAGCATCTTGCCCTCAGGCCACCAGCCTCTGGGCTTTTATTAGGCCTGGACCTTCAGCACCATTTGCCCTGCACAAGGTGAGATCCCCAGCCTGATAGGCCTTGTTCTTTGCGAGCAGCTCCCTCACAAAGCAGACTCTGACCCCAGTGCCATCATCCCTAACTCAGCACCAAGCCATCTGCTTTGCCTCTCTCCCCCTTGACCATATTTCTGTGAACAGTCACTGCATTTCTCTGTAAAGTGGGGCACAAATCTTCACACATGCAGTACTTTTTCAGTTGGCAAAGATACCTCCATGCACGACCCTACTGAGAATCAGATTCAGAGTCCATTCATGAAGTTTATAAAGCACTCTGGAGATACTTCTGGATGAAGAGCTTTTCTAAATGTCACTCCAGTAGTTTATTTGCAGAATTGAAGATTGCCTCTACTTGTCATTCATGGCAGGGGGGGTGGGTTAGATGACTTTTAAAGGTCCCTTTCAACTCAAATGATTCTATGATTTTGCTACGAATGCTGGGATCCCGCAGCATTCAGGCACAGTGCTTCCACCTGGGAGAGAAGCCCTGGGACCACATGGAGGAAAGGGATGGGGTGTGCTGGGGGCAAATCTGCCGCTTCACGGCTTGGAGCAGTGCTCATAAGGGAGAGGGAATATTGGAGGAAGGGCACCAAGGGGCTCTAGGGTATGAAGCAAGGCTGGAACTCATCCAGATTCTGCTCAAAGGGGCTTTGTAAGGAAAAATGAAGCATTGCTCGGCTGTTAAAGCCAGCCCAGAGGCGAAATTAAGTCAGAGAGGAAAATGGGTTTAGTTGCCTCACCCTGGTCCTCGCTTGCGTATGTTGTTACGACAGGATGGGATGGACGCAGATAGGCAGGATGGAGACAGCCCATGGGGTGGCAAGAGGACATTTTGGGACAGTGGGAGGGTATGGGCTCTATCGTGCCCATCCATCCCAGGCTGATGCCATGCCATGTGCTCCTGGATCAAAACCAGGTGTGATGAGGAGGGACACAGCTGGCACGGAGGATCACAGCGTTGGAGGAAAACCATCTTCACTGGTCCTTTGTGCCTCTCAGCCTTACAACATGCTTCCTCCACACAGTGTTCCCCAGGGAGGAGGCTGTGTTCCCAGGCAGGGCAGGAATGCCTGACGCAGCAGAGCTGTGGCCCTGCAAGCTGCCTCCCTGCAGCAGCTGTGGCGTGGGTGTCCCTGGGGGCAATGCCGCCATGCGGTGCTGCTCCAGCACGGGGGTGCTGCACCCAAAGGGACAGCAGCTAAAGCGTGTCTCCTTCCTCTGTCAACGCAAAACTGGCTTTGCAGAGGACCCATCTAAGGCCACTCCTACAGAGGCTGATGAATTCTACAGAAGGAAACAGAGTGGAAATGATTTCATTCGTTTCCCTTTGATATTTTTTTTCCCTCCCCATCTTCAAAGGCAGGAAGGGAAAATGTTGCACGGCACACATGTGTGCTGCTCCGCCGGGTGTGTGAGCTGGTGGGAGCACAGCCCCAAGCCAAGGCGGGCCCACGGCCACACAAGCACTCCTTGTCCCCCGAGAATGGGGGTCTTGTTACTGCTCGAGGCATGGAGGCAGGGAGGAAGCGGAGCAGGGCAGCATCCTGGACCCATATCTCGTGATTTGATTTGCACATCAGGTGCAAAGCCTTAGGAGAAGAGCCTGCAGTGAAGCACAGCTACTGGCCCCGCAGCC
Organism: Gallus gallus; assembly: GCF_016699485.2. Classification (NCBI taxonomy): domain Eukaryota; kingdom Metazoa; phylum Chordata; class Aves; order Galliformes; family Phasianidae; genus Gallus; species Gallus gallus. The sequence continues at coordinate 12,759,200 of NC_052536.1, read as the reverse complement.
TAGGGAAAGAGGGAGAGGAGAGGAGAGGAGAGGAGAGGAGAGGAGAGGAGAGGAGAGGAGAGGAGAGGAGAGGAGAGGAGAGGAGAGGAGAGGAGAGGAGAGGAGAGGAGAGGAGAGGAGAGGAGAGGAGAGGAGAGGAGAGGAGAGGAGAGGAGAGGAGAGGAGAGGAGAGACTTTTTTGCTGGCGTGATGAGTTGTTACTGTTAAAGGTCTGAAGTTAACTGGGATCCATCACATGAGCTGCTTGGAAATGGAGCAAGGGCTGATTTACAGTGTCTCAAAGCTCCGGGGCATCCGACACGAGGGATCTAATTTAAGCCCATTAAATAGAAATTATCTTTCTCAGCAACGTGTTACAGGCCTGCCGAGGAGAGCCCAGCCTTTCAAGAGGACGAATTTCAGCTCCATAAAAAAAGGAAAAAAAAGTGCCTCCTCAATCATGAGAGCCAGTTTGGCAATTGCACGGAGTAATTAGTTTAATTCAAATACCCAGAGGGGAAAAAAAATAATTGCAAAACCTGCCCAGAAAGTTTGGTGGTTGTGGGATTGTTCCCATTGGCAAAGGGTCAGGCTGAGGTCCCACCCATCGCTGTTCCCATGCGCAGGAGGAGCATGGGCAGCTCTTCAGGGAGACTTCCCTCTCTGTATGTCACACCTACGCCCTCGGTTCGGGCTCACTGCACAAGTATTTTAAGCATTTTTTGACAGAAGTGCAACAGTTCCAGGCCAGTGTGACACCAACCCATGTCTGCCCGTCCTCCCTCCAAGCTGGCATCATTTCTCCATGGTCTCAGCACACTGGGATCTACGCCTTGCAAGCAGGACAACTTCTCCCCTCTCCTGAATGCCACTGGTGGTGATTCAAGTCATGTATTGGTGGACAAGTGATGCCAATCGCTCAGTATTGGTAGTAAGAACAATGATTGAGAACACCGTCTCAGAGCAGGACCTAAGTTCCTAATGGAGTTCTGGCCTGCGTGGTGAGAAGCCTGAGGTCGTGGCTGCATCCCGTGTGACATCCTGGTGGAAAAACCTGCCCTTGCCCCACTGGAGGTGCTTCCCCTCCTCCTGTTCACCATGCAAATGCATGCTCTGCTGGAAGGAGAACCGGCCGAGCCAGGTGAAAGGCTCCCATTGCCATCCAAATGGAAACATCCACTCCATTCGCAAGGCTGTGGGGGTGATCTCACGGGGGCTCAGCCTCTACCTGTGCTTTTAGTTAGCTCTTCTAGAAGATGTAGTTAGACCTTTCTAGCTCCTGATGCACTCCTAAGAGCTGTTCTTCTGTCCCATAAGAAAGAATACATAGCGATAGCTGCTTGCATGGGCTGGGACCCCTCCAATCTCCACAGCTGCTAATTATGATATTGAAAGGAACTGTGTGCTTTGCTTTGGGAGGTTTTAGTGTCCCTGGAAGCTGCCCCCATCCCATCTCATCCCATCTCATCCCATCTCATCCCATCCCATCCCATCCCATCCCATCCCATCCCATCCCATCCTATCCCAATGGGTTCAGGAGCATCTCCCAGTGCCAAAGGTTCCCAGAGATGGTTTGAGGCCTCTTCCTATCGCAGCAGAGGGAGGCTGCTAACCCTCACTCTGACATCTCTGCTGTCTCTCCTAGGGGCCATGCTGGGGATCTGCGCCTCGGTCCAGCCCTTGACAAGGACGGTGGGCCCAACACTCGGTGTCATTCTGTACAAGCAGTTTGGAGTCTCCTCCTTTGGCTACTTGCAGCTCATCGTCAATGCCAGTTTGTTTGTTTATCTCTTAAAGAGCAAAAGCCCACTGAGAGACACAAAAAGCCACTAATTCATGAGAGCTGCCTCTTCCCTTTTTCCACAGAAATAAAGAAAGAAACATTGTTGTATGTTCTCTGGCATTCTTGTGCTGGAGGCACAACCCTACGCTGAGCCCCTCCTGCTCTCACTGCAGGCTGCTCATAACTAAATACCTTGCAGCTGCCTCCAGTATGAAGTCTCATGCAAGAATTAAGTGATAGTGACAGCAGGAAGAAGTCACCCAAAGGGAGTTACCAAGTCTGAAGCATTTGCAGAGAGCAATTTGCAGCCCTGCCTGTGAATGGAGCTCAGCACTGCCGGATGCTCTCAAGGGAGTACAGGTTGGTTAGTAGGCATTGAGCCTCACAAGACAAAACTTCAACAGGTTGCGTTCCCCTTTCCCAAAGAGCACAGCTTCTTGGATTGTAGGAAAAGAGCACCTCACTCATTCCCAGGCACTTTATCTAGAGCTGGGGACAGGCACCAGCAGGCAGAACACGGTATAGTTGGAGGGAGTTCTTGTGCCATCTTTAGTTGCCATTACTCAACTACACAGGAAAATATTCCCCAAAAGCCCTGATGGAGCACATGGAAGGCTCCTGCATTCTCTCCCTGGCCCTCAATGCACTTTTCCTCCATGCTCTCCCTTGCAGAGGGATTATTGAGAGCTTCTTCACCCCACAGTCCCATCCAGGCCCCTGCTGCCTTACAGCCCCCACACCACAGCCCAAACAGCACCCACAGAAATCACCGCACCGCCACGTGTCGTAATAAAAAGTGAACATTTCAAGTCATTTATTTGGAATGGACATATTAATGCAAAAAAGCAATATTAAGACCAAGAACTGCCGAAGATACGTTCATCAAAATAAATACAAATATAGATACTACAAATAATTTAAACTGTGTCAAACACCACCAGTCAGTGTTGAATCTTCCTCGCGTCTCATAAATAGAAGATAACCGTTCGCGAAGCCGCGCCACCCAAAGCACGTGGGCGCTTCGCTGGAAGTCCCGTATGAAAGTCTTTGGTTTGGTTTCGTTGGGTTTTTGTTTTTTTTTTTTCTTTTTTCCTTTTTTCAAAATGCATCTCAGGCAAAGCCCAGGGCTTCTTTGCTCAGCAGCCTCCACAGGCCTGGAGAAAACCAAGCTGCTCCCAGCTATCTTCCGCGCTTTCCTTCATTGGTACCCTGTCCCTTTTCAGTCCAAGACACTTGCTCTGGTTTACCATCCAGCGGTACGCTCTGAAGGTAGCAAGAGGAAGCAGGTTAGTGCAATGAAAGGCCGAGGGACGAACGAAAAGAAAGGGCTCTGAAGGGAGGGGAAGCGCTCAGCACTCAGCGCCGCATTTGCGGCGTCTCTACAGGGCGTTCGGCAAGGAAAGCGCTGCCGAGTGCCATTTCCTACCCCGATAACTCTCCGCCACAGACACGTGTCTGCCTGCCGCTCGGAATTCCCAGCTCCGTGCCCATCTCCCACCACCCGGAATTCACAGCGCTGGGTTCGGGAAGGGTGAGTGAGCCCCAGGAGTCGGGCACGAGAGCTGCAGGGACAGCGCACGCTGCGCTCAGGGCGCGGCACCCGGCTCTGCGCTGGGAAACACGAGGAGCGGCCGTGGGAGCCTCGTTGCCTCGCTGCGGCACCGTCTCTGCCCAAAGCACGGTGTGCAGGGAATAGAGGTATCTCTGTGGATTTGTTAAGGGTGGGGGTGCGAGCTCACCTGGGGGCTCAGGGCGCCCGGGCCAGCCGCCGCTCCTGGGTGCCCGCTGCCTGCTCCATCTCCTGGCGGCTCTTGAAGTCCTGGATGGCCCTCTTGTTCTGGAAGTCGATGAGGGCCATGGTGATGGAGGCGTTCCAGCAGCTCTGGTCCGGGCACCGAAAGTCAATCTCCTTGCGGTCCTTGGTGACGATGGTGAAGTAGATGTATTTGCCCGTGCGCTCCACGCAGTCCACCTTGAGGATGGAGCCGAAGCCCAGCTCCTTGCCCTTGGCCCGCTTGTGCCCGTCGGGGAAAAGGCTGAGGCTGTCCTTGGTGAGCACTACCAGCTTCTTCTTCCACAGCTGGAAAAGGCTGTCGCTCCGCTTCTCCAGCTCGCCCTCGCGGATCACCTCTGCTTGCATTTTCATCCTCCCTCCCTCGTTCCTTCCCTCGTCCCTTCCTTCCGTCCTTCCCTCGCTCCCTCCCGACTCCAGCTCCCCGGGCTGCGCTGCTCCCACTGCGTCTCGAGCGGCAATGACTGAGCCCGGCCGCGCCGGGACCAATTTATTGCAATGATTCAGCGCCGGGCGCCTTCCGGTGCCTCCCCCGGGAGTCCGCCCGCCGCCCCCTCGACGCTCCGCCTCCCGCCCGCCCACGGCCGCGGTGCGCTCCGCTCCGCCCCGCCGGGTTGGGACCCACGCGGGAGCGGAGCCCGAGCTGCAGCGCTGCGTGGGACGGCAGCCTCGCGGTACCCTCTTGTCTGCGTCTCCGCTGTGTATCCGTGGCGGGGATGGGGTGGCTATGACGGACCCCACCTTGCAGCTCGTCTCCTCTCCGAAGCGTGCTCAGCCCCAGTGCCGTCTCCCCCCTCCCCAGGAGCCCTACAGACGCCTGGTTTGGACCCCAGCCTCTCATTTGGGTCCTGGCCAAGCCCGTTCACTTCAGCTCCGCATCCACGCAGCATCACCACGAAGCCTTCCCTCACCACCTCCTTGGGGTACCCCACCTACCCAGCTCTGCACCAGCACTGCCCACCCTTATCGTTCTCACTGTCCCCCACAATCACTGCATTTACCCCATTTTCTTACCCTTGACCCACTCCCTCTTCCCAGGGTCAGTTCCGTGGTTTCCTAGGGTCTGGCCATTGCCCACCACCATGGGGCCACTGGGGAAAGGCACGGCATCAGGAGGTGGCACCCAGCAGCACTGGCATCCCTTCCTCTGTGTACCACTGATATAGCCACTCTTTACAACACTGGTTCGCCTCATCCAGCACGATAGCCAACAGCAGCCAATTCATCTAACTTTAGCAAGATTTAGCTTTTCCTTTCCAAGGGAACGGTCCAGATTGTCACTATCTATCTGGACAAATGCTACTCTGGCCACTGAAATGTCCAAATCCCTGTCCAAGAGACCCCATAAGAATGAGGGATCCGAAGCAGCTAGGACCACAGATAGAGCCTAAGCTGAGTTTTCATTATTATTACTATTATTATTAGAATATTATTATTCTAAAAAGGGCTCCGAAATGCAGCAGGGAAGGGTCTTTGCGCACAGGAAATGGGACACCACTTCAAACAGAGCAATCTGGCAGGAAAAAGGAGAGCTACAGGGAACAGCTGCAGGAAGGCCCCCGGTCTGGAAAGCTACGGGACGTAGCATGTCTGTGCACACCTCGCTTCAAACAGTCCAGTGCAAAGCAAAATCTGCTTTTCAGTGAGGCTCACACCTGCGGGTGGGGGTCAGCAGCCCCCTTTGGGGTTCGTCTTCCTGCTTTGGCTTTCATCAGGGTGATCTGCACCGATCCATCACGCCGAGGAGCACAGAACCTTGGCTGCCACAGCCGCCAGCGTGTCTTAGCACTGAACGCTCAGAGCACTGCTAGCAAAAAGGTAGGTTGTCAGGGGAAAACGGAATGCTCAAAGTGTAGATAAAAAATGAGTTCTTGCAGCAGCAGTCCTGGTTTTCATTGTATGTCCACTCTAAGAATTCTTCTCCTTTCTACATACACTGGGCTTCCTACACAGATAACTGCAGGAAAGGAAAGCCCAGTGCGTTAACATACCATAACTCTCTGTCATTTGCATTGTGGCCATGCAAAAGTTGCACAGAACTGGTCTTAATGCAAAGCGATGGTGACACCGACTGCCCTCAAACCAGGCAGCTCAGCTTAGGAAAAGGAGAAAGGTGTCTGCATTGCCTTTAAAATAATACGAGGTAATGAATAAGGTGAGGAATTGACGAGGGGTTATCAGCTCTTGGCACCAGAATGTGGGACAAGTGTGATGTTCCCAAGCTGTTTGACTACACGTGGGCGTCCCTTCCTAGAATAAAACAGAACTGAAGCAGCATCCACATCCACCTCCCACCCGCAGAGCCCAGCAGGGTGCTGCCACCTCCCTCTGCAGCACCCCTCTCCCAGCCCACGAGAGGCCCCGTTGCTATGTGTCGTGGTGCAGTGCATGCTCCAGAACTGGGGTTTCGGTCATTGCTTTGGTTTTTTGGGTTTGTGTTTCATCCTGCTGGCAGAAGTGGGTTGCCTTAGTTACACGACTCATGGTGACAGCACAGCAGCTACATGGGCAGCTCCGGGAAGAATGCTGCATTCAGGGCTCACGCCAAGAAAAAGGAAAAAATGTGGTTTTTTTTGAATGAGGAGGTGGTGATTTATCTCCTCTGCAGCTCTCCCCACGCACCCCGCAATGGGGTCTCCAGCGGGTGGTAGTGATGCACTCAGCCCAGCCCAGCCCAGCCCAGCATCTCCCCCCGGGGATGCGGGGCTCCCACCAGACACATCACCCCTCACTCACGCCCTGAGTGCTATCAGTGTTTCCACTGCTGTAATGTTATTTTTCCCGTTGCTATTTAGCTGCTGTGATCCTAGAGATGTGAGCATCCCCTGTGATGGGTCCGCTCTGGGCAAGGACCACAGATCCAGCCAGCATTACCCCTCCGCAGCAGGAAGTGGAGAATTGAGGCCATATGACTACTTCTTTTTTTTTATCATAATGATTTCCTTTCCTTTAAACCTGACATCTGTAGGAGAAGAAAAGCCTGCTTACAGGCTTGAGGTTGTAATCCTGCCAGCTGAAGTCGATTAGTAATGGGGAAACATACGCTCTCTCCTCATAAACTGCTGCCTTCCGAGCTTCACTGTTTGTGTCAGAGGGCGGCTGTACCCACAGGCACCCATGGCAATGGATTAGTGAGCATCAGGTCCCTTGAAATCCTGGATTAAAAAGAGCAACACGCAGAATAGATGCAAACTGGGAGTGTGGAGCCAGAGAAACAGCAGCAACGAACAGCATTTTGTCACGCTTTTCACATATATTCTTCCATTCCTTTCACATTTTTATATTCCTTTATACGTATATATATGTGTGTGTGTATATAATGGAATGTGAGTATTCCTCAAGTACTCTGGGAAATTTGAGGTTATGGTTTGTTACCATCCTCCACCCTCACAAACATCCTGGCCCAAGCGGTGCCATCAGCCCCCAGCCCGCGACCCAGGCAGAGCAGCTCAGGTCTCAGGGCAGAGCTGGGTGAGGCAGGGGCAGATGCTTTTGTCCCGGGGCACCTCGCTTGGGAAGGTCTCAACAAGACAGATGGAGGCCACCAAGGCTGTTTGTTTAATGATTACAGCAAATGAAATGCAGCAGTGCTGGAGCTTTTCAGCTGGTTTGGGGCTAACTTAAACAAGGGCAGCGGCGGAAGCATCTTTCCTCAATCTGTGAGAGTCTTTCATGCCGTACGCAAGCCATGTATTAATCAGCAATATCACGTAGCCCCAGTTGCTCAATTTACTAATATTTATCTGACTAAGACTCCTTTTTCCAAAGCAGCTTGAACGTGTTTCATCCCACTGACTCAGTGTGTTGCCGCTATGTGCTGTAAACTGCCGTGCACAGTCATGAAAGCATCGCGAGGGGCCGGGGGCAGAAAGACTCATCTCCAGGAAGCCGGTCCTTCACCGGGCTCCCAGTGCTGCAGCCATACAAGGGCATGAGCATTGAACCCACACGGGCACGCTGGGTCAATACAGTGGTTACAGGTGTGTGTGTGTGTGTTTGCTTCTGCCCAGAAGTTGTCCCCCCGTCCGTGTCCCACTGGTAGCTATTGGTGGCGTGACCCACCATACAATGCTCGTATCTATGGGTCTTATTCCATGTGGGACCTGAGTGCTTTGAGACATTAACCTGTGCTGATAGGTTAGCACACAGCCTATGGGATGGGCTGTGACCCAATGCTTCTCCTTCAATGAGAGCCAAAATGGTTGAGGACGAGGGAAAATTGGTGGCTTGCCCTGAAATACACCCCATTTACATGGAGTGCCCTGGACATTTGGTTACCCAGTGAGCCCAGGAGATGCTTTGGGCTACAGCTCACGATTTTAACAAGACGGGACATTCGCAAACCCCATCCCGATAGCGTAAATATTTGGGCAGTCTTTATTTTGCAGCAACGGTAATAAACGGCGGAGACCTCAGCCCTGACTGACGTTGGTGTGCTCTGTGCACATTAAGTCTGTGGCAGTCCCACATGGTGCCAGTCAGGCTGCAGCTGCCCGTCGTGCTCACCTTTTATTACCCTGCTGTGCTGCACTGATAGTATTTACTGGAGATCACGAAGGGCCAATCCTTGCAGCAGCACAGTGAACTGTAGATCACCAAGCACCCTGCCCCTTTTTTTCTGCAGCCAGTAAAGTGGCTTTGAGTCATCTTTGCCTGTTTTTATCTGTGTGTAGAGATGCTTCTCGTAGGAGATCCTATGGGTGGCATCGGGCAACAGCTGTGAGTGGCATCGGCTCTCTCAAGGCCGTCCTCTGGCCACCATTTGGAAGGAGAGGTGCCGGGCTGACCGAGCTGCACATCAGTGCTTCCGTATGTGTGAGCGTATAAGCTGGGAGGAAAAGGACATCCTGTGAGAGACGACGTAATTTGTTGTGTATTACAAGTTTACTCTCTGGCGTAGAGACAACTGCAAACGTGCCAAACTCAATGGCCAAGCAAAGGTGCTGAAACAACCCCGAGTGCATCCCGTTTCCCCGCAGGTCCCCCCTGTGCCACCCGCAGCCCCCACCAACACGCTGAGGTCATATGGGCACGCCAAACATCATTGCAAACCTCATGGCGGAGATGAGGAAGGGTGAGACGTGCTCCTGGGGCCGTTCAGCACGGCCAGCATTGACGGCTGTGTGCGAGTGGGACGTCCCCACCGCCACCACATGTCACGTCCCAGTGCGGTGTGTGCCCCAAGTCCCCTCCCAGCTGTCCTACTAATGGACTGAGCTCTGTGCTCTGTGTATGATCCCGGCCATTCACTTTGCTCCATTTTTTGGCTTTTTTTTTTTTTTTTTGAATCAGCATTGAGTAAACTTTACGGGTAAACACTGAGATCATTTGCCAGATAGCCCCACCAAAACATCAGCAAATGCGAGGCAGGGGGAGGGCGGTGAGGTCATATTAACGCCAAGATTTGGGTTATTTCCCATCTCCAGCCAGGCTCAGGAGTGATCCCAAACCAAACTCTCAAGCACGTTGCTGCCAGCTATCTCTGTTTTTCATATATGTATTTATATATGCTCCTTATGCATCAGCTTTAGTAGCTTCAAGAAAATCATAGAATCATAGAATGGCTTAGCTTGGAAGAGACCTCAAAGCCCACCCAGTTCCAACCCCCTGCCATGAGCAGGGCTGTTCCCCACCAGCTCAGGCTGCCCAGATCCCCATCCAACTTGGCCTTCAGCACCTCCATGGCTGGGGCATCAACAGCTTCTCTGAGCAACTTGAACCATGGGAGAAAAACGAAAAGGAACATCAGTGATATGTACTTTCCCTGGCTTTGTTTGACTTTCCCAAAGCTCACCTGCCCCAGCTGCATAGCCTGCTGGCTTTCCACCATCCCAGCTAATAGCTCCCAATGGAGCTACCTTGTGAAAGCTGGATCTGTCTTTTCTTCCTGTCAGTTACTCAGATCCTCTCATGTTTGAACACCCAGCTCCACCTTGACAAATATTTGCAGGAGGTAGCTCAGGGCATGTCACAGTCCCGGGTCTGGGGCTGTGCTGGGGTGGGCTCAGTGCTGGGGGCTGCAAAAAGCAGTGGTGAGCTGTGATTACAGCGCTGTGCTCCACACGGCCCTCATTTCACACAGCTGTGTCATGGGTGGGAAACTGAAGCCTGGGTGGGGTGGACAGGATGGGATCTGCCACCTGGTCCAGAAAGTGACACCTTAGACCAGATTTAAATACACAAACCGTGCAACGTCCTAAAAACTCTTAATGCTGAGCCTCTGAGTGCTCCAACTTAGTGGGCCAAATGTCATAAAAGCCTAGCCATTAACCCCCAATTACCAGCTTCCTTTAAAAGAGGTTTCCTTTAGGGCAGCACTCATAGAGTAGAACTGAGCTAGCATTACCCACCCTGCAGTGGGTTTGATCCAAGCTTTTCTGGAGCCGCTGTAACCAGAGGGGGTTCCTCCAGTACGAATAAAATGCTGCAAATCCCTTGGCTTTAATATCCAACAGTTAATTGAGTTGTTACGGTTATTAATTATGTTGCCGACATTATTGTTAGGTCACTGTTGCTATTATTATTGAAGATTGTAACTACTGAGCTCCCATTCAGATTGGAGAGCAATAGCAACACGCCGATCCCACTGGCTGCTGAGCCTCGGAGCTGGGAGGGAAATGCCGGGTGGAGAAAAAGGAGTTAAGGCTCTTGGCAGGCGTCGGGATGACTCAGGCATTCCTTCAGCTTTAATGGGGCAAGAGTCAAAGTCACAGAACTGGACGGATTTCCCATAATTGGACAACCTTCTCCAGAAATGAACACTCAGGCTTGCATCAGCAGTGGCGAAGGCTGTGGCTGGGTGCGGGTGGCCGGGTGGGACACGGAGCTAAAACATCATGGCTTTTGATGCAAGTACCAGCATGGGGAAGACAGGGTGTTCTGGGCATGGACTGAGCCTGGGCACCCCTCCACAAACATGTGTGGTTTTTTGTCCCGCTTAGAGGTGGCCAGAAAGGAGTAAATGAGAGAGCAAATCATTCATTTGTCAGAAATAGTGCCAATATAGTGCTCAGAGGCAGAAGTGCCAGCTTTCAGTGTGCCCATCTCCTTCCTTCTCCTTTTTTCCCCCACCTGCTACTGCCATAATGTCTCAGTCCCTAATCCCAGCCTTCCCTTCTTGACAAGCATCATCTCCCACGCGTGGTGATGGCCACAGGTGCTTGGTGGAGCTCTGCCATCCAGGATTCATTTAACCACCCATCAATTAGCATCGTGTTGCTCGTGGCTCTGCCAGCAATCAGCAGCAAGGGCTGTTCTTTGTCAATGCCAAGAGAAACCTGGTATCCCACGGGGCAATGGCAGCATAGGGTTGGTCCCAGTGCCCTGGGTGGGCGGCACGGTGTCCCTGGTGCTGGGTGTTAGGGTCTGGCCACCCTGTGAGCACATTTCTTTGCAGAGTGACAAGCCCTCAGCCCAGCCCTGCCAGCACACCCGTAGCTGATAAGAGAAGGAGCCTGCCCCTTATCTGTGGTGACTCAGCTGCATCTCCTTCACTTACCCTCCAGAGGCCTGGAAGGGTCACGCCTACTGCCAGAAATCCCCTTTTTTTTCAGGGATTTCAACCTTCACTTGCCACTTATCACCACTCAGTGCCTCTCCTTCCTCCGGGACCTTTTCCTGCAGCCCCCGCATACCCTCCTCAATTGGCAATTATGTCACAATTATTCAGGAAAAGGTAATCCTCTCCAGCAGATCCCTACGCTGGGTGTTTTGTTGCCATGGAGGAGAAACGCCTTCCCACGCAATGTGTGCCCACTGAGTCACTGCAGCCACACCATGGTGGCACCATCAAGGGAGGAGGTTGTTTTATCCCAAGAAAAAGTCCCTTTATTTAGCAGCACCTTCACCCTCAACATGACTTCCAGGGCTGGGAGCGCTCCTAGGCCATGTCTTCTCCCAGAAACACTTTATTTTTGTGAACACACTCAGGGGGAACCACTCCAGGAGCCTGGGACCTGTCACACCGTTGTGGTGGCCACATGGGGTGAGAACATTGGGTATCCCAAGATGGGCACCGGGATGAGGACGCAGATGGCCGTTTCCGTGGATGATGCCCAAGAGATTGGCAAGCTGTGGGGTAAAGGATGCCAAACCCATTGGCCCATCCATCATAGCGAATTCAGGGCGAGCACTGAGGCTGCAATCAATAGGAAATGGGGGTATGGGGCTGATGAGCTTTGTGGGAGGCAGTGACAGGCGGAGAGGAAAGCGGGGAGCTTTTGTCTGCCCCACCCCTCTGAGGGTGGAGGCTGTTGGATCTGGCCCAGCTCTCGCACGTTGCTTCCGTTCCGGCTTTGTTTTAGAAAAGAGCAGGTTTCACTTCTTGGCCCAAGGAAGCACACTGGCTCATCGGGCACGCAGCTGGGCAAGCAGCACAGTGTGACTCAGCCCTCCCAAGTGCAGTCTGCGATGTGGCCCAGCTATATTTGCCAAGCAACTGAATCAATCATTGCACAGAAAGTGTAGAGAGACCTTGGACCTCGATCCCTTTCCTTTTTACTCCCCTCCCTTTCCCTCCTCCCATTTTATTTTTCACTTTTCCATGCGTGACCATCCCCAGCTCCATGCTGGGGAGCCACCAGCCTGGGCAGGGCAAGTGGCACACTAATGGGGAGCCTCAGAAATCACCTGTAGAGAGAGTATGTGCAAGGAAAACCCCAGAATCAAGGCAGGGGGCATCGCTCGGCCATGGGGTTAGTTGTGCGGCTGCTCGAGGCAGCTCCAGTCACAGGAAGAAGAAGAGACCTGGGTTGCAAGGCCCAGAGAGGATGGCTGCAGTGCTCAGGGCTGCAGGAGGCTGTAAGGCCTTTACACTTCTCGCTGGAGCACAAGACCCTCCTGGCTGCCCTGATGGCATGGTGTGGGGCAGGGAGAGATGTGTGGGCACCATGGGAGCCTGTTGCCGCGGGCCTGCAGCTCCTCCCCTAGCAGCAGTCAGCCCACGTTTCACCCAGATGTTTCTGGGCCGTGCCGTGTGTGGAGGCATCGGTTTGGCTCTGCAGGGATTTTTGGTTGGGTTTTTTCCCCTCAGCCATTCGCTGCCCCTTTGATGTTCTGCCTCTGACACCTCAGCTTGCCTGGGGCGCCAGGGCTGGATCCGAAAGCCCCGGCGGCATGTCCAGAGGCAGCCAGCTCCCATCCGCTCCCCCTGAGCCCCCTGAGCAGGGCTGGGTGGAGCCCCCCAACACCCACTGCGCTCCTTGGCATCGCCTCGGGGCCACGCTCGCAGGGGGCCGGCCTCCCTCTCCACCCCACCGCCCCCCTTTAATTAAAAATTGAAATCACATAATTACCTCTTCATTAAAGCCAATTAAAGCTGGCTGACGAGGGAGGTAGGCGGCACATTTTGCAACTCGCCGCGGAGATGAGACAGTGTGCAGCGCAATTACGGCGTCTGTTTGCTTCGCCTCAACCCCACAGCTTCACTGGGGCTCGCTTTGAAAGCAGATCCGGGTGGTCGGGGAGAAAGGCCGGGCAGTCTCACCTCCTCCTCATCATCTTCCTCCTCCTCCACCTCCTCTTCTTCCTCCCCATCTGCCCCCTCTGTCCCTGCAGATGCAGGAGGCGTGCTCCAAAGCCATGGCCAGCAAAGCCCATACAGCGATCCCCACCCTGCTCAGTGTTAGAAATGGCACCTTGCTGAGCCATCCACTCAGTCCCCAAAGAAGTCCTCCAGAGCCCACAGCGGGAGGTGACATAGTGCCCCAGCCCTGTCCCCTGCCTCCACCACCCCTTTTGCTCCATCAGGAGCTCCCGTCCATCCCGCAGTCCCAACACTTTGCTGCCCACTGAGCTCCACCAATCTCGCAGCTGCAGATGCAGCCGAAACCCCAGCACCATGCTTTGCCCTCCTACTGCCAGCTGTGAAATGCCTGAGAAAGCAGCCCTCATTCGCACTTTGTTGTGCACACTGCACTTGTCTACATTTTGACCTGAACTGTGCTTATTAACCTTTTTTTTGTGTGCGTGTAATAATAGTCTGGCATCCTTTGTAGGCGATCTTTCTTTCAAAGATCTCCTTTTTGATCTTTTCATAGGCTAAGCAACAATTCATCCTATATAAACCTGGGATTGAAAGGACGTAATTTGTTTTTCCTTGCTTTTTTTTGAAGCGGTGAGAGATGAAACGGCTCAGGGGAATGTCAGCAGTGGTTATATCTTAATTGGTTTTGCTCTGCATCAAAACGCCTTGAACTATTCACTCGTGCACAGCAGCGCCGTGCGACCTTTCCGCCTCTCCCAACAAGTCGTAGCCCATCTCCCACTCGAGGTGTTTTCGCTGTTCGTGGCACTGACACTAATTCTGCACCCACCCCTCCTCTTTCTGTCCAGGCATTTCAAAGACTTCCAAATGTGCCTTAAGCCAGGAGCGTGAAAGGAAGAAGGAAGGCTACATAATTGGGTGAAATTAAAAAAAAAAGAAAAGAGAGAAGGAGGGGAGAACATCTTGCAGCCTTTCCCTCAGCCCACACACTGGTTTTCCCCGATGCAGTGGCTGCACGCTGGTGGATGGGTGCACGTGGCCAACTTGTGCTCCTGCTCTCCTGACCTCAGGTTTTTGCCTGCAAGTGTGAAATTCCCTCTGTTGGCCAATAAGGCCAAAAAGCAGCAATGAACCCCGCCTTCCCCCCCCCTAAAAGTTGGGCAAGTGTGCAACAGCTGCATTCTGTAGAATCATAGAATCATAGGATTGTTTGAGTTGGAAGGGACCCTTAAGGGCCATCTGGTCCAATTCCCTGCAGTGAGCAGGGACACCTATACTCGATCAGGTGCTCAGAGCCCCATCCAGCCTGACCTTGGGTGTCCCCAAGCATCCACCTCTCCCTGGGCAACCTGTGCCAGTGCTTCACCACACTTACTGCTAAAGACTTCTTTTTGCTTTGTAGGATGGTCATTTAACAGCTCACAAGGAGCAGAGGCCAATGGTCCTTTCCAGCGTCGTGCCATTCTGTTTAGTTTCCGCCCCAAGCAAATGCAAAATATCATCACACATATTATTTTCCTTTGGGTCACATTGCATAATGAGCACATTCCTTTCCATCCCGCTTCCCTTTCAGCCCTTTAAGCTGGGACGGCTCCGGTATCGGCAATGCTCAACCTGTGGGTGCTGAGGGCAGAGAAGGGGCGGGCAGCAGGAAGACAGCATTGCTGCAGACCACCCCTTTCGGAGGGGAAAACTCACTGTCAGAATTTGGGCTTTTTGCAGGGTGTTAGCAGGAAGGTTGGTGTGAGCTGGCAATGGGAGCCCGCGCTCGCCGGGTTTCATTCACCTGGGTTGGTGTCTGGGTTCCCACGGTAAAACCTGGCGGGTAATGAGGCTTGTGCAAGAGCTGGGCGGCTGGGTGGAGCGGCTCGGTTGTGTAAGGGCGAGGTGAACAGGCGGAGAGGGGACCGGTCTGCAGGCAACGCTGGCACTTGGCGAACAGCTCAGCCTTCATTCACAGGATGCTTCATTAACAGCGCACAGCCTCGGAGGGGTTCATTCAGGTATTTAGATCCTTGCTTTGAACGCTTGTCAGACCTGAGCGGTTGACAGCGCTTCTTGTCCTCGGCCCACGAGAGGCGGGAGGTATTTAGGACACGGGGTGAGCACATGAGGAAAGGGCCTTGCCCGCTGCGGGTGGTGTGACCGCGCTGCCTGGGAAAGCAGCACCTCCACGGGTCACAGCCATGGCAACAGAGCTGGGGCGGATGCCAGGGAACAGCACCTCCCCTGCTCTGTTGCAGAAAGCGTAGAGACCGAGCCATGGGAAGAGGCAGAGGGTGAAGAAGCGCAGGTGGCAGAGCTGTGTGGGGTTTTTGTCCTTTTTAACGGCTTTGCCATTTGCAACAGCCTGTTGAGCTGATCTGCAGGAGGCCAACTTCACGTCCTCCAGCGGCTGTGCACGGAGGGCCGTGGCACCAGGTGGCGTTCAGCAATCCCAAGGCTGTGGGAAGCATATCGTGGGGGAGAAGCAAGCCTCACATCTCTCCTAGCCCACAATTAGAGTGTATAGGCTCATCCGGAAGGGCTACCTCCCAACTCACCGAGCTGTAATCATTTCCCAAAAGGATGGAGCCGCGATGCTTCAGAGCAAGGCCCAGATGAGTTCACAAGGTTATGTGCTAACGCAGGGTAAGTCCAGGCAGCCACAGCACGTCTGACATCTCAAGCTCGCCTTCTGAATCACCAGGTTCGCAAGGAAGAAGCGATTTCCTTGTGCCACAACCAGCCCAACCTCTCCCTGCGTGTTCTCCGGCCATGCTGAGCCAGCTTCCTGCAGGAGGGAAAGCTGGCCTGGAGCTGCCATCAGGGCAGCGTTTCCCTGAGAATGAATTTGTTAAGTCTTCTTTATTTTAGAACAGGAAAAGCTTGTTTCGTAAGGAGAGTGGAAACTGGCAGAGCCCATTTTAATTCTTCCAGCTACCACAAAGCCTAAGCAGGTGGTAGCCAAACCCAGATAACTGAACTCACTGACATTGGCCCGGAAGACAGCATCACTCGGCCACGAGGTCCCACAGACCCCAACCCTGTGCCAAAGCCCCCTGAGAAGCCACCACCCCGGCTGCCAATGCATTGCCTTCAAGGCTTCCTTCCTCGAGAGCCATTTCTTTCCTCGGCTCGGAAGCTGCTGAAACTCAGACCAAGTCAGCCCAGCGTGCTCCCACGGGCTGAGCCCGTTCCCTCCATGGAGCTGCTGCAGTGGTTTGCAGGCACGGATGGACACTCACTTCTGTAGGTATCACCTCACCATTTTTCCAACTTCCCGCTTTGATGTTGCGTAAGGCCTGACCATTTATTTGGCTTCAGGGAGCCTTCACAAAACACCGAGCCTTTTTTTTTTTTCTTCCTTTTCAGCTGTAGTTTATGCCCATAAATAACGACCTGAAAACAGATGAGAGTTTATTAAGCGCTCGTCATTATCAGGTAGATCAGTAATGGTAAGGCAAGGCTTGGTTCTGACAAGATCAGCTCCCTGTTAGGCTGTCCCAACTGGCATTGACACTGCTTTAACCAAGCCCAGCTCAGCTTTCCCACTGCTTTCCCATCTTGCTCGACAGCCTCATTACCCACCCGTCTCATTTGCTCCTCCTCAGTGCTGGCACATTCACTCTCTGTGTTCCGGAATTTCCCGTTTTCTCCAAACTAAAGGTAGCCTTTAAGGATTCATGCACATAAATTACACGAGTGTGCTAACGTGCAGATGTTTATCTCCAGGTAGCAGCACTCCTGTTTAACCATGTAGTAGAAAAGTACGCTTCTGCTGTCATAAAGGAGTATCAGTCAATTTCTTCTATTTATATATAAATACACTTGACAACCAGTCACGTAACTATCTGATGCCCCTCACATCACTAACACTGCTATTAGGCAGTTTGCATGCGTGCAGACTCCAATTATTCCTGCTCTTGACAGCCATTTATCACTAGGATAATCCTTCCCAAGCAGCCTTGCTTGTGACTCCTATATGCACATCCCACGCTCCAACTCCTTCAGGAGCCTCACAGCCAGTGATGATGGGCTACAAACTTTTCCCCCCTTCTCGACATAGCAGCACAGAACCTATCCACATCCTCCCCCATCTTCCCCCTTCCCTTACCCCTGCCTCAACAATTTCCTCAGCTGACTTAAGCACCATGGAAAGTACTGATGTGGGGACATCTTAGTATGCCATAAATCAGTTTTCATACCCTAGCAAGAAAGGAAAACCACCTGCATTACTCTATGGAATCTCTAAAAACACTGGTGCATAACACCACCCAAACACTGCAAGCCAGCCCAGCTGCCTAGAGGTTAAGGAAACTACTTGCAAATAGCGCAAGTCTGTTCTGCTTTACATTGAAGAACTCTCTAATGCAACTTCTAGGTACTGTTTTCTGACTGCAAAGGAAACGACCTGCATGCACACTCACTGAAGAGCTGTGCTAGGCCAAAGAGGTGGCATGGCCTTGTTACAGGCCTCAGAACTAACTACAACAAGCGAAGGGAGTTCTATTGACCCTTAGAGGCATTACGGACCAGACAGGCACCAAAATTAATGTTTCACAACTTTAATAGAATATTCTATCTATTCTGTACAAATTGAAAACACCGTATTAAGTTACAAATGTGTAAGGTAAGGCTGGAGCACTCTACATGCCTGGTCACAGTGTTGATACAGCTGCTATTCAACTGCTGCCAGAGGTTGGCAATGGATGCTGAAACTAGAAACATGTACCTGAAGTGCCGCACAACAACAGAAAGTAGTTTTGAAGACTTCAGAGCTTGAAATAAAAGAAATTGTGGAATGAAATAATTTCAGTGTTGCTAGTAAGACACCAAAACTTCAGATTTATTGAATTCAATTTCGTTAAGCTTCTGTGTTCGGAGTATAAGGTCTTCCCATGCTGGACACTAAGCAATAAGACTACTGGAATTTTTCTGGTTCTTTGGCTGCAACCCACTTCCATCAACAGCAACAGTTTGGCCTTTGTGTTTTGATCTCCATCCAGAAGAGTTGTCATTCTGATGTAAGTTCATTTCTTCTGTCTAGGCTACTACATTGAGACCAATTAAAAAAATTTGTTTAAAAGTACCCATATTTTATGCAAAACAGGAAGAATATTTTCAAGTATATTAAAAACTATTAAAAAGCACTAATTCTGTCAAAGTACTTACAAACATGAATAAATAAATAGTAAGATGAACAACTAAGTCTCAAATATGACACCCCCTTCCATGAAGTAAAATTACTTCAATTCAATTGGTTGTACTGAGATAATAAATATGACATTTAAAGCTGCTCAAGCACTAGTTCGATTTGTAGGTTGCAAGAAACATTAAAAAAGGGGAGAGGGAACTAGCAAAAAGTTCATATTGCTCTGTTTCAGCTACCATACATGTAATCCATTCACTTTAGCTCCTCAGCACATTGCTACTCCACAATTTTCAAGGTTAACAAGAAAATGGAGAATCTTCACTTGGTAGTCTGGACTATTCCCCTATGCATAGGGCAAAAGGCTCTAAAAGGCCTACCGACATACTAAGCTACAGTGTACCAACGGCTGTAGAGTGTGCTTTATTTAAACCTCTTATTTCCCAAATGCATTGAAGTTGCCACTGTACATGTTAAGCAATAAAGAAAAGTTAGTGAAAATCATGCATTTTAAAACAAATTAATTTTAAGCATTGTTAATAAGATTGTGCTGCAGCGATGAAGTATCCTGAACTGCAGGCCAGGTATCCAAATATTTGTTACATGTTGTTCAAATATCACTTTGAAGTGGTACTTCCTTATTACTGTTGTTTGCATTCAGCAGGTTGGCTGGAATCTTTCTGTTTAAATGGAAAAAGAAGAGAAGTTAGAAAACAAAACAGCATGCAATAAAGCACTTCAATGAATAAAATAACCAGAGCACACGGTTTTAAACTAACTAGAGATCATTAACATACAAGAAAAGTTTATGTAAACTCAGGTTAGTTCATAAAGGTCTGAACAGCAGTCATAATTTCTTTCCCTCCCCCTCTGTAACTACTTGATACTATTTTTTAATCTACATTTGCATTCTCTAAACTCCATCTAGTAGGTCAAGGTTCAAAGAAATCTGAAAGCAAATCATTTCCTATTCCTCCCCAACTAGAGGCTCAGCATGACTTTCAGTTCATATTAAACTGTTAAGCAATAAACTGCCATCTCCCTCACCAACTTGGAGGAGGGAGGCAAGCAGTGAAGTCGAGCTGCTTATTTTGCAGCATGACTGAGTTTTTACTTGATAGCCTTGCCCTTTTTGTTAAGGTGATAAAAATGTACTTAATGTGCTGGTTTCTTCTAGTTTCTGCACCACCAGCAGGTAACTATTCAACAATTTAAACACCAGGCAAGAAGTCCATATGTTAATTGAGTATGCAAAAGTAGAAACACCTTCATTAGAGAGTAAAACAATTTCCCCTCTGGCAAAAGGAAGTGTACTTGGGAAAGAGAACAAGTACTCTAACAGCTAAGAACTTCACATTTTACATTGTACATCTTGCTTTTTTTTGTTGCTGTAGTAAATCAGCGCTCTTACAAAGCAGAAGAATTTTTCCAGTGCTGTCTGCTTCTGCCTTGACTGTTCTTACGGTTTACTAAGAACAAAATAACAGTCACCAAAAGCTTCTCAATTCTAGTATTAAAAAAAATCAGCTATAAAACATGACACCTTGAATACCATGACTTCAAAACAAGATGTTTCTTGTTAACTATCCTGGAGGAGTTTGTATGTTGCAAAAGGAGTAGGCATGCAAGAGTTAATTATGCATCAAGTGACCAAGAGCTAAAAGAACTTAAGCTCTTTGCCTAGTTGAGGATGAAGCAGTGTAATTAAGACTCCTTCTCAGAACATTTGCCCATTTGCTGTGCTAAACCTCACTACTTTTGCCTTCATCATCTGAACTACAGCAGCAACATGAAATACAGCCTATTTTTGTCTTTTACATAGGTACACCAGAGATGTTCCAGACTTCTTTCTTGTGGTTCCCCCCCCCCCCCCCCCCCCCCCCAGCACATCTGGCTAACTTCAGCTTTGCACTTTCTCATCTCCCTGGGTTCCCAAGTAACATGAACTCATTCTCAGTGATCCAGGTCTAAAGACTGCATGGAATTCTTCTTGAGAAGAGACATGTTTACACAACATTACGTATCGCTATTAGAATGACCACTGCAGACATTCTGGCCAAATTTTAACCCAAACTCTCATAATTTCTAATAAATTTCTTTGTACTTGTCTTTATTTCTGTAAGCATTTTTACATATGTTGTTATATTCTGAATTAAACAGATTTCAAAGATTCTCAACGACCTTTCAGCGTTGATTACTACTCTCAAACAGAAAAAGAAAGTACAGTTTAAAAGGGCTCTCATATACATGTCAGCTGTTAAGAGACTTTCAAGAAAAATGTTGACAGATATGCTGTCAACTGTAAGCTAGGAATGTTATAAACTATCTTAACAATGCTTATCAACTGTTTAAGCAGGGCATAAGCAGCAAGATAGTATCTCAGACCCACATTCCAGCATTATCATTCTTCCACTGTT
Organism: Gallus gallus; assembly: GCF_016699485.2. Classification (NCBI taxonomy): domain Eukaryota; kingdom Metazoa; phylum Chordata; class Aves; order Galliformes; family Phasianidae; genus Gallus; species Gallus gallus. Next base: position 12,738,614 of record NC_052536.1, on the reverse strand, counting down.
TCAGTAGTATCACACGACTCATGCTGAGCAAGCCAGTACATGAGCTTTGTGATGGCTCACACAAATTCAGTCAGCTAAGGATTAAACAGTAAGGTGCACCAGCACGGGCTATGACTGCACTTTCTTCAAGTTACAGCTGCCCCACCAGGCACACAAAAGCTGAAACTTATTTTTGGCATGTAATGGATCTCTGAGGATCCAGGCCCAGACTCTTGTGATTGAGATACTGCATCCGTACTCTGTCAGGCAAAGCCAGGAGTTTGAGCTTGCTCTTCCCATGGTGCCCAGGTTGCTGATGACATTTGGACAGCCAGCTATGATCAAAATCCATTTAACAGCCTTGTAGAGGCTCTGCTCTATTTATTCCCCCCACTCTAGCAAGATTACCATTCACGCTGTCTTTAAATTAACTTCCCAAGGTATCTTAGAAATACTGGTGAATTCAAGCCAGGTATTGAAGACTAAAACAAGACCACAACTGACAAAGATGAGAAGGAATTACTTTAAACTAAGTGTAGCAGTAAATACGTGCTGAGGTTCATTACCACTGCTACATGGACATGCAAGGATTCTCGTCATAAAGATGTAACCTATACAAATCTTGAGCAATGACTTCAGTTCAAATGAACAGTGACAGGATTTTTTTTTTTAATTTTAACATCTTTAAAGTATTTCATTTTATATTATTTATGATGTGTAAGCAGCAGTTTAAACTACTTTGAACCCTTAATTCCAGTTTGAGAAACTGTTCCAATGGAGATACACAAGCGATTGAAGTGAGACTCCCACCTACTTTCAAACTTTCTAGTTTTTTTCCTCCTTTGCTAACTAGGAGATCAACCCTAGGAGATCAACCCAAGAAACACACCTATGTACAGACTGCTTCTTCAGACATCAGCCATCATATCAGTTAAACTGCACTAACTGCTTATGGAGAGAAGACAAGCACTGAATTTCATGAGGAAGTTTCACCAAAATCTTGTAGGATCTGAGGGCTGAAATAGGGAAGAAAAGCAGCTCTGTAGTAGTAGACTTCTCTACACAATTGCTTCCATAGCTTTCACACACCAAGCCTTCTGCTTTTACTCATCCAATTAACCTGGTGTCCTAGAGAGTAGGGCATATGTCCAAAGCAGCCATGCCATTTTCCTCAGTGACTTAATGCTTTCAAGCTAGATCTTTATTTCATGTGAAGTCATTACTTAAAACAAAAGAACCCAAATTTCTATTCATCTTCAACAGGCAGGGCATATTCCAGCTGAATCAAAGAACAATCAGGCCTTCACTCTCCTTACTTTTACAGATCACTTTTTACAGATTCTTGTGTAATGGAAGCTTCCATCTGCTAAAGCAGCCAGGTAGCCTGTCATATCTCCCTTGACTCCCAAACATATCTTGCTGCCAGCAACACTGGGATCAACATGGGCAATAGGTACTAAAGCTGATGATCCTTCTAGCTCAGCAGGAAGAAAGCCTTTCAAGGTTTCAAATGTTTTAGCATGAAATAAACTCCAGCTTTGAGTCCTACAGTTAAACCTCATCTTTGCTCCTTTTCTTTACGTTCTTGAAAAGAAAGCAAGGATATCAAATGCATATACGGTAGGTAAATTCATAGCCAACCAGAGCTAAGCAAGAAGGAGGTCTGAACTACTTCTTCCACAGAGAAAATGCTACAAAGGTTAGCAATAGACGTTTTCAGAACAAGTCCCTCTGCTGCTGTTACTGAAAAGATAGACCAAGTGTATCAATGTAAGAGTGGTCTCTACCCAACAACGGATTTTTAGTTCATACCAGTGCTCTAAATTACCCAATTAACTACTTCTCTATTCAAGCACAGAGGCAGTAACGTTAAATAAAGGCAGTTAAACGAACAGGACATGCAAGCACACAGAATAATATAGCTTATCAAGATAATACACTAGTCAAAATATCCTTTGAAGTTACTTCCACTTATACGACTGCTCAGTCTTCCAAAGCCACAACTTAGACATAGCAGAGAATAAGTCCTTCGTGTAACAGATGATACTGACCTGGTCCTAACTGAACACCTCAAATGTACTTAAATCTGACAGGATTGTGAGGGATTAAGGACAAAGAGTTGACAAAGCAAAGAGAAGAGTGCCGACATTTATCTAGTAAACGAAATACAACAATAAAAGAAGGTAAAGTGGGAATGACTGATGAGGAAAAACTGGATACAAAACAAAAATAGACTGAAGAACCATTATTTTGGTGTACGTGAAAATGAAAGCTACTCTAGATACAAGAAAAGCTGTGGGGATGGACACTGAGAGACAAAGAAGGGCAAGTGATGGGGAGGGACAGGCCCAGTTAACACAGTGAACAGAAGCAGCAATGGAGAACAGGATTAGGGGCACTGGCCTTAAAAGGCAAACCCAGAATTCTGTGTTTACTTGGAAAATTAAAGCCAGCAGCTAACAATTTTTAATTGTAGTAAGGGAAAACAGCTGTGTAAGACTGCAGCAGGACACCAGATAAGCTGGCATGACAAATGTTGCTCTGAGGTCTTACTACAGCATGTGAACAGACAGCGCAAGTATGCTGAGGCAGCGTGGCTGGTTTTTCAAAGCACATCAGACTGGAAATAAAAAATAACAGCTGAACTGAGCAACAGCAAAGAAGGGCAATACTTATGTGGAGATAGAAAGAATATAGTTCCTCATAAGCAATTAAAAAAAGAAACATACGAGCCTAGAATACAAGAAAAGCAGCACTGAACCTGTTGCAGGTAGTGTTCTGAATGAGGCATGAGAAGAGAGGTGAAAGATGACAAGACAGAACGAAGAAACTTCTTTTAAATAAAAGAGATAAATGAGCAAGAGAACAAAACCTGTTTGGAATCACAAGCACTGAAGAAAAGGTCTCTTCAGAATGACTGACTGAATTTGTCAGGCAGTAAAAATATGAATGCTGGAAAGGACATACCAAGTCAGTCAATGACTTACAAGAGTTCTCAAGGAGAGCAGAGGAGATATTTAAGAATTTGCAAGTACACTAGAAACAGTAAAGAGATGCAACATGAAATCAGAAACAAGGAAAAATGAAGTCTGACAAGTCTCAGTATCTTTTATCTTCAGTCTATAATATACAGTTTGTCTGATACAAAGGCAAAACAGAAGTTGTGCCAGGAAGGCAAGGAGGTCATTCTGAAAAAATCTACTTTAATTATGATTTAAAAGGCATTCATCTCTGTAAGCATTTATTTCTATTATTGAGTTTTACTAGTAAAACCTCAAGTTTCCATTCCCCCCTTTCTTTAACCCAATACAAGGAAATAACAAAACAAAAACTAGCAAACAAACTACATTGCATGGCTACAATGGGACTCTTGGAAGTTAGGTATGAATGGAATTCCACCTTACCTAGAAATGTATGAATGATAAACAGACTTAAATTACACCTGAATGGGAAAAAATTGAAAGGAACTGTCAGCATGAATGAAAAGTGAAATGTACAAAATAATACAGGAGGTAACAACTACAACCTTCCAAGGTATTTCAAAAGTTCTTCCTACAGGATGCCAGATTTCACACTTCCTCCATTACGTCTTTTTCAGCATGAATATACTTTGACTCACAACTAACATTTGGTTTCCCAGTTGTCCCACCTTCTCCCACTACAGGTACATGACTGCATTTTGATCCTTCAGAACACAGCAAGAGCATTCCTGTCATTGTACAGTCTCTCCACAATACAGACTGTCTTTACCGATATGTCTTGTCCATGAAAAATAAGTTCAATGCTCGACATGGTGACAATAAGCATTTACTAGCAATATGATGTATGTAAGTCAGAAGAGCGACATGCTAGGCTGCTTTAAGACTTTCATCCAAAGATCAAGCACTTTTTCATCTATGACCTTAAAAAATAAAAGATTAAAAGCTGATGTTTTAAGAACTAAATGCATTGAAGTATGTCACTGTCCCAGCTCTACTAAAACTAATTTTTAGCTTTAATATGACTGAAGGATTAAAAAATACCTATCAGAAGGAGCACTACCCCTCCGGCTGAATTTCAAACCAGCTCTCATCAAGTTTAAAGGCAAAAGTTGGGGACGAACTTTTTGATTTCTAGCTGAGTACAGACACGTGCCATCTAACCTGCAGTCATTAGAACAACCAAAAAGAATAATTCTGAACAAAGAACATAAGTAAATGAGCTAGCTGAGACTTGTCAGACCAACTCTAAGTCAAAGTTCAGCCACAGAAAAATATCTGCAATAAGACCTTCCTAAAGGAAGAGAGATACTTACTACACAGAGGTAGTACTAAGAAGTAAAGGGACAAAGTTAAGAAGTTATCTTTCCCTTGTTGCAGGTCTGGGAGACCAGAAAAAAAAATCGTTCTTAATTTATATTTATCTAAACATTAATTTTTCACTTAAGAGGAATTTGAGTACTGCGGAAGATGAAAACAATACAGTCAGGAGCTAGCCAAGGGTTTTTGCTTGATTTATTAGTGTTTTCACAAACTGCTGCAAGCTTAATTATGGTTTTTAATTATGGCCCGTACTATGCTTAAACACACTGAAGTCTTTACCTTAGGATCACTTTCTGCATCTTCCTCCTCTTCTCCCTCCTCTTCCCCCTCCAACTCCTATGACAAAATAGAGATAAACTAACAGAAATTAAAACAGGTTAAAAGTGCAACTTTTTGCAATGGAGAAAAAAACAAAATAGCAAGTGATATTACCATTGTATGCCAGAGTGTTTCAGTTGTCAACATTAAAACTAGTTGGGCTAGGATAAAAGAATTCAGCATCTTCAGAAATCTTTATGCAAAAGCTTTTAAAAAGATTTAAAACAGAGATTTGTAAGATTCAGTGAGACTTTCTAGCTAAGCTGCTGCAGTCTCCTAGCAATATCTGAAGTCTCATTTGATGCATTGTTTGGCATTCTGATAAGTAGTATTTGTGTCTGAGTTTCTTCTTTCTCTTGACCTCCTCTCAAAGAGCTTATTTGGACCACTGTGGCTAAGTTTGGTATTCCTGTGCAGGATTTTGTAGTATTTGTGTGCTGCTGTACACGTGCCTATAACCAAGTATCACTATCCCAACACCAACCTGGCATTTGGGACAGATTAAAAACATGCACAATTGTAACAAAATCCAGCTTAAAAAAAGAAACCACCATGGCTAACCTTTGACAGCCCAGAAGTCTGTATTTTAACTTACAAAGGGAGAAAAGCAACTGCATGCTGAAGGCTGCCAGCTTGCATTAGACCACCAGCTTTATTACTTTTGATTAATTCTACTCTGGTGATCTTGATGACATTCAGGCATGCACTTTTAACCAGTCAGCAAAAACACAAAAACAGTGAAATAAAAACATTATTACCTATCAAGGATATTAGTTTATTCATTGGTTTTGTGCAAAGCCTTTCATGGTATGCTTGTATTCATCTAATATTGCAGTAAATGGATCAGAACCCTTAATATAACTCTTATTCTAAATCAAACCATTAGCCTAAGTAGTTGTTCCCTCTTCCTTTTTTACCTTGTGTTTGGCAATGATCAGTCTCAAGGCTTATGACAACCAACAGCTGAAAAACAAGTTCTACTACTGCCTAAATAATAGATATTTTAAAATAATATTGAAAGGTCTTATCATGCAGCACTCAAAAAAAATGCTTCAGTACAACTATTTCTGACTGGTGTCAAAGTAGTTTTCAAAATAGTAAAAAAAAAACCTGGATGGTTTTCTCTTTTCTTTTTTTGAAGAAACATACACAGACTTTACAACACAGGAATGCTGAACTCTTTTGGAAAGAAGTATCATACACAACTTCAGAAACTGGAATACAGTAAATAATTAGTTATCTATAAAAGATGTAGTATGCATCTCACCTCCTCTTCACCTTCTTCACCTTCTTCAAACTGAAAAACAAGACCAAAAAGATCTTATTAGACCTGCTGATATTTGCATAAAAACTTCTGCAGCAACAGTTCTAGTACATTGAAATGCAATATCTGAAGCTAAGCTTCTTCCAGAAACAAGATTTGAGAGCTTACAATAAATGGAATGCTTCTTTCCTACTCCCAAGCAACAGGAACCTCCTCAGATATTTTTGTTGTTCTCACATAATACTACGTATTAGACCAATCACAAAAGTGAGAGACTATTCCCACGTACACAGTGACTAATAAACAAAATGCTGATGTATACATACATTATCATCATCCTCTATAGCTTCCCCTGTGAAATAGAGCACAGCACGAGGGACTATCCTTTCACGGAAGAAGTGACCAATTTCAAAATCTGCAGCTAAAGTGAACTCTGAATCTTCATCCTGCAAAGCAAACCAGTTTGAAATAATTTTGTTCCAGCACATCACTCTTTTTTTCCCCAGTAGAAAAACATTACAGGTTTGAGAAACATCACACGACCATCAACACCAACCTTCCGGTCATCAGTACTTAACTTTGCAACAGAAAAAGAAATACTGAGTCTAAATCCAGATTTTCAAAACTGCCATTTAGAAGTGTTCATTGCCTGTATAGAGGTTACTGGCCTGCTAAAACATGCAATTAAATAAAAGCTCACACTGACTTTGCTGGTTCTGACATGATAGAATTGTTCAGACTGCCTCAGTCTTGTGAAGAGCTGGTTATCAGCTGAGTGATTAGAAAAAGTAAATGACCTTTTCCCAAAAGTGACAGTCACAGACATACTCTATCTGCAAGACATGCAACAGCAAAACGTCACAGGATTACTCCAATAAGGCAACAGTATCTTTCATTTTATCAAGGTGAAGTTCAACCTCAGCAAAAGCAAAAATACCAAAACCTCAATTAAAGAATCTGAATAGTTGATATGAAGATGTCTAGCAAAGATATGGCAAAGCAATCCTACCATTTCAGAAGTGTAAACTTACCAATGACTCTCCATCACCAGATACTGCAAAGAAAAAAAAAAAGGCTGTAAATACAAGCACTTTTGTATAGTCTAGCCCTCTTCAATATTCCAGATGACAAAAAACAGTACAAATACACTTTCTCACAACAGGAAATACTGGTGCAATTAAAGACTTCAAAAGCTAACTATGAAACCTTTACGACGATTCAAATCAGTCTTAAAACAATCAAACCTGTGAACTGCACTTTGTATCCTGTAATAGAAGCACCAAAGCTGCCATCCCAACATCAAAGATCTTTGCATGGGAAATAACCTTCCTACAAATGCATACAGATTGCATTTACCCCCTTAAATAGCAACACTACTTATTTCTGCACAAATGCTGAAATTACAGCAGCTTTATTTTGCTAAAGCACCATAAGTCTTCTTTCCCCAAACACAGATCCTCCCAAGTAGGCTGACGTGTCATGAGGAGTTGGCAAAGTGTTCTGAGAAAAGGCTTGATACTACAACCAGGACAGACTGGATCAAAACACAGTTATAAGTGCGCTGCGCAGAATTAAGGAACGGGACTTCTGTTTTATTTGTTATCATTTTGTTTAGAAATAACAGAAAATCCCACAGGTTTCCACCCTCCCATTCAAGTGCCACAGGTACTGTGAACCTACTGCAAAATGTATCATTTGGTTCTGTCTGTTCTCAAGTTGAAAATGTGCTATCAACAGCCAACAGATACCATAGCTTCGATATTTCTTGCACAGCTATGGAATAAGTCCTTTACATATTAAAAACCCAGTATGAAATCATCGTGAGGTTAACTAATCACTATCCCTTTCTCAAAACAGCACCTACATACCTGTTCCTGTAAGAAAAAAATAAGTTAAAGGATATTTCTGTACCAAATAAACTAACTTTGGGAATGCTAAACACTTGTTTTGTTCCTATGCAAACAGGGATTTGCAATGGGATTTAGAAGGGGCAAGTGTTTTGTAAAAGCCCATAGCTGAATCACAGGTCCTAATGTTGTTTTTCTTCAGTACTACTCTGATTATAAACTGTTTCTTCCATCCATATTTGAAAAAGAATACAGTGGGAGATGTATGAAAGAGAACGTTCCTTGAATATATCTGAATTGCTTTAAATACTTAAGTATATATCTAACATTAAATAAAGCAGGAAAACTAGGAAGGCACGATGTGGAGCATCGTGGATCACTAACTAATCACAGGAGAACCTGCAGAATATTCTGTCACTCAACACAAAGGTTTCACTGAAACCTCTATGCTGGAACTTTGAGCAGAATTAGAAGAGAGCTCTTCACAAGCTAAAAGCCTCAAATTGATGCATGGAGCCATCCTGTGGTAAAGGAAGTCAACTTCTTTAGGAGATTCTACGAGAGACTTTGCACACAAGAAATCCCATTTACACAGCACAGCTAATTGTCAAATTATACAGAACAACCCAAAACGACCTCTTCTGATGGACTGCAGTTGGCTATCTTATCCCAGTAAGAAGCATACAGCGCAGCAGAACAAATACAGTCTGTAGCTTTAAGCTGTATTTATCTACAAAATACACAGCATATAATAAGAATCCTAAATTCTCAATTTCCAGGCTTACCCTTTATTGGATTGAAGAAGTTAAAAAAAGAATCATTAGGTACTTGTTTAGTAATTGTCCGAACCGTGCCTCGACCCTTGTGTTTCTGTTTTTTCTTGATTGTTTTAACTGTAACATTCTTTCCTTTCTTCCAGTCAATAGTGCACCTAGAGACAACACGTGGGGAACAGCACAAGACATCAGTGTCAGTAAGGAACGAAGCACTGAAACAACAAGCATCAAAACAACACGGATTCTAGTTTCCTAGTTAAAGCTACACACACAGGTGACTCAATCTACTTGACTGAGGATTTAGGATGCTTCATAGTGCTAGAGACTATGCACATACTGGATATAACAAGTATTTCCCTTAATGAAAAAGCTTAATACCTCATTCTCGGAGTAATCACTGCCCCCCCAACCCATCCATGCTTTAACACCTCTTTGGCCTAATTGGGTTTTATAACTGAGGATGTGACCCAGGTATTCCAGAACACCTCAACAATTAAGAATGCTTCTTCCAAGAGCCTGGCCAGTGGAAAACAATATGTTATGCACCTTCACTGCAGGTCAAGAAGTGTATGGTTACACTAAAAATAAATGCAGCAAGAACTGCAGCCAACAATAGGCACATTTTAGCTCTCCAAAGAACAGTGCTCAGATTGACTTGGCAGTCAGATACAGCTAGCCAGAAAGAACAAACTTCTAAGCTCCTTCCCATTGCTGTGCAAACTGATACTTATCCTAATTAAGAGTCATTCTCCATGCACATGTAGTTTTACTCAAAACTACACATGGCAAAGAATGAGTGACAGTCAGATCTCCTCTAATGGGAAGGGTAAAAAAAAATAATTAAGTGAAGTATGGTGTCATAGTAGTCCTTAGGCGCCCCAAAACATTTCATCCTCAAAGTGTTTGCTGTTTGAAGTTATCTCCAAAATGGATTAACTGTTCACTGAGGCAAGTTTTGCTAGACATACAGGACTGTATTTTGGCTCAACGCAGTCAAAATGTTCAATTCTAAAACTAGTATTTAGCAGTAGATGCTAAAATGTTTTGAGGTTATCGGGGTACCTTCAAGAAAACAATTATTTAGCATCTCTTATGTGTTGGATGGGGACAGAGAGCTTTTTTTTTTAAAAAAAAAAGAATAAGTTGTTGGACAGGAAAATCAAAGCAAAAAAAAAAAAACCAAACCAACAACCAGGAAGCCAAGGAAGCTGCATCCTGAATTCATTTGGAAGTGTACAGCCAAGACTGCCGAAACCAAAATACATGGCCAACATGTTCTAGGCTGAGAGAACAGATCGTACGTATGACCACCTCCTGCCAGATTCAAAAGTACTGTTGGAATTAAAACTGCTGAGATGGGCAAGAGTCCAGGAGTATGTAATACAACAAAAGCTCATTCACTCAGTTACCTGGAAGTAAAAGGCTTGTTACCTCATTAATAATCTATTTAACTTGAAAGATACAAGAATAAAAATGCACATTAAACACAAAGACACATACTTCTGCATGTTGAGGCTAACATCACCATCCTTACATCATTCCTAGTTTTTAAGTCAGCAAAATCTTTATTTTATCTTCATTAATTATTATCACAGTCTGGAAAAAAAAATCTGAAAAAATACTGACTAGTTCTTGAATTTCAAGATTTCCTTACCCATCACAATCAACTATTTCAGGTCCTTCAAATGAAAAGGGATCTGTCTTGTCTGGCTCTGACTTCATCTTGTAGGTTTTTGTCAGGACTGTATTAGAAAAGTAGTCGTTGGGCCCAAAGTGGAACTCTAATGAGAAAGACTAGAAGAAAGTTCCATGACAGTTTTGTTACTACTGATTTTTATCTTTGAAACAGTGCATCAGCAGAATTAACAACAATTAAACAAACATATCTTTTGCTACAGCAGAAGCATAGACATCTATTATTCATCTCTTCACTAGGGATGATGCAGCTGTTCTTCTGAAGTTGCTCTGGCTTCAGAATAGCATCATCAGGCTCTGCTCTTCCACCTGCTCTGAGCAGTCAATGATACGATCTTACAAGACTGAAACAAAGTTTGGCTTTTCCTCAAAAATAAGTATGCATGCACATGAGTCTGTATTTAAACAGGGCACTCCACCATGAACCAGAGTATTTGTTCATTTAATAATAGAAAATCCTGCAGAAGAACCCTGACTGAAGCCTAAGGTTATGCATACTTTAACTGTTGGCAGCCTGCAGCAGGTATTTCTGCTCGCACCAGTCATGCAGCACCTGGAAACTGCAGAAATTCAACATCTTACGTGGAAAATAAAAGGCTCCAAGTTAGGCTCATCTCCCTCATCTATCTCCCAAAGGCCCCTTTAGTTCTGCCTCACCATCTGCTTTCTACAGCCACATGAATCTCCTCACATGACTGAAAGCTGGAAGGATAGAAGTCAAGGAGTGATCAGTCTGGTAGCACCAGAAGCCTCCTCGACTCAAATGCTTATAGATTAAGGAAAGGAGGGCGCTGGGAACCAGATGTGAGCTGGAATATCCATGTTGGTTTCTCATAGCCTATTTCAGCTTTACTTCCATTTTTAAAGCAAGTCAAAACACCCAGGTATGATTTAGAAGTGTTCTTTAAAGTAAGGCAAATCCCTCCCTGGCACACATGCTCAAGGGAAGAGTCACAAACATAGCTTATCCAACACCAGTGATGAACACTCAGACCCAGATAATCCCACAAAACGTCACTGAGGTTATAAATAGGTAACCAGTGGCACTACTGAGCACGCAGCATCCCAGGGACTAGCAAGGCAAACTTCTTTGCAAAGAGTACATCTCAGCATTTCTTTTCATATCTGCCAGTTATGAGACAATAAGAAGCTTCCAGTTTCAAGTACTATTTGAAGAGCTGAAATAACCCCTCCAGGAACCTTATTTGGATATCTTTGTTCTCGATATCATATTAGCTATGCAATGTGAATTTTTTCAGCTCTCCTATATTAAGAGAACATATCCTCATAAAGTTCAAATACACAAATAAATAGCTTAAAATAAAGGAAGATTTAAGTCATACCCATACTCATCTCCCAGGTCTGAATATGCTAGCAAAGGGTCTGATGACCAAACAGATGGATATTTATAAAGTATCTATCTTACCAATTTTACTTATCTAAACATACATACATTTCCACAAGTGTAAATAAAAGCAGATACAACAAAAATCACTTAAACTTTCTGCAGACAAAAACTTATATAAAGTACTGCCTGTTACAGCCTGTGAAAGCACCAGGTAAAATGAATAATTCCTACTGCCTATTTCTTTTAGTTGCAAAACATAATCCACAACAGAATCAGTGTTATGCACCTGTAATTTAACGTTTTTGCAGTACAAAGCTACCACTGTCACCACAACTTTTAAGGAAGATTTCAGACAAGATATTCAAACAACTGGAAAAGCTCTCAGTCAAGTGGTTAGGAATGTCTCCAAATACGGAAGGGACATGGAGTCTGTCAGCCTTCCATTACTGGAATTGTTGTAGCACTGGAATGGAACCTATTCACAGGAATATGCTGTCAAAAGGTTACGAGCAGTGCGAGACAAGACAGCAAGTTCAATATAGCAAGCAGCAACCACACTTTACACCTACGTCCACTTCCAAACCAAAATAAGCCACATAACCTCCATATAAATATGAGTTTACTTGAAATTTGAGGCAGAACATTTATGCAAAAACTAGCCAGATTTCAGCTACGATGACATTTTTACAGTGTAAAAACTACAATAAGATATTTGGCCTAGGGTGAAAAAGCAAGCAGTCATGAAAGCTGAATAAATTTTAAAAGCCAAAGCATGAAGATACTAGCCCAGAAAAAATAAGCAACACCTTATATATTCTAACCAAAGAGGATGGAATGAAAGATTCAAAATGCTGCTCGCATCACTACTATAGTCTTCACTTGAAGCATCTACGGGAAACTCACCATAGGCTGTCCAGGTTCAGAAAACTTCACTTTGATATCCTGTAGGTGTTTCAAGATTGGTTCATCGTATTCCTAAAAAGACAAAAACAATTTATTATTGTGGAGGCAATAGTTAGAAGACCAAAACTTACACCTAGTTTGCTTGTTCAATTTACTCTTAAGAATGAATCAAATCTTGTAATTATTTAAATATTGCAACTCAAGTTCAGATTTGGATCAAGATTTCTTAATTCTTTTTTCAATTCTCACACACAAAACTCTCAAACAAAAAGCCTTGTATCCAGCTATCATGCTTGGCTCCATGACCATTTCTGAAAGTGATAAGTTCAGGATATTTATTGCTGATGAGATTTACAGAAAGATAGGCTTCAGGGAATTATTCCTTAACAGCAATAGAAGCAATTACATTAATACGCTGCGTGGTCCTCAGCTACTTAACATGAACTTAAACAGTCCACAGGTACACCTGCAGCAGTACCCTTGAGGAGAAAAAACCCAATCCTTTTACAAACTAAGTTAACTACAGATGAAAAGCTGTTGTAAGTTCTTAACTTTCATTTCTTACACAGCTCTGAACTTCCATTTTCCAATCTTCAGAAGTCATTACAAGACCCTAAGAAAATTCACATCCTCCTTGGCAGCTTCAGTCTGCTGTTCAGTTTGCCCATCACCAGCCTTTCAAGTGTCTTCAGGAATAGTATCAGAGATCATGAAGACCCCCAAGATTTACCATCTCACACGTTCAGAGAATCAGAGAACAAATCATACAGTAGTTTAGCTTGGAAGGGACCTTTTAAGATGATCTAGTCCAATTCCTCTGCAACAGGCAGGGACACCTTCCACTAGAATAGGCTGCCCAAAGCCCCATCCAATCTGACCTTGAACATTTCCAGGGATGAGGCACAGTTCTTTGGGCAACCTGTTCCAGTGCCTCATCACTCTCACAGTGAACAATTTCTTCCTAACATCTAATCTAAATCTACCCTCTTTTAGTTTAAAGCCATTACCTCCTTGTCCTATCACTACATGCCTTTGAAAAAAGCTTCTTCATCTTTCTTATAAAGTCCCCTTTAAGTACTGAAAAGCCACAAAAAGGTCTCTCTGGAGGCCTTCTCTTATCCAGGTGAAACAACTCTCAGCCTTTCATCATGGGCTCTATCAGAGTTCCGACCCACTCTAATTGGTCCATGTTTTTCCTGTGCTGGGGACCACATCACTGAACACAGTACTGCAGGTAGGGTCTCAAAAGTGCACAGATGAGGGGAAGAATTATCTCCCTCGCCCTACCAGCTATACTACTTGATAGTAGTATAGCCCAGGATACCATAAAGCTTTCTGGACTGCAAGCACACACTGATGGCTCACATCCAATATTCAGCATCCACACCCATTCATTTTCCAGCCTATAGCTAATGTCTGAAATTGCCTTGACTCACATGCAGCACATTGCACTTGGTCTTTATGAATTTCACATGGTTCTAAGCACTAGCTAGCAAACAAACAAAAAAAAAGAATAGCAGCTTTTTATCATATGACAGAAGTTACTCTTTTCAGAAGAGAAACTTACTTGTACTAATTCACTTAGCATATCTACATTCCTAAAGATAGTAAACCAGAAGTCTGGAATTCCTTTGACATTTATCTCTTCTGCTTCCGCTTTTTCTTCTATTACCACTACATTTTTCAGGTCTCCCTGTGAAACAAATATACAGAAACATTTAAGAAATGAAATCATGACTTCTCAATACACTGAGAGGTAGAAGTACAAAGAATTTGCTATCTCTGAAGCTGCATTTAAGACATTTAAAAAACGTGAACTGTTTTTCCTCTGCAAATGAAGTTAAGAGACACAAGGTTCATTTACACATCTAAACATATACACAATGAATTCAGATTTACTTTCAAGTAATTTGGAATTCCTCTGTATAAGGACTAAATAACCAAATGACAGTTGCAGTAATTTGGCCAATTGAAGAAAAAGTTTAAAATGTTTATCTTTCTACAAACATAAAAGTAGAAAAGCACATGTTTTTCTATTATCTCTTCCCTGTAGACTCCCATACCATTTACAGTGCCTCATCTAAAAATCTAAGTGGATCTGCCCTTTAAAACTGTTCTACCTTCCCAATTTTACAAAATACTTGACAAAGTTGATTTTTCATTGTGACCTTTCATTATTAAGCTATCTCGATTCCATACACATAACTGATGGAATACAAAAAAAGACTCAAGTTCTCCAGCTCTCAAACTTGAGTTTGCCGTCTAAATTAATCATATTGCACCTTTCCTTTTGCACCACTAGATGGCAGCAAACAAACGAGTTCTTCCAAACAGCAGCTTCACGGGCTACGCCTAGCCAATAGGAAGCAGCAGTTCACTTGCCATCTAGACATTTCCAAAGCTGTAACTTCATAGAATATTGCCAGTCAATTATGCATTCATGCCTCAGAAAGCTTTTTGCTTCTGCACACTGAATTCTGCATTACGCTAAATCTCATGAGACCAGCTAGGGGAAAAAAAAAAAAAGAACAATTTGCTTTGCTATTCAAAGGAAATCAAAGGGAAAAAGAACATGGGAAAAATGCCAAAGAAGTCTAGCAGAATAGAAAAGACAGCGTTGTAAACAGGTTGCTTCTTTTAAAAAGAGAAAAAGTTACCAAGTGATGTGTATACTTCTCCAAAAACAATGACAGCAAACTGGAAGGCAATCTTCCTAGTAGATCATTCTTTGTAAATCTACATAGTTACTATTAGAGAGGAAAGTAAGAAGGCACAAGCCAGCACGCATGATTTAAGTCCATGCCACTTTGTGTCTACATGGCACCTGAAGGTCTAATTTATATTTTTGGTCATTTAAGTTAATTATGTCCCCCAAAATAAAGGAAACAGGCAAACAAACAGCCAGCCTTCTGTTATCTTGGGGTTATCATGTAGCACCGGAATGGAACCCGTTAACAGAATTACACTGCTAACAGGTTACGAACAGTGCATCCAAAAGCAACAATTTGCTCAAGTTAAAAACCTGAAAAACACTAAATTGTGAATGTAGAAGCCTCCATGGGAGATAATGTTAATCACAGCAGTGTGTGACTGATAAAAGCTTCCCCCCCCCCCCCCCCCTCCAAAATATTAATTTTTCGAAGGGAAATGGCTTACAGGGATTTATTTTGAAGAAATCAGATGTATCTGTAGTTCATTACCCCAATTAATACTTACTGCTAGCTTTTCCTCCTCCTCATTTTCACTGTGCCATTCTGACTCTGCATCTGTAGGTTCTGCTTCTCCATTAATAAACTCTCTCCTCTAAAAGAAAAAGCCACCTAAAAATGTAACTTTTTTCTCTGGATGAATTACTGATAGAAGTAAAATTACATATAAGCAAACAAAACTGACACAGTTGTAAGGAAACAAAGATACATTTATAGTCTTCTCACCTTATCAAAAAGAGGTTGATAGAGTGCTGCATATTTTCTCTCTAAATCATGTACTTCTTCATAAAATTTAGCTTCTATGTGGGCACATTTCACCTGGAGTTGTTTCAAGGCATCAATTCTTCTTTTCACTGCTTTTGGTAAACTAAAAAAACAAATAAATTAAGCTTAAAAGTTAGTTGCCTCAAGCAATTTCATTCTGAAATGTTAAATAATGTAGCATTTAGTTGCTTATAGCTAAATGCAATTGTTAAGTGCTTATGTCAAATACATATATATTTCTTCAATATCTCTTTCAAGCACATTGGGAGATTTCTCTTCCCCCCCAAACTGCATTTTCAAGGGAAAGTTTCATGGATTCATGGGTCATACCCGGACAAATACTAACTGTACTTCAAGCAATTAGGTGCTTCTATAAAGTAAGCTGAACAACTGATAGATCTTAAAGTTAAAAAAGTCCCCCAGCTACCCCCAGTCAAGAAATAAAAGCACAAGTCTTTGCTAAAAACAAGATTTTTAAAGTGTAATTCTACCCATCTATCGAAATAAAGGTTTCAAATGTGGGAGGGGGGGAGGGAATAATTATTTCAAACCAAATAAAAGCTATGGAAAATACTTAATGAGGCAACATATTGTTTTGAAGTTTGTCCAAGTATACTAAAACTCATCTCTTCACTCCATATGTAGGCCACTGAATCATGGTTGAAGTCAACAATTTTACTTAATGAGTCATTTGTTCAAATTTCTGACCCTAATTATATAGTAATAACCTTCTATTATGCTTTCAGTCTTCCAAGAATGTTGCTTTGCACTGTACTTACGTTTCAATGTAACTTGAAGGGGTAAGTGCTGTGTTGTCAAGCCGTTCCTGTAGAGCTGCCAGGACTTGTGGATTCTGCATCACCTGGTCTGCCAGCTTTTCTATGAAGACAGGAACCCATTCTTAAAACAAATCTGAGTACATTCACAGCACTTATGTTATACTATGAGTCTTGTAGCATCACAGCAAAAATACACACTATTTCCCATCTAGATATTTTTACAACCTACACAACTTCCCAAAGAGTCATCAAGAGATTGGTCAGAAGAATGTGGGGTTTTGTTGTTTTTGTTTCTTTAAACCAGATATCAGACCTAAACTAGTTCTGGTTAGGAGTTAAAATCCTCACTAAAAGGATTTATGTGGCAAACATGACACAAATACATTTGCTTTCCTGATCTTTCCATTCTTTCCCGCTGCTCTTCTCAACAGACATGAAACAAAAGCAATTAATAAATTGCATAGCACACACTAACTTGGTGAAGTTTGACACTGGTTCTTTTTCTTCCAATGATTTGCTCCTCCTTCAAATAATTTGATTATATTATTCCATGGTGTCTGCTACTTTATGTTAAATATAAAGACCACATAGTGAAATATACTACTGTCCCACATTAGTTTGCACATTTGAGTATGCTACTGAAAACTGAACTGCAGCATTATCCAACAGACCTTCCAAATGAAAAATAAAAGCTTCAAGAAGACACTCTTAAAATGATGCATTTTCCCACAAACGTGACAGCGGAGAGCTGCAGGAATGTTCATTTTAATGATTATGCTGATATAGCTTCATAATCAAAACTAGTCTGTATAGACTCCATTGCAAGTGTCTGCTTTATTACTTCATGCAATAGCAAACCATCCTAATCCTATGTGCAAAAACATTTTCACTGTTACATTCATGAAGCCCTCATTTCACTCTTCTTTGTAACAAACAGGAAGGATATGTCTGAATAACAGAAAGAATGTAGCCTAGAAACCATTGCTTTGTTTTCAATAGCATATATGTAGATAAAGGAGCTTCAAAACAGAAGGCAAAAGCTTTACTCCACCCTTGTAACATTGTCTAACATTATGCACCTCTTACCTTTTTTGTCACTTGCATTTTTAGCAGCCTCCACAGAATCTGAAGCAGTATCTTCTGCTTTACTAGAACTAAAACATAACATGAGATAAGCATCACTTTGCAATAATGTTAATGCTTAATACTGGATTTCCAGTGTTATGTAAAGTTTTATGAACAAGCAAAGAAAAGACATGTTTATATCCTCAGGCTTTTCAAAATTTAAAGTCTGGATATGGAATTCTCCCAAGATGAATAGGAAGCAAAAGAAAGGCAAAAATTAACTGCCAAACAAAAACAACACTGAAAGAACAAAAGCTACCTTGACTGATAGAATTCATCTCATTCAATGAACAACTGGCCCTTAAACATGTACTGAGTCAACCTGGACATGGAAACGTTATTACTAAAGTGAGAACTTGAGACACCTTTTTAGTGTAAGGGGTAGAGAAAAAAACATTAGAAAAGAAACAGGTTAGAAGAAGTCTTAAAATAAGTGCTCAAAGCTCCTTGGATTTCCTATAATCAGTTGTTTTGATTAGTAGTAAAAATGTTCATTTAAACTCCAAAAAGAGATGCTTCTGCCTTCCCCACACTGTCTTCCATCACTCTTCCTGTGCTGGAAAAACAGAGGGCTCAGAATGAGTCAACAGTGGGCAAGCATTCCCTATGTTTCCTGCCAGTTTAGAGGTTGCAAAATACAGATTGAGTATTGCTGAAACTAATCTTACCTCAGATACAGAAGGAGAAAGGACACTACATATGCAAGTGACTATTTTTCAGTTGCTGGATAGGCCAGCTTACCCTGGTGCAATGCAAGCCCTGAAAGAGCAGCTTCATGTATGTATTTACACCAGCTTAAAAACAGTTATTTGTTCTAAAAACAGTATGAAAGCTAGGAAAAAAAAGCGCCTTTTGCATGCAGAAGTCACACAGATCAGCAAAACAAAGAGAGATCTGTGATCTCTTCAAGTCTTCACAAAGTCTCAAAATGAACTTGCAAAACTGAGCCTAGACAGCACTGATTACGTTAACCCAGTAACAGCAATTCCATAGCCAACAGGTGACACTCAGAGATTCCAGTGCATCAAACAAACACATTCACCTTGCTGTAAGGAAAAGCAGTCTAATTAGAGAAAATATTGCCATTTTATTCTTATCCAAGATTAATACTATATTCTTCATAGGTTTAAAAAAGAAAGGTAAGTTCTCCCACAAGACCAAACACATTAATTCTGTAACCAGACTTCATTTCAAGAAATGGGTCCAACATACCTGTTATCTGCCATCTGCGTGCCTGTATCCACCTGTAGATTGAAATACAGTGTTTAGAAATGATTTAATAGAACCTTTTTTTATTTACCTCAACATAAAGGTGAAAATAAAATAGGGCAATGCTTAAGACCTCGAGATAAATCAGCTCCTGCTAGTTCTGCTAGGAAAGTCATCATAGATGAACTCATGCAGTGAAGCAACAGCTTCCATAACATTCAATCTAAATGATTCAGTTTTTTTAAACAATACATTAAGTGCTTTCATCCCACCCTTTAAAACATTTTTTCTGTTAAATATGAACTGGAAGAAACATTATAAATGGGAGTAAGTCCTCATCCTAAAAACAGATGTCACAGTTTCCTGGACTGCTCTGCATTCTTTTTTAAAAATAAAAACCCAAAGAGGAAGAAATGAGCATATCATTCTCTAATTCCTTGACAGCATCTCAGCAAATAATGAATTTTTAATCTGTGTTAGAATGCTTGATCTGAAAATGATGAAAGTTCAAATGAACTACAGCATCAGAAAGACTTTTTTCTCATGTGACTTGAGCAGAAAAATGTCTGTCTAATCAAGACTATTTGTGAATATAGCTGCTTCTGCTGTGATATACAGAACGACAACCTAAACACACTAAGTAAGGAGAAGCAAAATATTGAAGAAGTTATTTACACATAAGAGGTTTTTTGACAGCAGTTCGAAAGGAAAAAATCCCCTACTTAAGGATTTGCCTTGAATGCATGTGAGAAAACAAAGAAGAACCATGGAAGTAGAAACCCTGGTACCTGCAGCAGCTGAAACCAAGTTTAACACAGCTACCCCAGCCCCCAAGATCTAAATTAGCCCTGCTGAGACCCCAGGGCCACACTACCTAAATTATTTTGCTGGTATTTCTTTACCAAGGTGTCATAAACTAAAAGAGATCTACTTTTGGTTTTCACCTCTCCCCATTCCTTCCCTCCTCTCCCCCCACACTCCCCAGTTCTAGGCATAGTTCATTACAAACCCCCCAATCACTACAGACTGTACAGCTGACTTTATGCTATCAAGTTTTCAAGAAAGCAGACACGGGTCAGGTTTAACAATAAGAAGAATTTTTCATCGTTCTTAGGAGTAATCAGGTCTGATTTCTTGTCCATAATGCCCAAGCAGGCTGATCTTTAGACCAGCTTCTAAGACTGCTACCACAGGAGAACGCAAAGCTGATGGCACTGGAGCAGCAGTTAGAAAAGAAGGATCTGAAAATGCACCTGGAAAATGCCAATTCCTGCTTTAGGTTAGAAAAGTAACACTTTCACAAGTACTTATAAGCACTTATATTGAATTGAAAGGTATATACTGTTTAGACTGTAAGTACTCTTTTGATTATTCCATAAAAAAACTGCCTAATATGTACCAAAAATTCCCCTGAGCCCATCCTATAGATTAAGGCCAGAAACAGGAAAAAGGGCCTTCTTTCTTGTAGACCAGGTCTGTGTCAGCAACCCACACACATGTTTTGGCAACACTTATTCTTGCCCTAAACACAACAAGAGAAAGTGACAATAAAAGCAATCACCTTGTGAAGCAAAGTGAAAGAATTCAGCTATCCTACAGCTGAAGAAATAAAGGAGCATACACGAATCTTTCCTTCCATAGCATACAGAAGGCAGAAAAAAAAATGATGATCAAAAAGGTAAGAGAGCAAATTGACCTAATACCAGAGTTCAGCCAACAAGTTACATGATCCTGGCCACTATTAGAAGCAGCATCAGTAAGCAACTAAAAATGCAGACTCACATTACTTAAAAATTAGCCTTAAAGACTCATCTCTTCCAACCCAGGACCAGCCACAGGCCCAATGGAAAAGCATAATTCCACACACAAATGTTTTCCTCTGTTATTTGTGCTGCTTTTCTTGCAAGGAAATATTTCTCATCCCTGATGAGGAAAAACAGAATTCTCATTCCTTTGCCATTCATGTTTGGGGGACATGGAATGAAGGTTCTGCCATATGCATAAGTGCTAAACTGCAGTTGACTTATGCTCCATTGGAACACATCAATTAGGCACGTTCTGACAAAGACCACTCATGTAAGTAACAGGAAACAAAAACTGGTAAGACACCGTTTGCTGATACAAATACATACTTTAAGACTGGTCTGTCTCTTCAAAGTTTTTCTTTCAGTCCCTGAAAAACAAAAAGTAGCATATGAATAAAAAATTAAAAGCTTTCCCCAAAACAGCTTATAATTCCCAGCAGCATTACAGCTGCCTCCCAATGACTTAGCAGCTGCAGCATTACTAATAGAACTGTTCAGTAAAAGCTGGCAGGAGCAGGGAAGGACAAAGCAAGGTGATTTCAGATAAAACATTAGATGCACATCTCGCTGAAAAAGCACAGACACAAAGCACTGAGCCTTCACTTTTCTTCTTTCCCCCCCCAGTCTCAGTGTGTAGACAATGAAGAAAAAAAATAATAGCATTACTGAACTCTAAGAAAAGAATGTTGTAAGGTATTATTATAACCATTATCACCACCAATGAGAGGCCAAATCCATGCTTCTGGACAGCTCACCATTTTCAAGTAGCTAACACAGATGCAAAGCTCAGGGGAAGGAGGAGCCTACAGCAACCACCTGTCCCACAAGAGACGCTGCTGCAATTTGTCTACAACAAATGTCACTGAGCACTGGTCACCTAAAACAGCAGGAAACAGTCATACATCTCCAACAGTCTAAGATAGTGAAAGTTCACCCTAAGGGCAAGTGACATCTCAAAGAAGGCAGCTTTAATGGCAGGAGACATTCCTGAGAACATAGAGAATAAATTCTCTCCACTAAGAAGCCTACATCTCATTGTAAAAGCCATTCTAAGCACAACTAGAACATACAGCAAGGAGCTAATGGGCTCCCGAACTTACAGGAAGCCTTCCACCCACAGACATTACTGCTTTTGTATCTACAACAAATCAGGAGGGAAAGCTATGACTTCCTTTTCAGACCTGCTGGGAAGCAGCTCTGTGTGCAGCCACAAACATAACACTGATTCTTTTTGCAAGCAAAACAAGAAGCAACCATGAAATGTCACTTGCTGACCAGATCCACGAGCCCTGAACATCAGCAGCACTTCAGCTCACCCTGAAAGCTGTACTGAGGGAATATTATTTTAGCCAAAGATGACTTAATAAAAATTTCCCAGTGGTTTTAATTTCACCTACACAATTTACACACTCACTTCCCTACCTTCCTACCTGTAGAGATGTTACAGAACGTAATAGACAAATTCTACCAGTGGTATTATTACGTGTGGTAAACACCCGCTGGAGCAGCAAAAACGTGAAACGGCCCCTCACGTGGAGAACGGGGGCCTCCAAAGGGGAAAGCTAACCCGCAGAAGCACACTGAGGAGGCAGAAGATCGCGGCTGAGGTCAAACAGTAGAGCCGCACCCGACTGAAGCGCTGCAGGGTCTGAGTGGAACCGAGCGCTGCGGGCCGAGAGCCGCAGTAGCCGCTCGCTACGCACACGGCCCTCCCGCCTGCTTCCTCCCCCACTCCCCGGGGAGGGCGGGGGAAGGCTGGGCCCGCCGCCAGGCAACGCCAGGCAACGCGAGGCGAGCGAGCGCGGTCATCCATGTGGCCAGAACGACCGC
The DNA here is from genome assembly GCF_016699485.2 of Gallus gallus. Taxonomy (NCBI): domain Eukaryota; kingdom Metazoa; phylum Chordata; class Aves; order Galliformes; family Phasianidae; genus Gallus; species Gallus gallus. The sequence continues at coordinate 12,715,962 of NC_052536.1, read as the reverse complement.
AACCCTCACGGCGACCGCGACCCTCGCTATAAACTTCCCCAAGCGGTCTTAAAATGGTGCCTGAGCGGGTCGGGCCCGCCCCTCTCCACCAGGCGGCTGCAGGCGGCCCCCACCGCCGCCCGAGCCCCACCCCGCGGCAGGCCCTAACGGCCACCCCACACGCACCCCGCCCCCTTGCCGTGCTCACGGCGGCCGGCTCGTGCCCGCTGCTCACCCCGCCGGCCGCCCGAACGCCGGAGCCACACGCCTCCTCACCTGCCCGCGCCGCGTCCCCCCAGCAGCGCCAGACTCCTCTCAAGCTCACTCGGGCTGCGCCGCCGCCAAGAAAGCCGTCTCTCATTGGCCAAAGCGCGAGCGCCTCCTTCAATAAAATCGCCGCCGATTGGAGCTGGCGACGGCACCGCCGCCGTGCCGCACGCGGGACATGTTGACTATCCGACGGCGCGGCGCTCGGCCAATCAGCGGGAGAGCGCGGAGGCGGGGGGGGGAGGGCGGTGCGCGCTGGCAGAGGCGTGCGCGGGGCTGTCGGCGCGCGGGGCGAGCGCGTGATGGCGGAGGGGGTGGGGGGGCTCGCGGTTGTAACCTTAAAGCGGCAGCGAGCGCGGGCGGAGGAGGGGGGCGGGGGCTGGACAAGATGGCCGCGGTCATCCCCTGTGGGCCGGCGGAGAAAGGCGCTCCGCGGGGTCCTGCCCTTGAAGGCGGGCCTGGTGCGCTGCCCCGGCGTCCTCTCAGCGCCTCGGCTTGCGGTTGCAGGGTTCCGTTATGACTGATTAGAAATGGGCCCATTATGTAAAAGCCTCTGTGCGTATTATGAGATTTCAAAGTTAGAAGTTAGGTAAATCATAATACGGAGCGCTTCCTAATAATTAAGCTTCGTATGGCCTGGTAGAAATGAATTTGATTCCTTTTGGACTGATAATTAAAGCCTTGAAGCAGGCTGGAGCGCTAGAAGTCTTTCCTCTGTCTGCGCCTGGGTGTGTATTGAAGGAGATGTACATCACCTTACACTGTGGGTGTCAGTGCCCCCCAAAGGCGTCCGTCTCCCACGAGCAGCGAGGAGGGATTTCTGCTGACTGCCGTGCCTTGGTGTAGGCACTAACAAGGCTGTGGGTGAGGCACAATCTGTGGAGTCATCTTGCTGTCTGTCAGGTGTTCCTGCCCTGCAGAGAGCTGCAAAAAGATATTTGCTGAATCACCCAGGCTTGATTTAACACGCAGTCTAGCATAAGGAGAGCCTGGAGAACCTACGCTGAGCACAGAGACTGTGGCAGAACTGCTGAACAGATGCACTCGGTGCTCCTGCTTAGGCTGAGGGCCGTAACTGGCATTACAATGTCTGCCTTTCCTGCCCTTGGGTGGGTATTAATGGCAACTGCTTTTGCTTAGTGAGACGTCGGACATTCACAACCCAATGGGAGAGATAAGACCAAGTTAGTTCATCAACGATTTTTTTCAGGAGGCTGAGGAAGAGCTTTGATCATTGTCAAGTGGAGCCGTGATACTCAATAGCTAATGTGCTTCTTAATTAATCTGCCTCAAGGGAGGGGTGCCATGCATGTGGTGTTGGGTTCCTGCATAGAAATTGCCCTGCGAAATCACCGAGGACTAAAAATTCCTCTCCACATCTGTGTAGCAGAAATTGCTCAAAGTAAGAAATAAAGTTGGTCTGAAGCCACCCTGAGATGCATCAGTATAGCTTAAAATGTAAGAAAAGAATCTGAAGTGATACATTGCATGCAGCAGAGATTTCCTTATTCACATGTTTAAAACTCATCGGTGATTTCCTAGTGCAGTGAAAAGCAAATACAAACATTAGGATAGAAAGGGCAAAGAGAGAAACTTAAATGTAATTAGGCACTCATTAGTTTAAAGTCTTGGTAAAGACCAGTGGCAACTAGACTAGATAGAAAAGTCAATGAATTGTTCCACCAGTATATGAACAAACCGAGTGATGGAGGAAAAGGTTGTCTTAATGGGCACGCATCTTAGCCTGGAGAATTCTTCGTTTGCTAACAAGCCTTCCTTCAGCATGCTGTTATTTTTCTATATTGTGGCTGCAGAGATAAAGTAACCGATAAGGAATTTGATTGTGTGGTTACAAATGCCTAAGTCTGTTCTTCTGACTCCTAGCCAAGGTCACTGTGTTTATTATCTTGCTGCTTTTGGAAAGCGGAACTCCATATTTCAATAAAGCTCTCATTTTCTTTGGTGAGAATGAAGTCATCTCCTGTTTGTGTATTAAGATAAAATATTTTAGCAGCTTCTTTACAGAACAAGTTGCCAATTTGTGTGAATTTCTTTCTTTTTTTTTCTTTTTTTCCCTGGAAAAAGAGAAAATCTCCATGAAGCAGATACTTTCCTTGCTGATAATGCTGACTTTCCAAGGACAGCTGAAACATACAAGGAAGAGAAAAATCGTAACTGGACAAACAGTTTGTGTATGGGAAGAAGAGTTCAAGTATGGGAAGATTTTGAGGGCTTTACTGAAGAGAAAAAAGGCAACTTTGAAAAGAACTAGATGGCAAAACACTATACAAAGCAGGGAGAGTAAGTAGCTGTGTGGAAGAACAAGCATCACTCAGGAAACTGAAGGTGAGCCCAAAGAGGAGAGGATTTCAAAGTCACTGATTCTTCTAATATCTGTGAGAAGAATCCCATTGATTTTAAGAGACTTGATTGTGTACAGAGGTAATTCAGACAGGAATGCTGTTTCTGTTGTACCTGAAAATAAAGATGACTTCAGCAGCACTGATATTTCAGATAAACTGAGGTGATTGGAAAGAGTCTTCAAGACAACAATCAAAAATCAAACAGAACACAAGAAACACATAAGCTAAATACTGTTACAGTCAGAGTAAAATCTTAATGAGGCAATAAACGCAGCAGAGACCCTTAATTGAGCTTTGGGGACACGAGTAACTATGGATTAAAAAAATCTAGGAAGGAAGCACTGTGTGTGGGGGGGAAGAAAGAAAACACTGAATTTTGAGAAAATACAAAGTCTGAAGTACTCCTAAGATCCATGCAAGGAGCTGTCCCAGAAACAAAGTGAAGCAACCGGGAAGGAAAAACAGCATTTAAAATGAATTCTTCTACATTGATGTAGTGGATGAATCATGGAACTGGATGAGATTCTACTATGAACACAGCAGGTGGAGGAAAAAAACAGTGAGGGTGGAGGCTAGAATGGTAATAGAGACATCTTAAGAAAATTAGAGTCCATGACAGCAATGGATTAATGAATTTCCTCCATGGTCATGTGCTAGGTAGCTTAGACTGTGTTTCTGATAAGCAAGTGCTAACTCCAATCACCAAAAAGGAATCTCTGTAAGCAACTTACTGCTACCATTTCACATTCAGTAGCAACATTAGAGCAGACTGTGTTCAGGAAGGCAGCAAAGTGTATGCTGTGGTTCAAGATGATTCAGGGTTAATATTCCTACTCTAGTTTGCAGAAGTAGCCCCAGAATCCGTCTAGAGCTATAGGGAGCTTGGAATCAGAGAAACCTGTACAGCCAAGAAGCAGCATCTTGTGCCTGCAAGGCCAGGCACAATCCATCTCTTTATGGATATCCTCAATGCACAGGCATCTTGGGGAGCATACTGGGAGGAAGACAAGGTAGTGCACAAACCAGACCTTATCTTACAAAAAATATAGTGGAGCTTGACAAGAAATGGCCTGAAAATATTGAAGGGTTTAAAATGGGGTAAAAATGCAACTGATTCTCTTTTGTTCAAAGAACGAAAGAATGGAGAAATTGTCCTTGTGGCTCTGGCTGGCCTTTTAAATGACCACTTTAACATTTATACAATTAATTAGAAATTAGCAAAATATTGAATGCAAAATGTTTTTTGATTAACTTAGTAACATCATGCTAAAGGAAAACATCTGTGAACCATATTCTAAGGAGATGGCTGTTAAATAAGGATAAGCTGTGGTTTTTTTTCCCCACTGTGTCAATGGTCACATACAACAATGGTCACATACAACTTGTACTTTATAACAGATTTTATTTTCTGTGTACAAGATGCCTGTGCTTTACTGAATTCAATATTAGGCATGTTTTCAAAGGCAAATACAGATAAACCAGAAAAAAAACTATTAGGCCTTTCCGTTACTTCAAATATGCTCATCTTGATATCAGAAGGTATATATTAAGATAAAGCAAGTATATTTATAACTTCTAATTAAGGAAAGGAACATAGCCTAGTGGCTACGACCAATGCAGGTATATTTGCCTTGTACTTACCCACTTGTCTGCAATTGCAGGTTAAACAAAGATGATGATCTGTTCCCTTTTGCAACAAAGAGACTGTTAGCTTCTACTGTGCAAAGTATTCTGGGTATACTTACGAAAGTTTTTAATAACAGCAACTGACGTATCATAATGGAAATTACCCAGTTTTTCCTGCTTATGTAAAGTTACTAAAATCATCTGGAAAATACTTTCTTAGTGTGGGACAAATTACGCAGCTTCCATCTAGTAGTAAGTTTTGCTGACTGTGACATATTTGAGAATGCAAGCTACAACTGGGTATTAGATAGAGATCGGTATGCAGGACAAATTAACCAAACTCTGGACAACCATAATAAACAAGAATCCCCACGTGGATTTGCTGACTGAGCAGCACCTTCTCAAACAGAACTGGCAACCATTTAACCTGTTGCTACTGTTGTGAGGAAACTTCTCAGAGGATTTTTCTTTTTTTAAGAATGGATATTTATTGACTTTCCAGATGACATTGCTAGTCCTCATAAACAGGATGGTTACTTTGCACATAATAGAAAGTGTAAACAGAAATACGAGCATCAGTATATGCTCACTTCTTCAATGGTGATCCAGCTCCTGCCTTCTAAAACAAAGTCCTGTTGTCGTCAATTTGCACTTCCATTCTGCACCATTTGTAGATATTCCTTGTATAGTTTTTCTTGGGTTTCATAAAGTTTCTTTAGCTTCTTAATTTGTCCTTTGCTGAGCTCCTTGCCTTCTGTATCATGTGTGGGAAATCCCTAAAATATGAAAAATAAAATAAAAGAATATTTTGGATAAATTTTGGACTGCTTTTGCTCCTTAGAGAATTCTGTTCTCTGTTCATCTAACATAGGAGGATAATGTCAATTAATGACAAACTGTCAGAATGAGGTGCATCTTGGTGAATTTAATCTATTTGTGTATGTTCCCTTCCAACTTAATGAAGGGACAGAGGGTAATGTTTGTTTTTTGGCCTCTACTAAGTAAGGGAAGCTTTAACACTAATTTCTAGATGGTTATAGTTAAGAGAATAATAACTAATCTATAAAGAGATGGTTAAAAGACCGCTTTTAATGATAGTAGCATATCAATTCCAAGGCTTAAAGCAAAAGCCCTAAGAGTTTTCTGTATTTGATGGAGAAAATGCACTCAGTTTTTACGAATCTTCTCCCAGTCTTATGTGCATATTTTCCTGTGCTTTCACTCTTTATTCTTACTTGTCCCGAGGGCCTCAGTTTGAATGGGTGAAAAGGACAGGCAGAAATAGGATCAAACACTGAAGAAACAGTGCTTTGTTTTCCAAATAATGGCTTTTATTCTCACAGGAGCAACCAGGGCCAAGTTACCAGTACAGCTCCTTAGCACAGGATGGAGGAGGGGAGCAGAACAGTGGCTGTTTCCATCAGTTCTGAAAGAGTCAGGGAGTTTGTACAAGTGTAGTCCTTGCTTCGAAACAAGGTAACAGATCTGTGAACTAATACATGTTCCTAGGCACAGATCTGCAGAGAGCGTTGCTTTGTAATAGAAGGGCCAAAGAGGACCGATGTGCAATGAAAATACCCATGAAATGATTAACAGTTGACAGTCTTGCTCCACAGTGCAAGGTACGTTCAAGAATATTAATACATTGCTTTCCCTTTCTTTCCTTCCCTCCCTCTCCTACATTAATAACACTGCCTTAGCGGTAATGGAACAAGATCAGCATTGTAGACATACAATCTAATACGTACAGATGGGGAAGGAAAACCACTCCATACTTAAATAAAAGTTTCTTACGTTTTCATCGAACTTGGAATATTTGTCGTGTTCTGATTTAAACATTTCGTGTGGTGGAATCTTCATTTTTGCCAGTTTTGCTGCCTGTAATATAAAGCATGCATTAACTGCATTAGCATCATAAATAATTACTGACAGCATATCTTTTTAAAAAGCCATTCCTGAACGTGTGCAAATGGAAAAGGAGATCATAATTTGCAAATCAAAGAACATTTAATTTGTAACTGTTTATCATGGGAAAAGCAACTTTCAGTGAGGAACAACTCAATAAATCTTAGCTGTGTTTGTCCAAGAAAATAAAAATAAATTGATATTTTACATTTACAGAGAACTACTTTATAATATAGTTGTATTGCAGGAACCTGAAACAACTCTAAACATGCTCTAAAATATACATCTGTTTTCTGCTTATTTGGTTCCTTAATGTTTTAAGTGTAAACATTAAATGAATACTGCTATTTGTAAAGAATGTTTAGCAAGGATCTCCTGCAAAGGGAACCTTTATCAACAGTTTCCTGCTGGCAAGAACACGGTTTCTAAGCAGGGCACAGCAGGATCAGGGTGCAAGTAATTGCACTGAAAATAAATGGAACTTCTATTATTTGTGAATTAACACATCTCAGAAATCTTTCCAACTAATTTACACCAATGCAAGGGAACCAATTTTCTGAAAGAATGAAATAAGCTACTTGGAATTTGTGGTTGATAAATGCTATTTGACTTTTATTTTTATTTTTTTCTGACAGTGGTACTCTCTAAAAGTTTACTTCCTCTTTTAACCACCAATGTATTTCCTGTACTGCTAGTGTCATGAGTATGGCAAACAATTTTTTCCTCTTACAAGTTCACCTGCTCTTGTGGCCTACTCCTCACCCGAATTCTAAAACTTTAGAGCTGTCAGTATTAAAAGTGCTTTTACAAAATGCTACATTCTCAGAGTTCAGGCACAGGGAACAGGGAGGCACTTGACAAAAAGACAGCCTGTTTTCATATATACCAGTGACAATGGAAAGGGAAGAAGCATAAGTAAAATATTCTCTACCACGAACACAAGATACTGCTTAGGTAATTAAGGAAGTAATACTGTCTACAGACTGAAATACATGCTCCAAGGTCTGAGAAATTTCTGCAGCCTTCAGTCTTGTTTTCAAAGATGGCTGCTCTATCGAAGGAGCCATCAAGGAGATGAATATTCAAATATAAATTGCAAGCCAAATCAATTTTGAGCAGGAAAGAACAGAAAAGTAAATAAATGGAGGCCCAGTTAAGGCTGGGCAGAGAGCCTATGTTCCGATACAGTCTTTCTTGCATGTAACTATTGCTGTTAAAAGTTTTCTTCAAAACCAGATTCTTTTAATCTGAACACTTACTTCCTGCTCTTGTTTTTTTCTGGCTGCTTCTTCTTTCTTCCTTTTTTTCTCTTCTTCAATCTGTGAAAGGCAGTGTTAATGAGTAAAAGGTAACTGCTTCATTTGGTTGTTTTCTATAAAATCTGAGCCAGCTAGCTCCCCTGGATATCTAATTACAGACAGAACTGGCAGCATAACCTACAGCAAAAACACTGTGCCTTGTAATTAGGATTGTCTGGTACTTCTCACTGTAAGACTTTGATTTCATTTGTTTTTAATCTCAGCTAAACCAGTTCAGAATGTATTTTGCATGTGAAGTGTATACCTATGAAAAAAATACCTAAAAACCCTGCAAAATAAACAGTCCTGCCATTTCACAGGGAAAGCCATTTTGCAAATGACTTTAAAAAGACCACATTTCCCTGACATTTTAAGCTCTTGCATCAAACTGTGAAGAAACTGCAGCTTCTCAAGAAGCAGTTGTATCCCGTGATGTTCCTAGGGAAACAACTATCCAAATTTAGACAACTTAAAAACTTTAAAAAAAAGATCTAGCATTTGCTTAGGAGAGACGCATTAGATCTCTAAGGGTTCTGCCAGTACTGAACACAATACTGTTTTCAGAGTAAGTGTACTCTAGCTGCAGGTTCCACCCAACAGTTACATACAAACTGTCCTCAGATGCTTTTTTTTTTTATGCTGGAAACACCTGGCAATGGCTGAAACTGTGTATTTACTTTTTTTTTTTTTTAAGAGAAAAACAAGTCCTCAGGGAAGGAGAAAAGCTTGGAAGTCTTCCAACAATTTCTTGTCATGAAAGAATTTTGTATTTGTTAGAACTGAAGACAGGCATATAAAGCAGTACTTTAAAATGTTACAAAGTCAAACATTAAGCTCGGAAGTACCCACAGAAGGGTTTCCATACAGACAGTTTGTATATGATTTAGGATTCATGATCTTTATATAGCAACACATAAATTCTTGATCCCACACTCTGAGAGATGAGACAATATATGTGCAATATTCGACATCCCTTAATTATACTAAGAATTATAAACAAACAAAAACCAAAATTTAAATACATCCCATACAGAATTTTGTAGCAGCTGCTGTTCTAAAAATCCTTTTCTTGAACACAACTATAATTTCAGTATCCATTTTAGTATATAATTTTCCGCATCGCTAGACTTACAAATTGTCAGGAAATATAAAGGTATAAGCAGTTTATATATTACTTTAAATGTAAAAAAGATACAGAATGCTTAAAAATAATAACCTTTTTCTTTTCTTCTCTTTCTTTCAATAGCGTGTCTTTATCCACCAGTTTAACCACAGTTGGAAGTCCTGAAGAAGCAAAAACAGATGAATGATTTTCCAATGCTTGAATAGTCAAAAATAAATGTGTTTACCCTGCAATAACTTTTTTTTTCAAGCTGAATGCAAATACAACTGAATGACTACTTAAAAATGACCAAGCAATTAGATACTGTAGAAACAGATTGGTGCTATACATTTTTATTCTATGTATATACAAAAAAGCATTCATATAATATATCTATACATTAGAAACGCATTAAGCTATCAGTTTGCAGTACTTGAGTATGCTGGATTATTCTATGCTAGTACTGATAGCTTGTTTTCCCACATCTTCAGAAAACAATATTGTAAGAATAGCTATCTACAGAGTTGCAAGATACTAAATTGGGTACCTTCATGATCTTCAAATCGAACGCCAAGCTCAGGAAGGATGTCATCTCGAAGAGCATCACTCAACTGCAGCACTTCAGTTACTATGGAGCATGAAAAATACTTTTGCTGAAGTATGATTTGGTGGAAGTGCACATCTATCCCGATGCATGCTTATTTAACTGCAATTAAGAAACTGCCACTCTCTCACACAGGCCAGAGAAGGGCCTTTTGTTTTTAAGCAATGGGTGTTTTTAAGTAAATTCTCTCTTCTTTTATCTACAGAAAGCACGTTTCTGCAAGGACTCTGAATTGATACATTTCTTTCAAATACCCCTATTAGTCCTGAAAATTGTCATGAGAGTTTCAGTTCAGCACCATAAAAAAAATGAAAAAATGAATTCATGTCTGTGCTGTTAATTCTCTGTCTCACCACTTTTAGGATGAAAAAAGTTACACTGTTGGAATACAATAGATTCATATAACGAGAAATATGGAAAGTTCTGAACTGGAGTGGGCCTGCAGTTCATTAGTCCTGTGACCCGATGCTGCACATTCTTTGCAGTATACGTTTAATAATCCATGCAAAATACTTAACTGTGTTACAACTCCAGTTATTTTTAATACCCACAAAACCTGTATAGCATACTCATTAATTCTATTGAGTTCTGATTTCTTATTTTTTATGTCAATTTTTGGGTTAAGAAACATCGTTTTCATGTTCCACATTTCACCATATGCCCCTTTTGCTTTGTGTTAGAAGACAGAACCTTACTATCACAACATTCATCATAACCGTATTTCCTTATCAAACTAGTTTTCTCATTATTTTCCTTATTCAAACTTGACAACATAATGCATTTCCTCACTTCACAAGACACGAAAGCTGTCTTCAGAGATAAAGGAGTGGAGTAGAGCTGGCAGCTCTTTAAGAACACCTTTCACAAAGCTCTCTATTCCCTAGCACAAGAATTCAAGCAGAGGAGGCAGGAAAACAGCCTGGTTGAGCAAGGACCTGCTGATCACACTGAGGGAAAAGAGAAGAAAAAAAAGGGGAGGGGGAGGAATTTATACAGTCAGTGGAAGCAGGGATGTGTGGCCTGGGAAGAATAGAGAGATGTCATCGAGACATGCAAAGATGGGATCAGGGAAGCCAAGATGCAGATGGAACTGAACTTAATGAGGGATGTGAAAAATACCAAGGGGTTCTGCAGGTACTTTGGTCAGAAGAGAAAGGCCAAGGAGAGCGTAGACTGCCTGATAAATGAGAAGGAAGAACTGGCTTCAATAGATATGTGGAAGGCTGAGGTACTTAACAAGTTCTTTGCCTCGGTCTTTACAGGCAATTGGGCTTCCCACGTCCCTCATGTACCCAAACTTTTAGGTCAGAGTCGGGGTAGAGGAGTCCCTTGCACTGGGAGAGCAGAGCATGTCCAAGACTGCCTTGTGAGGCTGAATGTGTACAAGTCTATGGGGTCCAATGATGTGCATCCCAGGGTCCTGAAGGAACTGGCTGATGCGGTTGCCAATTCACTCTCCAACATACTTGAAAAGTCGTGGCTGTCAGAAGTTCCCAACGACTGGGAAAAGGGAAACATCACTCACATTTTTAAGAAAGCGAGAAAGGAAGTCCCAGGGAACCACAGGCCAGTGAGCCTCACTTCTGTGCCTGGGGAGAACATGGAGCAGCTCCTCCTGAAAGCTATATGAAGGCACATGCAGGATAAGGATGTTATCCAAGACAGCCAGCATAGCTTCACCACGGGCAGATTGTGCCCAACCTATCTGGTGGCCTTCTACCACAGAGTGACAGCATCAGTGGACAAAGGAAGGGCAACTGATGTCATTTACCTGGACTTCTGAAAGGCCTTTCACATGGTCCCACACCAAATCCTTATTTCTAAATTGGAGAGATATGAAGAGCAGACTATTCAATGGATAAATAATTGGTTGGATGGTCTCAGACAGAGGGTTGTGGTCAGCAGCACTATGTCCAGGCAGAGGCTGATCACAAGCGTTGTTCCCCACAGTTCTGTCTTGCAACAGGTGCCCTTCAACATCTTGATCAATGACCTAGACAGTGTGAGTGATTACCCTGAGCAAGTTTGTTGATAACACTAAGCTGAGTGGTGCAGTTGATACAACAGAAGGAAGGGATGCCATTTAAGGTACCTTCCAACTCAAGCCGTTCTGTGATTCTTCGATAAGGTCTATGATAAGAAGTTGACTTATGATAAATGTACCGCACGCAGAAGTGAAACAATAATATACACATATGAATTAGAAAAACAAAATGCAGGAAATTAAATGTTGTTTCTGCAACAGAAGGCCAACATAAATATCAAGCAAATGAAGCTGTTTATCTTATCCTGCTGTTTAATATGTTTATTACATAAAAGCCTCTCAAACCACAAATTAGACAGCAGGATCCCCCATGTATGCAACAAATACACCCTGCAAAGTTTGCCATAAATCTCATCCATGTGATGCAAAAGATGAAGGAAACAAGTATAAAGCTGAGAAATAAAAGGAAGGCAGCTATCCTTTGTTGTAAAAGCCTGTTCTCACTAAGGATGAACATGCTAACTTCACATGGAAATGAATGTGATGAACTTTAAATGATTAAAATAAAGATAACTCAATTCTTTATTCACTTTAACTCTGCCATAAAAAAATCTAGCCACCCAATCAAATGAACAGTAAGTACCTCTGAAATCTATTCCCACACAGTTCAGTTACTACTGTGAAGGGCAACTTTGCAGGTAGGACTGACCACATTAAGAGTTGGCTTGCAGATAAGGTGCATGCAAAACTGCAGAAGTTGAGCTAATGACAGTACAAAGGACTACACAAGGCTTGCTGCATCCCAGCTACTTGCCTGCTTACTTGCTTAAGCACTTTGTAGAAATAACCCTGCTGATCTGGATAAACAAAAATCTCTACCTCCAAAAGATTGTCTCATGTCACAGCAACACTTATCAGTAATACAGTGGCCAAAGACACTGAGAAAGGAATTAATTTATAAGTAATGTGATGAAGACAGGCAAGAAGGGGAGGAGAAAGAAAATCCAAGCCAACTCAGGAATGATACAACAGTTCTTCCAGGGTATAATGGATGGGTGTAAAGACACAGAGGACACAGGAACATGCTAATGGTTACTGCAGGATTTCCAGTAAGAAGGGCTAGGAAACCTCTTCTAGAAAACCACAAATTAATGTAACCTCAGCTACATCTAACAGCGACTCTGAAGGACCATTATTTTATTGTTTTGATAACTACACATGTAGTCATCAAAGCGACTGTAATCCAAACATCCTGTGGTTCTGCAGATAGCTATTTCCTGTTGCGTTTCCGCTTATCACATGTTTTGACCTGGTGGTTGTTTTTTTTTTAAGCAAACCAGTTGCAGCAGAACAGAGAGCTTTGATTCAGGTTTCTGGATGGAGATCAGGACACTGTGACTAACTCTTCTCTTTTTTTTTCTTTTTAAGTTATTAAAGGGCCTTTAATAATTGTTAAGAACTGAAGGTCTAGCTGAAGTAGATGCTACTAAGAAGTAGACCTCTTCAGAGGAAAATAGATCTTAGGTGTAATATTTACTCAGGTAAGAAATTGTATCAGCTGAGAACAGGAACATAGTTGCAAGGAACTTAAGTTGCTGTTACTAACTCCATTCAGTTCTGTTTTTTGATATGCCCTCTTGCATTCCAGAAGCAAGTTACAAATGTAAGCAGATAGGTTATAGTTAAGTGTTCTCCCTTTAAGCAGTACTGAGCTGGTTACAGAAATAACAAGGGTTCATTCCTGCAGTAAAAGCTACCAGCCAGTCCCTGGATTTTCACACTGCATATTCCAGTAGCATCTCCTGCCTTTCACCTTCATCTCTTCCATAGTTCTCAGAGCCTCAGAGAGCTGAACAGTGGACTGAGCACCACCTATTCCAATATCACAAAATGGAACAGCCGCCCTACTACCCCCATTGCAGGGCAGCATTCCTTGCTGGGGAATCAGTAGAATGACTGCGATGGGAAAAATATTGCATTTTACAGGAGCTGTTTAGTCTGCCATGAACATTAGCATTGCTAATGGAACAATAGAACTTCTACCAATCCTTTTATATCCAGGAGAGTCAGCGCCATGCTTCTTAAGGAAGAGGTGTGCCTATTCTTTGCACGCAGTACCTCCAGGGCAAAGACAGCTAAGGACCGGGTTGGGGGGCGTTCAAGGGCTGCATCAACTCACATGCTGCTGTATGCACTAAGGACAGTGAGCAGGAAAGCAGTGGGATAGAGCCTTACCACCAGTGCCTACAAACACACCCACACAGCTCAGCACTCCTTGAGCATGTGACTGTTTCCCAGACCTGTTTTCATGGGTTTCATCAATTTTAAGCCTATGACTTTTGGATGGATAACAGATGATGAGCTGTTGTGAATGGGAACACCATGGTGGTGAGAAAAAGGTGTTTGAAAAAGCATATTCAGAATTCTAGATGTTAAAAGCAGCAACAAAAGCAATAGAGAGGCACAGTTACAATGAACAAATCTGGCTGCAGTTCCGGTGCGTTGTGATACATTAGGGAGAGGGCAGAGGGTTTTGCACTGTGTCCTAGAAGCACCTCAGAATGAGATGGCACAAACATCCATGGTAGGAAATGAAGGAGCAGACAGAGTTTAGTCACAGATATCTTTAAGACCACTTAAGCAGATGTTACGGGGTAAGTAACCAACGGCTACAGAGATTTGTTCCTGCCCGAACAGCAGAATAACGATTCATTAGTAATAGGAAATCTTCCCTAGCATCAGGGGCTGCACTAGAGCACAGATCTACTGCAGAGATAAGTACATAGGGGTCTGTGCAGTTGGTCAAGTAAAATCTCAGGGAGCACAAGATAGCCAGTGGTAAACTGAACAACCAATTATTGATGTCTTTTGCAAAAGTTTTCTGCATTTCTCTTCCTTTAGCATACTATTTTTCTTCTTCTGACTAGTAACATGACTAAATATATTCATAAATTAAGCCAAAATTCAAGTGCAAATCATCACTGTAGGTCCCCATTTTAAATACCAATACGCTCATAAAATAGAGAATGTATTTTATTATTATGTTTGAATGCCAGCCATTCTGGGTGACGGTAAAGTATACTCAGTATGATTTTTACTGATAGACATAGTTTTACAAATGTGTACACCGTGAAATGTTTCACAGACATAGATTTACTCTTAGAAGTTGTATATATGCAGACAAGGACATTTGTTTTACTCTGCAGGTTTTACAGATGAAAGATCCTCTAACAGTACTTAGGGCAACACTGAACATGTTAATTCATATTTAACAATATTCTGCCAGCATGTATCTGTGCAGGGGAAATTCCTTTCACTTACAAACATGTTGAGGTGATATCCCCAGCCATTAGTCAGAACAACTTTTACAGTAATTAACAATTCATATAAGGAAGAATTTAATTGGCACAGGGAAACAAACCAGTAGTATTTCAGTGCAGGCCAACCAACGTCTATATAATCAAAGAGTTTAATGAAAGGAGCTCCTCTGATCAAACTGCAAAGTCGTACCCATTGCTCTGCATCCCAACCAGATAGCAATTAGATCCAGCTCTGTTCTTACTCACCAATTTATTTCAGGCAAAAAGATCAGTATCTTCCAAGTAAGAAACTTAAGTGCCAGTAAGCAGCCTTGCAGTAAGTACTTTCTAAAAATTATCTACAAGCAGCCCCATGATATTTAGACCTTACTGCTACTGAGGGAGAGCCAACCTAGCTCAACTATCAGGGAGCAAAGAAAAAAAAATACAAAACACATGTTTATATTAAAAAGTAAAAGGTGAAAAGTCACGTTTTAGACTGAGGATATACACACAAACTTACAAAAACTTGAGAGGGAAGCCCAAAACAATTTTTAGGAAACTTCTAGAAGAATTTGCTTAAGAGAGCACTGAATTACCAACTGTGTTAGCAAATAAGGAACACCTCAAGCTATTTAAACACAAACTGTATTACCGTGCAGCAATCTGCACTTTTAGAGAATACAGCCTCCCTGGGGCAGGTGACGGCCACTTTCAAACCTCGAAAGCAGGGAGCACTCTTATGTAGAGAAACAACAGCTACTCCTCTTCATTCCTAACCTTTTAGATTCTTTAAAAATGAAAGCAAAGCAAACCTAGTGGCCTGTAAGGGATTCCCAAGTTAAAGAGATAGGTAACAGAAATGTAAATATTCAAAGCAACTCTGATTTAAAGATGTTTTACTTTTATTCTCTAAGCAAAGCAACTGTAGCAGTTGGATCCTCCTTGCCCTGCCCATTTTGATTCTTGCATCCTTTGAGTCGGATATGCAATAATGCAGAAAAAAAGTAAATTCTCACCTTTTTTCTCTCTGGCAATTTGTCGCACTCCTTCTCTGAACTCAGAAAGAACTTGTAGGTATGGCATCACTGTAGATTCAATCTGTAGGATAATTATTTCTACAATTAACCAATAATAATTTTAATTTTAAATGAGTTCTTAACTAGCTCATATTTACATGCTTTTGGATGGAAATTGACCTTCAATGTAGCTCTATACCTATTAAAAAAGTGTCAATGCTCCACAGATATCAAAGGAGGGACAATAATTTGCATTAGCTGACAATTTTTCTTTTGTGACAATAAAATCAATTTCCTCCCCCCGTTCCTTTTTCTTCTCCCTGCAGTTACTGATACAACAGTTCCACAGAGTTTTGTTAATAGTCCAGCTAACTACAATGTACTACAGAGATAAAAACAGCTGCCAAAAACATGCTGTAGAGATACATCCAGATGTATGTCCATTCATGTTCTGTACTTTTAGGTCGAACTGCTTGTCACAAATAATACCAGGTGAAGATGATGCTAAGATTAATTTGTATTTGGAACACAGATCTGTTCCTCAAACGTTAGCATATCCTAACTCTATTTGCTTCCAATACTGTGCATTGCCTGTACTCCTCCCTCCCCCACAAAAAGTGTGGGGTAGATTACTGTTGAATTATTTCAAGTGTAAATAAATGCTGTTCATGAAAGCTCAAGAGGTTATCCTGAGAATTCTGTGGTCAGTGGGGATAAATAGCAACAGCAAGCAGTTTGTGAACACAATGGACCATTACAAAACCAACTGCATATCAGCGCTGTCTGCCATTGCATTTCTGGAATCCCAAGAGAAGAAGGTGGGCATCTAGGGGATTGCTTATTATAAAAGTTGAATTACTTTGAATGGTGATGGATATAGAAAATAAAGTAAAAGCAGAATTTTCATTCTTCTATAGTTTCCGAGAGTTTCTCCCACTGTTAAATTTCCATGAGAAATTTCTGTGCAATTAGCAGTCCACAGAGACTGTTATACTATAAAAGCACCCATATTTTATAGGAGTTGAGGGACTCATTTAAAACTTTTTATAAAACATTTTATAAATGTGGATGTTACATGGTCATATTTAAAACCAGAGCCTGAGAAGTCAGGTGGAAAGAAGAGACTCTGGAAACAGCTATAGCCACATCTCTGATACCCTCTCTACACTAAAATTACCCCGACATGCAAATGAGTTGGCATCAGAAAAGCATGCACTATCATTACTTTATTATATATATAAGAAATCTAAGGATTAAGGATCGTTATTTCCAGAATAACTACCCTGAAAGCAGAGCTTAAGTCATTTGGAAAATGAGACTATGTAACCTGAGGTTTTCTGACTTCAGATCTCTCCCCCTTTCAAACAACTTACTAAACCCTGGTAATTACTCTAGTTGTTTACTCAGAGCTTTTGAAGAAGATTGTGCCTTTTTTGGAGATAATGATTTTCAGATCTATTGATTCCTTCATCTTTAATTTGGACAAAGAAACAACAGGTCTGATCCACAGCCTTCTGTTCTAATGAGAAGCTTTCCAACTTTGAATGTTCACCTGGTAATTTTTACTACGAAAAGTAAGTATCTGCATGGCAGACTGAACGAAGGCATAACATTTAATAGAAGAGCCAAAACATTTTTTATATTACACTTCTTTATATTATAATTCTTAAAACCTGAAATGTCTGAGGAGACAAATACCAGATTCTTTTGACTCTACTACTAACACTGACAACATTACTTCTGAAGAGTAAAAGGCACAGCTTCTCATTCCAAGCTATCACCAATCCTTTCCCTAAAGCTTGTCTTTTTATAAACACTGCCTAAATGGAGTGTCACATACAGGCTTAATTTTTATTTTCCCTCAAAGGTTGGTGTTCAGATGCTGCTTTTCTTTTAAAATTCAAAGTAATTTTTAACTAAATTAAAATTCACTACTGATGTTGACTGTCTTCCTTATTATCCATCTCGTATAATGACTGGAGATTTCCACAACACAGCAACGTAACTATTCGTACAGGCAATTACCAGATGATAATTATGATAATTATCAACCAACAAGCAAGCTTTTCTCTTCCCTTGGTGAATTAAATCTTTTTTCTGTTTATGTTTTTGTTTAGTTTTGTATTTGTCATATCACAAATGTTTTAATCAGTCCTTCTAAGGAGGAACAGAAGAACACATCGTCACAACTCTGAATCTAAGATGGCATGAGTCGAGCTACTCTGTATCAGATGCTGAGCCAAACCTGTGCTATTTTTCATGTCAAAACTTTATCATAAGGAGAGAAAACAAAGCTGATAGCTTTTCAGGTAGAGTTATTTCTCCTGCCTGTCCTGTAAAACATTACTGTTATTACAGGGCCTGTCAGCACTTTCATCAGCATCTCCCACGTATTTCTAGGAAAATTCTGCATCATAGTGGTACTGCTGGGTGACTAAGAAAAAACAGCCTTCAAAAGCCAGATAAATACTGTG
The DNA here is from genome assembly GCF_016699485.2 of Gallus gallus. NCBI lineage: Eukaryota > Metazoa > Chordata > Aves > Galliformes > Phasianidae > Gallus > Gallus gallus. Next base: position 12,698,042 of record NC_052536.1, on the reverse strand, counting down.
GCTACAAATGAGACCAGAAAGAGAGATTGAAATGAGGATGAAACTCCAGCTGCCTCCAGGCTGGTTTTTGGTGTACCACAAGGAACTTTAATCAGTATAATTGTATTTTTGAAACTACTTAATACACAAATCCTTGTAATGAGTCTTTATGCTATATCATGTGCTGTCTGCAGCTAATGTGGTTTCTTAAACAGATTCATCATTCAGAAGATAATTCTTCCTCTGGTTGCTGTACAATTTGTCTGTCATTAAGTCAAACAAACCTATTAAAAAAGCAAGTCTCATAAATGAAAAATCCTACTTTCTATGCCAATTAATTATATTTTTCTGCTTGAAATACGTAACTCAGCTACAAATCAGTAATGTAATCACTTTAACTAACTTAGACTTTCAAAAGAACACTGTAATTTTGTGTAGTGTACTTTGTTCCTTCACTTACGTTTATGTTTTGATTATTTCCTCCAACAGGAAAACCAATTGCGTCATCACTTTCTATGGCACCAAAAATCTGGTCGAGGGAAACATAAAAAAAGGGAAAAGAAGAAGAGATTGTATGCATCGGGTCACAGATACGTGAAGACTAAGCAAAGTCACATATATGAGTGTTTTGAAGCCACTTAGTTCATTTAACCCACATTTTACTGCTCTATTAACAGTATATCTTGGTTTGCTTTTTAACTGATTCGACATACTAAGCACTGGCTTTCAGATTTAGGTTTAATGCTGCCAGACTTGACATTCTGACTTCATTTTTTCTTCTACCGTCTAACTTTCCATATACATATTAAGAGCTCTGTACCATTGAACAAAACATTAGCAAAATTATAATTTAACATAAAGGATTCCAAATTTTTCCTGCTGCAGCATGCACTACTGCAGTTTAGGGTTGTTTTGATTGAGAACAGTGTGGCAGATCTCTAGTTTCCTGCAAGGTAAGTGAAAACTGTACCAATTCCTACATATTCGAAAAATACAGCAGTTAAAATTGCACAGCGCAGTAGCAACTTTACCTCTTGCTATACCATACCTTTAGCATTTGAGTGAGATAGCAACTGATGTTTTCTAAAAGCAGTCTGTTTGGCATTTGTCTGGCAGATTTCTTTGCAGCAATATAGGAGTTTGACTGACTGACTAACGAACGCATTTCTTCTAAGACAGAGCGAGTGTCAACGTTGTCACACAGTGCTTCATGAATCGCTGCCTTCTTGTCATAAAAACTAAGAAGAAAAACACTTTTTTTTTACTATTTATGTCAAAAGTACCCGCAACCTACTCTGAAGAAGTTCTGTTAAAGAGGACATAATGTGGCCAGAATTCATGTTTGAAGCATGAGTGAGAGGAAGGCATCATCACAGTGCAGCTGTTTTGCTACTGCAGACAGAGCAGGTAGAATAATCTAATTGGCAACAACCAACCAAATAGATTACATCAAGTGCATTTTTAACAACTGATCTTTTAATATCAGTTATTAAAAGAAGTACAAATTGCCTATTTAGCACTTGGTATCAATTTCCTATTCCTACATAACAGCTTAGGATTCTGTTCAGCATTGTTCTGATGCGAAACACCAATTTAAAAGCTAACACTCCACAAAGACAGGTGTTACAAAGCTGTTACGAAGCAACTACAGGAAATAAATTAATGCAGACATTTGTAATGGTTATTAATAGGCATAATAAGTAATATGGTATATAAACTACTGTTTCATCATGCAAGGGATACTACTGTTTCATACAATATTTTTTCTGAGAAAAAACAAGAAGTGGGGGATAAATGAGACAAAAAAATATATCCATACAGTATATATTGTCATCCTACTTCTTTGTCCCTTCCTTTTGACCCCACAATTACTTAACATTTCCCCTCCTTCCCTTGATGATCACTACCAACCCCAAGTTAAAGATGGAATCTTCAGAGGACATTGCTAAACAGAAGCATCTATACTTAGACTTAACATCTCTCGTCACTATAGTGAAGTGAACTATGAAAAATTTTAGTACTGCAATGCGAGAAGCTTTTATATAGATTTCATACATAAAAGAAGTCACATGAGAACTTGTTAGTATTATAAGCAGTAAGGCTAGTTTGTTATATAAGTGAAAGACTGCAATATTCATATCACTCCCTCTTTCCATTCAATAGCACATTTTCAAATATTGGCACCCTGGTTCTTGTGTGCTGCTAGTCAAGACAATTAAGTTCTGTTTGTCACAGTTTAGTCACTGCACTCTGAAACATGGAAAATGTTATTTCTATAGCTGTAAATACCGTATCCAAAATTATCAGTAACGTCTCAAATAAAAGACAGCTTTTCACATATTAAAGGAAATGACAACTATGTAACAAGGTAGTTCCGTTTCCCTACACAAACAGGACAACGAACAATGCCAGTGTACTTAACACAAATGAAACTGAAGTTAACAATTTCATCTATTCTTCATAAAGCTGATGCATACGTAAGTCATTCAATGAAAAAAAGAAATTAAATATGCAGCTACATAAGGTTATTCATGGAAGAAGTAAGAATGCTCAACTCACTTTTTGTTCAGCTCCGCTTCCTGATTTTCCCATTTCTGAAACTGGCCTGTCACATCAGTGGGAGCTCGAAGAATATCCTTCACATTTAAAAAGAACTCCTGTAGAAGAACATATTTGAAATTCCATTTAAATGACACAGAACCAATATTTACTAAGAAAAAAACATTACTTCTTACTTAGCCTTATAAAGCTTATAGTTTCAACACTATTTTGAACTATTTTGAAACTATAGTTTCAACACTATTTGGCCTGGATTTACTGAGCATCTGTCATAAGAGGGAAACCCACAATTTTCAAGTAACTCTGTAAATCACAGTCAGACCATAATTCAGTTCTGTGTCCAAGAGAAACAGTTGAATGTTCAAAAGAAATACTGTAAGATCCACCTGATGAACACAGAAAGCAAATTCCTTCTGGGGATAAGGCCTACACAACCTTGGGTACCATTGCTTGAAACATGCTATGGCAGCACAAAGTATAAACAAGTTGAGGAGGAATGGAAGGCTTACATACATTCATAAACTTCTCATACTGAATAGCCGACTCCATGGTATTACTTGAATAATCCAGCGTGTCCTTCCAAGAGTGCATGAGGAAAGCCAATCGCAGTTGTCGTGCTATTATAAGTTTTAAAATAAACAAGAAAAAGAAAATAATAAGCTAAAGTACTTTTATGGTCTCCAATGTTGTCACGGCTAAGAACATAACAATTATTAATACTCTTACTCTTAATACATATACCAAAAAAAGGGAGAACACTATTATCCATACAGATAATACCAGTGAGAACCAGAGTAGCTATTCTGAAGTTATTGAAGAAAAAAAGACAACTAGACTTAGCCAATTTTGGAAACTCCATTATAAGCCTCAATTACCACACATTACTCAAACTATATCAAAAGCATTCAAATTCTAAAGTAAATTTCACCTGTATGTTTCTGCAGTGCATCTTTTATAGTGATAAAATTCTTCAAAGATTTGGACATCTTACAGCCAGCTATTGTTAAGTGACCAGTATGCAGAAAATATCGCACCCAGTTATCATTTTCAAAATATGCCTGCAGGGAAAAACAAACAAACAAGACAAAACGAACCACAAATGACTTAACACTGTATACTCACATGCCCTGAACAATGATAATTTAGGAATAAAATAGTGAGGAAAATACCAAGATGGTTATACAAAATATATGCAAATCAAAAAATAATAAAAATTAAAATATAAAAATGTAAAAAACAAAACAAAACTACAAAGCAGAAAAAAAGAGAGAGATTTGCGTGGGTTGCAGTCACAGTAAAGCACACAGCTTTATCACTGCAGAAACCAAAGGCCAGTGACAAACAGCTCACTCACCTCAGATTGTGCCAGCTCATTGTCATGGTGAGGAAATCGGAGATCAAACCCTCCTCCATGAATGTCCATCGACTCTCCTAGAATGGATCCAGCCATTGCAGAACATTCAATGTGCCAACCTGGCCGTCCCTGTGAAGATAAATGTTACCTGACTACAGTTAATTGTCCTCCTCTCCCACCCATCTCACTGGTCTGCCCCTAAGCAGTTGCACATCTGAGAAAATGAGATACAGTGCTATCAAAGAAAAAAAATAAAACAGCTAAGGCTCAGCTTTATAAACATATACTGCTGGACTTAAATATCAAACATGGCATACACATCTGTGATGCCTTGATTATCCTCCTTGTTTTTCATCACTAAGTAAAATAATAATCGAAAAATTTTTGGAGATAAAGATTATAAATGACTGACCGATAACAGTCATCATAAGCCTGCGTGCTGAATTCTGTTTAATAAGTGTTGAACAGGCAGATAGATATGCATTCTAAGTAACCAAACAACCATAGCAACAGAACTTACAACTGAATATAAGATCTTCGTAATCTAGACGTCATTAATATGAAGTGAGGCACAGTATTTGTTAAATATAAAACATGCTGCTTAATAAGGTGTAGAGGCTCTAAGCTCTGGTTGTAATGTGCTTACCTTTCCCCATGGAGAGTCCCATGAGGGCTCTCCTGGCTTGGAGGATTTCCACAAAGCAAAATCATTTGGAGAATGCTTCTCACATAGGCGATCAGCTGAGATACTCAGGTCACCTTTCAAAAGAAAAAAAGAAAAGTAAATACATTTTATTTAAACACAATTATTACTGATTTTTGGCCTCACTGATATTGAGTGAGGCTGAGAGGAAAAAAAGAATAGAGAAAGAAAGAAAGAAAAAATACTCAGCACTTGAAATTCCTCATAATTAACTCTGTTAACAATTTGGGCTTCTTTATTAATATTTAGTTGATAGGAAAGCTGACAACAAGTATCAGCTGCTCTGCTTTCTAAGTTTTGACATGACATTCATCTGTATTATCTCTACAAGCACAATTCCAACATTCCAGTTGTAGAAAACAAAATACAGAAATGAAGAAATCTTATATTCATAGATAAATAAGACTGGAAAACCAATTCATTCCAAGGTCAGAAGTACCAAAATCAAGACTAACTAACTTTCCTTAATATGCACACAACACAGTCCTAGGTATCATTTGCATCCCCTGCCTCAGTTGCCACGCAGAATGGCTGGTAATTCGTCAATATCTACAAGTTTATAGTTTTGTTGTTACCACAGATGCTGTGTGTATCAGTTGCTGTCATTTCTTTACGATCATTTGATTGGTGGTCTTGCTATCACATCTTTAAAACACAGGGAATTTACCATTTCTGCAGTATTGTCAAAAACTGTCTCTTGTTAACAATACCACTTGCCACATGAGAACCTGAGAGAGACTAAAGCTGAACTCAGATTTGTCAATTCTGATGCACAGGTTGAGATACTTGCAATCTCAGTCTTTCAGCATCCTTGTCACTATGCACTTTGAGCACAGAGTATTTTACTTCCCTCTATTTACATTAGTTGTAGCTTCTAAAGTTCACAGTTTCTGCTCACTCTGCTAGCTAAAATACCTTTATCTGTTGGGGTAATCATCTCAAATAAGTCAAAACAGCTAAGCTGCAAGCAATCAAAGCTCATGTGTGGTCTCATTTACATTAATCACTCTGCTTTAGTCCCTATTTGCAAAAGCAGACAATTGTGCTTGTTTATGTGGTGGCAATGATGCATTCATGTTACCACTAAGATGGCAGCTTAAGCTAGCACCTTTTATTTCACACATACATGGGAAATCTCAGCTATCAGAGTTTAAAATCATGAAAAAAAAAAATCACACCTAATTTGATGCCTTGTCTCTCAGATATTGCTAGTTATCTTAATTCTGCCTACAAGTGTAACATAAAAAAATCTTGATATATTTATGATACATTTTATGGATTGTACATTCTGTGGATGATTTCTACATCATTAAGAGCAGATAAAATGCTCAATAAAACTTATTATTTAAGCTAATCTGTTGCTATAGCTCTAATCAAAAGATCTATATTTGGATTTAGATCAATACAACAAGGTTTACAAAATAGAAAGAATTCTCTGTATTAGAGAGGAATGAGAAAGAAAAAAAAAGGTCAACAAATATTTGTCATTAAATAGCCCCAGCCTCGTAGGAGAACTTTCACCTGGCATGTGGAAGGCCCAGCTTCAAGTCTTTGCTTCTCCTGCTTTGAATCAGGTTAACAGCCACATAACTGGGCTATACTCCACCAATTATACTATTTGCAACCCCAATAATAAATACATAAAATATACTAACAACTATAACAACAATAAATGTCGTTGTAGAATGAACAATTCTTTATGCTTTCCAGATAAAAACCCAGCAAAGTGCTAGCACAAGCTAAAAATCTTCGGAAAAGAAATTCTAAGGAAAAGGAAGTGCAGCAGGTAAACAAACCATTTAACTTGGACAAAAAGTTTTATCTACGTGTCAGTTAAATCACTTGAAGAGATCAACATGTGAGCAACTTATGTAAACATTATTTCCCCTTTTTACCTTCACCCTCTTGAAGAGCTTTCTGATCACCTACAGCTTCAGGAACCAACTTAGCATAGGAGTGTTTTTCACTGGAACCAAACTTCACAGTATCAAAGTATACAGATCCATTGGACACATACCTGAAAAGTTAAAAGATAATTATATAGCTTACTTTTCTACCAAGACTTTAAGTAAACTGTACACTCAAGATCACTAACTTTCTTACTTTCTCTAGTGAACCCACATACAGTATGGTGCTGCTAAAGTGAGCTAAAGTCTCACCTAAGTTCTAAGGCATTCTCATAAGTACTTCAGATAAGCCACTAAATGTCAGAATAAAACTCATTGAAGGGGAAGTGAATAGTTTTTGTTAAATTCTCAAAGAGGTGAGATGCCAAATTAACAGTCCCAATAAATATAGACAACATTCCTGGTCCCTTTTAATATTTTGCAGAAATACAATAAGAATTGTATTTGTTTCAGAGCCCATTTTGTCCCCCTTTGCTTTGCTAAATTTCTCTACTGCAAACGTGATATGAAGTCTGAGAAAAAAGTTTTAGGACTACAATGAATGCTCATAGTTCAAAGCAGATCATCTTCAATTTTGTTTTCTTCTTCTTTTGAAGAAAAATGTAGGTTTAAAGCAAGGACATGCAAGACATGATGGCAATCTGAACAACAGTTTTGCTTTTTTCACAATAAAAGCATATCCACATTGAAAAACTGAGGCCAATAAGAGAAAAACAAACACTCAAAAATGTAAATCAGGAATCTATCATGATACTTTTGAACTTCTAAAGGATTAGCCCAGCTTTCTCAAGCATGAGACAATGTCAGACTCTAATTTCAAAATAATTTGATGTACTCTGTTATTTTTTTTTTAATCTATATTATCTACAACTGATATCCAGCAATCCACTCAGGGACGTAGTTTTGAAACCCCTGTACGTCAAAACTGTAAGACTGTAAATCAAACTCAGTTCAAATGATTTGGACTTTGATTATTTATTTTAAGGAACAAGGATTTCACCCTATTAATTTAATAATCTAACTTGTCCCTTTGAAAATTAGAAGTATAGAGCAGCAAATTTTCATCAGGTTAAACATAGCAGGTCTTACTCAAAGAACTCTGAAATGTCTTTATTTGATGAAATGCTATTTTTGGAAAAGTATATCGTTCCATATGAAAACAAAGAACAGAGTTCAAAGTGAGTGTTGAAAGCAATCATTCTGGCTGTGATACAGTACAAACACACAAATGCATTCAGTAGCAAGCTTACCCGTAACCATTATCCACAATCTTTTTCACAAATGCCACAATCTCTGGCACATATTCACTAACCCGTGTTAAAACATCTGGAGGTAAGACCTAAGAAAATAAAAAGTAGCATTTTATATATATATAAATATATATATACAAATACATATCATACACTCATAAAGTGGCCTGCTTAAAAGGCAGTAGAATCTGAGATTCCTACTTCAAGCTCTCTGTTCTGCAACAGTGAGCTATGGCAATTTTTTCTCAGCCTCTAAGGCCATGTTATCAACACACTACTGCAAGAGATAGCCTACTGCACTTCTGGCAGAACAGGCAGCATGCCACTGTGATTTGGAAGTAAATAAATAAACTTTTGCTATTCTGATCCACTGCACATGACATAGGACTTCACCTGTAACATATAGATATAAATCTGCGCTTGATTGCCATTGCTACCACACAATTTGAAGAATGATATGTAGTCAGTGATAAGTAGGTTGATAAGGCTGTTCCATGCAGCAAACAGGATACCTGAAATTTCTGGATTAGTTAATGATTTTAAGGCCATTTCAGACCATGCATCAGGTCTGATCTCCATTGGCACTGGTAACATGCACAATTGCTCTAAGATTGCTGGGATGGAAACAGAGCATGTAACTTTGTAACTATGTATTCATATCAAAGATTAAAGGAAAAAAAATGCATCTATAAGGTTGAAATGCAAGGTTTTTGATCGGTATTTAGGGAGTTGTATTGTAAACTGTATTCTGCATATTATGAGGCAAGGCATACACACCTTTAAAACAGAGGAGAGTTCATTTACTTACGTTGAGAGCTTCCATGTCTTTATGAAATTCCCCCTCCCAGAATTTGGGGAGCTCTGAGAATATGGAATTGTCAGTCACTTGGCTGCCAAATTTTGAGTCCAGCCAGTCAGACAGTAAATCTTTGGCTTCTTCCAATAGTATCTATAAAACAGGAATTATAAGTGCAACTGATCAAAGCCTTGTCCTCTTCAAATTCTGTAAAAAGGTCTTACCCTGAACAGCGAGATTTGCTCAAGGAAAAAGACATTTGAGTACAAATACAAAGTAATCACATTTTTATCTGATTGTCCCTCATATGTACAGACAAAACACCAGAGAAAGGAATGCAAGTTACAATGCCATCTCTTTTGCTATCAGTCACTTAAATAGGCATGTGGAATTTACATGGTGCACATCAATGAAAAGCATTTGAACAATTGGAATTCTAACATGGATATACTCCTCAGTCCTATACTAAGAGATGTCAAACAAGCAAACAAAAAACCAACAACTTATAGCTCAAAAGGTGTAACTGGATAAATTTTAGCTGCTTTCTGTTTGGTCAATATACTTTTATAATGACATCTGGTTCAACAGTAGCTTTTATTCTGTTTGTTGTGGGTTTTTTTTAAGATACATCAGTGAGAGGGAACATACCCTATGCTTCCTGCAGTGTTTATAGGGAATAATCTGAAAGCAAGAAAAGAGGAATGTGGAAGCCAATTATTAAAAGTTAGCTACTTTATTGCCTGACTTGTTCCTGCAACAGTACTGAAGCCCAAGAAAGTCAACAGGATTACTGTCATTAGCTATAATAGTATTTGGTATAAAACTTTTCCAAAACGTAATTATTTTTTGTATATATTTTCTGATCAGAGATGGAAGCAGCCATGCAGAAAACTGCAACAAATACCAGAATGTCAGATGCAACTGTGCAACAGTGTATAGTACAACATCTAGAGAAACTAATCACATCAAGCTAAAAAACAGTTGAAGAGAAAATCTTAAGTAGATGCAAAATGAAAAACCCTTCTGGAAAACTAAAGATAGTGAGCCACTGTCACAGCAGGAGGAGGGGATTGAAAAATCAAACACTGGAAAAAACAGCATCCTAAAACTATACAGTTGAACTCAGGAATCACTGTACTGAATGACATCTATGCTGTTTCAGGAATTACCACAAGCAAAATATTTTTAAAGCCATAACAGTTACAAAATCATTCTAAAAGGAGCTCAAACTGACCTCATGACATCTGCTGATCTCTTCTGCAGGGAGTTTTGCTTGCACAGCTTCTTGTAGAGGGTCAAAAGCAGACTTCACTGCATTCTGAATTTTTTCCAACATTTGCCTTTTATCTGGGTCTGTTGTCTCACTTAATTTAACTGAAAAGAGCTACAATCAAAAAAAGGTTTAAAAAAACAAGAGACTTGTAGTACAGTAGGGCTACATTCCACACACAACATACTAACTTAGCCATGTAGTGCCTTGCTTGTGATAATACATTATTCTACAGCTTCATTATCAGACTACTGAAACACATTTCTCATCAGAAACAAAGGTAAACACGTATATTCACTAGCGTAAAAATTTACTTCACATTTGAATTGAGTTTTTCAAAACCATTATAAATTACTAAATCATAATCACTGTTTTTAATAATTTTCATTTTCTATATGGTTGATCACCTCAATTACGTAGTTAATTATCCCAAATCTGAAATGGAGAAGCTTCAGTGTGAAACACGGTGCGATTAAATGCTATGCTTAAAGGGTACGTTAGGCAATGACATTTGGGCAAAATTTCCAGGTTACCTAATTCCTAGGCCCATATTCCATTCATTAGACCAATATTCTCTTTGTGATCCGTAGCTCTAAAATGACTAGAGAATTACCTTCCCCCATCTTTAATCCAACATACACAATTTATTAAATCCCTGAAACTTTGGAGAGTTTTTGCTCTTTCAAAGGCCATCATCAGTGGTACAGAAGAGAAATCTCACAGGTATCTACAGCTTTAAAAGATTATGGACATACCACCATTTAAAAACTTTCGAACTTTGCATTCTAACACATAAACAACCCAAAGTTTTATTTTTTCCCCCAATACCCAACAACATTATACACATTTACACATACACTATGCAACAATAAACAAACAAGTTTTATAAATATAGAAGTCAGAAATGTGTATTACATTCACAATTCTTGTTAATTCTAGAACAACAGAAAAGACAACGTGAAATGCAGTTCCAAAAACACTTCGTACTTGCGTGGAGCCAGTTCAATAGAACAAGGTAAGCATACATAAAGTTTAAATAGGCAGCAAAGTCTGAGGTGTTCTTTAGATACTTTGCTATGTTTCTGAGTAAGAAATAAAGACACTAAGAGGGATTAAATACTGAGCCCACCTCTGAGGCAGTTTTAACATCTTCAAGTAGCTGAGCTGGTGTTGATTTGTTCTTCCTATACTGTTCAAAAAGGTAATTTTGTCTTGTTCTCTTGATGATCTGCAAAGCAGAAACACAATAGTTAGAGAAAAAGCAAATAAACTCTACTCAACATCAATGCTTTCCCTATATACTTAACAAGGTACAGGAAAGACACGCAGTAATATAAAACAAACACATCATAAACAGCAAATTCACTATCTCAACAGAATTAATTACGTATGTCAACAACAGACAGTTAAGCAAGCAAATAAGTTATCTTTGTAAAATGCTTATTGGTCATGATTTATAAAAGCATTCACTTGCATACAAGAACGAAGTCTTCTTTAGAAGTAAGAAAGATCAGTGACTTTGTGTCCAAAATAAATAGCTTAGCAAGTACATATAATTGATCTGGCTTATCAAGTGGCAATTACACTCTGAATTCCATGCACAAACTACAGTAGTTTAGATTTAGAATTAGAATTAAAAAAAACAATGTACCTTATCATCAATATCCGTAATATTCATACAATAGAAAACATCAAATTTAAAATAATCCCTTAAGATTCTTCTCAGGATATCAAATGAGATGTATGACCTAAAAAGATATAATATATATATATTTTTAATGAACAGTTCAAACATATTTCTATTTCATGCAATAACTACTTTAACCTCAGTCAATACTTCTGTAGTAGTTTCAACTTCTCCTCTTTTACTGGGAAGTTTTTCCTCATGCAATGACAGAATCTGCTTCTAACCCCAAATCTCAAGAGTTGAGTCTAACAAAACTACTTTCCAGAAATACACTCATCGAAATAAAGTACAAGGGCTGCTCTGAAAGTAACGCCTTCTGTTTTATTATGTTGGCCCATGACATCAGAGGTGGATGTTGGTGGTATGGCAGTACAGGTTGAACCTTCCCACCAATATTCCATATTTTGTTGCCGTGTGACGGATGGCAGCAGAGGGACAGTGTGACAAAATGGCGTCTGACATGGAAGTGCGGATGAAGAAAAGGTGCGTCACTGAGTTCTACCATGCAGAAAGAACAGCACCCACTGACATTCACCAACCCTTGCTGGATGTTTCTGGAGACAATCCAGTGGATGTGAGTACAGTGAGGTGGTGGTTGGTGCGTTTCAGCAGTGGCAACAGCGGGTCACCTCTGCTGGTGTAGATAGTTAGGAGTATGGCATGCAGGCTATTGTTCATCACTGGCAAAAATGCAAAACTCATGGTGGTGACTATGTTGAAAAACTCTTTTGCAGCTGAGAATTTGCTCTACCAGTGTTAGTGTGCTCTTTGTATCTGTTGGAGCAACCATGGAAATGGAGGCATTACTTTCAGAGCAATCTACACACATTTTTCTATTTAATTCCTTGCTTACTGTATACAGTGTTATTACTCACATCAAAATTAGGAACTACAGTACCTGGCATGTCCCATGTGAGAAGCATCATATACTGTTGGACCACAGCAATACCACGTGACTTTTTTTCCATTCTGCGGCTGGAATATTTCCTTAATTGAAAGGGATGGGACAGTGAGCAGAAGGAATTGAAGGCATACGATCTCAGCCAAAACCACCATATTTGGAATATCAGAACATGAAAATATAGTAGTTATTCCACTCCCGGTTTTACTATAAGAAAAGGTTACCACTAGCACATAAGAGAGAACATAAGCAGCCAGGCCCTGCTATCTGTACTCTCATCAATTCAGATAGCACATTAAAAAGATTTGGATTACTCAAGCTATTTTCCAAGCTGTGCACGTAAAATGGTACATTAGGCATAGAAAAAGGTTATATGGTATAGCTAGTTCACACATTCTTGGATATTACATCCCATATAACATCAGTGTTCTCAGTATTTCCTCTCCTTCCCAAAGCACCTTCAACCAAGACATAGGATGGTTTGCCAGTTTATACTACAATCTTACAATTTGCAAGACTTTTTTACACAGGGCAAAATATATAAAGAAAAAAGAAACTGATTTTATTTTGTTTACACTGCCTATACTTAACTATATTACAGTGGAACCACTGGCTATTCTGGATGATGGACGGCTATTTCATATTACACATTGAGGAATGTACACATACATACGCACACACAAATATATTTACTGTGCACATTATGGCAACTGCCTCAGCAAACACACTTGACTAAGGCAACACCTCTGTCACCTTGTCACAAAATAAAACTCAGAAACCTGTCTATTGATTTGGAATACAATTAAGCAAACATTTGACAACTCTCCCATTTGTGTTTTGAGGAGATCTCCAGTTTTCTTTCATTTGGTCACCTTATTGCGAGTCAGGCTGTTGTAGAGGCAGAGTCTAGAATGTTTTGTCCCTTCAGGAGGAGACCAAGGGGGCTGCACTCGCTTGCCTTTACCTAGGAAAAACATAATTTAAAGAGAACTGAAAATGTAAACAAATTTACAGTATAACATTTCCTCCTTATATATTTTGAACGAACAATACGATATATACATGTAATTACAGAAAACAACTCCAATCTTAGTAATCTAAACTACATTTGTTAGAGCTAAAGCCACTAAAAAGCCACCAGAAGCAAAGTAAACAATTTCAATCTCACTTATTTGGACTGGATGATCCTGTGGGTCTTTTCCAACCTTAGCGATTCTATGATTCTATTTTCTGCCATCTCACTTGCCACTCCTATTTACCTTTTGATTTAAGTAATGGGGGGGAAAAGGGTATACAAGTGAGAGCATGCACAAATTAAGCATTAACAAAAGACTGTATACTTAATAAAATACTAATAAGGTGTTATGGCAGTCCTGGGCTTTCTGCAATGCCACTGGTTTCACTGTGAGAGCACATCATAGGCTATATACAGAGAATTTGCAAAAAAGTCTTCAGAGACCTGACTTCAACTCTACAGCCAGTATCAACACTGTGTACTCAGTGGGAGAGCGAGAGAAGACCAAAAGGTTCAGCGAAAACTTTTGCTTTTAATTATAAATGGTTGCTATGTGCACAAGGCATTTCTGAACACTTTTATTTACCAGAGATATGCCCCAATCAAGCATGAGGCTAAATTTTGCCATGAAGGAGAGCAGATAAAGCTCAGGTGGTATTAGTGAGCAATACTCAAAGGAGATAGGAAGAAGCGTAATGACTGCTTTGTGGGGAATTTCCACATTTTAAAACCTGCCTTTAAGGTAAATAGGAATAAAGAAGTTTCAATCCTTTGTAACGTAGTAGAGATTCTTAAACAATGTTACATATACACAAATAGTGTAATACAAATTACAGAGCAAAACGAAAGTGTTGTCAAAACAGAAAGTTTATACTTCATCACTGTACTTCAGAGGGCTTTTTCTTTCCCAAGTTCTTTATTTTTGCTTTGGTATTTTTCTGTATGAACATGACCAGGATGACTGTGTCCAGAAGAAATCCAGTTTCAACAAATCGGTGTTCACAGAACAAAAGCATTTCTTTTCTTTTTTTCATCACAACAAATACCAAGAGCTCACTTTAAATGGTGGGACATTAAGTCCAAGCATCACTTTTCAAAACACTGAAGACCCATTCAACATGGAATAATCTGTACTTGCAATATGGGGGGGCATCAGACACACCTTGTCATTTTTGGAACGGTGGAACATCCCTGTGCACTGCAGCTTTCAGCTGCTGCACGTTAATGGTGGGGCAGAGTAGGGTTATCCTTGCATTTATTTTCTTATCAATTTTTAACATTATTAAACTCATTTTTTAAAGAATAGCATGAGCACGTCATCTGTCAAACAGCTGCAGTTTGCTATGCACAGGGCTGCTGATAGCTGTAATGATGTTATGCTAGTTATTGCCTTAACCTGGCATGGAAGCAAAACAGAAAACTCAAAAATACAACAAAGCTGCCAGGTTAATATATACAGTTCCATCCTTAGGAATCCTTGTGGTAAGCATTTTTACTGCAATTAAAATATCATATAAACTATTTGTTTTGACAACAAAATTGCATTTCTGATCCTATCGCAAGATGTTCTTCATGGCATCTGTTTCTCTAATATCTTCATACAAATACTTTGACTGAAAACCTAAAAGTAATGTAAATACCTACAGTGTAAAAAAAGGCAATCTCTTCACCTCCCTCTTTTCAAATAACTGCCTAAATAAGAAAGAAAAATAACCACAGTACCCTAATTGTCTCATTAAAGGGCTCCGTTTGATGCGCATCTTATGGATCCACAGAAATGTGTTTATTCCATGTATTTTATTGTACGTTACTGACTTCAGTGCTCTAGCCGCCTATCCATAACGCAGACCATACAGCTAGGTATGGATTTGTTTACTCTTTGATCTGGAAGATTACCCTGGTATGCTTAATTGCGGCTAAAGTTTCCCCCAGGGGAGGAAGCCTACGTGGGTTAGTCTAACAAAAGATAAAGCAGTAAAGCTTTTTTTTTTTTTTAACTCACAACCACACTAAACATGAGGAAACAAACAAACAAATGAAAAGATACTGCACCCCAAAGTTCTCAGTTTGTGAGCTAGCTGTCACATTTTAGCCACTACATGGACACCAAGGGCAAAGCAACAGGCATGCTTTTCAGTCTGCTCAAACACATCCCTGCCAACAGTAACTTTCCCCCTGCTGAACCGAAGTTCATTTGCTCTAAGCCATTTCTGGGACACCCTGTACCTAAAAAGACACTGACAACACATCCAAGGCCTAAGAAGCATGGCAGATCCACATGATATTTCATACTGAACACTGCAGAGCATCTTTTCAAGACTTCCAATATACATGCACAGATCATAAAGCTAACAAGACACAATCATTGAGGAAAAGAGGCTTAACATCGAAGATTTCATGGACAAGAAAACTGAAAGCTTTTCTCTTCTCGCCCCACCTTGATCCATGAAATCCTGCAGGCAAATGGCAGTTAGTGGCATTAAAGCTGCTACCAGAGCCAGTGGTATAGCTGAGATCGCTCAGCTGCTGAAAGGAAATCAGTAACCAGCACAGATGCATGCAGGCACACACGTGGATATAAAACTCACTCGTAGAGTCTGACTTTAACTGCTGCTCTGCTAGGAACCAAGAACAGTATGATGACAGGTTGTGAGAAGATGGAGTATATTAGAGAATATGGAGTCATATTAGTCAACAACCGTCAGTCAAAATGACAAACGCCTTCTGCATTCATTTACAGATCTTGCAAGCACTATAAAACAGCTCCGTGTCATTATTATTAATTATTTCATGACTCCCAGAGCAAGGCTCTCACTATAAAGCAATTACATTAGACTAGCTCACTGGAAATCATCTAAGGAGAATGATGAAGCTCCCAAAAATGCCAGCACCCGTGGCTACTCCATGACCTGGATTAACCTGTTCGTACTTCCTCAAATCATCAGCAACCCCTAAATAACCAGGATTAAAAAGAACCCCAAACATTCCTTTCAAAATTCAGTGTTAAAACAACCTTCAGAAGCAGTATGCAATTTACTTAATTACAAGAACTATTTAGTTACCCTTATAGGGAAAAAAAAAAAAATCACAGACTGAACAAATTGTGCTATTGTAGGAAACCAGCCAAAACCCACATATCCATTTACTATTCATTGGCAAGCTTTCTAAAGAAAATACAAATAATCAAATTCAGTACATTGAGGAGTTTTAAAACCAAAGAGTTGTGGAAACAGCTGTAACACTCAAATAGCTCAGGATTCATCAGTTACACAGTAACAGTATGCAAGAAGAATTTCATGAGCTTGAATACAAGTGGATACAGTAAACTGTAAAGTGTGCGAGAGAGCAAGAAAGGAAACTTTTAGTTCTCAGCAGGAAAAATCATTACAATGGCAGCTAGTCTATAACCTGCCCACCGAGATCATATTACTCACTTGTTTGAAGTTTACAAGGGTCATTTTTTTCACTGCTGCCATCATAGATTGCTTCTATGTGTCTGTACCACCGGACAACATGGAAATACTGGTCCACAGGTGGCCCCGAAAACTTTCTGAACACCTCCACATCTGCATGTGAAAATGTGAACCCCTGGATATAACTACGAGTGCTCAGGTACTCGTTCAAAGCCTTCACCCTGGCTTCCTCTTCACTAATGCTCAGAATAAAACTGTAGCTGGAAGCTGTAAAGACAGAGGTACAGGACATTTAGTCAGCATTAAAAGAAGGAGATCCCACGTCCAAAATATATCCTTATACTACACATCACCCCCTCCAAATTAGCTCTGGCAACTGACAAGAAATTAGAGAGAAAAGTATTTAATACAAGATAATGAATAACTACACATTATCTATTAATAGGTTTATGTTCACATCGTGGTATGTGATTCTCCTAGACCACCCTCTCTCCTCAGACATGAATTACACTTAAAATAAGTATGATTAAACAGATGTACAGAAGGACACCGGCACGTGCTTCTCCTTCACAACTGTTCAGTTCTACAATTTATTTGGTACACGGGCAAATAAATTAACACACAGGCTTAATTATTCCTCATCTTTGCAAACACAGAAACGTGCTCCTGTGGAGGAAGCAGCCAAAGGGATGCTCACAGTAATGGCATGCCCTCTGCAAGCCAGTGGGGATAAAGCCTAACACTGATATTTTCCTATGGTGATTCAACATTTGAAACTCTGTTCATTTTCAAAGCACTGTGTAAACATTAAGCCACCATCCTGCTTGGGTAGTTAGCCAAGAAAGTAATTTAAGACGTGGCCAAGGACAATAACGTGTGAAGGAAGCAGTAATAGAACACCTGTCCCTATTCCCGAATCCTACAAGGACCACTGTCACAAGTGCTGCTTTCTGCACTGGCAGAACCATTGCTGCACAGGTAGTTCCCAAAGCACTGGAGGTGCCCACAGGCCAATGCTCTTGGGAAGGGATGGATGAATGGTGCCCAGGGGAAGTAGGGGAAGGTGGAAGGAACTGCAGAATCACAGAATGGCCTGGGTTGAAAAGGACCACAATGATCACCCAGTTTCAACCCCCTGCTATGTGTAGGGTCACCAACCACCAGACCAGGCTGCCCAGAGCCACATCCAGCCTGGCCCTGAATGCCTTCAGGGATGGGGCATCCACGGCCTCTTTGGGCAACCTGTTCCAGTGCTTCACCACCCTCTGGGTGAGAAACTTTAAGTAAAAAGTTTTTTCACATGCACATGAATATTATCAGTTAGGACCTTGTGAGAAACTTATTTCCTGTATGAAAATCAATTATTAAAGTAATCTAGTAAAAATTAAACAGCTGCTCTCAAGGAAAAGAGGAACTCTGATAAGAGGGAAATGGCAGCTTGATGCCAAGTACGTTTGTGTTTGACTTTCTTGAGCACAAGATAAGTGGACACCACTTCAGAGCCCATCAGAACAAATCTAAAAAATCAGAGGTAGAAAAAATAAAAACTAAAGGTCACCAACAATATTACAAATTCATACACTGAGCCAGAATCACCCCATGTTCTCAGCTCTTCTCAGGGGCTGTCCATGTCATTGTTAATTCTAAACAAGGAATAACAAGTCAGTAATGGTTCACAGCCAGACCATACACCTAGCCTTACCCATCTGAATGGGACTCGGCTTTGGCTCACATAGTTACTTTTACTACAGACTTTTCAGGCTCCCAAATATTTACTGATATTTATCAACACAGAACTTTAGGTGTTTACACAGATTAAGTAGTTTGAAAGGGCTACCTTCAAGAACTAGGGAAACCTAACACAAGTGAATTTTGTATCCATGAATCATATGAAGGGAAACAAAAAAAAAACCCAACAAAAAACTGCAGGGATAATCTGTGTGGAAATGAAACTGTATCTCAAAGAAAAGATCTTTAAAGATCTGCAGCAAGGAAAGCAACACTCCACTCACAAAGTGTTATTAGGGTTATTATGGCCATTAATCATACACCGGGCTGCTAGTGGGAATCAACTCAGTGTATCTGAAACAATATAACTGCTTTCCAACCACATCTATAAACCAATCTAAAAGGGAAGTTGTACAAACTTACACACAAATAAAACAAAGATGACAGAACCGGTACACGCTACTTTCAGTGAGGAGAGGCAGCAAACGCTGCTGGTACCAGTTCAGTCCTGATAAGCAGGGCAGACAAAATCCGTCTGAACAATCTCAGTGTGCACATTAATACCTGAAATTAAAAGTCTGACATTATGTCTCAGTGTAAGAGCAGCCAGCTCAGAAGTGTAATACATCAGAGAAACCAGTTAGCCCAGGGAACCTAATAGAAGGATGTCTTTGTGTTGAGACAGATCACTGACTCAAATTCGGCTCCTACAAAGAATGAATACAATAACACTGTACGTGGAAGGCAGCATACCACAGAGAAGTAGTGCCATTTGTTTTTAAGGGAAATAAATCAGTCAAGGCTATCTTTCTGTAAAAGTCTCTTCCATTCTCATTGCTATGGCAATAAAAACAGGAGTAGACACACTGCAGAACTTTGTTTTCCTGGTATTTACACCTGTACTCTCAAACCCTTCCTGTCAGCATCTCACAATACCTTCAATTCATTACACACTCCCACTGAAATACTTCCTGGTCTCTCTTCACGTACTTTCCTCACACACCTCAGCAACTCCAGGCTCTCCTACATCTCTGACCCACGTTTGCTTGGTCTGCCAGTTGTCTGCAAAGGGGCAGCCCACTGCAGAATGTAATTAACACCACTCTATGGATTCAACAGCTATTGAGAGAGACAGGCCAATGGACACATACAGCACCAAGTTTCCTAATGCTGCTCTTTAGGAACCTATGCTAATAAATCTATTTTTCTCTTGAACTGTAATTTCCCCTTTTCTCCTAAAATAGAAACTGCAGTTGCTGCTTCCCAGCAGCATTGAGAAGTGTCTTCTTGACTACAGAGCTGTTGCATAAGAATGCTGAATGTTAACTCATGTGAATGGAATGATCTGCAGACACTAAATCACATCACTGGTGAGCAGCTCCATTCAGAAAACAAGCACTGAGCACAAGTGGTGGAGAGGAAGCAAAACAACCTTCAGAAATCCTAAGAATGAATATTGCTCATGTAACACTCTCCCATCATTAAAAGTTGTTTCGAAAAAATTCCACTGTAAACACTAATACAGCCCTCACACAGTAATTGCTGGTCTCTTTGAGCAATGTAATTGTCACACATTTTTCTTTCCATACGCAGAAGGCTTTGGTGACAGTTTGGGGTACTGGGGAACAGGCTGGAAGACTGCAGCAGCACAGAGCCTCAAAGGAATAAGATTTATTTACAAATAAAATGTAGAAGCAAACAGCTTTCGAAGTTTAATCGTGAGGCGAGACACACACAATATCCAATTTGATGGAAACTTTCACTCTTATTCATTTGAAAATGGTAACAAAAGCATAATGTCCCCAAAACCTCTGTCCCTTGAAAAAGGGGAAAAAAAGCTTCCAAAAACCTCTGTTCTTTGTAGGTGCTGACAGCAAAGTGAATACAGGGAAGCCATAAAGCAGGCAGTAAGGTCACTTAAACAGAAAACAGGAGCTATTTTGCTTCAGGGAAGAATTAAGTTTCCTGGGCATCCCTGAACCTGCTGACCTGTAAGCCGACCGGAACACCCTGGGGTTTCTGTGGTTTCATTCTCTGAGAGGAAACCTTAGTATTCTGAGTATTTTCAAGAGCCATTTCTCTTCCAACTGGGCTTTCACAAAATAAAACAACTCGTAAAAGATGCTGGCAAGGTGTCAGTATTACTATGGCTCCAAACTTTGAGCCAGAGATGGGGCTTCCCAAGACTCACATGTGGGGACCAGGATAGCAGTTAGGGGGTTTTAGGACAGGCATATCCCACCACAGGAGTTGCCCAACCCTATGAGTTCCGCTTTCAATTTTCCCCAAACTGAAACCAGATCACAGTCCAGGTCCTGCACGAGAGCTGTTCTGCCATGAAGGAATGGAGCTAAAAATGCTTCTTAAGAGCACTCAGAACTGAGTGTTTGGTGTCTTTCCCTCGTCGACTAAAAGGCTGACAAAGAGACGGGGCTTGGAAATGGGCATTTCTGAACTCCCTTATGCAGGAACGGTAAGGAAAGAGGGAAATAACTTCCAGCAATCAAGAAAAAAAGGACAAAAATCTCAGAACCTCAGCTGGAATGACACAAATTTCCAGCCCCTGACATACCATCGTGGTATTTCACTCTTGTACGACTGGTATTCCGGGTTTCCATTTGCTACAGGAGAGCCCCGTCCCTCCTTCCATACGGAAGAGGACAGGCGCAAATAAAGATGATAATGAAAAAAATAATAAAGATCCCTCGAGAAAAATCAAAAGCTGCACCTCAGAAACACGTCGCGGTGGGGACGGCGGCGGCGACCCCGCAACGCACCGGGGTGCGTTGCGGGGTCGCCGCCGCCGTCCCCACCGCTGAGAGGGGAGATCGAGGCGACGTCCCCGCCGCCATTTCACGTCCCGACGCCCCCCGCCGGCCGCCATTTCGCGCCCCCCAGCACCTCGCGCGCCGCCTGACAGAAGCGCCGCTCGGCGGCCCCCCCGCCCCGCCGCGTGACGTCACGGCGCCCACCTGACGCTCTGACAGCGGCCGGGGCCATGACATCATCCCGGCGAACGCCCGCAGCGCCTTCACGGCACCGTGACAGCCCCGGAGAACGCCTCCCCTCGCCTCGCCAGGCCCCCCGGCATGAGCCGCGACTCCTTCCGCGCACCTACCCTGTTCGGCTGGGGCCGCTGCCATCCTGCCGCCTCCACCTCTCGCCGCCGAGCTGATGCAACAGCGTGCCCGGAAGCGGCTCCCGCCTCGCCCCGCCCAGCCCGCGCTACGCTACTTCCGACCTGTGGTCGCTATAGCAACCGGCCCGCGCCTCTTGGCCTCTCCCTCAGCGCGCCTTCCCGGCTCTCGAGGGGCCGTTGGGCGGGCGACGCGCGGCTGAGCTCGTCGCGACAGCCGCCATTTTGTGCGTGCGGTTCTCCTCGCGCCCGACCCCACCCCTCGACCAAGAAGCAGCTCCAGCCTCTTTCTTCAGTGTGTTTTTATTGCCGTACTTTGGACAGAACATTTCGCATGCCACGTGCTCCCACCACAAATGAAATGCGATTATCTCGTAAACAAAAATAAGGCAGTTCAGTCAGAAACTGCAGCAGGAGTCCTCGGCTCCACAGAGCACAGGAAAGGCAGCTTCTTTCCTCACAGCTTCACGTAGGAAAGGCAAACTGAAGCTCGGAGCCCCTGAATTGCCGCTGGTACCTGAGTTTCACATTGTACAACTCCAAAAAAAAAAAAAAAAAAAGGAAAAAAAAAGAGCAAATATTGCTGCCGGAGTCCTGTCACAAGTCAGCACAGGCTGTGTTAAACGACTTCCAGCCCCTGTGTGCAGGTATGAAGGGCATCACATCCACAGTGCCACTGTTGCCAGCAGCTTATGACATCCTTATTTATACACACTTCCTATATATATATACCGAAACATTTCTGAAGTTCATTGGAAATGTTAAGCTGTAGCTTCTTTTTTACTTATAATGTTATTACTTGTTAAAGTGTGGACTATATTACTGTAAGCCCTGGTATCTATATCCCATAGCTCATCTAGTAACTTAATAATAGATTGTTTCTCCCCCATTTTGTTTTTCCACATGAGGAGCATCTGATAAGATTGTTCGTCTATGTCATTAGGCCAGTTATATATAATTTTATCAATATCATTTTCCTCCAGATGAGTTCTCATAAGCTTCCTCCATTTTTTCACTGGTACTTCCTTTATAAAAGCAAAAAAGCAATCTCTCGCTTCTGAGGAGAAAAAAAAAAATACAAAAGCATATTAGTTTAGGTTCAAAAATATAGTGGGTTTCTCCCCCACAACTAATATACACATTTCCCAATTACTTTTTAGCAAATGCATGCACAGACTAAACAGTGGCAGCAAGATTTGGCTTGTCACCTAAGAAGCAGTAGGACAAACAGGCTTCCTAATTATCTTAAGAAACTAAAGGTACCAGTCTACACATCTAAAAAGTAATCTAAAGACAAAATACTATTCAGTAATGGAGGTTTTAGGGAACGTTTCACTGGCTTGCATGTTTTTGCTTACTCTTAACACAGTTACTCAACTGTAGGTTTTAACCACCTCACTATGCTATCAGTATAGGCATGCCATGCTAAGACTAGCAGTAGCAAAGCCCATCACTTTGAAATCCAGCACATCCACTTGGTGGCTTGTAGGGCTTTGACGCAGTCTCACATATAGCAGACATTTGTCAGAACACCTATTCTGACACGCACGTTAGTCATTGAGACTGTCCCACTGCTGCCACGTAGACTTATTTAAAACATACCAATAAGTTCTGTACTGTGCTTATTCTTAAACGTATGATTGCATTATACTCCCAGAAGATCCATGATTCAAAGCGATCTGCCACAGTGTTTATGACTTCACTTAAATGCAGAAATAATCCTGTTTCGGCATATCTTACATTCAAATGAAAGCCTTATAGCCTTAAGCAATATTCATTAGTCTCCTTAAACTATTCCTTCAGTGTATACTAAAGACAACAAGAAAAATCAAATTCAAACTACTGACCATTTGTAGAATACTTACCTTTCTGAGTGAGATCTTTAATACTTATTTGATACTTCTGCTTTTGTACCTGTGATAAAAAGTTGGACCATTATTCTAGCATGTCAGAACACTTAATTCACTTACAATTACTCCTGAGCTACTCAATGGATTACTGTTGGTGTATATGTGCCAAAAGAAGAGTGGGGAAAGCTTCACAGTACAGCTGGAGAATAATAAAAAAAAAAGAGTAAAGAGAACGCCAGACTGAAAGCAGCTGTGCTACTTACTATCTAAGAAGTAAAGCAACAAGGCAACATATTTGCCGTTATTGCAAAAGAAGGGCTCTTGTACAAACACTGAACAAGAAGGTGAGAGGTACAGATTAAAGCATGAACCGGTTTGCTTTCCCGATATCACTCCCCATACTTATATCTTTTAAGCAAAGGCTCCTCTTCCTTATAATATTGCTTAAAAATAGCACCTATTACTCAAGGAAGGGTGAAGAGCTCCATTCAAATTATACTTATATCAGAAAAAAAAAAAAAAATTAAGAGATTATTTTTCCCTCACTTACCATACAGTAGGCTGGCATCCTAACACCACTTACTTTACACTGGGTGTTTGGCTGAAGAGTAGAATTACATCTATTTTTTGGAGATGATGAATAGTTTTTGATCCTCTTCCAACATTCTCGTGTTTGGCACCACAAGTTCTTCTGTGGGATAGTGCCTCTCTCATAAGACACAGCACTATTTTCCTCTGGAGATGTGTTTTTCACTTCTGAATTAACATCATTGTATGCTTGGCCCTCTGGGCTCTCACCAGAGTTCTCATTATCTGGATGGGATGCATTATTTCGGATTACCTTCACTTCTTGTAAAAGCATATTATCTTCATCCTCCTGTAAAGAAAAATAACTCAGAAGTTTCATAGATAGAGCTTTGTGGACTGTTTAGAGGAAGAAAACAGAATACTTGAAATCACCAGTATCAAAGAAAAAAAAATAGGAGAGGTGCTGATTAAGCAAAGTTAAAACATATGCAAAAAACACAGACATAGATATATTTTTAGACATATTCCAATCAGTCTTAGAGCCTAAACTCTTCACCTTGCTGGCTGTTCTGCTTTCCCTAGACTGCATGGTAACTCATAATATCTACCCACAACAAGTCCAGGGAACTTCATCTCATATTTTCACTAGCATCCATTACTGCTTGCTCCTCCCTGGGTATAGAAGAGGCATACCCCTCCTGGGCGGGAAGGAATTAAGTTGCCACAGTGCACCTGAGCTGAAATGACCTATCAGCCTGCTAGTAGGCTCTAAACCTATCACTGCATGAAGGTTGATGCTTTCAGAGTTTTGCTGAGCTGATAGACCATTATCAGCTCTCTGAGTGTACTAGCATGCACTTGTTGGTTTTTAATTAGTTTTTCCTCTCATTCACACCATAGATTCAGTTCAAAGTAGGTACCAGAGCAAACTGTATATCTTTAGCTAGGGAAATAAAGCAAGGGGAAAGTATCACTTTCTGCATTATCAGTGCATTAAATAAGCCTGTGGCCACAGAGCTCACCCTAGGGTGACAGTGACCCAGAGAGAGTAGTAGAAGCATGAAACAGATCAGCATGTATAGTGCTTATCAGCTTGTGTTGAAAGCAAAAAATTTCAGGCAGCATTGATTTATTTATTTGAAGTAGAAAGTAAGGGCAAGTATTAATTATTTCTCCCATAAGACTTGATTTTAAGGTACAATTTCCCCATAACTGGACACTTTGTTTGCACAAGGTCAGTAGCCACATAACACCAGCATGCATAGGCAGGGCTGTGACATGAACCACCTCACTCAGCACGTGTAGTTTGGTTCTATGTTCACTGAATCCATTTAGAGGGTGCAAATGAAATAAACAAGCTGCTCTTATACATATAGATAGTTCTTACATAGGTCACCTAAACACTTAAGTCTTACAGCATGGTTGACTTACAGATGCTGATCAGTTTTGGAAATGAGGTAGCAGCAATATACTTGCAATGCGTGTGTTTTGCAGTACTATAAGTTCACTAACACTCTGGAAAGACAGCGTGCTGGTGCTTAAAGTAGCTGGTCTGAGGACCATGCAACTCTCCCATTGTCTTTGTTACAGTAGCATGAATTCTTTAAGTAGATGAGTATTGCAGCTCATGCTTGTTACAGTTATTTTATAGGTAAACCTCACCATACACAGTTTGTGATTAAAGTCTACTACAGTTTTATTCAAAAAAAAAGTATGATATTTCTGCCTGTTCCTATACTCTACATCAGTTTGACCAGGTATTTTGCCATGTTCTTTCATCAGCTTCTACGAATACATGAAGCGCTTCGAACCTGGCCAGGGTGCAGGAAGAGACAACCTGACAAAACCTATTGGATGATTCATATATTTGAGCCACCTATAGACCTTAAAAAAAAAAGAGAAGAGTTTAAGGTAATGTTTTGATGACCTTTCACTTCTGTCCTTTCAGTCTTCAAGTATTTGTGACATTTAAAATGCATTTAATTACTTGAAATGTTTAACTAGTAAATCAGACAGAAGCTCATGCACAAGGTGAGTAGCCTGTACCTTGTATCAGGTAACAGACAAGATAGGTAGCACATACTTTTTTTCTTATATATATGCTGTGAGAGGAATGTGGATCCTTTCCTTAAATTCCAAAGACAAGTATTTTAGGGCCTGGTGTTATGCATCATTAACTACTCCAGCAAGAAGATCAAACTCCTTTATATCTTGCTGTGCAGTTAGGAGTGTAACTTCTATTTAGAAGTTTCTAAATAGAGAAGCTAAACACTAGAGTACTTAACTAGTCTAGCCTTATCTCACTAAATACAAGACCAGAAATTATGTAGTTCAGTTGGAAGAGACCTACAGAGATCAAGTTCGATTGTCTGACTACTTCATGACTGACCAAAAGCATGTTATTAAATGACACTGTTTTTCAACTGTGTAAAACTGAAGTTCTTAAACAGTCCTTGACTACAGGAGGACAGGGTGAAAACAGCTTAATCAGCTAAACATGCATCAGCAACAAGCCTCAGTGTGGTAAACCATTTTCAGGGATGTCATCCTGAACTGGCATGCTCTGAGCCATGAACTCCTTGATTCATGGGACAGCCTTGGAGCAAGGCATTAGACTATAGGTCCTGCTCCATAGCTTGCAGGAGACTCAGTTACTTCGTCAGCTGACAAAAAGGAGTAATCTTATTATGTTCTATCTTTCCTTGCATTTTGATTATATGAGCATGCAGGAAAGAGATAGCTGTCATTTCTGGGGAATACAAGCATGAAGTAACAAATAACCAATTGAATCAAAGCATCACTCAGCAACAGTTTGAAATGAACACTTGTGCTTAGCCTATTTCCCCCCCCACCCCCCTGTAGCACAACATCTTGGACACAGGCTCTGTAATATTTCTGAGGCAAGTACCAGAAAGGCCAGCTTCAATGGAAGTGAATGCATGAAGTATGAATCAACTATTTGCACCTCGGGAACACATCCCACCAGAGGTATGCAGTGAGACAAAAAAAATCAGGAGCTGTGTAACAAGCACAGTTAGCCATGCAAAGCTTTGATGGAACTTCATCCATTATATACTTACCGGGCCTCTCTCTGCTTTGTCAGATAAAGTAGCTGGAAAATAAAATTAACGCATAAGAAACTCACGGGAACTGGGAATTGCTTTACATCAAGTATAGCTGAATTCATGTAGTAGTTATGTATAACAGGCACACTTTACATAAGCCAAAGCTCCGGAACCAGTCATTTAGGGCTTTTGTTTGTTTGTTTTTGAAATGACAGACTTCACATGGAGTACTACCCTTAGCTCCCACTAACAATGGAAACAGTGACAAGTAGTCCTGCTGCATGAGACAGGCCTCAAGATGCAGCCTGGATTTTAAGCCTCTCCTTCAGAACTCTCCCCACCCCCAAGCCTATGCCTCTCTGGCATTTTCATGAGCTATTGCAATAGCAAAGGAAAAGGCAGAAGTCATTTCTACAGCAGTAAATGCAGTAAGCCATGGTTTGAATAAAGTTTACTTTAAAACTTTTAAATCATTTCCAACATTATTCTGACCTAAGCTATTTGCAGAAAAAAACTTAACTATGCAGGAAAGGAAAAATATTTCTCAGATGAATTTATCAGTCTCTACTAGAAATGATTAACTGACACTGGACCTATCAACATCTGTACTAAGTTGTTGAAATGGTGCAAGGGCAGTGAAATATAAAAACCTCCACAGCCAAATCCAATGAACGGGAGTAATCAATGATTAAAATAATCTGATTAATTGCTACTTCTTGCACCATACCTCTGAGCTCACCACACAGATTTTTTCTTATACCTTCGTTAATACTGCGCAAGTAGATGAGGAGCTTCTCATCCTATGATGAACTTTAAGGCTAAGGCATCCATTCAGTTAATGCCTATTTTATTTACTGGATAAAACTGGTCTTCATTTTACTCAGGCCAGACAAGCTAAAGCTTGCCTACTAAGCAGGCCCCTATGTGGTAATGTCAAGAACAAAGATGGCCTTGGTGCATATTCTGCCTATTTCTGCAGTTCATGGATACTAATAAAGCAGAGTTACCTTTAGCACTCTTACATTTCCTTATTGCGCAGAAGGCAAGCAAACCAGCAAAACCAACAGCAGCGAAAATTCCTATAATCATCCAAGCAAAATATTTATTTCCTGCAAATGAAAATGAATAAGATTAGAGTTTGAAGCAGTTCCCAAATGAGATAGTCTTAAGTGTGAGCCTTACTTGCTGCCCTACAGAACAAACTAAGCTTCACATCAGAATAATGACTCAGTTACCGTGTTGTGAAAGGGGTGCTGGGAATTTCAGCTGACCTGACTCCAAGTACAGGTTTCTGTTGCACATCATTATCCCAGTAGCAGTGAGGGATTCTGTACAGTGTCACAACACAAAACCCACTAGGCTTTCAGAAGAAAGAACTTACAAGAAATGAGAGAAGTAGGCAAAAGATGGCATTTAGGTGCTATATTTTCAAAAGGGCCCGTTCCTTTCCCCCTAGAAAAGTCACACTACACACAGCTTCTCAAACTTGCTACATATTAGACCTGTTTGTACCATCCACCACTTTCAACAACATCACCGTTGAAACTCCAAGAACCCTGAGAATACCTGCATCTTTTCACCAGTGTAACCCTTTCCTGGCAGTGAAGTTTAAGATATTAGTCTCTCCAACTCACTGGAGAACCTGTCTCTATCAGATAACTCCCAGGCTAAGACACAAGAAGTCTTAAGTATGCTACAGTAGTTCAAGTTATTTAAGACTGCGTCTGTGTCATTATCTACCATTCAGACACCCAACAGACAAACCAAGTAGTATTTGTGTACCAGACCTTGATCAGGTAAGCCACATCCTAGGTCCATTGTAGCATTGCAAATCTGCACAATTTCTCTCCCTTCTGGACACCTAAAGTCAGTGGCAATACAGAGGTTTTTATAAACGTTTACAGCTCTGTCCATACCAGTTCATTTTCTGGCAAAGCTTAGAAACATGAACATAACTTGAACAGACAACATTAGAAATCCATCTTTTAGTTTTAAGAGATCCCATGTTGATTAAGTAAAAGCAAAACAGATAAAGCTTATGTATGTTAGCCTCTAAACTGAGAGAAAAAGAGGTAGATGTACTATTCATTCACAGTCACTTTCCTTCAACAGGAAGTTCTACCTCTGAGTTTTGGGGTGGCTGCTACAAAACTTACTCAGTTGTCAGTATGGGGGAAGCACTAGCCTAGGGACACAAGAAGCATAAGCATACAACCATATGCAACAAGCCAAACAGGACCAAAACCTGCATATTCTAGAGTTCAACCTCATGTATTTTGACACCTAGAACTCAGGTGTACAAACAGCACCATTAGGCTTCAGGGTGAATTAGACTTACAGGTGAACAGCATGTGGTAGGCGTGACACAGATGGGCCACAGCTGCTAAGTCTGTGAGAAAGAGCACGGTTGTTTAAGGACCTTATTTAACTTACGTTTCAGTGCATCTCTGACATATTTCACAGCCTTCAGCAGGGCAGAAGTACCCCTGGTGGCACTGGCACTCAGTGTCACTGGTCACAGTACAGGTTCTCAAAGTTATCTGATCTAAAAAACAGAAGTTAGAAAACAAAGCTGTGGCTCTGTACAACTGCGCAAAAGCTGTACGCTGGTCATAAACGTGATTTATTTTTCCAACTTCAATATTCTCAACAACTAGAAGCGCAGATAAAAGCAGAGGACCAGGCTTACTATAAAGAGTAAGGGGCCTAAAGTTAAAGATTTAATTGAAATTTTTCTTGGTACCGTCTTTGCATTGTCTACATAGTAAACATTCTTCCAAGCCATTCGCATGGGCGGTGTAATCTCTTCCTTCAGTGCAAGAGGCACATTTTCCCCTTGAATGTGGAATCCTGCAGTGTTGAGCAACGTAAGTACCTGTGGAAGAAGAGAACCGGTGGCCTCAGCAGCACTCTCAGAACGTTACGACACAAAACCATTTTTAGTCAAAGTCCAACCCTTCCCTGCAAGCAAACAGCCCAACACGGGAACTGAGGGGCACTGTATGGTCAGTCAGGGAGCACTCTCACAGCAAAGGCAGCAGCCGGCCAAGCCAGGGAACAAGTATGATTCATTACAGCAGCAAGGCATTGCTCACGTGACAAGTGCCATCTTGCTGGAAGGGGCACGGCAGGCACGGGGAGATTTGCTTGTGCAACAAAAACAATCCAGGAATCTCTTTTCCATCCAAGTTCTTTAAATTCACCCAATAGCTCTGTGATAGTATCGCGAGGTGGGGTACTTCTCTGCACAAGGCTATGTTAACTGCACGCGGATAGAAGAAGGGAGAACAAAGGCAAGGCGAAGTTCTACACGCAGAACTATCAGAATTCCCCTGGGCCAACTGTTAGAAACAAAGGAGCGAACACTTCATCCTCAGAGCGGGCAGAAGTTTTTCTAACTGCTGCCAAGGCGCCTCACCTGGCCCTTATTGCGCAATCTCCCGCCGCGAAATGGAGGCCAGCCCTGGCAGCGCCGGGGAGCCACCGCAGCACCAGCTGGGTCTGCGCTCCTCCCCATGGAATGCGGAATAGCGACCCGACCACCTCACATAGGGGTAAACGGCCGCTGCCCTCCGGGAACCTCACCTGCCGGGCACAGCATGCAGCAAATGTCCTCATATAAGTACTCTCCTTCTCCGCAGACCTCTGCGTCGCTTCCGGGCACTGTCAGCAGCGTAACCTACAGCGGAGACCAACAGGTGTTTTCAGGTGATTCATTCTGGATAGCGATCTCGGGGAGACGGTTCTGTAAGGGCTGGAAAACACGCTTACGGGAAGCCACAAAGGAAACCCAGACTAATTTCTGCTAAGTGCGCCGCTCACAGCGGTAATTACAGTCACAAAGGATATGTTAGGGCAGCACCACGCTTACAGCCGCAGCTGAAGTGCCGTAGGAAAGCTGCTCCGGCCGCCCGCCCCCCCACCTCCATTTCTCCGCTAATTCACCGGCGGCGTACTTCAGAGGCCGAGTTTCGTGCCTCCTACAAGGGATTCGTTTCGCACTCCCTCGCCACGTTTACTGCGTTATTTTAACTCAGAAAGGTCTGCGTCTTCCGTGGGACAACCAGAGGGAGCGCCCAGTGAATTCTCAGATGGCATTTCTCACTGGCTCCGTAATCTTCAGCAGAAAGCAAGCGAGTAAGACATTACGGAGAGCTCCTGCAGCCACTCGAGCATTAGCGCTACGCTTCCGTTCTGCGCCGCACCTCCCGCGGAGCGGCACGAGGAACGAACGCAGCCAGGTGCGCGGGGCCGAACAGACGGCGGGCGCAGAGAGCGGAGAACTATGGCAGAAGAGGGACGGAACCCGAAGCTCTGCTTCTGCCCCGCGAGTCGCCGACTTAAAGCCGGGCGCGCTCCGTTCTCCCGCAGCTCCACCCTTTCGACTTTCTCCCCGCGGGACACCGAAAGTCTTCCCCGTAATTGCGGCTTCACGAACCCCTCGATTTCACGACAAGATAATGGAGTGCTATTAAAGAGTTCACTTCTGCTTTGTCGCTTCCTCTCCTACGAGGAGAGAAAGAGCCGCAGCCTCTCTTGCGCTACTCCGGGCACCCCGCGCCGACGGGC
Source organism: Gallus gallus (assembly GCF_016699485.2). Lineage (NCBI taxonomy): Eukaryota > Metazoa > Chordata > Aves > Galliformes > Phasianidae > Gallus > Gallus gallus. Next base: position 12,666,332 of record NC_052536.1, on the reverse strand, counting down.
TCAGGAGAGCTTCGTTAGCGCGACCCCAAATCCTGAAGCACAAACTAAAAGGGAAAGGGAATTTCTAAAGAACTTCTGTCGGAGTTTTCCGCCTTTGCTTCCATGGGGCAGGTCGGGCCGGCTGGCCCAGGGCAGCGCGAGGGAAGACTTTCCCGTCGTGGGGCGACCCGGGACGGACAGCGGCCGGGCATCAAGCCCTCCTCCCGCCCGCGCCCGGTGGCCCCGGCACTCACCAGCAGCAGCAGTCCCACCGCCCGCAGTCCCATCGCGGCGCCCGACCCAGCCCGGGTGCCCCGCGCTGCCCTCCGCCCGTGGCGCGACTCGAAGCCAGGCCCCTGCCGCCGCCTTTTTATAGCGGGTCCCGCCCCGCTGCAGCCCCCGCCCCGCGGCGGAACGGGAAAGGGCATCGGGCAGCAACTACGTAACCGCGCTTCTGAGTCGGGGAAAATGAGTCTCACGTCCTTTGCGCTCAATAAGAGCGGGAGGAAGCTGGGTGACACGTTGGGAAATGGACCGGCTCCCGGCTTTCCAACCAAACCTCGCATCCTGTTGCTAAAGGGCTGATTGCTGATCGTACAAAAGAGAGGCAAAGGCTGGAAGAATTGTTCAAAACCCATACAAACAGGGTGCATAACCGGGCTTCCTTAATTGCCAAAAGGGTTCTCGACTTTTTCAACAACAGGGTGCTACTCCCAGATGAGTAACAGCAGACATGATTTTCCCCAGGAGAACTTCGCATCCTTCAGATGTGTGTAACTGGCATGTAGGAGCATTCACCTCCAGACGTTGAAATTGGATCAAAATTAATTGCATAAGAACGTATGGATATTTCCTTTTGGAATTAGTTTTCAATCCCTTGTGGCAGTGGCATTAAATGTCGGAAACTTCTCTGCTGCTGCATAATTAGCTTCTATAGGTTAATCGTTTCTTTCATTGAACTGCTCCTCTCATGGTAACGTTTATTTTATTTGACTGCAGTAACAAGTCCCACTGAGATCCCTGTGGGTGTGTAGCTTTACAAAATGGAAAGGATCCAAAAAACTTGAGCATTTATCCAACATGCTGTAAAGGCTTCCTATCCGGCACCGCTTTTCTTTGGTTCAGATGGGTTTGTGTGTTTTTTGTGCGTGTGCTTTTTTTTCCCCTCAAACCCAGATTTATTTATATATGTATATATATTTATATAGTTATATATATTATGATTTTCTATATATAATTATATAATGTAAATAATTACATAATAATATAAAATGTCATATATATATATAATATTCACACACACACACACAAACATATATATATATATAGTTTATTTTTGTACCAGACAAATGTAAATATCCCCACAGCAGAGTAAAGGCTTTTTTCAGTGTCTTGGTCCCAAAGGGGGATGTGTCTGATGAGGAAGGCTGTGCTGACAGGCCAGAGATGTGCTGAAGTATTCAGAGTAAGATTAGGCAGAAAATTAGTAGGTATGTTTGTACAGCTTAGGGAGCAAACATTTCTAAGGTCTCCATGGAACATTGCATTGCCAGAGACTGAACACTGTTCCATAGGCACAGGCCAGAGGGGTGGGCTTCATTGACATTTACACTGTATGGATCAGACTTTCTCAGAAAGGAATGGCTCAGATGGTGCTTTCCAAAAGGTATCCAACCTGCGTTGAAAATGTTGACGTTCTTCAAGGATGAAGAATCCTTTGTTTCCTTGGAGTCTTTTTGTTAATCAATCTCACCAATTAAAATTTGAGATTTATTTCATACTGGAATGTCAACTTTTTGGTGCTGCCCCTTATCCTGTCTGTTCATGTCAGAGAGTTGTGGTTATCTTTCCATATAGCTATCTATTTGCTATTATCAAGCCACCTCCTTAATATAAAGGTTTTCTAAGTCCAGCGTAAGTCTGTATGTATATGACAGTGAAAATCATGGCATCCACTTTTCTTTCTATTTTGAGGAAGTCACTATGGGACAGTGTGAACCAGATGGGTACCAAAATGCTACTGCTATTCTAAATTACTGTGTACATCTGAGATTCGTGCGCCCCTATTTCTATAGTTTCACCTCTAAAAAGCACGAGCTAAGAGTCATTTGCTGATAAGATACACAAATAATTTCTCAGACAGACAGCCACAGAAAGTTGTGTGTAATTTTATTTCAACATATCAAGCACAAACAGGTTTCCCCTACTTGGGGAACATGACGAGGAATGTAGTTAAAAATTTGGAAACATTTACATTGAAAGATAGCCCAGACTGGCACCACCACTAAGTATTTTAAGGCTGTATATATAGCAGTACTTACCACTTGGATCTACTTCAGGCCAGAAAAGAAAGGCTTAGTATTGTCTGCAGTCTACAGAAAATATTGCAAATCTTTTAAAAATGGTGTAAAATAGGAAGACTATTAACAGATTTGAACAAAGCAGTGGCAAAACCCTTCCTCCTTCCTGACCTTTCACAATAAAAGTGCCTACAACCAAACACATGTACACCCATTGCTCCTGTCCTTCTCACCTCTCCTGGGGCAGTGATTCCTCTCTACAATGCTTTTGTGTAATATTATAAAACAGCCATATAGCAAATAATAACAATAATAGTAAGTGACCAGGTTTTACGAGCAGACGCGTCCGACATGATGCTCCGTGGGCCCAGTCCAGGACACCAGTCAGCTCTGGAAGTGAATCAGGAGCTTTCACTGAACACTTCCCATTTCCTGAAGAGGAATGGCACTCGGAAGTTGTGCATATTTACAGTTACTGTGGAATGGAGAACAAAATATCCTGAGGTCCCGTTCTGCATGTGTGTGCTGACAAAACAAATTATGACCTAACACCCTGGGGGCTGGGTTTTTTGGACCAAGTATGCTCCCTCCCATAATTAAATGTAGCCAGACAGGCACTGTGGACATCAGTTCCGTACAGCTCCCCAGCTATACTCCCTTCCTTGGAGAGCTACAAACCAGGCTGGTGTGCCTATTCTAAAACACTGCTGTGTTCTACCATTTTGGGGGTACCGATACTGGTGGGTAATTAGTAATTGCATCAAAAAATGATGAGACATAGAAAACAAATTGCACAATTAAAGCTACATTTGGCTTCAGCATTAAGGCCCATACAGGTTAAGAGGTCCTTGAAGATGTACATGTAAAAGGCAAAAATGACATAATCTGCAGGAACAAAGTTCCTAGGTCCCTTTTCCACCTTGTTTTTCAACTTTCTTCCATCTCTGCTGCGTTGGTTCTAAAGTGCTTTGGTGCCTCGCTGGACTCCTCATGTGAGTGCCCCCCCTTCCTGCAGCCAGTAGTCGTTATTGCTGCCAAACGTGGTGCGTTTATTTGAAGACATAATTGATGAATAGTTGACATGTAAGAAAGATGCAAAGGAGAAACCAACAGCGAGAGTCCAGCAGAAAGCTTCCAGAAGTGACCTTCCTGTGGAAGGATTTTTTGTTCAGAGCACTGAGGTTTCTAGAAGAGAAAGAAATATTTTTATTTGCGTGTTGGAAGGAATGAATGCACACCCAGAGCCCCAGAGCTTCCACACAGGCAGGGATCCCAGCATTTAAAAGGCACCTTAGTGGGTACGGTACTGCGTCCTACACACTTTCCTCTCCCCCTCTTGACAGAAAGATTAGTACTTCCAGGTGCTGCTGGATCAAGTAAAGCATGCTGGCTGACATGAGGAGGTGTAATGGCACAAAACCCAAGAAATCTCTTCCTCCAGCACTACTCACAAATCACAGACATAGGATGGCCTATGTTGGTAGGGACCCTATAGATCACCCAGCCCCACCCCCTACCATGGCTGCCCCCCACCAGCTCAGGCTGCCCAGGGCCCTATCCAGCCTGGCCTTGAGCATCTCCAGGGATGGGGCATCCAGAGCGTCTCTGGACAGCCTGTGCCAGTGCCTCATTGCCTGCTGAGCAAATAATTTCTTCCTAATATCCCACATAAATCTCCTGTCTTTTAGTTTAAAATCATTCCTCCTTGTTCTATCACTATGAAATGGTATAAAAAAAATCAGTCAAGAACTAGTTCTGTACACTTCAAAGCAGCAAAGAAAAATTAAAATTTTGTGGGTGATTGCCTCAGCATCCAGAAATTGTGTGTCTAGCATATGATCCTGCTCTACTGATACCTCTATAGAGCTGGATAATAGTTCTCATGCACTGAGGAATCAGCAGGGTTCTCTAGATTGGATAAAAGTAACTAGTACCATACCTGCCTCATCCTGCCCGGCCCTACCTCCTCAAAGGAGTCTGCAGTGCAGAGCCCTTTGCCAGCAGTAGGTTAAGCGGGGGCAGTCCCTGTTTCCCTCAGTGAAACTAGCAGTTCACACAAAAAGAGAGAATGTAGTGCTTTTCACACTGTGGAGCTCAGTGTTCAGATCACGTGCCCATGTCTCTGCAAATCAAGCACGTTGATAACACACTCAATGGCTGATAAGATTTGTTTGCAGAGATTTATTTATAGCCAGGTCTCTATGTATCCCCTTCCAGCTTCCATAGCAGTTCCACAGCTGGGTGTGGCAAGGGAAAACATAACATCCTGTAGTGATGCTTTTTGATCCCATAAAGAGAGCCTTACAAAGAAATTACCATTTCAAGTTAGGGTTCGTTTTGCCTTTCCGGTGTGCTAACATGTGCTAACAGGTTACCTATTAAAGCAGTTGTTGGCTGCACCTGCAGCTGACAGGGACACTCCAAAGGCCACAATGGAGGAGTTAAATGCCACAGACAACTTTTACCCCATTAAGGTAATTGTTTTGGTGAGAGAAAATTATTACCTGCGTATATCCTGTTGGGCTCTCTGTAGAGATAAGACGGCTGAACGAATTTCCTTTAGCTGATTCATTTCTTTCCCACACTGAGTGCACAGACTATCAAACCCTGTGGCAAAGCATTGAAGGACATTAATGGTGGTGGTGACAAAACAAGCCAGGCTCACCTAGCAATTAGCTGACTGCACTAAAATCATCACAGTCAAGAGACATCCGTTCAGAAAGAAACATGGAGAAAAGGGGACAGGTGACAGAATCGTCTCCCCTTGGCAGGGGTCTTGTGGCACTTGTCTGGGGCTCCTTCTCATTTCTCAAGAAACTCTTTTACAGCAGCTTCTCCAGCTAAGAGGAGGGGAATGAAGGGCTTGCATCTGACACCATCTCTGAAGTATCTCAGGGTTATTTCCAGCAAAGACTGAGAGAGGGGGACCAGGAATGAAACATGCTTCCTGTGTATTGGAATTTCAATGTATTTTTCCAACACGTTTGTCCCAGGAGTTGGGGAGTGCTTATTGGCATGGACGGTAGATGTGCATAAGGAAAACACAAAAGCGGAACATTCTCCATGTTTGCCTGTGGGTTGTGGATCTGCATTGTTAATGAGGCTGGGAAATGTTCAAGAGCTGGCTCAAGGAATAAGTTAACAAGGGATGAAGAACATGAAAGTTTGACCCACTGATACCTAGATACTTGCCATCATCATCTGACAGCTCTTGTACAGACTCTGGTGTTGAACAGCTGCTCTCCGTATTCTGGCTGTGGTTGGATGGCTGATCACTGGTTTTACGGCGTCTACACTCTTTGGTAGATCTCTGGATAAAACAGCAATTAAAAGAGACTCAGTCACGACCAAAGCAAACACTCTTCTGTATGGTTTTAAACAGTATAACTCAAAGTGCTGGGGAATACTTCTGAGATCGCCAAGTTTGATGGCTTTTTCAGCAGCTCCTGGTAGTTGGACTCCTCGCATGTTAAGGGCATTACAAGCTGGTTAAAGGTATTACAAACATGCCCCACACAGAAGCACTTCCTCTAATGATAAAAGCCTTAATAAACCCATACAAACAATCCTTGTCCGAGCTATAACTGACACATACTAGTGGTGTATTTTGCCGAGATGTGTACCTACCAACCAGATCCATAAGAGAAAGGATGAAAAGAAAAACTTAAAACCAAATTTCCAAAGAATGATTTTTCAGGTATTGTCTGAATGGTTTAAAAACCAACCACAGAACTCTTATGCTTGATTTCTTCAAGTAGATTGAAAGTTTCTCCATGTTTCTCGAATGGGTAAATCAAACCCATTGTTTCCTAACACTTCTTGCTTGAAGGTTTGAAAAGCAATTATGAACCTTACGAATCTCAACTTTCCCAGTTGTTTCAGAGATGTTCCCATTATATTTATTATGGTATTATAAAATAAAGATGTATTTTCCTAATAAGATACAAGTTCTTCAGTGTAACATGGATTACATCTTGCTAGTTCAGCAGTTTATCATTTACAAAACATTTTATAACTTAATAATTAACATAATACATGAATATAGAAAGACTGTATATTATTCCAAAGAGGAAAGCAAAGGTATCATCCTTAGTTAATATAAATGGTGAACACAGGTTTCTTGTCCTGTCTAAGAGGATGTAACTGATAAAGTCAAATGGCCAAGTTTAAACTTAAATTGCAGGATCACCTGTGCACTCCAGTATCTTGGTTGTGTCCTCACTGTGGGAAGTTCCCTGCTTTAGAAACACTGCATGGTGAAGCTCAGCTGAGTCACATGCAAAATCCAGCATAAGAGTCATTGTCAGTAACAATATGTGGAAAAAAAAATACCAGAAGAAATAGGACGCATCAAACAAGAATTGTACTTAGTTAATGGTTGTGTGTTACCGCAGGTATAGAGTGGTAAGCTATATCTGCACAAACCTTTCAACTTATGCTGCTCTTTCATAAAAATGCTGCAGAAAAGGGCTGGTTATCTAAGCAATTAAAAATATATATATTTCCCCGAACAAGCCTCTTACCTTGTGCAGCGTAATTTGATTGTTCATGCATGTTGCTTTATGGTTTGACATCCTTGTAGATAAATGTCTTTCCATGGTCTGCAGTATCCCATTCCTCTCAAATTGGGCAATATCATTCAAAGGATCCCAAGGTCTTAAACTTTCAATACCAAAAGAAAGAACATCAGAAAAGCGAGAATACCACAAGGAATATTAAGAGCAATGCACAAATTCCACATGCACTATGGGAGAAATTCATCCCTGACAATAACAAGAGTTGCCATAGATGCTGGGTGTGGAGTAACAGCTAATTCTCTGCATACACAGCTCCTAGCAATGAATGAGTCACCAGAGGCTTCACCCTTCGTGGCACGGGAGGAGAGCACAATTATTAACTGCGCTTGCACAGTGCAGAATAACTATTCTAAATGATTCCACACTTGATTGCAGCAATATATATTTCTGTCAATGGCACAGATGATTTTCCATTGCCAACTGACCAATTCCAGCTGTTCCCAGTTTGTATTGGTAATACACATCCAACAGAGTTCAGCGAGAACAAACCCCAGGCACAGTTTGGGGAATGGCAGGACTGAATTACAGTAATCTCACTTGCAGCCCTGGGAACTTGAGCAGAGAGGTCTGTTCACGACCCCCTATCCCACCACCACTCACTCCTCGTATTTGTAGCGCCATTCATCAGTCGTGGAATCATGCCGGAAGAGCAGCGGTTTCCATTCTGTGCCATTCTCTCTTCGCTCGCGGGCAGCATTCCTCTGCTCCTCCTCCAGCACAAATTTTTCCTGTGTCGCCTTGTGTTGATCACCTTTGTTTATTGCACTCGTAACATGCTGCCAAAGCCTACAAATAAACAAGGAAGCAAGCTAAAGTGCCTTAAAAACAGCACTTTATTTTGCCAGCTGGAAACCTAGAACAGACACTTTTCTGGTCTATAGATCCTCCAGAGGAACTGTAACAGGACTGACTTGCAAATTAAATGAACATTATGAAAATAGCAACGGTGAATGCTGTATCTTTTGATCAGAGGAATTTTCCCTTAAATAACATCACTAGAAACCTTCGCATTAATGCCTCTCTCCAAAACAAAGGCTTTATATTTAAAATTTGGAGGCACTGGAAGATGAATTAATGTGCAAGGTTTGCTGCTGCACGTGCAATGTTGTTTTTCAATACAGGAATAGCAGGCAGATTTGTCAGAAGCTGATTTGAGAAGGAAAGGACACGTGCTTATGCTTGCAAATGAAAAGCATGAACACAGACTTTCACTCATACTTCTGTTTTGCTGCCAGAAATTAAGTGTTCTGCCACATTATGTCTCACTGAGCCTCTGTCTCGAGGAGGGGATCTAGAGAAAAATCATTACCATCGTTTCACTGTGTCCAAGAAGTGATAGTCCTCTCTACAATTTCTCTAACCTTCGTTAGACACTCTAATCTTCATTTAAGGTTGGAAATACTTCTGACATAATCCTAGTTCTCCCAAAACAGTACTGGATGATTTACTGATTAGAATAGGGATCAGAGACCCCGGCGGTTCCAGCTTTACAAAACATCGGTTCTATCTTTAGAAGTTGAATGCACTGCTGCATTCAATGTGGAGCTTGCCATGAGGCTCCTAATTTGAAAGGGAATCTGATTTATTCATTGTATTTCTATCACAGTATACTAACATAAACCTTCTAAAGCAAGCAGTCATTTAGATCATAGACTGAAAGCAGAGGGACACTTGCTTGCCTTGGCACATCATTCCAAATTTCTTGTGTATGAGTCTTTTCTCACAGAAATAAAGGAAGGAAACTCAATTTAAACTCAAAATGATGAAGGTGGGGGCGGGAAGAGCAAAAATAGTGGTTTGAGAATATAATGTGGTGGCATAAAGCCAGCTTTCAGGAATGCAGCAGCTTACAGTTTAAAGAGTATGTCCTCACACTGAAGAACTTCAAAAGGACACAGGCAAAGTCACTGGACAAAGGGAAATTACTCCATCACGAGTTGTACGTGTCAGACAATGAGGCTCGCCAGGGTGAGCTGCATAATGGCATGTGCTTCAGAGACTCTTCAAAGTGTGTGAAAATAGATGGCTTTCAGCACGGCAGGAAAGACTGCAATTCAGGCAGAACATAACCTCAATCACATGGCAATTTATGCATGCACATGCAAAAAAAATAGGGAATTCCATGGAATGTCTGTTAGGGATCTTCCAAATTTTTCTTTCTGCCTGCTTCCCTTGGATGCATGTGCCATTGTTAATCTCTGCTCTAGCGAAGGAAATCAGATGGTACCTATGTAAATAAACGGAGATCTTTTGTCCCCACAACTGAGATTTCTCTTCCAAAAGAATCCTCTTCAGAAATTTAACAAGTGTGCTCCAGTCTGCTCTGCAGCAATGGCACTTGCAGTAGTGTAAATTACAAACACTGACTTTTTTGCCCTTAATGCTCTCTGCTGTCCAAATGAAACTAAATGCTCATGTGCGTTTATTTGCACTTGATCTCATTCTTTACCACAAAAAGGGAACTCGTCTTAATGTGATATGATGCAACACAAAAATTAGAAGTCCACAGGCAAGTGGCCGATCTGCTGCAGAGCCAGGCAGCAAACTGCATGCGCTGGACTGGGTTATGAGGTGGAAGAGCTAGCTGGTTTGAATGCAGTGCCACATGATGTCAATTTATCTGTTCCTCCCCAAGAAGTAGCTCAGGGATGCTCTGCAACCTGCTGCATCAGGCAGTTATTTCTTCCATTTTCTAAGCCACATTCCTAGACTGCATCCTAAAGTAACCTAGACTACCTTAAAACATCTGGTACAGAATTTATTTGAGATCTCAGCTGAGATAATGAGACACAGCGAAATATCTCTTTATTTTCATACTCTCATAAGTCCTGTTCTGTGGTTCCAACTACTGTTCTGCTCATTCCAGGACTTTCTAAATGAGTCCTACAATTAGTTTAAGAGTGTGTGGTTAAAACAACCCTTCCTAACCCTTCCTAACAAAACAACTGACCTCATGTTGACATATTGCTCTTTCACATTACATTCCAACAGTTGTAAGAGACTACAGGAAGAGTTATTATTTTAGCAGACAGAATGCAGCTTTCACCATTTCTGGGCTCAGTTTCCTGGTTATTTTGGAGCTATACTTCACAGAAATACTTCAGAGTTAATAGACTGGAGCAAAACAGGTAAATGGGTGGTAATACATGCAGGCAAAGCTAAGTTTCTGTATTGCCAGGATTGCATTGAGGAATCAGAGCCTTTGTAGTCCCTGCTTAGTTCCTCTCCTTTCAGAGGAAGTGGCAGTGAGACATTCCCAGGGCTTCTTACCTTTCTGACTCAAAGTCAGTCTGTTCCTCAAATAGCACAATGTGGCGCTTCAGTCTCTGTTTTCGTACTTCACTAGTTGGGTTCCAGAACACTTCCGCATTCCCATTTTTCAACTCATTTATATGTACTTCCCCATCCTGAGAAGAAAAAATAAGTGAAAAGATTAATGACAGTCAGAAACACAAGACAGAAAATACTAATGTCAAATGGAAGCAGCTTCTGCATGATGGTCAGGGGCAGGACTTGGTTAGAGGGCTTTTTCCCCTCCTCCTTTCTATTAAATCTCACTTGTCGTTTCCTGAAAGTTTCTAAAATGAGTGAGGAGAGACATTCCCTGAAACACTGGCTGAATTAATCAGAGAAGAACAAGAAAGAAACCAGGCTCCTTTTGTCAAGTTTGTGCCTAGAGAAGGGTACGTATAGAAGCCCTGATGTGTTATCCTTTCCCAGCTTCTTTCCATGATATATCAACAAGCCCCCAGCAACTTTTCCAGTCTTTCTATTCCTCATTGCTGAAATCTCATGCAAAGATGACTGAAATACCACCTTTTCTAGAAAGAGCAGCTAAATCTGAGTTACTTTATCACACTATTCTTTTTCAGCTTAGCCAGCTTTTTTTTTTTAATGTAGCTGCTGAATTTCATTTAGTACTTCACAAAAGGATTCTGGTCTTTCATCCTTGCTCCTTGCCAATTTACTTGGTAGCCATTAAGCAGCACTTCTCCAACCTGAGGCTGGCCAGACTACCTTCTGTGTCTCTCCTTAGACTTAAGCCTCTTTCCAGCCCTGCTCACAGACACACCAATGCCACAGAGCCAGACTGGGTAGTTTGAAGAGCATACAGTGAACAGCACAGTGCTGACTGCAAGTGACTCGAACAGTTACAGGTTCTGAATAGCATGCATCTATTAGTGCCATTCTGCTGCCTGGCTGTGGTAAGAGTATTACACAGCCCTTACTGAGGTCATGTCTATTTGCTTAGCCTAACTTCCTTGCATTCCACCTGCTGCATTTCTTCCCCTGCAGCAGTTCCCAGTGCATGTCTTAGTTTTTCAAAGTCCTATTTCCCATGCCTTCAACCGTGAAACTCCTTCAAACCCGAGGTACTTCTATCCCTCCTCAAAGTCTTCCTCAGGACTTCCTCTGCCATATCCTGAAGCACCAATTTTGGGACAGTCTCAGGTACCCAAGAACCTCCCAGCCATGGCGGGAGGAGGCAGGCACTATCAAATATTGCTATGAGCACCTGTAGGTAATACATGCAAGCCCTCATCTGCTATTTTGACTCTCATGTGATTGGCTTCCCTTCTTTATTCAGGAGTGTTTTCAAGGCCTGAGGCAAATAATTAGTTTTTCAGCTGAGAGGTTCTCTATCAGGAAACTGAACAATGCCAGAGAAAAGCCTGCAGAACTTAGGAGAGCAGACCAGCGTTCTCAGCAGGGAAGAAGCAGAACAAACAATGTCCGTAATGCTGCACAGCAGCTACCCTTATTCACAGCACGCAACTCCAAATTGTGGCTTATGGAGGCACTCTTTCAAAGCTATTTAATTTTGTTCCACGTGTCATTCTAATTTTGTGCACCATAAGCAACTAGCACAAAGAGAAAGGGAGGAGTAAATTATATTCTCACCGATAAAACTCAAACACAGAAGGCAGGAAGCTGAGCAGCGCGCAACCCTGTGGCTTAGTGCCCCAGAGGAGCCACTCAATTTCATGCTCTTGTGGATGGTGTTCATAGGACCGGTTGAAAACAATGTATTTCATAGTCCAGCAGAACTCACAATTGCCAAATCTCATCTGGCAAGAAAGGTAGCTCAGAATGGAAAAGCTACCAAGACACATGAAGCCAACATCCTCATGCACAAACCAAAAGGACAAAACTTCCTAATTTTGAAATAGTCATCAACTTTTTATGGAAGAAGGGAGGTTGCTGGGGGAAAGGAGTCCAGATGTGATTCTAGAAAACTACTCCACCAATGGCTACACTGTGGTCCTCACTGTAAAAAAGGCTTTACCCAGGCACATTTCACTTCAACTATTTCAAATGCTTATTTGAGAGTGAGATAAATCTTGTCTCAGAAGTAACAATTTCTAAGGACTGGAAAAGGACCATAGGTCAACTATAATGAAAATGTAGCTGAGATAAATTCATAAGTAAACCCAAAGCCAGGGCTAACCACTTCTGCCTCAATTGCCAAGAGATCCCAATTGAAGCTTCAGTCTAAATGCTATACCATGCAACATTATTGCTGCTGGACTTCGGCTTTAAGGGTGCCTTTGAGTGGTGTACTTGCGGATGCCAGATGTGCAAAAGTGCTGGCTGCTTCGCTGGTTTGAATTGTTCATACAGATAGATGCTCCTTTATCTGTTTTGGTCCGTTATCTCATCAACAGAGAAATAACTGTCTCCTACCACAAAGACTTGTGAAGATAAGTAATTTTAAAACCCATGAAACTCTTCCTTGACACTGCTGTAGCTAGGGAAGTACTGAACATAAGGCAAAAAGAAGCTTCATGATTTTCACAATCACTTGAAGGCCAAAAATCTCCCTTCTTTTGTGTACTGCCATCAGGGCATGTCCTAAGCCTGGAACACTAAATACAGAACTGCTGGCTTCAATGGAAATGCTCCCCACAGATCTCAGCTTTGGCCCAGGCTCTGGAAGTGCAAATGTTACCTCCACTGCAGGTGGATGGGACTATGGAAGCATAAATGACCTTGAGAGGTGTGGACTAGAAAGCTCGGCATGCCTGTGCTCCCAGGGGATGGTGTGGGGAGGCAGGATATGGTCCTCCACAGGCTCTGCTCTCAGGCAGGGAGCCTGCCAAGGGCTGCCAGCCCTCCCACACACCCTGCTGCCACATGCCTTTAAACTGTCAGAAAGTTTGATTATCTGTGTTTACCCAGTGTCCATCGAGATTTGCTAACACTTCTTCTCCTGATTTGATCTTCCCAGAGATTTGATTAATGCTTGTGCTTCCACCAAATAAGGGCTGTCAGGGGAAAAAAGAAAAAATACCATCAGTCTAATGAGAATGGGAAGGGAGGCAAAGACAGTTATTCAGTGATGGGGAAGGAAAAGTGCAACCTACACAAAAGCAGAATGAATTCTAACATGGATTTTGACAATCTAGTGCTGCACACTTCTGTTTTTTTTGTCTCTGTAACCAAAATCACTGTGTGAGCTGCAGGAAGGGAGATGAGCCTTCTAGTACCTTAACATTCAGCAGTGCAAAGCCTCACCTTCATTACAAGTAGGTTTATGTCAACTAGATATCAGGATGTATATGTACAGACAAGTTTTTCCCATCATCCGGAATCACATTACAGTTTGCATCATTTTACTTGCAGAAAAGGAGCAGCAGGAGTGACTTTTCCTGCCTATGGGAAAGAAACAGCAGCGGGCCGGTACAGACAGCAGCCTGTCTCATTTGTGTTAAGTCTCCAGTGTGAAGAAGCTCAGCAGTAGCAAACAAAAATAAATAAATAAATAAAGCACAACAACAACAAAAAGGGTATTTCCAGAGTCGAGGAAAAGATTCTCAGAACAATGGAAAATTCCCCTCAGCTCCTGCCTGCCAAACACAGGAAACCACAGTGATCCTGTGACCGGTTCTTCCATTCCTGCCACCCACCTCAGACATCTTAGCTGCTATATTCAATAATGCTTTTGCAAAATTTTTTATGTTCCCAGAAAAATCCCTACCTCCCAAAATTTCCCACATTTATGTCAGCTAATGCTGCAACTATAAAGTCCTGCAGGCTCCCAGTTTGCCATGTTTCATTTTATGCACAGGCAAGAAATAGCTGGAGCAGAAGAGAAACAGATGCTTCTTAGAAAGTAAGGCAGCTATCCAAGAAAAGATGTCATAACTTTCTCTCTCAAGTTTTAACACAAGTAACTAAAGAAATACCTAAACATGTCTCCATTTTATCTGTGTATGATTGATTGCTTTCCATGGGAGAGAACTGCTACATGAATAATTCAGCACAAGGCAACAGCAGTTCAACTTCAGCATGACAGCCACTCAAAATCAGATGCCTAAAATGGGCTTTTCCCAGTCATCACGGCAAATTTCTGTAGCCTTGTACACTTAATTTTAACACCTGCTAGGCATGAGCATGTATGTGACAGTTACTGAAGAGTTACACCGAAGATCCATATCTTGACTTGCCTCAAAATAGCTTGCACATCTCACTGTATTTAGTAACCAAAAATAATTCCACCTTTCAAAACAGAAGTCACCTTGTCATTGCCAGACCATCAGAAGCATCTGGCCACTAGCCAGTCAGCTGGCAGTGAACAGGTCGTGTATAACTCAGGCTTATTCAGGTACCACAAATTGTAGTAGACGTGACTGAGTGAGTGATGATGTCTCCACTCTGGGTAGGACACCCCTTGGTGGATAGATGCATTTGTGGTGCAGAAATAATGGGGTGTGTAGCCAAATCTTGCCTGGTGTACAGAGGCAGACCCATTCAAAAGGAGGTCAAGATGTCTCTCACCTTAAGCTTGAATTCCAGTTCTGCCCTGTGGTTAGTTTTCTCACAGTCAATGGTAACTTTCCCTCCAAGCTCCATTGTCATGGTACCATATAAAATTCCTGAAAGAAAAGAAAGGAAACTATGAAAGGCCTCAGTTGAAATGATGTTCTTTCTGAACTCAGACTGGATCTGCACTGAAGTGTCGTGACGTTTGTTACTTGGTTTTAAGTTTTTCGAAGACAGGAACTGAAGTTTCTAGGAAATGAGCATTTACTCTAAGGATGAGGAATCCTCCCTGAGCCCACATTCCCCATTTATTACACCACTAAGGAAAAGCTTGGCTCAAAGGTACTGACAGAGCCTGTGTGGCAAGTTGAAAGTGGGACAGGACAAATTATAAAAAGTAGTGCTCAGTAATTTCATTTATGCTTGTGCTCTATCTGTTTCTCATAGAGTGCTTGGGGCAGACAGGAGCTGTAGCAGGATTCAGAAGAATCTGGGGAGCCAACAGTCGTGTAGAGCACTCCTCTGTATGCCTATTTACCTTTTTCTGAAAAGGCTGTTGGAAGAAAAAAAAATCAACAACAGGAAGATTTATATATATGAATAGCTCACAGAGAATATAAGTTGAAGAAGTTACTGTTTTCAGATTGCTGTACCTTCCATAAAGATTAGCTTACAGATCAACACGGCAGAATGAAAAATACGCAAAAGCAAAATCAGATCAAATCACAGGAGTGATTTTATTACTTTGGTTCCAATGCTGCCAAGGCTCACTTTCTAAGGAGAAAGCCCAGGAGGTGCTCAAGGCCAGGCTGGGTGGGGCCCTGGGCAGCCTTATCTGGTAGTGGCAATGCTGCCCACAGCAGGGGTTGAAACTGATTAGGTTTCAACTTCCCTTCCAACCCGAGCTATTCTGTGCTTCTATGATTCGAAATGCAAACTTACAGCAGGGAATCAATTGGCAGACATCCCTTGGGCTTCAGTGCACATTATGCTCAGTAGAGCCAAGATAATATTGTATTCACACACAGTAACAAGTTCCCAGCCTCATGGAGAAAGCTGGTGCACTGCGGAATATCACACATTAATGAAGAAAGCAGAAGTGAAGTCAGGAATTTTTAATCCTTTATTTTCAAGAAGTCAGACAGTACTTTGATTTCTGTGTTAACATGAGAAGAATTCTATGTTCTCAGAAGCTCAGAAATGCTCTTTTCACCTTCACTTTATCAGCAGTTCACATATAGAGTATTTTACAGTTTCTACGTAGTGTTGCAACTAACTTATAGCAAGCCAAATTCTGTCCTCAGCTCTGTACAAACAAAGCAAAAATACTTCAGTTAGGACTAGCAATCCTCTGCTGAGCCCTGTGACTCATGTACAGAGCAACTGCTTCCTGGAACTGCCAATTCCTGCAATTTGAAGTTTTTCAAATGACAGAAGAGCCAGAGCAAAGTTAGTCCATGCACTACTATGTTATCCTTTCTGTTTGCTTCCTATTTGAACAGTCATAACTTACCTTTACAGTGGGCGTACGGCATTGTAATTATGTAATCTTCCCCTCTGTTTAGAAACATAAGCTTTGCCTTCCCATCCAGCAATGCAGAAAGTGAGTTACCTGGAATTTAAAAGAACAAAACCATTCATATGAATAATTCTTGATATACATGGTTGCTCATCACTGGAAAAACACGTATACTTAAATGTAGGACACTAATGAAAGAAGTGACATGAGATGCAAATAATTCAGGACCTGGTAAATTATTTACAGCAGAAGGCATGAAGTTCTAATAAATTCTCTGCTGCAAAATTCTCATTTGCTCTGGTATTTAGCCCATGTTGCAGACAGGGCATTAGATGAAGTAAGGCACTCATGGCATGCACTACAGAAGAGAGCAGCTCCAGTGCTTTAGAACTCTTTCAAGTGTTTCTGTTCTCATAACTTCTCTAATATGTAGGATCCCAAATAACAATTTCTCCAGAAAGAAAAAAGTGACTTTTAAGAAGTGTTTCAGCAAATACAGCTGCTAGAAGATAGTATATATATATATTTTTTTTTTTTTCTAACCAGAAAACTATTTTACATAGCAACGCTGTTTCAAAGCCTATAGTTGTACTGTCCTTCTGGAGTTGAGGGCATTCTGAAGCCCTAGGTTTCCACTCTTGGAAATCTGGGAGCTAGATAAATCAAGAAGTTAACGTTCATACAGACAATTGTTGCAAAAGTTGTCTGGATGGTCAGATAGCTATAGAACTCCTCACCTGTGAACTTATGAAAGTAACTTGACAGCAAAGTGTTCACACATCCTTGTAAACATTTGCTTTTGGAAGACCAGTTCTTTAAAGCTGTCAAGGTTCCTATCTGATATACTTGTTTAAAACAAACATTGGTGTGATTTCTCTCTGAAATGGCAGAAAAGGGGAAAACCCCTTTTTAGGAGACCTAAGAGAGGGAATCAAGGCACCCTAGTAGATGCTCTAAGCACTTTTTTGTTCTTAACTCTCATCATACTCGGGAGTGATTGGAAAAAACAAGCAAACAAACAAACAAAAACTGTGCTACTATGTTACTTGGAAGGTGGATTAATGTCTTACCATAAAACTTGGACCGAGCTAGAATGCTGCCAGTAATGCAGAACCCATCCTTCCTATTGCTGACATGAAAAGCTGACACTGGTGGGTGATGGGAGACCTGGAAGAAATAAACATGGGGACATATGAGTGTATTTTACAAGTGAAGCAGCATCTTCAGGAAGTGTTGCACACACCCAGGAAACGTGAAAAACAGAGACCACAGAACTGAACAGGTTCCTCTTAGCCCTATTCTTGTTATTGTTAACATGAAGGAAAAGTTACATATGAGAGACAGAATTCTTCTGCAACTCTTCTCCTCCATGCTATGTTTTCTTCTCCTTATGCATTTGAGATCACTTTAGTCTGTAATGTACACTATCAGATTTTCAACACAATAAATGATAGTGCAGAACTTTTGGGGAACAACTGAATAACCTCCCTGACATGGATGCAGCAACTGAATGCAACAAAGCAAAACAAACCAACTGAACAAACAAGAAACTTTGATTAAATATGGAAAAAAGAATGTGCACGAAATAGAAAGTTCTTAATTCCTTAATTAAAACTATAAATCTCATACTAAATGTTGTCAGGCCAGTTTCCTTGTGAGTACTGCCCTTCATTTATCTCCAAAGATATGGAGATAAGACCTCCCATTAAGATAGCTATAAACGGTTTAGAAATAAAGGAAGATAGGACTTGATTATCTATTTTATGCCCCTTTTGACAGTGGCAACACAACCCACGACAATATTTTCTTAAAAATAAGATAACAGTGAAGAAGAATTCCATGGGAAAGGTCTACCACTGAAGAGACTAAAGTTATAGATGGGACAGCTGCTTTTACCACCTTGAGTGCCTGGCAAAGTTCAAGTTAATCTCAGTAAATCTAAAAAGAAAGAAGATCAGTAGCTAGCTTTTTACACTGCCCACTCTGGATGTCTAAACAAAACTTCAAGTTCCTCTCACAGAATGAGATGAGTGATCCTATGGATGGAGGTGCAAATGGACTGCTGCTTGCAACACCTGAACATCCAAATAAAGTGACTCACCTGTTCTGCTATGTAAAACGTGTGACTGTTTGTCTGAGGGTGAAACCAACAGCAACGAAATGTCTCTCCAAGAATAGGGTTGTATGGCTTTTTTATTCCCTGAAAAAAAAAGCAAACAAAATCTGCTACTAATGAAGAGATTTTATCCAACTTTACAAAGATGGCCTCAAAATAATGTAATGATTTTCTCCCTTATGTTTTAGATCAAGTCTACAACAAGAATCAAAGCCTAAGAACTGGTTGCATACATTCTCCCGCTCTATATTTCTTCACCCAAGCCATGGATTAATCTGCTGTTCTCACCTTCTTCATCTCTGATATTGTCCGATCAAAGCTTTGCAAGATGATCAGACTTTATTGTTTCTGTTACTACATGCAGCAGGTAAACACTGATGTGGAAACATGGCACTGAAGTACTCACAGGCATGAAAACTCCTGCATCTAAGGATTTCTTATCTATTGATAATCAGTTTTGTCTTCTAACTGTCTAATGCAAAAGCTCTTAGGTTACCAAAAACTATTTCACACCCACTATTTACTCTGAAACCAAATGCAACTTCAGTTTTAAATAAATTGTCTAAGTCTTCTGAACAACAACATAAGTGAAGTGCCAAAGGAAAGGCAACAAGGAAACACAACGATAGCAGAAGATTTCAATGTTCATTACAACCCGAAGTTCATGCATTCTTTTACCTTTGGCTTTTTGTAGAAGCCAGACAGATACCACCTCAAAACTTGCTTCATTCGACTGTACGGATCATCTTCAAGGGCAGCCCTGCAGGACACATCATAAAATGTTTTCTCACAGGCTTTTTATTTTACACCAGTAATCACATCACATTTATTTTATACCAGGACAATAATCTTATCTTCGATAGTTCTTCCCTAGTACTAAGTGGAAGCAACTTCTGTGCTGCTGCCAGTGGAAAAGGTGTCTATCAGCACGAATTATTTTTCAGTAATGTACTTTGCAGAACACACATAATCTCTTAAAAAATGGCACTCCTTGCTCTGCACTCCATCAAAAAGCCTAGTAAAGTCTCTGAAGTGTATTGAGTTTGACCTGATGGACATTCAGGTCCGTTCATGTGGGACTGACACAGGTTCCTGCTAACAGCACTGTGTAAGTCATAAAAATAAAAATTCTAATGTCATCAAAAGCAAAGACTTTTGAAGCTGATGTGCTACACAGCCTTTTCCAATCCTGTGAGATTTCATACAACAATTCAGGTTGTAGTGGGCTTCTCAGAGTTGTCTCATCCAGATCTTCTCCACTCAGAGGTGATGTGGAAGGTAAAACATAACCAATAGATTTCCTGGTATTTCCAACTATTTAGTCAGATTTGAAAATCTACAAGGTCAAGTTGCTACAAAATCCACTTAGAAAGAGCAGCCATATCTCAAATGTATTTATTAAAGAAAACCTTCCAACCTCTTAATATTTATCTTCAGATCTCAGCACTGAGGACCATTTCCTTAACTTCAGATGTGACCAATACCACAAACAAAGTTTGAAAATACCAAATACCATGGTCCTAAAATTATCCAGAGGCATTGGAACAAACAGAAGTAAGTAGTGCTGCTGTTTGAATACTGCAGACACTGCTTTAAAATTCATAAAGCATACCTCATTGAGAAAAATGGTCCTATCTGCAAGAACAACACTTTCTATTTTCTACTCTTGTGCTCCCAGCAGGTCCCCGTGCTCAATCATGTTAAAAGATACAACCAACAAAACTGTGCTGCTTTTGGGGACAGAAATGCTTGACAATTCTGCTGTTTGCTCTGTCCAATACCCCTCTGTATGTGAGTACACCAAAAGGTGGCACAGCTCTGCTGTGAGATGCACAAAGCAATGAGCTGAATCCCTTAGGAAGGTGTGGAAAGGATGCGCTGTGCAAAAGCAGCTTTGTCTGGAATTTATCTGTTTCCTTGCCCTTCGTGGGCAGCAGTCCATCTAGAAAATGTCACTGAGCCCGAGTTGACTGACACTGAATTCCAGTGTGTTATTTGAGTCCTTCTGACAGCACAAGCACACCCCAGCCAGCCTCAAGCTCACCCATTTTCACACAGACAAGTGACGTGCCCACACCAGGCAGGCTTGCACTGCTTACTGGGAAAGCAGGTCAGCATGGTAGTAGTAATCGGAGAGCTTGTTCAGGAATGAGCGTGGCTCCAGGATGAAGGTGGGAAGCACCACCCGAGACAGATCCATGCCAGGCCGCAGCTGCTTCAGCAGGATCCATATCAGGCTCTTGTTCTCCTCAGAGACAGTTTCTGTTTGAGACGATTCACCTGTCTACATAGAAAAATGGAAGCTCAGGGCAGAAACAGGAAAATCACTTCCTGCAGGCGCATTTACTTGGATGGTTCAGGCTCATGCAGGCACACTTGTTCTGGTGGAAGGGTGAATGTTGAGAACAGCAAAAAAATCAGCTCTGGCCTAGGTGAGGTGAATCCCCAAAACACTGAAGAGAGTGGAACAGGGAGCCCCGGGGCTCTGTATAAGCTGGCCCAAAGAGAAGACAGCACATCTGCTGTGCTCAGCCCTGAGCAGCTGCCTCCACACACCCTGGGACTGTGTTATGTGATGGGCCAACCTGAGCTACCATTAACTAAGGGGACACCACACGCTTTGGAGGTGTGGATGTGCCCAAGAGTGTGACAGCATCACTGTGGCCATGGGCTGCATACCAGAAGTTCCTGTTAGTCCCATTCTCAGCAAATGAGGGACTGTAAGATATACTCTGTTATGTGTGTAGAAAAAAATAGGAGATAGGTGAGTACTTAACAGAAAACAGAAGCAGTGTCCCAAGTTCAAAACAGGACAAACTGGTAGGATAGGTACAGCAAAGATGCCACTGTCAGGTTGTGTGCACAGACTACGTCTCCCCTAGTGCTGCTTAGTCCTCTCTACAGCAGAAGAATGGGTAACGGGAAAAAAAAGTGTTGAGGATTGCATTGTGGTTTCAGTAATAACTTTGTTGTAGCTCTGTAGCTCATCATGGAGTTACATGAGGTGACACTGAGGAACGTGTTTAGTAGGCACAGTGGTGACGGGCTGACAGATGGACTAGATGACCTTAGAAGTCTTTTCCTACCTTAATGATTCTATGATTTCATGATTCTCATAGTTAAAACATGAGGGAATGGGCCTTTTAAGGCACTGGTGAAAGACTGTTAAACTTTGAGGAATCAATGTTGCTTTAATGCAGTTGCTGATTATCCAGACTATTGTCTAACATCCACCCTGGCCGTCAGAATTTAACAGAGAAAAAGAATACTCACATTTAGGAATTCTACTGGTTTTAGTCAAGAGATTCCTATCAGAAAAAGGGCAACTCTCCATTTCTGGAACACACTCTGGTTCAGGAAAACCCTCATAACGTATCCCAACAGGAATGCAGATGGTGTATATCACTACTTACTCATTTTCACCACTTAGCATCCCCAGCACCATCCTTTTGGCTATGAATCAGCCCTTTTACTCATCATGCACAAACATACCAAAGCAACTTGTAGGCTGTGGGGAGTTTCAGAGCGGGGAACAGCACAGCTCTTTTCATTTCATTGCTTTTCCTTTCTTGTACCATTCTTTTTGTGACAGTCTGATGCAATACACAGCTTTAAGCTCCAGTGTGCGGAGACCATTAAAGAACACAGTACCGCAGCATCTTCTAGAGTTTATAATATGTACGGGCTTGCCTGAACTGTCACTGTCTATCCGGGTTTCAAGTATGCGTGTATTGGTAACATAAACTAACATAAACTAATGCCCCGTTGAAATTGCTGTACAAGGCGTTACTCAGAGAAAAACACCGCAGAAGGGAAGAAAAGGGAAGGAAAAGGAGGGACGGGAGCATGAGAATAACCTCAAGACATTTCTGGTTTGTTTTTCCCTCAAATGCCTCACCCTCAACAACCCCTTTCAAAACTAGCTGTAACTAAAACTTTCACAATACATCAACCTACTGACTGAAGAGATGCCTTTTTCGTATTCTAGCCAACTTTTGCAATCTCTGATGTTTGTCTCTTCCTGCAAACTTGCTGCAAACAGGGCAGGACTGGTACATACGCCCACACAGACGCACAGGCACGTGCCTTTCCAATGCACACAGATGTACATACATACATGCACACCTTTCAGTTGTGCATTCATAGCCTTGCTGCAAATTTAACAGTGATAGTATGTGCTGTGGTCCTCTGAACCTGAACTGTACTCTGAGAGACAGAGGCAGAGTCAGCTTAAGAAGCCAGTTAATGCCATTAATTGGCACGTATTTCACCTGACACATCTAAGCCCGCTGCTGACAGCAAACGCTGTCACTGCACTCAATTTACTTTTCTTTATGTTGCCGTCACCACTGCGGTGCCATTAAGAAGCCGGCCCGATCCGCACGTCTCCGGGGCCAATAGCCCCATCCCCTGGCTAACGGGGGGAACTCAACAAAGTATCGAATGGCCAGGGCTGCGTGGGAATTCCTGCTGTGTGTCTGGGTGGAGTCTGATGGGAGGTGCACAGAGGGGGAGCTGGGTTTTATTGGTGTCTCTAATCAGTAGTTCTGTTTCCAAGCACAGTGGCTATAGCAGGGGCTCGCACCTCACCCCTGACACCTGTAACCCCAGCAAACACACGTGGGAAAGAAACAGCTTTCTAGGAAAGTGACTTCCTTTGAAGCACAGACACAGACAAGGGGGTGCTCCAAGCATTCCTGGTGCTGGAGGAGGGCTCCTCTGCTGCCTGCCTGCGCTGATTCTCATCCCACAACACACTGGCTTCCCTCAATTGTTCTCTTGCTGCCTTTCTTAGAGGTGTCAGTGATATCCAGCTAACAAAGGTTCTTACACGGAACAGAAATGTAACCTTCTGCTGTTAACAGACATGAGAAATGGCTTTCCTATGAAAAATGGTCATTTAGGAATCAAGTGGGCCAAATGCTCCATTAGGACACGCAGAAAGGATGTTTCATGCACAATAAAGAAAAAAAAAAAAAAAGAAGTATCATATTTTATACCATGCAAGGATTGAGCATCCTAATTGGCCAGGGCACGTGCCCAGAGTAATGGTTCCCCCTCCTGCTGGCTCCATAAAGTGCCAATGCTACGCGGCTCTTTGCTGCAATAACTGGTTAAAGCAATGGTTGATGCTGGAGACATGCCAAAGCTCAGTAGCGAAGCTGCTGTTCATAATGCATAATTATTAGAGCACATGATAATGCAACATAATCTAGCAGAAAGCTGTACATTGCTTTATCTGTAAAACACCGGAACTCACAAAGCTGATTCTTAACTGCCATGCATCTAGAAGGCTGGAAAACAAATACTATGAACAGAGATATATTAAAGGATCAGGCAGTGATTAAAATGACTTCTTTTCCCCTTTACCTCTCCGAATTCCTCATAGATCTGTTCAACGTAAGTTGTCCCTTTCCTTCCCGGAGAAACCTCTCCATGGACTTCTGACTGATCGCTCTCGCTTTCATTTGTCTTCCGGCTGTTCTCCTGCGTTTCATTCTCCGACTCTTCCATGTTGTCTCTCTCAGACTTGTCCGAAAAAGCATCATTTTCCAACTGGTGGTGGTTCTCCAAGGCTGAATCGTTCAAACTGAAACACACAGTTCATTATTCACTTCAGTATGATCTCCAGAGCCAACTTACTTCAGGCCTTTTAGATAGGTGAAAACACCTCCCAGGACTCAAAGCGTAGTTTGCAGCCCAGGAGAGCCCAAGATGTGGGTTTTATCACCAAGAATAGCAGGGTTTTATTGCAGAAACAGGGAGATATTTCCAACCAAAAATCTCCTCTCTGAATGGCCCTTTGAAAAGTCCACCATGGAGCTCCACTTAGTTGGCCTTATGCAAATTGCCACCCACTCTGTGCAGGAGCCCACATACAGAAGGGATACAGAGCACCCACTAATGACTGCACACTGCCGACTGCAGAACTGAAGTGTGAATCAGGAGACATTCTTCCTCGTACAGAAAGAGATCAGAGGAACATAGCATATGGGAAAAATATGAAATTATGAAATACATTTTCTTTTCAGTATTACTGCTACTTTACTTCAGCAGATGGTGGTCCTAAATCAGCCCTACATTAGAAAAGGCCAATTTAAAAATCAATTGAAGGAAAGACTGTCACAAAAACATTCACAAGTCAACCTGGGAAATGTGCTGTCCCCAGATAACGTTGTATGGAAGAATTCAGTTAGAAGCAAACACCAGCAATTATACATAGCGAGAATACTCAGATTCTAGTAATATCAAGGAAAAGCATGGAAGAAGCAGTAAGCCTCATGCTCAGTGACACAGGCCTTATAGGATAAGGAAAGAGCTAAAAATTCTCTCTCATGAAGCATCTCCATTTGAAAAAGCAGATGCAGTTTCTGCAACAGGTAACAAACATGATTAGATAGAGGTTAGACCCTGAAAAGAATTCATTAAATGCCTGTTTCTCCAAGGGTTACTTAGCGTGGCATTCAGCTTTCCCTATTCAGACACATCTTCACACACACAGCTATTCCATGGCCTAGTCCAGATTGCAGATGCTTCTCACATCATCCTCTGAAAATTTCTGATCTGAGTCCTCATGCAAAATTGCTCTCAGAACAATAAGAGAAGAATTGCAGCATTTACAGGGTGTTTCAGAGGATCAAAACAGGCCCTGGATCTTGAAAAGCTTTGTTACCTCCTGAAGCCCACCTCGTTCTCAAAGCAAGCTTTCTCTCCTCACTACACGAGAGCTCTTTGTCTCTTCCGGGCACATCCCAGTTTTGCTTATAGCTTAATGCTGAAAGTTCCGATCCCTTGTTCCACCTTCCTGGTTCTTTTGGGAGTGTTTTTGTTTGCTGATTACTTTAAGATAAATAGACATTGCTACCTAGAGACAGGTTTTTTAAAAATAATTTTTTAGCAAAAGAGTCAGGACACAGAATTGTCATCAGCTTTCCAGATGATCTCAGCTTCCAACAGTGCACTTAAACCAGCTCGTGATTTTTACCACACGAATCAAGCCACACTGTGGTACTCACAGCTCAGTTTCCGGAGGAGCCCAACAAGGTGGGTTCTTTTGAAAGTGTCATCTACAGCCTTCTGTGCCTTCAGAAAATCTTTTAACTCCATTTGCATACGTATCTGTGTATGCATCTCCATGTGTATAATATAAAAACTTCAATGCTTTCAATTTTTATCTTCACTTTAAAATAAACCTACAATCATAGATTAGAGGGTCAGTGACCCCTATACTCCAGCCCTAATAACTTGCTATTAGACATTACATATCTCTGTCACTCTAGTGCCAGGGTCTTACTTCTTTGTTATAGATAGTGATCTTCAAAGTGTAATGGCTGATAACCAAATACAGCGAAAGCCTGGAGCACAGCGTGTGCATGAGTTTAATATAACAAAGAGGAAAAAAGGTGAGATCTGTCAGAGCAATTATCCTAGGATTCCCCTGCACAGATACTTTCTGATGGTAGGGCAAGTATTAGTTGTGGACCATTCAAAACCTAATTTATTCCTTCATTTTTCAGCTATCAGTTAAATATGTCAGCGTTTGTGTGTGGTTGCTATGCTCCCTCACCCAGCCCAAGTTTTCTCCATGGAGTATGCACGCTTGAAAAAGTTTATTATAAAGCTTATGGTTCATGGCTCAATAGAAGCATGTTTCTATTTCATATTAGTAAAGAGAGCATATGTTTTTAAGTTTCATCTGCCTCACATTTGCAAGATAATTTGAATTTTCACTGGAGCAAATGACTGCCTTAGATTCCTCTACACTTCCCTCCTACCCCAATTCTCTTGCAAAAATATTTCTTTGAACAATTTCAGATTAAATCTAAGGGGAGATTAAATTAACATGAAATCACACTCCACTGTGCAGGATTATTCACCAGCCACGAGCAAGGCAAGACTTAACATCCCAGAGCCAAGGAGCTGCTCCGGGGAACCAAAAGGAAAATAGATGTTCTGAGGAACAAATTCAAGGTGTTGAAGTGGAGCCGGATCTTCTACTCCTTCAAACAGAATTATCAGTAAATATGTACAACATGAGAGAAACAAAATCCAACCTGTGAGCTTGAACTAAAACCGGTGTTAAGATTTCTCAGAGGCTTCCAATGGGATTTGGATCTGTTTTGAAAAGCTAGGAAGGAATGAATATACTAAAAGACAAGAGCAGATTTCCATTTTATTCATGAGCACGAATGACTTGGCATCTTTCACAGCTAATGTACTGTTTCAGCATATTGGATCTGCCATATATCAGCGTTTTACTTTCCAGTAGAGTTCCTGGAAACTTCAGTCAGTCGTCAGGACATCTTTGGGTTTAATGCTGCTCATCTACACAAAGCAAAAAAATAACTTTGGCTCTCATCAAACAAGGAAACAAGCCAGATTCCTTGGACTGGGGGACATGGAAGCAGCAAGGAATACAGCTTCATATGAAGAGTGCTGATGCCCTAAAGGCTTCTTGTCTAAAAATAGCAGATTTGCACAGTACTTTAGCCTTTGATTCAGCGGCACAACTTGCATAGTTCTTTCCCTTTCATGCTACTAAGGACATAGATTTCAAAATCACCGTATAATCTTGACTTCTCTCCCAGCAGGAAAGCAGCAAAGCAGCCAGCAGACAAATGCAGCTTTGGCTCAAGGGAGAATTCGCCTTTGCCAGTTCTCTTGGGTTTTGTTCTCTCTATAGTATCCATCATCTCCCCTTTATTTTTCTTTTTGTTTCCTTGATAGAGTCGTTTGGCTAATTTGGAGATAGAGTTAAATGTAATTAACTGCCCGCCTTAACAACAGCGTGCCAGTTTAATTGGTATGACTCCCTGTAGGGAAGGCATTTAATTAGAATGATTGAATCCCTGTGACGAAGCCACTGTCAGTGGCAAACCAAAAATCCCTTGCTCAGCATTTCCACAGTTTTGATTTTATTTTCTCCCTCATTTAAATGTTCTTCATTCCTCCAGGGACAATGGAAAGTCATTCCCTTAGGCTTTAAAGCATTTGCAGAAAGTCTGGGTACACATTAAGGCCAGCGGTAGAAGTCAGAAAGGAGAGTGAATTGTCCAGACTATCAGATGCCAAACCCCTGGACTGAATTAGACTCAGCTAAAATCTGAGTTTGTCAGAAAAATCTGGTTCCAATTGTGGGTACCGGGTTCTGCTGAAAACTCTGCCATGTGTACAGAGCCTGAGCCCCATTCAAGAGGGCTTTTAATGTTGGATAACTAAGTGGTGAAGCAGAGACACCATTTAAATGTCATTTATGTATCATAAGTTAGAGAAGAAATACTTCAGTACAGTTTCAACTCTATCTATCTTCTGCATTTTCAGAAGCCATGGGTCTGACTGTAAGTTCTCAGCACTGCAGGCTCCACTTTAGTATTAATACTTCTATACACTCAACCATCAGCTGAAAAAAAGGCCACTGCATTCACAGCAAGCACAGTCCTGAAAGCCTCTTTCTTTCATAGAAATAAATTAGAAAGTGGGGTATTACAGAAGATGCCCAAGAAAGACAGCAGTATTTGCTCAAGTACTAGGGCAACACAGACACCATAGCAGTACTTCTGTTTTCCTTCTCTTCACCCATTGCTCCTCAGAAAAGCTCTTCTTCAAGTTTTAGCTTAAACAACAACAACAAACCCAACAACAAACAGCAAGTCTGGAGAATACACACTGGGAATACCAGAGCCTTTCAAAGTAAAGGCCAGACCAGAATGCTGCCATTCAGCTTAGGTCCCATGGGACCAGTGATACCTCTACAGTCTGCAGAAGACTCAGATCCCTGCTGTTGTCATACCTGTAACAGTACAGAAGAAAACCACCCAAAGGTGAGATTCCATTCTGTGAGATATCATCCATGCAAACTGCAAGTATTGCTACCCTAAAAACTGTCTAATCAATGGTTCACTGTTGTGAGCCCTAAAAGTCAAATTCCTATCAGCAAAACTAGAAATAGACACTACATCTCTCAGTTCCCACTTTAAGGGCCAAACATCTATACCAGGGCTATTTTTGAGCTTGTCTATTTATCTATAAGCAAAATATAAAGCCCTTTCTTCTTTTAAATGCTTTGAAGTGAGGCTTTCCAAAATGCTGCAGCATTACTAGGAGTATGAATAAGGCACATTTTTTCCCTTACATAAAAATTTATCTGAGGCATAATGGAGCAAATTGGAAACCGCTCAAAACCCCTGTAGAGAGAGAAAGTAATTATAAAACTAAGGATGCAGTGTGTGCACACTGCTGACACAGTATTATTAGCAAAGAGAACACATTATTAAAAAACAGATCAGACTCAAAGCCATATGTGCTAGTCAACAGACAGACACTGTAGATGATTGTGTCTGCTTAACCACGGGTCTACGTCAGTGGCTAGACTGCAGTCTTTACTCAAGCATGCCATTTTCATGGCACTACCTTCAGACAGCACTTTGGTTCAGGAAGGGTACGGAAGAAAATTGCTTATTGTATACATGAACTCAATTGAGGTTCCTTCCAAGAACCAGGTGACAACAGATTCTATATTCTCCAAAGTCAAAGATTTCTGATAGATGCAGCAGAAGAATATACAGGCTATTTTTTATATGGCTCTTCTTAGTGGGCTCTGGCTATGTAACACTAAAGTTGACAGGATGCCCAAGCATGACCCACACAACACATTTCTCTCCATGCATTAAGAAGTGAGAGCCCCATCTTACTGGAAGAACTCCTGCTCTGAGATGGTGCTTGCGTGCAAGCCATTGTTGAGCCCCGCAGGTGCAGAATCACTTGAGCCATTCATTTCTCCATCCTTTCCCTGCTTGGAGGCACTGAGCCGGAAGAGGCTGGAGCAACGCAGGGCAAGTTCCAGAGCATCCAGCCAGCATCGGCCTGTGAAAACAAGGGACATTATTGAATCATAGAATCATAGAATCATAGAATGGCCTGGGTTGAAAAGGACCTCAAAGATCATTGAGTTTCAACCCCCCTGCTATGTGCAGGGTCGCCAACCACCAGACCAGGCTGCCCAGGTCTGCATCCAGCCTGGGCTTGAATGCCTGCAGGGATGGGGCATCCACAACCTCCTTGGGCAACCTGTTCTAGTATGTCATCACCCTCTGTGTGAAAAACTTCCTCCTAATATCTAACCTAAACCTCCCCTGTCTCAGTTTAAAATCATTCCCCATGTTCCATTAAGAACAGGAGAGTAATTAAGACAACTCATACATTGCTTCAAAAGCTTCTTACCTGGGAGCAAAGCTTATTGTAACTCAGGAAGTCATTGTGTACAATAACATATGTTACATTTTTCATCTCCATAATTCCCTGGCTATCTTGTCCTCCTCCCCAGTGTGTAAGCGCTGAACTAGAAGTCGACTTACAGGTTGCACACTGGGTGTAGTGTTCTAACAGCAAACACTCCAAAGAAGAACCAGGAAGATCAATGCTGCCACAGTGATTAACAGTAGGGATTATTGCTTGTCAGGCTGTTTATTTTTCCCAGTCCCTCAGATAATCAGGATGGAGCATCAACTTTTCTTATCATGCTCTAAAAAATCTGTAACTGAAGGGCCTGCTTTACAAACACAAGACACTGTAAGTTCAGTGCAAAGGTGAGAGAAACCGTGGTTCCCAAATGCAGCCTTACTGGATTTCCTTAAGGCCTGCACAGAAGCCACAGACAGGAACCCAAACTGAACCTTGGCTCCTATTCCAAGGATCCATGCAAATTCACAAAGCAGTGTGGTAGTGCTAAACATCACAGCGCTGAAGCCTTGGTATTCTTGAATGCACCTGGAAACAGCTTGCTTTTTTAATGTCGTCAGGGCACCTGCAGATTGACTGAGCATTCAAGAACTGAGGTATCCAGGGAGTTATCCTCTAATTTCTAGCATGTAAAACAGAGCTCTTGATTACACTCCTCAGAATACATTTTGCAATAATTAGAAATGTGCTTGAGAGGCGGGGAAGAAAACAAAGGCATTTTCGCTCTAGCAACAGCACGTGCTACAAACTGGTTTCTCCTGGACTGTATCCACCTGGAGGTCCCATGTGGGAAATGTTTCCATTACATTCGGTTCCACCACACATTTAGCATCAAGCGTATGCTTAAATCTCACTGGGATCCAGCCGATCTCTTGGGCAGAATTCCTATCAACTTCAATGTGACTCAAATTTGGCTCTGTAAGATCAGTGAGAGCTTAAAAAAAATTTAGCTCATATATATAAAGAAACGTTTAAAATTTGAGTAGCTTTTAGAGCTTTGGTGCAAAGCTACAACCAATAAGAGAGTAGAAAGTCCAGATGTTTGCAGAATTCCATTTGAATACTGAGCCACAAACACCGCAGAGCTCAGCCATTTATTCCTATTTCAACCCCTAAATTCCTTCTGTATCAGCTTATGATTTAATAATAAAACCATACATAGTAGTAAATAAAAGATTAGGAAGGTTGAAGGCTGTTGGAATTGATTTCACACTATTTTGTATTTTAAAAATATTCTTGCAGAGATTTATTCTCTTCTCACCGTGTGGAGGATTTGCATGGATAACCCATTGGAGTTAATGGCTGTGCTGAGAACAAATCTTCTCTCTCCTACATGTCCCTGCTCCTGCTAACCCATCAAGATGAACACCCGTTTCAGGCTACTCTGTACAAGTGAGTACACTGCTACTGGTGCTCATCTTCTTTGACTTTCCTCTCTCCTTAATTTTTCTTTTCTTTTTCCTGTCCATGCAGAGTGATGACTGTACCATTTGACATTTGGAAATGCTGCAAATGTCAAGATATTTTTTATGTCCAGTGAGCTTATAGAGATAGGTGCTTTGATAAGGGAGCTTGATTTGCAGCAGTAAGGGAGGTCAGCTCCTCAGCTCTCTGCAGCACTCCTGAACAGACATTCTCTTTTGACAGTCACAACAATGCACTGGCTATGTTTATGCTTTCTAACACGGGTGACAAGAATGCCCCAAGTCTCCTCCAAGCTAGGACCTGGCCATCTCCCATACTGTGCCCCTGCAGCCCAACCCTTTCTGAGGCTGGAGGTACAGCTGGCCACCCTGCACTGGCACTGCCATAGGCATTCACTGGTACCAACACATGCTATGAGCACATCCACCACACTGCCAGAAGAAATCATTACATGACATGCTTAAGTTTTATATTATTTTAGATGAATCCTAGGAAGTGGTTATGAGTAACTTAAGCCATTTTGGAAGCCTTATTCAAGGTGTTTAAATTAAAAAATAATAATAATTAAATTATTTAATATTCCAAGGCAGTGACACAAAGCTTTAGAGGAACAGTCATTATAAGAATGCATTGTGGATTAGCATTCAGCATTTCTTCTGCCCCACAGCGCATGGAAACATTGTCAGAGCCTGCCCTTGTACTCACTTCTAACAGAAAGCCAATTCAAGCAATGCACAGAAATCCCAAGGTAAGAAATTTCAGCCATCAGGTGGTGCTGCGATCTAAACAAACACATACCACACACACACACACACACAAGAAAGACAGGATTTCCTCTGCTCATAAAAAAGCTAAATTCTCTGCAAGTCAACAGTGTGTTAATTGCAGTGTAATGCTGCAAAATTATACCCTCTAAGTTTCGGGGACTGTGCACAAGATAAACCTACTTCATTGCTGCAGGCCTACTTGAAATATTTTACATTTGAGTGATCTTGCTACTGAGTAACATTCATCTTTATTGTGAAAATTACATACAAAATCTATCGTCTGGATTACTTAATTGCTTACATGAGATGTCAACTCCTTCCCTCAGGAATTGCAGAAGGAGAAAAAAGCATGTGGTCACAATAATTAAATGGTCATCCACACATCCATGGTAGTCCACATGAACGCTTCACAGACCTTGATTTTCACATTTTTTAATTCCGAATGGTTGACTCAATATTTTTATTATTATTATTATTATTATTATTGCATGCAAGATACTTGGACCAGAGAAGGATGCAAAAGGTTCCTTCAGAGGGGAATGGCATCCCAATATGATCCATATAGAGGAAGCAAAATAGAAATGCAGAGGAGTTACAATGATAGTCTTTCATCCAAAGCTAACAGTTCTCAGTGAGAAAAGCAACAGACAGAAAAGACATCCCATCTAGAGAAGGTTCCCTTCTCTGAAGGGCAAAGTCAGTCCCAGGCAGATCACTCACACTAGCAGCAAGAACAGGGAAGATATTTCATATCACCCATCTTTCAGCACCTGAACTGCTCAGCCACCCTTGGCTCCCTCCAGGAGCAATAGGAGAAGAGTGATCCCTTGGGCATTGCTGTTCCTCAAGGGCCAAAAGCAGTTATCCGTCCTACCAGAGTACTTGCATTATCTTGGGTTCCCGTTCTTTTCTGGAGCAGCTGCTCTCCTTGTGCTGACCACTGGTTTAGTTTCCATTCCCCTACATCACTTTAGCAAATGAGGATCATCTGGCATGTGGCATCATTTAGTTTTTTCCTTTGGTACATGTGTCTACAGTCACGTCTGACAATTTCAAGAAGGAAATTCTTTGGAAAATCTGCTAACCACAGCTGGGTTCCAAAGTTCTTCCTTCTTATAAGGTTTTGAAATAAAGCTAATAAATGATGTGTAATGCCGTGACTTCTCAAAACCAAAGCTGAAAATACATCCCTGTTTTGAAATCTTCAGGCCTTATGGCTCAGCAGCCTGGAAAAGCACCCTGCAGTCCTCTGAGATGATTCGTGCAGTCCAGCTGAACAGACAGGAAGCACTGCTTCTCCTTGCAGGACACTTTCTGTATCCACAGGGCACTGCTGGCAGAGTGCAGAAACACAGAGGCTGCAATGCTGAACAGGAGTAAACATGTGTTTGCACTAACTTTTTTTCTTGGACAAAAGGAACTACTAAAATCAAGTGACAAAAAACACTTCTCCCCTTTGGAGAAAACAATGGTTGCTTATGCTGCTACATCAGTCTCAGTTCAAGGAATACCTTCAGTATTCTTAGCCTTTAAATGGATCTTAAATTACAGCAACATCCTACAGAAAAACAACAACGAAACAGACAGTATTGGAAAAACAAAGCTCTTCAGTTCTCATCATTCCATTGAGAACAACTCTCAATTTGATGTGCCAAATCTGCCACATTTTGCAGCAGCAGATCACAGACGAGCCAGCCAATGTTCTCTCAGCACTCATCTATAACACAGATCTGCTGAAGATGCAATCATATCATGGCATAGAGAAATCTCAATCCAGGACTAAGCTTTTTTTCCTTTGCATTTTTGTAGCTAGAGAACAGCTGGGATGAATCTCTTGCCAATTAAGACTTCAAAAGCCTCACACCTAGTAACCATACATTCTTCCAGACAGGCATCACTAGGAGATGATCATTCTTCTTGAATTATTAAAGTCATCCAGCTTTTGGCCTCGTGCCTCACACCTACAAGATAAATGCTTTTCAAAATGAACCTGAAGTAGGCTGCCACCTGGAAATGATGAATACTTGCTCAAGTGCACACAAATCACGGATGCTGAGGAAGACGCAGATTTGGTTCAGTCAGTGAACATTAAGGTCACGGTATTCAGCTGACTGCTTCTTATTTTGTGGTACCACTTGGGTGCCTATGTATATGATTTCTTGCACTTTGGCTGTCAAGATGCAAGGATGTGATTCCTCAGTTAGCTGCAGGTGCAATGTATGCACCAAGCTAAACAAAGTCAAGTTGCAAATGCCTGGATTTTCAAGTGCTGTGAAAAATCTAAGGAATATGAAGGGCAGACATAAAGCTAAAAAGACAACTTCTATTTTTTTCCAGCACTCCCAGGGTCCAGTGGTGTATTTAACTGTGAAGATGATTTCAAATTGCAGTCTTCCGCTTGGTTCACTGCCTCTGTGCATGACCCGTATTTTAATAATATAATTTACTCCTCAGATCAGAGCATCCGTTCTGGAGGAAGGGCCGAGTGCCTAGCAAAAAACTAAAGAAATAATGACACCACAAACCAGAGCATCTGGTTTTACACACAGCTCTATCCATACAAGGCTAACCAAAATTGGCCTGGAGGAAAGGACAGACATAAGCAATGAAATACAAGTGTAATTTACAATTCCACTGTTAAGCCTTTAACCCTCAGTAGCCTGCCACTTTGAGCTTTCCCAGTAGCCCTTTCAGTAGCAGTGCCTATGGCAAGGTGGACATCTATGATGATACATACATCTATGATACATACTTCTGGACAACTCAAACTACTTGGGAGCTGCAGAGCATTGATTTAGGAATCTCAGGAACAGCCTCAGAATGGTCTGAGCAGGAAGTTCGGAACATATTTCAATTACTAATTCTAAGCCTCTCGTCAGCATAAGCCTGAAATGCATACACAGTCACTGGTTCGGAAAAAGCAATTTCCTTTTCTGAAACTGCTAAGAAAGAAAGACCCTGTGTTTGTACAGGTTGGGCCTTGCAGGCTGATTTGACCTTCTAGATGTCTTTAAAACACATCACAAAGCAGACTGCTGCTGGCGTCTGTGAATGTGAAATTTACTGTAGCTTGGCGGTAGTTCTGCAGGCTGTGCAGAAGTCAGGACCTTAAATCCTACCAGCAGTCTCTCACAGATGGTACAGCAGAGGAGAAAAAAGGGATTCTGAAATGCTGAGAGAAAAAGTAGGCCATGTAGCTGCTGATGGTGGTACAGTTGCCTGGATAGCAGAACTGTACATATAACATATGTTGTAACTCAATATTCCCCAGCAAGTCAGAGGCCTACATGAATTACTGTTAAATTCACCAAATGCTCTGCCATTCATTTTCCACTATTAACACGGGAGCATGGATTAAAAAGAGTATGGTCACAACACCTCCTCAGAGATGCCACAGATTCAAATAACGTGGAGGAAATTGCAAACATAGCATCCTACTTTAGAGGAACAACAAAGAAAATGAAAATGATGCTACATCCTAAAGTGACTCTACTTTGACCTGCCTGGTCTCTGCCTGTTTCTTAAGAATACTGTCCAATATCTTAGCTTTAAAAATATGTTCCAGTTCCACATGACTATTTTAAGCTCATGTGATACCAGAGTCATAATAATTCACTGGGCAGAAAACTTCCCACAGGGTCTCTAAATATTTAAAACTCTTGCGCCAGGCATGGCCCCTTTTGTGGTTTTCCAGGATTACAGTATGTAACCTTAGTGAAGAGATCACAGTCAGATAAGTGTTACTGCTGATGATCTCTTGGGGACCACTGCAAGCTTGGAGCACTCACAGGTGAGGGTAATCAGAACAAATCTAAAGTTATTCTGCTATTCTAAGACCTATGATAGTCATCATAGAAAGGAGAGTGTAGAAGCTCAGCCACAGGTCTCTTTGCCAGGCCTTAACATTTAATCGTTAGATTTTCACTAGAATTTCCACTAGAAAAGATTTCATTTAGAAGACAACAGAAATAACATAAGAAAAGGACATTACCAGACAGCAATTTATCTTGAAGGTATACAATGACCACTTTGTTCCCTCTGAGCATTTTCCAATTGAGTTTACGGGAAGACGAGCCACATGGATCTCAAAATAATTACAAAATCCGGATTGTCAGACAGTGAAGTTAGTCAGTTACCTGAGAACTCTGCAGGATTGTTCTGCTTATTTCTTCTGCAGGTCATCTGCCTAACTAGAGTTTGAAATGCCTGTAACTTATCAGCTCTGCCTCAAAGGCAGTTATTCCCCGAAAGAATATGTATCAATCTATTCCTGTCAAGATGGGTGATATTTGGAGCCATGTAAATCCTGCATCCCTTTACACAAATAAGCTGTACTGTCCCATAAGCTTCAAAAGAGTAGAAAAGAAATAAATGTGCTTCTACAGCTCTGTACAAGTTCCATTTATTTTTGTAGCATTTTACTGTATTGGCAGCCCTAAGCAGCTTTCACTATTGAGATGGTATACCTCATGATGAATACAGCAGCAGGAAAAACAGTATGCCAAGTATGTAATGGAAGAAGCCTTCCTCCTATTCTGAGTGCCACGTCAGAGCTGCATTTGGCATCCTCAGTGTCCCATTTCTAGTCTTTAGGAGTACATGAAACTTATTCACCAGAAGCATGCTGTTTCTAAAGCCCACTGTGCTCCACAAACAATCTTTGTGTCCTTGAAGTCAGTCTAGATGAAATCTGACCAAGCACATGGACTACATGGGCATCCTTTGGGTGAGAGGCAACAAAGATCCATGAAACAGTCTTGGTTAATCTCCTAGAGCAAAGAAATTACTGTAGTCTGAAGGTCAAATGGAATGAAAACATGATTTTAATCTCTTTATCTACTTATAAATCACTGATATTTTAGGTTGCTAAAGTCATTTAGAGAGATTTTCACATAGCAAGCTGGCATGCTTATAGTATATTGACCTAAAATTACCTTTCACAATTTTGTGAATTCCCAGAACATTTTTTTACATGAGGTTTCACAAGGTTCCATCTGGGACTGCTACAACATAACTGCTGATGTATGTGTACAGAAAGGTGGCATCTCAAGAAGAATATGAAATGTACCTGTAGATTGCCTGAACTATTTTGACTCATGCTAACAAATGTCATCTCAAACTGAGTGAGCTGTTGCTTTTCCCTTTAAGATTCTTTTTTCATCAACCTGTTTTCTTCTACAGACTTGAAGTAATTGGAGAAACCAAATGAAGACCCAAACTTACCATCCGATTCGGAGGCTGCTCTGAAAATCAAGTAGCTGCTGGGAAGAGGCTGAGTGATGGAACCAACGTTTTCTCCCTTTGGGCCCTGGAAATGCATAAACACAAAAAAAGGTAAGGCACTGAAGATGCAGTGACCATTCAGTGTCTTTCTGCTCTTCCTAGGCAGCGTGTGTATGTTTGTGATAAGAAAGAAGGAAAGAAGCAGATGGAGTAATTTAGACAGATTCATTAGTAATCATGACATTGCTGCTGTGGTTCCAAAGCATTAATGAGCCCTGATGTAAACTGGACTCAGCTTAACCCATGCTTAGCTACAAAATTGCCCTATTTATTCAGATCCTCAGAAACGGAGGAATCTCATTCCTAGAGCTTGGAAAAAAATAAAAAGAGAAAGAAAAACAAACAAATAACAACAGCAACAACAAAAACCACAAAAGAAACAGGCAAGTATTTGCTATTATCCACCTTTGTGCAACACCTGAACAGACTTTTCCATGCAGTACACATCAGTCTGATAC
This sequence comes from Gallus gallus, assembly GCF_016699485.2. Classification (NCBI taxonomy): domain Eukaryota; kingdom Metazoa; phylum Chordata; class Aves; order Galliformes; family Phasianidae; genus Gallus; species Gallus gallus. Next base: position 12,628,906 of record NC_052536.1, on the reverse strand, counting down.
GCTAGAGATGAAATACCCTTTATGTGTCACCATAAAAGCTACAGAGCTTGCACTTCTGCTGTGAGCATCTCTAGCAGAGAGGCAATGGCAGCTCTTCTGGAAGAAAGGAAGGAAGAAAAGGGAAAACTCCACCCTGCAAACCCTGTGGGGACCAGGCCACGTTGCAGGAAAGGAGAAGGCAGGGAAAATTACAGGCTGAGGATCAAAGCTTTCCCAGCGTAGACACGTTGATGGGCTATAACTCTTCACCTCTACATCCAGAAATGTTGAGGTTACACTGGGGTGCCTGGCAGGACAGCTGCCTCAGAGAGACTCGCAACAGAGCCTGGTTTTGCTTGCTTGTTTTGCCTTTACTTCAGGAGCTGTAGCAAAAAAGATGACTGTGTCTTGTAAACATCTGGCCACAACACAACACTGTCCAGAAATGATTCACATGGAGGCACAACCCATCCTGGATTAAAGCACTTATGTGAACAGTACGACATGTCTTGATTTTTTTCCGTGTCTTCTACTCTTGAGCTCCAGAAGCTGTGAAGAAAAAGCTTTTCTTCTACCCAGTGAGCTCAACTTCATAGTCTGTATGGTATGTGTTTAAAGTCACAACTTGCTAGAAATACATGTGAGTCCTACCTCCACCTTTGCATTTTTGAAGTCACTCACCTTTCTTCAACTCCTTCTCTTTCTCATCTTACTACAGACAACATGAAAGCAGATCAAATATACCAATATCAGAAGTACATGCAGAGCAGAAAAACAATAGTCGTACATCTACTATGCTAACTGCAGAGTGGAACAAGCAGTTTTCTCCAGGAATGCTCAAATACAGATTTCCTTTAGTTTCCAGAGAACACCACATGCAATGCTTAAAATCTGTAGGGAAACGTCTGCAATTTGAGCATGGTCCTCCCTTGCATAGTCCTTTGCAGTATCCAATCCCTCTCTAAGAGAAAAGCTTGCAAACAGTGAACTGTGTTACTGGAGACTGCTTCTGGTGTCTGGTAGTTAAACTGCAGTTTTATCTGGACCTCTTTTTTTGAGTCTCACCCAGAGAGACAAAATTTGGAAAATATAAGGAGTGTAAGCATAGGACAAGCATCAAATTGTGTCTGTGTCTACGTCACAAATTTGCAGAGCAGAGAAGACCGCAATCTCCAGCCTAGCATTTTGTCTCTATGTCTGCAGGGTTCTTCTGCTGCCAGGGGAAATTGGGATCTTTGTTACTTGCTTCTTTTTCCTTTCGTCTCTCCCACAAGAGGATCAGGGTTCACAAAATTAAGTGTTTAAAGGCTTAATAGTCAGGGCTGGCAAAGCTGGGATTTGATTAGTGATCCAGAGCAGAACAGCTCAAGACATTACCAGTGAAATTAATGTAATCAGGCAGCATTCCCAATGGCATTTTTCCTTTCACTAGCTTGCAGCTGAGCAAGACATTCAAGAATTGTTGGTAACACCATTACTTGTGTTTTCAGATCAGAGACTGATATTTGTTCTGTTGAAGGAAAATCCCCACAACCAAAAAGTAGTGATACAGAAAGCCAACATGAAAGAAAGCCAAGAGGGTGGACTGCCATGAAAAGATGGGTCAAAACAAGATTTTAACAGACATTTAGACATGTAGATTAATGCAAGGAGTGGCTAAGTCACTTTGTCAAGGAAATGTATTCAGTGGTAACGTGTGCTTATGCAACAGTCCCCCATGAAGGGGCTGTTTCCCACAGAAAGGAGAAGAGAGGTCATAAAAATAAAGTCAGTATTTCCACAAAGTAAATTAGGTTTTGTATCTGCACAGCAGAGATAATGGCACTTTCTGTCTCCTGGCCTTGGAGTATCGTACTTGTCTAGACTTTAAGACCTCCAAGGCAATGACCATCTCTCACTAAAAGTGACTGTTATCTCTGCTGTTCTGAGACCTGGAGCTCAGCTGCAGCCTACAGGCAGTACTGCTAAAAAAAGACTATCTTCCATCCATTCCTGTTTTTACATTTGATTTGAGACTCAAAGGCATTGACAAACAGGGTGTGTTCAGGCTTTGGAAAATGGAATGGTTTTGCTGGTTTAGATACTGTATCAAGACACCTTGTCTTGGAGAGTCATAAAAGAAGTTGTAAAGGACTTCTTTCTTTAAAGAAATGACTCAAAACTCTTAAAACCATCAAATTTCAAGTTATGTATATTCCCAGGTTTGATTCCAACTCATTTACCACTTTAAATACTTGTCAGAAGAAGATGCACTCTATTAAAGCCTTCCCACACCATGTTCAGCTAACTCGTGTGTAAGCTCAAGGGGACATACAGACTATTCTGAGGCATTTATGTGGGACTCCTGGGCAAACCCTGATTGCTGTATGCTGCCTTTGCAAAGAAAGAGGACAGATGCCCATATCCTCATGTTAATTACCAAGTTGGCAATCCTCTGACTCTAGAGATCAGAAACCTTTATAGGAGAAGAAGTTCCCTGGTGCATATAGCTGCCAGCTATAAGATAGTTTTACATCTTACCTACCTACCATGTCAAAGACATCCCAGAATTTCATCTTGTTCTAACCATAGTTAAATGATTGCACATCAAACTTAATTGGTTAGCACAGTCATAAACACATAGGGCAGTGCTTGAACCAGGCATCTCTTTCAGGGCTGAACTCTGCCAGTGGGTCCAGACATCTGCAGAGCCACCAGGATAACATCCAAAGGTGTTCACTACTTCGAGGGAGCTGAGTCCAATAATGAAAATCTAAACTGGATCATCAACAGTAGTCTGAAAAATCCTTACAAATTTTACAGGCCAGTTTAGTCAGAAATAAAAGCTGTTTAGCCAGACCTTATTTCTGTGATGATGGACATTATCTTGCACTTCTTGTTTAAGCTCAGGCTTACCTTTATTTCAGGACAAATAGGCTTTCTTTGCAAAGTTACACACAGACAATTTAGAATAGCTAATTCTGCTCCAGTTGAATTAAAAGAAGGCTGTGAAATGACATAAAACTATTTTAGCAGTGTCAGCCTTAAACTGCTGCCAGAGCGCAAAGGGCTTATTTGACACTGGGCATCTCACTGGTGGATTCCTTGATTTGTATTTTGGTGTTCAGCTTGGGGCTGAAAGCACCTATCACACTTAACAGTTCCAGCTGAACTCAGGTTTCAGAAAATATCCTCAAATGCAGCGTTGCAAGTATGTCTCTAGTGACTTAGAATACCACTTTGGCTTGAAAACTCAGATCTCTTGGGCTTCCACTTGTACACAAACATTCTTCAGAAATATATTCCCTTCATATTTAATATATTAATTCCTATTTCCATCGCACATTTTTCTCAAGAAACACAAGAATTAGATACACATACACTCAAATACGCTTCTATAATGATAAAAACTGTTTCTTTTTGGATGGTTTATACCAGGAGAAGGGCATTCTGGCAAAACATGACACTTCAGATCTGTCAGCGACACTCCTTTTCACTGTTTGACTGCGCTTTTGATCTTGCTTCTTCACTATCTCTCCTGACTGTACTTTTCAGACAAATTCAGTTGACCTGTCATGTCACAAGGAATTTGTTTGTTGATGGACAGCAAATGATTGACAGCCTTCTTGGGCACATGCCCCGTATAAAAAAGCAACAAAATTCTCACAGTTGCAGAAGTGAGGTTGCGATGAAAATTTGCAACACAATGCTAAAGCAACCTGGGTACAACTTGGAGCTGGTCTACTGTCAGAAATCAGCAGCTTTTACCACTGGTTGATGAGGTTCATTTTAATTCTTTCTTCTAAGCCTAATAAAAATTCCAAGACTTGATATACTGTATAGCTGTGTTTAAAACAGATTAACTGGAGGGATGAGCAGGAGTGAAGTTGCTCCATCTGTTCTCACAGGTTTCCCCTCAGTTTCGGTAGGCATTCTGTTAGACGCTCTTGCATGAATCTTTCCAAGTAGACTTATTTTGCTGACCACCCTGCAGCAAGGTAATATCTTGTAAGCCTTGTTTGCACTGGTGATGTCTCCTAGAAAATACGTACTTTCAACAACTTTGTTGAGTCGCTGTTTTTAGAGAGGAGTCCAAGATCATTTGAGTACCATCTCTTCAAGGTATCATAGAATCATAGAACAGCCTGGGTTGAAAAGGACCATAACGATCATCTAGTTTCAACCCCTCTGCTATGTGCAGGTTGCCAACCACTATACCAGGCTGCCCAGAGCCACATCCAGCAGATGCTGCTCTCAGTACTTCTCAGAAGGTAGTGGGGTCTTCCTTTTTGCTCCCAAGCATTCAGTTTTATTTATTTATTTACTACTACCCATTCTTAAAGAAAAAATAAAAGCAATGCAGCTTTTCAAAAGTTGCAGGGAGTTACTTCAAGAAGTGCGAGAAACTGTCAATCATCTGCATTACAAGGAGATCCAGAGGCCATTCTTGGAGCTGATAAACATACAGGAAGACACTTTCTCAGCCTCAGGTTGAAGAAGGACTCAAAACAAAAAAGAGAAAGATTTCCTATTTCCTTTTCAAGAGAAAGCTAAGACAATCTATTCAAAATTACACTTTTGTGTAATGGTTACGTTTTGAGCAATCCACTGAGTTCCAAGTCTATTGCAAACAAACCCAAATTCACACATCAGAATTAAAAAAAAAAAAAAAGCTGTGATCAACAGTGCTAATTTTTGTCACTTTACCAGCCTTCTTCCAGTGTTGTGCAAAGTCGTGTTGTACACCCTTGTCTTTGGGAAGTCAGCTGTGTGGGTCTATTATTCACTTTGCACCAGTGCGTTTCTCCTTTCCTCAATTTACTCATGCATCTATTCACCAAGAATGATGCACATGTATAAATAATCACAATGTGCCATGCTCCTTTGATGTCATATTATAACCAAGCTTTAGTGTCCTTAACCTTTTTACACAATCTGCCATCACTATCAGCAACTACTTAAGTAATTGAAAATCTAGATATTGTTAATGCTAGATAATGCTAGCCTGCGCTCAGTAGACATGAGTACTAGTACTCAGACTACAATGACTAGCAGAAGGCTCTTCAGCTCATCACACTACTTACCTTTACAGCCCAGATGGACTGATCCAAAGGATGAAAAAGTTTAAAACAGAAGCCATCCTTTTTGGAGGGTCTCTCGATCAGCTCACAAGAATGGAGCAAGATTGTCCCAACCCACTGTCCGATCTTTGGCGTCTTATAAATCAACAGCACTCCAGGTTTCAGAACACACCACAGCTTAGTCCAACTCTTCAGGGTCCCACGAATCTGCAGGGGGAGAACAAATTGTTGCACTTGTGTTACTCCTTAGAACAAAAACGTTTATTCAGTATTTATTCAGTATTTACAGTACACATTTCTCCCAAGCACACAGTATGATACATTTTGTTTGGAGATTACACTATCTGAGCAGACTTGGGGTTCTCATACCAAAATCCCAGACCATGCAGATCTGGCTGTCAGAGCCTAGCCTTTATATTTTGATTACTGGCTTGGTGTTTGCAGCTTGCTTCATTTTTCAGGCAACCAGCACTGCTGGCCCGTGTAAGTGATTTGTTAATAATCATGGAGGATTAGGATACCGCACAGAAATATATTATAGCCGGTCTAACTGAACTTAGAAGTCATTTTAATAATGTTCTGTAGAACAGAACTATTAATGGGTTTTGTCAAATACCCCATTTTTTAAAGCTCCTTCTCCAGCTGGTTTACTTCTCTGTCAAGCTCAATGCATGTTCTCTTTTGTATAGAAGACATTAAATCTGATAGCGTATATTAAAGATAACAGCTTTAAGAATGGGGAGGTTTCTCAGTAAGGTTATATTTTGCCTAAGGTCTTCTTGTCTTCAGTGTACATAGGCCAGACATCAAGTCTTATGTTTGTGGACCAGGATCATTTGTTTCTCAGCCAGAAATCTCCATCCACAGCAACCATGCGACAGATATTCTTTTTTAAAAAAACTAAACATTTATTTATCAACCACAATGAACACTACAGAAACATTCTGTTGCATGTCTATTTTCTCATATAAACCACACGCACTTCACTTGTCTGTCCTCTAACACTGATCATAGAATAATATTAGAGGTTTTTGGCACTACTCAAATGCAATTGTTTTGTTTTGTGATATTTCCAATTTATTTTCTGTTTTAAAGGAGCTATTCAGAGGTGTTTGAAGATTAAAGTTTGCCATGATAGAAGGCAGGACCAGTCGAGAAGACTAGATGGCCCTGAATGAGGAGAAAAACAGTGGTCAAAAATAGCATCCTGCAATGTGAATCCACCTGTACTTTGCCACATATAAAGTTTCAGGACTTCAGTGAGAAGGTGTCACTAACTGAGTCTTTGTACAAGGAGAAATTACAGTTGTCATCGGGTCCAATATGTTTCACTCTTTGCTGTGGAAATATAAAATCCAACTGTCAATAAAACAAGCTGTATCTGCTTGTTCTCCCTTCTGTATCAAAACACACCTATGGAAAGAGGTCAGCAGATCCTTTCAGAGAGGAAGAAAGAAAGAAACATCATCACTTCCTTTTGTACTATGCAGTTTTTGGGACCTTGTTCTACTTAAAGACGTGCAACAGACAGATGGAAAAAAAATTCCCCAATGTCTTAGTTCAAGTTTTACAGCAACATCAACTCAAAACTGGTCAGTCTTCCTACACTCAGTGCTCGTGCGTAACTCTCAGACAGAGCAACTATTTCCCATTATATTTTTCCAGATCGTCTCGGAACAATCTGTACGAAGTACCTTCAACCAGTCCGCTGTGATCACTACGCTGGGATCCTTCAGGGCACTGAAGAGTTGTTTGGTAGCTCTTTTCTTCTCCTGTCTGTAATTTTTTTTTTGGACCTGGTTCAGAACAGAAAAAAAATACAGTGGCTGTAAGCACGACCTCTATGGAGGAGGAAAGAACATAACGCATTAAGGGCAGCTAAGTATAGCATAGCTACAACCTGACCCAGCACAGGTTCCCCAGAAATGAGCACAGAGAGGAGCAAAACATAATGAAAGAACAGATTCTTTCTTTGTTTATGAAGTTCCACTAAATGCAAACTAATTTTTCTACTTTTGGGAGAATGGAACAAGGTTGAATGCCCAGTTCTCCTCACCCCTCAAATTAAAGAGATTTAATCTAATTTCACCCAAATCAAATTATTTATACTTTTGGTTTGGGAGACAAACAAATGTTCAGGAGATAATATGCTTAGTTTGCCTAGGCATGCCCCTCCTAACAAGACCAGTGAAGCATCACAGTCCTCTGGATGTGCCTTACGGCTCTGGAGCATAAGAACAGAGCAAAATAATTACACTGATTTATTCTGTTTGCAATATATAACCTAATCCTGTATAAAGCTCATTAATGCCCGTGGCACAGAATGACTCCTAAAAGAGTCAGAGGCTTTTTTGGAACTTGGGAAATGACTCAGAAGAGTTCCCAGTGGTTTGTTTGAAAGGTACCACTTTTGTAAAAGAAAGTCAGCTGATGCTGACTTGGCTGCTTGGCACATACCTTCAGTGTTTCCTTCTTAGTGAATTTGGCTGTGGGAGACACACACTCTTTGTCAGATCCATTGCAAAACTTATATTCGATCTGAAAAAAAAAAAAAAAAAAGAGGAAAAGAGAAAATAGGAACAAAATAACATGAAGATGGTCATGCAGAGCTCTAGTGAAGGGTCATTTGTAACTTCCAAGAATTCATGAGGGAGCTGACTTCAGACTTCGGCAGCAGAACTACAGGTGGGCTCAGAAACAGCATATATGCAGTGTGCTCCAAATCTCCTCTTTATATTCATACTTAGTTGGGAAATTTCCCATACTCTTCATATTTCTCCCAATTAGGCATTAATCTTGGTAAGAACAAACCAAAACACCTATTCTCAATGATTAACGTCTTTTCCATTCTTAAAACATTTTAATTACTGGGATGAAAATGACACAAAATCTAGTAGAACTCTCTCAGTACTAGACTTGGTATTGGTAATCACATTGGCATAGCCAAAACATACAGGAACATGAGTAGGCAAGAAATGACCTAATCACATTACAGATCATACAGACAATCATCATCATCCGGCCTTAAGAAGTCAGGCCCAAAATATATAGTCACTTCAAATCATGTTTGATACTGTCAGTGCTGTTTAAATTCATTTTCAGAGGCTGAAGACTGATCTCCTGTTTGTACTGATGGGCTAAAAAATGCTTTACCTTGTTAGACAGGGTCACAGTTTTACCGTTCCTGAGATAAAGTACACTTAGAAAGTGTACTTCAGATAGGAACTGTCAGCAAATTGACTAAACCTGGGGAGTGCTATAGTGGCACGAGAATTACAGTATGGTCTAGTCTCTGCTACTTCCTAAGTGACCTTAGGAAAGTTACTATCTGTCTCTGTACTTCTTTTCCTTCCAACCTTTCATGGTTCTGATGTATTTAGACTGTGATCTTTTGGGGTCAGACACTGTCTCTCCTATTATACAATGGTTTTACAAAAAAAATTCAGCTCTTAGTCAACTTGATTCGGTGAGCTTGACAGAAAAAATGATAAAATACATAAAATACAGTTCTCATCTACAAATTTACACATGGCTTAAATAAAAACACACAGACAGATGACCAGATCACAGCAAACTGACCATCAACTGTGCTTTGGAGACTGCGGCAGAAGCACAAAAGGGAGATGAGGATGCATCCTCAAATGAATATCTCTAGAGCAAAATTCTTTCTGGCTGATGCAGGGCTGGAAATTAGGGGTACAAACTGCAGTTTGCAACAGAGCCAGGGTCACTGTAGAACCTAGCACTTGTTCTTACATACACACAGCAGTCTTTCACTGAAAGCAAAACTACCTGTGACACTTCAGAATACATAAAGAAATGAAAACCCTGTGAAAGCACAGAGATCAGTGAAACCTCCACTTTGACCGCCCAATCCAAGTCCACTTTGCACTGAGCCCACTCAGGGAAAACACCAGCTCTGGGTTCCTGCAAAATACCCGATATTTGTCATTTTTGTCTTAGTAGAAGCCAGTCTTCTCTACCTGCAATACAGACTCTGATGCATCTTTCGTATTTCTGCACATGGGACTTCAGTGTAAAAGTTCAGGGTCTGCAGTGGGAACCATTGTACAGATAAGACAGCAGAGCAGAGAATTGTGCCCACGGGGTCCTTGTCACATTTGAAAGGGCAGTGGTAGACATTTGAGAGAGATGTCATAAGCCTTTCTTTATGAGGAAACGTTTCTAAGTGCTTAAATGCCTCTGAGCGAGAATCTTCCAGAATTATTAAGAGATTATGCTTTCATGGTTTGAGATGTGTCCTCTGAAAGTGGTCAGAAGAATTCTCCCCCTTTCTCCCAATTAGCAGAGAGAACATCCTGTCCTTGAGATACAATCACGAGCCGACTGTTTATTGGTAATTTTACAGCCTCCAACCTGAGAGGTCAGACACACAGAGAAACGCTGTGTACCATTCCTCATCAGCCAGCGTGAGAAGCACAATAAGCACAGACGTCTGCGTGATTCTAGGAAGTGTTGCTCAGGTGTCTGCAGAACATCAGGATACAAAGAATGCTTCATGCTTAATTAATAAAAATGAGCTAAAGTCACTGGCTGTCTGAAGAATTACATGTAAGCACTTTCATAAAGGATAAAAATTTGACCCCTCAGCAGACTTGGCTTGAAGAAATCTTGACTCTCAAGTCAGAAAGGCTTCCAGCAACTTCCACTAACCATGCCAACCTGAGCTCTAAACTTGCTGCTCATGGGCAGCCGACATTAACACAGACAGAGCCACTGTCACAGCTCTGCCAGCCTCACCTGCCTCCTCCTTGGAGTTTCTCCAGGTCAAGCCAAAATCGGAGTTAAACAACCCCAGGACTTCAAAACCGGGGGGGGGGGGGGGGACAAAAAACAAACAAACAAACAAACAAAAAAACCCAAGAAAACAAAACAGAGAGACACTGATTCCACTCTTTAGGGCAGCCAACTTGCAGCTCTGTGACCAGGGACACTGCAAGCCCAATGCTAGCTGGGAGCTGCTGTGCGTGCTACAAAGCCCCAGTACATAACACCAGGTGAAGGGATAGTCTCTGTTTATGCCAGCACCTCTAGGAACTTACTAAACGCAATGAAACTTGTCTGAAGTCATTACAAATCAGTCTTTCACTTGGTCAAAGCAGCAGGATTTACAGCCCTGCAGGTGGCTGCAATGGGCTTCTGAGCAGCCGCATCGTTTCCTTGGGGCACTACCACCCCCATGTCTGAGCTGTGCCCAGATGTGCTGAATTTGATAACCTTGTCTGAAAATGAAAACCTCGCCACAGAGGTGGTGCGTGTGAAGATGGGCTTAAGAATGGATGGGAGTAGCTTAAGTCTCTCACTGCTTGCAGAAAAATTTCTAGGCATAACTCTCTCTGTGCTGCCCTGCCCCCCAGATGCTGAAGAAAGGAGTGTGTGATGGATAGTGCAGCTCCCCAAGGTTGCTATAACATGTCCAAGTTTTATGAAGGGAGAACAAATCTTGCTGAAATCAAACCATGTAATTAGAAGGCAAGACAAAGCTTCCAGATGAGCTTGACTTGGGACTTCTGTTTTCAGAAACTTGATTGTTCCCCAGATACTTTTTAATTAGGCAAACTGGCTGCTTCTGCCTGCCAGCTTTGCTTTTTTTTTCCTGCTGACAGGGATGCATGATCACAAATCCTAAACAACACTTTGTGTGCAGGTGATCTCCAGTTCCACAGTGTGAAAAGCACTGCATCTCTGGCTTTAAAGTTCCTGCCTCTTCGCCACACAGGTGGGACCTCCAGCACAGGTCTGAGTGCCATTGTCCCTCTCTGCACTCTCCATGCTGCTGAGAGTACTGCACAGTTCTTCCAGGTTTAACCTGCTAAGTGACATGAAGGAACATGATTTCATGCTTTTATACAAAGCTATCTTCATAGTTTCAATTGTGCCTTGCAGTTCAGTAAATCCAGGCCATCATCTGCAAAGATCCCCAAAGCACAGCAGGGCCTTAAGGTACTAGGACATATCAAAAGCATTTAATGATGTCTTTCTGTCGACGTACCATCCTCAGCCTGGTAGGAAACCAGGAGAAGCAAGCCTTTTGTCATCACAGCAATTCTGCCAAGGACATTGGGATAATGCTTGTGCCAGTTATCAAAATCTGGCCCTCTCTCCCTGCAACAGTATGCAAATAGTATTAACCAGAGAGAAGCGGTTATACAGTGGGAGGATAGGGAATTGGTGTCCTTTTTAAAATGAAAAAAAAAACCAAAACAACACAAAACCCAAAAAACACTGCCGTTTTCTAATGTGAAAACAATGTTTTTCTGTCTGCTGTTTATCCTAAGGCTAGAAGAGGGTTAATCTGAAAAACCTTTTCCAGGCCATGTCACAGCAGTTGTGAGGGTGGAAGGTGTTGCCACTCACAGTTTTCTAAGCAGACCTGTCCTTTCCAGAAGCGAGCGATGACCTTGCTGGGTGATGACGGGATATACTACACTCAGAGACAACTTCTGATCCCTGTTAAGTCTCTGTTGCCTTTCATCTCAGTCATGTACCTCCTGGGATCTGCTGCTGATAGTTAGCAGCTGTCACAGTACCCTCACGCCCCTGCTAGCCTTTGTAAGAAGGCATATGGTGTCCTCACCGCCGTGTGATTCTGGTACAGTGTCTTTTGCTGCCTCCATTGCCAAGAGGAACAAAAAACAGTCAGTGATCGACTCTGGTGTGGGAGCTGCCAGCCCACAGTGCCTTGGTCAATAGCAAGAGGAATACGCAGTTTTATTTAGCATAAGCATGGCACAAACACACAAAAAATACATAATGGGAGACAGTCAGACAGAATTACTTCAAGTCAGAAACACTTAAATAAAGTCATTCTCAGGCCGTGGCCTCCATGTTAACAGCAGTGACTGCTCACAAGTTGCTCTTTTCTCTTTCTTGTATCCAAGTGAAAGAAAGAAGAAATTAGATGGGAATTTGAAGGCAGAATAAAAGCAGCTGTGGTCATAAGTCATGTTTCATAGAAGCAAAAATAGTCAGTACATGGGAGACATATCCCTGCTCAGGTGCAATTTCTCCAGTGTCTTTTCCACTTATAATTGCTACAGATCTGTATTACTGCAGAAATAAAACTAATGAAGCAAAAGCTCCTGAAGTAACATCAACACCTTGGAAAGCTCGATGGAGCTCAGTGGGAAGCTTTCACCTTGGAAAGCTCAATGGGAGCTCAATGGAAAGTGAGCAGCTTCTTGCTCTTGATGCAAATATTCACAGATACCTCAATCCCATTTCAATGACTTCGTTTTCAATTTCCTATAAGCAGTTCCATCATAAAATGATAGATAAAAGCTCATCTGAGGCACACCAGAGTCAGTGGGATGGTTCTTACTGATAAACAAGCTTTGGATTTGGAAGGATTGACCTTTAATTAACATGTTAATTTGCCGGAAATCAAATAATATTTGCCTCCAACTTTCTGGTTGCAAAAACCATTCAACTTATTTCAGCAATATTATGAAGACTCAGTAACTCTGTTTACAATACTGTGATAGCACAATAATGAGCCCAAATTGCAAACCCTGTACAAATAGCTGAAGTAACAGCAATATCTAGGGAAAATCATCACTGAAAGGCAGCTACACAAGCAACTCAAACTATCAAGTTATACTAACGTTTAGTGGAGCGCTTTGCTCCATTGTGTCAGATTATTGTAATCAAGGAAAAAGTCACAGACCTGGTGGGACTGCTATACAACTGTTTAAATGAGCCGTTCTTGGGAAGAGTATTTGGCAAGTTTAGAATATCTAAACATTTTAGGCAAGACAGAAAGCTGCACACTGAGGAAGATGCTGTTTCACTGACCACTACAACTGTATTCTTGAGCAGAAACCCATTGCAAAGCTTTGTTTTCCCCTCTAGCGATCACTATGACTCTTGTTTCCAGTCTGAGCTTAAGCAAATCGAGGGAGCAAAAAATGGAAAACTTGGACTTTGAGCTTAAAATCTGCTATCCTAAATTGTTTAATAAATTGTTTTGATTTTAGCATCCCTGTTGACCCCACCTCAAGCACACTAAAGGAAGGAATTGATCGCCATGGACTAAAGGTGACATGACAGGTGTACCATAGCTTACCCAAAGTTATCAACGCTGAGACTTCAGTTCTGGATGCAATCAGTTACTAATCTACATTGCTCTCCGTGAGGCACCTGGGAGTGTCAGGGCTGGTATGCATCTCCATAAGTTAGGGATGCTCCACGTTTCCCATCTCAGTAAAAAATCCCATTCATCTTCAATTCAGTTTCCCCAGGATACTCCAGGCTGCATCTCTGCTCACCTGCAATCAGCTGCAAAATGCTTCACGGCCAACAGCAGTTGAAGATGCAATGCACTCCTGGGCACAGGAGCAGCACATAAGTTGTGATAGAGATAACTAGCTCCAGAATAATTGCATCCACAATATCTACAGCATAAATTACATTAATGAAATGTCAGTAAGAGTCTGGTTTAGTGTAAGGTCATCTGGAAGGGCCAGGCTCTCCACTAAAGCTGTGCTGAGCACACACAGGGACATTTCTCACCACTGATTCCTGCAGCTTCTGGATCTCTCTCTCTGACAACTGATTCATTAGTTTCCTGCCTAAGGGAGACCAGGAGGAAAGGCACCTTTGTAGGCTGCCAGAGGTGTGAATGATCTTCTGTGATAATTCCAAGCATGGTTGGAATTAACTCGGCAGATAAAAGCATGATTCAGGGAACTATAAGGGTGAGCTTGAGACATTTGTAGCCTTATTAAGTCTCAAGAGACTTGTATGAGTTGTTCAAAACTATTTTGCAGCTAAAATAGGTTTCTTGCAGCTCCTTGAATTCATGTTTCAAATTAAAAACCGCACACTGAAATCTTGAACTATGCTGTCATGTGAAAAAAACTCCTTCACGATGAACAAAGTAATCTAAGCTCTGTCCTGCCATACGTCATGTAACTGTGCACGCAACAACCACACTCCTACAGAGCAGTAATTTTAGTCTTCATTATGGCATTAGTGTGGGAATTAAAAGAGTGAGATACCACTGATAGCCAGCTTTAAGGTTTTTTTTCTGATTGGTCCCCTAAAATAACCTGCAATTCTTTGTGGTCTCTGAGCGCATATTGAGAGATCCCAACTGCTTTGCGGACAGTAGAATTAAAGAGTTAAGCATGGGAAGGGGAAAAAAAAAAAGAGAGAGAAGATGCAATGCTGCACCCTACAATGAAAAGAGTCTTAAAGGATGCTAACAATGGTGAATGAGGCAAGTCACGAGAGAGAGGCTTCTCCTGGTTCTAGAGAATAGCTTCAAGGCTACTCTGCGATTCTTTCATACTGCTCCGTGAGCTCTGGGCACAAACTACATGGCTAAAAGGCTCTGAAAAATAGAAGCTAATATGAGCAGCAATCTGAAATAAATAACCTTTCGTTGTTGTTGTTCCTGTTAAAAGAAGATGAAAGACACTCCTCCACAATGCAATGTGTAGCTGAACCGTACCATAAATTTGTTTTAATAAAAATTGAGCTGAAAAGCCCAACTGCCATTAAAAAGGTGTATTACTAAGAACTACGCAAACACACTGTAAGGGAATGTTCCACCATCAGATATAAGGACAGGAGACTCTGCAGTAGTCTCGCAGCCCATCTAAGAGCTCAAGCACAGTGCAGGGTGTTCAGAAGGCAAAGGTTTATAGGGGTTTTTATGGAACGTTCTGCTCAGAGTCTGCTAACTTGGGAACCCTGCAGCCTGCTCCATTGCACAGCGTGGAACATTTTCCATGTCACTGATGAAGGTGGGAAACAGAAATACAATTTACGTGCCTGGAGAAGCACAAGAACTCCAGGTGAGAGCTGGGGAAGCAAAGTTCCCTAAACCCCAAGCCCAGGGACCAAAGCACTCAACCAGCTTTCATTTCCTTCTCATTGCTGGGTGAAGAGAGTCAATGCGTTGTGGTATATTGAAATAGCACTGCTGAAGGAATACTGATTTGCAACAAGGTCTGTTACATCCTCTGTGGCAAATGAAGGGTAAGTATTGATGGCACGGATCTGTTACCTCGTACATTTACTTCTGAATCCATTAATGAGACCTGCACACCCTACCATTAGGCTTCTAAAAATCATTCCCTCCCAGCAGTCAGGAATATAAATTTGACCTAATTAGCACAAACTTTTTCCATTGGTTAAAATAGGTGGAATCACTATATTTAAAGTGAAATGCCATGACAGATCCCTGACCTACAGCTCCAAACACCTGGCAGTAAGGTTTCATTTCATAGACTGAGTGGACACAAAAAGTGAAATATCAAGCAGGCCAAAGATCACTTTGTCTAAACTTCTAATGTACAAGACATGTCACAACAGGGACTCCCTGTTGTCACTAACACTGCAAAGCAAGGGAGGAGAGAAGCTCCTTGTCTGGAAGAGAAGAACCTGGTAGTGTACAATAAGTGAAGTAACGTGGAGTGAGAATGACAGGCACTGGCATGCAGGTCCAGCAAGGCAAAATGTCACTACAGCCGGTCCCTGAATCCAACACTGGGTGCCTGTGCTGAACTGAGGCAGGAAAGAAAAAGCTAGCTCGGGCCCATTCAGAAGCCAAACTCTCATTGAAACAGCATTTCTGTCCTGTAGCTAGGCTGACCAATTTCACATCAGAAATTAAAAGCAAAAATCCTTCTTTACATTCCTAATTTATTGTGAATTTAACACCATTTCTTCTAAGGCATGCAAAACATCTGTCCTCAAAACAATGCCCTGGATGCAAACTTTTGGTCCTATGCTTTCCCCACTGCTAGGAAAAGCCAGCAGCTGGGTTGCTATCAGGAACCTTCCCGAAAATGCAAAATCAAAGTTGGTTTGCAGCTTGCCAGGTTCCAGCAAAAGCAGGGAATATGCATGTGAGCCCTTGCTGCACACTCCCAAAGTTGCTTTCATCACCATCTCCCCACAGTGACCTCTGCCAGGGCATCCCTGTGAGCTCCAGGCAAGCACAGCCACATGCGTTTGAAGATGCAGGGTCTGTTTTTGTGTATTATGAAAAATCATTTGTCTCCAGATGCTCTTTTGTGTTATATTTTCATTTTAGCTGGCGTCATTTGCATTTTATAGCCTCAAAGTTGAATAAATGTAGTTAAAAATTTATTATCAAGCCTTGATTCTATTTCTAGTTACCCTCCAGAAACACGTTAGGGAGCTGCAGCCAAAAAAGCCTGCACACGAATCTCAAAGCCAGATCTAATTTAAAAGTTGATGCCATCTGTACAGGAATTCAAACCCAGGCCCTCAGCAACTCTAGATGTAGAGTGAGGCTTTGAACACCAGAGTTCACATCCAGAGTTTTTAGATCCAGGTTCACATTTCCATAAAAGATTTGACGAACATGCTGTGCTCAGGAAAATCTGGTTAATTTGTGTTCCTCTCTTGTTACATCAGTTCTTAGAGCTCTTTCCCAGGATCTCAACTCACAGTTGCAGATGCTATGCAACACATTAAATATTACAGCTTTATCTTCCAAAACAATTAAGGTTTATGATTGCTTTGCTGATGGAGAACAGCGGGAGATACCTCTGCTGACAAAATCAACCTTTCAACCCTAATTATTCATATCTAATTACATCATTAGATGAGGCTCAAATAAACAACATTCTGCTGTGGCAGGTGCTATCAAGTCAGATGAAAACATAGGCTTCCCTATGACATTACAAGCGTCCCAAAATATTCCCTTTTTCTCTCTCAAAACATGCACACTCAGCTCCTGCAGAAACAAAGGGGGAGGCTTTCTCAGTAACTCTAAAAAAGAAGATTGCAAGCAGGATTAATAACTCAGACAGAGAAAAAATGAAAGCAAGACCAGTGATGCAACTCTATCCCACCATACCTTGCTAACTGAGTTTGGTGTCTGTGGAGTCTCATCCTTCAGCATTGATGGGCTGTTTCCTTCCACATCTTTTCCTGCAAGAAAGCAATGCAATTCAGAAACAGAGAATTTCTGGGCAAAATCATGGTGACTTGTGGTCCTCAAAGGACTACTGCTAACAGCAAGCAAGAGGAGCAAAAGCAGGCACACCAAGAACACATAGAGGGATCTTACAGGACTTGGGATATCCTGGGTCCACATGCTTGGACTTCGTAACAAGTCGTTGTTTGTAACAAGTTGTTGTTTAAAAGTTACGGTTGAAAACATTAAGGTAAACCAATATGGTGTTTCAAACTTCAGCATTTAAAGGCTGGAAAATACCAGAAATAAGGTTGGTTATGCATCCTTAACCAGCTCCCCTGTGCTCCTGTGTTATGATGGAGTCTTTAATTGCATTACCACAGCCTGTGCTTTCTTACAGTCCCCATGCTTCATTCAGTGCAAATAACGAATGGAATTCAGTTAATAAGCAGCTATTCAATATGTTATCCTCCTTGGTCAGTATCTGGCAACTGCACACAGATGCACTTGATAGCATGCTTTGTTTGAGAAATAATAACCATGACCATAAAATGTTACAGAAGACAGAACAGCATCTAGACATAATTAGTAGAATAAAATACTGCAGAAGACCTATGTCTTCGGACCAGATTAGTTGTTAAAATAAGAAACACATTAAATTAACAAGTACTATTTACTAACTGTGATATTCCCATCATTGCAGAGAAATGTATTTTCCATTACCCAAATATACTAAAATTGCAGTGCATTATACACATTATATCCTAGTATGAACATGTCTGGTCTTTCTCTAAGCAGTAAAATGTAATGATAAGTTCTGTTCTTTTTGCCAACTGTAATCATGTCCTTACAGCAAAAGAAAGCCTAGAGATTCTATTTAATAGTCAAAAAATAGCATCTGATGAGGCTAGCTTTTTAGTGCCAAGGCAGTCATTGTTATCCAACTGCAATATAGTTTCCTCCACAAAATTGCTGGCAATTGGAGCTTCAGAACCAGCAAGACACTGAAATGCAATCCATTTGCAGCACACTGTAGACAAGGGAACTGTTAAAAATGTTTTTAAACACTGCGTAGGCAAGTCTTGGAAACGGCACCAAATACAAAGCCAGCAAAGGAAAACTGATTCTCCCGAAGTCAAGCAGAAGTTTTCACAGATGTGGCAGAAGCCACAACATCTCTGGGAGCTTCTGGAGAAGCCTTGTTTGAAGCTAAGCAGTGTTAGAAAAGCTAGCCATCAAAGTTTACCGACAAATAAATATCTTCCTAGTCATGTTCTGCACTTCCATAATGGGACACGTTGGAGAACAAGAACATCCAGCTATAGCTGAGATTGCATCTGTGCTAGAGGGTTTCACCCATACAGAGACAGGATGAAAAACCCGCCCTTCCTACAGGCATTAACTGGCAGTTTGGCATATCAGCTTTACAATTAAGGAAGGCTTTTAGGGACAGCTGTCCCCAAGAGAAGGTGTTCAACGTTCTGCATGGTGGCTGAAGGTGCTGGGTGTTCAGACAGGTTTCTCATCCCACAGCATGTGTCACATTGTGCCACGTGCACACAGCTGTGCCCACGCAGAAAGCAGACGTCCCCAGACCTTGGAGAAGAGGGACGGCACGTGCCCTGCCCACATGGGAACTGAAGCAGAGGGGGTACCTATGCCAGCATGCAGAAAGGCTATGCAAGAAGGGAAGCCTGCACCCTAACCTAGTTTCTCAACCATCACTTCTCCCCTTGCAACACTCAGCCCTAGATAAAGCACTTGCACACCTAATGTGCAAGGGTGGGAGGAATTCCCAAGGGGTAGGAAACATGCTGGCCCTCTGATGCTGCCAGAGCATGAGAGACAGTCAGAAGCTCTACTGGGCACGGATCAGAACCGTGTTTTTCTTTCTCTGATTACTCTTTTCTCTATATATTCTCCTGGACAGAGGCAGAGGAGGTTAGAACAAACTCACAAAGCCATGTAGCTACTGAACTTGTTTCTCATGAAGAGTTTTTTTCTGCTCACGTATGGGTAAGTAACATATGGCCTCAAAGTTCAAGTCAAATGAGTGGGAGTCAACTACTGCCAGCTCCAAGGGAAACACATCGATTAACATAACATAATTCAAACATATCTTTATTATATCTCATTTCTTAAGTTTAGCTCCAGGCTGGTACCCATACAAAAATCTTGCACACTTTTCCTTCTCTTAGTTACGCGCGTAAAAGGATTTTGCACCTAAATAGAATTTTAGGTGCTACTGCTGTTCTGGACCATCTATCTCATAGGACTTTATGAAAAGTGGGAACATATAACTCTTAGTCATAGGGTTTACAACGATTTGTAAGATATATTTATGGAGCAGCATATTCCGGCTTCTTATTTCAAATGCATTTAGTCAATTGGTACTTGTGAGGAGAGGCTGGCAGTTTTTCGGAGGAGAGCTATCTCAGCTGTCTCAAGCAGACTTGTTGCAGCCGTGCAGAGGGAGAGAGCCCTTATTCAGAAAGAAAGCTTCATTGAAACCATGTGTAAGTTTCTCAGACACCCACGTACATAGTTAAGTGCACAGAAAGCCCAAAAGGGAGTTCCACCCAGAGCACAACAGACGTAGCTGTCTCGAGAAAATAAATAGGAAACCACATAAAAACATAAATGGAGCTAAACATTAACAGTCTGTAGAAGCTGAAGTTCATATCTCCTTGATCAAGAAAACATAACGCTCGTGACAGAAATAGCACCGAGGCTCTTTTATCTTCAAGTGCTGGTGGCTAAGATGGCATGCTGAGAAAGATCCTCCACAAAGTAGCCTAGTAGTATTGTGCCAAATAATCAACAGGATTCCAGGAAGGAAATCAACAATGCTTATGGAAAAAAGTGTTCACCACGTGGCAAAGCAAACTGCCAACACTCCAGTCTTACGGTTACAGAGTTGAGTTCCTGATATCTTCTTTTATCTCATTACTGCCACGCTTAGGAAAAATAAATACACAGTTCCTTTCCAGAAAAGTTACTGTTCTTTTATTCCGCTTTCTGCTGTGTATCTATCCTATGGGTGCATTTGCCTTTCTTCCTTATAAAGCAGCACACAGTAAGCATAACTGATCAGTGGTAAGATGAAGTAGAAGTAGTGGGTCGTTGAAGAGTTGAAGATCAGCTCCACACAGCATGAACTACTACTTTAATGTTTTTTGGATAAAGTAACTGGGTAACTACAAGGGAAAGTGTGGGCTATGCTGTGTGGCAAAACTACTGGGGACAAAACCGGCCCTGATGCCACAAATGTTACTGCAGTAAATGTCAGCCACGTGGCCCAATATATATATACCAGGCTGAAATTCAGTTCCACATGTCTATCACAGTAAAATGGCCATGTTCATTAAAGTGCAGCTCTTCAGATGCAGCTAGGCTAATGTGAACTTTTATTTAAAGGCTCCGTGTGTCCCAGCCTAGTCAAAAAGAGAGATTCTCTAAAAGATCTTCTAGCTACTCCCCCAATAAATGTCCTTCCTTCTGAACAAGAGAAGAAGACTCTTTCCCCTTACTGCTACATGAAAGAAAGTCACTGGTAAGGAACTCACGTCTCCCTGCTTTGCAGACTTTCTAAAAAGAGAACATTTTCTTCAGATTTCTTTTAGTTACCATAATTACGATCATTTATGTATGAAAGCAAGAGACAAAAAGTCAGAAGTGTTATTTGAGATGGTGACCTCTGCTTTTCCATATGTTTCCTTTAAAAAAAATCAACTCACTGTACGGAACCTCTGTGGCATATCTTGCCCGAGGTGTAAAGTCTGTCACTCTCATCTCACTGAATTATTTACTTGCACTCCTTGGTTGTTGCAGGGCTAATTCTAGGTATTGGAGCAGTGAGACCTGTGGCTCCAGCCACCTCACATTGCACTATAGTGTGGCAGGAACTCACTGCACTCTGCTGCCCACACTGCCTGCAGCCCCTGACCTGACACAGCCAGCCCCACGCCCCTGTAAAGAGAACCACCAGGGCCAGACAGTACAACAGGAAAACCTCAAGAACTCAGAACTTGTATAAAGCAAGAGAGAAAAGTGAGGGACAGAAATACTGAATACAGCTCGTGGATGTAGACTTGCAGCTTATCTATAGTCATAGGAGCATCCTTCAGAGGGCATGGAGAAGGTGGGAGGGAAACACTGAGAGAACAAAGCAGCTAAACCTGGAAAGGAGTTAAAGAAGAACCCACTGTGGGAAATGGCAACTGGATGTGGAGAATGATAGATATCTCTTACGGAAAACATGAGCAACACAGAGAGATGAAGCAGCTCTGTGGAGACCAGGGAAGAAATGAAAAGAGTTAAATGTGTAAGGGTAGACAAAAACCCAGACTCTGCAAGGAATCCCCTGGCTGAAGTGGTAGCTTTTCTTTGTTTCACGGGGATATTCTCTCTTCTACCAATTCTTTGGCATATGCCCTTCCTTTACATTACAGTGGGCTGCCTCCGTTGCTGACACCAGTGTCGGAGGTTACTCTAGCACTCAGGGCACTTGTTCAGCTGAGCCTAGCACAGGCTCTTTGAGCTGGCTCTCAGGAGCGTTCGAGGAGAAATGAGGCGACATGGGAAACTGAGGAAATGATTAATCCCTCCACGATCAACTTTCCCTGGTGTCTGTAAGATTATTATACAGCACTGAAATATTCCAGTGAGGAAATCAGTACCTTGCAATGTACGAGATTGTAGGTGTCTCATTTTAAGTTTTCCATTAGACTACCAAGATTTTTTTGAAGATTTCAGTGACCTCAACAACAGCAAGGATTAGTCAGCATTGCTCAAAATTGGTTTCTCACTACCTTGAAAAAAGCATCCAAAAATAGAAATACCTGCAAAGTCAGAAGCCCTCAAAACCTCCGCACTTAAAGACACTTAGCTCAGGAAACCCAGACCTGGTTTAGCTCTACATCTGCAAAGCCCAGAGAGTCTGCCAGGTGCCACATCTACATGAAGACTGAAACCTTTCAACATGCTGTGTTCTTTCTGCAGATATCAGCTCACAAAGGTGCTGTGAGATTTGATTATTTAGCACTGACATGGCAACTGTGAATGACAGCTCTGTGAACTTGTGACTGTTCCCTGCAGCACTTGTGTACAGGCTGGAACAGAAGCATTGTTTGCAGACTGCAGTCAAGGAAAGACCTGAATGTTTACTGTGAGCAAAAAATTCTGAAACAATAACGTGCGCCCTATTTCCTTCAAAAGGGTGCTAACAAAATCAAAGCACAAAAGACACAGAGAAAGGTTAAAGCCAATCTGCCTTTCACTGCAACATGTCAATATTCCTGGTGCTTGTAGTAATAATTTACAGAGCATTACCTACCAAAGGCCCTCTTGTAATATTTATCCTGGGCTCTAAGTCTAAACAGGAAAACCTGCCATTAAACATTTGCAACAGGGCCCAGCAGGTAGCTGAAAGGAGTTCAGTGTTTAGGGTGAAACATATCAAGTACCTCAGAGTGGAACTGCCCGAAAACATTACTCATTTCTGAAATATGAGGCCATGTCGTACTGAAATGGTTGCAAACATCAACTCTGATGTCCTCTGCTCCCACTGAACACCATGGCAGTGAAGTAGCACCATGAAAACAGTACTCGCTGGGATCCAGTGATACCCATGTTGCAAGAACAGCTTCTCTCTCACTCATATTAACTCATTTCTCTTTGCTTCCTGGCAGAGTGCTAAAAACAGTCTGCTTCAGTCAAGCACCTGAGGTTCTGCACTGAGTTTCACATGTGCTGGAAAAGCAATATGACAAAAAAAAGACATGGCACATCTTGCACTGACACAGCAGAAATTTACCTGGACTGAGTGGATAGATATCATTGTCGGCCCCGAAGAACAGATTGCGCGTCAGCTTGCGGGGATCAACCTTCTGAGGGGTGGATGAGGCTGGGCAGAGGGAGAACCTGCGACGAAGAAAGTTCTCCTCCTTCATGGCATGAGCTGTGGGGGTTTTCTGAAAAGAAAAGGTAGAAATAACAGTTAATTTCAGGACATGGGAAATCAAAGTTTCACACACAGATGACTCCACTTCTTCAAAGATGCTTAATCCTAAATAGTGTGCCAGGTTATAGAGTGCCAGAAAGCTATGTGGGGGGGGAGGGGGGAAGTGATATTAGTTTGAGGCTATAATTACTGATTTGCTGACTCTCATTATTTGCAAACTGCAGGGAAACAAGACTGCTATGTGGCGAATCCAGGCAGCAGAGTATCCTCTTCTCTACAATGATCTATCCTCAGTGATGACTACTTACAGGGTCAACTCAGTGTACAGCAGCTCAAATTCCTCTTTTCTGTTTGTTTTTAAGACTTTGGAGTCTCTTTCATAAAAGTAACTCTGTCAGTATTAGCACCAGCTCTGTAAAAGTTAGCACTTCATCCAAGCTGCGTGGAGGACGACCAGCTGCACTGGCTGCAGGTAGCAGCAGGAGGTGTGTAGGGAAGTGGGACAGAATAGCTGGTGTCACTCCTGTCCTTACTTACTATTACAGCACATATAAATAATTTCAGTTTACTTTAAAATGTCAGGTCAGCTGGGTGTTTTGATCAGTAAGATAAACCTTGCTGCTCTGTGAGGGTAAAGGACAGCATTTGTCTCCTTCAAAGCCTTCATGCATGCCTGCAGAAGAGCCAGGTGGTACTGGGCTCTTTACCACCACTTGGCTGATGCATTAGACTATCCTGACTGAAATTAAAGGATTCTTTTGTAGCCACCCAACAAGCAGCTCTTTCTTAGTCCTTACAAACAGATATTATGACTGCTGCCTTCCTGAGTTACAAGCGCTACTTTCTCCCCATGAGCAGTCAGAGAAAATGCAGTGAGAAGTGCGAACCCAGCCTTTGTGTTGGCATTGCAAAACACGAGCTCTGCTCCTTCCCTGTGGGCATTTGCTGTGTAAAGGAAAACCCTTTGAGATGGGACACGTTTCCTGAAAAAAGCCTCCAAGCTTTCCTGTCTCCTTTAGGCTACTGGGAAAGTGTAGCAGGCAAAGCGATGCAGTCATGGGGTGGTTCAGGAGGGCAGGACCAGAGCAAAAGTATCTCAGTATGCACAAGGTATCTTACACAGCACCAGGAGGAGTACAGGCCACGGGCTGAGCCATTCTCAGCCATTCTCCCTGTCCACTCCACCTCCAAAACCACCCCAGAGCTTTTGCACTCATCCAAACACCTGAATTAAATTGGGAACCCTCAGCAGCTTCCTGGGGCTGGAGCTTAGCCTTCACAGCTGGTGCAGCTCATGGGGGGTTGCAATGAATCTGTTCCAGTGTGGCAGTCTCCCCTCCTATGTCTGTCTTATTCAGCCTCTTGTCTGTCCACCTACCCTGATAGTCACAGTGGCAGTCCCAGTAAGAATGTTTGGGGTTTTGTTTTTGCAGTTTTTATTTATTTACACAGTAGGTCTCATTGCCTTTATAACTTAGCTGTGATTTATAAAGTGAGAACCTGCTCCTTCCTTCTGCAGGAGACAGCCTCAGTGCCCAAGAGCTTAATGTGATACAGACCACCCTGAAAATTGTTACCAAACGTGTGAGCCACCAGATTATGTTATGTGCAATATCCAAAGTGGGGTGAACTGCTACCAGCTTTGGCAAGCCCCAAAATGAGATCGCCTCAGGCCATGCAACTGCAGTTTGTAGGGGACCCATGTTCCCCACTGAACCTGTATCACCTATAGAGGAGAAATTAAGGTCTGTGTGGTGCTCTGAAGATACCATCCCACAAAGGCATTGCCACCTCCATCCTTGCACAGTTGATGTAAGATGCTACGGATTCAGCAGCACACAGCCACTCAACAGAACTCTTGGTGGAAGTGCTGTATGTGAATGCCAGGATGTTGTGCACCTGAGAGGGCTGATAAGAGCAACCCTTTGCTCAGCACGCCATGCAAAGCTGTGTTGCTGATGTGTGATGGCAGCTGGGTAGCTCAGTTGCTTAACATTTGGCATTGTAAATAACCTTTGTTTGCACAGATACCCTTTACCACAGTGAGCAGGTTTGTGGGGGAGCAAAATTAAAGATAACCTAATTCACAAAAAGAGAGAAGAGGAAAACACAGCCAGTTACATGTATCAAAGCAAAATATTTTAAAATAATCCAGATCTGAATAGCTGGGTTTGGAATGCTAACACTGAGCTATTTTCTGCCCTTGTTCCAGAAAGGCCATCTCAGCTCCCCGCCTCTGGTGCTGCTCATAAGCGGCTCAGAGGGAAAACAGATCTGTGAGATACTCTCCCCAGAATGCAGCCATCTGGCAAGACCGTACCAGTCACACAGCAAGGCAGAAGGCCCAGGTCCACACAGCGGAGAGCAGGCTGGGGAACACGTAACCAGCAAAAAGCATCCCTTAAACACAGCTCTCACAGTGAAGACTTGAATACAGAACCAAAACGGTGGCAGCAGCATCCCTCTATCGCACAGTAACACAAACCATGTCAGTGAAGAACTGACAGCCGGCTCCTGCTGCTGTCAGCAGTAAAGCTGCCCTCAACACCAGAGCAAAAGCAGGCTGTACATCAGACTGCACATACAAATGTAAGCCCTTTCCACTGCTTCTATATTTACTATGCAGGGATGTGACAGATGCTTCACAGAAACCCTTTGTTGTGTGGGGGCTCTGGGAAGAGAGAGAAGGCAAAAATCAAAATTGGGCAAGAGCTGCAGTAGGCCTAAAACTGCCTTCGCGTAACCAAATCCCCTGTGTAACCCAAAGCAACAAATTTCATCCGTGCTTTGCATTCCCTCCAAATCTGGCAGATGAGACAGAGAATGGTCTAAAAAAGATGTCTTGATTCAGAGGCTCCAGCCAACACATAACCCAGGAGCTCTCAGAATACTAACCTCACTGCAAAAAACATCCTCATTTTAACTCCGGCAAGAATTTAGCTGGCTGTTAGTCTTGCTAGATTAAAAGTCCTGGAGTTTGCAGTGCAGGTCATTTCTGGCTTTCTTTTCTGTGGTCCTGAGCATAAAACTGGAGGAAAGGGGAGAATATGGAGAGCTACTGAACACGCTGACCGTCAGGATTGGCCCTTTTGTGCTGCCAGCTCTTGAAACAGTAAATGTATTAATAAATGTGAGCTACTCACTGGAGCTTAGAGAGGAATAAATAATTCAGCAGAGAGAAATAAACTTCTAGCTAACCCTGTCTTTGAGACTACTTTATCTTCTAGGGAATTTAATGCACTCTCACTAAGTTTGCAGATGACATCAAGTTGATGGGAAATGTCAATCTCCCTGAGGGTAGGAAGGCCCTACAGAGGGAAGTGGTCAGGCTGGATCGATGAGCTGAGGTCAGTGGGATGAAGTTCAACAAGACCACTTGCCAGGTCCTGCACTTTGGTCACAACAACCCCAGGTAATGCTACAGACTTGGGGCAGAGTAGCTGGAAAGCTGCATGGAGGAAAAGGATCTGCGGATGCTGGTCGATGCTCAGCTGAACATGAGTCAGCAGTGTGCCCAGGTGGCCAAAGTCCTGGCTTGTATCAGAAGTAGCATTGCCAGCAAGAGAAAGTAAGTGATCATCCCTCCGTACTCAGAGCCTTTAGGTCGCACCTTGAGTGAAGCATTCAGTTTTGGGCCTTTCACTACAAGAAAAACATTGAAGTGTGTCCAGAGAAGGGCAAAGACGCTGTGAAGGGTCTGGAGCACAAGTCTTATGGGGAGCAGCTGAGAGAACTGGGATTGTTTAGTCTGGAGAAGAGGAGGCTCAGGGGTGACCTTATTGCTCTCTACAGTGACCTGACAGGAGGCTGTGGCAAGGGGGGGTCAGCCTCTTCTCCTGTGGAATTAGCAATAGTACTAGAGGGAATGGCCTCAAGTTGCACCAGGGGAGGTTCAGGTTGGATATGAGGAAAATTCTCTTTTCAGAAAAAGTGGTCAGGCATTGGAACAGGTTGCCAGGGGGGTGGTGGAGACTGTCCCTGGAGGTGTTGAAGAAAAGGGCGGATGTAGTACTTTACAACATGGTTTAGTGGGCAATATTGGTGACAGAAATATGGTTGGGTTGGACGGTCTTAGAGGTCTTTTCCAACATTAACGATTCTACGATCTTTTAAACCAAGTAATACAGAAGATGGAAAGCCTGCCACTAAGAAACACAGGACAATGAAAGAGGTGAACTTAAGAATGAGTGGTATGGCCTAACAGGACTTTTGCTCAGAGGATGCTTCAGTACAGCCTAGGAAAGAGCAACGTGGCAAGAGTTATTTTCCCAGAAAGCCGCATAGCTGCAATTAAAGTGAATGGGAACTGCCAGTGTCCCCACTTCCAACACTATCCTGGTTTTGGACAAAGGCTGTGACTACCACAGCTACAGATGCACTGAAGCAGAGATGCCTTGTGTGTGGCTGCACTGCATTCTGAGCCCTTCGTGCTTGCTGGGAAGACAGCGTCGGCTTTTAGCAACAGACCCAAAGCTTTGGGGACGGAATTTTCCTGGATCCATCTTTAAATTTTTTAAGTTGCTGATATATAATTACTACACAGCTAAACACTGTGCAGATATGATCCTGCCCCTGTACTCTGCAAACTGGTGAGTAGGTTGGTTTGCTTACTCTCATTTTCAGCATCTTAAAATAGATTGGAAATATGCTCTATAAATAGTTAATTAGGGGTTTGGGAACTCTCAAGAATGCTGTGCTAGTTACAGGGATTCTTAATTTATTCAAGACGTGCTTCAAGCAACCTCCTCTTTTTCTGGTCACTAAATATTTCCCAGAAATCAAATTAAATCACATTTTGTATTCACAGCAGCCATTCACTCCAAAATCTGCATCAATAAGGAAAATTAAATCTAAAGATATTGACGTTTCCTGGTTCAATTAACCCTGAGGAGGTAAAATTTTCATGAATGAAAACAGAAGGAAAATTGTTGGCAGATACGTTTCAGGCTATTATAGTCCCCACTATTCACGGGGAAAAATAGCAGCGCAGCTTTTCAGTTAGGGTTAATTACTCGTTCAGCAGTGCACTGGTTTTCCAAAACTGCTAAAAAACTCCCAGTCAGTTCAGAAAGTCTGTGAAGTCTTTTGGGAAGCTATTCCTAAAATACCTATTTATAAGTGAGGTAATTGGAAAACCAACCCCACAGTTAAACAAAACCTGGCTGAAAACTTCTTGTGCAAGCGCTCTTTTCTTTAAGAAGGCTGCACTAGTTAGGGCAAACATAGATGTTGGGCTCGGGCTGAATGTTTCAGCCTGTCATGATGTTAAGCTGGAACCTGAACATGTTTCATTAAGTTTCGTTAAGTGCCAGATACTTCCCAGAGCTATTGAGGTCAGCTATTTTGATGCTATGCTCCAAGGGGAAGGCTGCTCAACAGTGGTGAGCTTTTGTATGTTCCTCCTAGACCACAGCCAGCTCTACCAACTGTAGAGACTTGCCTTGGCAATTCTCACTCTTTTAATCCTTCCAATGCCTCGGATGCAGTAAAATGCTGCTCTGCAGGAGTGTTCCAGCAGCCGAGCTTGAAGGACACTGCTCAGCTGGATGATAGACCCAAGATGGAAAATAAAATCATGCAGGTTGCTGAAGACACACATCTGCAAACAATGGGACTGAGCTATGGAAAGCTAGATCCAGAGACTGCTTTATTAAGATTACATGCAACTCTAGGGATTTTTCTCAGCTGCTTTGGCTCAGGAGCGTGCTTAGTTCATCCTCACAAACTGTGTTCACACATTTGAACAGCCCTTAAAGATGCCTTTCATGCTATTTTTATGGAAGATCCCTACCTGATCCCCCCTCAACAATCTGCTCTTGCTCTCTCCCATGACAGAGGAACAATCTTTCCAAATGCCTTCTGCTTCTCTGCCCACCATTTCCTGAACTGGGCATTGAAAATAATGTAGTAAACAGGAGACAAAATAATTTCTTCCCTTAATTCTTTGTAAGACGCCTTGATTAATGTTTCTTTTGTGTACATTAGTCAAAACATTTGTGGCTTTAGACACACCAAGGCCACACATGCTTAAGTGTCCCGCAGTTGATATTCCACTATGGTGTGTGTGATGTACAAAGGCCACAAGCAGCACAACTACAGGTGAAATGGGGAACAGTATGCCCACAAGGGGAGTATACTATTCCAGACCATTTGTCTGGGGGATCTCAAATTCAGGACAAAGACAGTGGAAGGCAGAGTCAAAAAGTATAAAACACATTTGACGTGTAGTAAAACCTCATCTTCAGTATCACCTGTTTGGATAAATGCCTCCTGCACGTAAACATTGGCCCATCACTACAGCCATGTAGTGTTTGGGAGAGGAAGATCGCAATCTCACAGCTTAGAAATGGTGTCTGTGTCTTACAGTAAGTACTACATACGGTCCCCATGTGTTTTCAAATACTCACGAGTTACTCTGTAAACATTATGCTACAGTTTACTTCAGAGTAAGAAGATCATTAAGTGTATCTTTGAAATGGATGCATAATGATCCACCTCCTTTGACCTTGAACTGTAAATTGATTGTTATGCTGAGGGATATTAATTTAACACAGCATATTGAATTTCCTACCAGCACTCACGGGCCTCTCCTGACTTAGCAGTTCCACTTGTCTTTCTCCTTGCTAACTGCAGAGATCCTGCCTCACTTGCTGTACCTACAGAATGTACAACCTCACGCATCTCTCAGTGTTTTTTTGCATAACACACACTTGCCAGGAAGTTCCAGTAAGGATCTACTTTGAAACAAGTCCAGGAGCCAGATCTCTGCCTCTGAATTTCTGTGTTACTTAGGAATGTTTTTATATTTATTCAAACTAAAGTTTCATATAGATGATAAGGACTCTAGTGGTTATCACCACTACTTCTTGGCAGGGAATTTAAGAAGAACAAAAGAAGTTGCTGGAGGTGTATTTTCTTCAAAATGATGGTATTTGTGCTTGAGGAGAGCAATGTGACTAAGCAGTAAGGCTACAGATGTTATCTGAGAAATCAAGTCAGCGGTACCACGCCAAAATCTGTACCAGCACAGTCATACTGATATCTAAAACTGAATAAGCGTGTCCAAACGTTGATGCAAGCATATACAAGACGCAATCACACCTTTACCTGCAACACAGACCAAGAATCACTGCAGTGAGGGTTGCCTCGGTGGACTGACACTGGCCTCAGACCAGGGGAAACAGAAGCTGGGACAGTGCCAGTGCTGTGAGGGGAAGTACGGTGCCAGGTACATGGCAACACAAATGAGACATTTGTTTAGTTGCTTTAGCTACAACTCTTGGAGGTTTAAGGCCATGAGAAGAACACTTGGCCTCGGATAGATGTGCAGCTAAGTTATTTGCAAGCAGGTCATATCTTCAAGGTCAATTCTTGTCTTGATATTTTTCTTTTAAAAGAACATATTAAAAAGCATCATGACAGCTTCACACTGCTATCTAAGCCACATAATGAGATAATATTCCCCTTTAATGGAAGGATTCTACTTCGAGCTTTAATGACATTTAAAAGAAAATCAAGTCTACCGCAAGCCTCTCTGATGGCTTTCTATGATATCTACCTCTAAATCTAGATATCCACCCTAAATCTAGAAAGGACGGTGCCTTTGGGGCTATGCTCCCACCACACAGTTGCTGGGAAATACCAAGCTAATTCTAAGACCTTCTTTCATGCTTGATAGTGTCTTCCTGACAGTTGTGAAATATCACTCCCTTGTAACAAAGCAAATCAGAGTTATATCCCAAGTCCTTTTGAGCTGTTTTCAGACTCATGCTCAGAAAGTAACTCCAGCATGGCAGAAGGGCACAACCATATTTCTACCCAATTACTCCAACTGCAAGACCCCTTACAGTTGATCCACCTCTTATACTACTGAATAACAAACAGCTTAGCGAAGGGAAAAAGTTTGCTTCCCATGGCATGGTGCTCCAGTTGCAGAATTTTCCACTCCTCTACTTTGCTGTTTCCCCATCAGATCCAAACGGGTGCTGTAAACCTCTGGGACCTTTACCAGGAGGGCTGAATAAACAACACGGATGAAATTTAAAGGAAGTGCATCTATTTTTGCAAAGATCCTCACATGCCCCTGTTGAGTTTTTCAGGCTTCTGGGCGCTGTGACATACCAAGATCTGTTGTACAGTGGTTTAAATTTAGCATCCACCTATCCTTCCTCTGATGCAGCCGTTCTCCCTGAAATTCTAAAGGAAATTAATATACTGTGTATTTTTTTGTGTAAACTTCACTGTTTCTCAGAGATGAGAGCATCAAGCTCTTCCTTTGACAGTAGTTAATATACAGCACTGCAGTTATTCTAGTCCTAGATTTTAATTAAAAATCTCTGTGGGAGGAAGGAAACCAGACAACTGACAGAGTATTTAGGGTGGAATTTATGCTGTGTTAAATGAGCCCAGAGGACTCAAACTGTGCACAGGACAGTGCAGTAAGAACAATGAAATCCACACTCAGTTCTCAAGATGTCAGCCTTTCCGTGCCTACCTATCTGTCCTCTATCAGCTTAGCTGGGACTTGGCTGGTGAAAACAAGCAGCTGGGATAAACTCTTTGCACTGTTAGTTTCCTTTGGTGCAGCTGGAATAAGAAGTAGGTGAATCAACATGACATGGAAATTTAAACATGCATTTTATAGCATCATGGAATCATTTGAGTTGGAAGAAACCCTTAAAGGTCATCTAGCCCAGCTCCCCTGCAATGAACAGAGACACCTACAGCTACATCAGGGGCTCAGAGCCCCATCCAGTCTGACCTTCAGTATCTCCAGGGATGAGGCATCTGCCACCTCTCTGGGCAACCTGTGCCAATGCTTCACTACCCTCAGCATAAAAAACCTTGCCTTACATCCAGTCTAAATCTCCCCTCTTTTCGTTTGAAACCATTTCCCCTTGTCCTATCACAACAGCTGCTGCTAAAAAGTCTGTTCCTCTTTGTTCTTATAGACATCCTTTAGACACTTGAAAGGCTGCTAACGGGTTTCCCTAGAGCCTTCTCTGCTCCATGCTGAACAGTCCCAGCTCTCTCAGCCTGTCCTGCTAGGAGAGGTGTTCCATCCCTTGGATCATTTTTGTGGCTCTCTTCTGGACACGCTCCAACAGGTCCATGTGTCTCCTGCCCTGAGGACTCCATGTCTGGATGCAGTACTCCAGGTGAGGTCTCAGCAGCACAGAGTAGAGGGGCAGGATCACCTCTCTCGCCCTGCTGGCCACGCCTCTTTTGATACAGCCCCACATACAGTTTTTCTGACAGTGACTGCTCCAGTATCAATACTGTTGCCCCCACTACCATTTGCAGTTGCGTGTGTGCCCAGCAGAAGTCAGCAGCTGTTTGTGAGAGTCGTCAGCCAGAAACTGAAGCCCTGGAGAATCCCAGTAAGCAAGCAGTTACAACAGAGCATGCATCTTGACAATGACTTCATTTCACTGGAAAGGGAAGGTCCCCAAGCAACTAACAGGTGCTCTGTAGTGACTGCAAGCTTGCTCTGTAAGAGCACCCAATAAATACCAGCAGTAATTATTTGGAAATGCCTAATAGGAAAGATTTGGGATACCTTCCTCTCCTATTGCTTTTCTGTTATAGTAGCAATAGTGGCAGTGACACTCCTCCTCAAAAGCCCACCACAATCCAGCTCCTCACCTCGCAGACAGCAAACCTGACAGTGCAGTACTTGACAAAAAACAACAGGTCTGAAAGCCACAGAACACAGAAGAAAGACTTCCCATCACTTTAAAACTCAACTGTACTAACACCAGTTCTTTTTTTTTTGTCATGGAATGGAAGGATCCAAGCAAGAAAAAGCCAAAGTAGAACAAAACAAAGCTGCCAAGCTACAAGAACTCTTTCATACAAGCAATGGAAGCAGAAAACTCGGGGGGGGGGGGGGGAGGAAGGGAGGTGAAAAGCAGCCCTGCCTGGATTGCTGAAGGTGTCACAGCTGGGAAGGCTACAAGCTAGCCACAAAGCACACTGCAACATAAAGATCCACACCAGTTCCAGTACTGACACACAGGAGGGAGGAGAGGGCAAGGGAAGATGCAGAGAACAAGAGGCTCCTGCAGAACCACGTCTGTAGATCGCACTGACCTTCCACAGCTCTGTGCTGGAAGTGTAAAGATGGCTTTAAACAAAAAAATGATCTGTACCTCCCAAACAGATGTGCACAGAAGGAAGATTGGGTCCTCACCATCCAGATTGCCCGCAGCCAAAAGGAAACCAAACACAATGCAGCCGATTCACTCCATTTTCTTTATCACAGCGTAGGAGCAGCTAGACAATGCTTTCCGATACAGACCACAGCAATTCATCACAAAGAGACAGGAGTTGCAGGAAACGGTCCCATTATCTCTGCTACAGAAAGGAAGCAGCAAGGAGAACAGCTAAATGTGACAGACAGATTTTATGAGACCAGACGTGGGCCATGCTCTGAGCTGAGCAACTCATCTTTTCCATACCAGAAAAAAAGTAATCAGCTTCAGCTGCATGCTCTTACAAATCAGGAGTCAGAGCTGCTGCACTGCGACTTTTCCAGAGAAAGAAACAGAGATAAATGAAAATATTTCATAGCAGCTGGGTTGTGCCAGATCCCTGGGCTGTGTAAATCAGGGAACTTCTGTAGCTTCCATGGATCGATGCTGGCACAGGTGTGAGTGCAGGGCTGGGCATCCAATAGGTGAAGAGAAGGTAATCTCCAGCCCGCAGTGCTTCAAGGAAGAGGAGGTGGAGAAAGAGAGCCCATGGTGCTTTCTGGCAATCATAGAAATATACAGTTACCCCTGCATCAGATTGAACTGGATTCTGGCTCAAGCAGCTCCTGGGGCCTAAACACATCTGCTATGAAGCAACACCAGCTAATGCCTAAGTGAAACACAGAAACCTAAGCAGTGTCACATTTTACATCTTCTTCTTGATCAAGTCAGTTCCTTCAGCATTTTCCCAGCAAAATTAATCTCCCACTGCAGTCAACCCTTCATCTTTAAGGGGATGTATAAATGCTGCTATTAATGGCTTCTCTCCTGTGCAGTTCACAGTGCATAACTGAAGACATCGGCGGTGTGATCGCAGTAAGAACAATGGGGCTTTTAAAATGAGTAGTTTTACATCTGGTCAAAAGTGGATGTGATGAAACAATTAAAAAGTGATTTCCAAAACTGCTCACCAGACTGTCCCGACTGCAAGCCTCACTGCCAAGATCGGCCGGCAAGGGCCTGTCTGAAGCTGATGGCTGCCTCTGTTGCTGGTCCCTTTGAGGAGAAAGATCAGCTGTTGACAGCACGTGGCTCCTACCCAATGCAAACAGAGCATGCAAGAACTGTGAGTCTGCTCAGGGAGAGAAGTAATTGAAACCAGCAAGAGGACTGTCACAGATCACTTTCCTCCTAGAAAGAAGCAGCAAAGACCAGGGTGAGCTGGATGCTAGGTTGGGTTACATCCCAGCTGGGGATATACCCAAGTTCAGCTGCTTGCTCTTCATGATCACACGCCACTTGTTCTGACTGCTGCCTGTCCGTGGCACCTCAGTGGCCCTGGTCAGTGCTGTATGACCTGGCCACGGCTATAGCTGTTAAATGAACCTCCCCTGATGCCACTGCCCAAGTGACAGGAGTCTAGGAGCTCAGGAAGCAATGGAAAAAATCTTCCTCCCTGCTCTGCTGCTGGCTGGAAAGCTGTCTTCAAAGCAATGCTCAGCCGGGAGGTAACAAAGTCAAGGAATGCAGCACAGAAATGGCACTCACAATAAGCAAAGGTGTGAATTAAATGAGATGGAGGTGATGCTAACTCACAGGAGGAAACCATTATGTGCTGCTAACATTTATTTCCTCCAGCAGACCAGCAAGGTAACTGTGCTGGCAAATAGGCTAACAACTGCAAGTAGCACAAATAAAGCACATTCCTCTTAGCAAGGCTCTGAAGTCTCCTGACAGCACCAGCTTGTTGTCCCCCAAACGCCATCACCTGCCTTAAACTAACCTCTTCTCATACACAGAAGGTTGTATGTTTACTTTGCGCCAGAAGAAAATCTGTTAGTTTTAGTTATGTCCATGTTCCCAGAACAGAAAACTGTCAGTCGTGTGAAATTAAGACAATTTCCCCGCAGAACACCATAGTTTATTGATGGCACTGCCTTCCCCAACTACTTGGAGTATGATTTTTTTTTTTTCCATACCATATGTATTTTTGCTTTGCCTACAAAGCCTTTTCTACCTGGTTAGGCTCACTGTCTAGCTTAGCAGCAGTACTGGGGAAAAAAAGAACAATCCATAAATCGGGATATTTAGGATTCTACAATCTGATGATACTTTCTAGCAAACATTACTGTAATTTGCACCTCTGCCATGGCCCTCCTATATTCCAAATACACTGCGGATGAAAACACAGCCCAGCTGCCAGTTTTAGGTTCTTTATTTAAAAATAAACTACAGCCATGACCCTCAAGCTATGACTTTACAGCCAACAGATAGACCAGTTCCTAGCTTCTTACCTGTGAACACATAGCACCGAGGTTGCACACAGAATTTTCACTGTACCTCCAGTCGCAAAACAAGATGATAAGCACATGGCTTTCTAAGTGCTTGCTTGTCAAAGTGCTATTGAGGCAGTTTACTGACCAAGACTTGCCCTATGCGTGACTTTGTAGCAGTTCGCCAATACGAATTTAGAAACAGTAGTTGCTGATACACTTCTACCAATACATTCAGAAGCGTGGATGGAGTCACAGCCAAAGTGTTCTGTACTGGAACAGCTTGTTCTCCTTTCACACAAGGGAAAAGTCGGTACTGGCATACCTGCATTCACACATGGGGAGGATCACAGCAGTGTTACAGAACTGTAGGTAAAAGTTACCTTCAGTAATAGAACTATAGGCAAAAATTTACAACTTGTTTATGCAGGCAAGACTCAATCTCGGAGAGGATTTGCTCTTCTGATCTCGAACCCATTAGTGAAATACCTAATTCTACACATGGTGTCAACACAGAGTGGAATCGGGCTGAAAAAATCCCAAAACTTTCAGCTGAATCAAATCAGCGATCCATGCAGATTGCTTGGAAAAACAGAGAGACTCTCCACCCACGGTGACTGGGGGAAAATATCCTCCAAATAAGCGCAGTGTGATTCAGCCCTGCAATATTACTGAAGAGAACCTGAAAC
Organism: Gallus gallus; assembly: GCF_016699485.2. Taxonomy (NCBI): domain Eukaryota; kingdom Metazoa; phylum Chordata; class Aves; order Galliformes; family Phasianidae; genus Gallus; species Gallus gallus. The sequence goes on along the minus strand of NC_052536.1, from coordinate 12,592,833 downwards.
TATAGCCTTGACTGGTGTGATCGGCCGCTGTTTGTCGGGGGAATTAACACTTCCACTGCTGCTCCAAGCATCGGGGCAGTGCATGGGGAATCAGAGCCACCTGCAACCTCTTACCAAAGTGAGCCAGCAAAAATTATCCGCAGCTCTCTATTCCTGTCATATTTCACTTGTCCCACCCCTATCTGTTTCTTTTCACTGGTTTCTTGGCATACAGAATCACTGTGCAATAACAAGAAAAACACCGTTCCCTCTTTTCTGCTATTAATCCATTAGGAATGAAGCAAACCCCGTAACTGCGTGGGGGTGAGGCTGGGGAAATCACTCAGTGCACAGGGCTCAGATACACCCAAGTCTGACAACAGTTCCCCAGCTGATCCAGCAGCGTGCCTGCAGCCACGCAGAGGCAGCTTTGCCAAGCAGGCACAGCCAGCAGGCTTTAAAAATAGTCCAGAAGATGTTGCTGGTTACAGTATCCCATAGTGATTGTACACATATTTCAGTGGGCAAGCATGCTTAATTGCAGCCCTGCTTCTTCACCTATCATTCAGATCCTGGAATATATCCAACTGTTTTCCCTTCTTGGGTTTTCCTGTTGTTGTCGAACAGGGTAAGAAGCAGAACTTGTGCAGCTCAGCCCATGCTGGCTCCCAGGCTGTTTGCTCTGTCCCAGCCCTCACTCCCTCCACCCTGCAGCAAGGGAGAGTTATGAAAATAACCTGTCTGTCCATCGGTGTCACCAGCTGTACTGTATCCACTGGTGTCTGGTTGTCTACAGTCTTCTAGTGACTTGTTTGGTTTTGCATCAGAGCAGATTCCTCAGAGATATCTGGCACTACGTGATTGAAAACAATACGCAGGGAAAGGCTTTGGAAGAACTCCCACTTGTGCTGATTTCACATGAATAGCCAATATCTAAAACAGTGGAAAATTAAGATGGCAGTGATACTAGCAGCAATCAGAAGCTAGCATTTCTGAGGCGTTGCACATCTTTAGAGTACTGTGCAAAGGATTAAGATGTGCGGATCAATACCACCCTGCACTTGACAGTCCGTACTGCGATGAAGCCTCACCATCACAGTGGGAAGTGGTTGAAATCCTTCTGGGAGGCAACACTGGTGGCACAAACACTGCTTGCATCCTGCTAACACCGCCTCGGAAGGCAGCAACATGCCCACAACAGCCTGGTGACTCCACACAGACAGGTTTGGAATGTGCTCTGCCCTCACTAGAGGGCACTTCTACCTTCTTTCTGAGGTGTCCTGCTTCTTTCCTGCACAGCCCAGTACAGGAGCAACCCTGAAACAGAACTTGTTTCTGCTAAACTGACACATGGTTGGCCTCTTGCTAGCTTGTACACACAGCTGGGCTTGGATATGGGGGTACAGCTTGGGGTCACTGTAGGTGGGTTTCACACTTCTTGATCCTAAAAAGTCTTGCCTAAATGCCTCTTTCCATGTGGCCAGTAATCACATCCCTACTGTTTCTTTCTTTGTTTATGCCCCGTTTCTGCTGAGCAACAGCTTCCTTCCTGTACTCGGAAAAGCGTGCCTGGGTCCCAAGGCTTATGTCAACTGATTTTCTTCATTATTTGGCTGAACTGCTCACGCTCCTATAAAGGCACGAGAAGCATGGTGATCTTCAAAACATGAGACAAAAGTCACAGTGGTCACTATGAAATACTGTTAGAAAAAGGCCAAGTAGCACATGCAGCTAAGTGCTGATAAATTAACAATGTCAACACCAATTTTAGAGCACACTCTCACACTTAAAAACCCCTCCAACTTCCAATGTTTGCAACAAATCAATGTCGCAATCCATGTACATCCAGAAAACAACTGATCTGGAGCCTGGATTATGTCAGTAAGCCCCATTCACTGCAGCAGCTCATGCTCTGATAGCAACGCTGCTTTCAAAGCCATTACAAATTGGGAAGAGCTCATTAACCTGTCATGGAACATCTCAGTAGGCTCCCGCCCCAAAGTCAACACTGGCAGTTTTCCCCTGGGAGTGATTTATTCAGCCAGGGACAATGCCCAAGAAACACAGAACCCGACTTCTTCCTACCACCAAAGCAGCCAAAGCCCAAAGCATCTCCCTTTGTGACTTCTGATTTCCTGGAAAAAAAAAGGCACACCTTTTTCCTTCAAATCCCTCTGACTCATGGAGAGGTCGGGCTGCCCTTAACCCCTCTCTGGCCAGATGGCAGGATGATGTGGCATTGCTGGGCATACCACCCTCATCCCCACCCGCCACCAGCACCTTCAGTCGCCCCATGGGCAGCACGGTGTGGGGCCACAGTGACTCCTCAAGTAGCTCTGGCAAGGCCAATACAGTGCTGCTATGCTACCAGGCCATCCCTTGGCTGTACAGTCTCTATGGTGTGTTTCTAGCACTAAAAACCAAACAAACAAACCAGAAATAACTCACTTTTTCATTCTTTTTTTAGACCTGAAATCCTCTTGAAATATCATTGAGGAAAAAAGGATCTGAGCTGTGCATTTTTCAGGGGTCGCAGAGTGCAAACACACACGTAATTGACACAAAAGAAACGTAACTGGCTCTACAGCACTGCTTTTCCAGTAAATAAGAAGCAAAGGAACTGGAGGAAGAATTGCTTTCTGTTTTGTGCTCAGCCACGCTTTCTCCCTGCTTCCAGGCTCACCGTGAAGCACGCATTTTCACAACTGCACATTTCAGAAGGATGAAGGCAAGCCCTTAGTTTATAGTAAGCAGCAGATCAAACCATTTTATATCCAGATTTTTGTGCAACAAAACACTTCTGATTTTAAATCAACATTCTAAATGTTCTTATGACTTCCTTCATGTCTTACCTTCTCATGCTATTTTCAAACTAAGGCCAGTTTTTAAACAAATACAATTCATTCATCTGTGCTCTGAATTTGCTTCCCAGATGCTCTGTGAGCAGGGCCGAGTCTTAGCCAACTCCCTATCTTTCCATACCAAATGACTGTAGAAAGGAGGATTCCAGTTTTCCAGAAAATACCTGCTGTTACTGTTATGGTTTAAGACAGCTCCTCAGGGAGCACCAGGGGCTTTGCCAAGACAGATCCCAAACCAACCTCTTTCTATTTCCCTCATTAATTCCTTGCATTCACCTCGAGTCTCTCCCATGTATTAAGTGGCTGCTGCAGCTTTTGTTTGACATTCAGACATATGAAGACAACTACGGGAGTGAAAGAGAGGCCATGGAAACCAAACAAAGTTCTGCCAACACCTTCAGTGGTAACGGCATTTCACATGAGCAGTACAACTCTGATTTATTCCTACTTCTCTCAGTCGTGTGCAATATCAGCACACTCCGCCAGTGTCAACTAAGTCACTCCTGATTTACACCAGCAATGAGGAAATCAACATGCTGCAGTGGCACCTGGAACTGGGGAAGAAGCTCTACCCCCAGGAGGAGGCTACAGGCCCACACCAAAAATGTGTCCCTTTATGGTTCCTAAATTAATAGGGTCAAAGGAAATGGGTTAGTAGTGGTACTGAAGCATGTTTGCTGCTCTGTGCTGAGTGATGCTTTGCCATTTTGCTGCAGAGCTGTTTTTCAGAAGAGCCCAATCTCCCGATCTTCCCTGGCAACTCCACTATGCCTAAGTGGGGAAGTACTGTAGTAACAGGGCTGAAAGAGATATAATGAAAGGTGTTATGCACAAGTAGCAAGAAAAGGAAAAGATGAGAGTGGTATAATTTTACACATTCACAGATGTACTTGAAGATACCCTTCAAAAAAAAAAAAAAAAAAAGAAAAAGAAAAAGAAAAAAAAAGAAAAAGAATTACAGCCAGCATTTCTTGCAGTTCAAAGCTGCCTGGTTCCCAGGAGTCACAGAGACATGCAAGGACAGTAAGCCAGAAAACATCTGAAAATACGAGCCATCAGAAAATAATAGAGAAGCTTCAAATGGCAGCTATCAGCCAGAAAGGAGAGCAGTGAGAATATTTTCACCATCCATCCCTCCGGGCGAATAACTCTTCTCAGGATGTTTCTGGCTAACAGGCTAATCTTGGAAACAGCTTCTTTTATGTACTCAGTGACTGTTTCTGGGAACACAACCATGACAAACAGGCCTGCTAGGAAGTACAGACAAGCCCGAACCTTTGTGCACTAGCATAAGAGAAAATGTAGACCTTTATCCAAATATCTGATTAGGTTCCACGACCCAGGAAGAAGCAAGGAGATCACTAATGTGTGGTTAGAAATCTTGCCACATCTGGTTGCTGTTTCCAGACTCTCCATTAACAACTTGGTGAGTATCCAGCAAGAGGAGGTTTTCCAGAGCTAAGACACTGAGGAAATACTGCTCTTGAAAGGTGCACTATTGTAACTATATTCCCAAAAGACATGATGCAGCTGAGACAGGATTTGTGCTTGCTGCCCCATTAGCCTGAATTACTGCCATGCTACCAATCAACTGCAGAGCTTTGTTTGGGGAAATGTGTTCTTTTTCCTTAATTTATTTCAATACACAAAACCTGCAAGATGTCTTTTCCTGAAGGCAGACTACAAATCTGCAGAGAATAGGAGCGAGCTTGGCTTTGCAGAATGAAAGCCACCACAGCACTGTGAACCAAGATGCAATTTCCACACACACTGAGATATCACCACTATATGTAGTTTTGAACTGTTTGTTGTAGCTTTAGTTACTAAAACAAGTAGGAAAATATTCACCCCTAAGTTTCATGCGTAATATGAGAAAAAAGCCACCAGAGAGAGACGAAGAGGAAATTTTCTCACTGCAAGACCTGAACTCCAGCTGACTTCTGCTATAAAGAGAGAGCAGAAAGGTGTTACTTATTAAATCATGATGTGGCCTTCTCATCCTTGTCAACGTGCTTCCATGGAGCGCAGTATTTCCCCAATTCTAGAAGGGTTATGTTATAAATCCACTGCTTTACCAAAGTTGCAGCAGCATTCACAACTTTGGTCCGTTCTCAGCCCCACACCTACTGCTCAGTGCCAACATGCTTTGTTCCATGTGCTTCTTGATAGTCACAAACACCAGATGATGCTAAGAAACAGGACCAGAGAGGATGAAATGGCACAGAGAAGCTTTTCCTAGTGAGATTTATTCAGATGTTGCAACTTTCAGAAAAAGGCAAAATCATTCTTATCTTCAGAAACTCAGCTTTCAATGCTCAGAAACTTGTGTTGTTGTGTCAGAGAACATGGTAGACTGGAGTTAATACGATGCCCCATAACATGATGCTGATACTTGTTTACATACTTCGGCCTTTGCCAGCAACTTGTTCTTGGGTCAGTTTTTCCAGCACAGTCAGTGCCAGCTAGATGAACACAGTGGGCACTTACTTTAACCTATTATACTTCATTTGCATTAACCATAATTGCTTAAAGATGACTTTAGTGGCTGGAGCTACACGTGGATACAGTGTTTCCATTAGAAAAGAAAGGAAGGGAAGGAACGCCCACACAAAGCAAACAGCCTTATTTCTTCCAGCACTCTTGTTTTCATTATGGCCTTGTGCAGACAAACATCGCTCATGGTAGCTTAAAACAAAGCCAGAAGCATGAGGCTGCACACAAGGCAACGGATGTGTAAGCCGCTTTTGAATCCAGCTATAAGAAACCTGAGCTGGAAGAAGGCTGTTCTGCTCCTTTTCACACACTCCTTTGCTGAAAACATTAATTTTCAGGTTTAGAAAAATAGCTCCCTGGAAGAAAAAGAAGTTATTGCAACGGAGCCAGATGCAGTGAGAAACAACACAGAGGGAGTCAAAATCTTAGCAAGGTCTCTTTAAATACTATTATCTATACTGGTAAAGAACACACCGGACATCTAGGGCCAGATCCACAGCTGGTGAACCAACTTTGGTACAGATTAAGCCATTTACACCATCTTTTCTTGTTTAGTAGAGAGCAGGATCTGTTCAAGATGACAACAGTGAGGCTCTAGGCTGCCTTTGAAGAGCTAACTCACTGTTTGATGCTACAGATTGCCAGATATCATGTGTTTCATTGGCTTCTGGTTTTAAACAGTGCTCCCTGCTACACCAGAGCAGCTGCAAAGCATGGGGACAGGCAGTGGCTGTCAATGGAAGGGAAATGCCAGAGCCTGCACTCCAGCTGGAGGCTCTAGGAGTACAGCAAGTAGCAGCTAACAGTGAAGACAAGTAGGGTTCAAACCTTTCAATTTAGAAATCTGAAACTTTAGTGGGTGGCAAACCTCCCCAGGGGTTGGAATTAGGTAGTCCTTAAGGTCCCCTCCAAACCAAGCCATTCCATGATTCTATGAAATGATGAAAATAGCCTTTATTTTTCACTTTGCCTTGAAACAGTGGACACCCAAAGGAAGGACCTCAGACCTCAAGTCCACTATCCACGTCAAAGGGATTGCTTCTAAATCTAAAGTAGTCAACAAGAGTGTTGGGAAGAAGTATTTCTAACAGAACGTGCCATTTTAAAAAAGGGAAAGTAACATATTTGTCAGAGGATTTTTCTCTGAAACCACGCCTGTTGTAGTCTCTTCTGCCAAGAAAACCTATTTTGACAGCTGTGCAATTGGTGACTCAGAGATTCCCCAAGGCTGAGTCCCCAGAATTGTCCCATCAGTGGCCCAGTGACAGCACAGACAAGAAAGGCAGGTGGGCTGGAGAGGGCAGGGAACCAGGACCAACTGTTCAGACTGAGCCACGTTGGCTTCTGGAATATTTCCTCTTGTATAAAGCAGAGTGAATACATCACTGGATGGAAAAAAACAGAGCGTGTGTGCTATAATCCTAGAGCTGGAGCACAGCTATGGAGGAAAGACAACGCAAGTGCCCTTTCTCTGCAACTCCCTGCATCACTCAGCAGGTGACTGCAACAAGCAGAAGACAAGATCTCCACAGCTCTCATACATGGTCCTGATGAGGTGTTTTACTGCTTTTAGGAGCTGACTGGCTTTAAGGACTGCCATTATTTGGTTTAGGATCTGGCAATAAGAGAGAATGGAAGAAAGGTACTTATCCAGGGCAGGCAATCAAGAAATAAATTACGTCAAGTATGAGTTTAATCACCTGAAATCAGCCTTCAGATCTTGAACTCACAGCTGGTGAGCCCTGGGCCAGGGTTTGCAGGGGTGCTAAATGGGCCTGGGATAACTAAGAGTGGTCTAGGAGGGCCACCTGCACACAGGGAGTGAAAGGACTAGAGCACAAAAGGACTACGGATGCAGGAGCACAGCATCAAGACAACACCAGGGGAAAACCAAACTTACCAGCTAGTGAGCACTCGGTGCTGCCTGCACTGCTCCATGCAGATCTGTGGGTAGCACCAGCCAGACTCAAACCATCACATCACTCAGCGTAAAGGCCTTTGTCTCCCTCTCAAGAGCTGTGGCCAACAGCCAGCACTCAAAGCACAGAGGTGTCACAGCATGAATAAATATGGACTAAAAGTAAACAGAAACTATTGTTTGTTTTTTTTTTCTGCAACCTTTCTATACTTCAACTGTTCAGTGACAGAAGGATCCAACATAATTAAACATAAGCTCTCCACAACTGCACATGCAATACACATATATATGTACTCAAGTACATACTTATGTGTACAAACTCATACAGATTCAACAAAGTTCTCATTCTTGCAGAAAGGCAGCAAGATCGATGCATTACCTATAAACAGAAGGAAAAGGTCAAGACTGACAAAGTTGAGTGCTATACATATAAAGAACCAGGAAATTCAAATTAATGCTTCTGGATTCTTCCTTATCAAGTGTTTCTGCTTACAAACAAGACCAGATCACTGCTGTTTAATCAGTAAGGTAATAGTAAAATTGAGCTTATGAACAAAAGTAAAAAGAAACTTTAAAGTGATAGAATCAAATTTGAAAAATCTATATAGACTGTAAAATATTATCCTTTGCAATATTTCAAAGTCAACTTGTAAGTTTCTCCAGGAAACTAAAATAGGAAATTCCCCTATTAAGATCCTCTCTAGATGGGCAAGCAGCCCTGAGACACAAAGGTACTGCAGGCAGCCCCTGGAAGCCCTGCAACTAGGCTGGGACAGGGATTCCCAACATGGAACCTGCAAAGGAAATGAAACAGAAACAAACATACATTTTCCTGTGTCTTTGGAGAAGAGCTCCTCACTGAAGATATTCAGCATGATTGAGGATTCGACTCCCAAGTTTGACTGCTCTCTATTGCACCACAGAGGATATAAATGAGACATGTTTGCATTCATTTCATAGTTCCTACGTTACAAAAGTTAAACCTATCAGAACTATGAAATACTACGCGCTCATTCTCCCTAAGGAGAAGCACAGCCAAGCTTGTAGCTAAGCTCCTGCTAGCTCAGCCAGCAGGCAAGCTGGTAATACCCTGGTCTCTGAATGGGAGAATGGTATAGTGACCTGTCAGTCACTCTACTGGCAAGGATTCTCTTTGATCCTCAGTTACCAGTGAGCTACAGCTACATTTAAGACGACTGGTCTTGTATGCAATCACTGCTAGGATTTTCATAATGAGAAAAAGGCTTCCCTGCTCTTCCCTCAACTCACCTCACCTCACAGTCCTTACTCAACATTCCCACAAAACAGAACTCTGACTTCAGAAAAACCTGTTGTCCTGGCATCACACCAAGTCTGTGCCCAAAGCAGAATAAAATTTCACAACAACTTTCCTTGACCAGACCCCTCAGCTAACAAAACCAGGCATTCTTATCAAAGCAAGTAAAGACATAATTATACATGGAGCTTCTTCCAAAGAGAAAAACACATCAGGTATCAGAGAGCAGAACTGGCATCCTGCCACATATTTAATCCTTCATCAGACCCTAGGTAGGTACAGCATTTCAGGATGAATAGCCCAGTAGCTTTGTGAAATGTCAGGGCTCAGGATCCTACCGTGTTGATAGCTGGACCTACAGCAATCCAAAGAATCCCCTCAGGTTTCTTCTCCAGGAAAACATGAGCACAAGTAACCGAGCTGACAGCAGAGAAATAGCTCTGAAGCCACCACAATCAGGCACTGCTCTGTTAAAATCATGATTCATTTACAGCAAAGAATCTCTTTTACAATTATGTCTCAAATAAATAGGGTGATCCTACTGGAAACATTCTAGTGCAGCAGTAATCTTGCTTAACACAGACTGATCTCCGACCCTCTATCCCACTTAGGGAATGCCACGCTCCACAATTAGCCTGACTGATGTGAATGGGTGGTCATGATGAGTAAGGTACTACTCACAGTGAGAAAAGGGGAAAAAAATAAATCCCTTTCTTTGTGGTTGCCATAAAGAAATGGCCTTCTATAATTGCAGAGATTAGATTAGCAGTGTGTAGGGAACTGACTCATGCTTTAGGTTTGCCTTATCTTTAGAAAGGCTGTTATACTGAAAAAGGAAAAAGTGGATTTTATCTTGTACACAGTACAGATGCTGTGTCTTTAAGTAAGCAGGGAATGCAGTTCTTGTGGCTTGTACTTTACATGATATAAATGACATACACTCAGGTTAGACACATGACAACCTACCACAAGTGTTTGCCTACAGAGAAACTGAGTTGGCAGGTTTCAAATATTTTTGGCGCATCAATAACCCATGTTGGAGCTGATGCTTCCCGCTGCCTTCACACCGAACAGGCCGGTTCCTGTCCTAGGAGCCCAATTCCCCTCTGCCCTAAATGGTGCCCTGGAGCGGTCAGAAATCAGCACAAGCTTTCTGTGTAAACACACACAACAGCTTTTACATGGCACAGAGTTGATTAACAGAATCATTTTGCAGGTAAGTAATGATCTTCGTATGCATTATTCTAGATGTGTTTATTACTAGCCTAGCACTATGCAGCAGAAAAGTAAGCATACGAACCAAAGTGAAGGCCTGCAATGCTTCCCAGATTTCTTATCAGAATGGTAGTACTGATATTTCCAGAAGTAACATGAACACAAAAATGAAACCAAACACTTTGCTTTAACTATGTAATGTAGAAGGAAAGAAATACATCCTACTTCTGCTTTGCTCTGGGCACGTTAGCTTTGTTTGCACTTTAAATGCAACTACAACTGGAAGGGTTTAGCCAGCTTACTCACATTGGCCCTGAACACCCAAACAATCACACATGCAGCATCCTAACATTCAGTCACACATATCTGATGGTCTTATGGATATCACAGTAGAGTGGATGTTAAAAATGAACCCTCACCCCTTCTGCATTTTTGTTTTCTAGTCCATTCTTAACCATACAAACTTGTAGGGTGTAGATTTTCACTCTTCTTGTTGGGCAGTGTAGGCAGAAATACAGTTTCTGATCTCATCAGAAGTCTTGATTGTCAGACCTGCTTACTGGGGGGAGTTATTCCAAGTTTGACAGCCCCGAGCAGATGCTTTTAGTTTGGAAGAATGTATTCTATTCCAAAATCATTCAGCACTCAAGTGGTAGCTGTTACTTATGATGGTTTTTTCAATTGTAGTGGCAAGATATGGTATGCCAGCAGCTCAGCTCCCAGTTTCCCAGCTTCCTTCCCCCTACCTGAAGCTGTGTGGTGTACAACAACAGAAGGCATTGCACCAGAGGCCCTCTATTTACACTCATCCTACTCCTTGGCAGCAAGCCAGGTCCCAGCTCTCAGGCTGACCCACTCACAAATAGAACTATAAATCTCAGACTGGAAAAAGAAAACGGTTACGTAGGAACAAAAGAGGAAACCATCAGTACATGGAATAGGAGAGACAAAGAAGGCATCTCAGGCCTTGGGGAACAGCATCAAGACAACTGATGGAAAACAAGCAGCGGTCCAAGTCCTGCCTTCTTTGTTGTGCAAAGCTCTGACTAGAAGGGGAACTAATGAGCAAAAAGACTACTGCTTCTGCCTGCAAAGTGACCACACCACCAGCAAAAAAAATATACCCAGACTTTCCAAGCAGTTACCTGCTAGAAGCAACTAGGGCAGCAACACCAGCACACATAGACTGAGAATAAACCCGATTAAACACCAGAATACAGGAGCCTAACTTTGGTAACAGCCAATGGCAAATTCAACCTGAGTAGTTGAAAGCAGCCTTACAGTTGCTCTATGGTTGCTATACATCTTCTTCTACCTGTAACAAAATCTGAAAAACTGAATGTCTAGTAAGTATTCTGGAAGTGCTTTTCTTCCCTTCCAAGAGGATACTTGTTTAAAGGATATTTCAACCAGAGACTATCAGTGATTTCTATGAATAAGTAGAGAAAGGGTATTTTTTGCATGCTAGCAACAGACCTTCCCTTTGACAGCTACAGGACTGAAACCCTTTATTGAACACCCACTTGGGAATAGGACTTGAAGTACAGCCTACCACTGCTCCTGTGAAAGAGTAGTGAAATCTGGCCTAGCCGTGAGTTTACATTCCCGCTTTCCATCCCATCCCTGAAGAAGCTCAAGAGTCCACTGCTAGCAGCTGCTCCACGAGGCATAGAGTGAAGGAAGTGAAAAATGGTGGCAGATGAACCTAGCTCTCATGGCAGCAGATCCAAAACGATCCACAAACATCTCAAACACACTTGCAGGTGGGAAAAGACACATCTCCCACTGCTAACTCAGCATGCCAAGGTGAGGTCCCAAAGGATTACTGAGGTCAGATGGAGGGAGATGCTGAGAAGATGCTTCTGGAATCAAGTCTCTAAGACCATGGTCTAGAACCTGATGCTATTCATTCTCAACTCAATGGAAAATCCCCTGATGATCTCAGTGGAGCACAACCCAGTTCCTAGTACTTCAGTCAGCCCTTCCAACGCTCCTGTGATGCCTCCAGTTCAAAGATAGGGTACACTGGAAAGACAGGGCAGCAGAAAAACATTTGCCATTGTTTTGAGCTCTGTAATCTGTCAGCACATAAATTGAGTACTGCAGTCCAGAGTTCTGCCATGTTTCTCTTCATGGGTACAAAGTTCATAAAAATTAATAGATTAATCAAGCTGAAGGCATAATACGCTCCAACCTGCATCTGTAAACTCAGATCCAGAGATGTCTGATGTATCGCATTAAATCCCACTCTAATTACCTCTTCCCATTGCTTTCCAACACAACATACAGAATGGGGTCTCACAGGCACACTGCCCGGAGGTTCATTCAGCACAAGCAGGCAGCTTTGCACAGCTGGAGCAGGGGAAGGGGCATGAATCACATCAGCATTTCTCAAAAGGACCACTGAGGAAGAAGTTCTCAGTTTGCAGTCACTCGCTGGATGGGAAGCAAATAAAGCCTTAAATAGACTAGCAGCAACTTTGGGGATAGATAAGATGTGAAAAATAAAAACACGTGGATCTTTTCATGGTGCAGTGAATCACAATATACTCATTCAAGTGAGCAGAGGAAGATATTAAGGACAGGACCATTATGGAAAGCCAGTACTTGGCTATACCATCAGTCATCCTGCCTGCCTATATAAAATGCTGCATGACAGTTTGCACCTTAGGGGGTTTCTTGCAAAGACATGGCATTCCAAGAAAAGCCATTTCGTTAAACTGGGACTAACCTCCAAATCTTTTCTTAATTCCTGGTTTTTTACTGATGAATAATGTCATTTCTGTGATCATTCCTCTGAGTTCCATTCACGTCTGTATCTACATGTGAATCCAACACATTATTTATATATGTAGATCTCTGCATGCATTATTTTCTTCTTTCTCTTAGCTCCTGCAGGATTGATACTGAGTGACAGAAAAGAATCCTATTCAGACCATGTCCAAGACAGAGGAGAGCCCCCTCCAGTTGTCCTTCAAACCAAATTTCCCTCAAGTTACAAAATGAAAAGCTCCACTTCTTTCCTGCCTAGCAGACCTATTTACACCAGTGAAGTTTCTTTTGCACTACATTTGCACATTTGACTGAGGCCTGTCACTAAGCTTCCCACACACATCTGATTACAAACCACAAGCCAATGAGGGCATCTATTTGCCTGTTCTCACTTTCAAGGCAGTATAACCTGGGGCATCTGAACGTGTGAGGGCTGAAATAAGCACAACTATGTTTGGACTCAGCCACTTGCATGCTCCTCTTCCAAGCAAGTAGCATCCAGCCTCCTGCCACCTGGAACAGCTTTACCAGTGGGTAGAGAGCAGGAATGTAGCTGCAGTACTGGCTGAAGATGTACCTCTGATTTAAAACTCCCTTCTCCAGAAAAACTTGCTCCAGTTCCAGGTGCCACTCCTTGCTGAAGGCCATGTAAACTATTGCAGATTAGTTTTCTGCATTATTCAAATCAATAAAAACAAAAATGGGGAAAAACATCATTTTGTCACTCCAGAATCTCAAAAATTATCAAATATTATCATGTTTTCTTTTTTTTCCCTCTTGTCCAAGACATAACCATGTGAGCAAGCATGTGAAAAGTTGAAGGCAGCTTTTAATACAGGAAGCATTTTTATATTGGAGTGTGTCTCACCTTCAAAAGGAAATGGACTTAATCATATAAGAGGTCTTCTTACATTTTCAACTCTTTCAGCATATGCTCCCAATTATAGCACTGGCATTTTGATAACAGCCAGATATTCGAGCTCTCCACTCCCTAAGCAGACATCTTGTCAGATTGAAGACACATAGAGGAAGCTGTAAAAACACAACCATACTATGCTAGCTATGCTATTTTTAAGACAAGAAAATCAGAGCCCAGCACTTCTTCATGAAGGGATCTTCTCCTGTTGCAGAAGACACCATAACTGACTACTGAAGCACAGGGCTGTTCTCTGTGGTTTAAACAACCTACCTTTTACACAGATATAAGCTGTTTCTAAACAGAATGAGACAAAAAAAGACAGAAATTATGTGAGGCAGTCATTTTCAATAAATAGCGGATTATTTATTCAGAAAATAACCCTAACTAACAATTCCCCAAATGCATCAACAGACCTGAATACACTGCAACGTGAGAGCTCTCAAAGGGAAGGCTGGCATTTCAGAAAATAAGCTGACATTCACACAGCCTTGCCTCGCATACAATGACTAACCTAAACAAACAGTATCTGCGTGCTGTCAGATGTGAAAAATCACCCCAAGAGGTACAACTCTTTAATACACGATGGTTCTCTCACAGCAGTAATAAGTAGTAGTTCAGGCTCGTATCTCAGGCTGTACCTTGAAAACAAAATTTCCTGATACCAGTGGAAGGTACTGGAAGGAAACATCGACTAAAAGAATGCTAATCCACTCCTTTGTGATATTTTCCTCCCTGCAAGCAATTATGATTGCTTCAAAGCAGAAAGAACCCTTAAAATAAAGAGAGAATAGTTCTACGAGTAGTGAACCTAATCTTCTCAAGAGCAACTCTACAACTCCAGATGAAAGCATGCAGAGCTGAGAGTAGGGTCAGGATACTGGTGATGTATACATCCAACTAACACCCTCCAATGCCAGCATGGGCAGGACCAGCCAAGAAAAGTCTCCGTGGACTTCTTTGTCTTTGAAATCAGTTTTCTGGAGTAGTGGCATGTTGGAAAACCTAACCAAGAAGCTCAGTCCAGAACGCAAGTTGCCTGACTGCATAAGTCTATTTCTTCAGGAGATACCACACAGGCAGTCTGTGAGATAAATGAGATTCCAGGTAAATGAGATCCCCTCTGGAGAAAGGCCTAAGGGAGAAACACCCAAGGAAAAAGTTTAGGTGGCCTTGTGTTTCAAATCTCCAAAAAAGCCTCTTCCAGGACCAGTGCAAACAATTTTATTTACTAAAACAACACCAATATATTAACAGTCCTAATAGACTCGGTGACTAGGAATGGTTTTGCTGCCACAGAGCTGGGGGGACGTTAGAACTGATAGAAACAAAAGGGAAAGCAGCAAAGACAGAAGCAGAGGTACGCAGTATAAATTAGGTGTAAAATAGCTGTAGTATGTTCAAAACAGGCCGGTCACACCACCATATGCCACTCCTTCAGACTCCCAGTATATTTCAAATAGAAATTCTGGGCTGAAACTTATGCACTTTCCATCACAAAACCACCATTACAAGGCTTGCCTTTGGCTGTAGCTCTCTGGATGACTAATGGATTTTATGACCCAGTTACCTTCAGCAGTCTAACATGACTCCTATATGCATTTAGATGCAAGATGTAACTCATTCCCCCACCCTACAGGACAGCCCTCCAAGCCTGCTGGTTATATTTTGTTTTCTGTGCTGTTAATGTTCTGCTGCTGCCTGTGTTATATCAGCTCCAGGCTGTGACGTGAACTCCCCATGGCAAGAGATCTGATCATGTCTCTCAGGCACAGACTTCACTTTCTTTGCAGGACAGACAATAGTAAAGTTATGACACCAATTACCGTGCAGTCATACGTAACATTTAGGAAAAAAAAAACAACGTGACATAAGTCTTAAAGAGACCTACTACTGCAAACAACTTGCTTTCTGTATTTTCCCACTAGCAACACATGAAAATGATTAAGCAGATGCCTTTTGGTGCCCAGCTTGCTTCATGGCTGCAAACATTCTCTTTCCAATTGATGTGGCTTCTTGATTTGGTTTGGATAAAGTGCAAAAGTAAAGAGTCATTCACTCAAAATAGCAGAATATTTGTTTTGCATGATTCATGCTGAACACAAGACAACTTGGCTTTGGGCCTCTGCATCAGGACCAACTCTCCACTCACTATCAGCAATGAACTGGCATTATTCTAGGACTGATGCTTTCTATGGGTTCATTCATCATCTTCTGCAGAACTTCAGTGTTGTTAGCCCATCAGCTTTGCTGCACTGGAAAGATGAACTAATAAGACAACAACAGCAATCTCACTGATACCATTCCCAGTGCACATAGTAGGAAGGCCAACTAGCAACCTTTCCAGATATATTAAATTGTTATTTGACAATTTTCCCCATTCTGAAATTGTGTCTAATAACCAACTTTGCATTGCTCCCTTTGGAGCAAAATAATGCTCCCAACTCTTTCCTCCTGCCCCCTCTAACACACAGCTCTGGTGGGTGGACACTTGCAAAGCAGCTAAATGAATTATCTTTCATCTCTGTGCTTTTCTCATATGAAGATGTAGACACAAATACATGTGCAAAAGAGGTCACGTAGAGAGATACTAACATCACAATCACATTTAAAGAGATTCTGTCCTGTGGCACCTATTTGTTTTCAAGGTAACTGAGTATGCATTGTGCATCCCCAGTACCTGTGATTACCAACATTAATGAGCCTGACCCTCAGCTCGCATCATTCGGAGCAGCTCAACAAAATGGCCACTTCACACATCTGCCTTCCACTGACACCACCTGAAGAGTTTTAGGCACGTTATAGAAGCTTACAGACAAACATGGCAAATAATTTTCAACTGGTGTGGCTATTACATCCCCATTGAATTTCTTATTCCTTAGGAATTAAGCTCAATTCAATCACCCAAGGACCTGATCCTTCTACACATGTTCCAAGATGTGCATTACATTCCAGTTAAGCAGAACTGACAACAAAAAACCTGATTTGCTGACTACCTGCTTTTATTTTATTTCAGATTTTGTCCCTTATGTCCAGGAAACCTCTGGAAAAATAAAATATATTTGAGCAGAAGCTTTTTCAATGGCTACATTCATTAGCAGAACTTCATACAATGCCACATCTGTATCACTATATAGCATCTCAGCCTCTTAATTTGTAAAAGGTTTATGTTCTCAGCCTCCAAAGACTGACAAATAGTCTCAATGCATGACATTCACATGAGAAGTGCCCTAAAAACGAGGAGGAATATGCGCGCTCACTCTCAACAAATGCAGAGATGCTCAGAACAGCAGGACTCTAAAATTGGCATGAAGTCATCTTCACTCATTCAGCAGAAGCCAAAGCAATCCTGCAACCACCAAGAGACAGCTGCCTATTAGGCTGCGACCAGAAATATCCACTGTTAAACCTTCAGATGTACTGTTTATATTTATCTTAAGCTGAAATTCAACTTCTCTCCCTTAGCTCACACAGTAGCTCAATGCACAGAGAGGTATTTGCCTCTGCTAAGATCATATCAACATAACTTTTGGAACAATTTATTTACACAAAAAGGAGATCTCCTTGTCTTCTCCTGGTTACAACTATTTAAAAGGACTTTGGTGGTCAAATTTAAGTACTTCCTAAAAGCTGCTCAGAATCTCAGAGAGCTGCACATCTGTGAAGATGATTACAGATTTAATATCTCCTCTTCTGGTAGTTCATCTGACACACACCACTAGGACTGATGTAAGATTTCTTTTTGTTCTTTTTACGATTACCTTTCTCATAAAATTGTACTTAGGATCAGTATTTTCATGATACAAACTCACATTCTGGAATTTGGAACATGATTTTACCTGGTGCAAATAACATTCCTCCTTGGCTGAAACTCAGCACAGAGATTTCCAAAACCAGGAGATATCTTTTATTCTATGTTTTTGGGTTTTTTTTTTTCCCTGGTTGTGTTTGATTTTGTCCAAAACAACTGTAAAAAGAAGAGGTTTTGCTTATGTTCATGTTATTTTGTTCAGTTCATTTTCATTACTACAATAAGAGCATGTTTTTATGGGAAAATTCATCTGCTTTCCTCATAACCACATTCAACACGCTATTTATGTTCCTAATTTTACCGTTGATTTCATTAGAACGAGTCTGCATTTCAATGGCTTTTCCATTTATTTAACTGAGAATTAAGAACCCAAGTAGTCTACTGTGTCTGGCCCAAATTATCTGCTCTATTATCCCTTCTCAAATCACAGCCAGAAAATCTTCTCCTGGCTCTTAATTCCTCCCCGCCTTGCTATTTCTGGTTACTGAATTCAATTCAGAAACAAACCCTCAGCCTGTAACTCCACACAGGTCTCCCTGTGAGCAGAGAGACCTACATTAACAGTGTTTTATGAACTCCACAAATACGTTTGGAGATTCTTCTCGTAGCATTTGCCATTGTAAGACAGAGTTAATTTGCAAGGCACCATCTCAATATTCAGTGATAAGAAAAAGGGTTTGCTGGACCCAATGCATTGCCTGTCTTGTGTCTGGATTGACAGACATCTGTAAAAATGGTGAAGTTGGTCTGAGCATAGAGTTTTCTTAAATATTCTGAGAGCAGAACTCCTTGTTGGTGTGTGAAAGGTGCTTCTAACCAGAAAAATAATACAATATGATGGATAAAGAAATGATGTGACTGGAGGATTATCAACAGAAGAAGAGTATGGGTGTCACACAAAAACAATGTCTGTGATGCAAGGCAATCAGGGAGGAATTTGGCTGCAATTACTATCCTCTAGGTCACTGTTTCTGTCAGCTATGCTGCTGTCATAGTCTAGGCCTACAGAGTGTCCAGCTTCTCTGTCAACAATATCCTGAAGAGACAGCAGTGAGACAATCTTTTCCTGGGCTGTCTGATTTCAGAGGCGAGACAAAACATTAATTACACCAGGAATCCTTAACGTGGTGTCCTAAAACCGTTCTCCATCACCTTGAATCAATAAGCAGCATGGATTATAGGTGCTGCCACTGACTTCTCCTTCAAAGAGATAGGCTCTGGGTAAAAACTGAAAGAAAATATCTGTCAAGACCGAAGTGAGAAATGGAACCCCATGCAGTAGGGGACAGGGCTTGTTAGGATTCTGCAGGAGAGATGCTCTGCATCAGGAAAATCCATACTTCACGGGGACCCCACGTGTGACAGCTCCTCGTTGAGATAGTGAGCCATGACCCTGCTCTGTGCAACAAGATGTCCCAGAATGGAGCTTCTATTTGAAGAGCCCAACATCCCATGGGCTTCCTTTTCCAGATAACCAAAATTATTTGACACTTCTGCTCTGAAATCCAACTTCTGTTTCCTGCAAAAGTTTATCCCCAAGACAAGTTTCTCCTACCAAGAAGCATGACCAAATGCTGAGGACAAAAGATGCATGTGGAAACACTGCTTTTGAAATAGATGTCATCTTCATCACAAGCAGATCAGGTATCAACATGAGAAAATTAACTCCTTGTTACACAGTGCCACAGCACTGTGTCCAGAATATCTAGCTGGTTGGCTAACACTATTCTCCATTCCCACTGAAAATGTCACCAGATTAAAAAAAAAAAATAAGGAGCAGCATAGAAACTTGGAAACTATGCAGTTTCAGATACTGAGATGTTTTCCTCATGCAGAAATACAAGAATAATTATGAGGCTGCATTTTTCCTTCAGTGTGACTCTGGGGTAGCCAGGCCACAGCATGACATACTCATGAATCAAACCATAAAACTCATGAAGCTACCCTAAAAAAGAAGATAAATAAAAGCCATGAGATTTTAAAACACAGATTCACTATTTTTATTATTACTATTATTTCCTTTTTTTTTTCCTCCTTATTTAAGTGGGAGATTCAAGATACTCAGGATGTTTCAATGTTTGCAAATTCTGGGCAATCTCCTAGTTTCCAGTATCAGCATCTACAGGAAAACATCAGCAACCCCAGGTCTAACATGATAGGAAAAGGAAAATAACAATTTAGCAACAGTTCAGTTTTAACCAGACCAGCAGGAGGGTTCAAAGATTCTTAAGTGATTCATTTTTGCCCATACCCTCCTTCTGAGAGGAGAATGTAAGTTGATTCTTGGTGCATCCAAGTCAGCTGAAGTTGTACTGTTAACAGCAAGTGAAGCCTCCTTGTCCTATACTCACCTATAAAAAAGAAGCCTCAAGCCCATCAGATAAGTTGATCTAGTTGATGCAGGAAATGTGATTTTTGTAAGCTAAGAGTAGCTTAATAAAATAAAACAAATATGGCTTCATGCCAAACTTGGAGCAAAGCACAAATGGTTCACATTTTCTCCAAGGTCAGACACCCAGGGAAGCTGAAGCAGGTCTTCAGCTTTCCTCCACACCTCATCAAGAACTAAAAAAAAATCAGCTTAAGAAAAAACAAGCTTTACATTGGCGTATCTGAGAACATAACATTAACAAAACATTAACAATGGATGTGCTCCCCATCTTAAACAGAGGTACTAACTGACCCACTTCCCGCTTTTAAGAATTTCTTTGTGGCACCTGAAGAAGTGTCTTTAGGCTGAGATGCTGGAATTCCTACTGCAGCTACTGAGGCAAAGTTGTAAAAAGTTGTTCTTCTGCAGTTTCTGCTGGGGATCCAGTTACCCTTGTGAAAGGAACCGGCAGAGAGCAAGGAGCAGCACCATCTACAACTGCAGTAGCAAGATCGTCCAGAGCTCATCCACCAACATCCAGGAGATACAGCGCAGTAAAACGCTCAGGAGGATCACTGGACTGAGAAGACACCAGTCACTGCTTGAACCAGCCCAGCAGAAGGGTTCAAAGAGTCAGAAGTGAACCATTTTTTGTCCATGCCCTCACACAAGAGGTTCATTCATCAAGGGCTCATTTTAGAGCTATTATAACAGAAATTGCAAGCTATATGCACAGTGATTTGCAGTAATTACTGAACTTTTATGAAAGGCTCTAGGCTGGGTGCTTGCTCCTAAAGATTAATGTCAAAGCAGCAAGGATGATCTGGAAGGCTGGGGAGTAAATGGATGTTGTGGAAGGTGTCAGAGGGCGAGATTGAAGAGCATAATTACAAAGGCTGGCTCTAGTCTGGGCAGTAACTGGCAACCACCTCCTGCAGATGATGGCTCAGGAAAGCCTGCCATCGCTGGGCTGAGCTGTCTGTAAAGGCAGCTCTGCCTCCTTCCCCACTGGCTGCCAGACAGACACAGTTGGCTTGGTGCACATCATCCTTAGCCTTCTGCCATCCACCAGGGCTCACTCCAGAGCATCACCAAGGTCAGACTGCGAACCCTGGATGCAGGCTTCATCGCACAACAGGGTGCCTTTGACAGCAAGCTGCTCCCAGGAGGGGTTCATCTGCTTTTCTCTAGGAGGGAAGGCACCTCACCTCCCAGCTCCTGTGAAGGCACAGTGTGCTGATTCAGGGAGTTCAACAGTCCCCAAACAGATATGCAGGACCTATCTACATGTACAGGCACATAAAGTCTTGTGTCTGCCAGTCATCCATCAGTGCAATACACCAATGTCTCCTACAGTAGATACGAAGAAGACAGATCCCTCAGGTACCTCAGTTTGCAGACATATAAACAGTTAGGGCATTCAGTACTTAGTCATGTATCAAGAACTGCAAATCTGAAACAAACAGACTTTGGCCTTCTCTGAGTATGACTAACAGTATTTCCTGGTTATTTACCATCATCAGTCATATTTCTGAGTTTGAGGAAAAAGGAACAGGACATTTTTGATATATCAGTGGTAAAAACTAACTGGTACCATTGACGTCTACTTGAAGAGAAGGTAAAAGATCCTAACTTGAAAGAGATGACCAGCCACATTTTGCAAGCCAGAATCTTCTCTAATACTTCAAAAGACATATCAAAGATTTAAGATGCCTTATTTCAGGTTATCTTCAAATTTGATAAATCCTGACCATTCCGCATCTTTGAATCCTTTTTTGTTCACATCCAGAAATCAATTTGCACACTGGATTTCCCAGGAGAATGCCCTGCACTCACTGAAAGAAAGCCACATATGTAGAGTATAGATTTCAAGACAATTTTCAACCAGCTTTCAAGCTTTCAAGACATAGCTGTAATCAACCAGAAAGCAAGAAGAGAGGACACTGAAGATTTGAGTCTGAGGAGAGTGATCCACTCCACATTTAGATCTGATGAAATGGAAAAACAGGAAAATGGAGAAATAAATCTTGAGACCTGTTGTTTGAAACAATGTCCTTAGCTGGAAATAGACATTTTTTTTTTTGGTACCAAAGGATCAACATTTTTTGACTCAACAGAAGAAAGAAATCTCAATTAAAAACCAGAAGAATTAAAATAATACAAGAATGTGACAAGCCTAAATCAGAACACTTAGCTTTCTTCCTGGTGCTTCCTGCCAAATTTCCGAAGCAAGTATATAACTAAAAGCAAATCCAGTAACCTCCGTTGCACTAATAAATAAAACGAATAACCCCCAGCTAATACTGCATTTATCTTGGAGTTGGTCTCATTACCATAATGGAATTGCCTCTAAGACCAAGGGGGACTTCAGGAACGTTATTGGGAGTTTTCGGTATATATAACATTCCCCAAGTGATAGAAGAGAAGTGAAAAGATCTGGACTACAGCTTTCCAAAGTCAGTGGGAGTTTTCCTATTTACCTTGCTGCATCTTAGATTAGAGGATGCAATAGTAAGTAAACGAGCTACACAATACTGAAAAAAAAAAAAAAAGTTTGGCCATTGGCTTCAATAGATGTGAGACCAAGCTAGAGGTGAATGCAGTGCAGGAGGCAGACTGGGGTATAAAAACTACTGCAGTTCTAATTCCAGAACGCAATGGCCAGATGTATGTGTCTAACAGAACAAGCCTACCTTTCAGAAGTCTGAGCAGCTGCAGATTTCACTGACTCCAGCAGCTAGTGCAAGAGTCAGCACTTTGAATTATACAAGTACCTAACAGAGATAAGGACATGTCAGCTCTAAGGTTCTCAACACTGAACATCCTAAATTTCTTTCCTCCTATAGAAAAGATCAGAGATTGGGATTATAAAGCAAAATGACATTCATTAAATAAAATCTTCAGGTTTACCACTTCATTTCCAGCTCAAAAGGTATTTGGGCTATTTCCTCAAGTTTATGCTCTTGGGGATATGCACATAGGAACTGTAAAACATATTAAAGAAAAGCTCATAACACAAACACACATGAAGACATTTCTAAAAGAACTGGACAACCAACTAAGACTGTTATAACAGCTCAGGTGCTGAGGAAGCCTAGAGAATGCTTTTTCACTAAACTGGCAATTCAATAGTTTCTGTTCAGCTTGGACTTGCAGAAAACAATGGAAAAGCTGTGGTATGAAGTCTGAATCGAGGGCAGAAAATACTTTGTATGCTGAAGTGCCATTTACCTGCCTGCTCAGCAACTAACTGGGGTACTGTTTTGAAAACTCAATGTTAAAATAGTTGAAATAGGAACAAATTCTGTTCTACACAAAACTCAATGGCTTTGGCTGCTCCTGAAAACTCAGAGAGCTGTGTCCATGTTTGCATTTGTGCATACACCCATTGGAAGAAAACATGCTGACATACTGGCACTGAGAAATCAACGTGAGAAGCTATAAGCTGTCCTCACTGCACTAACATGAGCCATAAGTCTGCCTGCACAAAGTTCAGTCTCTTCATTAAATCAAAATATCCATGGTCTTATCAGATGGAACAGAGTAAACAAGGGAGAGAAATAAGTCATACTGCAATTAGCTGAGTAGCATGTGGAAACAGCAGCACTTAATTATTCTTTAAACATGATTGTTAAGATTTAGAGCAGTGAAATGAATTTTATCAACTCTCTAAGTATGACTTACCTCTACTGAAAGATTTTGTCATGCCAGACAGATGAGAACTAAGGTTGTAATTTCCCATTTACAGCAGCAATTGCTTTCCATTGACTTCCCAATATAAAGAAACATAAATGCAATTTGCCAGATTTTGAGATCCTTTGCCTTGCCAGAGAAACAAAAATCCAACACAAACATAAATGGGATGCTCCCCCCTTCTCCTTTTAAAGAAGTGAAATGACTTGAAAATGAAATGTGGCAAACAGGGAAAATATTTAGCTAGTACCTTGACATTCAATATAGCAGAAGAAACCTAAAAACTGTTTCAAGTAAATGTAATATGGTTAGACTGCAGTTGGACTTGATGATCTTTAAGGTCTTTTCCAACCTGAGCTATTCTATGATTCTAAATAAATATGCCCATTTAAACCTACACAGATCTAATGGCAATAGAAACCAAGCGGGGAGATTCCCACCAGTGAACCTTTTCAGGATCTGTCTGAAATGGAAATGATCACAGGAGGGCTTCTGGTTCAAACAGGAAAAGTGAACAGTGACAGATCAGGACTAGATGGCATTGGCATTCACTACAGAAGATTAAGAGAATTCCCAGTTGAGATAGCAAGATTATTAGAAAATGAAAAATATGAAACCTTTAGAGAAGATTCTGGGAGCAGTCAAGGAGTTACAGGCAAATATGACTAACATTTGTACTTGGCAACCTTGTGAATACTACAATACAACTGCCAAAGAACTCTTCTAGTCTAAATGGAAGACGTTCAAATTCAGCACAAGCAAATAAAAATGGTATATATGAAAATCTTAGCATTGCATATGAAACAAAGAACTTCCAGTTACTAGACAGCTACAGGGACTATGAAAAAATCATGCTTTGATAACAACAGCTCAGGGCCTGACAGTCAAAAGTCAAACAATAGAAACTATTACCAAAAAAAAAAAAAAAAAAGTACAGAAGACAACATCATACCACTGCAGTAAATCCACAGCTAATCCCCACATTGAATACTCTGAGAAGTTGTAGTCCTCTAACCTTTAGACAAGATAAATTTGAGCTGGAATATGCTCACATAAAAGCAACAACAGTGATCAAAGGTATGCTCTGTAACAGCCTGGGAGTCACTAGACTGCAGGGAAAACAGATCTGTGACAAGATGACTGTTATTAGCATGAATAGTGCTTGATTGCTGTCTTTGCTAGGTAGGACCTCGAGGCTGGCAAGCAAAGCTAGGAGCATCCCAGTTTGTAACAGAAACAGGATTGTCCTCTGATAGGACAATTAAGTGCAAGAAGCTTGCACAGACACAGGAGGAGACTGAATCAGGAAACTGATTTCTGTTGTTATACAGCGCAGTGTTCTGGAAACTGCTTGCTGGCTTTCCCTGCTCAGTCAAGGCTTTACATTTTATCATCTCAAAACTGGACTGGTGAAGCTGTTCAGGGACTGCTGCAACATATAGACCACTCTAATAATGTCTCCTGTAGCAAAGCAAAAGGAGGCCTGTAATGAAGTTTCTGTATAACCTACATTCATTTACCTTCTATCTAGGTCTTTTCTTCACATATGAGTACAAGTAAGCTGAAATCTTTGCTGCTTTAGGAAGCCAGTTGATGTTCACTCTGCAGTCACTACCTGTAAGATGAGCAAATAGCACAGCGGGAACAGCAGCTGCTGCAGAATTGCTCATCTCCTGATTTATCCCATTTCCACAACAGGAAAATCACAGCTTTGTCCAGCATATATAAAAGCTGCAGTAGGTGCTTGCCATAAATACTGTTCCATTTCCTCAGCTTCATTGGAGACTCCTTGCTTGTGGAAGCAAAAAGCTCATTAAACACGACTTGTAGGTTTAGTAGTTAACTAATAGGACAATGGGAAGAGTCCACGTTAGCTTGGTTCAGAATGCAGCTGAGCTTAATTGCTTCTTTCACCAAAGATCTGTTCCTTTGTGAAGAATGGCAGAGAATTGCTGATCATTATTACCAATTTGCTGAGACACTTAAAACATCCATCTCCTTATACAGAAAGCATTTGCTGAAATTATCACCATTTACACTGTCTAATGAGCTTTTGCTCCTCTTTGCAATGTGGAAGTAGGCCACCCCATTAGTAGATTCCTAGACAGGTTTATGCAGGAAGGCTATAGTGTGTCACAACTAGTAATAACTGTACTACAGCGTAAGTACCAGCCAGCCTGCTGAGAGGCAATCACAGATGTATCTGTAAAGCTTCCTGTGCACCAGGCAGGGCTTGAGCAGAATTAAATTCAGCCACAGGAATCAAAATCAAGACTGGATTGTCTGCTTAATGAATGGCTGAGCACTTACAACATAGTTTTAATTTTAATGAACTGAAGATAGAAACACCAGCAAAGAGGGTATTTGACCCCGAAATAGAAAAGAGATGATTCTTCACTTCCTGCTGAATTAGGCTGGGAATTGAAATAATGGCCTAAAGATGATACACTTATGTCCAAGTGCGTGACCCTATTCCAGGTACCTCTGCTCAGTATTACTTTTGAGAGACACCTGGAGACCAGCAGCAGCCCTGTACATTTTCACACCTCACTAAAGAGCCTGAATTTTAATTTTTATTATTTATTCTTTTGGGGAGGGGACTGTGTGTGCCTTCATCCCTTTATCCAACCTGCCCCTAAGTCCCCTTTGATCCTGACAGATGTTAACAGAGACAAACCAGCCACACTCAGCTCCTTCTCACAACTGTATCCTCAACAGTGACCATTTTAGTGTGGGAAGAAGCGGCACAGAGCAACCAGAATCAAACTCAGGGGTAAATTTCTTCATAAAGGGCAGATCAAGGGATATTTTTACCTTTTACTCAGAGTCCTAGAATTATCCTTAGCTGTTTCCCATGTCGCACTCTGACATTAACACCATAAGCAGGAACACTACGATATATAAACAAGAAATGAAGGCACGGGAGGTAATGGTTGAGATGGTGATACTCCCAAGTCCCGACAAAGCATTCTTCAGCAGCTCAAAACAATCACTGTATTGGTCCCATGGTAGCTCATTTTAGAGCAGTTAATTCTACCCAAGACCTATGAGCAATGTTGGCAATCATTCAAGTAGCTACTCTGCCATCTTCTTCCCACAGACCTCAGCATGCCAGGCAAGACTCAAAGCTTTTATTTTGTGGTGAAGCTTTCGCATTCAAAAAGCACCATAAGGAACTGTCACAAGGATAAAGCAAGATATATAAAAGCATGTGCTTTGCACGTGAAGGCTACAGGATAATACTGCTAAAGATGGCTGGAATTCCTCCTTTATTATTTAATTATTAACTTTTGAACAATAATGTTGCTTTATTGCTACTAGTTGTGATTTCGAATACTACATAGGTGAGGCTTTAAAGCTACAAGCCTCTCAGAAAGTCTTTGTGACCAGTGCTTCAGAACAGAAGCTGGAACCTGCCTGAAACCACTAAAAATAAAAGCACAGCTTGTTCTTCTTCTGATCAACAACCACAGAATTAGAAAACATATGCTACATTTTCAGGTGTCAAAATGCTTGGCACTCATTTTGCAATAGAAAATGAATTCTACAGGATTTCAAAAGAGGAAGCACGCCCCAGTTGCCCCAGAGCAGCTACAAATGCCAAGTTCTTCCAGAGCCAGGGGAGTTCTTTGGAAGCAGAGGAAGGCGGGTGCAGTACAATCAGCAGCACTGGCACAGGGAGCTACTCACCTGCACAGCACTTATACAGGCTCAAATCTCTGTAATGAAAGAAGTGAAGGAGGCCTGAGTATTAAATAAAGCAGCCGATGATACTGCATTATGTTTGCACAGCTTTCGCTAGCTCAGATATTAGCTACTTAAAAAAAAATATCTAAGGAGAAATACAGTAACCAGCCACCTACAAGCAGACTCCTGCAGTTATATATTTACCACCCGCTGTATTACCAAAGAACACGGGCAAAGTTAAGCAACTGCCAGCTTACAAAGTACCTTTTAACTTGAGCTTCTAGTCAGCTGTGGAGAGCTATGAACTCACCTATTGCTTAGATGTTAAACCTGAAGACAAATGACTTCAAACAATAAAGACTTCACTGTCAGCAAATTTTAAAACGAAATTACTCTAAAACACCCATAAGATGACATTTGTCTTGCAGAAGCAGGCACATGGTTACTTATACGCCACATTTTCTCATCAGCCTGTTCACTTTCAGCCTCTTCCCTCTTGCTCCTCAACACCATCCAGACAGCTCAGAAACAGTTCTTTCCCCAGCTCCTATCTACAATTATACTGCAGTTCAAAAGCAGTTGAAGAGCTACACAATACTGCCCTCACGACAGAAATATACCTTAATCCGGTATGCATTAGGAAAACAATCTCTGCTGCTTCCATTTATGCCAGCTTCTGCTCCAGACATGATTTTCTCTGCCGGGCTGGAATAAAACTCACTGCACCAGCATTTCACTGGGAACAGGAAGGAGAGAGGTGTGTCACTCTAGAAGGCATAGAAACCAACATGGAAGTTGAGCAAAGAAGGGGGCCTGTATGGGGTGAGACAGCACATAGCCTTGAGAAGTAAAAACAGCATATCCCACATCAGCCCCAGCTGTAGGCTTGTGTTCTTAGCTTCTCACCAGGACTGATGGTCATCCAGCACTATATCACCCATGGCAAGTAGTGAAGGTGCAAAGAAGAGCCAAGTGCCCAGCATGGCAGGGGCCAGAGATGCTGTGCTGTCTAATATGAAGCCAGTAAGCCTCTGTTATTAGCTATTCTGAATAGCTAAACTACAGAAATGCTTTCTGTAGACCTTCTGTTCTGCTCAAAGGTGGATAGACCTAAATTTGGATCTGTCTGCTGAGCCTGGCACATCTCTGAAATTAAGTTCACCAGCAGCAACAACAAAAAGCCAAGTGGGGGAGCAAGCAGAAAAACAGAAGTGCAGGCTGCAGAGTTCCAAGGTGAAAGAGAGGTTTATATCCTTTCTGGCAGAAAAAAAAACACACCGTCATTCCAAAAAAGACAGAAAAAAATCCTAAAACAAGACAGCAAACCAAACAGACCTGACCCCACAGGCTTTAGGCACCCTCCCATTAAGGCTGATTATGGGCAAGGTAAAGTTTTCCAAGGACACCAGACTTGGATGGCCAAATACCACTGGTACAGGCAGGCTTGCTGAGAAGGCCTTTAAGATGAAGAAGATAACATTTAAAGCTGCCATTCCCTCAAGAGGGAAACTTCACAGACTCAGTGCTTGCTGGGACACATCCTTCTTTACCTACTTGGTAATGGTAACGAATGCTGTTCTGGTGGGGGAAAAAAGAAAAAAAGTCAATTTTTTTGTCATTATAATATTCTGTTTTGCAGGCACAAGCTTCTGTCATTTCAAAACAAGACAGTTGGTGTGCCCTGACCGTTGCTCATTATATTCCATGTGAATATTTTCCTGTTACCTTGTTCTGCTCTTGCTGGCTATTATAAGGTAAAACCATACCTTCCTAAAGCAGTGAATTCTTCAAAGGGGTTGTTTTTATTGTTGTTGTTTGTTTGTCTTTTTAATAAACTAGGTCTGTATAATATTTAGCACAACGGGGCTTTGATCCCAGATCAGAAACTCTAGGTATTACCATGCAAGTAAATAATAATATTCAGCCCTGACAACAGAAGCCTAGATAAGCAAGTCCTAGCAAATAGCTGCAGTGGGCAATTGACTGGCAGAAAAGCAAGCACACAAAAATGAAAAAATAAAGCCAAAAGGATTAGAGTAAAATTGCACACTTCCTCTTAAATATTCTATTAGCACTGACAAAAGATTCAAAACACTGAACAGTCTCTTTGGAAGTCATGTTTCCCAATATCATCTTCTAATAGCTGATTAAGCCCTCCAACCCAACAAGCCATAGCAGAATGCGATGTGATCTTTGCTCACAGAGATTCATACTGTTCTCTTGGATACGTAGGCTGCCTTACTGGATAAACCAGAGCATAAATCACAGAAAATAACTGAGCACCACATTCCCCGTCACTTGGCTTTTCAGTTATATTTGTATAAAACCACACAGGCCGGCAAAATATTTTCCTAAGTAGGAGGCATTTAACCATCGCAGAACAAGTGAAGTCAAAGGCCACAAAACAACCATCCAGCAAACCTTGCTGCTGAGCAGCATCACTGAATTGGTAGGCCAGAATTCCCCCAGGCAGAGAGGAAAACGCTGATTTTTGACAAAGATTCTGAATTCAAGCACCTACTGCAGCATTTACAAATGAAGTCACCCATCCCCGAAACACCTGCATGCAATTCAAGCAAATTATAAAATGTTTTAATAATTTTTGAGACATTTGCATAAAATCGGGTGATGCCCAAGCCCTGATGAAGTCATCAGGGCCTTTACTTTCAATTCAACAAGGAGACCTCAGTGCTTTAGAGAGGTCTTGGAGCTACAGACTTCTTGATGGCCAACATAAACAAGACAGGCAGGATGAGCTGTCACTTCAGACATTTCAGGATGAATCAGTTTGTAGGCTTGTGCTTGCTAGGCCAAAATCATCTGTTCTTGTCTCCTTCTGTAGTTCTACTGATTTTCAGGAGAGCACTCTGAGGGCCTTTATAATGCAGCAATGCACCATGGCACTTCTACTCTGCAGTGGCAATTTCAGGCTATTCACCGTAGGGAAAACCCTGATGGCAAAAATAACCTGGATGAGGGCAGCAAATAGAAGCGAACAAGGAGGAAGGAGGGAGATTTATATTTACTTATTTAATTAAATCAAAACAATCAGAGAACAGGGAAATCAGAGCAGTCATGCTCCCACTTCAGTGTGGTTATTTAACTTAGCACTGTGCTCAGCCTCCGCACACCTCAAGGGAGCCCAAGCCTTGCTCATCTGCTCCAGCCACGCCCTAATGAGGAATGCTTTCTAGTTGCTCCCATCACCCCTCCAAAGCCTTCGTTTTCTCTCCTTTCACTTCGACATCAAAGATACATCTCGGTGTGACACTAATCTGCATGCAGCACCACATCTACCATTAGGGCCTTTTCTCACAGCTGCTACCAAAGGAAAATCAAACAGGATTCCTCCCAATTAATTCTGCTGCTGAATTGGCTGGAAGAGTCAATACTGAGTGCAGCACTTCCCCATCACTACAGAATAGATCAACATGAATGCCAGGGCTCAGCTATGCAATTTATTCACATCAGCAAACACTTGTTCACATAAGAGGGCTCCCACTTTCAGTAAAATCACTTCTGCAAATACGTGCACTTCAGTGTGAGTGAGCACTGCAACAGGAAGGCTGAAATAGCACAAGATGAGGGCTTAAGCAATCTAAATCATTAAGCACACACCTGCAGCACTCCGTGTTTCTCCTTACACGTCCTTTCTCCTCCTCTCTTGCCTCCTAATGTACTTTTTACCTGTACTCTAAGAGCTGCCAGTGTCAGCTCTGAGGAAGATACAGTGACCTAACTGCTACTCTCACAAACAGAAAGAAACTCAGATTTCATTCTGCCAGCTGCTGTTCAGCAGAGAAAAAGCACTATCAGACCTGATCAGAATTCTTACAGATCAATACAAAATAGTAGTCTGTTAGCCAACAGGCTAACATTCAACAAAGCAAGAATAGCAATAAGTAAAAACAAAATTAAAAAATAGAAATAAAACAAGGTGTTTTAATGTGGGACCATATGGCCAGCTTGGAATTAATATACTGGCTGGCACCTATCAACCATGATCAAAGGTGTATTTTAAAACTCACCATAGCAACATCAAGATCCAACTACTCACCATCTATTTCTCAGAAGAACAAAAGAAGAAAAGAGATAAAGCAGCTAAGCCCCTACTAGATGCATTTTAACACTTCTGCTTCTCAAAGCACATCTCATTTAACAGAGCTGGTGCAGACATGAGAGAGGAGCGTGAAGAAGAGCACCATCTACTCAGAAATTTGGCATCTATATCTACATTTTGGATCTACCTAGAGATTGGATAGAGCATCAAATGTGGGAGAAGATGACAGAGGAGAGGCAAAAGCAGCATTGCTACCTCACACTACTTACTAGGTTGCGATTATAGGGATGTCAGACCTTTCTGCACATATAGCAGACCAGTTCAGCAGTGCAGCTCCCAGAATTCTGAGGTCCACGTTAATCATTGCCACCAGAGCTCCATGGCAGACTGCTCCCTGTTTCACACCCTTAGGGGAGAAGGAATTCAATATTTATGACATATCTTCACGTGGAACCTTCCTCCGTGGGGACAACAACACACCTCAGCAGCTTAGTGACAAAGCCCACTACCACACCAGGCTCAGCACTATACTGAAAGGCAGACTGTGCCAGATGAGAGAGCCTGCTCTGTGCTCCAGGCTCCTAGAGGTAGTGCCCGGGCTCAGTACCAGCTTCAAGTCACCAGAGTGTCTGAAGAAGGGCTGGCAGCTTCACTTCAGGTTCCTGAAACTCACACATCAGGAAAAACAGTGCTTGTTCCCTAAGCTCCATCATCCACAAAACCTAGGAGAGGCTGTCTCTATTGCTGGTGCTCAGATGGGAGCCCCAGCACAGCCTTAGATTGCTGCACAGTCTCTCAGCTCAGTACCAATTCTCTCACTCACCCTGAGCAGGTTTAAATCCTGTGGCTGCCAAAACACAAAAAGGGAGAGGATCCTTTGTTCCAGAGTAGTTACAGTTTGGAGATTGCAGAAGATGTCCAGAGAAAACAGAAATATACACATGCAATAAAAGAGCTTCCTTTTATAATGCAGATTGAGGAATATAGATTTAATTCCCAACAAGTTCCAGAGATATAAAACAAAGAATAATTAACTTAAGGCTAAAAGAACCCCATTCCCTACACATACCTTGGGGTTGTTTGTACATATGCAGGCAAAACTCACACTCTGATTTTCCAAATTTTAACACTCAAGAACAAACCAGAATCTCCAAAACCCTACGGCCAATTCAAGCACCAGAATATGTGCAAATAGTTATTACTAAGAAATAACTAATAATGAGAAAGTCTGCCTGGGACACAGGCCATACTCATATTCAGAAGTGGGCAGTGATGGTGGGGAAAAAAAATAATAAAAAAAGTCAACAGCACTTGGAATCTTCAGATACAAAGGTATCATTTTCTAGGGCCTATTTATACTTGATATAAAATCAAGTTTGGGATTCATGTTTAAACTGGTTTCTTATGGTGTTTGACTGAGTAGCAGCAGCCAGACGGTAGGAGATAGCTTTGTTTCTCAGTTCAGTTTGTGCCTCACAGAGAACAGGGCATTTAGCCAGATGGAGCAAAGCCCCACAGAAGATCTTCCTGGGAGTTGTGCGAGGATAAGTTGACAAGCAACAACTTAGACTACACCAGCCAGTTCCAGCCCAGCAGGAGCAACTTTCTTCTTGCCAATCGCCAAAATAATAAACTACTTAAAATAAAAAAAAAACCTGCAGATGAAAGGAAAGGATCTCAGTGATTCCTCACTGCAAACTGTTGCAGTAGTGCTTGCATAACGCACAGGGCACCAAAGAGGGGCTCCACCACTCAGGAGCGCAGTGAAAAGCCTTTTGTTAATTCTAAATCTGCTCATGCAGCTTCAGCCTCCGGATGGCCTGATTTTACCAACCAGTGTTTCCAAATTGTCCTACTGATATATAAATCAGGTTTCCCCAACATTATGAAAACTTGGAAACCTCGGGCTGTTTGTAAAACAAGATTCTCAGATGATGGCTAAGAGCTGCTTCTGATCCATCTTACCATTTTACTGGTAAACACCTGTAAGGATTTTATCAACGGAGAGTTTAGGAACTGAGGACAGCTGGAGTTGTTCCGCTACCACCTAATACACTTCTATGACCCAAATGACCTTATCCCAGAGGTCTGGTGATATATGGGACTCTTTCCTTTGGCTTGGAGATCTGACTGTGCATCCTCCTATCACACAGGGCAAGAGCCACACAGAGAATGGGGAGAAGCACTTGCAGAGAGCATTCAAGTAAAGGAAAGCCTGGTGTGGGATGATGAGATGCTGAGCTCTCGCCTCCTTCAGAGTTTGTTAAAGGTTTTAGGAGTGCGGGAGAAAGCTGAGGCAAACTCTGGAATGGTTGGATGTTTAAAGCTTCCTGGCTTAAAAAGAAGAGTTAGAGCAAGAAGTTCACATGCTAAACAACTCTACATCCAAGGCCAAGTAGAAAATATGATGTAAATACTAAAGCATTAGCAGTGGCAGTGAAGCAGTGATTGCACAGCCACTGCCGATCCACTATCTCCCACAAGAAGCCAAACAAAACACCCTGTTCACTATTTTCTTTTTTGGGTTGGTAAGAGGTTTCTGCTCACATCTTGGAACATCTTTACCCTTCTGCAGATTTCCTGGCCCTACAGCTGAATTACACAGGGTTTGACAAACACTCCACTACTAAGACCATGCTGGAGAGAAACATCAGGATTGGGCCCCAAAATGAGAATTCGTAGGGTCCATGGACTACAGCTAACATGACTCAGGAAATGAGGGTCTAATTGCAACAGCCTAGACTCTGACACTATGCTAAGGTGCATAAGATGATGTAACATGGATAACTTGGTCAAATTCAGCTCAGATGGAACTAATAAGACTCATAGTAGACTTAAAGCTTTACTCACTTGGCCAATTTTATACAATCTGTATTAACATGGTGGCAAGGATGCAGGAGAAATTCACTTCCCCTGAAGATATGCTCGGATATGAGGCTTTTGTTGAATATCTTCCAGGGATATTCTTTCCTTCACATGTCTCAACCTGGAAACAAGAGCTGCTAGGTTTCTTTTGACTTACTGGAAAGAAATGCTGGCATTTGAAATGAGGGCTCACATGACATTTCTGAGAAAGACATTGCAAACTTGCTCAAGAAAGGCACTCTTGTGCACCCTCCAGTGCTGGATAGCCTGCCTTTAGCAATGACACAACCTCTTCTCTCTGCCACCCACTTGGGGAGTCACATGGCACTCACACCCAGACTCCCAGTAAAGGGAAAAGCAGTGTTCATGCTCACAAAAACAAACAAGCAAAAAACATAACAAAAGCTAAACAAAAACAAAACAGAGGAGTAGAGGTAGTTGTGTATGTACACTTTCTCCCATGGAAGCAACTTGTGCACATAGAACTGATTCAAGAGACTTGAAGACAGGTGAGATAAGAATAAAGCTAGAAAAACAAACTTTAATCAATCCACTCTTTCTTATATGAAATGAATTTGTATAGGAGAGATTCCAAGCCCAAAAGAAAAAGATTATTTAGAGATTCAGTTTCAAAGTCTGCTCTTCATGTTCTTTTCTGCCAAGATAATTTCCAGTATCCTACATTTACTCTGCAATATTTGTAGGTAGTAATTACACTATAACAGCATGAGAGCACGGTCTCCCATAAGTTTAGGTGTTAGCTACAAGACAAACACTGAATGAAAGTTTTGCAAAGAGGAAAAGCTCTCATTTGACCTAGAGCACAGGAGACTCACAATAATGAAACTGAGCTCTGATATTTGTTGGTCAGCAATTACATTGGTGACTACATTAAAAAAAAAAAAGCCTCACTCTGCTGTGATCAAATTTATAAGCAGTGTGATAACCCACAACATTTCAGCTTAGAAACCTTACACCCCACTTGTGAAAGGTCCTCAGACAACCTGTCTCCTCCAGGCTTCCAACACAGCACGTGGGTTGATGACTTCAACACCAGGCTGATTTCTCCAAGACCGCTGACAGGCTGATATCTTTCGCAAATGCGAAGATCCAAACTCACGGACTGTAATTACTGAGATCGCAGATGAATCCAGATTAGAGAATCAAGTTACAGAACAGGTTTCAATCTGGTCTCTTTCTTCTTCTGGTTTTCATAAGCGGTTGTACACAATTTAATTTAATCTGAAGGCAACACAGTTTGCTTTCTCTAGGACTGTTCCACAATGTGAAACACAGCACAAGAAGAGGAGATCACACCACAGAATGTGGAGATGATCTGCAAAACACAATTCTTAGCTGAAGCACGCTGCTGGAGACACCCTGAACTCCCTCCCATTGCACATGCACAGCCCACAACCTCAAAAATCAGATGAGAGATTATGAAGTATGTGCTACACTTACCTACTAGCTTTAATATCAGTTGTATGAGCACGCAAGTATAAGTAAGACATTGATTTTCTTTCTGTTCTGAGAATATCCATAATGCCCACGCTGGTCACACCTTACAGCCCACCAAGTAATGATTAGAAAGTCACCACAGCTGAGACCTTCAGGTGGGGGAAATCAGAGCTCCCTGCTGCTTACTTTGCACAGTGATTTTTTTTTGCACAAGATCCATACATATGTGGGTCATGTAGGTTAGCTGAAGGAGAGTACCCATTTTAACAGTCCAGTCACTAAAAATGCAAATGGCACAGCCTGAATTACAACTTAAGCCACTAAAAAGGGGTATCAAGGTTTGGAGCTTCAGACGCAAGTGCCCCATAGCAGCTCTCCCAACCCCCACATGCAAAACATCACAGCAGGTAGAGAGGGAAAAGCATCCCTGTGCCAGGAGTCCCAGGAGCTGCCTGGATCACACCTATTCATCTATACCTAAGCATCTCTGGCTGACAAGACAGTAGGAAGGAGCCTCTCCCTTGTTGAGCTGTGCAGTGTGAACTGCCCAGAGTCTTTTCCGATTATACTGTGAAATACAAAAGAAAAAAAAAAGAAGAAGAAGAAAAAAACAGCCAACAAATAAATAAAAATTCCACATTCCAGGGAAAAAGAAGACAAAAGCCTATTTTGGGCAACAAAGGTCCGATGTTTCAAAATGATGAATCTGTGGCCTTTGCAAGGAACCAGCCTCTCAATGTGTAGCCCACATTACAGCATTCTGAAGCTATTCACGCCAGTTTGCCAATGCTGGTATTGTGTTAGTGTGCTTGGCACTTCTGGGCTATTCCAGGATTTTCCCCAGCACTGACTGGGCACATTCTTCTCCAAGTGAAGAAGGGGGTGATCCATTGCCTCAGGCTGAGGGGAAATGTAGATAATTGCTTCTCAGAAACATCAACAATATTTCTGGGTCAGTGGGGAGAATGGCTCCATCCTGCCCTTCCATCCAGTAGACCACAACAGCTACACCAGCTCAATGCAGCTGTGTAGTGCCTGGTATTTATAAGGAATGTGACATTTACACTCTGTTATTTGAAAAGCATAATACCCAATCTGTTCAAAGACCTGCTTTATTTGATAAGCATTACTCTTCCTTGAGTTGGCTTTGGTGCAGGCCACCCAGCACCACCACTTGCAAGCACTTGCACTATATGCAAGGGGAGTCCCAAGATCTTGTTCCCAGAAATGCCCAGGCCCATCCCCTCCCTGGGTCACTCCCACAGCCTTCTTAAAGTAATGGCAGCTTTTCTGATCATAAACAGTTAAAACACCCAACCATCAGAAAACTGACAACAGCAGTACCTTCCAAAATAGAAGGATAATAGACTTTGTCCCCACCCCAAATTCCATCTGCATTTATTTAACTACAGGGTGTCTGCACCCACAGCTCTGCAGCAGTAGCAGGGAGATGTGCTAGAAAAGCCTGGTTTCAATTATATGTAAGCAGTGACAGATTTCCACTTGAAAAATCCTGCTGTTTGACAACAGCATTTTGCCCTCTACCAAATAGAGCCCTTCAGGTTTTCCAAGGCATTTTGTAGACATGAAGGAAGTTTACAGCACCTTGGTGAAAGAAGGTGATAATCATCCCTAACACACAAGGAAAAGAAACTCCAGATAGACAAATCAAAATTACTTACAGATAGATTAGATTGGAGCCAAGTGGTGACTTTCCCTGGATGGATTAGCACGAAGGAAAGAAGCTGCTGGGAGCCAGTTCCCACAATGAATGAATGCGGAGGAGGGAAAAGACCAGCAGCCAGAGGATCCACACTGTGGAGGGCTGCTGGAGGCACCCTCTAGCCAGACTGCTGGGAACTCTGCAAGGAGCATGCAAAGATACTGCAGGCCTCAATGTCTGTTTGCATACTGTGTTGAGCTCCAGCAACCCATCCTATTTGAAGGGGCCAACCTACTCAACTTGTTCTTTGCGACAAATAAGCTGCTAGTGCTCAGAGATAGCCATCTTTAAGGTCATCAATTCTCTTCTATAGATGCTTTCCAGGAAGGCAAGTGCAAACTCTACAATGATATCTACATACTGAGGTCTCCTTTGACCAAGCACAACAATAGACAAGGATAATGAAGTCAATTAGATCTACATCCAGGACCCTCCACTCTCATCTGTATAGGAAAGCAAATACATCAGTCTCTACTTGCAGACATTGCTGTGGCTGCAGTTTAATGATCATGGTGGTGATCAGTTGATGGTTGGACTTGATGATCTTAGAAGTCTTTTCCAGCCTTATTATTTCCATAATTACAGAAAAATCTATGTACAGAAAGTACTATATTATGCTCTCCTTCAGATACTAAAAATATACAGTAGTAGTACATACTAAAATGAGTGTGACTGTACATGGCAAGGCAAACCAAATGAGCTATATAGGGGCATTGCCTGGGTTAGCACCACAAACCACAAATGTCCTACAAGTTGCAGTCTTGCACTCTATCACTGAGTTCGTAGCATCATTTTTCAGGCACTAAAATGAAATGCCATCTCCAGGATAGCCTATATATAATATGTGACAATAATTGGAAAGGGAGTGGGAAAATATAACCCAAATATGAAGTGAACTGAAAATGATTTCACGGATTCTGAACTAGAAGCGGTGTCTACTTAGATAGACAGAAGGCAGAGAGAGGAAAATGACCTTGTGCTGCATGACAGAGTGATTCATATGTATGAACGATACCACAAATTATCAGCTACTGGGAAAAGAACTGTATTGCAAATGTAGCTCAGCCTCCAACATCTAACTCAATCCTAGTTGCAAAATGAGAAAACATGGACAAAATAGAGTCTGTCACCTTTCTGAATCTGACCATTTCCCACCTGATAAAAATGTAGCAGCACACACAGCAAGAGCTCCAGGATGTATAAATCAGTACAGCTCTGCTGTCACCATGGAAGATGAAAGTTAATGCATTTTTGCATCAATTGCTCTCTCTCTCTCTCTCTCTCAAAAAAAAAAAAAAAGAAAAAAAGAAAAAAAAAAGTACCTGCATACATTGATCTCCTCTGGCAGCATGCACACAAGTGCACATATATGGGCATACACATACTGAGATAAGATTCACAGATCCACTGTGCTACACCACTGAGAGTGGGTCTTAGCTCTACCCTGCAGTGGTCCTTTTCCAGGTGTCCAGAGGAAAAGATTGTGTGGATGACAGAGTTGGAAAAAGCTCTTCTTCAGTTTATGTAACTTCAACAAAGATGTTTCCTTCTAGGGAGCTATAATCTGCAAGACTATAACTTTCACTTTCCAAACAGATCTCAAATTCCTGCCCTTGGCACAGCATCATAGAGGACTTGCTTTCACTCACATGGATTAACTCTCTCTGAACAGCTTACCAAGATAATTGGCACAGCCACTCCTTTTCTTCAAAGCTTGCTTTTGATCACCTATTTTCTTTCTTCCTCCAATGAGTACATAATGAGCAACAGTGAGTACCTAACGTATAACAGTGACTTTAATTACCACCACATCAACTGGCAAGAGTGTTTTCCAAGATTGCCAATTAAACAAAACAAGCAAAAGCATGGCACAGTGCTGTATAAAAGATACCTGTAAGCAAGCTGCCCCATGTACCAGCTGCAGTTCAGCATGCTGCCACATGCTCTGCCTCCCTCGTGAGAAAGGAGACACAGCAGCCCAGGGAGACAGCATGCACACAAGGCCACCACACACTCAAACAGGTGAGTTGTTGCTCCCCATCACTTTCTATGGGCAAACCTAGATTCACATTCTTATCTGCATGTGTATGTACAGCTGACATTGGTTAAGTCCAATATATTTCATTCTACTGAGCAAATAGCTTCCTTTTGCACTAAAGCTACTCTTCTTAAACTTGAAAGTTTTTGATAATGTTTAAAAAGCTGTTGGCTGTGTTTTGTGTTTTAACTGCTGCTGCTACGACTTGCAATTTCATAATCTCACAGTATTCTTTTTCCTTTTAAACTCTAGGGGATTGCTTTGAAAGATGTTTGTTTGTCTGTAAAACTTAACAAAAAAAGCTTTTCTAGTTGGAGGGAAAAGCCTGGGAACATGAGATGAGTGTAAACTAGCACTTTGAAAGTTTAATAGTAAGGCAGAGGCATCCTTCACTCACACACATCTTCCTAAAGATTTAGTCCAGTCTCCCATCAGCAGTTTTCAAAGGACAGCTCAGACAGTCACTGGATTTTATGCTTGAACAAGCAGGTGTGCAGAGGAGCCTGATGCCACAGCTTAGGAGGAAGACAGATCATATCCTGGGAGAACTAGGAGCCCAATGCCTGCTGCCCTCCCATGGCTCAGGAAGGCTCCCCTTGGTAATTTCCAGCTCAGGCCAATTAAAAAGAAAGCAGGTGATGGAAACAAGTTAAATGTCACTATTATAAAGTACCTTCTTAATTTCAAGTACACTGCTGAAGCTAGCATAGCAGCAATTAACGTGGCAGCCATTGTAATTACAACACAGGAGCTTGCCTCCATGCTTGCAGCCAGCTCTTACTCCTCTCACATCCAGAGAGCTCTTTTGCAGCTGTGCTCACCGACAACAGCATTCCAGGCAGCTCTACTGCTCTGAGCAGCATCTTGTCCTGATCAAGGATAAGAACTCTGAGACAATACTGCAATACATTAACAAAAGCACAACATGTCAGACATCTTGCTTTGGAT
The DNA here is from genome assembly GCF_016699485.2 of Gallus gallus. Classification (NCBI taxonomy): domain Eukaryota; kingdom Metazoa; phylum Chordata; class Aves; order Galliformes; family Phasianidae; genus Gallus; species Gallus gallus. The sequence continues at coordinate 12,552,749 of NC_052536.1, read as the reverse complement.
GAACTGAGACAGCGGTAAGGGAAGGGAAGTTGCCAGCAGAAATTTTAGTCAAAGATAAAATGGCAATGAAGCCTGATCACGGACTACAGTCATTTAGGTACTGACCTGACTGTTCTACAGTGATTTCTTTTCCTACATCACCCATTCAAGTCTCAGCTAGGCAACTCGATAGCAGATTTTAAAAGTGAACAGTCAATTTCCACTGCAGTACAATACAAAACTCTCAAATATTCCTCTGCTTCAGGGAGGAATGCTCATCCATCAAACGCCTTGGTGCCATCCCAGCTTGCCATACACTGCAACTATTTACTTTGGCACAGTGGATCTCCAGGCAGGCATGCTCTTACTTCCCCTGGCAACAGCATTGATAAAGGAGAGCATATAAGTTAGAGCAGTCTTGGGGCTGTGTTCATCTATTCTGAAAGGAATGGGATGTTTTTTGCCCAGTGCTATTTCTTTTCTCAATAATGTTGTATTACTGTTCCCTGCTTTTCTTGCCTTGAGAAGGCACAGTGCTAAACACGTACCTGGCCTGGCTCCCCAGTGTGTAAAGAAGAAAATTCAAAAGGAAACCATTCAATTTCCACTTTCTTAGGGCTCTTTAGCATGCAGGAGCCACTCCAGACCCCAATTATCATCAGCTCTGCATTTCCATGCATGCATGGCTGGCTGCAAGGTCCACATTCCCCTACATGATGCAAGTTATAGCCACCACGAGCTACCTCCAGCAATTTTCAAGGTAGGGTCTGCCAGAGAAAGTAGAGATATGGAAAAAAACACTGCCTCACCATGTGCAAGCCTGACCAGATGTTTCACTGCCCCAAAGCGGGAAGAAAATGAGTGTGAAGTTCTAGAGCTCTTCATGCCCTGCGGGAGACAGGGAGAGATTCTCTGCTCCAGTTCCACACACATTTTCCAACATTTATGCTTATAGGGTAGCTGTTCTCTTGTATAGTGGAAAGCTTAGAAATTCCTGATAAAGAGCTTGTCCATCTTCTGTCCTTGTTCCAGCAGAGATAAAATTAGTATCACCAGAGAGCAAAGCAAATATTTAAAAGAACAGGAAAGGAGGAAAAACATGCAAGTAAAAAAAAACTTTTCCATAAGGATATGCTTTCAGATGTGTTTGCAGCACTGTCACCAACTCCTTAAGTGTTCTCTGAGATCAACTGGAAAACTACCAGAAATAACGCACTGCGTTTCTTCTTGCAACTTCGGAGATGGCCAAGATGAACAAGATTGTCCTGTAAAGAGAGTTTTCTTACAAATCCCAATTCAGAGGTACAGCTCCAGGTGCCACCAACAAGCACCTCCCAAGACACAGCCACAGCAGCCCCTCTGTTGGCCAAGGAGACGCTAGGGCTGGGACTGAAGGAGCCAGACCCACATGGAGCAACACCACAAGCCAAAATCCCAATTGCACAGATAACTTGCACCTACAAATATAGCAGGTCCTCACTGAACTCCAGCTCCTTTGCATCACACTGTCAGCTTGTGAAAAACAGAAGGCTCACAGAAAACAAGACCAAAATGAAAGCAAACACATGTAAAGATAATGACTTCACATATTCAAGCAGTAAGCACAACTCAAAGATTTGATTTAATAACCCCTGTTCCTATTTGTTTTTTTCCCTCAAGATTTCAGTGAGATTTTGACTGATATGTAGAAGGAGGAAAAAAAAACATTTTGAGCTAAAGAAAATACTGCGAATACATATTCAATTTCTTTGAAAGTATTCAGACCATCTCTCCTGGGAAATACTGTATCAAGGTAAGGAAGGTGACAGGTCTACCTGAAAGTGGGGTCAGGAACAGCAGAATTATAGCTCTGGAAAATAAACAAAGGCTCCAGAATGTTGCAAGGCTGATAGACGAAACCTTGATTCAACTGTGGCTGCAGATTTTATCTTGGATTTTATCGTTAGTAGTAATGAAAGTTGCTGAAGCCTTCTTTATTTTTTGTCAGTATCACCTTAACCAGCAGTTCCTGAATGCATCAACATCAATTGATTTCTTTTGCCCTGGGACAAACATCTACTGTGGTAGTTTCTAGCTTTGGCACAGCAGCACATCATCTCATACAAAGGGGAAAATAAAAGACCATTAGCTAAAAATACCTGAATGAAAACAAAAGTATTTCAAGTACTGTGTTATTACCCTCCCTTCCTTTTCTGTGACCCCATTTTTCTTTCCTGTGACCACTGAGATAACCTCTGATATTTGCATAACTTTTTCCTCCCCAAAAGAAGTGGGAGATATTTTCTTGAATTACATTTGTGAAAAACACAGCCTGATTGCTTTGTTGTTGTTAACAGTCTAGCCAAAATCTATGGAGATGGAGGGAAAATAGCAAGAGGCCAACTAAAATGAGTGCAAATAAAAACACAGTGGCAGTCCATGCTGTACTTTTCCCTCCCCACTTTCCAGAAGCTGCTCATTAAATCCAGTTTTAAGCTAGGGTGGAGACGAGCCACAGAAACTCCCAGGATGAGATAACGCCAGTATGTGATTCGGGAGAAGTGGATCATCAATCAGCCAGACTTGTAAGGAAGATATCACCACCGTGCGCACACAAGCATTGCACAACACGATTGCCTCAGAGCACCCTGCCCATCAGCGCCCTTCTGTCGAGCTGAAGTTGGAACCATTCCTCCAGTCTCATTCAGAGCTTCCACCTTGATCTCTCAGCCTGCCTAAATACAGTTCTACCCAAACAAACAATTTAGGGGTGGAGATAACTGTTATGTTTGAAATACACGCCAGCACACAAGCCTGAAAAGCAATACCAGATGCTTTCACGAAAAAAAAATCTGCATCCTTTCTTAGGGCAGGAAGAATCTCAAAGAGGAGAACTAACCTCCAAATGCAAGTCATTTAGAATTTGTCAATTTAGAAAAAGAATACTTTAAAGAACATAAATCTTCAGCTTGGTGTACTAAATATGTAAACTCTCAGGGGTTTCCTAATAAGCCTGTTGAGGCACCCTGCACAAATTTGCTGAATGAAGAATCCCAACATGCTTCATGAAAGCACATCGAAGAACACACGGTGTTATTCTACACAAGAATTATAAGCTTTCAAAATAAGTTTAAATACAAGAGTGTAGAAAAGCAACAGTGAATGCGACTTTCCATATCCTGTAGGATGGCAGGAAGATGGGAGCACTCCTTCAGCCCTTGCACAGCCCATGGCTCACTGCAGCACATCTCAGCATTTTACAGTGCAAGTCCCTTCCAACCCAAGATATTCTGTGATGTTCTTTGACAGTGCTCTGTAAAAAAGTAAAATCCACTGAGTTGGCTAAAAATGCTTTCACTGAACTCATGCAAGATGCAAAAATAGTACTTTTTGGAAGAAATTCAAGTGGATCTGGCTTGTGTCCAACAACAATTAATATATTGAATTCTTGGGCAGCTAAATAAAGCAGCTTCTGCCCACTGGACTTTTAGGAAATGGCATTGTAGAAGGCTAAAAAAATCATGTTAGAGACTATGCATGCTGTTTTCCCAGTACAGTCCATTCTACCCTCCCTATTTCAAGAGTATCCACATTTAAATTCATTTTGAGGTGGTTTGGCAGTATGAACTGCAGCACACAATTCCTCTGTCTATTGTAGATATATGATTGTTACCATTCAGCTTTCTAGGCATGTCTTCTTAAAGCATCTCTACAGACATCTATGGAGAGGGAGCAGCAAATACTACGTTTTAAGAGAAGCAAGCCAGCACTCTCCTCTAAGATCCTTTTATTCATTTCCTTTAAGAAAAACATAGCAGCTGCTCCACATCTTTGTGAAAAACAACAGAACTCCATGCCTTCACAGCACCAGCACTGGGCATCCCACTACAAGCACCTGCCTCCCACACAAGCAGTAACCCCATGCAGAGCTGGGGGCTCTCCTCAAGCTGGCATGCACCCACAGGAGCGCTAATAGCAGCCAGCACTTGTGCCTACAGCCAGGCTGCCGACACTCATCCTCTGCCCCACTGCTACTGGATTCAAGCCACGACTCTGCCTCTAACAGAGATACTCTGCCTGTACTGGGAATGGCCTTTGGATATTACAAGAAAAACAGTTCTGTGGTTTCAAACTGAGGCATCTCAAATAAAAGAATCAGTAGGGAAGGCTGGGAGCAAAGTAAAAAAATACAGCTTTGCGTGTCACTGAGTTACTGTACTTCAGACAGCGGGCACTTAATAGGTAAAATGGACAACCATTGCAAAAAATTAAGTTGTAATACCTAGTGGACCAGAGGGCAGAAAGAAAATCTGAGTGGTCTTAAATCAATGTAATCTCATTTTCTAAGCACCAATTTATGATCATTTCTTTTCCTATTTTATTCAGCATTCAAGAAATTTCTTTCTAGCATCTTCCCCACACACTGCTCAGTATACCAGTAGCATACAGAGGATGTCTGAGATGCTCTAATTTCCATGCATTAGTACCAGCAGGTAATTCATCTTTCACAGGGCTGTAGATGGCTGAAATTGCATTCCAAGGAAGCATGCTCCCTTTAATAAGAACAATCAAATGCCATGATTTGTAGGAAGTAACTTTTTCCCCCGACCTTTTTATTACTGGCAAGATGTCAGCAGATGATTAAAGTGCAGGGAGCACAATCTATGATAAACAACATTGCGTTGCTGCATATCAGACCCAACACCCCCCTCCTCTGTGTTCAGACATACACCTTTGTTTTCCAAAACAATTCTGATTTACAAAGAATTACAGATTACTGACAGAGTCTGAGCACTGAGTGAAGTATTGCAGGTGAATATGGTTTGCACAGCTTCTGCAAGCCTACACAAGGGTAGGAAAAGAAACTGAGTACCAGCAAGAAAGCAACCTTACTTCTGTATGTGGCAGCTGCAAGATCACTGCTGGATTAATACATGCTATCTGTGCCTCAAATACACCACCATGAAAAATTGGAAAAGACCCCCCAAAAAACACAAGGCTGTCTTCAGGTCTTAAATCAACTGCACTAAGAGACTGAAGATGTTCAACCTACTTACTTAATCAAAGACACTTAAAGCATCACCTGATCATAGGCTGCAATTCCTCAGAGACAAGATGTCAAAGCTGGAAAAATGAAGGTAGAAAACAAGCTGGATTGAGAGAAAAAGCACAGCGTTTATTGTAAAGATAATTACCCTTCACATATCTTACTGAAGAGTGTAAAAGAATTGCCAACAGAAATTAAAATGCACTGCATGCCTAAGGTAAGATACTAAATTTGAGGTAAGAATCCCAGGCTAAAACACTGTAGCTTGCAGATAAAGTCAAATAAGATCACTAGAGTTTATAATCCTGTCTCTTTAAGAAGAAAAAATAATATTAAGAGTCCAAAAAACAAACTTCAGCCTTCCAGTGTGAACCCACATAGCCACCATCCAAGCACACTGCAGAAGCCCTCTCCAAGCACCACACTGTCCTTCTCCAGCTTCCTGAGTGCTGCACCTCACCACACTGCAAGCAAACAGCATGGCATCCTGTGGTGGGCAGCTTGTGCTGCTTGGTAAATGTTCCTAGCCTCTAAAGACTACATTTATTCTCCACTTAATTATTTCAAGGTCTTTTTCCAAAATCAGCATGAAGGAATTTCATGACTGACTGATTTTTTTTTTTAATCATTTCATATGCTGTTTCTTTTACAGTATTGGAAGTCTCTCGTCTGTAGTTTGTCTCAGAGACTCATTGAGCCAATTGCTTATAGCACAGTAGGGCTGCCCACTGAAAATAATACTGTATAATTCCAGGCTTCCTGCAGGCATCATCTGTATGTGCAGTTCCAGTCACGTTAGAAACATTATTAAGAGCTACAGTATTTAACTCACCATTTAATTTTTACTTGACATTAAATGAAAGCAAAGAGAATAACTAAAGCAGCAGTGGGGAAATAAAGTAAAAGATAGAGCTGAAGATTTCCCATTAGCTTCATCCAGAAAGTAAGCAAGCATTTTGTTTCTTTATCTAGAAAGTAAACAAGCATGAACAGAATGGGCAGAATAGGCCAAAAAACCTAGTAGGGATCAGATCCTATTCAGGCCCTCTCTCTTGTAGGTGAGCAGAACAGGAAAATATAAAAAAACAACCACTCCAAAACTGACCTGGCATTCATCATTTTTTCCTGTGCAGAGATACAGGGATGCAAGTTATCTCCCCACAGCTACACAGAGTCCATGACAGAGGTAAGAACAACCTGAATGCAAAAAAATTGTCCTACTTCCATTACCTCAGCCTGTGTCCAGAAGTACAAAATCACTGGGAGAAGAGAGAGACGAGAATATTTCTCAGGAATACTTCTAACCCACCGAGAAGCACACAGTAGTAGTGGCACAGCTACACTCACTGTGTAAAGCTCTTATGTTACAGTCCAAGCTATTTGGAACGAGGGTGTGAACTTCTGGTGCTCAAAATATTCAGCTTTCTGAATCAAGTGGGGCTGACAAAGACCCTCTGTTGAAAGAGACAAAAAAGCCCCGTGTTGCTTAATGCTTTTTAGACAAGGGATTGGAGTGCTCAAGGATGTAATTCCCACACCACCTCTCCCCTGAGAGTGACCGGTTCACATCCAGCTCCGAGCAGAAATGTCAAGTACCATCATGTGCACTCCTGATAGACTTTGAGAGGTAAGGGAATAGCCTGAGTGCAGCACCCAGAAGACAAGTACACAAATGGGACAAGTCCCTATGGATCAGACTGGCAGCGCTCTGAGGAGAACAGCAACAGGAGCAGGCAGAGGGAATGCAGCAGAGAAGTGGTGGCCAGGACCCCACAGAGCTGAGGTGAAATACCAAGGGAACTCACTGTGGCTTCCTCTTGGCAGCTTCAACTTCTTTAGACACAGTGAAGACCCGTTTCAAATAAATTACTTTCATCCACAGGGAGAAGCAGGGTTTGTAACAGCAGCTCCAAGCAGAACACAGCAGTAAGCTACACCTCGCTCTACAGCATGGGTGAAGAAAAGAGAGATGGAAGCCTGCAAGGAGCCGTGCTGCAATACAGCACTGTCAGAGCTGACTCCTTCAGCAGCAGCACCCTGTGCAGTGCCCCTGCTCACCTAGCTCCAGGCTCACCGTGGAGCCGCCTCTGATTCTTCACTCTGTACCCACTGCCATTTCACTGGGAATGCCTCCTCCCACAAACTGCTGCAGCCCTGAGGTTCAAATGGCAGTAAGGTCTTCTAGCAAGGCCTGGGAGACAGCACTGAGCTGGGAAAACTAAGTTATTAAGGACCACATTGGTGCGGGTTTTTGTTTCGGCTGGAACAAAACTTAAATCTCTTTCCCTGCCATGGCTACTGTAATACCGCACAACTACTCATTATCCTTATCTTAACTAGAGAAGCTCCTTTCAATTTAGCTTTTAATGTAATTATGGCAAATTAAATCCTGTTCAGGAAAAATCTTATTTTACCAGAGCTATTATATTACCTCTACAAAACTGTCAGTTAAAAGCTATAAAACACTGGGGGTTTGTATCTACTCAGCGAGCAGAAAAGTGAGTTATTAAACTGAAATTTACTTAAATTCTATTTCCAAAGTCAATACCACATCTCCAAGGGAAAATGGTAGATGCTCAATGGCAGCACAATGACCCTGGCAGTACTGCGACACTTGAACACCAATTCTCTGTTCACTTCCATTCACTTCAGTGAAGTTTCATAAATATATTTTAATATGAGGATTTGTGTTTCACTAAATATGGCAAACAGTCATCCTCGTGTCCTTTCAGCAAAATTAGCTCTGGCTAGAGTTGTATTGCTGATGTGTGAGAGACACGTACAGAACAAAACAGTTGGCTGCCACAAAGTCAAGTGGAAAACACACATTCACTTCAAGGGGTTCAGGATGTCAAATGTAGCATGGAAAATGAAACCAGAGAAGCCAGGAGGACACCAGATAAGAAGCCATGTGCATTTACATGTCACCTAAGAAACATATGGTAAGTGGTAAAAGCTTGAAGAACTGGGTATTCCAAGCACTGACTCAAGCACAAAGGTTCCTGTTTCTAGTAGTCCTATTACAGCCAATGTGATTTCATTTGTGAGGACAAATTGCAGATATGGATTTCATGCCTATGCACATCTTTGTCATGGAAGACTGAAAATTGCAAGCAGAGATTTCTGGAAGCACAGTCTGTTTAAAGCAATTAATTTCTACACTATTATCCAGGGGGAGGTAGGTGGGGGTAGAAATAGGCAACGCATCTACAAGAGGTACCCAAGAAAGGTAGATACATCTCAGTATGGTCAGTTTGTGTTCTTATGAATAATAAATGCTAGATTGTAATATTTGAATTGATATCAGAATTTTAACATGGTGCAAGCATACCAGACATAGGGAACAAAATGTTAAGTAGGAAGTATATTTATAATATCATTGTTCAACAATTGAAAGAACATTATCAATAATTAGCAGCAGGCACTGAAACTGCTTTCTGCTAACCATAGTTGCCGGCCATGGCAAGGTTGATATTAATGCAATAAAGTCAGGTGATGACAGCTTTATAGCAGAGAGCAACATACTGGACGTTTCTGGGAAAAGAATCTAGCACTGAGGGGATTATTTGGGTTAAATGACTTCTGAGTCACAGCTGATTGTTCAGTCTCTCTCTTGGTGTATACCTCCCTTTTATTTCCTCATGAGGATGTGTCTGTTTAGAGAAGAGGAAGAAAGTGGCACTGCTGCAGCCGCTCTTTGCTACTTTAGAGTTAACATCCACTATCTTGCTGACACAGTGAGATTTCTCTCATTTATATTACAGAGTAGCCTAGCCAAAGCCAAGGCCACATTGCACATTGCCACATTGTGTGAACTTACAGAATGCAGACCTTGACACCAAGGAACCTGTAATCCAAGCAGACACAAGCCAAGACAAAAAGAGACAAAAAAGGCACATGGAGGCAATGTGACATACCCATGGCCACATACTTTATCAGGGGCATTTGTGGGCAGGAAACACTGCCACACTTCTCAAAGATGCTCATGGCTATGGCATCCTCCTGGCTTTGCAGCACACCCCACCCTATGCTGAGGTTCTACAAGCCAGAACTTGAATATCAACTCAGAAAAATGGGGTTAGATGCCTTACAACCCAGGCTTGGTTTACACAGCCTCTAGCCCTGTCCACAGGCAGAGCTGCTGCAGTCTGCTGCACTGCACAGGTGTATGAACAAACAAGGAGGGAGTACTGCAATGTACTTCCACAGACTGCAGTCCAGAGAGAATTTCAGGTGATAACAGAAGTGAAATTACAAGCAACAAAACCTGTGTGTGTATGATCAGTCACATCAGCATCATGGGCCCTGGTTTGCATTCAACAACCCTGGGCTAAAAACAAACACAACCCAAAACAACTTGTTTATATATATATAAAATTATTTTTTTCCCCCAAATTATATATTCTTTTCCGAGTGGTGCAAAGAGCAAGACAAGGAGGTTGGACCAAATTAACAGACACTAACACTTCACTGGGTGAAACACTGGCTGGATGGCCAGGCCCAAAGAGTTGTGGTCTGTGGAGTTAAATCCAGTTGGCAGCCAGTCACAAGTGGTGTCCCCAAGGCTCAGTACCGGGGTCACTTCTATTCAACATCTTTATTCACAGTCTTGATGAGGGGATTGAGTGCACCCTCAGTAAGTTTGCAGACGACACCAAGTTGGGAGGGAGTGGTGATCTGCCTGAGGGAGAAAGGCATACAGAGGGACCTGCATAGGTTGGATCAATTGGCCAAGTTAAACTGTATGAGTTTCAATAGGGCTAAGTGTCAGGACCTGCATTTTGGTCACAAGAACCCCAGCCAACCCTACACGCTTGGAGAGGAGTGGCTGGAAAGCTGCCTGATGGACAGTTGGCTGAATATGAGCCAGAAGTATGCCCAGGTGGCCAAGAAGGCCAATGGCACCCTGGTTTGTATCAGGAATGGTGTGGGGAGCAGGACTAGGGAAGTCATCCTGCCCCTGGACTCAGCACTGGTGAGGCCCCACCTCAAATACTGTGTTCAGTTTTGGGCACCTCAGAACAAAAAGGACATTAAGGTGCTGGAGCAGGTCCAAAGAAGGGCAACAAGGCTAGTGAAGGGCTTGGAGAATATGCCCTATGAGGAGAGACTGAAGGGGCTAGGGCTGTTTAGTCTGGGGAAAAGGAGATTGAGGGGAGACCTTATTGCTCTCTTCCAACATCTGAAAGGTGCTTACAGTGAGAGCGGGGTTGGTCTCTTCTCACTGGTGACAGGATGAGGGGAAATGGCCTCAAGTTGTGCCAGGGTAAGTTTAGACTGGATATCAGGAAAAACTTATTTAAAGAAAGGGTTGTTAAGCACTAGAATAGGCTCCCCAGGGAGGTGATTGAGTCACCATCCCTGGATGTGTTTAAAAACCAATTGGATGTGGTGCTCAGGGACAATGATTGAGCGGAGGGTTGTTAGAGTTAGGGTAGTATGGTTAGGTTGTGGTTGGACTCAATCTTTAAGGTCTGTTCCAACCTGAGTGAGTCTAGTCTATGATTAAAAGACAGTGTTTTCAAACCCAACTTAAAAGCACAAAGATTGTTTATTTCACGTCAATCATGCCTGTGCTCTGCTCTAGGCTGATAATAGGAAGTTCCATGGAAGGCACTTTATTTTACTGCCTTGCCCACTAGTGCTGCCATTGGTACAGAGCATTCAGTGTTCACAGAATGTCCTCATAATCCAAGTGAGGATTTACTACTTCATGGGGAAAAAACACTGATATCGCTCAGACTTGAACTATCTTTGACCCACATAGGAAAAAAAAAGTCATGAAATGATCTGTAAATCCAGATTTCTTTCCTCAGTAAGGTAAGGGGGGAAAATATTCACTGTATCAGCAACTATCAGGCTTGCAACATTGTGTGAGCTTCTATTCAAAGCAGCACAGCAAGAAGCAGCAGAACGATTCATTTTATAAAATGTAAATCTCATCTATTTGCAGCCCTGCCAGGAGCTTACCAGAATAAACCCCACTGGCCCAGCATTAATCCCAGTGGCAATTTCACATTCGACTTCCAGGGATTTTACAGATGAGCCAGCGACGACTCCCTGAGCAAACAGTGTGATATTTGATAAACTGTCAGAAAGCCTCAGTCACCTCCCTCTACTACATTAGAGTGATTCTCTCTTGATGCTGAAAATCATATTAAAACACACAAAAAAGTTGTGTTTTTATTTTTCCCTTTTCTTCTGCCAAGATTACCCACAGTGAGTAATAGCTACCCACACCATGCTACGTAGCAGAGCTCCCTTCCTCTCCTCAATGGGATGTGGCAATTGTTTGCTGCAAGGAAAGAATTCCCATAATTATAATCTGAAGAAAACAAAACAATTGAACAGTGATACTCTGGTGTAGGTTTTGCACTCTTAACTGACATCAAACAACACAAGTAACAAAAGCCAAACTGTCTCTGCATACTGAAGGTGAGAAGGAGAAGCAGCACATGAGCAGTTGTCCGGAACAAACCACATTATAATGGAAGTTAAAAGTACCTTATAGAACAGCTTCATGTTTTTGCCATGAGAAAACTGAAGAGCTAGCAAGACCCAGCTTTTGTGCTTGAAATGCTGGGCTGGGATGCAGAAGAGCAAACTGCACATTCAGGCTTTCCATTCAACACCGCAAAAATGTTCATCACTCAGTGCCACTCTTCCCTGTGTCAGGAAGACAAGTATCAGATCTGCTTTTATCCTAGCCTTTGCTGATCGGTTTTGACAGAGTATCCGTTGGGACGCTGCTACAGTAGCACCACATTTGGGGAATACACACAGAATTGCCACTGTGTTACTCCTTGGGGGCATAATTTCACACTGATGGGTTCACTGACAGATGAGGCAGGATAAGGCCGGCAGACTTGCTCCATGAGGATAGCTACACACAACCCAGCTTACTGAGAACCTGAGTGTTTCTCTCTTGGCTTTAGTCAAACGATTTGGTGTTGACATTGTAATCATAAAAATAGTAACAACTTTGCAAAAACATCAAAATTCACACAGCCCGGGCAAAGAGTTTAAACAAAGCTCATGCAGAAATGTATCAAGACTGCCAGCAAATCAGGGTTACAGAGTTTGGCCTGAGACGCAGCCATCAGTGGCACACCATCAGGCAGGAAGCCCAGGAACACACCTATAAGCAATGAGCGGAGCCTTTCCAATCCAGTGGTTCGATTTATGCATGTAAAAGTCCTTTGGTATAAAAGGAGCATAAAGGAAACAATGGCACAATTTCAACTGCAGCTCTACAACAACACAAGCTGAGATTACGGAACAAGGAATAGGTCTGAGATGTTTCTCTAGGTTGCAAAAACCAACCACAACTAGCTGGACTATTCTGACCTGAAAATAAACCCTCTTTTCCCATTGCTGTCCTTCTGTGATCAAGAGAATCACAGAACCATGGAATTGCTCAGGTTGGAAAAGAGCTTAAAGATTGAGTCCAACCACAACCTAACCATACTACCCTAACTCTAACAACCCTCCGCTCAGTCATGTCCCTGAGCACCACATCCAAATGGTTTTTAAACACATCCAGGGATGGTGACTCAAACACCTCCCTGGGGAGCCTATTCCAGTGCTTAACAACCCTTTCTGTAAGAAACCATTTAAGAGTAACTTCTATCAATCTGCAGTTGCTACCCATTTTGCAGAACATCCACCTCTGGCCCCATGATCTTTTTGTATTGGACACAGTACATACAGTCTAAAGCAAGCAAAAAGTCACTACATTTTGAAACAGAGCTCAATTCAGAAGTGTGGAAATCAGTGCACTAGTGAAGTAGTCTCACCTTCAGAGTCCCTCAGTGATAATACTCCTGACAAGCAGGCGTTACTTCAAGAACTTTTTGCTACTCCCAGGCTCACCTGATCTACATGCTTGGCAGAGAGCTTCAACAAATCCATTTTTCTCTGGCCACCTCCAGTGAATAGCAGTCAGCAGAGGCACTTCAGTGAGGAATGGCAGAGCTGCTACTATTTGAAGGCTGGCTTAAAATATACAGCATGCGAAGATGTGCTGTGTCCAATTAGCATCACAGCAGAAGCACACGGGTAATAGATTTTTCAGGCAGGAAAATTGCTCCTGAAGAGTAACCAGTGAATGCTGCACTGGAGAAGGCAAGCAGGTATAACGCCTCTTGCCTTCCAAGAGGCTGCAAAATGAGGGCAGTGCATAGCCAGGTCTGAGGAGAACCACTTCGCTTGGGATCTGAGGCTGAGTCCACAGCAGCTTATTTTGGGAAGATCTGGGCAGGGCAAACATCTCTCCCCAGCTGCCTACAGAGAAGCAGCAGCTGCTTATCAAAGGCTATTTTTCAGGATGGTTGTCTCCTTCCTCCTCACACAGCCAGAACAAGCCACAGCACTGAGGAGGTCAGAACCTGTTATTTAGGCACAACCTGGTATAATCAAATGCACCGCAATCGCACTGCTCCATAAGCAGAGCCATGAGCTCCACACACAGCAGCAGTATCTGGATGAATCTGCCTGGTGCTCTGCAAAGCACAGCACAAATGCCAGCAGCAAGTCAGGAGTCTGCGTGAGGAGTAAGCAAGCCCAGCCCCAGGCTGAGACGTGCTGGCAGAGCAGGTCCCTTTCACTCCTGCTGAAACCCACACGTATTTGGCATTCAGATTGTCTGTGCCCATTCCCTGAGCTGCTGCTTGTGTTTCCTTTACCTTAGTAACCATGGCGGGAATGCACAAACACCTACAGTGTGCTGCCAGAGACATCTCCCATTGAAGTGTGGAGGCGTGAGGAGCGGCATTTCTGACTGAGAAAGTACTGTACTATTAATGTTCCAAAGGCAGGCAGGCCAGGATAAGAAACACTAAATGCTGCTTTTTCCTGAATAAAACAGTGAGGTCAAACAGCACAAATCCATGCAGCTGCAGAGGGAGCTCTGTGCTCCATGCTCAGAGCAACTGACATGTTTCACAGCAGTCTGAGTTTTGCCTCTCAAGCCCCTGATCCAGTCCTAAGCAACCTCCTGCACCAGTAACACTGACAGTCTCTCAATGGCTGCCTCAGTACAACAGGTCCCTTAGACACGAAGCACGGCTAACCCAATTCAGACTGACATAACTAAAATTTCTATGATCTGCAAACGTGCTGTGAGCAAGTCAAGTCTGAGCTGTGATCTGAATGTAGCACGCGATGCTCCAGACACTGCTCATTACAGACTGCAGGGACAGCCTTTCCCTAGAAGCATCCCAGACTCCCAACTGCAGTGCCACACTGAACACTGAGCCCTTTCTCTCCTGCTGGAGACACAAAAGGACCTCACACTAAGGTTAAGTAGCTAAACCCAAGCTAAATACCTAACCCAGCAATGGAAACTGAACCACCTGTACTGTACAAGCCTCCCTCCCACTCACCTGATGAATCAGTGTTGCAATAATGCACAGGGAAATTAAATTAAGTCCCATGAAAAGATTACAGCAGTAAATCCTCCTTTCAGTTATATCCCTGCAGCAGCATGATTAAATCATTCCCCAGATTTACACTGCCTGCTTCAGACCAGAACAGGCTGCAGGCAGGACTAAGGCCCGGCATTTTTTTCCCCTTGAATCAAGGAATTGCCATCCCTGCCTCAATCAGCAGTGACACAAAGTAAGCCCAGGTGTCTGACCACACCCCTTGGCTGCCCCATCTCCTGGGCCAACTCAGATGTCCCCTCCTCACCTGGCTCAGGGGTACCTGCCACCCTTGCATCAAGAAAGCTGACCACATGCAGAGAGAAGCTGCTGGATGTCTGAGGGTTCACCTCCCTCCCTGTCCGGCACTCCACTGGGGAAACCTGCCACCAAGGAGGACATGCACAGTCTGGCAGCTGCTCACTGCTGTACAGACCCTGCAGAGAGGGAAGGAATATTTTGACAAGAAAGATACTACTGTAGCTAGAGGAAGCAAGGAGGTAACTATACAGCTTAGAGGCATAACTTCTCTCCTTGTTATTTTAAACAATGGTTTTTCACTCCTGCACTGTAGGTTTGTGCGGCACTTGAAAACATGGTTGCTGATCCATCAGGCAGCTAAGTATATGCTTACACATTTTGTTCTTCAGGAATACTGCCTCACTTCATTTAGTTCAAGCTAGAAGCATCTCCAAACTCCATTCTGCGGTCTATCTGGTTTTCAGACAGCAGCACATATGGTCCTCAGTATACATACGTACCTAAAGGTAATTACCAGACTCATTGGCACATAAGCAATTAATATCAGTGGAGACAGTCTCCCAGCTGTTTCCTTACCACCCTGGAATAAGCCCATTAAAGACGGGTCCACCAACCAGACGCGCCCATATCCATACCAGCGATGTCACCTTCAGCGCTTACCCCATACCATGCAGCCACACATCTCCACCCAGCCCTGCCACGCCGGAGTGCTGCCTGGGGACACCCCACAAACCCTAAATGGAACTCAAACAGCAAACGCCTTGGCTTCCACAACCCAGACACAAAGCACAACAGCGGCATTACCTTCTGGGAGCTCCCAGAGCCCAGCCTCTAACTGCAATCACTTTGCTCGTACACGCAGTGGGGTACCACGTTCAGCTGAAAAATAAGCAGCTTGTTTGCGTCGAGGGTTCTTTTTAGGGGTTGTCTGAAGATTGCTGGCTTTTGGGGGGGTGGCTGTCTGGGGGCAGAGGCTGCGAGGCAGCCGAGCTATGGGCCGGAGATGCGAGACCCGGAGCGCCTTACCTGGCCGGGGCGAGCCGGGCCCCGAGCGGCGCCGCCTTCAGCACGCCACGCCCCGCCACGCCGCCCGCATCGCCACCGGACCGCAAAGCGTGGGCTGCGGCCGAGGGCACGCGTGGGCCCCGCGGAGCCGCACGGAGCTACGGGCCGCGGCCGGACAGCTGCTTGGGGAGGCGGCGGCAGGAAATACCAAAAGACTGATCCAACCACGCTAGGGAGGGAGGGAAGAAAGAGGGGGGAAGAGAGGAAAAAATAGAAGGGGAGGGGAAACAAAAAAGGAGGAAAAAAGAAAGGAAGCGTGCAAAATGCGGGCGGGATCGGCGCGGAGCGGGGGTCGGGGCTTCTGGCTCGCCTCCTTCCTCCCCCCCCAAGCCTGGCTCTTTCTTCTCCCCAGCACAGCGAGAGGCTGAAGCCAAAGCGAGAGCCGGAGTAAATAAGCAAAACAAAAAGCCCTGAGCGGCAAGAAGGCACACGCACCCCCAGGAACGCAGTCAGCCGCGCCTGGGGTGCGCCGACCCTGCGTATAAGGTAATAGAAAAGCCAACCTGCAGGAACGGCCACGCCGAAGCCCTCCAGCTGCAGGAGCGCTTGGTCTCAGCACCCGGCCATCCTCCTCCTCCGACGCCGTGCCTCGAAGCGCCCGAGCGATGTGCAGCCCTGACACGGAGGCGGGCGCGCTCCCGGCTTCACGCGTGCATGCAGAGCGAAACGATCAGCCCCGCGGCAAGCGGAGCCCCGAGCTCCTCCAGACGAGGATGACGGCCCTGTCGGCGCTGATCGCAACCCCCGGGGGAGGCAGGACTTGACGGGGGATCCGGCGCAGCACAGCTACCACAGCGTGACACGGCCCCACGCGTTTGACTGCCCCTGCCTCTCCTGCGCCCCACAGATCCCACGGGTCGGTGCCGGACCAGGGCAGGAGCTGAAGCGGAACTTCACACCTCCTCTACCGCCGTGAAGAAGATAAAGCCAAGCACCCACCCGGACCCTTGGTAGTGGCTGAGTTAAAAGGCACCCAACTTTCTGAAACCAAAATCACATGAAGGGATAACGTGACCAATATGCGTCTGACTTTCATCCCTGAGCCTGAGTCACCCATTTACAGCAATGTGCGACGTGAAGCTCAGGCTCGCGCTCCGGAAACCAGAAGTGCTGAAGCAGATGCCTGGAGTGCCCCACTTCCCCACCCTTAGCAGGAAAAGCCAGACCCTTTTTCTCTCTAGCGCATATCCTCGAAGCCAAGGCCCAGACCCACGGCACTCCTCATGCTGTGCAGCAAGGCAGCTTCCACTCTAAAGAGCAACCACTCACTAAACAATAATCTCAGCTTGAATGAGGAAAGTTTCTCTCATCCACAGCCTCCTGTCAACTACAGCCAGACTGTGGGGGTTCATCCCATGCCACTCGTGCCTGTGTACCTGATGTTACTCAGTAAAGGCAGTTATTTACTGAGCCCAGCAGGACACAAAGCAGCACACAAAATACCTGGCTGAGAATGGATCACAACGCGGGAGCAGCATCTGTTTGTACTCTTTCCTTGAAGACCTAGTGCAAGATAAGACTATAAACAGATCATAAACTAGACAATAAACAGAGCAAGCATACTAAAGATGTGATCAGTGCTTAGGCAAATTTGGAAAAGCCCAGTGCCCTGCAAAACACACCCACATCAGACACTGCAGGTAGAGTAGCAAGCACCCTCACACCCCAGGCCAAATGCCCACCCACAACAAAATACCCAGCACCTCACGCAGGGACCCAGCCCATGGGCTCTGACAGCACTTTTCTAGATGGCAGATAACAGAGAAAACCAGCAGCACAGAGCTAAGTCCCACAACGAATAACAAACCTATAACATTACCACAGTCTCTACTATTCAAGAGCTCCCATGACCTTTTTCTTCCCATTAAATAAGCCCCAGAATCACTTGCATATGTAGGTAATTATTAAACTCACCTACATTTGTAGTGATTTCTGCCATGATCTGCAAGGTGTAGAGCTCTATCATGGTTCCAGCTGCCTTCAAGTTGGTGAGGGTTTTGACTTAATCCTTATGAAGATTTTTGGGTATGTCCATACTGCTTAATGGGGCATGGTCCAGCGATGCCAGAGGAAGCATTTGGCTAAAGCTTTCTGGTAAAGGATTTTCTTCTCAGACAATCATTCCATGATTATTTCACCATTCCACTGCCAAATTACCGCACAGAGCTCATTTGATAAGACTGAGCTTGCAGAAGTGCTCCTGTCAAGACAGCTAGAGAGCCTGAAAAGGGACACACTTAATGTTTTCCTCTGTGCTCTGGGACAGTGAGTGTGACATTGATAGTGTGAACAAAGCAAAATGCTCGCTAGTGAAACTGCTAATATTTTTCATGTAAAATAGAACAACCAGAGTAAATTTGCATCAGACTGATGCTTTGCGTCACGTGACCATGGCATTTCTAATGTGGTCCAGGGAGCCCTGAAATTGTATTTGCTGTGCTTTCAGACATCGCACCAGATGGGTCCTCAGACTCTGCACTGAACAAGAAGAGTTACATCCATCACTTCCCTTTGGCCTGACTGCCACAGACAAGACCTGGACCCATACTCTCCTTTATGAACCCCACACAGGAAAGGGTGGAAAACAAACCATGAGAACACTACTATATTTAAATGCTATTTTCCACAGCCCTCTAGTGCCTGTTCTGGTAACAGCTATTCAGAAGGCAAGACGCCTGCTCGATCTGTGCTGGTTATGACTGCAGGCAATCCTGAGCTGCTCAGAAAATCCTAATGGAGCAGCTGTGTGTTACAGAGCTCACAGCCCAACTGTGCAGACATTTACCTGGCATTTGGGCTGGGGTTTGCTATGTGCACCAGCCTCTGCGCTAACAACACCTGAGCTCCCTTTCTTAAAGGTCCTCCATCAATGTCTCCAGACATGATATAACCCTTTGACAAAAGCTCTCTGATGGATGCAACCAGCAGTTATGGTTGAGGTCCTTTTGGTTTCATTTCTCCTCTGCAAAAAAACAGACCTCCTTTTAGAGGGTCTGCAGCTGTAGTAATTTCTTAGGACGTTTTCCAGTGTTCACAACACTTACGTTTTTCACCACAGCAATAAAACTGTTCTAAGAGAGCTTGTAAAGTAATGTGAACTCAATCATAAGCAAGGGTAACAAAACCAGCAAAGCACAATATGCTGTAATTGTAGTGCTGGGAGAGTGAAATCAGAGTGATTCAGTTGTGTTACTCCAGTCCTTACAGTCCAGTAACGCAACCCAGAGAGCTTAATAGTCGGGGCACACAAAAATCACATCAGATGTATTTTTATGACAGTCCTGAGAGATGTGTGAACGCGATATAAGCGCTGTTTAAAAATGGTGACAGAAAACAAAGAGGTGTGCTGAAGCAACAGACCTTGCTTGGTGCCCTCAGGTCAGCAGACTGCTATTTACTCTAGGGAATCACTGCAACTCTTTCCTCTTCAAATCCTTCACCTTTGGCTAACTGCTGAGCTACTCCTCCCAAAGACATGGGACCCCACCAATGTGAAATACAAATACTTATTTTGCAGTGTCCACAAGACTCACATTTTATGCTTTCCTGTATCTCACAACGTATATTCAACAGTTCTACAAGATCCTGCTTGTGATTAGAAAGGTTATTACATACCGCAAGAGCCATCTGATATATGTATTAGCCTCCATTAAAATGGAAATTGTGAGAGCAATCGTGTTCATATCATTATAATTAGTACAACATCTCCACAGCCGTAATCACATAAATCAGACATCAATGAATGGCTGTTAGCATCACAAGATACTTGCCCTTAAGCCCATGACATATAGATAGACAAGAAGCAGGAAGCTTTAAAACAAATGAGTTACAAGAAAAGAAATCAAACATGAATCTTTATCTTCAGGCATGAACTTCAGCACAGCTGCATATGATTAATGATACAAAAAAAGACTGCTTTTTACCCACATGCATTTTCCAGTGCAAAGTTCATTAGCAAAAATATTTGATGCCATAGCTGGGTAGAGCAGGAGTTTCTCACTCACAGATCACACACTGCATCTGTTTAGAGCCCAAAAATATGAGCTAAACACGTTTGCTCATTTTACATTTTGAAAAACAGAGCTACTGCTAAACCAGGTTCCTAATTGCAAGTTTGCTAGAATGGGTCTCTGGGGAAGTTAGAAAAAGCATCAACAGCTTCTGGGAGCTTACAGAGATTGGAGTCCTCTTGTGGCAAAAGGTAGAGGAAAATTGTCAGCAAATGATGACTGCTGAAAGCTGGGGCCCTGCATGGGAGGCTGCATGGTGAATCACAAGTGCAGGGAATATGAGCTTTGCAAAGACTTCCACGTCACACTGCGGAGCATAAAAGCAGCAGTGTGAAGATTTCACAGCTGGCATTGGGCAAGCATCAAAAGGAGTGGAATGCCACCTTGTTTTGATATTGCAGGCTGTGATTCTGTTTACTTATCAACTCCTGTCTGTTACTCTGTGTTCCCTGCTGAGTTGATGTTTTTGGCAGTTTTTTTTTTTTCCCTCTGTCAGCAAAGGTAATTTTTCCTGAGTGTTTCAACAGTGAGAACTTTTCTCCTGGCTGATATATTCACTGTGCAGTGCTGTAGGGCTGCTCCTGTTCTTCTTCCTGTCAGTCTGCTGCTGAGTTGCGTGAATAACGCAGTTCTATGATCCTGTTAAGATCTCGCTGCTCTGTGTTCCATCTTTTCTACAGCCTTGTTTTCCTACCTTCAATAGTCCCTAGAGTTCAGTTTAGGAGGCCTTACACATGAATTATGGATGTTAGTCATGTGAGCACTCTAGTCTCTGTCTGAAGCAGTATTAGAGAAGACAGTAAGTAAATAACATTCTTTCTTTACCCACACACTGCAGCCAGAAGGTTTGGGCAAAGTGGTTATCTGGTATGGGATTTCACCCAATGGGCTCAGATTCCAGAGGGCTCACAAGCCATTCACTGCTCTGCTGGTCCTGTAAAAGAGGGTTTCAGGAAACAATTTCCAGCAATAGGTTGAAGTAAAGGCTTTGGAGGCAGTTTTGAAGACGTGTCTGTAGCAAAATAAAAGATAACAAATGTTCTCATGTGCTTTGTGTTCTTTGTATGGCCTCATATACCTGGATAGGTAGGTATACACCACTTGAGGTTTAGCTGTGACTACGTGAAGTCTTCATTTCTTATTGCTCACGTGATATCTGTTCAAATCAAACCCCACAAACTTACTTTATTTTCCACTAAGTGTCAAAAATAACAAATTAATCTGAATACCTCCATTTTGGCCTTGGTGTAAAAAAATAAAAATCAGAGGGCTTGCTAACCATCAGTTTGCTCCTGGAGGCCTGGGTAGTAACTAACTGCAGCCTGACAGGCTGAGCTGATTTGGTGAGCAAGGTTCCTTCTGTAGCTAGCAGCAGGCTGGAAGGCAGCCGGCACATCCAGGATATGACAAACTGTCCAGTGAAATCTGGGCTAGATTTCAAAGCCCTTGATAAACATGACATGAAACTAAATTGCTATTCAAAAACATTCTAATAGCTCTTGCTCTTGGTAATGTTTCAAACTAATTGCTGAGCAAACCGGCTGTTACAAAGCCTTGAAGGATATAGCTAAAATATCCACATGTATGTAAATACATGCACACAAACATCTCTGTAGATGAACTGTGCTTGGCTGGATCATATTGGAATACCCTCACCATTATGGATAGCTGACGTGTTTCTGGATGATAACGGATTTCCTCAGCAGCTAATGGGAAATGTCCAAAGTCAGACTTTTAAAACTTCCAGGTTTTTTTTAGTTTGCTTTTCTGCCTGCCCCAGATAAACTTTGGAACAGATGCCAACAAGCTTAATCTGACTGAACTGAATGCTGTTGTCAAACGGGAAACATTACAGGGAGGAAAAACATAAACACATCTCTTTATAAAAGATATAGGCACACACGTCTTCACATAGGCAAGTAACAACCTTCCTATGACTTTTTACTGACTGAGCAACACTCTCTCCATAGATAAATGTGGATCTTGGCAGACAGGCACAGCTTAGTCCTGCTTCGTTCATTACTTCATTCTCTGCAGAGAGGAGCATTTTGATTTGCAGATAACTGAATCTAATGCCTGACATCCACCATATGCTATTGATCTGGAAGTCACGAAGACAGTCACAAATCTGACCTATGGGTAGCTTTGCAATAACACTGTGTCGTTTTCCGAAGTTTGTGGCTGCTTCTAAACATTACAGAATGTGTTTGTTCTCATTCTTGACCCCTTTCATTTTGCCTGACTCTTGACTCATTCTAACAGCCAGCTCATCTTCGATAAATCACGGAATCTCTCATTGCCTCTTTCTTGCTCTGTTCTCTGAAATCCATTTTTGTATACATCTGTGATCAAGCGAAAAGTCTCCTTAACTGTCGCAATTAGTTTTAAGAGTTCTTTTTTATTGCTGGTGCCTTCCATGAACAGGACACCTTGACTTGTCACAGAGGCTTAAAGGATAACAGGAAATTAAAGAGCATGATGATATTTTCTGCTGCTGTTGAAGGAAAGCTTGCTTAGTGCTTTGTCTGCATGGAGGGCTACCAATATTTTTTCCTTCTTTTGCTGCAGACAGGGAGACCTGTCCAGTGTTCCTGTCATAAATTAATTGTAGAAGTAAAACACAAAAGAGTGAAGCCTCAAAGAAATATCTTCTTCCCCTTAATTGATGTAACAGTATCAAAGCCTGTGCTTTGAATTACAGTCCAAGAATGAAACACATGAAGGTTTGTTTCAGAACAAAGTTTCCATCTCTTTTATGCCATAGAGAACTTGATTTGATCCCACAGCTACTGACTAGATCTGTGCTATTGAAGTCCAAACACGAAGGCAGTCTTGCAGAGGATGGCTGGATTTAGCTACTATTTTAGACTTGATACTGTGGAATAATAGCCTCGGAAGTGTGAGGTCACTGCAGAGAATTGTAGATATTTGCTCCATCACTTTGCAAATAAAATTATTAATGTCCCAGCTGTTTTCAGACCTAACGACTTCAGTTGTCCCACTGGTATTTATAACATCTCCTGATCCACTTATACAGTGAAATCAGGGCTGCTGCATGCATGGCTTTCTCATCCTATTGGTACATTAGCAAGAAGGAATAGGTCTGCAGGGCTAAGCTGTTGGTATTGAGGATGCAATATCCACACTATTTGCATTTCAGAGGGTTGGCTTTGGAGGAGCTCTGATCTTGTACTATCAAGTCAGAATCCATCAGGAGCTACAGTGAATTAGGCATGCTCTTAGAGTACATCTCCCCATACTATTTCACTGAGAAGGAATCCAGATCTGTGTACTCTGAGGCTGCTCTGCCTGTGAATCAAAGACCAGCAAATAAAGATGATCAGGAGATTTACTTCAAAATCACATTGCTGATCTATCTAAAAAAACAGAGAGACGTATGTGAGGTATGAGTGGGGTGCTGACTGAAGAGATAATGAAGGAAAAATATACCGCTGAATCTAAATAGACAGATTTTAGAATAACGTGTCACCTTATCCACTGACTGGATAAGATAATAGCTCTCTAGATTTGTACTGCCAAGCACTTTGCTTAGTCTTTCTATCGCATGCTCCCTCGATTACGCAGTGGGGAGGATCAGAGTCCTCGTTCCTAGTTCATATCTCAGGGATAACAGCAGTGGTGGGACACCAATGGAAGCAGAACCTATATCATGGGTACCCTATTCCCTGACACCTCCTGAGTATCTACTGAGAGCAAGCCTAGAAATGGGGCAATAGCTGCTTTCTTCAAGCAGCCACTGTACTAAGGCAGTTTTATGCTACAGTTTGGAAGATGAATTGTGTTAAATGTAGCTTTTAATTTCATGGTAGTGAAACAGGGATTAAATGTGAGACTGACTTCTATGGATAGATATTTTTCTATAACAGCAATCCATGAAAAAAATACCACAGATGTGAAGAAGAAATGTTCACTGTTGTTATGAAGAGCTTGAAATTATAATAAATATACAAATAAATGAAATGCATTAGTTTAAAGTGTTACTACTTCTTTTTATAACTGCGTGACTGAGGACTAGAGGAGTAATGTTGGTCATGCAAATCCAAATGAAATCAGAGCTCAAGACCATCAATGATTTCTTGCTACCCAGAACAAGAGGCCTCCTGGGACCCTGTGACATGCAGTTAATTCTTGTCCCACCTCCCAGTAGATCCCCAGGTACAAAAGAGAGAGCAGAATAAAGAAAGAAGTAAAATAAAACATTATTTTTAACTGATCTCCAGAGAAGACAAATAATTGCCCTTAAACATGATGAGCTAACTTTGCAGTACCTTGCAAAAGTATCTCAAAAGTATCCCTTGGCCAAAGGATTACATGGAGTTTTTTTCTAAGAGTAGAATCCAAGTAAAACTTCCTGGGCATGGTGCCACATTAAAATCTTAAAATTCAGCCCATTTCCATCAGAGCTATGCCAAGCATCTCAGCCAGCACAGGGTTTTGCAGTAAAGCTGTGTACTCCTCAGAACTCCACCAAAACTTCTTGTGAAACCAGATGAAACCAGCCAAAAAGCTCTTAGGAGGCCCATATCAACAGAGACACATATACAGGGCTCTGCTGGGTCAAGTCAGAGTGAAGTCCAGCATAGAGATCACCGTCAGCTAAGGGTTTGAAGAACCTTCTATATTTCCTTTCTTCACCTGAGAAGGCTGTGTAGAAGTTGGGTCACTGCATTATGTCAAATGGCTTGGTAAATTTTAGAGATATTCAGGTAGAACAGTTTTCTTTCAATTATGTGCCGCTTCTTACAAATCCACTTACAGGTGTACGCACAGCATATCTGTGAGCAGAAGTTGTTTTTCACAAAACTAAGAAACTATCATCTGTGATGAATACTAAATAGTTTTGAAAAGCCTATTCTGCAAGCTAGTACAAAGTATAGAGCCCGAAAGAGAAAGGAGGGCCTGGTGAAGAAAGTAAGATCCTCATCAGACCTGGTCCCACTGCTGAGCTCTGCTACTGAATTTCTCTGTGCAAAATGTTATTGGCTCACAGCTATTCATACTCAAAATGGAGCCTTTCCCAAATATTTTTTTTACTTACATTTCAAACTCTTGACATCAGTGGGTCCTTACCTACCACATCTAGAACTGTAACTATTCCTATTCTGATATAAAAAAAATTAACATTCTGTTTCAGTAGCGCATGTTATCACTTGTAGAGAGAAATACAGTTACTGACTTGTACTCCCCTGTCACTTTTTGTGGATTTATGAGATTTTTTCTTTTAGAAAAACAAGGCATTTCTAAAAGTACCGACGTGTGGTTAGAATGGAAGATATTTTCTCAAATTAAAGGATCTGTAAAGTAGTAATGCTGTGTCTAGAGAAATGAAAAATCAGTCAGAAAAGAAGCCTCTGTTTCTGTGTTGAGGCTGACTGCCTAGGGAAAAGAAACAAACCAACAAACAAAGAAACCAAACAAATAAACCATCAACAGAGGTCTTCCTGTGCCTTTTTTAACAAGAGAGTCTGGAAGATATACCCTACATAAGGTAATGCTAAAAAGATAATGCCAAGAACTGGTGGTAATTTCTCTTCCCCATCCTCTCTCTTTTTAACAGAAGGAAAAGCTTGCTTGGTATGGGAATTGGGTGCCTGGTAGGGGGAGGCTTGGGGTAGAAATGCAGGGGAGCACTGGCTGGGGAGGGAATAGACTCAGTTCTTAACCAAAGCACAGGTAAATGGCATCGGCTCCAGAAGACACAAAGGATTAGACATCTGGCATTTGCTTGGCAGACTCTCAGCTCACTTGTAAAAGGAAATTCTGTTTTGTTAAAACAAGAAGGGACCTTTCTAAACACAGAGAGAGTATAAATAGACTTCTGTCAGCTTGTCTGTGCAGATTTTAGTTATACCGGTCTCAGTAATTGACTTGTGTTAGACCAGAGTGGACATTCTGGTATGAGCTGAAAATTGGATTTTGCAGGGATAGCTAAAAGAATTCAAGCAGTAACACAAAATAAAAAGGGCAAGCCTTGATTTTAGACACAGAGTGCCCTCTTGGGAAGTAGCTCTGGTTTAATTACAGAGGTTGAAAACGTCTCCTTTTCACTTTTTCTTACAACTATCCCAACTCAATAAGCCATGTTTGAAGAGAGATGGAACTGATTGCTCTGCTATATAATATTCCTCTTCACCTGAACAGATGCCAACTCACCTGACAAGTACTGCAATTGCAATGCCAGTAAACACTGACCATCTCACTACTCAAGAAACTGCACAAGAAATTCAAAGGACTAAAGGACAGAGACATATAGAAACATTTCCCAGAATACCAACCTTGAAAAGCTGCTGGCATACACAGGGCAAATATTTAAATGTATTCATATACTTATATTTAAATATATTTATCCTGCATGGAAATGTGGAGGTGGGCTCAGCTTTCAAATCCTAGAAAAATAATGCTCTTGTCAACATGAGCCTCTCTTGTTCCCAGTCCTGATGAAAAAATGAATTTTGAAGTCACTGAAGTAGCTATTATTCATTGCTCTGTATGAATTCTGTGCTTTTGGAGGAATAGTATGAAACCCTCTGAGGGTTTCAGAGAATAATTGCTGCCAGTTTTTTTGAGCACATTGTGAAGGAAAAAGCAAAATGGTAAATCACCTCTGCAAAAGCACATAGTTACAAAAGTCTTACTACCAGCTAGGTCTGAATATAGATGTCCTCTACCCCCGTTTTTCCAGAGCCACCACAAGACCCGACAGGTTCACCAAAAGGAGGGCGGTTAGTAACTCCATTCGAGGATGGCAGAAACAGTTACCACTGGAGGATACAAAGACTCTGTGCATTAACAAGCACCACTGTTTTCTGCTACAGATGCTGCAAGCCCTGCTGTCCCAGCCATGCATCACCATCAAGGTGACAATAAAGCCAGCAGTGCTTGCACATGCAAGAAGCATTTAAAATCTCACACTGCCTAGACTGAGTTGAATAGGCTCAGCTCTCTGCATGCCAGACCTCGTGAAATGCATATGAGGTTGGACAAAAATTGGTGCAAACAAGACAGTCCTTTCAGCATCCTCTTCAGTAGAAGTGGTTGCAGTAAGAACAGTTTCAAGCTCAACCATGCAGATTTAGAAATGTGTGTTAGCAACTATGGAAACAACTCCCTGTAGCCTTCACACTGGGCACACGTGAGCATTTCAGCTCCTGTGAGCACATGTGCAACTGTAAAAAAGTACATAGAGTCAGTCACAAAGCAAAATAACTACTCAAAGTGAGAGCCTTAGCGCTGCAAAAATTTCCTTACAGAAGTAAATCTCATCTCCCTTAACAAACCTCCTTGAAGGAACATGGCTGCTCCCTTCAGTAGGTGTTTGATAGGCATCACACACACTGATTTAGTGACTACGCGTTCCTACCCACAATGCTGCTTTTTGGCATGTATTTCCAACCAGGAGGACAAATCTTTAACAGAAGGAGGAAGTGCAGTGGAAGGGCAAACTAGAGATAGATGAAATTTACTAAAAAATTACCTAATGTACAACAGCAAGTGAATTTGCAGAGAAAATCAAGCAGTCTCATGGTATTTCATGCCTAGTGATCCCATAAAGGCAGGGATGGTGACTGTTCTTCAACTGACTTAAGAGTCCAGCTACCACAACGTGTGCAAGACCAGTTAAGAAAAAAACAACACAGCTCCTCATTAAGAGCTCTGTGAAAATCTAGGAACTCTAGGTGGAAAAGGCCTTGTAAGTCAGCCCACATTTTCTCCAAGTGTTCAGAATGACACGTGCAGTTAACTCTTCTTTCCATTTCACACTCCATTTCTAGTGATAAACTCTCATATTCTATATGGATGAAAGCTGAAACAGATGTTTTCCACTCACAGTGCCATTCTGATAACCCTGAGCTAAAGGCTGAAATCCTTAGCAGATTAGAGGCTGCAGTAAAAAAAATGAATAAATAAAAGTGGGGAATACAGGTGAATCTTAATGATTTTATTTCAGTGGATAACAATGCACGAGGATATGTAATCTCCAAGCTAATCTGCCAAAGGAAAGATTAAATGTCAACATTCCAGCACTGAGACCTGCAGCACTCATCTGCTAGAGTACCTTAATTTGTGACTGCACTTCTTTTTAGTAGGATGTCACTGTGCATACTCTATTATGCTATTAAAAATGGGGTTTTCTAGGTTATTTTCCTTTGGTTGAAGCAATGGTAGCAAAATTTCTTTCTCATATATTCCTATGAGTTTGTTAGCATTTTTACCAAAAGTACTTGCAGCTACTGTGCGATTTAACTGTGGGAGAGGAAGCTATGAGAAACATCTCAGTTTTCCCTTATAGGAAAACTTGAGTGGCTTCTATCTAACGGATAGACAATCATTTTAGAGAATTAAGAAAATTAAGAACTATTTTTACATTCCTTCTCTGAGATTTGGAAGTCCTTTTCAATAGTGAACCTTGCACAGCTCTGTAAGCCAAATTCCAGTGAAGCGGTACCCATCTGGTAATGAAATTTTCCACACTGTTGTTTTGTATCATAGTCACTTCTACTCACAGAAGGTGTTACTCCAAGATCCTGTGTCTTAAGTTATAGGCAAGGTAAACCAACTCAGCTGAGACCATGCAATTGGGAACAGAGGGAAAAGGTATAGATCTACAGCATCAGGACCACACAGAGTCCAGAACTGGCTAAATAAGCAGCAGCTCAGTAGTTAACATATGAACTAAACTTTTTCTTCTTTTTTTTTTTTTTTTTTTTTTCCCCTAAAGATTTTCCCTCTCATTACCCTCTATAAAACACACAGATGGCAACATGGATCCGGTCACCCAGTCCACTCTACCACCTCAGTCAGCAGCAGATAGTTCAGTGCCAATGATAGGTAATTCATAGTAAATAACACCAAAGCAATCAGACACTGAGTGTTTGCCAAGACACTGAGGGAATACTTGAAGTCTGCTGGCAGGGACAGCCTCCTTAGAAAAAGATGGCTTCTGTAGAAAGTGGGATCGTCTTTTCACATGAAGTCCCAGCTTTTCCTCTCTTCCTGGAAGGAATAGGCCTGAAGATCTAAATGTTGCAATAGAGGTTGTGCAAAAATCATGATAGTGATGGTATATAACATGTTGAGATGACAGGTATGAATTGAAGAGCAAGAAGACTGACATATTCCTTTAAGGTATGTTTGAAAAAAGAGCATTTTCAAAACCATGAACCTCTTCCTACCTCCTCTCAAGAGTCAGTTTTATTACAGATCATAACATGACTTCACTGAGAAATAACACAGAATTGGCAATTGCCAGGTGTTCATCCTGTGACACAAAAATCCCCAGGTCTTCAGTCCTTATGTAGTCACTTGTATCTCTGTTTACAGATTGCTTTTAACCTTCTTCAGGCTTCTATTTCATGAATTTGCTATTAAGACCCCATTTACTTTGCTTGTACAAAATCTGTACCTTTCCTGGCTCTTCAGTGACACCTTCTGGGACAAGAAATTAGCAAGGCAGTCTTGGGTTTCCTTCAGCTGTTTCTACCTACTCAGAGAAGCCAAAGGAGATATCTGGGAGTTAGTTCCCAAGAAACAGTGAGCACAGAAGAAACACCAGCCAAGCGCACTGCTCTGCCTGTACACAGCATCCTGAAACACGGGATCTCTCCAGAGACTGGGCAAGAGATGAGTCCCAGATGGCCACAGATATGTAAGATTTCACTCCTCCCAGCACATATTCATTTCTTGAAATTGGTGACCGAGGGGGAGGATGTTATAGTTGAAGAGCTAGATCTTCCCAGTGAGAACAACATGGATTAAAGGGGAAGTCACTATTAAAATATTTAATTCTTAGTGAGAGTAATCTCATTGTTATATGATAGCAAGTTTTAGATGAAGCTGTGGCGTGGACCCACAGCTGCAATACTTGCATTTCCCTTCAACAAAATGTACTGTAAAGGGCTGGACAACTGCTTCTACTCCAGTGCAACCCTGGCTGCAGAACACAGGGGCAAACAGGGAGGTTGCCCCTAACTGCAGAGAAAAAACACCTCTCCATCTACACTCAGGGAAGTGTGCTGGGAAGATGAGCACAATGTTCCAGACAGAGTATTTGCTCACTGAATGTGCTCAATCTTAGCTGAGAAAGAGACTGAGAACAAAAGCAGCCCTTGAGAGCAGAACGTTTCCAATACAAAACACTAACATTTGACCTCCCTAAAAATTGCTGTCAGTTGTCCTTAAGGGCTCCGCACACCTTCTAGAGATCTTTGAGCATCAACATTTGCCATAGGCTGCATCCTGTCTTGTCTCTCTGGAAGCCCTGGCTCACTGCAGATCAGCAGCTACTGATGAGCATTCCAGAAAAAGCCAACCATGTTTTGATCTCAGAGACTCTTGCCCTACACTTGAGAACCTCCACCCTCAAAAACAGGTTGTCCTTTCCATTTGCAAATTAATTTTTGCAAATAACTTCTGCAAATGACAACTTTGCAAATGACTCAGGTGTAAAGTTACTAAAGGGACTGGTGTATGCTGGGGTACAATGTGCCTCAGCCAATGGGGCAAAGTAGTTTGGGACTTAGGAAGGAAACAGTATAACCAGATAAAGTAAGCTAAACACCCTCCTCTCACTCTGGACCCAGTGAAGTGTGAGCCACTTTGTCATGTGGCTACAAATGCGTATTCTGATATACTCATATTTTAGACATTCTTTGTGGAGATACTATCAAATAACTCAGGTGCAAAGCACTGAGACTTGGGGTAGAATTACAGCTGCACTCAGTGTGACATACCATGTATGCAGTGCAGCAGCGATCTTGATTTATGCCCTTTTGGGGTAATATTTGTCACTGACTATCACTGCTCAATAGGAAATGCAGTGTGGTTTTAATATACCTCAAGATAAAGAGTGAATGAATTGTCCTGATTACTGCAGACCAGTGACTTCTGGGTAAAGGTTATCTTTATTGTTATCGACTCTGAGAGATTGTAGACTGATCTGGCATCTGGAAGGACTCCCCGTATTTTATAATAAGGCATTACTTACTAGACTGGAATAGCCACAAAGCCAGCTAAATCCTCAGAAAAGCATCAGCCCTAGAAGTGAAAAGAAAAATTGTTCCCTGGGCTTTGCTCAAGTCTTGGCTGCTTTACTGTGACTACCAGCAAGAGGGTCTCTTCCCACTAACAGCATGATTGCAGGACAGGCATCCTAGAAATGGTGTGTTAGGCAGAACGATCTGCTTTTACACTGATCAGCCACAGCTCAGCTGATCTACCAGGCTGCACACAGAGGGCTGCGACTGTGAAAACACTGGAGCTGTGAAAATCTGGTATAATGCTTCAACACCTGAGTGCCATGAAAGCTCAAAGGCTTTGGGGTCCTCTTGTTACCCCGTGCCTTTACATCAGAGGAGATGGCTGCACTCATGAGAGATGAGCAGAATTCACCAAGATCAGGCAGGTTGTAAGTGCTTGATCATCTGTAACTACAAGGCCTGAAGAAACCTAAAGATTTAAAGCTTGAAAGTATCTCTTAACATCATTATTTTTCCAAAAGATATAACAACAAAAAAGACAAAGTTAAACAAAAGTTCAACAGTAGTAGCAGGAGTTCAGAAGTAGTAGCTAAACTGCTTTAACATCTACTGTAGGCCTAGTGAGACTGCTAAGGAAAGATGGATGGTGTACAGATTAGAGTTACTGGCATAAATCTTGGGACACCAGCATAGCTGTGGAAATCACCATTGTCAAATCTTCAGAAATTCAAAAAGAATGTATTCTTTTAGTACAGAGGAACAAGAAAAAGAGGAGGAAACAGGAAAAGGAATTTCACAAAATAACTGTCTTATTTTGTGCATATTTGTGGGTTAAATTTTCCCCTTGCACAAACCAGTGGCAAAGCCATCTTCAACTGCATACTCAAACACAAAATTAGCTTCAAGTAGAGGCTTAATTCTGACTGAAATCAAAATGAGTGAAATCACATTTCTGTATTTATGCCTAATTCACAAGTCTGCTAAGGCTCTTACAACTACACTGTTCTGAAATAAGTGGAAAAAGACGACATCAGATACTTCAGGGTGAAAAAGTAATTTGCTATTGCCAGTGAGATGTGAGGACAAATGGTGTTATCTTTTACCAAGAAATTACATTGCCCTGTGTTATGACAAAGAGAATTTGCCTTCTCAGCCATTTTTTGCTTGGGTTCCCATCAGCTGACAATGTCTCTGCAAAAGTCACAGGGCAAAATACAGCCCCAGATTCTTAGGGCAAAAGTTAAAACGCAGCAAATTTCACAGATAAATGCAGCAGCTAATAATTGTTAAGAATTATTCAGGCTGACCAGAATTTCTTAGATTGTTATTACTGTAAAACATCAGAATGAACGTTACATATCTAAATCCTAAATACCACAATTCAGCAAAACACTTCAGTATGTGCTTCAGTCTCACTGAAGTGGAGCTGAAATTAGACAACATTCCTTCATGAGGCAGTTTATGCCTTAACGTTGCTCATTTCAGTGAAGGACAACACATGTACTTCTAGAGCTTACAAGAACTAGAGCAATATCTAAGGAGTCCACATTAAAGAAAAATGTATAAAAATTTTCTTTGAATATATATATATATATGTAAACATGTATATTCAGAAATATATATATTCAAAGACAATTTTAATACTTCTGCTAGAAACCACAATAATTCATGCCAACATCATGGATCAAAACACAGATAATCACTCAATGTTTAGATTGTCCTATAAGTCAAGAACACAAAAAAAATCCCCTACTTGTTTCAGATCTAAATCCCAGTGAAAGGCTAACAGAATCAGTACACCAGAAAGTTTCTTGGTAGTGCAGCGTGATATATCCTTACCTTATTTTCCTTTCCTGGGCTATGATTTATCACTCTTCAGTCCAGAAGCCAACTTCCTATTTTCCAAACCAGAAAGTTTCCTTTCAACTTTCTTCAGGAAAAAGAAAACACACATCAAAACTCTTCCCATATTCGCATGATTTTAGAAATGACATCAGCTTCACATGTCCAGCCGATGCTATGCTGGCTGAAGATTCATGCTGAATACACTTTCTTCAAGCCCCGTTCCAGATGCCTCTGCCCATCAATGCCATGGGCCAGGGAGGCCTTCTTTTTGTCATATTTGTGCTCAATTTATCATCAAAGCGCTGCTTGGTGTAGATTACCTCAGTATAACTGTACAGCTGAGAACCCCTAGAGCTGCAAGCCACTCAGCCACTGCTGCACACATCTACTGCAAGCTTCCATGGGGTGCCCAGCACCTCTGGTACAATACAGGCACATGTGGAACATTTGAAGCTGAAAGGTTTCAATAAACGCTAAGTAAAATTACTTGCAGGCTGCTGGCCTGCTTCCCCCTCCCAGGAGGAGAAAAATGCTGTGCTTAACCTTTTCTGGATGCAGAACAGTCTAGTCCAGTGCCCTGCAGAGAAGCAGAACAAAAACAAAAACAGGAGACAGCTGGGCCAGAAACACTCCAGAAATTACCAACACAGAATTTGGAAAAAGCTCCCATCCTTGAAGCTGGCACTGCATTGGATGACTTTGCTAGGAAGACTCTGTGGGTTAGAGCTCACTCTGAGCCCAGGAATGATTTAGGAGAGTGGAAGAAAGTGTCTGTCTTTTGGCTGCCAGCTGGGAGCTGGACTCAAGATTCATTCAGCATGGGGGCTGCTCAAGTGCTGGAAATGAAAAAGAACAATGCTTTCTGTCTGATAAATAAAGTACATTTTCTTTCTTTGCTAAATTTTTCTCTTGGTCACCAGACTTGCTGTGGGAGACCACCACAGCTCACTTTAGGCCAACCTCTTTATAGTTATTTTGGCTGTCTCAGGTTTTGATTACTGTTTGCAGGAAAACAAACTGAGTGAGATTTTAAAAAACCAAACAACAAAACAACCACAGGGGAAGGTGCAACATTAGCACATTAATGCTCTGACTTTTGTAGGAGGCTCATCTTACAGAAATTCCCTATACAGTGAAACACAGCCACACAGAGGGAACCTACACCTAAAGGCATCCGGAGTTAGGGCCCTGCTGGAAGGCTAAAAGGGAAGGTTTAGAAGATTTGTGAGCGTCGTGCCAGTCTTAGGGCTGAATTGAATGTCAAAATACAGAGCGCTCTCCTTTTCCATACAGCTTTTTCCCCTGAAGGATCTTTTTACAGAGGGAATATTATTGCAGACCCAAAGACACTGAGTAGCACAAATAGCAGCTAATGTAACTAAACATTAGAAATACTAAAATAAATAAATAAATAAATAAAGGAGATCCCAGTGCTACCAATGATACCATTAGATGGCTGTCACATGGGGCTGATAACAATAGGCACTTTCCAAAAATAAATCCTCATGCTTTCAAGAGATACGTCTTTTTACCAGCTTAAAAGAAGCTTCAAGATAAATGAGTGCAGAGCAAATTAGTGGCGAACATGATGTAGTCACTTAATATTCTTGGTATTGATTCCTTTTCATTAGCTGGTGAGCACTTTATGCTTCCACAGAGAGATTTTCCTCCTTCCTCAGGTAACTGATTATAACAAAAATACTCTTAAAGACTTTACCCCTTGGAGCTTACCTCTCAGTGCATTTCAAGAACTATACTTTAATATATTCATTATCCAACAGAATTTTATAGAAATTTTATTACCAAGAAGATGATGTAACTAGCTCTTCTGCAGGCTTGAAGTAGCTCTTTTACCTTTTACACTGCCCATTAAAACTGCACTGCAGTCCTCTTGTCCATCTAAAAAAGCAGTAGAGAAAGCCAATAGGTTTGGCAGAGAGATATTTGTTGTGCCTGGACTAACAACAAATTTGGGCATGCCAGTGTATGTCTTCAAGAGATTTCTTCCTGCTGGTAGAAGTCACTCTTGGACAAAGCCTTACTGAGTCACGTTGACCATTTTAGGAGGGCTACAGGAATACTGAGGGCAGGGGGCTGTGTTTTATCCAGAATATGTCAAAATTGTCCTGCAGTTACAGCAAATACCAGCAGCATAGCTTCTCTGTCAGCACAGCTGAAAACCAGGCTCCATCAGCTCCACTCAACACAGCTATGTGTGTTCCCCGGCACTTGAGGTACCCTGTTCAGAACAGAAAATTTCTTGTCTGCTGCTCTCCACAGCAAGTGGTTTAAAACACATAGAAATTAGCACACAGTTCAGAAACAGAAATCATCCAAGAAATGAAGGAAATACAAAATGCCTGAAAAGACAAAATCTGCTCCAATATTTTCAAAATGGCATGCAAGACTCAAGGAGCGTGACTCCCACTGGCACCAGGGAGAGTCACATCATCACGGTGCAGTCTTAGAGACAAACATGTCTGAAATGGGTTTTTACTAAGCTTTAAGCCAGCTCTACCTTGCAAGATCTTATAACCTACTGGGACTATAGAGGAGGAAGCACACAAAATAATGAGGAGAAAAATACTTGAATAATGATGGCAATTTGTAAGGAAAAAGTAAACATCTTCAACAGTGCTGTTTGCATTTATTGCCCGGAATATATTGGCCATGATCAGAGTGATCTTTAACGTAATGAATGCTACCAGAAAGAGACCTGGGCTATTCAGTTCTTTAATTTGGTCTGCAACAAATCACATTAAAAGGTACCATTATATCATGGATCTTAAGGCTTTCTCTTTCTTTTTTCTTCTCTTTTTCTTTTTTTTAGAGGGTCGTCTGATTTCACATCTCCATAAGAAACAGTATGGTTAAATTAGAAGGGCAGCACCCAGAACCTGCTCTGATTGCCCTTCTTTTACTAGCAAGACACTAGACAACACCGCCTGCCACCTTCTTACACAGACTAGCTAGAAGGAGCCAGGTGTATTACCTGACTTGATATTTCACTCAAAAACCAGCTCCCCCTGCCAAAGTACTCTTGACCATCGTGAGAGCAATTACAGAAGGGAAACAAAGCTGACCTTTCCCATAATGAATTGAGACAAGATTTATGAAATTCATTCTTATCCCAGCGCTGACCTACAGATACAGCAGAATTCAATCTCAGTACTATAATGTGGGAAGAGATGAGGACTGCCCAAGTATTCCTGAAGGCAGTCAGTTTTTCCCTATTCCCCAGTATATACGCTAGAGGAGGACCTTCCTCCCATAGCCACACCTTCAAACCTAAATGAGGGAAAGCACCAAGAAAAATCATGAATAAAACCTCCTTGATGGGGGGGTCTCTTTTGCGAGAAGCTGACGCACAGCTGCAATCTCAGGATTACTATGAATCTCACCCATCCGTTCTTGTGCTGCCTCGATACTCTGCACAGCCATGAAGCACACACTGTCTTCTCAGCGTGGAGATTGTAGTCTTCCCCGTTTAAGAATGTAAACTGTGACAGTGCCAAATATCATGTACTATTTTCAGTGTCAGGGTAGAGAAGTGGATTGCAAGCTTGAAAGATGAGGCTAAAGGTACATTGTTCTTTAAAACAGAGGCAGTGTGTGGTGAAAAGAAGCTATAAATCAAGCTACAAAAAGTAGTGCTCTGGGCATGTCCGGAAAAAAACTAGAGTGGGTTATCTTTTGTCTGATAGAAGAGAAGAAGGGCTCTTTTGCCCATATTAAAAACTGAACTCCATGTCTCTGAAATTGCTTCAGATTTATCTATATTGGTATAAATCTCAAAGTTACTGGAAGCCATTTCAGTAGAATAATGCCTGTTTATAGCACTCGATGATTCAGATCAGTGAGCTTTTCAGAGTTTTTGAAGAAACAAGCAAACAAAAAACCAGCTTAGATTAGACCTGGATTCGTGTATCTGGCCCTTACCTAGGACCAATATCAAGTTATAACAGTGGTATGTTCCATCTACAGACTCACCAGGAAATCACAAGACAAAAAAACCCAGCATGTGAGAGCTGATGTTTGACATTCTTAGACCAGGAGCCAAGCTGACAAGCAAAGCTCAGGCAGGAAATGTTTAAACTACATATTTGTGTCTACAAAGACTTTTGTAACCCTATTCACCAGAAATCAGTAACCTACTTCTCAGCTTTTGGGAGTGCAAACACTGTTAATAAAGGAAATTATCCCTAAGGAGTTCTCGACCACTGGAAAAAAAATCTAAAGTAAAGTAGTACTTCTGGGTGCAGAGACGTGGAAAAGTTGCCTTAATTTGGAATACAACTGCCCTCTCTTCTGTAAGGCATTCATTATAACAAGACAAAATGCTGATCCACTTCAAGGTGCTTAAAGACCTCCTTGATAACAAATGCAGCACAGCCAAGGCTGTACATAAGAGGGCTCCCAACTTTCAGTAGCTTGCCCAGCCCGTAAGTCTGATGCCTTTTGCAAGGGGCACTGGCACTGTGAGGCAGTCCCCCACAAAATGGAGCCCAGTCCCAGTCCTGCATCTGTTCAAGCATTTGGGAAAGCAGCAGGGAAAGCAGTGAGTTAGAAACCCTGGATCCAACTCTACTCTCAGCAGCCCTTATGAGCTACGCTCTTGAAATTACCAGTAACCAGCAAACACATTCCTCTTGACAAACTAAAGCCTGCTATCTTTAAAGCTGACTGCTTCCAGAGATTGCCACTGCTGGGAGGAGTCCAGCAATGAACAGGCACATGGAAGAGAAGCAAGAAAAATTACTGGCATAAAACGGGTGAAATCTGTTGCAAGGAAGCTCCTCCAGCTTTTCCTGTGGATTCTAGATCCACATAAATCCTAACTTTATTAAAATTCATGCTTGCCATGTTTAACTCTGCTAACATAAGTAGGAATGACTTTTTGGCATAGGGTCCTCAGTTCTTCTAGCATCTCTGATACAGACACAGGAGTAGCTGCTTCAAGAAAAAAATAATGTACTTCTAACTCTGAAACTATAAATTATGTATAGTTTATGTTTATAAGGCCAGAAAAGATCATTTTGATCACAGTCTGGCTTCACTGCATGGAACAGGGCAAAAGATGTCACTGAACTCACTCATACATGCATATTTGATATTTGACAGAATATTCATCATCTCGATTTAGTAATTCTAAGTGATGAAGAACCCACAACAAACACTGATAAGTTGCTCCAGTAGTTAATTACCCTCTTTCATATAAAGATTATGTTTATCTGCTTATCTTCTGCCCTCAGTCCTGACGGCCAGCCAGCATAGCTCCTGACACGCTCTCTTCCTTGATAAGTGTGGGCAGTGCTGTCCAGAGACAGTGGGGATAGGTCAAGAGCAAATAGCAGCACACCCTCCAGATACTGCTTCTCTCCTAACCAAAATAGTCTCACTGCAAGGCAGAATACATTAGACTAGGTTTAGAGCTGAACCAAGCTGGTTATGCTGCTTCTGTCACCCAGAAAAAAACACAGAGCAGCAGTTTGGGAATCACTGCGCAGCACTCTCTCATACTGCCAACATCCACTACATTCAGGGCTGTGGTCAAGCGGTGTAAGGAAGGAGCTCCTTCTGGCACACTAGTAGCCACTATTTGTAGCACAAAGACATGGCCACAAACACACATAGACTTCGCTACCTGCCCCCACCTCCAGACAAGCCAGACCTGGCCCAGCAACCATTTTGTGTTCCGTGTCACCTCTGACCCACGACATCTGCTACCAGTGTCAGAAGTGCTTGTGCAGCTTCCTTCCAGGTCACTGCTCTGGCTCTAAAAGCACTTGGTAGTCCTGGAAACCACAAGGGTAATTTTCCCCCCAGAAAATCTTCACACTGTTTAAAAGATCTGCTGTTAGCATCCACTGCTGGCAACCCAACCCTCAGCTGAAAGAAAAGAGAGCAGATCCTTTCACTTCCCAATTCCTGCCACATGTTTGCTGCAACAGTAAAAGCTCAGGCATCTTCCTCATCAACATTTTAAGAACATTATAGCAGTGAATGGAAGAAGTATTTTCCTCCACTTCTGCTGACTGCTGAACATCAGCTTTGTGCTCATCCTCACTGCTGCCCCAGAAGACTCTTGTAATGAAATCTAAAAGAGACAGATCTCGTTAGGTCACAGTTTGATTGCTGCCCTGAATCTACTTAGACACACCAGAACTCCTAATGAAGTCCAGTCTACATCTATTTAGTAGATTAGAACAGTAGGTGTGCTTCTAGATGAACATTTTTAGAGGAATATCTCTGTTGAGCCATTCAAGGAGAGAACTTCCCATTGCTCATGCAGGTCTGAAGAGTCACTGCAAAACTTGTCTGCACTATATCTACCTGATTCCTGTGCAAACAGAATTGCCATCAGCCTCCTTCCACAAGGTTGCCAATCTCCATCCCAGTCCTGAGATTTGGGAGATGTTGCCAGCTGACAAGGCTGGGCCAAAACTGCTATGAGGAATTCTCACTGAAGATGCATAAACACGTCTCTGGTCATTTCTGCTCTGGCAGTGGTCTGATAAAGCAGCGAGATTTTCTCTTCTCCGGCAACTGCCAAGTCAGAAATGCCTTATTTCAGAGAAAGTTAATGAACCTGGCAAACCACATCCTGCTGCACCACGAGGGGGAAGGGAAAAGAAAATCCTTGCTGGCAAAGTGAGGAGCATCACAGCAGAAAGCTACAGTGTACCCTGTAGTTCTTTTGTTTTTTGTTTTTTAATGGGGGACCCAGGGCCAACATTGGACAGACTTACCCATGCCTTCCAGTGCATGCAACAGCCTTTCTCATCTCCAGACTGATAAAATATTCTATGCAATTTGCCCTTGCTCAGACTGTCCTTCTCCTCATCTTGGAGCAGCAGGCTAATGTCTGACTGGCAATATTTCCTTTCCCAACTGGAAATGGCTGCCAAGATATACAGAGTATACACATAGAGGATATCTTGCACATTTGTTAATAGTGGCTGTGGAAATGTGGAGAAAATACTGATTTTTATTTATGAAAATGCTTTCTGTTTCTTATGGGAAGGCAACAAGAAATTCATATTTAATGTTACCTCATTTCCATTACAAAGTTGTATTTTATTCTAATGTGATTTTCTGCGAGAAATTTGGTTGCAGTTCCAAGTTGCCTGCTTTTCTGCTGCAGCAAAACAGTAACCTGACTTTTCTGCCTCACCCCTGGGCTGAGACACAACCATAGCAAGCTATGCTGTTGTCATTTACCTTCTCTGCCACTGACCTGAGGAGCCTTGCAACTTTTTACAAGGACATTGAACTAAGTAGAAGAAAATACATGAAGACCCCATCTGTACAGTGCTGTGGTCATACAAGAAGCTGGGTGGTGTCCACATCTGTGTCAAAAGAGCTCTGCACCACCTACCTTCTCTATGTGAAGCTTATCTCAAAATAAATGTTCTCATTCATGAGCTCATTGACAGTTTTTTAGCTGTTCTTTTGGAGGGAACCTTTTGAGGCTTTTCCTTTTGCATAAGGATTGAACAAGCCTCTGTTTAATGGAAACTGGGCTAAAGATTTCAAAGAGTATTAAGTGTCATAGTCTAAGTTTAGAGTCTGCAGTTTGCTGCCTTTTTTTGAGCGATGTAGTAAATGCACACAATTAAAGAAAAAGCAGGTCCTCCAACAGTGCAACCGAACACAACTCTCCCATTGCAAACTTGTGAAAACCCCTCTCGCATTTGGACTTCATACTTCTTACGAGCTCTTTAGGATGCAGGAATGAACAGAGTTTAGGCTTAGCGTCATAAGAGACAGATGTTGAGCACAGCAGAAAAGCTGAAGGGCTCTCAAACACCAACTGTCTCACCCTATAATCATTAATTTCATTACTACAGCTGAGATCATCTCCTTTGGAAAAAAAAGTGGCAGGTAAACTCAAGAGAAAGAGTAGAAAATGCTCTCATGAGTTTATTGCAATTACACTGATTTTTTTTTTTGCTACCACGCTGGTAGGACTTCTAATGTCACAAAAGCAGTTGGACCACTCATAACTTCATCAAAATGAATGTTCTTACAAGGTGGATAAGTACAATGTACTGTAAAGTTGCATGAGAGGACCTGTGCTTTTAAGAATAAAGACCATGCTATGTGGCAGCCAGCTGACCTACATTCACAGCTGAAGACGTACAGCTGACCCACAGGGAGTTGTATCTAACCTACAAACACAGAAGGAGCGCTAGTGAAATGGACCGTGTCTTTCGAAACAATAAACTGAGCAGAAGCAGCAGCATGAGGACAGATTTTTTCTGCTACTGTATGTAAGAAGCAAACTAGATTAATACTCCAGGATGAGCTACTGCTGCAGAGAAACACAACTCAGAGTAACTCCTGCACTCTCAAAATGCCACGTTCTGGGTAAGCAGACTCAAACCAAGATGTGGGATCGCTTCCAGCCTGGCTGTCAGCAGTAAATGCCATAGCAGCCTGGACTGAGCTCAATAAGCCAAGAGATTCCCGGGGACTTGATGTAAGCAGGAAGGCTGCAGCAGCGCCAGTGCTGCTGTGCTTTCACTGGTGCCCACATAGGTAGCAACACCAGGCCACAAACACACCTTAGATAAGGTGTAGCGATAAGCAGGGGAGGAGAGAGGAAGCAAAACTTCCCCAGGCCCAGGGAAGCACACCAGTGATGACCGAGGCATGAGGAGAGAATCATATGTATTTCGGACCGAAGGCTTTAACCTCACCAGACAAAGTAGACCTGTTGAGATTGCTGCAGTGCTGCTTCACGCTGTACGAGGATGTCCCTGTTGGCATGAATCAGGTTTTAGAAAAACAGGCTCCCAGTTAATTTGCAGAGTTCTGCCCCAAATACACTGACTGTTTTTGAACAGAGCCTTCCTTGTCCCTCTGTGGAGCTACATGGTCATGTGACAGCTAAAGAGCATGGGAGGAATTACTGCTACAGTGGAAAAGGAAAGATGCAAAATAAAAAATTGAGGTTACTACAAAATAAAAATGCATACCCTAAATTTACCCATTAAAAATAAACCGTCTTAATTAAACTACTTTGCCTATAGTTAAATTACTTCATACCAATGTTTCACCCTGGCAAGCATGACTGACAGTTCTATACTTCACAGTTTTACAAAACAAAGTCAGAGCAAGGAAAGTAGTTCTGCTACCCTCAGTAAATGTACGCAAGTAACCACAGTGGGAAACTGCCAGTAATAAAGTGCAGTTAGAAAGAGATCTCCTAGATTACCCAGTGTTACTTCTTTTCTCCTTTTATACTTCTCTTTTAGAATTCTAACCATCTTTTTTGAAAACTTCAAACAGACAAGGCCAGCTGGTATGTTCCATGGCATACAGGTAAAGCCTGAAGCACCAATACAAACGTTCCTGTTCCTGGCATGGATTCTAGGAGAAGGAAAAACATATTGTTTCTTTCCTGAGACAAGTGTTTTTTTCCTCCTTGTTTAGTTCTGAATGTGATCATTTATACTATAGAGGTCAAAGCCTTTACCCATTACTGTCCCTCCTAATCTTCTCAGTTCAGCAAGTTGCTTCCAGATTTTCCTCCTCACAGACAACCTTTCAGTGAGTTTGCAGTCAGCAATGCTGTACGGCCAAAGTTAGGCTTTTTAAATTTATTTTATTTTTGATAAACAACGAGCTTTCTATCCATTCTAGGAAGACAGGA
Organism: Gallus gallus; assembly: GCF_016699485.2. NCBI lineage: Eukaryota > Metazoa > Chordata > Aves > Galliformes > Phasianidae > Gallus > Gallus gallus. The sequence goes on along the minus strand of NC_052536.1, from coordinate 12,510,486 downwards.
AGGAAAAGTATTTCAAAGCTGATTACGGGATTCAACAGTGCAAGCTCCTATATAAATCACTTCTAAAAGTTCAAAAATCAGCAGCTTTAAAGGTACTTTAAATATACCTTAAAAGGACCTTAAGCTCCAGTGATGTACAAGAACCTGAGATGAACACCCATTTCACATAGCCCAGGACAGACCTTCCAATATTGTTCTTGCCAGTTGCATTTAGGAAATTTGCCATCTGCTCTAAAAGCAGAGAGAATGACCAACACACATTCCAGATGGCAAACTGCATATTCCCTATAAGCTGTGCCAATCAGCTGGATTTATAGAATCATAGAATCATTAAGGTTGGAAAAGGTCTTTAAGATCATGCAGTCCAGCTATCAGCCCATCCCCATTGTGCCCACTAAGCCACGTCCCCCTCAGTATCACTTCTACATGGTTCTTGTACACCCCCAGGGACGACAACTCTACCACCTCACTGGGCAGCCCATTCCAACATCTGACCACTCTTTTAAAGACAATGCTCCTCCTCACATCCAACATGAATCTCCCATGCCACAGCTGAGCAGCTCTCCCTCTGCGTTATCACAGAATCACAGGAGGTTGGAAGTACCTCAAGAGGTCATCAAGTCCAACCCCCCTGCCAAAACAGGCACCCTCCAACACGTCACACAGGAGGGTGTCCATGTGGGTCTTGAATATTTCCATTGAAGAGGACTCCACAACCTCCCTGGGTAACCTGTTCCAGTGCTCTGGCACCCTTATGTAAATAAGTTCTTCTGCATGTTAGTATGGAGCACTCTATGTTCAAGCTTTAGGCCATTTAGGCCTTGTGATTTATTTTTAATTGTAATAATGAGACACTACAGGGGAACTAAAGGGAAACCAAAAGAACAAGTATTTAATACCTCCATAATCTGGTCTGAAAATTAAAGGCATACAACACCCGACTGAACATTTATTCAAAATTCTTTCTAAAATGTCAGCTGAAAGGAGAATTCAGGTATGCCAGAAAAGCTCTTTGTATGTTAGTGCTAGCATGCTGACTAAAAGATAACACCATCCCTTGTTTTTGCAGTGCTTTAAGGGCCTTATAATTCAAGTTCCATGAAGTAGCAACTCAAATGATTGCACAGTCTTCTCTTTTTCTCCTCCCTTCAGTTACAAGCCTGGAGAATGATTTCTTCACCTTCACGCCTTGCACTAATGCTCCACATGAGATTTTATTCTATCCTAAATTCCCACAGAATGCCATATCTTAATGATTTCATCATCAGAGGGGCAATACCCATCTGGACACACTTAGCTGGCAACGTTCCATCACATACGTATGGAAATGCACCACCTGCCTTAAGTTTTAAGCTATCATCTGGAGGACTGACAGTGCTGCACCAGGTTATGACTGGTCATAGGCTGCTACCAATGAAGTTTTCCCTAAGTGAGATCAGTAAGGTTCCTTCCTCTCCTCCATGCTTCCTTCCTGCAGTTCCTTGCCCCTGGAAGGATCACATGAAAATTGTGAGGGAGGAAACCTCATGGTTCCCTCTTTTGTTCAGGGAAACAGAAGTATGCATACACACAACCCTTGTAAGCAAAGAACATGACATAGAAGATATGAGCCATAAATAATTAGTATCATTTTCTAGTAAACACACCAGAAAGGCCCCATACACTGGCCACCCACCCAGACTGAAGTGGCTACAGCAGCTACACCATCAAGATGAGAGCTCCTCTGGAGAGATCCTATCATCCGTCCTTCTGCTGGGACAGTGGGTGTAGAAATCAGGGGGACTGAGTTGTCGCCTAGCTCCTATTTTCTCTCCATCAGCAATGCTCTGAAGATAACCACTAAGAAACTTCAGCAATCTGTGCTTTCTGAGATGATATTTCCATGGAGATGTTCCTGAGTGTCTCCAGCTGGTGTGTTAGCTATGGATTTGTTTCTCAAAGGTACAACAAATGCTCTGATTTAAAGAAAATAGACAGACTATGCTGAGGTGTGCAGAGGGGGTGGTTGGCTGTTGGTGTTTTTGTCAGGGTTTTCTTTGTGTATATTTCTCACACACAAAGAAATTCTAATTTTACTTCGCTTTTCACTCTAAATAAAGTTCTCTTCTCTGGTTATTTTTTAATCAATCCCCACATGCAAGACATTCTGGAATCCAGCTTGTGCACCATGGAAAAAGCCATCTTCACATATTCTGTGATAGAATTAAATTCTCTGATGGGAAAAAATCCTTCCTGGAGCATGAGGGAGTTGCTGGCTCTGCTGCTGTGATGTGTGCAATACACACCAAGACTTCAGACTGCAAAGCTCTGAACTGTCTGGTATTTTCTCCTGATAACACCCATTTTCACCCTCAAAACATTCCTCTGGTCAAAAATCTTGGATTTAATTTTATGTTCTGTATTCCCTGAAAGGAAGTGCATAACTGTTGCAGGAGTTGCAAAGCACGTGATCAAAGTATGCCATATGGGCCATTTCTTAACAATGAATAATGAGTGTACAATTTGTTGGGCCATAATTAAAACTGAAGAATAATTTTCATTCCCGTTGTTGATCTGGCTATTTGTATCACTAAGAATAAACAGTTTCTTGCCTTATTACTCCTAGCATGAATTCACAGCTCATCAGTTCTGTGAATGGATATTGGTAGTGAATATTCTGTGCTATGGCTCAGTAATGTACTGACGTATAGGTAAGCATGTTGCCTACCAGCCTCCTACTTGCACACATGTCAACAGGATCATGTTTACAGACATAGACAGAAATCCAGATCACATCCAAGCTAACACAAAACCAAGATAAAAATATAATCACTGCAGTCAGTTTACATGACTTCCTGCAATTCAAGTGCTTTAAAATATGACTGTAATTTGCAAGTCCATATTCTACACTAGCATATCATAAAAGCATTGCACAAAAGTGTATTTTAAACTGTCAAAATACAGATCACTGTACTCCCATTTTCTTCACTCCCACCTTAATTTAAGAACAACACAACATTTCCAAAGAAATGCTTTTTTAAAAGCCTGAGAATCGGATGCATTTTTACAGAATTGCCAAATATAACCATTAACATAAATCACAAGACATATGATATTTATGATATTTTAGTTGTCTCCTGAGATTTTTTCATATTTCTCCATTTCTTCCCCCCCCCCCTCCATTTCTCAAGCCCCAAATGCTAGAAATATCCTCATCTTTCATCTACCGTAACAAAAAAGAGAGCTCAGGATCCCAACACATTTGTAAGGCAATTGGGGTGCTGAGCACTGCATCAGATGATTGACAGCGGATTGACAACACTATTAGGAGTCCAGCTGCAGCCGTGGCCTTGAAGAGACCAAGACAGGCTTCCACACTGATACCTCTTACCCACCTCACCTGCTGTCCTGCAAGGCTCCCAGTCACCCTTGCAGCGCAGGGACTCCTCAAAGAGGCCATCAGCATGGCACAAGGCACACTCCTCAGGTAACAATCTCAACTGGTGTTTGAGACCAAGTGTCCCTTTGGCTTGACAGTGCAAGAAGCAGCCAGCATTTTAACTGTTGTAGCATCTAGACTTATTCTAAATGCTCCAGAAATAAACACGCAGCCCATAGGTACCAGTAATATGTAAACAAAAAGAACTGTGAAGACTTAAGCTGTGTCAAGCTTAGTGGTAAAGCTCCATCAGTTGGGTTCAGGTGCTTCTAATTTAAACCCAAACCTAAAACTAGAATTCACATCTTCATACACAGCTACCTCCCATTTTCCTTCATTTTTAGTATTGTAATCACAGCATGCAACTTCACAAGTTCATGTCCAACACTAATACTACTCCTGAAGGGCAAACAGGAGCCCAACGAAAGCAACCTCTATCTTTTGGCACATTCAGAACTCCACGAGACCAAACTGCAGCTGACTTGAACTAGCACTGGCAGGAGTCCTGCTTTGACCAGGGCTCTCCCTGAGCCATAGGGTACTTCTGGCCAACATTTCCTTGATTCTGTGACTTGCTCCTCTCCATTGAAACTGTTTTATTTCTACAAAACCATGCAGAATCAAAATGAAATACTCAAAAAGGACTCTAGTCCTTCCTCCCTCATTTTTAAAGCTTCTTTGGAAACTTTAAAAATACAGCCATGCGTGAATCTCACAATTAAGGAATACTTTTTGCCCTCCCAGACAAGACAGTGGGTGTTCGGCATGGTCTTTCATTAAAAGATCACTCTTAAAAGGACTTTTATGTCATAGAATCATAGAATGGCTCAGGTTGGAAGGAACCTTAAAGACCATTCAGTTCCAACCCCCTGCCATGGGCAGGGCTGCCCCCAACCAGCTCAGGCTGCCCAGGACTCCATCCAACCTGGCCATGAGCACCTCCAGGGATGGGGCACCACAGCTTCTCTGGGCAGCCTGGGCCTCACTGCCCTCCAGGTAAGGAATTTTCATCTAACAACTAACACTGACTTAAACCCAAATAAGCTGCTCAGAACAAGCTTTCCAGTTGCCTGGAGAATACCTGATCCTCACTAAACATGGCCACAGTACACGCAACCACTACTCTCGCTTAATTACATCATTGCAGTGTTTCCAGTGATTCAGAGCCTTAACAGAGAGAAAAAGGTACTTGGAAGGTATCATTGCCAGTTTCCAGCAGCATTTATGACCATCTGCACAGATGCAAAAATTGGTCTTCAGTCCTCCTAAATCCCAAGTTGAACATTCATACAGGTTGCACTGTGATTAACATGCTCACAACATTTTAGAAATTACCCACATAGACCAGCGGTGCAAGAGAGTAGTGTCAACACAGTGTTGTTCACATGTATTAAACTTTAAACCTTAACCTGAAAGAAGCCTTAGTTGAGACTCTGCAACAAAACTACAGAAAAATGACAAACGCATCAGTAAAATTGCATGCTACTGTTCTACAGTTACTGCCATGCTTCCATACAGTGGCAGTGCCTGTGATTTCTAGAAAGGAGTAAATCCAGTGAGTTTAAATGTCAGCTTCCCATGGATCTCTCAAAATCCTAAGGCATTAAGAGGAGCGACAGGAGTAGTGCAGAAACATAGGGGTAGGTGAAAAAGTAATTTAGACTACTTACGGTGCCAATGAAACAAATGCTTAGAAGACATTGCACCAAAGTTTGTCAATACTACTTTGCACAATTGCACCAAAGTTACACTAAAACATGTTTGCCTCATCCTTTCTCATTAAGATAAGGTCCTATTTCATACTCATAACTGCAAACAGTAGTAGAGTTATGCAGTTTCCCCTACTGCATTCCCTCTTATCATAGAAAGGTTCAAAAAGGTTATTCCCTCCTGCAGCTGAAACACACTTAGTAATTGGACCAACACTTGAGGCCTCCCCTCCTCTCTGCATGCCCACAATGGAGGGATTCTTCCTTACAGTTACAGTAGCAATTAGATGCACATTCCTCCTCCACTTGGAAAACTTAGCCCTCTTATTCCAACCTCTTCCCATAGCTCTCAAAGCATACAACAATCTTTGAAACCAAGCCACCTATTCCTGGTACCTGAGGGAACCCACTGCACCCCAGGCCAGAAAGGTACTGCAGAGCTATAGCAGCTAGGGTAAATCATGAAGCCACGCTGGTTCACTCATAGCCCTCAGAAAGAAAAGCATCAGTAACATCAACAAAAGTGCACTAAGCATACTCAAGAGAACAGAAAATTCAAGTTCAGGAAGCATTTAGGAATGCTTAGCATTTAGCTTTACTCAGTGTAATATTTTGTCTTAGCCTTGAGGATGCTGTATTGTCCCTGCACTGTGCTCCACAGGGATCTGTTCGTAGAAAACACTGCCACCAAATTTCTCCCTCATCTCTCCCACACAAAGAATGATGGAACATGAGACAAAGGTATTTTGAACAAGTACAGTGGGAAAAGGTTTCTTCCCAAAGCTGTCAAGAAGTCACAGCCTTCAACCCCATGCTGGCTTTTAGCGGCTGTTAGACCGAACTTCAAATACGCGGTATGATTTCTGAAGCAGCAGGTACGTTGCATTCTCAGGATTAGCTACATCTTTAAATATTACAAAGCTGCTGCAGTCCAGCAAGCTGCATTCCTTCAACCTGTTCTCGTGCTGCAGGTCAACCATCAATCCCTTAGTAGCAGTAGTTTTGGAGGCTGTTCCAGAAACGCTCATCTGGAGAGCAGTTTTCAACTGATGCAGGTGCAATGCAGTATCCTGCCACTCTGAGCACAAACACAATTGGGCTTCACTAGATCTGCCCCATTTTTTTTTTCCTGTTGCAAAACATAACTTGCAAAACAACCCATAACCTCAAACTTCACAGAAGTCACCCTTTAAAAAAAGGGCAAGGTTGGTTAGCAATTTTCAGAATACTTGAGGAAACATTACCAAGCAGACCCAGTGCTTCGAGTTTCCACTAGCAAAGGAGTAAAGCCAGTAAGAAAAAAAATATTTTAAAATTAACATCTTGCAGCTATATTTTGTTCTCTCATAGCAGAAAGCTTAAATGGATGACTTGCAGCACAGGAAATAATCACAGGAGGAGACAAATGCAGCGTTTCAACTTAAATCATTGCAACAGTTAATTGAGCATTTTGTGACAGCAAGCAATTTAACCAAGTACATTTTCACATAATTAAGCAGCAAGAGAGACACAGTCCACAGGACCTGCACATTTAATTGTCAGCAATTACGAAGCACTTTACGCACATATATGTATCTGTCTTCATGCACTTACCGTGCAGCAAGGCATGGGTGTCACGTTGGTCTCGAAACAATAGCTTTACAGCCTAAGGCAGAGCAACCTTCCTCTCACTCTCATCTCGGGCAAGTCAGTGTTTCTGGAAGGTGGCCAGGCAAGATCAGATTCATCAGCCAATAAAATTGTCTAAAGCTGCCGTTACACAGGAGACTGTTCCTCCGGCTGCAGGCTCAGGAGCAGCCAATAAAGAAAACCAGCATCAGAGTGCGGGTGAGCATTTTGCCCCATACTAAGGGTCTGCTCTCCAAAAATCCAACCTTGCTCTGCTTGTGCTGCTGTACACTGTCATCCTGAATGAAAAACAACTTGCACTTGACTTGCCTGGCTAAAACAGGCACACAGCTATTCGGAACACTGACAAGGGTAGAGAAATCAGTCAGTTGAGCAGGTGCCTCGTGAGCTGGGCAGCAGTACAGTGACAGCCAGAGACACGAATTCATGCTCCCAGTGGGGGTGCCACATCAGACCTTGCTTTATAGGGGACGTGGGATTTGCTGCTCAAATTGCCTAGCATTTACTTGAGAACAGGGAAGCTCACAGTGGGCAGTGTGGAGACCACTGAAACATCACCTCTGTTCTGTCTTCCAGAGCTGGACTTGTCATGCAGGCAGCGTGAAGCTGTTCTTCCTCATCCTGGACTTCACGGCTGTTTAGAGGAGCCCTTGACCTCACCCTGCCAGCCTATGGCAGCAGCAAAATCCCAGCATGCAACGAAGAGTAGCAGAGGCAGTCTTTCAAGCCAGCTGACACCTGGGGACATCCAGGGGACCTTGGCCTTCCTTTTCCTGGGAAAAACAAAAATGTCAGCCTTAGTAGTGCTAGCTAAGCTGGAGTGATTTCTAACAGCGATAAAGCATTTGTTGCAGTTGTGCATGACAGCAGGTCTAAATAACACTAGGATAAAGAACAGGCCTTTACATTGCCAGTTTGAAAACGTGTTTTGACAGTAGATGAAGTCTTTTGCTACAAAATCCTGGTGGAGAAAAAGCACTACTGGTCTTTGCACTCTGGTGTACCCCCATGCTGGCATTAACCTCTGCTAACATCTTTGAGGTAAAAACCAATCTGAGCTTTTTTCCAGATAGTTTTTGCACTGAGGTGTTCCATCTGCAAAGCTGCCAGTACGTGCCAGTACCACAGCCTCTTGGGAAACCACAATCCAGAGATGTTACCCAAGAGCTCTGGCTGCCATGTTACACTGAGAGAGATGGAAAAAGCCTCTTACAGATCCACATGCTAAGAACAGGCAGCACACAGGCATAGCCTAACTGCATTCAACAGCCTGGACTTCGTAATCTCATCTTGGAAAGCTGCATGTGCAAGTATTCACAGCCTGGGTTCTCCTTTGATGTAAACAAGCATAGACACACTCAAATTCAGAGTGTTTTCTTCCAGCTGTGGGATCGGATGCTATCTCTGGAAAATATAGGGTTTCATTCTGAGCTACTGTAGTGCACATTGCCCATTTGATGGGCACTCCCCCAGAAGGCAATTACTTGCTGGGTGCTCCCTCAGAGTGGTCTCAATGCCACCAAAGTGGCTGCAGAGAGAGCTGCTAACACACAGGACACAGCTTATCATTCATCATACACTTTAGCATTTAAATGCAGTACCAGAGAGTATTTTCTAAGCTTCTTTCCACACATATTTGAGGTGTGTTTGGCTCTAATTAATTTGGAACAGGGCAGGGAGTTCAGAAATTTTCCTCTTCTCTCTCACATCCCTGTGTCCCACTTTACTTTTAAAGCGATAAGGCCCAGCTAGATCAAGGCAGCAGGAGACAGAGAAAGAAGAGACTCTAACTGAATTAGAGAGAGCTGACAGGGCATTTCATCACCACAATCACACACTCAGAGCTTTTCAGAATTCATAACAGAAGCAGCCATGCAAATCTGTAAATCACTGCTACGGCTGAAAGGGAAAAAACCTTACCAAAAAAGAAAGGAAGAAAGCAGAACCTGCTGAATCTGCACACTGAGGAGTTTCCACAGCACGCTTACGCTTCACCTGGGACTGTGTGAAGTAGGGCATTTACTGCAGGGAAAGTTACATTACTTGCTACTCTTACTATTAGGAAAGCTCAGCAGCGTGCAGGAAACCTATGGCACTTGAAGGAACTGAAGCACGTCTTTGCAGTTAGAGCTAACACTGTTAAAACTACATCATGCTCCTCCAACTGCCAGATCAAAAGTTTCTTCACTCCTCCATCTCTCTTCTGGCACCTGAATATGCAGCTGTGTGCCCCCAAAGATGGGGGTTTTGCACTCTTGGCCTCTAGCAGCAGTCTCAGGTTCATGTATATTTTATGGACCCAGCATGTTAATATGTTTACATATATATGTATATATATTTATATGTAAAACCTCAACGTTTAAGGAGAGCTTCCCGATTTTTGAGGGACAGCTATTGTTTTACTCAACAACTCACACCTGCTTTGAGCACAAGTGATAGCAAGGTAGTGTCATTTTCCATAGATTTATCCTTTCAAGCAAGGAATGATTACAGTGTGATCACAGAGGGAAAAAATAGTGAAACAGAAGGGAGCTCAGACTACTTTTCCTCCCTCAATTCTAAGCTGTCATCTCCAGAAACATGGAGAAATCCGAGCACAATCTTAAGCAAAGGACTGCAGTATGGGCCAGAACACAAGCATCAGTCCTAGGACAGTCTGCAGGGAAAGCTGTTTCCTTGTATGTTGTTTGCACCTGTGAGAAGCAAGGCAGCACCAGGCTCTTCTTTACAGGGAGAGGCCCAGCATAGAGGACAACCAAGATCGATGGGCACCTGATTCAATCAGCCCTCATGCAAAAAAGGGGAGGAAAGGCTCCATTCCTGGTCCCTGGTGGCTTCACACAATTCTAATTCAGGTGCAGGCCTTGATGAGCAAGGATGATGCCAGCTGTGCCAAAGCATATAATGACAAATGCACAGTTCAACCACTAAGAAGAAAAAAGGGATTTTAAGCTATTCACAATGAAAAAAGTCACATTGCTCAGAACTCACTTTGATTCAGATGAAGCAACTTTGCAAACCTAATTACTGGAGCTTTTGGCCTTTGCTATTATTGACAGGAAAACTGAATTCAAACAGGCCTGCCTAAGTTCTCATTTCCATGCACACTCACATCCTTACATCAGTTTGACACTGCAGTATAGAGTCAGCGCCCTCTTGTTGGCGTCCTCATTACCATCTGTAACAAATGTAACATCTTAAGGCATAAATAATTTATGTTGCAATAGCAATTGCAGTTTGGAAGGAAGTTATTTGGGGAAACTGGGATCAGCAAAGGCTACAGTGAGTCAACACGGGCCTCTCGGTTTCCATGGAAGTACGAGCAATGCTCTATCTGCTTTATCTGCAATCAAACCACAGCCCAAGCAGGCAGCCAGCTCTAAGCATGGGAATACTGCATCAGATTATCAAACAGGGCAGCCCGGTGTTAGGCAAGGAGGCACGGCATGCTGGCCTGGGCCACAGCAGGAATCAGATCTATTTTCCAGCTCAGCTGCTGACTTCTGTCCCGCCTTAAGCAAAACCCCCAACTGCAACGGGGAGGAAATCTGTGTAAATAGATGTGAAAACTTAACAAACAGCTGTTCTGGCATAAATACCTTGTCACCTCCCATTTCGTGCTGGTTGAAATGAGCCCTCCTCTGCTGCATTTGGACTAATTTGTCGTGCATTATTTATGTTGCTCTGTCTCCACGTCGGAACACCCATGAATAAACCCCCCCGGCCTCACGTTCCCCGTTCGCCCTTCCCCCCCACCCTTTCTCCTTCCACTTGCACAAGGACCAAACAATGCAACAGATGCATCAGCTCCAGCTGATACCTCGCACCGGAGAACCCCAAATGGCACATTTAGCTGTCTGGTTGGGCTCGGACCCCAGGGAGCCCGGAGGGGACATCATGACGAGCTCGGCCACGAGCGGGAGTTTGCGCGGGCTGCGCGCTGTGAGGAGCGGCTCGCGCTTCTCGCCCAACGGCTGCGCCTCGCGGCGGTGCTGAGGTGCAAAAGCGGGGAGAAAAGCGTGAGGAGCGGCCCAGTGAGCGCTGAGGGCGGGAAAAGAGGATGAGGAGAAGCAGCTCTCGGTACCGGAGTTGGGATCTCTCTCCTTTCGCTGAGGGTTGGATGGCCGGGTGGAGCCCAACCTGTTGCTGTTCGACAAGCTCCAAGCTTTGCACTCATTCTCTTCTTAGGGCCTTATGTTGCCTGTTATTTATGTGTGGTTATAAAATCCGTCGTGTGAGTGCATGTCACAGGACAGTCACTCTCTGTACCTCACCGTGAGCCCCCTCAGGGTAGCAGGTCCTGCAGGAGTGCTCATCCGCTGTTCTCAGGCACTCTTGGACGTAACCCCATGCAATAAAACATCACGTGCCCTTGCTAAATACAACCCTATATGAAGCAAAGTCCTCTGGAGTGTGCATATTAAATGTTCAGCTGCCCTCAGCAAGGTCACTGATGCCTGCTTTAGGTCCCCTTTGTGCTTCACAGGACCACACGTGAGAACCTATAAGCCTCTCAGAAGAAAAGCTAGCCTGGTTCTCCTGCATCAGTTGTCCCCAGCTCTCAAGTCCATGGGCAGAACTGACCAGAATTAAAATAAGAAGATTGTTACTAGCTTCTATAATTTAAGTACTAGGTAGCATGGCTTGCATTTTATCCCAGCTCCCATTTCAGCCAAAATCAGCTTTTTGTGTTAGAACAATATTCTCCTTTTAGTAGCATTCATGCTCTATAGTGTAGATGAGGCATAAATCTGCTAGCCCAGTGCTGCTGTACTACAATTTCAGTTAGCACAGTGTGCCTCAGTCAGCATCACCAGCAAATGCATCAAAGCACGATGTGCTTTTCTAACTTCTAAGGCTTCCCCCTCCAGCTCACATAGCATTACTCAGCTGATCTCTTCATTTCCTACATGCAAAAAATTGAGCTCTTTGTTCTGAAGGCCCACAGCTTTCATCTGCTGCCAAAGGGGAATCCATCTGGGTGCCTTGACTTCCTCTCTCTGTGAGGAGCCCTCCCTGCAGCTACATTCAGCATACCCACCTGCCAGTGCTCTAGCAGGCATGGGGAGGGTAAGGGGCAACAGGCATCCCCAGGCTGTGATCAAGGCTGTGCTTTCAGTCCTGCAGTGAGGCCCAGCTTCATGGGCAGCTGCAAGGGCCCTTTCTGACAACAGGATGGGTGCCCCCTTGCAGGGCTTGGCCCATATTAAACAGGGGTTTTCCTATCTGCTGCAGCCCTGTTGTATCTCTGATTTCCTGTGCTGTGGCTGTCCTTGGCATGGAGTGCCCTAGGCTGCTCCTGGGGACCAGTTGGTGCCAGGAAGACATGTGCTGCCCTGCCAGCTCATTTGTGAGGCTGGCACAGCATCACAGACTCAGCTCTGGCAACCTCAGCTTCTTGGCCAGGCTCCTCCATTGCTTTTACATAGAAACGAACAGATCAAAAAGTCAGGCACACCCTCAGGTGGCTGTTTCACCCCAAAGTCTCCTGCCCTTCCAGCCTGGCCACTCTCATGTCTGCTGCCTGAGACCTTACACAGCTCTCAGTCCCACCTTATGTTTCAGTCTAATCCTTAAGGTTATTTATTGCTGTAATTAGTCAATTGATTCCCCCATATGGGAACAGCAAGCCACCCTAAGACTTTCACTTCAAAGGACGTTTGTCAGCTTTGTCACCAATAATTAAACTATCTCCACTCAAGCAGACTGCTTTTGATCAAGAATATGCAGCTTCTTCCTGTTGGTGGGCCAGGGAAAGCCATGGTTTGATCAGAGTGCTGGCAGATGTCCTAGTGAGCAAGAGAAGCTCACTGTGTTATGCTTAGCAGCTTCCACCTTTCAGGCGCAGGAAATAATCACTGACTATTAGCTTGTAAGAAATTTCCTTACACACTAGCAAAGTTAGAAGGCCACTGTCAGCTTTGAGTACAATGCCTTCCTTATGGAGACTGATCAGAGAATCTGTACTAATCTCACCTTACTGCTGGCCCTCCATTTTTTTTTTTTTTTGTACAATCCCAGGTTATTAAGATGTCGTATTATCTGCAATGGAATTATTTAACTGGGTGAAAATACTTTATTACTTCCCTTTTATTGTGTGATAAAAGAACAAAAGGCACAACAGCCTCACTTCTTCAAACATTTGCAGTGTACGCCTGCAGCAAACCACGCCACTTGTTTCCATCACAGTTCCTTAGTTCCAGCACTGCAAAAACATGCTCTCCACCCCCCAGCCCATGGGAAAGCAATTCAGCACCACAATGCGGTGCACAATAAGAGAACGCTATCTTGCATGTGCTGGCCTATTTCTACACCAAAATCTACTTACAGGAGAGTTATCAGTGTTGCTGCATCATGTGTTCAGTTCTAGACAGCAACTCAGGATATTTAAATGCATATTACTGACTGGTATCTATGCATTTGCAAATTCCCTGGTCTACGACCCACCACCTTCTAGCTTTGTGTTTAGTTTTGCTGCAAAAAAGCCTCACACTCAGCTTGCCAAGCCCACGTGCAAGCCATTTGTTTTGGGTATGCTTCTGTTCCCACCCTGGCTTACAATAGGAGGGAGCAGGGATAACATAACAACCCACATATATGCCCATACTCAATTATAGCTGTGCTTATAAAAAAACAAAAATATAAAAATCTGTCAGTAGAGTTTTGCATTGACATCCCATTGTGTTTCAGGTTGGAGATGGAAGTCGAAGTAACTCAGCAGATGTTGCCAGATGCTTTAAAAGATGCATTTAAAGTCTCCCTGAGGAGGTATGTAAGAAAAGGCATGCGAGAATCTCGGTTAGCATTACACACATGCACATAAACAGATTCATTAACTGAAATAGCCTTTAACTGTTATCCATGCTTAGCAGTATAAGCAAGATTACTGTTTCCTTGTCTTTATTGATATCTGCACTGTGCTCAGTAATGCTATAAATTCGTTATTTTATTGCTGGGAGCAGCTGCAGAGCAGACTGATGAGGAAAGGAAATGAGTACAGCTGATAATCCTGAATAATTACCTCCAAAATGGTCAGACCAGAGCCAGTCAGCACACCTTGGACGACACGAGCCGTCAGAAAACTTCTAGGCACCACCAAAACTTGAGTGAAAAAGCAACTTCCCAAGAAAAACAGGAGTATTTGACACAGTCACCAGCTACCTAGCATTATCAGGCTACCACTGAACTTATGAGCTTCTGAAACAGACTCTCTGATGGGGTGCACCCCTCTGTAGATGAGCCCTGTGCTCACCCCCGCCCTACAGTCACAGCAGCCTGAGCTGAAACACTGACACAAGTCAGGGCTGTCAAAGAAGGGCTCTACACCTACAAGACAGGGAGAAGGAAACCTAAACAGCCCATGGGATAGAGTGAGATAAACAGAGTCTAGGAATTAAGTGAGACAGTGAGCAGCCTGGCAGGAAAAGCTGTCCCTGGGAAGAGCGATAGTATCATGTGCCATCTGGAGGCTAAAGACAGAAATGAACAGGCTGTATCTTCTCCAGTTTCAGCAGTCACCTTTCATGTGGATATGTCCTATAATCACAGCAGACATCAGAGCCGCCTTTAGCACAGAGCCTGTTTTCCTTCTGATAATACACTTCCAACAGATACTACAAGAAAAGAGCTGTCAGATAAAAACAAGCCTAGAAGTCCTCTACAGCTTCTTTAAGAATTCAGAATACATGACTTCTTGTCTACCCTGCCCTACATCAAAACAAGGACAGAAGCATGGCAGTGTGTGAGGAGAGCACTGTCTCTCCAGCACACAGCACTGTGCTTGCAAGCTTGAAAACACTGATGTCCAGAACATAATTCCAGATAATCCGATTCTTTTCTGGTCACCTGGGAAGTCAGAGGTAAAACACAAGTTAAAGTAACTTGTTTTTATCCCATTGACCAGTCTGTCTTTCCTCAGTGAGCGGAGCTTTGCTTCTGGCTGTTGCGAAATGATATCTCCCAGTTCAAAAGGAAATACACTTGGAGTCAGAAATTTCAACAGGATGCTTCCTCCGTTGTGTGGCAGACTGAAAAGGACTCCCTGAAGCAGTACCACACAGATTGAAACAAGGAAGTAAACCAACTTCTCTGGCAGAGAGATAGATGGGCACACCTACCTCAAACGTAAGTAAACCACTAATCTTTATTTGCTTCTCACTTTGCTGCTGGACAAAAGCACTTTATTTTTTTCACTCAGATCACCCAGGAGCTGTTAAGACCTGCCATCTCCCCCACTACTGAGAAAGCTTTTCTTCTTTTCTTTCTGCTCAAGAGAAGTACAGTGTGCAAAACCCTCCTTTCTTCTTAGAAACCCCATTTTTGAACCCTCTTCTGCAAGAACACCCACATCTTTAAATTGCATTCACTGCCTGATAACACCCAACTAGGAATGTCTCGCTAGAGCAGGGGTATTTCTGACTGTACCACCAATATCAAGTAAAGAACAGAACAGAATCATTAACACTCTTCTTCTCCTTAACCTCCCCTTCTGTAGTCTCAAAGGAAGAAAAACAAATGAGCAACCGCATGTAACACTGTAACATAATAGAAAGCACAACAGTGACAATGTAGTAGCAAAATCCTAGGCTGCAGCAAGCTAGAACTTACTCAAATGTAGGAGCAGTGGACACAGAAAGGAAAGAAGCTGCTTACCTTCAGAAGGCCTCAGGTACACAGGGGCCTCCAGCAAGATGCTCTCCCCTCCACTGCCAACCCTTAAATGAGGTCTGGGAAGGGGTGGATCCTGGCTCCACCCCTTTCTGGTCACTGAGGTACATTGCATACACCTGAGCTCCCCTGGATTAGCCCTGCCTTCCCACCAGGTGCTCAATCACTGCTTCAAGCTGTGACTTAGCATTTCCACTACACAAGACCAGGTACAAAATGTGATTTCCAGATATACTGAATTAACAACCACCTGCAAGAAATGTCTGTGAGATCAGGCTGAAAAATCATGAAATTTCATTGTAGACACCAAACGGAGAAGTGATTTCAAGAACTGTAGCACAGAACATTGCATATGAGAGGTAACTGGATGAATTACTCCAACCTGCCACTGTGCAATGAGAGTGCACTTATGCTGCCCTTCCTTGGCTTAGCATGTGAGGATAAGAGACATTTGCTGCCAGCTGAAGTTTCTGCCATTCAGTTAGGTATAAGTAAATACATGTGAGCAGTTTGTTAAAAAATTAGCAGCTTGAGAATACCTTTAAATGGGCACGTTAGCAGCATTTACAAAGTCACAGTAGCTTCTATGGCAATTCACCGCCTCTTAAAATCAGTACATGGCTGAAACAGTAGCAGTGGTATTTCCAAAGCTATGAGAATGCATCACTAGATAGACTTCCATGTGCTTCATGGTCTGCAGGAGCAGCCAGAACAGTCTGAAATATTTGAACTTCAGTACAGCAAACAACAAGCCTATGTGATGCAAGGAAATAAGTGAGGAATTTTGCTCCCTACGTCTCCATAAAACAGACTGCCTGTGGCAATGGCAGTCAGCTGCTATGGGTCCCACATGGCAGATTCATCAACACAGTTTCTCTCTTCCACAAGTCTCACAGAAAGTGGTCAGACAAGCATCGTGTGCCTGGCACATGTACCCGTTGAAAGATTACAGGATAATCATCTCGCTCTTCACATCTCACTACAATAATTTCAGAAAAAGCAGCAGGGTTTACATGTAGGATCACAAGAACTCACAGTAAATGTCAGCATCCTGTGATGAATTGGAGATGCTGAGTGCCAGTACCACCCTTCAGGCATGTGATTTGCTTTGGGAGTGATTCAGATGACAACCAGGAATGGAAACTAAGAATTCTAACAGAACTGGACTTAACTGAGATGTTTCGTACGCACCTACAGTTGGGTAGCTTGTAATCCCATGTCTTTCTGGAAGTAACTGAGTGCTAAAAACACTGGCTCTCACCAAAGGTTATCTCTATGAATGGAAAACTTCTCATGGAGTTTAGATGAAGGCTTTGTTCCTGTAAATGGTACCAAACTCTTTGGTTAGAGAAAGTTCAGGTCCTGGTTCTGCCAGTTAAGTCTCAGTGACAGAGCAAAATCCACTTAGGGAGCTGTATTTGACTGCCATGAAAATAAAACTCAAACACCACCTCAGAGGGTTGCTGCCCACTTTCCTTACCAACTCTAAAGCCTTTCTAAATGAAATACACATATCTTGGCAAATTAATTTTCGTTCAAAGGAAAATGAAAAGAAAATCAAGAAAGGAAAATGATAGAAAGTGCTCCGGATGATGCTTTTTAATTGTTATTTTTATATTTTTAAAAACAAATCAAATTAAAAAAAACATTTTAGACGTGCTGAAATTTCCTGTACAACAAACATGAAAACAATAAAATTTGTACATCATTTCAAGATATTTAACTAACAGTCACTTATTTGAAACACACCAACTTTTCCCTTCTTAAGCAGGCCCCAAATGGAAAAAAGGCTGAAACAGAAATGCAGGAGATGTAATTACCACACAGCGGAGCTTTGAGCCTGGAAAGTGAATAGGTTTAGATAAGCAACAGCAAGAGAAAACACTGCATAAAGAGACGGATCTCAGCAATTGTAACACAGAGATCTTCAGAATGCGGTGAAAAAAAGTGTGCAGGAATTCAAGTCATCTTGGCCAACAGGGATCCACAAGAGATCCCTAGTAGAGGATTACCTGCAATCCTCTTCTTCCTGCAGAGATATGCTATGAGGCATTTCCTACTCACATTGACAAAACATTGGAAGCCTTACCAATTTTTTCCACTTCTATTTGGGATCAGCAGGTCATTTAGTTTCAACTTGAGTCCCTTGCAAGAATGATTCACTTTCAGAAAAAAAAAATAAATCACAGAATTGTTGAAGTGGATGCCATTGCTTTAAAAATGGATACCCCATAGATGATGACAAGTGAAACTTTGGCACCTGTTTCCAATCTCAAAACAATGGGTTAGATACTTTTATTTTCTGCAAGACTATCTGGGTGGTGGGGTGGCCAGGCAGAAACACTTCCTATTCTAGTTAGTTTTCATAGGCTCCACTGCAACATAATGCAAAGGCAGGATCCAAACTAGGATTCACCTCCCCCTCTTCTACACTGTGTAAAAGAATGGTCTTCTGAAGCAAAAGAGCATTCACCACCTTAAGGCGGCAAGCTCCTGGAGACCTGGAATAATGAATACTGGCTCTGTGCTCTGCACAGATGTGTAGCATTTAGAAGATGGAAAGGAAAGAAGGAAAGTATCTGTAAGGGGCAGGCTTTCTGCCTTCTCAGTTCCTTTGGAATGGTTCTTTGTGGTCCCATTGGCTTATTTGTCACATGAGCACAATAAGATCCACTATGTGGAACACCATTTTGGGTAGGGTTAGGCAGGATCTCTAACCTCATGGATCTGGCTTGTTTTTGTGGGTATTTATGTGTGCGTGTTGATTTAAAAAAAAAAAAAGTATTTCAGAGAAAGAGAGAAAAAAATATTCAAGAACCCACAAGTGTCTGCTATGAGAAAAAAGGCTGAAGCACTTTGTGGTTGGTTCTCCAGATTTGCTCACACAACACACCACAGTTTCACACTGTTGTAGAGTTCCTCTGGTTATCCTGTAACGTTACCGCTGTGCAGCAGGAATTCCTACATCTTCCCGAACCCCAAGTATAGTAGCTATTTCTGACAACTCTGCCAAAAACTAAGAAAGAAAGAAACAAATAAAAAAGCCAAACAAAAGCAGCAGAATTCCAGGGACTCTGGTGATTAAACCCTTCACAAGATTTTCACCACTTGATAGCTATTCTATAGCGTTATTCCAAAACTTCATATTCCTTTGCAATGCAACCAGTGCAATGATCTGAAGATCAAAAAAAAAAAAACCTACATCCCCTCCAAAGTACTTCAGAAGTCCTTCATTGGCAATGCCTTCATAAGTCTAGCAGTCACGTACCAGCAAAATAAATCTCATCAAATCCTTGGCTTGCAAAACCAGCAACTACGGGTTTTCTGCACGTTTGTTCTGTTTTTAAAAGGACCAGTTAAAATAACAGCAGCAGTACATTGCAAACAATTACAAAACAATTATGTTATATCAATGAGATGGAGGCGGGTAAGATGTACTTGAGTTCCGAATGGCTGAAACAAACAAGAAATTGGTCTCTACAGCAGAAGTTTGTGCAATTCGTTTTGGTAGAATCAGTAAAGCCAGTCAATCTGTTTGGGAGCGCTTGGACACTTGGAAACTTAGTTCAGCATTTTCACAGATTTATACATTTGAGGAGAAACAACAACAATGATAAAAAGACACCAACCTGAGTAAAACTCTATTAGAATAGAGCGATCATTATTCAGTAAATCATATATTGCACCTTTAAATAAATCATCATTGTATAAAAACAGGAATATCAACCAGGAACAGGGAGGAGCTATTCTGTCCTTCATACACACCCACACACACATCCCTGCACACACATCCACGTACGCACTTGCTCAGTTTTTCACTACAGTTAAAGCTCTGAGTGACACATTACACTCCTTTTCCTCTAGCAGAGGCACCGAAACATTAAGGCAGGGATATTTGTGGTGAAATGCAAAAACAAAGCTCACCTCCAAACTTCTGGAGAGTCCTGCCAACAGTGCAACTACAGTTAAGTTTGACATAAGCCTTATTTAAAAATCTGTGTTCTCATTAAGAGTTTCAGTACAAAAATAGAATCTCTGCTGTTTTTTTTCTTTTTTTCCTAGAGTAGCAACTAGAAAAGGCACAATTTCCAAGTACAAATGTCCATTGGGAGGAGGTGTTTGTACTCCTTTTTTAAATAAAAAGGAAAATTCAGAAAAAAAATAAATCACAGAGGCACATATCTATTAGCTAAGTAACCAGATACAGCAGATAAAATATGTTCCCAAAACTTATAATTAAATATATTAAAACAGCCCACAAGCCTGGTGTCTGTAAATGAAATCATATAAAATTGTAATAAAAAGCTTGTGTTATTATTTTAATATTTAAATTCTAGTTCATTGTTCGTACTGCAAATGCTATTTCACCTATCAGTACTGTTAAATTCCCAAGAAAAATCAGAATTCCTCTGTTAACTTTAAATAGTTTCTCTTTTTATCGATCCATGGCTCCTGCCAGCATTGTCTTTTTTTTCCTCCAGAAGATCGCTTCTTCATATGAGGACAGAACTGGAGAAACCAGACACGAGACACTGCACACAATCCTGGAAAATGTAAGTAGAACATCTCCCTTTCTCATGCACAGACAACAATTCCTGGAGAGACTGCGCTGCGTCCTCGTTATGCATGATAGCCATTAGCCTTCCCAAAAGCTGGTCCAGGTGTGAAATTTTCATAGATTGCCATTGCTGTTGTGTTTTGATAAATAAGATCTGTTTTCTTCTCTTTCTGTGATCTAATAATATCCATGACACACTGGTTTAGGAAGACATACTGGTCCTGATGGGAGAAAAATAACAAAGAGAATAATACAGTTCTAGCAAATGACTGATTTGGAAAGTAATTCTGCTCCTGAATCTAAGTTTTGATTTTTGGATGTATTGTACTGACGGTTATCACACAGTTTGTTTTCAAAAGGTATATTACATAGAAAACGGATCTAGAAAGGATCTCATGATACTATCTAAGCAATCCCTAGTAAAAAACACTAGGATTGTATTTACTGTCTCGCTCAAATTCTCACTAAAATATTTTCATGATGGAGATTTTACAGCCTTCTCCAAATCAGCTTGAGTTAATCCACACACCTTTTCAGATGAAAGCAGTAGTTCCAGCAGGAACATGTATGTTCCTGCAGAACAAAAAAGATGCACGCAATGGCCACTTGACTTAAAGTTATCCTCATAGCTACAAGCCAGAATTAAACTCAAAAGGGTAGAACAAGCTGCAAAAAATCTTTGTCAAGATATGATTCTAGCTAAAAATGCCAGTCCTTCAAACTACCCTGTAATGAGACTGTTTGGATCTACAAACTTCACTACAACTCACTTGGCTGCAAGTACTTTTGTAGAAAGAAATGAGGCAGGTAGGAGGGAAGTTTAAATAAGGGTGATTTCAGATTGCTCTGATTACAAATGACTCATCATCCTGTAGTTTTGAGCTACAATCCTGAATCTACCTTTTCTGGATTACTGTGCATATTTGAGAAACGTGATGCTGGATGAAAAACAGTCTTACCTCAGTTTGCACCATTAAAGGTCGATGCATTCGAAGATCGTACACCACTCCATACACATCCACAGTATTCTCCATTTCAATCTGCTGAATCAGGCGGTCAATGGCAATAAACGTACCTGTCCTCCCGACACCAGCACTGCAAGGACACAGAGAAGTTATTTACTGCTTTCTCTTAACCACCAGCTTACCTGTGATCTGATCAAAGGCAAGTGAAGTTAGCAAAATGTTTCCTATTATTTCAACGGCAGAGGTGTCCAAGTCTGTGTAGTCCAGAGGGGTGGTCTTTACCATGACCAGGAGGGGAGGAAGGACATCCTTCTGGGCTTCCCAGCCTTGCAACTTGCACAAGATCACATATAAAAGCACTTGAAAATGCAACTCGTTCACCTAAACTTCCCAGGCTAGGAAAGAGAGCCTGTTCTAATGAAATTTCACACTGTGTCTTTGCTATCTTCGTAGGCCACTCTGAAAGTAGTGCCTCCTATTTATTTCCATGGAAACAACAACAGATACAAAGAGCATAATAAGCCTATTTGGTAGAGCAAATTATCAGCTACTATTCTTCAACACAGTCACCACTATTAGCTGTGCATTTCCACCAGTGATGAAGAGCCTGTATGCCACACTTGTAAAAATCTGCAACAGCAGAGGTGACCTACTGTTACTGTCAGCACTGCTGAAATGCACCACCTGTTGCCTCACTGTGCTGACATCCACTGGTTGGTCTCCACAAGCATTCAGTAAGCATCAGTGAAGCTCACTGGGTGTCATTTTTTCTGCATGGAGGAATTCAATTCCACACTTTTGCTTCAACTGCACTTCAGTGTCAGATGCCATTTTGTCATACTGCCCCTCTGCTGCCACCTGTCTCACGGCAATGAAACATAATGGAATATAGGCATGAAGGTTCAGGCTCTATTACCATACCACCACCATTTGCCTTTGATGTTGTGGGCCAACATAATAAAACAGGAGGTATTATTTTCAGAGCAGCCATCACACTTAACACTGTCATGTTTCTGAAGCATGACACAAACATTCTAATTCAGCAGGGTGAGTATCCTTAAGCAGCAGAGACTTAATACATTTATTTCAAATCACACTGAAAAAGAATTGTTCTTAAAACGCCACACAACGAAAGCATGTTTAACATGAGTATGTTCTTCCTACCTGCAGTGCACTAGAATAGGAGAGTCAATAGGATTCTGACTGCTGTATTCATGAACAAGGTGTCTGAAGTTGATTAGCAAGTCTGTTGTCTCTGGCACTCCATGATCTGGCCAGGATGTGAAATGGAACTGACGCACTGTGTGGCTCTCCATTGTGTCAGCCTAGAGGAACAAGAATGAAAAAAGGAAGACACAAATGCTTCAATAGGTAAACAGTAGGGCTTCCTGTCATAAGTACTATGCAAGACTTGGTTGCATTAAAAGTGCCCATTACAAATTCTGCAGTAATTCCATCTACATTATTCCAATTTCTCTCTTCCTTCCATTTTAGTAGAGAATACTTAGCAGTAATTTCATTTTCCCTTTACTCCATGATCTTACATCTCTTCTGCATTACATTTGTTGACAGAGATGGGTCTTGATGGAGCTAATTGTTTGGCCACATTGTTTGGGACATATTTCAGGTATCTGTATAAAGCATGCATTTTGGTGGAAGTCTCAGGGATCTGCAGGATCGTTGATGGGGCAACCAGTGATAACCAATAGCAGGCTGGATTTTGCAACTTCTCTTATTCTTTTCTCTCTGATATCTTTCATTTCAATTAAGTTTTTTGTGAAATAATTATATTCTGTCACTCCAGCGTTGCTTGGCATGTGAAGTCCTTGATACAATAAACCACTTCTACAGATATTTGTACACAACTAACAAACTACTCACGTTCTCTACATTGAAGTCCCTTATCGTCCATTCTGGAAGAACAACTTCTGAGACCATTGTCACAATAATGTCACCATAACTCTTGGATTGTTTGTCTGGCCAATATTGCTCACATTTCGTCTAAGAAGAGAGTTTAAAGGTTCAATACATTACACAGAAAGATGAAGCATAGAAAAAAAACAGCAGGACATGGCACAATAGTTTCCTGCAACTCCAACTTGGTCTTGACTATTAGATTTAAATAATGCACCCCCCTGAAGTGGGACTGGAAGGTACTTCACCACTCCTAATGGTCTATCCCAAGGCAGAAGGAAGATCTATCAAAACCATTCTTTAGAGAGAAGAACCCACCTTTAAAAATGCAGATTCCACAACCTTCCAGAGGCAATTTATTCTGATCATCAGCAGGTATAAGAGAAAATAGATTTTAAAAAATGGGCTCATTTAATTCAGAAAACTAGCTTCCAGGAAGTGGATGCTTGTTTAAAAGAGTAGCCACCTCCCACATTATTAGGGAAACAACTAAATTAGAAGAGATTCAACTGTTCATTTTAACATTAAAATGAAACAAACAAACCCAAAGCAATCAACCAAAAAAAAAAAAAAATCAAAAAAAAAGCAACCTTACCCGGGCCTGTTCAACACATTTTGTCAACATGACAATAGAGTAGATATTCTTTTCCCAAATCATGCGCCAGAAGTCTTCTATAGTATTGGGTAAAGGGCCTTGTGCAGCAATAAATGCCTTCTTTGAGCTGTATCCCTGGGAAGAAAAAAGCATACATACACAAACCTTCACCAGTGAGCCATTAAGAGCTGATTTTATGTATCATATGATCTACTGAGCCTATGTCATAAAAATAATGTGTGTTTTTCGTTTCAATCGATGAAGCAACTTACAGGCATATAGTTTGCATTAATATAATCATCAGTTGTACAGCTTGGATTTGAAAGTTTAACACGAGAAATATCATCTGCAGAAAGAAAAGGAAAATAAAATTATGAACATTGGAAACTTTTCAGTAAAATATCGCGGTTCTAAAGTGGTTTCTATATAGAAGGTGCTCTGGAACAACATACATTCTAACAGTGAGAACATAACTTTAGGAATCTAAAGTAATGGTAGTTGAGAGTTTACAATGAAGGTCTTAAAAAAAAATGATTGGCCAATTTAAAAATTCAGAATATTAAACAGATTCCTAAACATGGTTTGCGTTTTCATACATACACGTACATAACCCAAAATTCACTATACTTTGAGTCACTACAGGAAAACAAGTAATTTCTCTCCCATGCCATTGAAGTCAAGGCTTCTCCTTTGAAGCACTAAGTGCACTCACTGTTACCCTTTCAGTTTTTCCTGCACTCACTTTTACCCTTCCAGCTTTTCCTTAACACTTATCTTTACTGGATGCCTGCAGCTTGGCAGTGCTTAGGTTATTAGTTTTCAAAGCTGTCCAGCAGTATCTTAATGTTTCTCATAGCTCCAACAGATCTGGAGTGCAAGCTTCTCACAAATGAAATATGGAAATCAGTTGTTTAAGGGAAAGTTATTTAAAAGAGCATTTTTGAGGGAAAACTCTTTAGCTGTCTTCATCCAGTGACTTCATACAGGATGTTCATACAAGGAAAAGGACAGCCCAAATTTGTTTATTTAAACGCTGGTCAAATTAATTCCTCTTCAAAACCTCTGGGATTAAAACCAAAATCTGCCAAGCCCAAGGGTTTTCAACTAAAACCTCAACTAATAGAAGACATAAAACCTGAGAGAGTAGCTCACATGGTAAGACATTGTTGTATCTATTTTTCCCCCTGTTCTCAGCGATTTCAGCAGCAAATTTGGGCTGATGAACACCAGCAGACTTGAGTTCCTACAGAGAAAGAAAGATTCATGAGTACCTGGTCCTGGTTTAGGAAACATATAAAACACAACTGAAACAGACAAATACTTCAAACACTCTTGGACTTTACTGTAAAAGCAGACATGTCAAACTGGACTAAATGATGATAAAAATCAGCTTTTTACAGAGCAGGAGGGTGGCAGCAGAAAAGATAAGATCACAGATAAGAGATTAATACAGAATGGAGGAATAATAGCATGTTTGAAGCCCAAAAATAGACTTTAAGAGCCCAGTAATAGTTTTGTAAGAATACACAACATGGGCATTGACTCATTCTAACCCAAAGGCAAACCATTTAGCATGAGGTTTGAAAGCATTAAAGGGAGAAAGGGAGCAAGTTACATTATGAAAGAACTGAAGAAGAAAGCAAAATCTGAGAGGAGAGCAGGGTGGAGCACCAGCCTACGAGATACAATGAAAGGGACAGAATCTCATCTGAAAAGAAGGAGAATGGTAGTTTCAAGGGGGAGAAGAAATAAAATTATGTATCAGAAGAGTTGACAACATAAAATCCTTCAGTGACAACACCAGTTGGTTACTGTCTTTTGTATTTCATAGCAATTGAACTATTTTCATAGGAGAGGTGCTCTGGCCCTTGGACTATCTTTGTGGCCTTCTTCTGAACCCTCTTTAAAGCTCCACACCTTTTCTGTGTGACTTGGATGCAGTACTCCAGCTGGGGCCTCACGAGGACAGAAGAGAGGGAGACAGTCACCTTCCTCACCCTACTGGCCATCCCTCTCCTGATGGAACCCAGAGTAGCATTGGCCTTCCAGGCTGCAAGCGCATGCTGCTGGCTCAGCTAAGTTTGGCAACAACCAAGACCCCTTGGCAACAACCAAGACCCCTAAGTCCTTCTTGTCAGAGCTACTCTCAAGGAGTTCTTCTCCCAGTTTGTATATGTATCTGGGATTATCTCGACCCAAGTGCAAAATCTTGCACTTAACTTCGCTGCAACTCATTAGGTTCATGAGGGCCCACCTTTTGAGTTCATCAAGGCCCCTCTGGATGGCATCCCTTCCTTCTGCTGTATCAACCACACTGCTCAGCTTGGTGTTGCCAGCAAACTTGCTGAGGGTGCACTCTATCTCATCTATGTTACTGATAACGATTATGCATATTATTATGCTTATTATCTACTTCAACTTATTATGTGTGGTCTGTAAGTCACACATAATGCATTAAAGAAGCCTGATATTAGTGAAAGATCTGTCTTGTTGTATAGTAAAAAAAAAACAAAAAAAACCCACAATGAAATAAAGTGGAGAGAAGTTAAATGGCATTCCAAGAGCACAAACATCAGTAATGCAACTAGGGCAAGGACTTTGGAGGTCTTAGCTCTGCCAAGAGCTTCAAGCATCAGGCCATGCTAGAACTCACAGGCAGATTTAATGGTTCAGGGTGTGAAGTATTTATCATGCACTTCAACTAAACTTAGAGCTGAATTAGGTAAGGGAATGCTATGCATGCAGCTCTATGATGTCTATAACAAGGGTCCCTTCTTCTCTTCCCCTTCAGTAAACATCACACACACTACAAAGGAAAGCTAATTTGCTTCCCAAAAATATTAGCCAAGAAGCTCTCCCCTGTGAGGACACACACCTCATACTCTTCAGCAAAACCACAGTTGGAGTCTGCTTGCTGCTTCTTAAAGTAGGACTCAAAGTTCTCCACTTTAATCATTTTTGATCTAAAATGAGAAAAGTCTTGTATTGGTGACTGATACTAAGTAAATAAGTCATGAATTCAGTTAATGTATTACAAAACGTGGTTTACTTACTTCTTTATTCTTCGGGGGAGAGTGGGGCAGGGAAAGAAAAAAGGTTGATTAGACACATGCAGTTGTATATTTCACTATGCGAATCTAAGAACAAAAGCATGACTGTTAGTAGCGCCCACCAAACTGCATTTATAGGAGACAGGATATCAAGGCAGAACATTTAAACGATCCCTTCCAGCCGAGGAGAAAATGGTGCATCCTTCAGGAGAAGGATATGATAGAAGGAGTCTGTCAGCTATTTCTGTATTCCCCCTCTATCAGATTGGCCTCATTCTCTGGTGTATTTTATTCTAATTATCAAAGTTACACAGGTGAAACTTCATGGGATGCTCAGGGTAAGTCTTTTCATAACATAAACAGTTCCATGAACCAATAACCTGGTCCCATTACACCGCCTGTGATTTTCAGTACGTTGTAGTTACCCTCCCATAGCCAGCTACTACCATTACACACCATCTGAATTAACAGCTCAGCTCAAAGTAGCCATAAACTAAGGGAGAGTTTGGAACACAGTGCAAATTTTTGCTTGTAAGTACTTTATCAACAGCTTGGACTGTTTTGTTTTCTTAGTGTGTTCAGAAGTTTGTGTTTCATGAAAACATTCTACTTTTCAAAACCATATTGGGCACTTGCATAACTAATGCTGATTGATGAAGCAGGCGTTATGTCTTATCAATTTGATTATTTTCAGTCTGCAGGCTTGAGTCAAGTTTCATGCAAAATCATACATGAAACTGCACAGAAAACAAGCATTAGGGTTCAGAGGAAGTTTTGCATGTATCACTTGAGCTCAAAAAACATGTGAAAAGACTTACTTAATTGGAGAAAAAGACACTTCAGTATTTCTTTTATCTTTCCTATAAGGAGAAAAAAAAATACAACATGCTCATAGTAGAATTAAATGGAAAGCATATGAGATTTCTGATGATACATATTTCACGTGTCTGCTCAGAACTGTGTCTTATAAGGCATCTCAGTGCACAAAATACTCCTGAGGCAAATCTTACACCTGCAGTGAAATTAAAATACCTCATAATTCTTTCAGCAATGGTTTACAATGGAACTGTATCTTTCTATTGGAACCAGACCAAACAGCTGAACACAAAGCACAGTTCTGCTAAAAGAAGTGCATCCAAGGGATTTGCATTGCTAACATCTCTCCAGAATCACTACTCATCCCAGAATCCCTAACATTAATGTTCAACAGCGGTGTGTCAGTTGTACTGAAGGTGGAAGTTGAACAAAAATACACATGCCGTAGCTACCAGACACAGGAAAACTTGTCATAACAGCAACTATTTACAGAAGCTAAGAAAAAATGGTCTAAAGACTCTACAGGTAACTCTTTAGAAGGGATGCATCACACAGTCAGGAGCAGGAAAAAGCCTCTGTAGAATGTGTGAGACCAGTTCAAACCTTAAGACAACTAATCAGCTTTTGGAAACTCCAGAATGAGAGTAACAAGTAACAAATGAGCAAGCAATTAAGAAAAGCTGTTCCTGAATATTTTCAAATAAAACCACCTACAATACAATTATATCTGTCTGTTAGCACAACAATCTGATGTTTGCTCACTTCTAACTTCAAAAGCATGCACAAATTCTCAAGAGCTAAACAAATCTGCTCTCAACTCATTAGTACATAACTATAAATTGAACAAAGTCATTGATCTAATTTGATGCAAAAACTTTGATCTGTAGCAAAGAAGATTTTAAATAGACTATACTTTAAAGCATCATGGTGAAAGTAGATAAAACAGGAACAGAGGCCTTTCTTTTTAGGATACAGAAATGATATACTGATAATCCTCAACACAGCAAACAAAGTAATGAACACATTACCTTCTCCTCCTCCAGAATATGTAACCCCCTATAGCTACTACCGCCAATATAGCTAAAAGGCATCCAATAACGGCTCCAGCAATAACACCTTGTAAAAGAGAACAAGTATTACTCATCGCTTATTTACCTCTTTGACAGTGCTCTAAATCAATCAACACACTATAAGAGAACCTAGCAAGTGACAGAAAACACTCTGCTCTACTAGGATCTTCTTTACTGTGTCCTTTGGCAGTACCAGTATTGAAAGCTCATTAAAAATAATAAAACAAGGTTGATAAATTAATTAAAAAAGTAAGTCAAAGGATCAGTACTTGTGTTCTAACACACCCACTTCTAATAGAACAGAATTGTTACAAACAGAGATGCTATTTGTTTATGTACCTAAGTCACACAGTGTCATCCAATCACTTTTTGCATGCCATAAGTAGCACAGGTTTTGGTTACTTCCATATTGGAAGTCATACACGGAAAAAGAGAAGCCACCTGCAGGACTAGTTAAATATGGTTTTACTAGGCAGTGACACTGCAAAACTAGAAAGAAACAGTCCAACACAGACAGATCAATTGGTGTTTTGCTATCATGAAACCTATTGTAATTAAGCAATCTCCAAACACAACGTACACGTAAAACTGTCAATCCTACATTAACCATACCTGGATCCTGGGGTAATGAAACCACCTCAGAACAGGGCGAAAATGACACATAACTTTGTTCTCCCATAATTTTGTTGGCCACTGTAAAGTTTATATTAGTGAAACCTGCAACGCTTGCTCTGTTAATAAAGGAGAAAAAGATACATGACATGGTTTTAATAGTCATAGGCAAGGTCTATGACTTCTTTATCTTTTTGCTTTCAATAGCAGCAAGATAAATACCTGTATGAATGAAGAGGAATCAATGGTCCATTTTCATAGCCATACATGGTGTTTCCCTTGCCTACGTCAACAATGTTGTGCCCGTTCTGAGAATGGGAAGATGATGATATCTCCTCTACGTCTATGACATATGTCACATAGGTGGCTGTCATCTTCTGCTTGAAATCATTGTATGTGTAGTCCAAATCAGACTTTGAAGGCAAACAACCTTCAGGAGAAACAAGGATATAAGTGGTACACATAACCCACTATTTTTGAGACTACCAGCACAGTTGGAGAACATGTCACATTAACCACAATTTTGATTGCTCTACAAGTACTGCCTGAAACAAAAAACTGAGGGCAACACACAGTCTCAGAAATTCCCTCTACTGCAATGCAATTTACTTGGTTGCCTTTCCTACTCTCCAGTGTCATTCATTTAATCTCCTTTTGGTTTTACTTCTCCCATACATAGCAGAGCTTCTCTGTGAAGGCATGTTAGTTAGTAATGGATCCTGGTGTATTTGTGGACAACTTCTGCTACACACGTCAGCCATGTCCATACCCTCTAAAAAAACTATCAAATGTAGAGTATATTCCACAAACAAAGAAAAGGACAGAAAAAGGGCAATTTGAGCTTGATAACATCATGCTGCTCAAACAGAACCAAACTTCATTCAGGGTGATGCTGAACTCATCCTGGTCTCTACTGTCTTGCTGTGTCTGACACGAAGTCTTTTCACCTAAACCCTGAGAAATGAAGGAGTTTTATGTTTTCTCTCACCATAGAGACAGATTGGATAAAACAATCAGTGACCAAAACAGTTTCTCTTCAAAAAAGACTCAGAAAAACAGGATACTGTAATCAAACTGTGTTCAACATGACACCAGCTACAGAACAGCATTACTTTGTGCAGTGTCTGCTGTTAAAAGACGAACCCCAGAAATTCGAGGCAGATTATATAGCTGGGATGTGTGATGTAAGTGATGACAACACAGCTCGAACTACCAGTTGTCTGACATCTCAAGGGTAAACAAAATGACTAAAACTATTTCGAGTGCTATGAAGAAACATCTTCCCTGCATAACTGAAGTTTGCTTATGTTGCTTTCTGTTGATTGTCTTTACAAAGCTAAAGCTCCTTTAGGGGCAGATGCAGCATTGGATTCATCTTTAAAAAGAAGAAGTTTTAAAGGGGTTCTGAAAGATTACAAAGTGATTACAGTTGCATAGATAAAATTTGATACGCACTGCAAGCAATAGCAAAGCTCCTATTAATTGTAGCTGTGTAAGAACAGCATAGGTCTATGAGAGCGCTAATCTGTCACAGTAAAAGCAACTGAGATTGGAGTTAACTTAGTTGCCTAGAAATGAATGTTAAGTAACATCCTAAATACTTTTGATGTCATGTCTGGTTCCTAGTTCCATTTCAAAAGGAGGTACATGGTCCCTAGTTTCTTTTCAAAAGGACATACATCCCAAGTTATACCTGCACTCCTCTGTGAATGTCTTGGTTATCACCCTACGGTATCTCATCCAACTTCTTATACAAAGGAATAAAGTAATAGTCCCCTCTGTTTATCCTAGAGGTAACAATGTCTGCTTTGAGGCAGAGAAACACAATTCAAATGCATTAATACTATCCAAACACCATAAAGCTGAAGTGATGTTTGGCCCTAAGGATGGTTTTCTGCTCCTACCAAAGCACTGATTGGATTCTGTAAACACGCAGGATCTTTCTTCCTTAATTCTCTCAAACAAATCTTCAAATTCCACTTACTGGAATTCTTTACAGTCAAAACTACACAGAATAATACACTGAATCTCATCAAGACTAAAAAAGACTGGTTGAAAGTACAAGCAGAGTTGTCACTGTGCCTAAGACACTGACATTCAAATCAGCAACTCCAAGAGAACTAAGTCACATCTGAAAAAATAGGAATTTTCTGTACTGTTATACTATAGATAGATGGGCATTTCTTGGACATATATTATATGGGAAGCCACAGAAGAAAGAGCTACAAATCACTGCATGATGAATTTCCATTGTTAAAACAAAGGATAAGCAGGAATGTCACAATCCACCTGGGGAAAAGTTATCTCCATCAGCTGTGCTATTCCTCTAATGTGTGGTAAGGAATTAAGAGATCAACCAGAACCTACCCTGCAAAGTTATGTTGCTTTATTTATGATTTCTCTCTAGACTTTCATCAATTATTCACCAAAGCTTTGATGCTTTGAAGATGTGAGTTTTACAGACTACTATCTAGCTTTCCCTACAAGTAATGCTGGCAGTGTTACTCAAGCCTTCCACCTGCATCCAATCTTTCTCAGTTAAAGCGTTTTAAGTCAAAATGAAAGCTCTCTCTTGTTATAAGCAGGAAAAAAAAAAAATCACCAAAGCACATTTTGGACTATAGAAATCTACTTTAAAGTCTAAAGGATAGGATATTCATTACAGTAATTTTTTGTCCTGACAAAATGCTGTCTTTTAAGTTGTTTCACACAGCTAGGAGACAATATTATGACAACTTACCTTCTGCTTCAGTTACGATCATTACTGCATAAGCTTTTAACGGTCCGTTCACTGACTCAAAATCGGGAAATTCAACAGACAATGAGTTGTGACTGACTGCCTTGACTAAAGGAGCTTTGTTTGGAACAGGTGGATCTATAAACAGACAAATATACATATTCTAAGTACTTTAATGACAGATACAGATAAGTTTTTTCAAGCAAGAAAATGTAATGACATTGTTCATAGCATGCATATTTATAATAGAATCATTTAGATTGGAAAAGACTGCTAAGATCATCAAATCCTACCATTCATGTAACTACAGAATCCATCACCAAACCATGGCCCTCATTGCAATGTCCACACATTTCTTAAATGTCTCTAGAGACTGCAACTCCTCACTTCCCTTAGAAGCCTGTTCCAAAGTCTAACCACCCTTTCCATTGAGAAATTCTCCCTGATACCAAACCTAAACCTCCCTTGACACATTTTGAGGCCATTTCCTTGAATCCTATTGCCTGCCACCCAAGAAAAAAGAGTGACATCCCCCTCACTGCAGCCTTCTTTTTTCTCCAGACTAAACTACACCATTTCCTCCAAATGTCTTGTTTTCAAATTAGTCCATTCTCCAGATTCGTTGTTCTTTTCTGGATGCATTCCAGCAACTCTTGTAGTGAGGGGCCCCAAAGCCAAAACACAGTATTCAAGCTGCAAGCTCACCAGTCTCTCTGTACTCGGCACAGTCACTACCTTGGTACTGCTGACCATACTGTTTCTGACACAGGCATGTATGCCATCAGCCTTCTTAGACACCTGGGCACACTACTACCCATATGCCATGTGTTGCCCAGCTCCCCCAGGCCTTTTCTGCTGGTCAGCCTTCCAGCCACTCTTCTGCAAGACTGTACTGCTACGTGGGGTTGTTGTGATGAAACTGCAGCACCCAGCATTTAGCCTTGTTGAAGACCGTGTAACTGGATGTGGTCCCTCAATCTAATCTACAGATCCATCTGCAAAGCCTTTCTACCCTCAAGCAGATTAACACTCCTGCCCATCTGACAACTTATCACAGGTGAACTTCATCTCATCGAGATCATCTACATAAAAATTACAAAAAAACTACTCCTAGAACTGAGACATAGGGAACCCAACTTGTGATCAGTCACCAACTGGATTCACATTCACAATGACCCTCCAGGACTGGCCATCCAGCCTGCTTCTTACCCAGCAGACAGTGCATCCATCCAAGCCACGCGCAGACAGATTTTTCAGAACACTGTGAGAAATGGTATCAAATGCTTTGGAAAAGTCCAAGTAAACAACATCCACATCCTTTCCCTTGTCCACTATGCAGGTCATCTCATCACAGAAGGTGATCAGGTTAGACAAGCAGGACCTGTCTTTCCTAAACTCATACTGACTGGGTTATGGTTACCTTGTTATCCTATACATGCCATGAGATGATCTGCTTCATGAATTTCCCTGGTCATCACTCCTTATGTGTGCATGAGATAGACTTGGCATTAATGTGGTACCTTATTAATAAATGTATATGCTGATATATAAAGTTTCTTCTTCTGCAATAGCAAAGTTAATATTTTTTTTCCAATAAATATCTTCCATTATCTGATCCTAATGCTTACCTGTAATGCTTGTTTTACATATTTTCTGCACTGGAAGACTCGTTAAACCGTCTGAAACAGTTGTAACACTAACAGTATAGGTTTTGTAATAATCTAAAGGTTCTGTTTTGAAGATTTCTTCTGAGCCTTCTCTCCCACAGAATTGACTCTGTTGCTTTTTTGTCCAAGTACCATTAAATATTTCAATATCAAAGCCAGAATAGCCACCATAAGGACAGTTCCACTTCAGCGTTAGGTAAGACATATTAGCCACTGCTTCACACTGAAATGCATTCACTGAGGAAGGAACTGGGGGAAAAAAAAAGGAGTAAGAAATCAAGTATAGTGACAATGAAAAAGTAGTCTGTTTATAAGTTCTTCTGCATATAAGAGTTTATAAAACATTGGTATTCCTTTCTAGTTCTAAACAGAGGAAGCTACCACCTACAAAAAACAATGAGGAAGAGATGTATTTAGCACACAGTAAATACACAGAACCCTTCTGCATTAACTCCTCTGCAGATAAATTTACCGAGAAAAATGAGGTTGAATAGCTGTTCATCAAAATCAGCAAAGCTTTCAAATACTATTCAACTACTGAACAAGAACATTCTTATACTTGTAGACAAATACTAATTCACAGTTATTCATAGCACCCTCTGTGATTTAGGGATAGCTCTTAGAAAAATTTCAGCTGGTCATCTATCATTTGCAACTCCAGAAATGGACAAACATGGATACAAACAAAAGAACATGGGATCAAAGGATGCAGATGTGCTATCATATAAAGGAAATGCTACTTATGGCCTTACTGGATAGATGGAGCGCTAGGGACCCTGTACATGTGGAAAGTGTCTTTAGAGCAGACAAATGATGTGATAGGAAATAACAGTGACTCCAAAGGACATGCTTAAGAGACTAAAAAAGAACCACAATTGACTCCTCAAAACAGTGCCAGAACAAAGGAAAGGGGAGACCAAGAAGGGAGCTACATCAGGAGCAGCACTTTAGTCACTTTCCAAACAATGCACTCTGAGTGGGAGCCCTCCAAAATAAGGACCCGAGGCCCC
Organism: Gallus gallus; assembly: GCF_016699485.2. Classification (NCBI taxonomy): domain Eukaryota; kingdom Metazoa; phylum Chordata; class Aves; order Galliformes; family Phasianidae; genus Gallus; species Gallus gallus. Next base: position 12,476,069 of record NC_052536.1, on the reverse strand, counting down.
CACTCACGAGGAAAAGAAGGTGAAAACACAAAACTCCTACCCACACAGATATCTCTGATAGCAGGCAGGGAACGTGCAGTACCTGTGCCCGTAACAATATCTCAGAGCTCAAGTAGGTAGGCAGAATATAGGCAAAGCTTCTGCGCAACAAAACATAATCCACCAGAAGCACAACTGCAAAAAACAGCCACTTACCTGTATTTTGGCTTATGGATGCTCCTTCTCCTTCTGTCTGATTATCAGCCGCTATTGCAAAGACCGTGAAATTGTAAGAGGTCCCAGGGATTAAATACGTTACAATACTTTTAGTGACATTTGACATCGTCTCGTTAATTAAGCTCTCATGTGCAACCTCTATCCTATATGTATAGGAGGCGGACTCCGCGTCATTCACCATCCAAGTTAAGTTGACAGAAGTCATAGTAACATATTCTGCCTTGAGATTAAGCACCATGCTGGGTTCTGGAAAAGGCAAAACAACAATCCATGAACCTGCAACAATATCAGCTCACAAGCAAAAGAGGAAAAACACAGACACACCACTACTTCACTTTCTTCACATCACTCATCAATCTGAGTGCAGGACCACCAGAGGTTCCTGGAGGCCTTGCCATCAATGGGCTTGTAAGAGGAAACTGTGGAAGAGGCATCTTGAATGGGATTCATCTCCTTCCTACATTCAGAAGTAAGAGCAGCCATGACTATCATGCCAGTACTCCCACAGTTTCCCTTGGGAATGCAGAGAGGTGGACAGGAAGGAGACAATGGTGCAGAGAAATGGGGCAAAAATAGTGCATCTCAGCACAACTGGAAGTAAAAAAAAAACATCAGTTATCACTGGAAGACAAATGGGAGTGAGGAGCTAAGAACCTTCCTCCTTTTTCACTGCTCAAGGCCCCACGCTCACTCCAACAGCACAAAGAACATCTCCAAGACCCCCCTCTGCAGCACTTTACTCTCCGCCCATCTCCAAATCAGGGTAATCGGTCACTACGGACAGGGAAATCAGGAGAGACAGACCTTTGGATAACAACTGGAAAGTCACGAGCACACACACACGTACGTATCAGGAGAACATGAATGACAAGGCGAGCACCTGTTTCCTTTGAAATACAGCACGGTCATTAAGCAGGCTGCACTACAGCCTCACAGACCAACTCCAGAACAGTCTCCCCTGCAGCACATATGAAGACTTAAAATACTCAGCACAGACAGCTAACAGGATGGACAAGGCAGTTCTCTTAAGCCAGCGCTGCCCAAATCTCACTCTGCCACTCCAGATTCACAGCAGACATGGGCCCCAAAATAACAGAAGACTCCCAGACGCACTCTGTTTTGTGAGAGCATTTAAAATACAGGTCTGAATCTCATATGCTCTCAGAAGCGAAGGCAGTGAAAGTGCCTACACAAATCCCAATCAGCAGAGGAAGTTCCTCAGGAAGAGTCCCTTCTATGTGCCACAGGTTTTGTTAAGAAAATTAATCACTTCCTGTTTACTTGAGAAGGTTGCTTAAGGTTGCCTTAAGAATTTGGGCTATGTTTATAACATACACATACCTCCAACAGCAAGCAGCCTGTGTGCAGCACTTGTACCAGCAAAAATACTTCACCTCTCAGGGAGTTAAGCAGAGCCCTGTGCTGCACAGCAAAATACAGTCCAGCAGAAACAACTGCAAGAAACAGCTACTTACTTGTATAAAGGCTTATGGATGCTCCTTCTCCTGCTGTCTGACCATCCGCTGCTACTGCAAAGACTGTGAAAATGTACAGCGTCCCAGGGTCTAACCCAGTAATTTCAGCATCAGTGATATCTGATGTCTTGTTGTTAATGGAGGACCCATTTCTAACCTCTATTCTGTATGTGTAGGAAGCTGAATCTGTGTCATTCACCGTCCAGGTTAAATTGACAGAAGTCACACCCACATACTCTGTCTTGAGATGAAGTACCGCACGGGGCTCTGGGAAAGGCAAGACAACAATCCATCAACCTGCAACAATATCAGCTCACAAACAATACAGGAAAGACACAGACACACCACTACTTCACTTTCTTCACATCACTCATCAATCAGAGTGCAGGAGCACCACAGGTACCTGGAAAGCAGGATGGAGACAATGGTGCAGAGAAATGGGGCAAAAATAGTGCATCTCAGCACAACTGAAGGTAAAAAAAAAAAAGTCAGTTATCACTGGAAGACAAATGGGAGCGAGGAGCTAAGAACCCTCCTCCTTTTTCACTGCTCAAGGCCTCACACTCACTCCAACAGCACAAAGAACATCTCCAAGACCCCCTCTGCAGCACTTTACTCTCCACCCATCTCCAAATCAGGGTAATCAGTCACTACGGACAGGGAAATCAGGAGAGACAGACCTTTGGATAACAACTGGAAAGTCACGAGCACACACACACGTACGTATCAGGAGAACATGAATGACAAGGCGAGCACCTGTTTCCTTTGAAATACAGCACGGTCATTAAGCAGGCTGCACTACAGCCTCACAGACCAGCTCCAGAACAGTCCCCCCTACAGCACATAAAATACTCAGCACAGACAGCTAACAGGATGGACAAGGCAGTTCTCTTAAGCCAGCGCTGCCCAAATCTCACTCTGCCACTCCAGATTCACAGCAGACATGGGCCCCAAAATAACAGAAGACCTCCCAGATGCACTCTGTTTTGTGAGTGAGACAAAAAAGGTCATAAAAACAGGTCTGAAGCCTACATGCTCTACAAATTGAACTCAACCTCACCTCCCACATTTGGGAGAGATTGGTCCTCGGGAAAATTCTTTGTTTTAGGCAATAGCAACAAATGCAAATAACAGCATCTGGGTTATGCTGCTGCTTCTGCTCTCTTACAGCCTACGCTTGATAGATAGCTTGCAATAGGTTCCAGGACCAAAACATCACCTTTGCCCACACCAGCACAGAATTACAAGCCTTACACAGCAGGTATGCAGAGCCACGTGATGCACAGCAAAACACAGACCACCAGAAACATGACTGCAAGAAAGTGTCACTTACTTGTATAAACGCTTATGGATGCTCCTTCTCCTTCTGTCTCACCATCTGCTGCCACTGCAAAGACTGTGAAAGTGTACAGCGTCCCAGGGTTTAACCCAGTAATTTCAGTTTCAGGGATATTTGATGTCTTGTTGTTAACGGAGTGTCCATTTCTAACTTCTATTCTGTATGTGTAGGAGTCTGAAGCTGTGTCATTCACCATCCAATTTAAGCTGACAGAAGTCACACCATGCTCTGCCTTGAGATCAGTCACTGGTGTAGGCTCTAGGAAAGGCAGGAAAACAAACCGTCAAGACAGAGAAACACAGAGAAAAAAAAAGCCACAGCTACATTCACCTATTCCACGTAGACTGAGTATTAAATGTAGCCAAGAAGCATTTCTAAGGTACTGATGCCCTGCTACAGACAAGTCAGGACAACTCTGTAAAGGCCACAGGAATTTTAGAGGAGATTCTCTTCATTTCATGTCACATGCTAGAATATTTTTTTTCACAATGGCTTCCCAGACAGAGATAGAAGTGGAAATCAGGGAACAAAGCAGAATACAGGGTGGCTTTCATGTGGTAGCTCAGTACTATGCCTGCACTTGTTAGAATCTGAGCTTCTCAGCTAGCCTGTCCACAACACGAACAGAAGGAAACAGGTTCCTGGGGTGTGTGAAACAGCTCAGCCATTCAGGGTGTCAGTGTCTGAAAGTTTAATTCAGCATCAACATTAGGCAGACAAGACTGACCTAGAGCAGATTAAATAAGCTCCTCTAACCAGAAGCAACTCCAGAACACAGTCCCCCTTGTTATTTTGTATTGACTTAGTGTGCTCCCTTGCCACTAATTTGTATGGATGTTGCCTGCTCCCTTTCCATACTGGAGCTAAAATGCAAGAAAGCTCTTATCCCATCTGCCCTTCTGATCTGAAAAAATGTTGCCACAGCACAGAGTGACAGAAGTGGCAGTACACTTGATAATGTGATCCTAGACACTGTCACAGCCCATGGGATTCCTAGGCCATGGGCTCTGCAGACAACTTAAAAGAATCTTGAAGAACAAAAGTCTCTCTTGCACACCACAGCCTCTGACAAAACCCTATGACAACCTGCTCCAAGAAGCACTGCAAGGGGTCCATTCAGCCCTGAGCTCCAGACAAGGTCATGCTGCTGTAGCAACTAGACCCCTACATACGTCAACAGTTTGGGCGTTCAAGACAAACTGCCCTACAGGCATCTCTCATACAGGCTGAGCCCTTTATCTTTCTAACAGACTGACTGACATTTATGTTCACAAGAATCTGAAGCAAAGCAACAAAGCAATGAGTAACAGCACCAAGTTGAAAAAACAAAGAAAAAAAGCAGGGCTCTGTTACAAACTGTTTCTTTACTTGCAGTTGAGAGGCACCAGTGGTTTCTTACTTGTATAGAGGCTTGTGAATGCTCCATCCGCTTCTGTCCGATTATCAGCTGCTACTGCAAAGACTGTGAAATTGTACAATGTCCCAGGGATTAATCCAGTAATCTCAGCCATCGTGACATTCGATGTCAGGCTGTCAATAGAAGAGTCACTTGTAACCTCTATCCTATACGTGTAGGAGGCTGACGCTGTGTCATTCACCGTCCAGGTTAAGTTGACAGAAGTCACACCAACATACTCTGCCTTGAGATCAAGCACTGGGCTGGGCTCTGGGAAAGGCAAGACAACAATCCATCAAAATGCAAGACTATCCACTCACAAAAATGACAGGAAAAACCCAACACGGACACACCACTAATTCACTTTCTTTGCATCAACCGTTAATAAGAGCGCAGGAGCACCTGAGGCTCATGGAGTTTTGCCATCAATGGGCTTGTAAGGGAAAACTGAAATAAAAGCCATTCTGAGACTGGGATTCATCTCCACTTGGCACTCCAAAGAAAGAGCACACATCACAACAGTGCCAGAGCTGCCAGGATTTCTTTTGGAGATATAGAGAGGACGCTATGAAAGAGACGAGGGCTGAGAAGAATATATGGAAGGAAGACAATTAAAATGAACAAACTACAAGACCAATATCAGATCAGGGCAATGTTTCTGCTGCACCCTAACATCCCATCCCTTGCAAATAGCCTGCATTGAGCTCCAGGACCAAAACATCACCTCTGCCCACACCAGCACGGAATTACAAGCCTTACACAGCAGGTATGCAGAGCCCTGTGATACACAGCAAAACACAGACCACGAGAAGTATGACTGCAAGAAAGTGTCACTTACTTGTATAAAGGCTTATGGATGCTCCTTCTCCTGCTGTCTGACCATCCGCTGCTACTGCAAAGACTGTGAAAGTGTACAGCGTCCCAGGGATTAACCCAGTAATTTCAGCATCAGTGATATCTGATGTCTTGTTGTTAATGGAGGACCCATTTCTAACCTCTATTCTGTACGTGTAGGAGTCTGAAGCTGTGTCATCCACCATCCAGGTTAAGTTGACAGAAGTCACACCCACATATTCTGTCACAACACGAAGCACCGGGCTGGGCTCTAGGAAAGGCAGGAAAACAAACAGTCAAGACAAAGAAATACAGAGAGATAAAATGCCAGTCACATTCCCTTATTCCATGCTGACTGAGCATTAATTGTAGCCATATAACATTTCAATAACACCAACCTATTTTTTTTTCTAGCTCCAGGAACAAGGCATCATTGCATCGTGAAACAGTGTTACATCAGAAACTAAAGGTTAAAAGCTGAGCTGTTTAAAATAGACTGCAAGTTTTATTTAGAGTTGAGAGGCACCAGTAGTTCCTTACTTGTATACAGGTTTAAGGACAATCCTTCTTCTTCAGTTGTATTGTTGACTGGCGTTGCAAATACTTTGAAGTTATAGGATGTTCCAGGGATTAACCCAGTAATTTCAATTTTGTTGATATTTGATGTTTCGTTCCTAATGGAAGTAGCATTCCTAACCTCTATCCTGTACGTGTACGCAGTCAAAGCTGTGCCATTGACCGTCCAGGTTAAGTTGACAGAAGTCACACCAACATACTCTGCCTTGAGATCAAGCACTGGGCTGGGCTCTGGGAAAGGCAAGACAACAATCCATCAACCTGCCAGAATAGCCACTCAAAAAGAACAACAGAAAAAAAAAAAAAAAAGAAAAAAAAAAGCCAGAGACACACCACTACTTCACTTTCTTCACATCACTTGTCAATAAGAGTGCATAAGCACACCAGCAACAGCACAAGAGGCTCCTGGAGGATTTGCCATCAATGGGCTTGTAAGAGAAAAGTGAGAAAGAGGCATCTTGAGTAGGATTCATCTATCTCCTGCATTCAGAATCAACAGCACACATGACCACTGTGCCAGTACTCTTGGATTTCAGGGAGAGCTTGGTCCTTGGGAAAATTCTGTGTTGCAGGCATCAGTGACAAATTCAAACAGCATCCAGGCTGTGCTTCTTCTGCACTCTAAAAGCCCACACTTTAAAATATAGCTCACAGTATGCTCCAGGACAAAAGCTATCACCTCTGCACACCCCAACGCTGAATTAGAAGTCTCATGCAGGTAAGCAGAGTCCTGCACTGCCCAGCAAAACACAGTCCACCAGAAAAACAACTGCAAGAAACAGCCACTTACTTGTATATAGGCTTATGGATGCTCCATCCGCTTCTGTCCGATTATCAGCTGCTACTGCAAAAACCTTAAAACTATACAATGTCCCAGGGATTAATCCGGTAATCTCAGCCATTGTGACACTCGATGTCAGGCTGTCAATAGAAGAGTCACTTGTAACCTCTATCCTATACGTGTAGGAGGCTGACGCTGTGTCATTCACCGTCCAGGTTAAGTTGACAGAAGTCACACCAACATACTCTGCCTTGAGATCAAGCACTGGGCTGGGCTCTGGGAAAGGCAAGACAACAATCCATCAAAATGCAAGACTATCCACTCACAAAAATGACAGGAAAAACCCAACACGGACACACCACTAATTCACTTTCTTTGCATCAACCGTTGATAAGAGTGCAGGAGCACCTGAGGCTCATGGAGTTTTGCCATCAATGGGCTTGTAAGGGAAAACTGAAATAAAAGCCATTCTGAGACTGGGATTCATCTCCACTTGGCACTCCAAAGAAAGAGCACACATCACAACAGTGCCAGAGCTGCCAGGATTTCTTTTGGAGATATAGAGAGGACGCTATGAAGGAGACGAGGGCTGAGAAGAATATATGGAAGGAAGACAATTAAAATGAACAAACTACAAGACCAACATCAGATCAGGGCAATGTTTCTGCTGCACTCTAATATCCCATCCCTTGCAAATAGCCTGCATTGAGCTCCAGGACCAAAACATCACCTCTGCCCACACCAGCACAGAATTACAAGCCTTACACAGCAGGTATGCAGAGCCCTGTGATACACAGCAAAACACAGACCACGAGAAGTATGACTGCAAGAAAGTGTCACTTACTTGTATAAAGGCTTATGGATGCTCCTTCTCCTGCTGTCTGACCATCCGCTGCTACTGCAAAGACTGTGAAAGTGTACAGCGTCCCAGGGATTAACCCAGTAATTTCAGCATCAGTGATATCTGATGTCTTGTTGTTAATGGAGGACCCATTTCTAACCTCTATTCTGTATGTGTAGGAAGCTGAATCTGTGTCATTCACCGTCCAGGTTAAGTTGACAGAGGTCACACCCACATACTCTGTCTTGAGATCAAGTACTGCACGGGGCTCTGGGAAAGGCAAGACAACAATCCATCAACCTGCAGCAATATATGCTCACAAACAATACAGGAAAGACACAGACACACCACTACTTCACTTTCTTCACATCACTCATCAATCAGAGTGCAGGACCACCAGAGGTTCCTGGAGGCCTTTCCATCAACAGGCTTGTAAGAGGAAAATGTGGAAGAGGCATCTGGAGTGGGATTCATCTCCTTCTTACATTCAGAAGCAATAGCAGCCATGGCTATTGTGCCAGTACTCCCACAGTTTCCCTTGGGAATGCAGAGAGGTGGGTCAGGAAGGAGGCAGTGGTGCGGGTGAATGGGGCAACAGCAGTGCACCTCAGCACAGCTAAAGATACGGAATATCAATTATCCCTGGAAGAGAAATGGAAGTGAGGACCTAAGAATGCTTTTCTATTGCTCACGCATGCAGAGCATTGTGCTGTGCAGCAAAACTCAGTCTACCAGAAACATGACTGCAAGAAATTGTTACTTACTTGCATACAGGCTTTTGGATGCTCCTTCTCTTTCTGTCTGACCATCAGCCACTACAGCAAAGACTGTGAAACTCTACAACACTCCAGGAATTAGCCTGGTAATTTTGGCTTTGGTAATACTTAACATCTCATATCTAATGGAGGCACTATTTCTAAGCTTTATTCTGTATGTGTAGGAGTCTGTAGCTGTGACATTTACCATCAAATTTAAGTTGACAGAAGTCACACCAACATATTCTGCCTCGAGACCACGTACTGGGCTGGTCTCTGGGAAAGGCAAGACAACAATCCCTCAATGTGAACAGAAGAACATCTGCTCACAGAGACATGTAATGTTCCTCTTCCTGCTATCTTATTGACAGAGCTGTCTTTTCCTTGGCCAATTGCTATTCTAATCAAGCTGCTTTTGTATCTCGCATGGCATACTTCCTAGTTCTATGATCTACTCTTTTTGTTCCAACTCCTCAAGTTTCATCTCAAGCATTAAAGCAGCCTTGGTGCAGCAGGGATGTCTTTCATGTGTCAGGTGTTAACTTCATGCAAACTGGTGAGAAAGATTGGACCATGCAGCCTGTTATGTTTTCCTAACCTGGTTATCCCAAAGGGTCCTTCGAGCAGCAAGATTCACAGATCTCTCCTCTAGATTCTAGTAGGTTATTTCAGTTGTACTCTGTCACACATATATATTTCAAATTTGTAGGACACTGTATATTTGAACTATTGCAGCTGTACTACAAAAATCTAATAATATTTTTACACGTATTTTTACATAATACATAATACTGCATTCCCATAATAGTCAGGGGAAGGAACCCAATTCTGACGGTGATCAAACTATTTCAAAACCATGCTACAATCACAGTGTTACATTACACTTTCAGTTAGCTGTGTACTTTTCTTTGGCTCATTCTCTCCTCCGGCAAAACACTTGGATCCATTTCCAGACATGATCTTTGCACTCTGGATAAAAGTTTGGACTATAGAAATGCTAACACAGTATAAAAGCACAAAAAACCTTGAAGGATCATTCACATCCCTCTGTCATTCCAAATCACTCACGTGCTACGCTGTTCTGATCACTCATCGCCCTGCCAGGTAGTGACACATCCTCTGATAATCTTCTGTTCCCACTTGTAGCATTCACTGATAATTCATCATTACTACTAGTTCCCATTTCTTCAGTTACGTTTTTCAAGCTACAGTCGTCAGTGCCTGAAAGGTTAAAAGAAAAACATACAACACGCAAAAATTACTATCTTAGTTGAAGCTGAAATATTGTTACATGAACAACACACACTGCAAGCAAGTTCAGGAAAGGTGGCCATGAACAAAGGATTCTTGGTCTGGAAGCAGTGGAAAACAAACAGAATCATAATTTCTGTATTTATTTGGAACTGATACAGACACGAATTCACATAAAAAGTGAAAGCAAAGCACTACAGGCCAGACTCACAATTCAGAGGCCTTTCAGAACTATACATAGTCTCTTAAAGTAGTGTAGAAGGTGAGCTTATCCCTCTCAGTTTAGCCCAGCCCTAAAACTTAAAGGCCAACTCATTTAAGTCTGCCATTCAATATTAAGGTAGATGTCACCTACCAGTACTTTTGGAAATTTCTGACACATGAAATGCTGTCATTTTGACATGTACAGCAGTCATTAAATGCCAAACATTTCCCAAAGCAACATTTTGGGAGTCTCTTTACTTTTTCTTTTGCTCTGGGGCGGTGGATCCTTTTGCTTTGTTTTCATGTGTTTTCCTATCCTTCTACTCACGCTAAGTCTGCGCTTGATTTTACCAGAACTCTTTACAACTGAAAAGCAACAGAATTAAAATGCTTTTTTATATTCTTAGGTATCCTTAAGTGCATTGCTGGAGCTGCTGTCACTAAAAAGAAGTAAGTTCACATTTGACTGCTATTTCTAAAAATCATTTTCAGCAGTTTTTTAGACACGTAGCTGACACCGCTTTGTTTTTCTTACAGGAATAGATAGCAGAAGTTACGTACAAATATATATGTTTATATATGTGTATATATAAATAAAAGTGAGTAACAGAATGGTACTTACAGGCAGTTGTACATCTGACCTGGAATACAAAAACAAATAATAGAAATTAAAACTTGAGAACTACTAAAAAATCCATTACCATCCAACAGCACCAAAAATACACCCATCTGTCAGAGAGAAAAAACCAACGTGGCGGTAAAACGTCGGTTGCCCTGTGTTATTTCCTCTGAACAGAGCAGAGTTTATTTGGTCAAAAAATATATATCTTGCAGTGCATATAGTGGCTGTTTTGCACGTAGACATTTAAAAATGAAAGCCAGATCTTAGTGAAAAGAGACTTCAGTTGGTTCCTTTGAGATCATCCCACCAAAAAGAGGTAAGTGACAATTAGAGGGTCTTTTTTCTTTGCAGACATGTTTCTCTCGTCCTGTTGCAGTATAAACATTATTACTGCTTCTCACAAAACAATATTCTGCATTATCTGAAAAAGCCCTCTCAGTGAAGTCTAAGTTTAAAGCTTGCTGCACATGTTCCCAATACTAGTTCATAGGTGAGTGCATATAAATAAAACATCAGTAGTTTTCAATTAACTGCAACCTGGAACCATCCCTAGAGACAGACGCGCAAGAATTTTGCTTTAAAAATGCTTTTTGCTCTTCCAACTTCATGCTTTTGGTCCCAAATAAGCCATTTCCCTTCCTGTTAACCCCCACAAACTGGTCTGTTAACTGCTCTTCAACTCCCTCCAGGTGGCAGCACAAAATGCTTGTAAGGAGTGAAACCAAAGGTCTGAAGGCACTCGCAAAGAAAACTGATTCCTGGGACTCTCACAGCAAACTGACACCAACTGACTGCAGCAGTCACTTTTGTCACGCAACAAACAGATTACCGAAGCAACTGTATCAGGGATTAAATACAACTATTCACCTTGCAAACAAATTCACAAAAAGACAAAGACAAGCAGGAAGAGATAGGTATCCCAAGAACAGGCAGCGTGGTGTTGGGGACCAGCAGATCACAGTTCCCCCATGCCAGGAAGGTTTGCAGGCACGGAAGGTTTCTGTCTTTCAGCATAGTGGTGTGGGCAACCAGAAGCTGTCTGCACTCCCAACTGCTCTCACATTGCCTGCAGAAGGGCTGGTCCTTTGACTGGATCTCATAACTCACTGCCCCCAGAAAAGTCAATTTAGCTTTATGCTGGATGGTGCATTACTCAATCAAAGCACCAAGCCTGCTGATTGCAAATGTTGGCATGCTTATCCGAAGTGCTTCCAGTTTTGAATCATTTTCTGTTCGCTTAGACTAGGTTGCTACCACCCAGCAATGCGATGAGCAAGCAAAGGTCCCAAGGAAACTGCTCCTCCTGGTGAAGCTGCTCCAGGTGGCAGTGGAAGGTTTGGTTATTCTCCAGGTCCCCCTCACTCTCAGTCATTCTGTTTCTGCGGTTCCATGAGCTAACTCAAAATAAGCAGCTATATCACAATAAGACAATGTATGTAAAGTTAGAGCAGCAAATCAGATACCTCTCAGCCCTGTGCTGCCACAGCCAGCTCCACCAGCAGTGGCTCCTGGCATCAGGGTCTCAAAAGGTTAAAAGATGTAATGGCATCTTGTTCTTTCTGTAAGAGGCTACAAATAGCACTCTCTACAAAGATGAGGTAGGCCAGCTGACAAGAAGCAGCACAACAGAGAAAAAACCAAAATCATCAAGCTTTACAGTAATGAGGAATGCATGCAGCAGTGACAGACCTTCAGCCTTTGCTGGCCTCAGCGCCAGAGTAAAAAGTTAGGTCACACTTCCTAGGCAAAAGAGTGCTTCTAAGAGGCAAAGAACCAACTCCTGATCTTCTCCAGTGCAGCCCTACTGACAGCTTAGGGCACAAAGGACATACAAACATAAAGCTCATTGTCAACCTTTTTGAACATTTGAGAGCCCAGGGAAATTCTCGGGCATTAGGAAGTGAGGAAGCATGCTCATTTGCACTCAGGTCAAGAGTCCTATATTCTTGCACAAGAAAGTGGCCAAGGAAGAAGTGACTACAGAGGAAAAAGCCACTCGAGGCAGGAAAACACTCCCATGCAGCATTCAGAACAGAAGGTCTACGCTGTCTGGAAATAGATACTGAATGATGAGCAAGAGGCAAGATTCCCTGAAATGCAGGGCTACCCTAGAAGTCAAGTCAGAAAGATTCTATGGTTAATAAGAAAGCAAAATCACAAAAAAAAAAAGAAGAGAAAAACCACCAAAAATGTGACAGAAGTGTGTATGCCACAGTGACTTCTATAGCCTTACAAGCAAACCAGCAAAAGTCTGATACAACTCACAACATGTTCTCAAGTTTCTTTCTCTTCTGTAAAACCACCCAAAGATTCCACTGTTATTGTTACATTTCTCATTTCCTTCTCTCTAACTTCAAGTTCAGGGTTTCAGCATCTTTCCTGAGCAGCAGGAACAACAGACAGCACAAGGCTGAGAAGTAGCTATGATGCTACCAAGCCCCCACGCCCCTGCTTCCCACCTCCCCATTCCTCCCCTGCCTGCCCAGACAATAAGCACCTTAATTCCTGGTTTAGCCCCAGCTACAAGCAGCTGATTCGATGGCAGCTTCCTACCGAGCTGCTAAGGCTTGGCTGTATGGTCACACGTGGCTTTTGTTAAAGATGCTCAAGTAACAAAAAGGAAGTTACGCCAAAACTTCTGTCTTGTGCTGAATTAACATCTTTCTTCCATTTTACTTGCTTTTGTTCATCACAGACTTCGGCAGTCTCACAACATCTTTCTGACTTTCCCAGAAACCTATGTGCTAACCAAATCCAACGAAGCACACTGAGCTGGCAGCAGACAGACCTCCTTATGGAACATAAAACCACGCAAAACAAGTGATCCCAGTCCTAAGCGTCAGCCTGCCTGACTCAGTCATTCCGTGCTGCATTTTGCAACCATCAACTGAACTGTTCTCTGGCCTCCTGTGATTACTTACTGAAATGCTGTTTATACAAAACAGTTGTGTATTATTTCAGGGGACATTGGTGCTGAACACCTGCCTCTCCTTGTGCTCACATCTGACATACCAAGAGCCCCGCCATTTCCATTTTTCTTTGCAATTACTTTCATCTGTATTATTCACGTATAAAGAGTTGCATAGTTTTTTGCTGGAATTTGCAGGGGAGAATTTCTGTCCCCAAGAAGAGCTCAATAAACAAGAAACACTCAATAAATGAAGAAAAGAGAGACGGCAAAACGCAAAACACAGAACATTAGAAGTGAACAACAGGAGAGGTGTATATACACAAACTCCTCACTGTCATCAGTTATGGCAAATGAATCTTCACGTGTCACACAGCCACACGGAGTCTAATCAGAGGGGGTCCCTTTCCAGAGGAGCTGAATAACCCACTTGCACAAGGTCTGTCCTGCACTTCTTGCGCATGCATTTCATCATCCAGGAGTCTGTGGTGTATAATAAATGCAAGATTCAGCTCCATCCTTTTCAGGTACACAGTGGGTCACGTAACTGAAGAACCATTATCTTCACACGTAATTTTACCAACAAAGAAACTAAGATGAGCTGTAGGAAACCATTTCCAAAAATTCCAGGTGGCTGAGAAGCCCAAACCCCACCGATGACTGATGAGACTCAAGGATTTTCAAAAGGAGGATTTAAAACCTTCCTGCCATGGAGCTGGGCAGCAGCAGGAAGGACAGCAGTGCCTCCCTTCTGCTGGCAGCGAGTGTTTTGATCAACTCAGCTGTGCTGTCAAACTGCACCCTGCAGCAAAGTCAGGGTTCCTGCACTGGGGGAAAACCCCTGTATACAGCAACCCATCACCCTGGGGTGCTTAGGTTTCCAAAATACACAGCGTGGTTTGGTTCATGTAAATGCAAGGTTAGGAAGGTGGCTTAACAGCTGAAGTGTGGGCAAACCAAAAAATCCTATCTTAGCCACAAATCCCTCCTAAGAAGACGCTTGAGGCTGCTGTTTGCTATTTCTTGTGTGCTTATGACTCACATGCAAAAAGCCAGGAAGCTGATCACACTCCTCTCAACGTTAAATGTCTTTCACATGTGTACCTCCAGATCTTCACCTACTCACCCTCTCAGGTTTGGAGGAGCTCCACATCAAAACCAGTGAACTAACAGAGAGGTCTCCAAATTCCATATGAAGACCCCTTCACAAAAGCAACAGCAATCGAGTCATTAGCTGATTAAGCTCAGTACTCAGGTAACAGCAGTCATACTTCCTTTTTTCCCCTGCTATGCCTACCTATATTTAGCTGTCCCACAGCTATGACTATGGACTTCAGGGCAAGCCAACACACTGAAACAACCACGATTTTAACACTCCAGGCTTCACTTTGCTGATGTTATCAGTCATCGCTGCCCAGCTGACAAACATTAACTAGAAAGCTGTAATAACTCCATTACTTGCATTCCCTTCTGCCACCTGGGGTATTTCATACTTGCCATAGGTTTATTCAGATAGCATTCCAACAGAAAGGTTTTGCTCAAAGTCATGAAATAAGTGAAAGTTAAACCCAAGAAACTTAAACCCAGGGCTGTGAAGCCTTGTGATAATATCACTGAGATTGCCCAGTTATTGTATCTTCAGGCTGATAAGGCTTTCCTGTACTTGCCCATTTTCTAGGCCTTGTAAGGCACTGACTGCTATTCCAGCTGGGAGCATCTTCCCAGTGTGCTCGGAGTCAAGAAGGCTAAACCAGTAGACCCCTTCCTGCAGGACATAACAATATGAAAGGCTGGCTGGGGTTTTGTCCAATGCAACATTCTCACCTCTTTCAAGCCATCTCAGGGCTGTTTCACTGCATTCATTTCCATGTTATTGCTAAATCAGTGACTTCTGTAGACTTACAGCACAGGACAACAGAAATGAGATCACTCGAACTGAAGCTTAAAACCAGTTCCTGCTTAGTAGGTGCATGTGCACCTATGTGAACCTACCTCAAATAACATACCTTACTTTGGTAGCTTCTGGCTTTTGGGGTTAAAAAAAAAAAAAAAGGTCATACTAGAAAATGAACTAAAATATACTGTTGTGGTCTTTCATCCTATTTTCTAACTTCTTCCTAAAATGTCATGCGAAATCCCTCTAACTGTAACCTACAACAGGCTTCTCAATTTAAATTAACTCTAGATTAACTCAGTGATCCATTCTCTTTCAGTGCAAAATTAAAAATACGATGCAGTCCGTATCAGCTTTACATGTTTCCCCACCAGTAACTTTTAAGCAGGCGCTCGTGGCTCACCTACAGAACACTGCTTCACAGAATGTTTGGGTTAAGTGGGTTTATCCAGACAAAAAAGAAAGCTCACAGCTTAGGAGCAGCGCAGTAAATTTTTGTGAGATGTTTGAAGTCTTCATTTGACTCTAAAGGAGCAGATCTGCTACTGAGAATGCACGGGGCAAGCTGGAGGTCCAAAAACTCAGAAGAAAGAAAAATGAGCAGATGTTTGTTATAGATTGGGTAGGGCTGGGTTCCCTTAGGACACCACGTTGTTTTAGGAAGCTATGCAAAACCCTAAAGCAGTCAGTAGCCGTGCACAACTGTGCATGGCTACTTTGAGCTATTATGCCGTTATGTGAAAGAAGATAATGCATTTATTACACTTTGCATGCATTTATATTCAACCTCCGACATTTGTAAACTCTGTCTTTCCCAAAACAAGCTTTTCACCGAAGTAGGACCAAATAGTTTTTTCCACTGGCTTTTATGAAAACAAATGAGGAGATTCTGGTTTGCGCAACACTTCCAGTGAATGAAAAATGCTGTGGAAGACAACATCTCTTAGGAAAGTCAAGAGGAGACACTGAATGGAAATTTAAGGCTTCTGTGCAACCAAAGAGCTCATTTGCATTTCCTCTAAACCTGCAGACCCCGAGAAATTACAGGCCACAGGTGCTAGAAATCACCTCATGGTTTGGTAGCAGCACTCCAAGCATCCTGCAGTTATCCAACTGAGAAAGCAACAACAAAGCATCTTGCCAAAGAAAGGCTGAGTGGTTCCAGGAGTTTAAGTTCCCTGTAAAACTGAATCAGTCCTATATATAACATCTCCCCAGTGATGGTCCTGCTGAAGGCTCTTACAAAGAGAACAGTATGCTTATTCAACAATGGCAACGACTAATATTTAAACCAGCTACTTACTGAAAAACAAATTATTACCATACTCAAGCTGCCTATCACACCAGCATCAACAGAAAGCACGGTTGGGTACGAAACAAACAACCAGACAGAAGAACTCTCTTAATATGAATTTCCAGTTAACATTGCCGTTTTCTTTCAAAATGAAGAGTTTACAGCATCAACATTTATTTTACATGAACAAGACACATCCCTGCATTTAGCCTAACAGCACTGTTTTTGCACTCTGAGTCATTGCTAAGACACACCCTGGAAGGAGTAGGATACAATGAAAAATGGGGAAAAAAAGAGAGAAAAAAAAGACTCCTGTGGCAATGACACAATGCTAACTGTCCCAAAATCAGCAGGGTTGGCCACTCAGACAACATGGAAAATGTACACCAGAGCCAACACTTGGCTGGCCTTCACAGCACAGCCATGAAAATGAGGGGTATTTCCTGACAGAGCCCTATTTCAGATCTGTTTGGCTGAGAGCAGTTGAGGCTCTGACTTTGCCTCTTATCAAAGCAGATTTCCCTTTCCCAAGTTGGACACTTTGGACTCTGGCAAGTCTTTGCTCAGGGGAAGTGTTAAAAAGTACTTAACAGCGCTGAGCTGGATTTAGTTCAAAAGTGTTCCATGTCAGGTTAGCTAAAAAGGGATTTTAAAACTAATACGAAAAACTCAAATGCAACACAACGAAAAAGTCGATTTACAAATGAAATAAAAATGAAATAAAGACCCAACTCTCAATGTATGACACTCTGTCGAGGGGCAAGAGAACTACAGACTCTGAAAGCCTCCAGCTTGCTCTCATAAGGAGCTCAAAACTCCCTTGCTAGACAGCAAATCCTTTTGTGGCAGTCTTAATGTCAGTACATGAAAGGCTTGTTGTTTCCTGCCTTATTTCTAAACCTTTCCTAGGACCGTTTATCTTTTTTTCCCTTACTGAGCTCCTGAAAACGTCCTAATTTAAAAAGCAATGAGGTGTGCAGTTGGGAGAAACCATCGTGTGATGACTGCCCAACACAGACCTCCAAGGCTCTGTTACCTTCATCTCCTCCTTCACGCTCTGTTACTGTTTATTACTGTTTATTTATGCTCCCTCGGCACACTCTCTTCTAACTCTACGTAAAACGCTGCATAAGAATGCAAATGAATTATTTCTACTGCATTCCCCTTGCCCTTTAGCTGGGTAAATCTACCCAAAGGGAGGGAGAAAAGTAATCCTTCCTGGCCGGCCCCTAACCGTAGCTCTGGTTTGGTAATGCGGCCGTCCCACCACTAGAGGCCCCAGTAAAACCATCCAACTTCAGCCTGAGCAACTAACACACAAATACGCCTGAATTTTCCCCAAAGTTGACGTATATCGGTAAGCACAAGGCTAAGGATGACTGTGCCGGAACACAACGGGTGGATGAAGACGTAAATGTCAGCTGAGCCGCAGGTCATGGGAGCTAAGGTCACCATGCCTGGCTGGCTCGGGCAGGCTCAGCCCATCCTCAAGCATCACAAACCTGTCACAAGGGAAGTAATTTTATACAGTAAGCTATCGTCTGCACCTTAGAATTTCTTCGTAGTGCTTATGTACTACATCCCACATCTTCAGCTGCAATGTTTTGCACTGGACCTACGTTATTGATGGGCCCTAGTAGTGAAGTGGTACTTGATCATTTTTCTTCAAAATAAATGCATATATCCCCTCATAGAAAAGATGTATAGCTAAACCTTTTCCAACTCAGGTTAGAGTGAGTTTCAGCTGATCCACAAAGATCAAATTATCACAAACACTGCTGTTTTCACATGCAGCAACACGGGCACGGAGGGGAACGCCCTTTAAGTTTGCCTGCGACTATCAGCCCATTTAATCCTTTAAAGAATTTAAACTGTAGCGAGAGACAAATGGACTACAAATGTTCGAAACATGTAGTAGTACTCTTTGGAGGAAATAAAAGATCCATTGTACGGTTCCAGTAAGTTCATCTAGGGCTCTGGTAGAGTCTCTCTTTTCCTCCCCTTTGAACAGAAGCTGAATAGAAACAGGAATGAGAATTGGCTCTGCCATCACCCCATTGCCAGACTCGCCTCTATGAATACTGGATAAGAAGTTATTCACTGACAACAACTCAGGCTCTCTCTCGCTTACCAGTCAATAGACATGTCTATAAAAGGTCAACTTCATGGCCATCTGTGAGGACGAGCTATGGTGGAAGAAGGCTGGGTGATGCGACGTCACCTCCAGAGATCAATCCAACACTGCGGCTTCGTGCCAGCTGCAAACTTTTTACTCCAGAAAGTTATATCCATGGCTTCTTTCTCTTTCCAAGATACATGAAGGAGCTTCTGCTGATCTGCACGTTTAGCTTAGCTCTGATATGAATCTGTTATCTAGGAACTTGCTTCAAACTCTTAAATATAAAAGGAAGATACGTTTACATTACTTACTACTAGTCTTAAGAAAAGCATGTTAACTTCAAGAACAAATTGCATATTGCATCAGTGTGCCGTATTTGCATGGCCCAGCACATTGCTTGAAAAAGAAACAGGAAATTTCTAAAACTTTATTTCTTTTACAGCGTTCTGCTCGGTGTTTGCTTGGAGCCATAACACCACCAATACGGGTTCCCTCTGCCTTTGCTGTTTCCATGCAATCACACGTTTTCTCTTTATCTGTATCACCAGAATACAAAAGCATCTCTTTCCTCTGCACTGCCCAAATGAACAGATTCAAAGTCTGCATTAAAAACTTACTGAAAGTAAGCTTTTAAAAACACAACTAAGACAACCATTCCTTAAACATCTTCTATTTCATCCAATCTGATTGTATTACCATACATTAATATCCATCGGCAGCAAGTTTAGTAATGAAACATAACAATTCCAATTAGAGATTCACCCTTCCCTTCGTGCTGGCTCTTGCCAACTTTCAAACCTACAAGAGTTTTTAAAGAAAATTAATCCACAGGTTGTGTTTTTGAAGGCAGACATACCCTTTTTACACAGACAGCCTTCTGTTTAATGGTCTGCCTTGAAAAAATATTTACAGTATTTGAATATTATTACTATTAAGAGTAATTTTATCTCAACAACATTTGACACTGCTACGGCTAATGGAAAACCAGAAAGAGGCAACAAGAAGTGTAGCGCTATTCTCCAGGCATTTTGGAAGGGTGTCACTTTGGATGGGTCCGTAGTATCAACTGTTCTCTTAATTGTGACTGAAAGAAATTGGGACAGTAAGGGCTAATCCGGATCAGGTGCCAACAACACAGTTTGGAGAAGGCTTCATTGGTGCCTCTGTTTTTCCTACCTATCTATACTACCATCCTACTTAGACAAATCCTTTTTTTAAAAATGTATTTGGGGCAGTTAGAAATTCAGGCTTGGAGGTATCCCCCAGATATCCCTTAAGCATTTTAGACAAATCTCTTTTAACTCTGACATACAAAACATCTGAATGAACAGCAGGCTGAAAGAATACCTGAGCAGCAGGTACTAGAATCAGTCACAACAATTCATCCTAAAGGATGAGCTTAATTTTTGTTGCATCTTCAGCAACAGCAAAACAATTCCTGAATAGCCCTGATGAAACCGAATGCCAGAAGAACAGATTTGATTTTATTCCACCCAAAATTTTCAGCCGGTGTCTCTGAAACATTACATACTTTCTCTTTGGTTTGAATGTCCTCAACACACTTCAAACATGGAAACTGAAAAATACCACTACTTCCTCTCCAGAATCATTCCAACCTCAGGTTAAACTGTGGAAACAACTGTTCTTCCACATCACCAAATACCTTGGAAGCCTACGAGGACAAGAACTCTATAATTTATAAACATACAAGCTCATATGGATTTAAAATGTTAAAGATGAGACAACACCTGTAACAAATTGTAGTAAAAAAATTTCACCCCAGAGATAATTTTTTTCTGGCCTGACATTTAATCGTTAATGTTTTACACTTCACAGCAGCTGATGTACAACATCTCTACCATTTTCAAAGAGGAAACAGACATACACACCCAGAAACAGCTGCAGCACAATTACTGCTATTACTTACTTGCTTTATGAAAAAGCAGCAAGGTAAGGCCATATGAAACAACGCACAAGCATTGCACTAACACAGACCCTGGCCACAAACAGGATTTTAATTGGTCTGTTAAAAATATTCTTCAATGTTGTATCAGCCACATTTCACACTGGCAATTTTCAAAGCTTTGAGTAGGAACTCCCTTTAAATATCTCTGTAGGTTTGGAGAAGGAGTCAGAGAAGGGCAGAGGAGAAACGCTGCAGTTCACTATGATGCATTTTACTGTGCACGAATCTGAAAGATGAAGCTTTGCCCCATCAAACACAAAAGCGACATGAAATTAGCATTAGCTCAAAGACAAACCAACTCTTCACAGGCTAGCATTGTATTTCCAAGCCCATTACAGAACTAAATCATCTGTTGTACTTGCTCACGTCACAGCCACGTTTCTCTTAGATTACAGGGGCATAACATACATATTTGTAACTACCTATAAGCTGCTGCTCACTACCAATAGAGCCTAAAGCACGATATAAAGCAGCAGTTACACAAAGCTTAAGTGCTCTGCACCACACTGCTGAGTGTGATCTTCTTAGGTCAGCAAAACATCCTTAGAGTTTAATGTACTAAACAACGTTAAGTTGGAGCTTTGAGTCAAAGTCAAAGCCTTACATCAGAGAGGATAAATAATTAAGCGACCTTTGTTCCCCTCTGCGTGGCTGTTCACATGCACTGAGCAAGCAGGCAATGGACAGAGGTAAGAGTAAAGTGGAAGTACCCACATTCCAGTGCTGCTAACACCCCTTTGGCTTCTATCTTCTAATAGATGTGGTTGCATGGATTTCCACACATCCTTCCCTTAACGGCCCTCTTAGTGGCCTCGTGCTCTCTCCCCACCTTCTGGTGAGAGTCAAACCAAGAGTGATTCAGGCTGGATTTCTTTGTGCCTTTCCTGCCTCTAACAGAGATAGTCAGGATGTAACAGTTATAGAATGCTGACAGAAACGTGACAACACAAAAAACAGGTTTGAATAAAGAACATAAAAACTTTTATAGGCATGATTACATACCACGAAGAAACAGCGTGTCCTTCACGGGCTATTGCAGCCTCATAATTGCTAGGAAATGCTGCTTTATTGCTGCTTAGAGCAATCACAGTACAGCAGATTAACCAGAAAACACAAACTAACAAAAAGCAAACAATTTGCACTGACCAATTCGTGATATTGGAGAGAGGTGCCAGAAGGGTTTTATTCACACTCAGAGGCTCATCCTTTGCTCACAGGGCAGAAGCTGCTCCTCATGCTTCAGCACCAGAGAGGGGACATCTCACAGACAAAGACTGCTGAGAGTTTTACCAAGATGAAGGATTCGGCTAAGACCATACACTGAACCAGATCAAAGGCAAAGCAAGCCAGGCCAAACTACAGACTACTGTTCACTGCATGCAGGCTGCCCGCTGCAAAGCTGAAAGACTTTTCACTTGACCAAGAAACACATTGGTTTGAATTCACTACTGTCCATAAGGCTTCAGTTTAGAAAGATGCCTGATCTATCACCTGACTCAAGCTATGGAAATGGAAATACACCCACAAGCTTTTATTTTTTCCACTCAATGGAATGCCATGTATTGGGGCACATGAGAGTCCCTCTGCCACAGGACACGAAGGCAGATATCCAGACAAGCCCTGAGGGCTGAACATCTTCATAAAGACATTTTCTCTTTTTCTTTTCTAGTGGTATATCTTATTTGTATGACTCATACCTTTTTAAGACCCACTGTTAAAATACCTTCTTCCCTGTACCATACAGCAGGTTTTACGCCTATGCTTCTTCTAACAGCAACTGCATGTTGTGAAGGCTGTGTTCAGAGCCCATTTCATATCCAGACTTCGAAATTCAGAGCACAGCCCCCTGCTCTGCCTCTCAGAGTTACTTACCAAAGTGTAGGCCTTACAAACTGAGAAGCATGTGGAGAACTAAAGGGTTTTGTTCTTGCTTTCAAACAGAGGTAAGACCAGTAAGTGTTTGCTCCCACACAGACGCCCACAGAGGTCACAGAAGTTGACAAAAAGATGAGTTCTAACCGTATCATATACTATATCACGTATGATCTAATCCTATCAGCCACTTCCCAAGAGCCTGGTTAAAAACAAACAAAACCCAGAGCACCTCAGCAGGCGGATGCACTCCCTAAAATCAGGGATAGGTTAACTCAAAACTGGCGTGCACAAAAAAAAGTATCGGTCCTTCGGCCTACATAGTAAACATTTGTCAGTAAATGTATCAGCACCAAAACCAACAGAGCCCACGCACTGCTTTGTTCTAGGATTTCAATGCAGGTACTTCAGGCAACTATGTTTCATTACCGGCTGCAATAACACAACGTTTTGTATTACGGCTCTGGAGAACGGAATCCAATGCCGGCACTGAGAGCTCAAGCACAGAAGCAAGCAAGCAGAGGAGAACGGACTTGTTGCTGACAGAAGCAGACACCACGGTCAGTCATTAAGCCTCCACTCGGCACTAAAACCACGAGTGCCATGATAAAAGGCAGGAATTAAATGGAAACGTCTCCAAAAACACCTACCTCTAAGAGGTCTCAAGAATCTTCTCAATCTTCACAACACTACTGCCAGTTTTACTAATGGATATCTGTTTTTGTCCCCCATACGCTGCATCACCAAATACTAGAACAGTATTCTTTTAAAGCTTTTACACTGTTCCTTCATTCACCTGTCCAACACCTCCACAGGATGCTGCCATATTTCATGTATCCATCCGAAGTCTTAACTTATGTATTATGTAGTCTGGTGGGTTTTGTTTTGTTTTGTTTGTTTGTTTGTTCCTTTTAATTAAATCAATTCTACTGCTATTCCATTAGCAGAGTGCATCAGAGTCTGCTTATAACAGCTGTCAGAAAACCCTGCTGCACACAGGGGTTCAGTCACCACAGAGGCATGGTGTCTGCACAGCTACACAACTCAGACCAGACCAAAGCATCACCTTCTGAGCGAAGCGATGTGCAGAAATATCTTCCCAATGCAGCACCAGAGCTTCCTTCTTCATTTCAAACAGCGAGCAGACATCTGAGAGCCTGAACTGCTTTGTGTAAGGATGGGTTTAAAATGACTAATCATTTCCTTTATTATTATAGAGAGTTTATGGTGCCTGTCAGATATCTTGTTTGTGTTTCCATGTGAGCTAGTTCCTTCTGCTGCACTAGCACAGACTTTGGTGCTGAGGTCTCTTTTTCAAGTTATAGCCTTTAAAAACAAACAAAAACAACCCCAACCTTGCTTGTCTGATGGAGTCAAGTTTACAGATCTGATGAATTGTACCTACACCACTCATGGTAATTGCAGAGGCAAAAATAAAGAGACAGGCCTAGCAGATGTTGATATTGCTGTTGCTGGATGGAACCTTTTTTTTTCCCCTTGCTGAATCAGTTATTCATAAAAGAACAGTTTCAGGGAAGACTAAACTATTCATGAGTTTGGGCTGAACTTACAGAAGGGTTCACTTGAGGACAAAGCCCTCCGACTTGCATTGAAACGAGCACAGGAGATTCTGCAATAGACTATTTTGATTGCAACAAAACGCTCAGATTCCGAGCGCAGCGAATAAAAGCCAATCTAACAAAGGGCCACATTCAGCCGTAATACGGTGGAAGCAGCTTCCAGTAGCCAAGAAGTTGCAGCATTCAGCTGGCACGCACCAGATCCAGGTCGAAGTCTCCCTGCTGCCCGGCCACAGACTAATCCTCCTCCATGCAGGTCCGTGTTTCACACGCGGCATTGAGCTGTCTGCAGGGCTCCCCTCCAAGAGCTGCTGGCACGGCTTGGACCTATCCTCTGCTACATGCCCACTTGCCCTGAAACACCACTGAGCTCAGAACACATTCCTTCTGCAAGGAAGAAAGAGGAAAAAGGGCTTCAACCAGAGACACGTGGTGAAGCACCCCTGGGGGAAAGGACGGGCAGCTTTCCTCTCCTGCTCTCTTCCCCTGCAGCTCTTGGTTTTAAAACACAAACCACACAGGCAAGAAGCCCAAGCTGAACCACTCCAACATGAGGTCACACCAGTCAAATCAACTTGAAACTAGCCAAATGGGGCTTTCCTATGTTTTTTAAGATACACACACACACAAACAACTACTTGCATGAATTGCCACAGGGTTTTCCTCTCTCTTCAAAAACTTTGAATAAAAAAATGTAAGTTAGTTTCCTATCTCTATGCCACCAAGTGCAAAAATGAAGACATAGGATTTCTTCTTTAATATTATCCAGAGTACAGCCAGTGTGGAACTGTGGGCGCTTATGGGAAGGTGAGCCTGGGACACATGCACATTTCATTTAACACCTAGACACCAACTGCCCTGGGTGCGGAAAGCACTGCAAAAACAATGAATAACTATTACTGTGCTCGGGAAAGGTGTGTGTTTGCACAAAGGAGTGGGGAGGCTGCTAAGTACAAACTAAAGGCATAAATTGTTCCCTCTTCTTTCTGTTTATCGTACTACAGCGTCCCACAGCATAGCTGTAATCCAGGAAACAGCGCGGAGGTCCTCTATCAGAGTCAGCCCGTACATTTTCCTCATTCAAAAGCACTCGGTACACAATGGTAAGAACATTATCTGTATTTCTATGACTTAGAGTGTAATGCTACTCAACAAGCCTGTATATCAGATAGAGACATCTATAATATGCTCACAGAAGACAACACCCAGGGAGGGAGGAACACACTGAATACCGTTCTTGTTTATAAGCAGAAGTAATAAGAGGTTAATTCCACAAGTCACCTAATTAATCAAGGTTATGTGCAGGAGAGCGGTACAAAGTGACAGCGGTACAAAGTGAGATCATGTTGCAATGCTCTGATTAACACCAATAAAGGCAGACTGATATACATACAGCAAAGCAGAACTATCCAACCTGGGATATTTGAAGAATCCATGCTCTTAGGCACGATCTAGTTGTGGCACTTCCAGCCCTTAGAACTAAGCTTGAAGAGCAATTTTTATTCTGTTACTGTGTAAGAAGAGAAAATATTGTGTTACGGGTAGTTAGAAAGTGGCCATACATAAACCAAACTACTCTCAGTATCCACACAGCTTTCACGAGGCATTAAACCCAGTTGTGTACCAGCAATTACTCAAGAGATCAGCTGTTTTCAGCTCCACAGCTCAGGACACAAACCTGCAACCACCTGAAAACGCTGTCCATTTATCCAAGCTTGTCCATTTCCTGCATCTTTATAATATCCACAAATGCGTACCCCTTGAAGACAAATAAATAACAATAAACAGATAAACAAAGCAAGGGGCCCAGCTGCAAGGGTTGACCTGAGCTTTGCATTTCTTCCACACAAGGGCTCCTGCGCGCTGCCTTTCCCCACGGCTCTGATACCTGGCCAAGCTGGCAGCCCCAGCCCTGAGCGGGTGGATCCGCAGCCGCCTGGCACGAGTGGCTGGGCAGAAGGAGAGGAAAACCTCCACCCTGCGGCACAGCTTTTTCAATCACCAGTCAGCATCAAGGCTTCTGAAAACAAGACTAAGACAATGAAAGATCTCAGCGATATGACTGGAGCCAATACTGCCTGATTTTTCTTTCTTTTTTCTTTCTTTTTTTTTTTATTTCCTTCATGAAAATGAATCAAAAGTTCCTGTCTGATAATATCTTCCAGCACACAAGTCCCAGCCAGTGGCACATGCCAGGCTGGGGTGGAGAACTACAAACATCCCCGGCTCTGGCTGCAAGGGCAGACACAGTGCTTGTCAGGATCAGGCTCTCAGCTCCCAGCTTCCACTCTACTAATGGCTAGTGCAGGACGAGGGGGAAAAATCTGTTCAGTATTTACGTATGAAAATAGGATTTATGGCTTAAAAAAAAAAAAAAAAAAAAAAAGAAAGAAAGAAAATCTAATCAGCATTTGAGATCTTTTCTTTTCTTGCTATGGGTTCTGGATGAATACTCAGCCCAAACAGTAAAGTTGTCGTTTTTACAGGCACCACCACCTCTCATTCCTTCACGAAGAGATGTGCTTTAGAATAACAGGGAAAGAACCAAATGACCACTTCAAGCATTTTTCCCCCACTGTCCTCCCCCACAGCACACTGCTAAGAGCAAAGCTCTAAATACATAAATAGCCTGGCAAGTGCGTAGCACCAACCACACCCCACCCCAGGGCCACTGCCTTGAAGGAAACTATTAATACTGAAAAACCATAAGGATGTGCAGAACATGCTAAGGTCTGCACTTGACATACTTCTGTATCTCCACGTGAAGGATGCTGAGTAAATCACACCAAACTGTTTTTTCCCCCCCTCACTTTATGAAGAGAATTTTCAGAAGCTTTCCCAGCACTGCTTACTCTGCTTCTCCTCAAGCCACAGTGGTTTTTATACCAAGAACAGTGGCAGATATTATTAGGAGGAAGTCACCACTCAGAGGGTGGTGACACACTGGAACAGGTTGCCCAACGAGATCATGGATGCCCCAGTCGTGGAGGCATTCAAGGCCAGGCTGGATGTGGCTCTGGGCAGCCTGGTCTGGTGGTTGGCGACCCTGCATATAGCAGGGGGGTTGAAACTCAATGATCATTGTGGTCCTTTTCAACCCAGGCCATTCCTGTGATTCTATGAAGTACTATATATGCTCCAGGGTTGAGGAGAATGAGGGTCCCTGCAAAAACCAACAACCTGAAACCAGGATTTTAAGGAAGGAAGATGCAACAGAGCCCATTCTTGTTCTGCACGACCCAGGTCCCACTCCACTGCACAGGGGATCACTCCTGTCCAAGGGGGAGAAGGCTGCTCCAGCCTCCAGCTTGCTCAAGATTTCCAGAACAAGCCTGCCAGCACAACCTACACTCTTCCCTTGTGCAAGAGGACATTTGGCACCCAGAATAAACAGCATTTCCCAAAAATACAGTAAGCAACTTTTGCAGGACACGCATGTCACTTTTGTGGGGCCGATTGTTGCTAAAGTTATAGGAAGTTGCTGAGAAGATGTCAGGAAGCTGAGAAGAGGAACTAGAGCTTTATAAGAAAATATCAGAAAAAAATATAGTTAAAATCAGATGAGCTTTATCGGTGGGGGGGAAAAACAGGAAAAAAGGGAAGAAATGCCTTAATGGCAAGATCAAATCCTGCACTTCAGTTATAAAGCTGATCCTGATATATTGAGGAAATGGGGAGTAAGGAATTTCTCTCCACTGCTGAATTCCAAGCTCCTTTGCTCTGCCAGAGTGGGACATAGCAACCCAGCAGCAGCTCAGTATGTGCTCTGTTGTATCTTCCTGCCTTAAAATTTTGGCTTCAGGTTGTTGGTTTTTGTAGGGAGGAACCCTAAAGCAGCTCTTCCCCCTCACGATGCAAGTGAAGGGTGAATGCCACCCTCCCATGCCCCTCATAAAAGCAGTCTGCATTTTGCTCCACATCAAGTGAGTAACAGGAAAATAAAACAGGACTCCCAAGAAGCCAAGACTTCTCTAGCTCAGCTGAAGCTGGAAACTACAACCTCAGCCCATGCTGCTCTGCGTCTGCCGAAAGCCTTTGAAGTACATTCTTTGAAGCTGGCCAGAATCGGCTCTGGACCGGAGTGAGTGCTGAGCAAGCGGCCGGGGGGCCGGCTGGGAGCCTGTGAGCTCCACACAGTTGGGTGGGAGCAAAGCTGGCATTCAGTACATAAGCTTGCATTTTTATTATCTTTTTAAATCACCCTTCCTTTTACAACTAGAAGGAGACTTAAATCCTGCCTTACGTTCGCAAGCTGACCAGCGGGCTGATCGGCAAGCTTCAGCAAGTGTCAGGAGATCTGGAATATACGCTCAGTTTGGTCTCTCCAACTGCTGCAAATAGCATCTCCTGAGAAACCACAGCTACGGTAGGGCTGGACTAGGTGCCAAAGCCATTCACCATGCACATTTCTGCTTCCCTCAAAGTGCCTGCAATATCTTGGCTATGGGGCAAAAGCAGCAGGCAACGCAGCTTTTGTTTTCTCAGGGACGAGAGCAGGAATCGCTTAGAAATGTCTTTTTCCAAAACCTATCCAGAAAGGACCTCTCTGACCCTCATTTTCCCCACGTAACCCAGTGTCACACAGCCTGCAGCTTTCAGCATTACAACTTCCGAGGTCTTTCTTAAAGTAACAGCCTGCCTTAAAACAGCTGCAAGCTGCTGGGCGCTGAACATATGGCAAAGGAACATTGGAGCAAAACTACAGCATTAGATATATTTTGGTTCTAAATAACAATAACTAAAAGAACAGCTAAAACTAAACCAGTGGCATGCAGGAGACTTTGCACCAGGTACAAACCAAATTTTGTGGGCACCAGCTCTCATCATATCCAAACACTGCTTCAGCTTCTGCTTTCCCAAAAGCTGTAGTCTTTAGTATAAGTAATCCCCCTCCTAACTTAGGGCTTACTGTAGAAGCGAGTTTCATTCAGCCTCTGACAAGCTGCACATGACAACCATGGGGACAGATCAAGATTTTCTTTTACTGCTAAGGTTCTCTTGCTGCAGTTTATAGCCATTACCGTGAGGCTTTTTTTTCTTTTTTTAACAAGCCAGTATTTTTAATAATTATGGTAAGGAAAAGAAACCTGTCAGCACTATTTCCTCTTTATTTGCTCTGCTAATTTTGTGGCTTTCCGCAACATTCTAAACCAAACCATTTTCAAAACTGAAATCTAAAAAAGCTTTTTGAACATGCCATTTCGCGTATTAAGCTCCAGAGTAAGCACAATGCTCACAGTGCTGCACCAGAGCACAGCCACTTCCCTCTGATAAAAGCACTGACGCACCTTTTGGACAGGCCCCGACCATGAAGCTGTCCCGTGGTTGTCCCAAACAGGGCCACAGCTTTCCACCTGCAGTGCCCTGGTGGCTGGTACATTAAATGCATGCTTTGCAATACAAGTTGCAGCGTTACCCTACTCAGACTCTGCTTGTGGGTGCTTCTGATTGTGTTTGTTTTGTTCTTTTTCAACCAATTCAGACTTACAATTGAAAATCATCTAACTGTGTGGCTGAATCACACCTGGGAACCGTTCTTCTCATCTATTTGCAGACAGAAGTGTGACACGAAAGGAATTACGTATGGAAGTACTACAGCTGTGTTGTAGGAAGAAGAGTTTACACAAAATAAGCACGGCAACGAAGGAGTTAAGTAAAAGTACATCTAACTGGCCTGCTGACCATGGCCAGATACTGGAGCCAAGAAGATCTCTACGCAAAGGAACTTCAGTTAACATCACACTCAAACCACACAGTACTATTTTAACATCTTTCAGTTTCTACAGCATTTAACCAGAGCGTGCATCTTAGCAGAGAGGTCTTTAATAGCATCCAGCCAAGAGAACTTGTATTCCTTAAGGACACAGTAGCACTTGAAAGAAAAGACATTGAACTAGACCCTGAGTTAAGCCCTCTCAAGTCACTTGCCCCCTGCTTGTGTGCGTAGCATGCTATCAACACAAAAAGCCAATAAATTGCTGCCCCTTCCTTCCACGCTTTGTTTTTAAAAGGTTCATTGTATTTCATTTCAGTTTATTTAAGCAAGATTTCTATCACTGCTGGTACAGAAACAGGCAATTTTTGTTATCTTTGCAAGCATAAAAAAGCCTCTGGAAATATATCTACGTGTATTAATTGCTCTGACCTTACAATTTAGCAACTTAAAACTTGTTTGTTCACTCTAATCAGCAAGCACAAATCAGCAAGTCTTTAAGCCTTGACAAGTTATGGAAATTAATGACATCAGGAGCGGCCCTTTTCAGTTTTTCCTGACAATTCCCAAGATCAGTGATAGAGCTAAGCAAAACACCAGCTCTAAAACTTCTGAGCTCAGGGTGTTTTCCTGAACATGCAGCTGTTATCCAAGGAACAAATCCAGATCTGCCATTGGCTCCCCCGGCTTTTTCTGATCGGCTGCGCAGGTCCTGATACACGCAAAGGAATCGAGGAGAACTCAGGAATCAACTGCTTCCACTGACTTTCTCTTGTGCCATACACTTTCAGAGTCACTCCAGACACTGAAAAGGACATGTGATCTATTTTCCCAACCAACCGCTCACAAGGATTATTGCTTTCATGGGTCATTAGACATGTTCCTGCCCTTTTCTGTTGTTTTTGCTGCAGAGTGAGGATGGTAGTTCAGCACTTCCCAATTCCTTTTCAATTTCAGAAGAAAAATGACGGAGAAGAAAGAAAACGAGAGTAGGGGAATGCAAGCAGTTTTAGCACAAGATTCACCAAAATACACTGAGAAATGACTGCCAAGCTCTGTCTCTCTTCCCTAAACACCATAAGGCAACAGCACACCGATGGAGGAGTTGGGTTTGATACTGGAAAGCCCGTGGAAGAGCTAGGAAATGTTTGCTTCCCTGGTTTTGGATAAACATCCAAACATTTGTGTGACTAACTGGTCCTCATCATTAGATTTGTGTGCAAACTCCCGTATAGCAACACATTTAGTCTGCATACGCTCAGAGAGACATCTGCTGCTTTTATTTCCTCTCATAATCCAAAAAGATGTGGGACACAAACTACTTTTATTCTGATCTGTCTTTTCTATTAATAACTGGAATCTCACAATTGAAATTAGGTGAACATTACACTAAGTAGGCAATCTAACCTCCAACTTCACCTAGAAAGGCTTCCTTACACTAAGAACAACTGAGCACAGTACTTCTCTGCAACAGGTCGGTCATTAATGCTGTGGCTGGGCACTCATCAGAGTGGGAAAAAGGCAAGAAGTGGAAAGCGGCAATGGGAGACCATTAACTTCTGTTTAGTTTTGTTCTTCGCACTCCAACCTGTGATCATTATTTCTGGTCCTTTATAAAGGGAAGAAAATCTGCAGGTACAGACAAACACACAAGAAAGGCGGAATGGGCCCAAATGGGCAGAACATTGACAAGACATCGGACAACAGTACTGTAAGACGGCCAGAGCTGCATGGAGTTACCGTAGCATGTTTCACTGCTTTGACTAACTGGGAAAAACTAATAGGCCTCGAACTCAGTCTCCTAACTAGCAATAATTCCTTGCCAGCAGAACTACAATTAGACTCTAAAAATGGCCTCCTTTTTATTGTTAAAATGTGTAATAAATGTCTGAGACAAGAAGAATATTAAGCCTCAAAAGAAACAAAATGTGTTTGAGGAAACAGATAACAGTCTATGGGTAAAATAAACAACATAAGAAACAAAAATTAATTCCCTCATGTAAACTGGAGGAGGAAGAAATGATTTTGCCAGTAGATTCCCATGTTCTGACCTCTGTGCGAACTCTAAGTAACAAGTTTGCAGTTGCAAGCAGCAACAAGAATGGAAAATGCACTCATTGAAAGACGCTGAAGGATCCCAGTCCTTCCGACTTTTTGCTAAGCAGCTGAAGCAAAAGGTCCATTCAAGAAACACGTACACCACCACTCACCTGGCCACATGGTGAGCTTGTTTAAGGAGCACAACTGGCAGAGAACTTCTCTGCCAGTATAGTTATCTAACTCAGCCTGACACAGGGTCAGGCACAGGCCAGCAGAGTGAAAGGGAGCAGCACACATCACTGGATGACCATGGGGAAGTAGATGGTCTTTAGATTAGCTCAGCTGTTTCATAAAACCTCACCCTCCTGTGAACACAGAGGAAAAAGCTGCACCCGCTGCAGGCAAGCATGTTCTTCATCGCTCGGGAACCTCAAAAACATCACTACTACAACCTACTCATTCCCCACATACCTGCCTTCCTTTTCTTCTTCTGCCTATGTGACGCAGCTGAAGGTCAGAAGCAGGGCAAGTGCTTGCCTGAAGTCCCACATATCCAGTCACTTAGTTCCTCTTGCCATAGCTACTAGTGTACACCATTTCTAGATGTGTAGATATGCGTTTAGAAGGATCATTTACAAAAATGCTCAGTTTTCCAGCTATGTGAGTGAAAACAACTCAGTTCATTGTCATCAGTACTGCGATGCATGAGGCACTTCTGGAAGGACTGCCCTCGCTCACAAAGCAGAAACAAATAATCCCTCAGCCAGCACTAGCAATTGAAATGAGTAAACCAGTTAGGACTCACATGATGAAAAATGTCATATTTGATAACCTGTACTACTCTTTCATAGAGCCTGGTAGAGTTTTATTTGCAACAGAAACACTACCACGCATTCCTCAAGTAAGTGTCATAAATACAGCACAAACTAACTGCTACAAATTACTCGGTTTTAAATAAACTGCCCTCCTTCCTGTGGACAATAATATTAGCAGAGGTGACAAGCAGAGCAACTCAAAACAGCAGAACTTGAAGAAGGCAGGAGGAAACTCGGCAACCTTTATTTTGCCCTGCAATGCAAATTAGACATCCGTACTTCATAACACCCAGAAACAGCACCCAGGGCACCTTTCTGCTGAGAACTGTGCCCACACCTGGCAAAAACACTCCCACTCACTGCCCTTGCCATCTAACTTCAGTAATGCAGTGAAGTTTGCAAAGGACCTCCCCCTTTCCCAGAAAGGAAAGCAATAATTCTATTTCCTGCAACACATATTTGAAAGATGAATCTATAGCAATCACTGGACACAAATCATTTGGGCTCCACAAAGGGCTCAGAGAGCAATTCACTATTCTGTGTGTATGGAAGATCCAAAAGCACCAATGACACGGTGAGGGCATTTACCTTTCCCTGTTTTACAAGTCATTTCCAAGCTGCTCGTTGGTAAGGAGACTCAAGAAGGTTGCTAAGATTCAACAGATCAAGCTCAAGAATTAAAGAAAACCCAGCTTTGCAAGAAGAAAAGATTAAGCCACATGCAGAAGTGCAAAGCTAGCAGCAGGGGGATAAAAAAAAAAAAAAAGAAACAAAACCAACAACTCATTTCCTTTGGCACAGAAAAGGAACAGGCAAGTGAGTTGTCAGAAGAGCCAAGAATTCTACTTCCTATCATCATTAACCAAATGATGTAAGAGTACACTACTCCAGACAACCAGACCCACAGTCTTCCATTGGAAAGGCAGGAAACGCCACCTGGGGCAGGTAGAGGCACTGAAAATAGAAACATAAATTATAAGATGAAGTGCGCAGTACGTAATTAAAGCAGGGAAAAAGGAAAAAAGAGGAAGGGAGAAATAACCATATTGGATGCCTTTGTAGATCTGTGAGCAATTTTAAGAAATGGTAAATGTGCTCTATGCAGCCAGTCAAAAACAAGACATGCTTTCTAGAGTGAGAATATGTAGAAGAAAAGCTGAACACACTGAACAAATCATACTACTGAAATCATCATTCCAGCATATTCTTAAAGTTCCCTCCATTGGTAGAGGGAAAACATACAAGATAACCCTCCGGTCATTGACCTCAGCATAAACAGAACTATAGCTTGGAAGCTGCACAAATAATTGGGATTTTTTTATTCTCATTTTAACCTGCTAAAAATATTTTCATAGAAACATGGAATCATTTAAGCTTGAAGAGACCCTTTAAAGGTCATCTGGTCCAACTCCCCTGCGATGAGCAGGGACACCTACACTAGATTAGGTGCTCAGAGCCCCGTCCTGCCTGACCTTCAATGTCTCCAGCGACAGGGAAACCACCCCTTCTCTGGACAACCTGTGTCAGTGACTCATCACCCTTATTGTAAAAATCATCCTCCTTATGTCCAATCTAAAAACCCCCTCTTTTAGCTTGAAATCATTTTCCCTTGTCCTATCACAACAGACCCTGCTGAAGAGTCTCTTCCCTTCTTTCTTATAGCCTCCTTTTAGATACTGAAAGGACACTGTGTTCATACCTGATGCTCTAGGAAGACTTCATGCTTTACAGATGTATTTGGCTGTTTCCTATAGTATTTTCTTCCTTCTCTGCTTTGTGCCTGACACATGCAACACGAGTGAATACGTAGAGCAAACGTGACACTCACTTGGCCCAAAGTGCTGCCAAAAAGCTCCAGGAGAAGGATGTAGATGGTGGGTTTTTTTTGTTTGTTTGTTTTGTTTTGTTTTTTTCTATTTGGCTGGTTTGTTGGCTTTGTTTTTTTTAAAGATCTTTGAGTAATCATCATGCTAGAAGCCACAACACTATACAAGCAGCATTAAAAAAAAAAAAATAGAACAGCTGCTATTTGACTTATTCACATCTGCTGGATTGGGTGCTAGAGAAATTTATGTGAAGTTACTGCTTAAACACTACCCAAAAGAACCCAAAACAGACTACTCCAAGTGATAACTGAACCCTCAGAAGCTGTAACTGTTCTGAGAGAGATCCAAAACTTCTGTGAAAACGTGAAGACAAATTACAGAAGTCACTGGTAAGTTCATCTCTCTTTCTGTATAAATGTTTGTACTCAACTAACCTCTCAAGATCAGGGATGGAAAATTGAAATGGAAAAGTGAAATAGAGATGAACTTCTGAGTGGATATTCACATATTTAAAAGGCAGGAAAGATGACTGAACATTCATAAAGTACATCAAAACACTGAAAGCTAGATAATATAGTCCACACCGAACTAACACTTTGAGTAGAATATGCCTTACTCTACAACTTAGGTTTTTCCTTACAAGCTTTTATATCTTAATATCTAAAGACAACTAAGGAGCAGATCTAGCTAGCTCAACAATTGCAGATCTCAGAGTAAACAAGCAGCTCAGCTAAAGACC
This sequence comes from Gallus gallus, assembly GCF_016699485.2. Lineage (NCBI taxonomy): Eukaryota > Metazoa > Chordata > Aves > Galliformes > Phasianidae > Gallus > Gallus gallus. The sequence continues at coordinate 12,441,013 of NC_052536.1, read as the reverse complement.
AAGGGAAAGGAGAGGTAAAAGCTATTAACCCACTGTTAGCACAGGTGAGGGGTGAAAGAAGGAAAGGCTAAGTTCACCTCAAAGGCTCAAGAATTTAGCACAGTGGCTTCTTGCTGTCATTTTAAAAGGGTTTTCTGCCATGACAATCAGTTGGACTGTCCTTGGAAACCAGCATTAAGTGATACCCAGACAGGTTGCAGAATCTAGCCCAGGATGTTCTACAATGAGCTAATCACACAAAACAAAGCCTCCAAATTCAGCATAATCTTATGTTTGTATGTTTGGCACGTTGAGAGCTTCTTGGTGGCTCACACTGTGTGTACTCATTGAAATCCTCAGTTATTAATTCACAGTGCAGGACAGGTGCTACCTTCACAGACATTAGGAATGGAGCCAGTTGGTTATTTGTGGGCAACACTGGGGGCTGTCAGGAACTTCTGTTTAATGAGTAACAGTCTCTCCTCCCCCTCTCCAAAAAGAAAAGCAAACACAAGGTAAGGTCACTGTTTCCTGCTTACCCTGTGGATCTTCTAGTTACATATTAGCTTTCATGCATATTAACGAAACAATAAAGCAGCAGCAGAAACTGGGTTGTTTCCCTACCCATACCAAGAAGTAAATGAATAAAAGGGTAAATTTAAGACAGACAAAACTGCCTGGGGGAGACGCATCTTTCCACAGACAGTGGCAGTCCAGCCCAATCCCATTAAGCTGCAGGCTCAATGACTGATCCTTATTTACGTGATGGGCCACAGACACTGCAAACAGAGTCCCTGAGCCTAAGTTTTAACAGAAATTCCCATTCTGTTAGGTAGCCAGATGCAACACATCAAGTCAGCTATGAAAGCATGAAAGAAAACTTACATGAGAAAAAAGAAACCCAAAAAGCATTACTGACCATCCACTCCGAAAACTTCATAGCTGAAATTCCTGCCATGTCTGCTTGAGGAGGGATTATGAAAAAGATAAACAAAACAAAAACCAAACACACCACACAACGTGGGTTAGCTGTAAAGTCAAACACCTGACCTACAAAAGTATTCTTATCTGTTTGTAATGCAACTCTCCACATCCAAAGCAAGACCTCAAAAGCACATTTAGGCGAGACCTGGCCCATGCAGACTCTGACGTCGGACAGATTAACTTCAGTAGCTCTCAGGGTTTAGACTCTGCCCCAGGCAGTAAGCAAAGCTCTGTGTCAGCTCAGGGGAGAGGCTGGGAGCAGCGCCCCAGGCATGGAGCCAGCTGAAGAAGAGCAACACGGCACTGAGCTGCTGACACCAGGGGTGCAGCACCTTCTGCGGAACACCGAGCTGGCACTGGGCCAGCGTCCACCTGAGGAAGGTGCCAGCGTCACTGCTGGCCAACACCACAACAGCAATCAGTCAAAACCACAGCAGGCGTCAGACTTTCTTTCCATAAAAGAGTTAGCTTTCTATTAGCAGTGAAAGATGCAAAAATTAGGCCTACGCTGCACAACCCCGGCTGTCATGGCCCCCTAAAATGATGCACAGTCTATGAAAGACAAACTAAAATGGACAAAGCAATGGACCCTTCAATCCCCTTAATTCAATTCTCTCCTTTAAGGCAGTGCACTGTTAGTACCCTAGCAATGAGACTAACACTGAAGTTTTTCAGCTTGATGGTAAAATCATGTAGTGTCCATCCATCTCCAATAATAGCAATATCGAGACAATGAACTCTATTGAGGCAACTAATAAGGCAGATAGTCATTTGCATAGTACATTTTCTGTGACTCTCTGTAATACAGCATCTCAAAGACTCAATTCAGACTATTCTCCTTTCCCACAGACGTCAAAAAAAGGGGGAAAAAAAGGATTCTTTTCCAGAAAAAGTAACAATGACCCTTCCCATAATAGGAGAAAGCACAAGATGGGGTTTTCCTGCCTATGATGGGTGCTCACTGCTGTCAGTGTGTTTCTATTTGGCTGTGTGGGCTTTTCCCATTTGTTTAAAAATGTAGGCTCTTCATCTCTGTTGTGGATTGAAAGCTCAGAAATACCTTTCTGATTTTGCTCTAACAGGCTTCCAAGTAGGAAGCATTTTGTGATCTCCTCCCACCAGACAATTTCATCCTCAATTCCTGCACTGCAGTCTTTTCCTTTCATCTCTGTACGTACCCCATTCCTGCATAACTAGCTGAATTATTACTTGCTGGTCATACTGGGACATACCACAGTCCTGGCAATGCACTAGCCTGTATGTGAGCCCTGTGTTTTAGGATAGGCTCTGAAACATGGGTAAGTGTGCCAAGTCACTTCCCCTCCATCAGAGAGCCTTGAAGACAATGCACACACGCACGTGGCTTACGTTGTGCCTCGCAGTTCAGCTCCAAAAACATCTCCAAGTGCTGCTGTAGAAAAGCTGCAATGACTATGATCAAGATGAAGAAGGGAAAGGATATAAAGCACCTATATTACTCCCAGAGATAACAAAGCTACCTTGAACTACATGGGCTGGGCATACACTCAGTGTTATTGCTCACCACCCTGACTCCCGACACTCTGGCTGTGAACCCCACCCCTCTGCAGCCAGCATGGGCAACCATGACTTGGGCTCTGTGGAAATGAAACTAGCTGGTGTTTTCGGCAAGCCAGCGAAGGTCAGTGGAAAGGGGAGAGCGAGCTGCAACAGCAGCCCCAGCGAGGAATGGCGTTGCACTCTTTGTCCAAGTTTCTGATTTTATCGGATTATGCCACAGTGTTAACATTGTTTATGGCCCTATTTTGTGTCTGTGAATCACCCCCTCCCAGAGACTCTTCCTCCGCCCGTTTATAAATAGCACCACAGACAGAACAGAGCCTGTGAAGCACAGGAGACTTGCCGAAACAAAATAACGCGCATCAAACTGACAATCTTTCAAAAGCCTTTCTCATTTATTTATAGTGCTGGCCAGACAGACGGATTCCCACATTTTATAAACCCCGTAGGTCACTATCTCCATTGCTCGCTCACGAACAATACTGCTAACAACAAATTCCCTCTGGTTACAAGTGAACTTCCCCTGCACACTGCTGCTTGGCACGGGCCTTCTGGAAAGAAAGATTTCTAAATAAGCAACATTATGTATTTTTGTATGTATTTGGAAGCAAACTTCTGCCTGGCCCAAAAGAAAGAAAGATGACGTTACAGCAAAGCAGATATGCGACCAGAAGGCTCAGAGAACCGTTTGAAGGCACACAACACCTTGCTGAGCCAACATGCTGCCCACCGAGCTCCAACACCAGCCACCCTATGCGTGCAGTCCCAGGGACCGGGCAACCACGGCAGCACTGGCAAAGCTGGGGCTGGAAAAGCCAGCAGAGATGTGGGTAGGCAAGGAGTACATGAACATCTCCTGCCCAGGTCCACTGAGCAGAAACAGAAGACCAAGAGAAATAGCACTGCCATTCTCCATGGATAAAATTCCTGCTAAGTGCTTAACCTGAATGCAATCCAGCACTTGTCCATTTGATTTACCAGGTTTTTTTTTCCTTCCCCTGCAATTAATCAGGCGGTTATTTGTCAGACTAATGGTTCCTTAATCAGCTGTAGAAGTTAAAACCTGTTATAACAAGATTCCTCTTTAAACGCAAAAGACAAGTAAAACAACTGAAATGTGCACTTTGGGAACAGTTAGATGTAGTATTATTATGGTTCTTTTCTGTTATTTCATAGACTCAACAAATAAAAAATACTTGCTTATAATCTCAATTCAGAAAGAAAAATCCCAGTGCCTGGAAAACATCACATTTGGGCTGGACATCTTTTAAGCCATGTACACGTCTTTTTTTCCCCCTTTTTTCTTTTTTTTTTTTTAATTCTCCTACTGCTTATCTCAGCACACAGTTCCTTTTCCTTCAGCTTCTCTTGAACAACCGCCGATACTAAACAAGTAACACTAAATACCAACCTGAATTACTTCACACTGAGGGCTCATTTCTTACCATATATACACGCGTATATACGATCACACAGATAAATACACACACACACACACACACACACCCTTGAACTGACTTGTACCAAAAATTACTTTCAGGAAGAACAATGAAAGAAGAGTAGGGCTCTCCTACAGACAGCAGCACAAACTCAACACACCGGAGCTGTGTGCCACAGCTCTCTGCTCCCCAGTGCCTCATTCTCCACTCTTATGAAGAGACACATTCCCAGAGGACTCAGTAACATTGATCTCTATTATCACTCTCAAATACCGACCAAAGGAATTGCTGAAGTAATATTTAACCTACCACTTGAAGAATGCATTTGTAATCACGCTTTATAGCTTTTCTGACCAGCACACAGTGGACTCTGAGATCATAAAACAGGACTGCATCATAACAACAACAGGAATTTCACACAAAAAAGTCTAATGGACACAAAGAGAGAAACAAATCAGGGAGGAGAAAGAAATTTAATTAGAGCTGGCTGCAAAGTAAGGCATATGGCTCACAGCCACTTTTGCTTTCAATTAAAACACCCTCCTCAGCAAGCTAAATAAACACAAATTTAACCATATGCATCAAAAAATAAAGACAAGCCTAACAGAAAACCTGGACAGAAGCTGAGCTATACACCATGTGCACTTACAATCCAAGCTCTGCAACAAACACTATTCTGTCACAAGCACGGGTACTTCTTCCACCTCATCACCACAGCACGTAACCATCCATCACCTCCATATCGCTAAAACCTGCTCTGCACACAGAACTCAAACCTAATTTGAAGCGTGGGCAGGAAAGGACAGAGAGACAGAGAGAGAGAGAGAGAGAGAGAGGTGTAAAGAACAGGACTGACTCTCAGGAACAGCCTTTTTAAAGACATAATAGTGAAGTTTCATTTTGACAAAAATGCTAAAATAAAAAAAACTGTCTTGTTTCAACAATTTTTAACAAGGAACAGTGTAAAAGATGAAGCTCATTGGGGAAGGATTTGCAATCAAAATGACTCACTCATTGCACTTGGGAAGACACAAGGATGACATAGGGAAACTGAGTGTTTCATTTAGAAACCAGCATATCACTGTAAGACCATCTGTACCTGCATGACGAAAGCTGAAAGATTTTATAGGATGGCTTCAGATTCCACTTTCTTTAAGCCTTAATAGGGTTATCAGGCCCAGATAACAGGATTTAGGGAGAAAGGATCTGAATACTGGGCCGTGGTAGAGCACCACTAGGGCTTGGCTTTACCAAGCTTCCACTAGGCTGGGAAGACCCCTTAACTGGGCCAGGCTGCTGCTTACCTCAGCTTGAAAGCTGCTTTAAAACAAAAGCAGGGGCCTGCCTCTTGGTAAAGCCATACTAGGGGAGCTGCACAGAGACATCTTGCATCTTTACTACAGATCGCATCCCGGCAGGCTGACGCTTCCCCAGCAATTCCCTCTGATGAGAGGGCTAGCACTGAGCAAAGGCAGGGAAGTAGGACTGAGAGTAGCGTGCACCCTGTGCCCTGCCACCACCCTTGGGAAGGGCACTGATTAAAGCTACATGGGCAGCTTGAATTCTGACTTTCTCTAACTTTTGAGCACCAAGTTTTGCTGCCACAGAGGCATTCCCTAAATGCAGATTGTGTGCACATCCACATGCATGCTTAATAACAACACAAATTCAGGTATCATAGAATAGAGACTGCCTTCATAAGCATTGCCACAACAATAAGCAAGGTTACCCCACACTTCGTTGGGTGGCTTTGACAGCCAGCAGATACCGATCACCACCAGTGTGTTATAATAAGCAGCACATGACTTATAGGCTTTTGCTACGTGAGTTTACAAGTTCAGCATTAGCTTCCTAGAAATGCCTCCTACCAGTTTTAAGAAGTATCCAAATTACAGGCGATAGTATCATATTATCACAGCTGTCAACAGCGCAAAGGGCTGTGGGTGGGGGTTGAATTTTACCTCTCTCTCATTTCAGGAAGAGATGTCTCATCCCAACAGGAACTAATTAAGAAGAAGGGGGGGACTGGACGGTTTATTTCAGAAATGAATACGGCTCAGCTCTCTGTAATGAAACAGCACATACTTGGGCACTGCTTCAACAGCTGATGCACGCTGTTAACTTAAGCAGGCTCCTGAAGTCTTGCTCCTCGTGGACGCTCTGTGTTTACTCATCATCCTCCCCCATCAACCTACTTCCTTTTCTTCAGAAGCTTCTGTCTCTGCTCTTGGTTTCTTCAAGATGGCCATGTCGAAATAGTGCTAATGCCTTAAACTCAATTAGCTTCTCATACACTTCCTTTTGCGTCCTCAGCTGTGCCCACACCTGGTTCTCATTTTGCTCCCTTCAATACATTAGAACAGGGATAGGAACATCTCAAGCCAGAGACTTCCAAACCCCACACAATTCCTACAAACCACAGACTGGTTATTGTGCTACAGGATACCCGTAAACAAACCGTGGGTTTTCTTCCTCAGCAAAAAGAAGCATTAGCCGTGCAATCAAAGGCAACAACTAGGTCTGTTTGTTATGTACAATGCACACAATTTGCAGCCAGAGAAGTCTGATGACAGCCACCAACATATTGATTTTCCCAGCATTTCAGTATAATGGGTGTTGGTGTTGTCCCCATTTCTCAACAGGATCTGACAGGCTTGCACGTGCAGTTTGCTCCCCAGCCCCTCCACTCCCCTTGCTGCCCCCGTTGCTCTGAGGAGCTGTTTCACAGCTCAGATTTGCTCTAAGACAGACTTAGCATCACAGGCCACTAAGCGCCTGCCAAGGTTCTATACTGTCTCAGTCACGCTCCCATCCCCTTTTCCAGGGCATCAAGTGGTTTACCACAGGCTGCCCTGTGTCTAGAGGTGAATGTCTATCTCACAGCACAAGAAAGCCTTCCCCATCTGCGCCTGCTGCAAGAAATGCCTCTCCTATCTACAAAGCCACAAGAATTAACCAATTCACTCAGAGAAGAATGGGACGAGACCCCACAACCCAGCTTTTGTCTGATTTATAACCCATTCATGACCAAAAGGGAATACTGTATTCACAGGGTGCAGGAAGTTGTGCAAGCAAAGATTTTTTTTTCCTTCAGCTCTCATTTGTGACAGTTCATGGCAGAAGTGAACCCTGGTGGGGACAGATGCAGAGGGGCACTATGCTCACTTCCTACATGCACCTGGCAACTAAGAAAGATATATATATATATATACTTAAAGAAGTTATTGCCAGAGGTCTTAACATCACTGAGATCTTTTAGCACTAGCTGTGTACAGATGCACAACATTGACAACCTCCTGGTCACAAAACACAGCCAGCACAACAAGGGGGAAGAATGTGCAAATGATAATAGAATCATATCAATATATATTAATATCAATATCATATCAATAGATAATAAGAAGATACAATGAGCAGCAACTGGAGATTACTTCTACCAGTGGTCATGTGAAACCTTGCCTTGGTTTACAAAGCCATGGCTCAGAGAACCTGCCCCAAGAGTTTGGATAGCTTGAACCTCCACACATGGGAGACTGTGAAACTCAATCTGGTAAACCGTCAGGGCACAGCTGGAAATCAGAGCCATTTCAGATGCTGGCAGTTTGCTCAGCTGGCAGAAGGAAAGCCACCACATCATATCTCGCTTCCTTGGAGCCTGCAATGACAAGCATGATCCGCATCGTTCTGGAAGCATCCTGTCCACCCTCTAGGTCAGGTGAGCAGCTCCTCTGCCCTCAGACAAATGTGGACATCACACCCTACCATAAGCTCTAACAGATCTCAGTCATTAACCCACAAACCCCTAGCAGGATTTCCGAAGTCCTACAACATCCCCAGGAAGTGGGAGCAGTAAATGTCTTGTTTTGGTAGAGCAAACATTAACAGGTTATTGCTCAAAAGGGAAACTGAAGTTTGGTTCTCTCTTATCTTTTCCACATTGTTCCATAGAAGGCGACACAATGTTCAGCTAACCAGGTTTTACTGCAAATCTCAGATTAACACGGCTGAAATGAAGCCATCTGAAGACAGCAGTAACAAATACTGCAAATAGAAATGGATCTAAATGAACCTCAGTGCATAAGATACTCAGTTTCTCTTCTACATCCCTTTTTTCTTTTCCAAGAGAATCTCAGATTTCATTTCTGCAGCCAACTTCACAGAAACAGGAGTGCAGGGCATCACCCCATCATTGGCAGCAACTGGTCTGTGGCAGAATTACTGCAACTTACTATTCTTCTTATCTTTAAAAGAAGCTGAAAAATAAACAAGTAGCAACTGTGTCAGCTGCCCTGAGCAGCCTAAAGTGCAGGCACGGCAATAAGCACCACGCACACTGCTCACAGGTCAAACCATAAATGCACTGTACAGAATTTTGCAGGTAAGCATAACCTTATAGAGCATGGTAAAGGTCATGGGGAATGACTTTCTGCCTCACAACAGCACAGCGAGCAGGCAGTGGGTTTGCTAGGATGGAGGTGGGGCTACTTTGTGAATCACCCAGAACTTCCACCAGGGAAGCTGTGGATGCCCCATCCCTGGAGGCATTCAAGGCCAGGCTGGATGTGGCTCTGGGCAGCCTGGTCTGGTGGTTGGTGACCCTGCACATAGCAGGGGGATTGAAACTAGATGATCTTTGTGGTCCTTTTCAACCCAGGCCATTCTATAATTTTATGATTCATGCTATGAAAGTGCAGTACCTTCCCGCAAGACAAAAAACCAAAACAGTGCAAGTGAAAAAGACACTTAAAATGTATTTTAATTTTGTAGGCTGCTCAAACTTCTAGAAAGAACTACTCTATTTCCACTTCTGCAGTGAAGTCCTAACCATAAGGAGACCTAGGATGCATTTCACCAGGAGATTGCAGGGGTGAAGCAGTGGAAAAGCTTGCTCCATATTCAATAATTGCCAGCTCTGGTCTTCTGTTCACTTATCCTGCAGCGTGTGCTTCTCCCACTGAACCAGGAAATAGTTCAGCATTTAAAAGCACGAAGACTGAGTCAGAAGACAATAGTTAAATACCAGTTAAACCACATACCGTAGGTCTGTCTTGTAGTAGTGGGAAATGAGTACTGCTTAAGGCGGTTCCAGATATTGCATCCACCTGCAAATATTTGCTGCTGGCTAGAGCTCAACACGTACACTCTCACTAGCAGTGCCAGTACTTTCTGAAATAATGCAAGCAAGAAAGAAAAAGAAAGTTTGCTTAATATAGAGTACAACAAACTCATTCTACGCTATAATCATCAAAAGCGTATATAGTCTGGTTGAGGAGATTTTTTCAAGCAGGTTATACGATTAAGAAGTTAGTTAATGATAACTGCTTCTTTTGTTCCCAAGCATTCTTAAGCTTTCGTTTCATGAATATGGAATCTTGTTATTCGCTGCTTTAATGATGAGCTTTTACTTGGAGTGCAAAGCAGAGATCAGAACTCGCAGCGCCGCAGAGGAATTGGGCACGTGCTCACAATAAAAGCACAGAAGCAATTACGCTTTCATTATATAGTCTCAAATCCACATAAAAATACCCCGCGTTAAGACATTCATATTTTAGACCAGCCACCTTGCAGCAATAATGAAAAGGCATTACAACTGGAGAAAGAGACGATGAGGTAAAAACGCACTGATGTGTCGCCGGAGGACACTGGCCATTAAAATCTTCTAAAGGAATAGCTAAACACTTTAGAACAATATTTCATCTGTCATTGTTCAGCTGGAAAAGATGCCTTTTTGCAAATGGATTCAAAGCAATTTCTTTTCATACGTCGGCTGCCTGCCTTTTTTATTTCTAGATATCTCCTCCAAATTTTAACATCTTCAGATGAAGTCCATGATAAAAGGCATAGACAAAGGGATTTTTAATAGAGACAAAGGAAAGTACTGTTGAGATGTATTAAATGCATACAATTACCTGTATTGTCACAGAGATGAAAGGACAAAGAGCCAACAGATCTAATTCCAGATCTTACAGCCTTGCCCTTCTCCACAGTCATATTTTAAGATTGAATTTGAGTTAACACATTCATAATACCAGTATCTATGAATGCTTTGCATGAACTTCAAGATAGTTTGTAACGTTTTAATGCAGACATGACATGACATTTAATTTACGATTGATAACTCAAAAGAACACATTCAGTTTAACAGCGTGCTTTCAGTTTGTTGAAAGAAGAATTTCAGAATTAGTTTGAGGTACGTTAGAAAAAATAACTGTCCTGTCTATTAGGCACCTCAACAAAAACTTCTTCCCTTTTTCAGTTTTTCAGCTCAGAAATTGGATTTCAAACCGCAGAGTCTGAAAGAGGAAAGTATTTTGATTCTGCAGATAGCCATGTTGTCTATCTCACGTGACAGCACCTCGCTCTCCTTTCTCCAGTGGTGAGATACATCCATTGGGATCTGAGGCTAACTCGTATGCCTGCTGCATGCCAGCTAGAAAGGCCAGATCCCGACTTCAGCTCTGTGCTGCTTATTTCCCCCTGGTGCCCAGCTGTGCAGAGCTACATTGCAGAGGTGAATTCCCCTCACAAAGAATTATGCAAACTGAAATAAAGATGACGAACTTCCTCAAATAAAGGCCTTTTTTTTTTTTTTTTTTTGGGTTTTGTTGAAGATGCACATTAGGGACCGTGGGAAGGGAACTGCATTAAACTATAGATCTATAGAAAGTGAAACTCAGTTAATCAGGTACAGTCTACTTCGCAAACAGACACTGCACTGGTATCACAACCAGAAGCAATTATGTTATTTTGTATGGAGCTCTGGGCCTGCTATTGGAAGTGCCTGATCCTGCAAGGAGGCTGAAAGAAAACCAGGATTTAGAAAACATAATTCACATATCAGAGAAGCCATACGCTGCCAATAATCCCCTAAATCTACATTCTGTTATAAATGGATGATCATACGTGCAGCATTGAGAAAACACGAGAATGCCTGTGCTTGTTTCCACTGGAGAGAAATCATAAAAGAAAGCTGAATTTCACGTCCTAAAAGGATCCTGCTTATTTAACATCATTCATCTTATTTCCTCCTTGATTATTTCTAAGTACATAAAGCTCATGCAGAACGAGCGAGAACAACTGAGCACAATCACAGAAGGAAAACCCAGGCTGTTGTTAAACTTTCCTACTAACACAACACAATTTTGCATACGTAGATGTAATGCCTACCACAGGTACCTATTTTTTCCTTTCACGGTGGCTTTCTTAACAGCGTCACAGTTTAATGTTAAAAAGGGCACTGAAACCTTGGCACACCCAATGCTGTGCCAGAAGCACTTGCAAGGCTGAGTCACACAGCTCTGCTATGGCGAAACCAACGTGCACATCTTCCACCTGCACTGCAGACGGTGATGGTAAGAGCTCAATGCTTTCTCAGCCAAAGCTGTCTTGATGTCAGAGAGAGCTGCCAGCACACCAAATGCTGTTTATGTAGACTGGTGTGCCCCAAGAGCAAGCTGTACCTTTCTTTGGCCACAGCCCCCTGCCCCATCACCTTGACAGCATCCTCCTGTCTCACAGGGAGAGCAGAGCACTCCCAACCTGATCCTGGGCACCCTCCTGCCCTTTGCTGGGCTCTGGTGAAGCACTGGAACAGGTTGCCCAAGGAGGTTGTGGATGCCCCATCCCTGGAGGCATTCAAGGCCAGGCTGGATGTGGCTCTGGGCAGCCTGGTCTGGTGGTTGGTGACCCTGCACATACCAGGAGGTTGAAACTCGATGATCACTGTGGTCCTTTTCAACCCAGGCCATTCTATGATTCTATAATTCCAGGGACAGAGTCCCTAGAAATCAGAATTTGAAAATGAAGACTCAACATCAGGTATGCAGATATAGATGCACCAGTGGTGACCTGCTCATGTGTGTACCAAAGAAAATAAACATGGAAAACGTATTAAAATGCTCTAAGCTAACAGAATCAAAGCGCATGAGGAAATAATGAGAGCCCAGCTTAAGCTGCACCGTAATGGGGAATAAAGGAACAAAAGTCACCCACATTCCTGTGAGAAACACTATCCAGAGCCACCTCCCTCTGCAGAGACAAACCATCAGCAAACAAACAAGAGCTGCATTGGCATAACTTTGACCAGGGGTCCTCATAGATGTATGGATCGTTCCCTGTCTTACCACCCATCTAATAATATGTCCTAAAACAATGAAAGATTCATCTTGATATGCAGTATAAAATAATTCCACTGAACCAGTATGAGCAGAGGCACCAGAAGATACACTTGAAGCCCTCAGAAGACGCCAAGCTATGCTCCGCAGTGACAGGAATGGGCTGACTTTTCACAAAAGCTGCCTTGCACAAACAACTCCTTTCTAAGGAGCACTCCTGACGAGGCTCAGCTCAACTTGCAACCCTTTGCACGCTGGCAGGTAACAAAACCAACCTCTGAGAATATCGCCAAAAGGAAGTAAATAATTAGTTTGAGAAGGCACCTCGTAACAGAGCCATCTGTTTTTCTGATACAGACTATAAAATCCTAACAAGAAAAAGCTCTCAGACGCCTATGTCTCACCCCTCACCTGAGCTGAGGCATCAGAGAGCTGCAGCACCTCCAGGCTCAGGTGAGAGCAACACACAGATCCAGGACCAGATGCCACCCTCACTCATTCTTCAACGTAACAGCATCAAACAAGAGAGCTAAGAGACTGCATCTGCTTACCAGGCTACAATAAACAGACTGTAATTTACAATAAAGCTTCAGACCAAGGGTCAAGTCTTTCCTTGATGATTTTATAGGCTCAGAAGCAGAAGTTTCTTACCTGCAATGAGGGTGGAATTTCACAGAAATTATTCCTTATGCTCTGTCTCTGGCCCATACAGCACACAGTAAGAAGAAAACAGTACTACGGTATGTAGACGGCACTGTCCTGCACACCACAAAACCAAACCAATCAACCAAAAGACCACAAAGTCTTTCCAATAAAGAAAACAGAAAGCCTCAACATTTTTTAAGAGACGCAACCAAAACACTGCACACGCTGAGAACTAATCAGTGACATTCTGGGTATTTCTTTTACTCATTTAGTTCGGTTAAAACTGTATGAATCAGTTAGAAAAGGCAGAAGCACAGCAAACAAATGGGAGGTAGAAGAAGACAAGGAAAGGGAAGTTAAGAATGAGGGAAACTTCTTGACATGCCCCAGCACAGGGCTCACTGCAGATGCGGGCTCTAGTTTTCTTGCCCACAAACAGAGCGCGGTTAAGCAAAGACGAGTCACAGCCCCCGCAGGTCTGGTACCCCAGCAGGTGCCAGCGCTGTTCCTACTTCTGGATGCAGCTGTAGTTACAATTTCCACTACTCAATGATGCAGATGAAAGCACAGTTTCTGTTTCTTCTGTTACATTTCTAATTTCTGCAGATGGAGACAGAGGCTTTCTTACGTGGCCCGGAGTGTCTCAGTGGGAAAAGCGTGACAGCTGCACTACAGGTTTCTAATAACTACGGGTTCTTCCAAGTGGCTGGTGGAGGTAGGAAAACAATCATAAAGACATTCAGCGAGGTTCCAAATACCAACAGCATCAGACTGTCACTGCTGCAGTTTTGAGTTGCCCTGCCTTCTCCACCAAGTGCTCACCAACGGCTCAGAAGATAACTAAATGAGCCTTGACTTCATCGATCCAACTCTGTTTTGACCACATGTACGTGTCCGTTCTTTGCAGGATTACAGAAATACCTTTCCCACTTGATCTTGGATTTTCTCCCGGAATTTTGGATTAATAGGGGCCTGTTTAGCTGCAGATACATTTGGAAACAGCTGGAAAGCACTCAGAGAAAAGCCCTGGTGCAGTTTTCCAGAGCAGCGCATCTGTTTTGTTCTTCCCTTCCTGCACATGCCTGATCACCTCCTTCCCCACACATAGCTTTCTAACGTTTCACATTAGCACACGCTCACCTACACTAACTTGCTGTATCCCATCACAATTAAAGTCCTCCTCTGCAGTCATCTCCTGCTGAAATCTAATTTCCTACTGATGGTTCTATTTAAGGCAAGGTTCTCTTTCTCTAGCAGTAGGCCCTTTCTGATGGAGAAAAATCAGCCAGCTCCTCCTATCCTCCCAGTGACCTTTAGAGATGTTCAGGGTACTATTTACATTCAAATTTCGGAGTCTGACAAAAAGCAGTCACATCAGGCTAGCAACCAGCTGTGCAGCAACTGACTGTTTCAATGGCTTTTCTCTCCTTTGCTCACAGAAAGAATTTTCTTTTAAATAAGCAAGGAAGCAAGAAAAAAATACAGACTTGAGATGGGTTTCATACCTAAAATCATCAAATCCCCAGTTCCCAATCACTCTGTGATATTGCTGAAATACTCATCCTATCATACGCTGCAATTCTACTAGGAAGATGAAGGTGCACAAATTCAAATGGTATGGATCGGTAAAATCCAGCCCTACACAGTAAGCAACGAAAGAATTTAAAACAGTAGCAATTTCTCTCTCTCATATTTGGTAACTCCAACCAAAAAAAATTTACATGCGATGAAAATCCTCAACAAAGACTGGCATGTAGCTCACATAATTGAGGAAGTACTAATAATAGCGTGGCTGTTTGCACAGACAACATTTCCACTGTGGGCCTGAATTCAGATCTCAAATACGCAGAAGAAGATATTTGGTCGTGTGTTGCTGGCTGGAGTCTAAAACCCAAGTACTGGAATCCAATTGAGCGTGCTGCAATATGCAGGCACTGTGCATACCCATGCCGCGTGGAAAACAGCACCTTTATCACGTGCTACGGAAGGTGTTCACACTGTCTGTTCTTGTTTTGAATGTACAGAAGCTCTTGAAACAAACCTATACTGTGGCTTAGTACAAGAATGGAAGTGCATTTCAGCATCAACCATCATTCACCACAGAAAACAACTTGTCCTGACAGATAAGAGCTCCTCTCCTCCAAGCTCCTCTGACACAAGTGAACACAGTTCACAGCCACAGCTTCTCATTCTGCTCTACACAGCCTGGCTCCGGGCATGCTCATGTCTCCAGACCAGGGATGTGCAGAGCTCTGTTGCTAATGGTTGTTAAAGGTTTTATTTTGGAAGTCTGTCCACAGCAGCAGGTAGGCAGCATCACACTTCTCAAGCTTTAATCTCTTTCAAAGCTCAAAATGAGCCATGGGTAAATGTATGACAAAGTGTTTGCTAAAAATTTTCCATAAACAGCACTTATTTTAACATTTTTTTCTTTCATGTGATGAGAATTAGAATAATTTTACAAAAACTAAAACGTAGATTTCCATCTAAGAGAAGAATCAACAGGGATGACTAACAGTGACCGATATACAACAGAAAGAAACCGATGTGCAACACATACACAGCAAGTGCACATTTCAATATGATGGTGCTTCACTTAAACCCCTCAGCTGGAAATTCGGATCAGCAATTAAATGATAATCCTATGCAATGGACCCACACTGCATCACTGAGAGTTTCTGTGCAGGGAAAACGCTGTAAGAACAGGCCGTCGAGGCCTGCATAAAAGGCATTATAATTCCAAACAAACAAAAAACAAGAATACTGGAGCTTAAAAGTCTACTGCTTTTGAGTGGTGGATGTTATGTTGCCATATCGCTAACAGGACCGTTTTCAAATCACTAGCTCCCACAAAAGCACAAAGCAAGGTTCTGTTCTTTTGCTTTTATTTTTAAGGAATTCCAACCTTGACCATTATTCTGTAACTTGTTAAGAAAGAAAAAAATAGGGAAGATGCTTATCTTTGAGTAAAAGACACCACAGAAAGATCATATGCCTGTCACACCACCGAGGAGCTGCTGTGACACAGACGTTCCACAGCGCGGGACGTTTCCTGGCCCTTGGGTGTGCTGGGCTGACAATGCTGTCTGTGTTAGGAGTGCTGTACCCCCACCAACCCCACCGCTGTCATCTGAGGAAACGCAGAGGCCAGATCCAGCTGAGCCACCCGACTCGCTGTCTTTCCTCTCATGGGCTGGCAGGGAGGCTGTAGACAAGGGGCAGTACTTCTTAGTGGCAACACATGAAGCCTGCTCATGGCACGTGCCCAATGGTCCCACCAGCTGCTGCCTTCCTCAGCCATCAGCTGGGTAACTCCCTAGGTAGCCCCAGGCCACATCCCCACACCTGCACACACACCACACCATGAATGACATCAGCCAGCTCTGACACCTGCCTCAACCTGTGCCAAGAATCCAACCACACGGAGAAAAACTGTTCTTTATTAGATGCCATCCTGACTTTTAGAGGACAAGACCACATGAACACCACTTGGATGGAATGGGCAGCAAGAACAACCACACGTCGAGCAATCATTCCCTCCAAAGCTTTGTTCTGCACCCTTATTGCTGGCATTAATGGATTATGCTAGTCTAACATGCATTTTTTCACACAAATCACCCCTCTCGAACCACAAGTGCCAAACTGAAATTAAGCTAATTCAAATAAGTGAATGATTTTTCACAACCATGCTATCAGCAAGGACTCCATTCCTACCTCTAAAGGACTTTTTCCCCCCATCTCTCTCAGGAGACCAAGCAGTCACTCCTAAGGATGAAAACCTCCCAAGGTGCAGGGCAGGTCTGGCAAGAGGACTCCTGGCACGAGCCTTCATGTTCACAGGTATGCCTAGCATCATAAGCAAGGCTGTCAAAACTTGTCATCTTCAGCACTGTAAGACCATGACGGTGGGATTTCCAGGCTTGGCGCAATAGCAAAGCAAAGAGAACTACAGTGTCCCATCATCTAGGTGACCACAGAGCAAGTTGCTCAAGCTGAATGAAACGTAGGGAGGAAGCGACGATTTAGGATGCACGCTACCTGTAATCATGAACTGGTACCAATGTGAGATTGGAAAAAAGCAGCTAAAATATAGCAGCGGTACAATCCTGTTCTGTGACTGTCAGGGTGGGACTGAAATATAAGCCGGGGGGAACTGTCACCACAGATTACCAAGCACTCTGGTCCATACCCACATGTGCTCACGCTTCTGTAGGAGAAGCTGTTGAGGCAGAGCAGCCCAGCCAGTATTTCTGAAAGCAAAAGTGCAGTGATCCCTGAAACCTTAGAGTTTGCGGCAGTCACAATGCATACCTGTGCCAACGTTAGAAAGTCATCAGCCAGGAGGAGCATAGGGTGAAAGTTTGTGCCAACCCACGATGGGCCCGTCGTCCGGCAAGGGGCTACGACTTACATCACCAAAAGGTGCTCTTGGAAGAACGGCCGGTGTGTGCTCCGGCACCGAGGGAGGAGGCCTGAAGCACAGCCGTGCTGAGGGAGGCCTCCGACTGACCCGCAGCCCGATGCTGCCAGGTCCGCTGCCTCCGTGCCCCCGCGCGATTTTTCCGCGAAATACCCCCAGATCGCTGCCGAAAGCCACAGCCCAGCGGGCGATGAGCATCACCGGCACGAGAGAAGAGCAAACAACATCACTAATTAACCAGCGGGCTCGCGACCGGAGCAGGCTGCAATACGGAGCGAGAGGACGGGAGCCGTCCCCGCTTTCCGTAACGCAGCTGCCGGCGAGGCGGACGCCCGCAGCACGCTCCGCTCGGGCTGCTCCGCCGGCTCCCGCTTCCTCCGCATCCCCTCCGGTGCCGACGAGCGGCCGCCCCTCGGAGCGACGCCGGGCGGGGCTCGGACCCCGCGGGGAGGCCGCCGCCGGCCCCAGGTGAGCGCCGGCCCGCGCCGCGGCGCCCCCCGGCCTCTCCGCGGGCGGCCTCGGCGGGACAAAGCCCGAGCCGCCCGCCGGCCGCACACCTGCCCGCCGGCCTCCCCGCGGGGGCAGGTGCGGCGCTCGGGCTGCGCCCCGCCCGGACGGACCCCCGAACCCGCGCCGCGGTCTCACCTCGGCGGGCAGCAGCAGCAGCAGGAGCAGAGGGCAAGGCGGGAGCAGCGGCAGCCGCCTCATGGTGGCGGAGAGCGCTCCCCGCCGCTCGCACGGCCGCTCAGCCCGACGCCGCCTCCCCCGGAGACATGGCCGGACCGCGCGCCCCGCACCGCCCGGCGTCCCACCCCTGCGCCGCCCTCCCAGGCGGCGGCGGCGGCGCCGCTCCCTCCCCCTAGCGCTGCGCGGCTGAGGGCGGGGCCGGGAGCCGCCGCCGCCGCCCGGGGGAAGCCCTGCGCGGGGCGGGCTGTGGGGGCGAGCGGGACGGCCGGCTGCGGGACGGGCCGCCTCCCCGCGGCCTAAACGGCCCCTCCTCCCGGCGTCCGATACCCCGCCGGGACGACCCCTCCGAAAGCTTCGCGGGCCCCGGCATCGCTGAGCGCCGTCACTCGGATAACCTCGCTTACTGCCGGGCTTCGTGCACTGTTCCGAAATTCATTCATTTCAGATAAGGGAAAGCGAGAGGCAAGGACAGTTTACGTAGCGTATCTTTGGTTATGGGAGCGCTGTCTTCACTTCCTCTCAAGTTCGGAGTTGATGCGGGGGCAGGACATCCCTTCATACCAATAAGACCGGGAGGAAATAGCCAATTATTTTTAAAATGGCCAGGGCACGCTCAAGTAAGGAAATAAGCACTAAATGCGACCCATTCATAATGCCGTCCTATCTATCCCATCCACTCAGCACGAGGCACCTGGGAGTTACCGTCCGGCTGAAGACTCTTCCTGGTGAACCGCACAGCTGCCACAAGTCTCTGGCTGTGGTGAAGCTGCTACGCTGCGGTTACCTCACCGGATCAAACCCTACAATTTGGAAATTACATCTCTGACTCAAAACCCCCGGTGTGCCTGCAAAGAGCCCCGGTGGCTCTAAATTGCTGAACTGTAGCTTCTGCCTGGGCAGAGTTTCACTTGCATCTAAAATACAACCAGCTACCCCGACAGCTTCGGATCCTGGTTACGCTGTGCAAACTCACTTGAGCAATCGTACTTGGTCATCCTCAGTTCTAGGAGGGAGAACACTGGTGCTTTTAATTGCATGCCTTTCCACTACAACTGCCTATCAACTAACCCAGCTACCCCCAAAATTCAGTGGGGATCTCGGTGCTGATTTAAGCAGCTGTGACATCCTGCCCTGAGGAGGGACATTAAAAACAAAATGCAGTGAGACAGCAGGAATTGGGATTCTGAACCTGTTCAAATTTATAAGAATCCTGAAGTTGGAGTTATCATCCCCAAAATCTGAGTACTCTCTTATTTTTCTTTCTTTTGTAGGCTATATACCCCAACTTCGAAATCACAAGCATTGCACTTCTTATGCTACATCACTCCTTAGCTCCAGAAACTGCTCGGTTGTACCATCCCTACAACCAACTAAACCTCTTTTGCCAAAGCGTGTCTGTCTGGATCCAGTAGAGCTGGTGGAGCTTTTCATTTACAGCCTGAGCAGTTTATGATAATCACTTTCTCGTACCATGCTTGTGCTGAGTTCTCACAACTACTCCTATATCCAATACCCGACAGAGAAGGCCTACGAAGTTTTGGGAAAGTCTCCCTGTTGAAGCATGCACAGTCATAAGGAAGTAAGAAATTTATGTGTAGCAAAGCAGAGTAGTTCTAGGATTGGGGTATAGAACTTAAATGCATATATTTAATTGTAACTGTAACCAGGGACATTGCCATTGCCATAGTTCCTTGTAGAGTGAGGTTAAGCTGGCATAGAAAGAGTGTGGGAAGTTTGTTACTGTTTTAGGGTACAAGACTTACTGTTACAAGACCTCAAAGGACTAACTCCTTTCCAGAAGCGTTTCTTGTGCGCAAAAAGTATGCAGTCAGCAATATGATGCTGCCTGCACTGAAGAAGTGAGCAATCAGGATTCATTGATAGTTGTATAAGCTCAGATATGCTGAAGGTGGCTGCAGTATGAACTGCCAAGAAACATAAGGCACTAAAAAGGGTGATTTTTTGTTACAAAAAAACAGAAGTGCAATTTCCGTCTGACTCGTTGAAAATACGGTAGTAAACTTTTGTGTCTGTACCAACTGAAGAAATACTCATCTCCCTGGGATTGTTTAAAATAATTGGATGAATATTCCCAGCTATCCTGATTACATTTTGAGAGCTCTGCGGAGGAAAAAGGTCACATGTACCTGAGAGCTCCCTTGGATGAAGGCCTCTGGTCTTCACAGCGTGCGCTGGTTGAATGGTAGCCATGCAGACCACAGGAAGGAGCTGGATAGCAATGAGCTGCAGATTCATGCCAGAATTTGGGAATTCACATGCTGAAAATGAAAAAGAGAAATTAAAAGCCCAGAATTTTTGAAGAGTCTTCCTGTTGGTAATTGTTCAGCAGCAATATCCGTCACAAACAGTAATTTCCCAGGAACCAGAGGCTCAAGTTTGCATTTCAGGCCACAGGCTCTTCACAGATTAATACTAATCTGCTGGAAACTCCCTGAATTACAACTGTGGTTGCCTAATTGTTTCTATAGATAAATTTTGTTTGTTCTACAGGCTTATATTAAAGCTTTGTGTGTCAGGATTAGACAAACTGGGTCGGTGTTGCTCCTAGGCTAGAGCTTCTAGTGCACTTCCATCCAAAAGTTAATTTGTGCATCTGAGTCACAAACATCTTCAAAAGGCAGCATCAGAGGGAAGTGTTTTCACATCCTTATAATCAAGTTTTTGAACAAGAGACTGAAGTTTAAAAGTGGCCTTAGGCTCTTGCACACAAATCCAGGAGGAATGTGCAGGCGTATTACTTATGGGTGCTACAGTTTATACAGTAAGGCGTATTACTTACGCTCCAGGCAGGGAGAAAGGGAAGACTGCAAAAATATACAGTAATCCAAAGCTGTCCAATTCAGAGCAGTCACCCTGGCTGATAATATCTGTCTTTCACTGAAACTGGCAATTAAATGGTTTCTAAAAAAAATAAATAAAGCAGTGCGGCTATATTTAACTTCATCCCACAGCCAGCCTCCATCACAATAGCATATTCTCATTAGTTATTCACAGTTTCATTCATCAGCTTGATGCAGTGTCAGCCAAAAGAGGCATCAGATTGTTGAGCATCATCAGGAAGGGTGTTGAGAACAATGTGGAGAGCGTCTTTTTGCCGATGTGTGAAACCCAGGTGCACCCCCATCCTGTGCACTGTTCTGGTCTCAGCATCACAAGGAGGACATAATGAACATAGGGAAGGCACTGAGAAGGGCAGTTAAAATGACCAATGATGGTGCAGCTGTCTTACATGGGGAGACTTAAAAAGATAAGGCTTTTCAACAGAGAGGAGAAAGCTACTTGGAAATAGGATGGATGAAAAGCTGTTATTCATAAATCCCACCCAGAACTAGGGATCACTCACCAAGATAGTATGAGACTGGCTTAGAACATATCAAATAAAGTGCTTTTTTACATAGCAGGTAGTGAACTTGTGGAATCTGTAGTCATAATAGGTTTTAAAGGCAAATAATACAAACAGTTCCAAAAAGAATGTAGGCATACTCATGAAACAATGCGTCCATAAACAGGGGGAGGGAAGAGATGAGTCTGTAACATCCCTGATGCGTGACAGCGGATGCTAGGAATGGACCAGAGACAGTGGTCAGGTTTGTTTGCTCTTCCTAAACAGAACCTCCTAATGCTGCTGGAGGCAGGATAGTGGGCTGGATGGATTCATCAGTGGCCTGACCTAGAAGAACATTTCTTAGCTGCTTACAGTAGTAATGTCCAAAACAGAGCCTTGCTGTAGAAAAGTGTTGTATAAACACACAGCACAAAACAGGTGTTAGCATTAGTTGCCATTTAAGTAGGTAAGATGGGAAAGAGGTTGAGGAAACTGTATTACTGTTGTCATTGGTAGAGAGGAAACACTCAGTGATACGATTTCAGACTGTGATCCAAGAAACACTGTGTTCTTGGTTGCCATTGCAAGTTCACAAGATTCAGAAAAGGTGGGACCTATGTTACTCACACAGAGTGACAAATGGTCTTCTGACCCATCTATCATTGCTCAGGACCCTGAAGCTACGTAAGCCTGAAGTACTCCTGCTGGTTAACATTGCTCTGTCTCTTCGTTTACTACACTTCTACGGATCCAAAAAGGGTCCTTCAGGCTTCCATGTACCAATGAACTTGGAGATGCATCTCTTGGGAACAACTCAGAAAGCAGGTCTCCAGTGTACAATACAGTGTACAGCAGTGTCCTGGGAACAAATCCAGCTCTACTGTCTTTAAAATAACCTTGGAATTAAAGAGATTGAATAAATGTCTTGATAGTAGAAGAGATACGCATATATACACACAAATGTAGCAACAAAACAGAACAAATTGGTACACATTTTGGTTCAGATGTTCTAAGTTAAAATGGAAGATCGCAGCACACAGTTCAGTCTCTGCTTTTGTTCATCGGGATATGGTAAATACTGGGCATAAAATTAGCAATCATCCTTGAGAGCAGAGCAATGCATGGAAACAATAAAGCTGCGCTCACATGGACAAGTTAGAGGTGTGAATGTTTTCATGAGTTCTGTGGATTTTCCTGTCTAGCTGCAGGCAGAAAATGAAGAATTTACAGCAAATGCTACACTCAGCAGCAGCTCTGGTGAAAGAGGAGAGCACTTTGTGTTCAGTACTACAGCTGGGATGGTTCTACCATTAGAATTGATGCTGAAACGTCTCAGAAGTTAGATGTGGATATAACCTGGTTTCTGCTCACATAAGTACTCCACAGTCTGTAGCTGCCAGAGGTACTGTGTAGTAGTTTAACTGCTAAGCAGTACATTTTCTTGCTTTCTCTTTTTTCTCAAGGAATGGAAGGCCTACTGAGATACCGGCATGACCATCTTGAATCTGGATGGTAAAATGTGACCAGAGAGGACATCGAAAAACAATGTCACTTTCTGAAAGATGAAAGTAAAATGCTGTGTCCGAGATAGGCCAGGTTTGCAATGATTTTATTTTGACCGAGGGAGAGGACGAAGACAGGAGATGGTTTGGGTTTTTTTAATGTTTTGTTGCTACGATGGAGGTTAGCAAAGAGAACAAAATGAAAAAAGCTTTTAGTTTTAATGAAAAAAAAAAAGACTTTCAACGGGACTTCAAAGTGCAGTAACTGAAAGTGACTTTAAGAGGTGGGAAACACCTTCAGTCGATCTATTATGCTCATTCTGCGGCCAGTTTCCTGCGTGGGAGGGAAGGCGGGTGGAGAGGATATATTTTACATAATAATTGAGAGGAAAATATGCATTAAAAACCCACAGACTAACACACTCCAAAGCATCTGCGGCATCTGAACTACTTCCATCACAACAGAAGATTTTTTGTAAGTGACTCAAGTTCAAACAGACATCAGACTTAAAAGCAGGTTGTCTTCTATGCAGCAACAAAACGGACTTAGTTTCAATAGGTGTAGAGAAGAGGTTCTGGACACATAGCTTGTCTTGTGAATGCAGTCCCATGTAGGCTTCACACAGAAATAATGCCATGGGTTGCAAAGGGCTACTAGCACAATAAACGTACATCAGAGTGTTTGCTATTCAGATAGCATGGCAATCTCCGTAGGGAGAACCAAAGGGCACAGCTGTATCTCAGCAGCTCCATAAACGAAGGACATATATGGGATAGCATGTAGAGCAAACAGACTCAGTGACTGGCAGGAGGGGGGGAAATACTGGGAGTAGCTGGGAGTCTGGGAAGCAAATAGAGAAACTTCCCCTTCTTTTCCACCTTACCTTTTTCCCCCCTCATCATCTTCCTACTTACCAGTAAAATGCATGGATGTTTTTCAGAATATGAAACTTTAGTGGAATCACTTTCAATAACTCTAAGGTTCATGAGAGAAACTGTCCCCCAGTAAATGA
This sequence comes from Gallus gallus, assembly GCF_016699485.2. Lineage (NCBI taxonomy): Eukaryota > Metazoa > Chordata > Aves > Galliformes > Phasianidae > Gallus > Gallus gallus. The sequence continues at coordinate 12,417,345 of NC_052536.1, read as the reverse complement.
CACCTTACAAATGGAATAACATCAAACTAATTTCTAAAGCTGTGCCACAAGCCTATACAATACCTGAGTCTGCTGTACTGAATGAGTGAAATCACTTGTTAAAGAATCATGCAAAAAGCGTCAGGAGTCAGAAAGGCAAAAAGCAAGGAAGTTGTGAGTAAGTCCCTGGAGTGTTGGTATTCAACACAGGGAGACCAAGATTATCCTAAGCCTCCTTTTGGTGGTTATCAGGTGCTATTAACTGTGCTCAAACCACTGTAGTTGAGTTAGGGTGGTTTCAAGCATCCTGGCAATAAAGCCTAGCAACTGAGCTTGAAAAGCAATGGCAAGAAGGCTAGGAGGACATCTGCCTGGGAAGAAAACAAGAGCCGAGAGAAAATTATCAGTTCACATTGCAGCTAGCATGGTTAAATTCCCAGGTTCTGAATATGCATTCCTGCACTTAATGCCTGGTGATGTGTTCTGATCTTGGTCTATTTACTTGCCTTGTCTGACTGGAAATGATGTTATGGCAATAACCTGCTATTTACTGTGGCACCACAGCCCTAGTCATCCCACAAGCCATGCTGAGGCTTAGCTGGCCAAATTCTTATACCAGCATTTCAATTCTCAATGAGACCTGAATGCCATGTTTGCTTGTATCCCTTTCTAAAATCCTAGTTTCTGTTTTTAGACAAGTATTTTTTCTAAACATCTACTTTCTTAAGAACAAGAAAACAGACTAACCTGCTCTCTACTACTTGACCCATCAGTGCAATACATCTGATGCTCCTGGAAAGAAGCTCATTAAACTCTAGCTGAAATAATGAGGACAAAACAAACAAAGAAGTACTGAAACTGCTATTCCCTCTTGTTCTGATAAAATGCACTTGCATAAGAATAAACATGACAGACCAGAAGATTGCTTTTTGGATTAACGTTTTCAGCCTGTCATGCTTCCACGTGCAATTCCTTAGCTAAACAATACACTGTTCTGCTTCTATTCTGCAAGAAAACAAGTGCCCAGAAGTCTAGGAAGCCACATCAACAACTACAGATAAATCCTCTGTGAGGCACAGATCCCTTGGAAGTTGATAGATTGAACACAATTTGCTTCAACAGGTACTCACCAGCAATAGTCTAAAATTAATTTTACAGCTATTTGACATCTTTAAAAGGCTGGGTGAATATTCTGCTCTCCTAAAATTGAAAGCTTCTGTTTTCCTTCTTACGCATCTGCATGAATACATGCTGTTGCAGGAATTTTGCAGGATACAAAAACATGATCATCTGATATTTTCTTACTTGTTCTCCTTGCTGATTTCTACAGAGCTAACTAACTCCAAAGTAAAATGGTGCAGAAGAGAAGTGACACTACAGGCTATTCTGTGTCAGATAACAGGCAGGGGTTTTTCTTCTTGTCCCCATGGGTGACTGGGTAAGGAGCTGTAACTCATCTCTTTTGCTAGCTGAGGACAGCTCAAATTGAGAACATAATTCCTTTCAGAGATACACAACAAGTTCCTCATCTTCAGCAGGGCTTTACAGAAATACAGACACTTGAATTATGTCACTGTAAAGCCACCCCTTACTGGCAAGGAATAACTAAACAGCGGCCAGCGAGAGATTAAACAGGAAGAGAATGGAGTGAAGGGGAAGCAGATAGCAAGGGTATGGCAAAAAATTACTGCCTTATTTCTCCACCGTACTCATATCACCAGGAGATACCAAAGCAAGGAAAAAAAGTTTGAAGTGACTGACTAGGGAATTAAATCAGACCATGCAAAACTTCAGCATGAAAACTGCAAGTTGAAAGAAGGGTAACACTGAAGCCATTTTGTTTTGCTACTATCGTTGAAGGAGTACTGCTGTTGTTACCTCACCCCACCAGCTGAAAAGTGGAGGTAGGTCTCAATATACAGCTGTAAGCACTGCAGAAGCAGTCATAAATAGGCTGCATGGGTTTCCCACTGGACTGTGCTGTCATCTTCCACAAATCAGACAGGCTGAGGCTGACACTATTGGCTAGGCCTGAGTTGTTCACTCTCTGACTGACTTCTTTGCACTCCAAAAAGGACATTAGACATCTGATATAGGGGAAACAATGATAATCTGACTAGCCACTCCTGAACCCGAGTTGGTGGGTGACTTGCAGGTTCAAACCAATGTGTTTTGAAGGATTTCTAATCCCTGCAGCTCAGAAGAGCAGGAAATAATGGAGGATGTGCTTGTGCTTCTTAGTGATCATCAGAGGGAATCATAAGGGAGCTTTTGCATAATTAATTAATTTCCTTTATCTAGTATCTTTAACTAATCTATAAAACAACACTGATTATATTTCACTTCTGCAAAATATATTATTTCTGCACCACAATTTGAGTTTACTTTTTACTATTAATATATGGTTTGGTGAGACAAATAAATGCAATCCAATTTAATCCCAGCATCAATCTTACCTAGTTCAGTAGTCAGTTCTGACCAGAGAGAAAGCGTGTATCTCCAGGAATCAGCAATTCTTTACCCTAAAGTTAGCAGAAGAATAAAAAGTGAAGTTAAAACCATACATATTTTTAACATCAGTAAGCAAAAAATTCTGGTTGATTAACAAAGCTTCTATTTGTTGATCTCCTTCTGAAGAGATCCTCAGGTTTTGGCATGACCAGGCTCTGTGAGACAAGAGGATTAATGCTTATTGCCGTATACATGCTCTTTAAAACTTCTGATTGCTTGAACAAGCACATCTACTTAAAATAAGTCACTGAGATTTTTCTTTAAGTAGATTATTTACCTTCCTATCTTAATTCCTTTAATTTTCCCTAGTAGTTCCACCTTTTCTTGGGTAGTTTACTGAAGTTTGGGGTGTGTATAGAAATATGGGCTGAAATAGAGAGTAAGGTGGGCATAAATGTGAGTAATAGCTATAGGAGAAGAATAGAAATAAGTAAGGAGTTTATTTAGTATGCAATGACAGTGCTACTTCCTTCCAGGGGCTGGTTGCCAAGCAGATTCCCTAAGTCCTCTCCTCTTCTTTCTCAGCTGTCCTTTGCTAGGCATGAAGGACTCTTGTACCTGACCTATTGCATCTATCCACAAACGTGGGCCATACTCTTTCCTGATATTCCACTATCTATAGGAACTGCTACATTTATCAGTGCAGGCTTCACTGGTGTGTCTAGGGTCTGGCAGAATAAGCTGGAAAATAGTGGTCGGTTAACAGAGAAATATTCTCTCATTTTCCCATTGCTTCATCAGATAATATCAGGTAGACACAGTAGGGTTTCAAGAAGGCCCTTATTGACAAATTAAGCTACAAAAGAAGTAAGAGTTGCCTAAATGCAAACTCTGATCTTGCTTCCTTTCAGCTATAATTCCAGCCTTCTTAATTTCTCCAAATTCATTTCACTTCAACTGAGGTTGTCATCACCACCATCTTCAACAGTTTGACTGCCAGCCTCATGACAGTGAGTATTTCTTTTTTCAGAAGTACCTACATCTGCCTCATAAGCAGAAAACACACTTCACCTTTCTTTAAAAAGAAATATGACTAGACCCTTCCTGATTGTAGGAGTAAGCCTAGAAATACTACTTAAGGGCTCCCTAAAAGGTCACCATGCAGAAGGCTGTATTGTGGGTCAGGGGAGGACACATTTTTTAAGTCCATTTCATGATCTCTGAACACCAGCCACAGGCAAAATGAAAATGTTTCATTTAAGGAGGTTTTGACACTGTAGAGGGTCACTGCTTTTTCATTCAATTCTTTGTCACCTTTCCTTAGGTGTACAAACGTACATCCAAGATGTGTAATGTGAAGAAGGAACACCTTGAATTACTAAGTTCCTGTCACTGTTAGAACCATTCCACATCTTCATCTCTTACTCCAGAGGCCTGGCTGGACAGTGGTGACAAGGCAAGTCTGACCAGGTGCTTTTAATTATAAAAATTTTCCCATGAATAGCAGGAATAACTTCCTAGCTTGCTGTTTGCCAGATCTTTCTTCCAACAGGAAAAGCTAAACGTAAACCTACAGCAGTTCATTTAAAAAGATCACAGAAATCTCCCTCTAATTACAACAGAACTCTGAAAATACTGTGCCATCCTTTATTCTCCTTTGCAAAACCTTGGTCAAGCTGAAACAGAATACCTCCATGTAACACACCAGATTTCTATAGGGAGATTCTGAGAGTTACCTCGCACTGCAGGTGATAGCGAGGTGCTGAATAACCTCCTGAGTCCTGATATAAAAATCACAGGCTTATGAGAACAGACCAAATTGCTATTTTGTAAGCACGTGTAAAGCCCTTTGGTACTGCTGAAGGACACCAGTCCCACTCAGATGCCTTACGGTAGTTTCAAGGCAAAATTGGGCCCACTCGAAACTCATTGAGGAGTTTTGCCTGCTCTCTTTCCTCTTTTTTCTTCAGCATTTATTTATTCCCAAAACTTATTATGGCTTCTGCCCAACCTGTCTGAACTTCAGAAGAGATTGCTTTTCTTTACATGGTCATACGCTCACTGATGGCACATAGAGGTATATATAGGATATAGAGGTAACTTAAGCACTGAACACACTGTAACTGCTGACATCTTCCAAAGACAACTCCTGAGGAAGAACTTTTACCTGGGAATCTCTTACATGAGGCAGAATGTCTGGTGCAAAACCAAGAGGAAAAGAAAGTTTTTCCTATTAACTGTAAGCATGACACGGCAAGGCAAGGATTTGCATTCCCTGGGTTCTGCCCATCTGTGCAAACCACTCTGGCAGGAAGAAAATGAGACAGAGAATGTTACAGTGAAAAAGAGAAGTTCACTTTTTGCAGTAACAGGCAAGCAGCTCATGGTTCCAATTCTCCCTTTGCAGCCCTGTTCCCCACTGGCATGGCATCTGTGCTCAGTCTTTCAGCACTGAAAATACCATATTTGTGAAACCTGTAGCCAGACTAGATGACTGGAGATACATTCTTATTACTGCTCTAGTTTCTAGTTGTTTGGCCGTTTTTGGAAGATATCCAGAGGACATGTTAAAATAACATAGGTTGAAATAAGAAAATTGCGTGGCTTGATTGCTCGGATATTACAGATTTATTCTTGATGCTAGTGATACCTGGGGATTACCAGGAGTAAAGTTCCCTTGTTGGTAAGTGCCATGTATATATGTAGGATAACATTTACATTAAAGAGGTTATGGATAAAACAGGAAGCACAGAGGTTATTACAGATTGCACAGAAAGCAGTTAAGTATCTTGCCCAGTGTTGCAGAAAAAGATTGTGTGAGAGCCATGAACTGCAACTGTGCTGAGTCATAAAAGATGAATTTACTCACCTGAATTTTTTCTCCTTGCAAAAGTGCCAAGAAACACTGTTGTGACATAATACACATAAGTTGCTTAAATGTAACTGAACTAGCTCAGTATACAAAGAACGGTCTCAATAGCTTAGGAAAATAAAGACCTTTGTTGTACAGAGAGTGGAAAAGAAACTAGTTATTTGCAAGAAAGGCAATGGTGTTGTCTTCTGGGTCATTGCTGGGCAGTGTCACCAATGTTCTTAGTGTCAAGAGGGAGGTGACTCACTGGTGTTGACACTATAGCACTGCTATTAGTCTCTCTTGCACATCTGACTTCCTTGCTTTGGGCAATTTCTACAACTGTACCCATCCTCCCTAATTCTTCTGCTCATTCAGAGTTTCCTTAGCCGAACTCAAAAGTCTGGAGAAGGCTACATGAATAAAATGTCTACCTGCTATAGATACAGGTAGATGCTAAGAGAGGCTGGAGGCTAAATTGGTGAAGGTCTTGTGATTTACAGCAAAAAAAGAGGAGGAAAGAGGGCCTCATGAGTGAATTGCATTGCAGAGCACTGCAAATTGAATTGGGAACTGAGCTTTTTCTCTAGAGGTTGATTGTGGAAAAAATAAAAGATCATCTTGCTTTCTCTTTACAGGATGTCAGGCAAAACAGAGAACTGGTGTCACCCTCGGCCAGCTGAAATCAGCAAGAATAAGCAAAAAAATCCAGTGTCCAAATTTAACCTTTAAAAAATTAAGACCATTACATGGCACCTAGGTAAAGCAAAAGAGAGCCGCCCCAGAGTACTGTGGAAATATTAGCACTGTCAGTCCTACATGGATGCCCACAAAGCAAACAAATATCTGATTCAGCCGCTAAAGAGATTTTGTGTTTTCTGCAGGATATCTATGAATTGAAGAGGAGGTGCAACACAGGATGGTAAGGAAAGAAACAAAGCTAGGATAGAGAGTCCCACTGTGTAGGACTAAGCCTTCATTTGGCAGGTGATCCATTGTTTGGCCCGACTGTTTGCATTTGATCTGGCAGATCAGAGGATATTTAACTTGCAGCATCAATCCTTTAAAGGCAGCATGGATGCATGGCTTGTACTGTAACACAAAAACCACATACTGTACTTCAGTACTGCGTTCAAGTATTGCTCAAAAATGCAAGAGTTGGCCTCGCCAACATGGCCTAGGAAAGATTTTTGCTTAAAAATTCCCATTGGTCCACATCAGCTCTCATGCAGAGAGAATTGCATAGTGGATTCTTTCAGCAGAACAGACTTTGAACCTCTATGCTGAAGGTCTGAAACCACCAGAAAGGATTTTTAGAAGACATAAATGCATTAGGAGCTCATTATAGTATTGATGTTATGCTTTTTAGAAAGAAAATCAATACCTTAGTAATCCTGTATATGTTTCTAGAAAATTAAACTTTCAAAATTGCACCCCTCCAGCACCAATGAGATTTGCATATGTCCATAACTTATTAAAAAATTAAGATATTCTTTTCTAGGAGGATAAACTTAAAGATTTATGAACATAGCTTTAGACATTCACATTCAGAAAGTGTTGACCTTCCTCAAAATTTTCATTTTATTAAGATTTTTCTCATTACGTAGAAGTTCTATTTGTAGTGCTCTTAACCACACCAGTAGGTTGGGTGTGGAAGTGAAGACTATGCAAAAACAAATGTAGAGGAAAGATCTTGAAAAATTTGGGTCTCTTTGGGCAGTTCCTGAGATTTGTCTTTCCATAAAATGGCCTCCTTTGCCTGGGGAAAAATTTGAATTCCTTGAGATTTTGAGTGTTGTCCAGTGAACATTTCTGAAGGTTATTTTCTTTTCAGTTTAAGAATAGAAACATGTCCGTTCCATGCTCCCATGCCCACAGCTGTTAAAAGATACGTAAAAAAACACAGAAAGAAGCCCAACCCAAAACATTAGTTATTACACTTCCCCCTTCCTCTTATTTTGCAATAACAGTTCAGAAGCATGCAGTTAACTTCTCATGTTGAAAACTATTCACATCCAAGTTTCTAATACACCCATAGAACTGATAAGCTAAGAATATTTCCTGACTTCTTGTTTTTTAATTTTCACTTAGTATATATTTCCATGCCAAACAGAATTATGCTCTCTACCCACTCTGAAATTTACACCCAAAGATATATTGCCTGTAGAAAGACAGACTTTAGCAGGCTTTTCTTTTTCATGTCTATTTTTTCCTAACTAATGCTTTTGCTGGAAAGTTGGTCAAGACTCTGATCACTTAGAGTGCTCTGAAAGAACTTTTATTAGTAACAGACAAGGCTAATAGGCCAAGGCAGCACATAAACAAGAGGTTTTTTCTTTTAACATCAGAATCCCCAAACAAAGGGACCTATTGATCTTCTGAACTATAACACAGAGCACTAAGCTTTCTATATTTTGTCTACAGAAACTGCTCTAACTTCCCACCAAGAAAATGATGCCAGGCTGCTTTTACACAGCTTCCAGAAAAACGTTGGAGCTCTTACAAAAACTGGAAATTCCATGGCTACTGATAATGCTATTATTAATATTATCATCATTCTCTCATCGCTATTAACATTCTCTTAAGAATATTCTGCATTGTCTATCTTTATGTTTTTTTTTTTACCAAAGTGGTGTTACACAGACCCTTTACTATCTAAGTATACTTTGATGGCAGGAAGAGAATTTTAAGCAGCTGAGTACAGACTGTCACAGCACTTGTCGCAGGACTCCAATGGGATCTCAGTGGGTGGGGGCTCTCTTACTGCACAAGAGCTCTTCAGATTCACAAGCATTACTAGTGCTTGCCTTGGTTGAAAAGTGGCCACCAGCTGGCCCCCTGCATTCACACATCCAATCCAGCTAGCCTTCATAGCTCAGGTATCACGTTTTGCTATTTTGCTGCAGTTCAGTAGGACTTGCCACACCAGATCCCAACTAGTCAAGTAATGACAGCTCCACTACCATGGCAGTTGTTCATGTTATGCTGAGGTGAGACCTAAAGGATAACAAAATCTCCTTTTAGCTCACTATCTTGTCAGCAATGGCCATGGCAGCAGCCAGTAGCAGAAGTCTAGAGAACAAAAGAAGAAAGAAGAGAAAAACAACATGCTAAGCATGTATTAATACTTTTCCAGTGTCTCTGCAGCAGGTTTCATCCAGTATCAAACAATCTGCAGTTCAGCTCTCTGGGTTATAAAAACATAGGAATTTGTAATGCACGTATGTAGTTAGAATCTGATTTTTTGGGATGGGATGGGGGGAGAGAAGGGAACAAAATTCACCAAAAATCAAAATGTTTCTTCCTTCAAAAGTTAGTTCAGATCTGTAAATATTAGAAACATTTAAACATTTGATGAAAACCTGGAGAATTTTATATTGAAATACATTAAAAAGCAGAAGAGAAGGCACTTCTCAGCCTGCCCTGGTCTCATATTCCCTTGTCTGCATCCAACCCATTTTTCACTGTTGAAGATAAAGTTAAACTGGTATCAGTGATACAGTAAACTGAAAGCTAAATGAGATTATACCAGTCAATCACGCCATCAGAGCTAAAACACTTTCAGAAGAGCAAGAGGAAGGACTAGAAAGACCTTTGTAATGTGCAGAACTATATCAGTGTTTTTATGGCCTGCTGACTGGAAATCCTACACATGTTTCATTTGATAAGGCAATCACAAGGCTTTCTTTCTCATCTGAATAAGAACATTTAATCTTCATAGCATTAAGTCCCATGTGCTAAATTAAATTTCCTGCCAGCTCAGCAAACAGTTTTGATACTTTGAACTGCATTGTGCACGCTTTCCTTTCATCACAGGATGCATTCTGTCTCAATGTCAGCAGCCAAGAGGAGAAGCACTGCTTAGGCCAGAGAGCTGCTTTTGGTTAAGCACAAGTATCAATGCAGAGCAGTTACTGAGAAGTGGCATTCAAAACAGCCATGAAGCGGCAGACAGTTTGGTGTGTTTCAGATGGCCAAGCAGAACTATCAACAGGTTAACAACATCTGAGCTAGTTACTGTAGATTCCTTTAGCCGTTTATGGACAGAAAACTATTTGGCTAGCATATTGAAGCCCATGTGATTCAAGAAGCTGAGCAGACAGTATTATTGCAGTAGCATTGATTTTTAAGACTGTGCAGATGATCAGTGTAGGTGTGGACAGCCACACCTGTAAATCTCTGTGGTCAAGACTAATAAAATGTTTCACCAAAGCAAGTTTGGGGAGGCTCCTGTATTCCCCCTGCTGCAAATCACTTGCCTATGAATGCGTTTCAAAATGCTTCAGATCCATAGGCTCAGTTTTGTATCTTCATTCAAGAGTCACCTAAAAATCTAAGGCAGAGAAAGCTGATAATATTGTTCTTACAAGGAAGGGGAGTAACTGATGACACTATTGAAAAAGTAGAGCTTCTTCATGTCTAAATTCTCAACAAGTTTAAAATATTGCATCTTTGTAAAGTTTGCCAAATACTTACACTGATTTTGTAATCAAAGTTGCAACTGTTTTCCTTATTTACGTTTTACTAAATAAGAATGGGTTGTAGCTGTGACAAAGATTTAAATGAAATCTCAACTGGTGCTACAGTACAAAGCAAAAAGTAGAATGGGGGAACAATACACAGAGAAAAAAATGACAGACACAAATTTCCCATTCAGGTCTCTTTTGGTCAGCTCTGTTTAGAACTGAATCCCTTCACAGCGTTTCTTGTGTCATCTGAGCTCATAGCATTTTAGAGTGTGGCACAGGATCAGAGGCATGTGTAGCTCAGATATTGAAATCATCTTAAAGTATATACCTGCAGTTCACCTCTTCTTTGTTATACTACTGAAGCATCACGGAAAGATGAGTTTGACCTACAAACCTCCATTTCTCAGAATCCTAAACTAGCTCTACATGATCAGAATAACTGAACATGCCTGAAGAAAAAAAAGAAAAAAAGACTTAATTTGCTGTAAGAAGGAATTAACTCCGTATAAACAGAAACTAGGTTTTGGCAGGCTATCTTCTTTCCTAATCCCTCAGTATTTCCCCAATTACTACACAATCCTACATAAGTTGTTTTTATTAACACTACAAGAGGCCATCTGTCTACAAATGCTCAGTTAAATAATAGAAATCTCAAATCAATACAAGAATAACCAAATTCAGCTACTGGCAGGTCTAAGAGATTTCTGTATAGAAAAACATTTACTTTTTTGGCACTTCAGTAAAATTACGAGAGCTTTCCCAGCATTTATCATTCCAGGATGGCAGGGATTTCTCCACCCATTTCAAGAATTTTTACTTTCAGTCACCATAGATGATGTAACATTAGGACTTTCCAATCTGCATCAGCCCGTTATCACAGCCCAAACTACTACTGTGAATGCTGTTAATGCTACAGGCTTATAGAAAACGTAACAGCTCATTCTTATCCCCAACATTCTGTCATTTAGATATGCCTCACCTGGAAGATCAGCATTCTCCCATTAAAGTACTGATGTAGCGATGGGAGCAGTATGGATACACCTTCTGAATCGGTTTAGATGGATTGGCTTCAGTTACCCAAACTAAAATATTTTGATTAGTTGCACTGTTTACTTTACATTATTTTAAATATCTTTTTCATTAAACACACCAATAAAAATAGAAGATGTGCATTTTGCTTTAAGAGCCTGAGTTTGAAATCAGTGTAATTTTCATATTCAATATTCCTGTTGAAGAGGAGGGAGAAGAAGAAAAATCTGGAGGCTGTACAGAACCTGTTGGCCAGCATGAGCAAATATAGCAACTTGTATCACATTGTGTCATCATCTTCTGCAATACAAAGTTTCCATGGGGACAGAAGAGATGGGAAAGATTAACTACGAGTTGCAATGCTACTCCAAGCAAGGAACATAACAAAACATGAGCAAGTGTGGCAGAGGGTGGTTTTCTTCCCTGTTCAGCATTCTAAGAAATGATATTTATACAGTAGCGTATAGGTGTATTTCAGATACCCCTCAGCTTCCAAGTTTTGTCTCTGTTCATCTAGATGCCTAGGAGAGGGAAATATCCACATATCATTTGAGAGAGATACCCTCGTAGTCAATGCCTCTAAGGAGAGGCTATTGCTGTACTATGCCCAGCAAGGCTACTGCGGTGCAGTCCCTACTTTGTCACATGCAGGCTGGAGCTCCCAGCCCGTTAATAGAGCAGTAGCTTGTGTCTGGGCACGATGCTGGGAGATGAAAATTCAGAAATGTTGCAGGCATATACGTTCATACTGATACACTGACTTTCCCCAACACATAAGAACTGAATTTGCCTCTGTGGCTATAATGACCCTAACGTGCAACTTCAGGTTAAATCAAGTGCCAAAATATCTTGAAAGCAGATAATCACAATGAAAACAGATATAAATAAGATGGAGAAAGATTGGAGACTTGTGGAAAAGGACTAAATTGCCTTCTAGATGGTTGTCAGCCTGAATACACATGTAGTTGAAATAAAACCCTGTATTTCTTTGAAAATCTTGCCTTCAAAATCAGTCTCTTAAGAGATTGAAATATACAGGAGGTATATATGTTCGTAACTACTTTATGCCGTAGAGTTATGATATACTGAGAACTACGACCACAGTAACTAAATAAGTACATATGCAGCAGGTTTGTATTAAAAAGTTACTCAAATGTTTGCAGTGTGGTCTAAAGTATTATCATGACTGCTTAGGGAACTAAAACATTTCACCAGGGATAACTTCAGCAGCCAAAAATCAGCTATTATGTAATAGCTGGAGGAAAAAAAAAGAGAGAGGAGAGAGGGGGAAAAAAAACCAACATTCTATATCTCCTCATGGTCCCTGGGGTATCTATCCAGACCAGATGTTAAGAAAGAAGGACGCATTTGTCCAGCCTGCTGCACAACCCAAATGATGCAACAATTAGGCTTCTTGCAATAGGGAAAGCAATGAGGTATAAGAAACGCTGAGGAATTTGTGCTCCTGGAAGGCACTGGGAAAGAATAAACTCCTGCACTCACCTGTAGGCCTCGGCTTCAGAAGATGGAGGGTGACTTCCTTCCTCCCATCTCTTTCTGTGATTCAGCTACCTGGTGACATAGTGATTTTGTACCATGCAGAGCCATGTTGAGAAAAAATGTCATTAATTTTAATATCAAATAGTCATGCTAATCTATATTTGTTATTGTATGTTGTTATGCAGTAATATAGTTGCTATAAACTACCAAATACTTGTTATTTCATATATTTGCTGTGCAGAGAAAATGGTGCATTTGGAAAGCAGTTCTTCAAGAAAGACTGCACTAATTAAATACATTCTCATTGCTGCACAAGCTAAACTGTTACAAGACTGTATGTATGCAACTGCGACCACATTCAGTATTTGTTACTACTTTTACTCTTCTTTTTTTTACCACTTCAGTAGAGTGCATGTGGCGTTACCTCAGAGTGGAGTGTTACTTCAGAGCACAGAGAGAGACCAGCAGTAAAAATGCTGCTCAGATGCTAAACTCACACACCGTTTTTTGGACCTGAGAAAAGGATGGACCAGTAGCAAGGAGAGTTAATGTCAGGAAATAATAATAACACTAATACTTCACTAATTACTCTTTTCCTCTGCACTCGATCAAAAGTGAGATTAGGACTGCAGCTAACCAAAAAATAAACCCCAACAATTTATGTTAAGAATAAAAGGATGCATCTGTTTCCTGCCTTGGCCAGATCGACTCACCCTTGTCATCGGAATAGCTGCACTGAGACGCGAAGTTCTGAAGATTAAAGCTGAGGGTCACTATTTTTACTCAGAAGAGCTCCAGAATATGCGTAAGAGTAGTTCATTATGTCATCTCTGACTGTGACAGTGCAAAGCTATTGCCAAATTGGGAAACTCCTAATTGTAAAAAGCTCATCTGAGGGAATTGCAAACGAGAGATTAAGGAAGTATCTGGCCCTAAAGACTTCTTGACTCCATTTCTGTAAGTCATATGTCTCTGTTCGTACTGTGGAAAGTCTTTCCTACATTCTGTAGCTGGAAGAGAGATATTTTAGTTTTTCTTTCACATATCTCTGATTTTAGACTGCTGGCAAGATTTTTCTGTGAGTTTAAATTTGCTACAAAAATTATAAGAGTGGGAATACCTACTCACACTGACAACTTATTACCATCTGTTCACTGGTTGCTCAAGACTGATTGGAGTCCCCTTTGTGCTAAGCACTGCATGTATGCATAACAAATGAGAAGATTCCTGTCCTGCGTAGCTCAGAATAGACCAAGCTAAGACTTGCCCAAAGACTACCAGATGTACATGGCAGAACTGGGAAATGAGCCCAGATTATCTTGTTTCAGATCCAATTCCAAAGCATCGTCCTTTCTAAAATAGATTTGAAACTGTCCTCTGTCATTAGGGGAAGAAAAAAGTCTCATATAACTAACAAATATGTACAGTGTTTTAGTAGTCTGTGGCTACAGATGTAGAAGTACAGATGCTGTGAGTGGAAAAGTTGGATTTGTTTAAGATAAATGAACATGGAGGCTCTGCTTTAGCCAGCACAGTTTAGAAGAATGTCAACTGAACTAATGCTTTGCTTCACAGACTCCTCTCCCTGTGAAGCCTACTGTCATATAGGAAATAACTGTTTGGTAAAGGTCCTGGTCAGGACTGGTCTCTAATTTTTCATAGCTTAGCAAGGTAATGTCTCCCACTTACCTGCAGTCAAATTACATGATCTATGATGGATATTTAGAGCCAGATTTAACCTAAGATGACAGAGACCCTCAAACTCCAGGTGAAAAGGTTCTGCAATTTAATTCTGTCAACTAAAACTGATTTATTTTTGTATATAAACAATGCCATGTTTGTGGCATGGTTGTGCCTTCATTTATCTCATTGTGCTCATGGGCAGGCCATTCTTTTTCTCCACAGTGCAAAAACTCTTTCCTGACAGTATTGCTGAAAGAAGTTGAAATACAAACCTCATTCCAGACTTACTCCTGGAGAATAACATACAGAGAATTTAGAGCATACTTAGAAATAAAGTTCAACATTCAAGAGCACTTCCCAGGCAATGCCCAAATTTCTATGAGTCTTCTCAGGTTCAGTATCAGACCTCATCTCTACACTGCTCTTTATTTTCTCAGATTGTCATTGCAGATAAAGTTTTGCAGTGCCACTTTCTAGCTTATCTGGCAAAAGTTTCTACTGAGTTTCACACAACCTCACACGTTTTTTGTTTGTTTGTTTATATACTTTTAGAATATTTGAGGTTCTTCTTCATTAAGAATCCGGATCAGCAAACACTTAGGGCTGAATAACATTCCTGTATACTCCTCTTGACCTAAGTAGAATTTTTTCACAGCAACGAAGCCTATATATCCAGCAAAAATGAGAGTAGGTTCAAGTATGGAATATGTAATGTCCTCGTTCCACTTTCAGTCTGATATCTGATCTTTGTTCTTTTGGTTCCTTGTAATCCATATCACCAGACTCCTTTGGCAGGTAGAAGAACAGCCCTACTGTGAAAGTAGGTAAGCCATTAGTGGTTAACATGTTGGAAACCTACCATTACGGGGATGTTACGTTTAAGAGTAAAGAAATTACAGACCTATTAAAAGTTTAAACAGTTAAACGCAGAGGACGTAAAATGAGAAACATGTATCTTAGGCTGCTTTCATCATCTCTATCAATTATTGGCCTTCATTTTTTCTCCCATCTCTACTGTATTTCCTAACTGCCTACATCTTGTTATCCTAGCAACCTTCTCCCTCCAAACTGCTTGAGCCAGCTTTCCACATATCTGAGATTTACAAAAGGAAAATACCTTTGGGACCATCTTTGGTTGGTACATCTTTTCTCTTTCTTCATCTAGCATCTGAGGATCTGGTTGATCAGAAGAGAGTTTTAAGAGAAGAGAGAAAGAAAAAAAATCCCTTTACTCACTTAAGCTACCTGTACCTGCTCCTCTCGCTGGTTCCTTACCCAAAAATCTGCTTGTATCACAGAAACTGTATTGTAGAATTGCATAGCACCTTGAACCATTAACCTACAAAGCTTGGTGTTACTACACTACCAAAACAGGCACTGAGTCAGAGAGATGAATTCTGAGTCCAAGTGTATGACAGCATCACTGGCTGTCATCTCAGAGCTAGGGAAGTGCAGAAGATCAAGAGTAGCAACATGCAGGAACTGCACGCGTTTATATGCAGCAATTTCTTCTGTAGCAGGCCAACTATGTATGCTGTCATGGGCACAGGGAGACAGATCAGTGTGTGCTACAGATCTTCACTCAGGGTTATTTCTCCAGAGCACTCCAGAGGAACACAGAAGAAATCAAATTGCTACTGCAGGCCAGAAGCTATAGTGATTGCCATGCAGCTGCTCTGTGCTTTTTCTGTATTGTATCTGCTTTGTATCACCACCAATTTCTGAGTGTGAGGAAGTCACCAAACAGAGCTCTTTTAATCTAGCTTCATAAGGAGTTAGTTTTGGACCAGGTGACATTTAATTATGATGTAAAAGAAAAACCAATGGAATTTGGTGCATAGATTTCTGACAGCATGTTTCACAGCAGTTACTTCTGTCCTTTCAAAGAACGCAATGTAATTAAGGGAAGTACAGCCAGACTGAGATGGCTTTGCAGGAGACAGAACTAGAGTGACTGAAGCATAGAGGAGAGCAATGAAAAATTGGCATTCCTCCACAGTTCATGCAACGTAGTATTTACTGTGCTAGCTTTGAACTGTTTTGCAGTATATTTTGAATATCTCATTATTTATGTCTGGAAATAAAACATAGGGACACAAACTCACATAATCAAGAAAAAAAGATCATCCAAGCTGAAGATTAAGGTTAATTTGGGGGTGTTGCTGTTAAAACTCACCACTGCCAAATTTCAGCTAAAAAGAAAGGTGTTGTGTGTGCAGTTTGTAATGTTACTGCTCAGCCTGCAATGAGATTACGGTATTGTTAAATTAAAGGAATTCCTGTTCCGTGGTGTTTTTTTTGGCTGATCCAGTACTGTGGGTTAACTTCATGTGATGTATTTTCTTTAGAACGAATTTCCTTCAATTCATCAACAGAAGCTCAAGCTACTTTGCTATGAGTTTGTGACATTCTTTGGAAGTGGTTATGAATACGCCAATAAGAAGTTAACAGATTGTCAGGAACACTCCCTTGGGAATAACGTTTCTCATTCTTCTTTCTTGTTTATCTTTTGTTTATCCTCCTTTCCCTTTCAAGGCTATATATTTACAGCCTGGCAAAACTGTTGTACAGGGCTGCCCATTTACAACACAATACTAGAGCTGCAGAAGGACTCAGGCCGTGAAAAAAAGAAATCTGACTTTCTGCCAGGATGGAGGCCTTCAGCAACACAGATTCAAGAGCAAACCTGCAGTTAGTGGTTACAGTAGATTCCATCCCTTGCTCTCTCGCAGACTTGCTGGATAACCTTGACCACTCTTTGTCTCAGTTTTCTTATCTGTAAAATGGAAAAGATAATAATACTTGAGAGGCAGAGGCTGTTGTGTGTTTCCATGCATGCAGATAGACAGCTAATGGTTAAAGCCATTGCTAAGCCATGCAAGAATTATAATCAGCTTCTGATTGTGTCTCTAGACATTGGACTGGTTAGCTGGGGTCTGTTCATTCCTCAAAAAGCAGCACCTGTACAGAGACTGGAAGTTCTCCATGGCACTGCTCACAGCATAATACAGAAACACTTTGCCAGATCTCAAGTAACAGCCCTATTGAAGTCTGGCTCTCAGCAAAGAGCCATATTACTGCAGTGTAATTTCAACTACACTACTCCTAGGACCTGAAGTGGTATTCTTGGAAAAAACATTCTGGACTGCACTTGAAAATGTGTGTACCTTCAAGATGTTAAGAAGGTATTTGTTCTCTGAAGTTTAAAAGGTTTGTGCAAACATCCATGTATAGGAGTACTTACCTGCCTCATTAGGTCTTTAGATGAAGAGGAGATGATATAATAACAAGGCATTGCCACAAGCCAAGTTTTCTACACCTGAGTCCCTGCAGAGGATGGACTGAAGGGCACTGCTGTCAACTTATTGCCTTCGGTTATTTTGTGGCATAAAGCCAAGCATTAACAAACTATCAGTGGTATGACTGCTGCAGAATCACAAGCAGGTCACCACTAAAATTGTCTCTAAACAAAAATAGCTGTGTTCCTATACTTTACAAAACCACAGAAGCAGTCAATACACAGCAAAACCAGGCTGAGCTCTGTAACAGAGTCATGCAAATAGAAAAGAATATGTTATTTAATCAGAGGGAAGAGGTTTGTGATCATAGTAGCATAGGTAAGTCAACCTTGTTAATTACAGATAAAACAGTATACTCAGTCAAGCAGTAAAGAAAGATGGATTTAAAAAATATCATGTCAGTAAGAAGAAGTAGGAACTAATAGAATGTTAGGAGCACAAGCACGTTTGCAGTTTATTTTCCTCCAAAGTCGTTTCTATTTTCTAGAAACAGATAATTTTAAAGGACCTTTTTGGAAAGGTCCAAACATTTCTGAATCCATTCAGAGTTGAGGGAATAAAGACGGAGAGGATCATTAAGAGGAAAATAATACAGTGGAAACAGTCAGTGAATGACTTTTATCATACAGCCCTGTTCAAACATACTTTCCTTAACAAATGCAGTAAACTGCAGCTTTGAATTAGATATAGAAAGAAATACAAAAAAAAAGTTAGATTTAGCTCAGCCATGGAAGCTGCTCTCTTTAATGTGGCAATAACAGGAATACAAGAGCTTCACATTCCCCTTTTATATGTTTAACCTTTGACAAAAGGTTAAACGCTTTCCTCACAACTGACTCACATCAGGAAACACAAGAGCTGTACTCTCCCAGATGAAGCCCAGCTAGCTGCAAAATGCAATGTCAGCGTCTAGAGTGAAGTAAAACAAGGATTCCTTGTGCAGTTCCTGGTACTGCTACACAGGCAGGAAGTGGGTCAGCAGAAGGGTCTTTACCAGGCAGGAGAGAGCTGAAATGGTGACAATAAGGAAGTTCAGGGTGGGGGAAGAATTGGATCCGATTTCAAACACCTCGCTGAGATCTACTTTAAATGCACTGATGTATTAAAATTCCCCTAGCAACATACCAGGAAGGTTTACAAAACATTAAACAGAATATCTATGAAAGCTTCCCATGTTTTCCGTTCTTTGCCTTACAAATATTTTAGGGCCAGATTCTCATCTGGTGTCAATATGACTAATGCCTTTAACTCGGCTGATGAATGTAAGCTCAGATTTGGCTGGCTGCACTGGGTTATTTATCAGGAACCTGACAGCTAAGC
Organism: Gallus gallus; assembly: GCF_016699485.2. Taxonomy (NCBI): domain Eukaryota; kingdom Metazoa; phylum Chordata; class Aves; order Galliformes; family Phasianidae; genus Gallus; species Gallus gallus. The sequence continues at coordinate 12,398,764 of NC_052536.1, read as the reverse complement.
TCTTGAACTGTAGCAGCTCCAAACAAAGTTAACTGAATCTGCAAGTACTTTGCACCTCTGAAATCCAGGTCTGGGGACCAGATAGGACTACCAATTCCTAGAGATACATTCCTGGTTAAACACAGGCCGTGCTAGGTGAGACAGAGTTACTTGCTGAGTACCAAAGGCTTCAGGAAACCAGGAAGTGCTGAGCACTGACCTCTATCCACAATAAGGCATAAATAAATGACCAGGGTATGAAGAAATGATCAGAGGTGAGTCCAAGGGTGGCTGCTCTCCTCAGCCAAGTATCTGAAGGGACACTTATGCAAGATGCACTACAGGAAGTCTCAGAAGTACATTTCCTTCTCCTGGACCATGTTGGAGAATGGTAAGAGACATCACTATGAACATGGTAGTCAGCATCCAGAAGTAAAATCTGCCTGTATCCATGGGGATGCCGTAGCTGGTATAACTGCCAAAAATCAGAGATCATTGAATGTTGAATGGTCTTGGCAGAAATAGATTGTCCTGCCATCTCCTCCCCATGGAAGCATCATACTCTGTGAGGAAGGGGAAATGTGGGATGTGGAAATCATGCACTGTTTTCAGAAGTAGATCATCTCTGAAATGACCCCAGAGCATTCAATTTGCCACTCTCCCCAAATTAATCCCTCTACTCTAGACCACACTGCCTTAATGAGCCCTCTTCTGTCATGCTTTGCCTCATCCTTCTGTTAGGAAACAGTTCTCTAGGAAAAAATCCATAGGGCTTCTTGTTCCCTTAAACTTCTAAACTGCCCCACCTTCCCCTGATGCTAGCTTTGCCCAAGGAGGTTGTGGATGCCCCATCCCCTGCAGGCATTCAAGGCCAGGCTGGATGCAGCTCTGGACAGACTGGTCTAGTGTTTGGTGATCCTGCCTGTGGCAGGGGGGTTGAAACTAGATGATCTTTGAGACCCTTTTTAACCCAGGCCATTCTATGATTCTGTGCTTCTAACAAACCACCCCACTGCCCTCTCATAACATTGCCCAGTTGGCTTCCCTACCTCATAGCTCTGGTGGTGGCAGTATGAGGCAAGACACAGGAGAACACTTCTCTTGCCTGAAGCACCCATTTTTTGGTAGAAGGATGAGCTGGGACCTCCATTACGCCTGGGACACAAAAGCTCTGACAAAACATAGCACAGCATAAGCAGCTTTGGAAATGGCTGTGGACAAGGTCCTTGTTCCCTTCTACACAGTAAAGCAATTTTGAAACTACTTTGGACAGCACAGCATGGGATGGTGTCTGGGTGTTGTCCACAAGAATTCCCCTCAAGACAGTGTGCAAAAAGGATGTGAAGAGGAAGTTGTTCCAGGACTCCCTTGAGTCACAGCAGTGCAGATTCCTTCAGCCAAGTTGGTGTGCACACAGACTTCACAGCATAAAAGGGCATGGAAATAGTCTTCTTTGTAGCAAGCCTGCAAGGAAGTGATCCCAAATCATGAAACAAAATAAAAATCATCTGTTGGTGCAATCTGTCCAGCATGTCCAGAAGGTCTTTTTCCCCACTTCTGTCTCCATGTGTGCAATGTAGCCAAGAGTAAGTCATAGTTGTGGAACCTTGTGGGTGTTCCCCCACCATCAAGAACAAATTCACTTTAAAGGAAGCTGAATCTGGCTTTTCATTAGTGATTCAATTCCCTTCCATCACAAAATAAATGGAAAGGAACACTTTTGTGTTTGAAGAGTATTCAAAAAAAAAATCAGGATTTCTCAAGCATCAAGATGAAGAAGTGATGCTTTTGCCCATGGTCTGATCAGCATCACGTTATACTACATAGTGCTAACAGAAGCAGCAGCCTCCACCTCAGTGTTCCCCAGGATTCCCACCACTGCAGTAAACTACAGGGTTATACCTGTTTCACAAATGGCACTGAAGATAATATCAACCAGCACATTCCAAAATCAGGCACTGGGAACCCAGCATTCTGGTATGGACTCTGCCCATCCTGCTCCTCTCAGAAGATACCTTTCAAGCCCAATGTTTTACATCAACACCACAGCATTTGCTGCAGAAATTGTCATAAAAACACTGCCTTCTCAGCAGCTTGTTCTATGATGCTAGCAGGCACCAGGTGGCGATGTAATTACAAGATTAAAAGCAACATCACAAAATCATGTTGTAGGACAAGTGTTAAAAGATTATTAACTAGACAATTTCATATATAATTATTGATGTAAAAAAATCTGCCACTCTCCAGCAACTTCCTGATCTGATATACACTAACTGACCCTATATGACAGGGTAGATTAGACCTTTGGAAGTCTAAAAATGTCATCTCCATATTGGATAACTGATAGCTTTCAGCAGGAGTTTTTGAGGCAGATCAAGGTGGGTTTGCTCGCATTTTTGCATGAGCATTTGAGTTTCACAAAGTAGGAATAATTTGCTTGTGGGCAGGATGAGCTCCTCCTGCCCTGCTTGCAGAAATGGCAGACCTTGCACCACTCACTGTAACTTGTGATGTTTCTCCACTGGAGGAGAAGGGGGGAAAAAAAGAGTGCATAGAACACGCATGTAAGGGCTGACTCATAGAACCAGTGTTCACTTAGTGGAACAAACAGAGGAAATTAATAAGGTAATAATGAAGATCCCAGCTCACTGACTGGAGTAGCTGGCTCAGAACTGTAGCACTAACAGGCTCTTTAACCCAGGACCAGTGGCAAACACATCTTAGGTCTGGTTTTCCTCTCATCCGGAGTAGTACAGTACAGTCAGTAAAGCTATTCTGACATACATTCCCATATCTGGATGCCAGATGGGAAATAAGTAACACATTTTTAAGAAAGAGAATGACTAACCCCTAGAACAGACCAGAAAGGGAAGCAGTAGATTCTCAGCCTTCTGAGCCCTAACGGGCTGCTTGCTTTGTGCAGGCTGTGTTTTAGTTCTGCAAGCTCACTGCAAGGACAGCAGCCTGATCTGTGATTAAAGAATACACACGCTCAATCTGGCTTCAATTCTTGTTTATCTATAACAGTCAAAGTAAATGAAGGGAGATTTGGGCCCTCTATTATTGTTTCTTAAGTTGGTGTACAAACCAAGCTTCTGGTGTAAATATTTGCAACACACCATAAAAAGTTCATTGTTTTGAAACTCATCTGCTGATACAATCATGTCATTTGAAATTCACATTAGCTCATCTGAATTGGTTACAATACAAGTAAATTAATTTTGTTTTTGAAATAAATATACCTTTACTATGCACTGTGATTTTGGATAGTCAAGATTAAGCCTGACTCCCAGGCAAAATCTGTGACCCCAACACCTTGGTTTCGCTAATGCATTTCTGCTTAATTCTACTTTCTAGCAAACTGGTGCATATTCAGGTAGAATTTGCTTCTCCCTGCAGTAAAGTATGGTATGGCCTTGGGAGATAAAAAATAATAATCACAGATTATTTGTATGCAATTTCTTCCAGATAGAATAGTCTGTGAGTTTATTTTTCTTAAGAAATAATTTTAAAAACAAATTTATCTCCAAACAACTAATGCAGTTTGTAAATATTTGCCCATGTGTCCTCAGAGAAATACTTACCTCTAATGAAACATGGTGCAAGATGGACCTATGCTACAGTAACTGTCAAAACTATTTTGGAGAACATCAGCAGATTTCTTGAACAATTACTAGGTAAACCATTTGAGACAAATGGGTTAGATTGTGCTTACACTTCACTGTTTTTAGGCAAAAGCAGACATGCCACAAGCTATAAAGGTTTGCACTCGTTCAGTTAATTCCAATAGTCTAATAAATAGAAGACCTGAGATCTGTTAAATGGTGACATTTTATTCTTGGTGTTTCATCTTTATTCATTCAGTATTCATTGCAATGCATCTCATCTTGATTAATGCAATGGATATGTAAATGAATCTCCCTTTATGTCAATTAAAACTGTGTTACAGAACAGTACTGGTGTGACTATGTGAAATAAAGCTTCCTTTTTCAATTACATACTCAACACATCACAGAAATATCTAAGCCTTCTTGTCTGTCCATAAGTTTCATAAATAAGAGTGGATCAGAACTCTTTTTACTATAAAGCTCATTTTCTTATGCCTTTTAAATATATGGATGACTACAAACAATTTTTAAACCTCCTGTATACATATCCCAAGGCCATCTCCAGTCATCATTGCCTTGAAAACTAAACTAACCTGATCACAGAATCAGAGAACTGTAGGGGTTGAAAAGGACCACTGGAGGTCATCTAGTCCAACTCTGTTGGTAAAGCAGGTTCCTTAGAGTTGCACAGGAAAGCATACATGTGGGTTTTAGATGTCCCCAGAGGAGACTCCACAATCTCTCTAGCCAGCTTGTTTCAATGCTCTGTCAACTTCCAAGTAAAGAAGTTTTCTCTTATTCAAGACTCCTAACTGGACTACATGCAACAAGACAACTAGCTTTTTGTTGTTGTTTACCAACAAGCTCCATTTAAAATCACTAGGCCATTTTGTCCCCTCTTTAAAGTCATTGAAAGCACTTGGGATCTTGTTGACTCCTTCCAAACCCACAGCTTGAGGGTCCCAAAGCATTTGAGTCTTTCTCAATTTTGAGATAAGACAAGAATGTACATAATATCCAATAAAAATCCATAATGTCTTTCATGGATTAAGTTATGTGTCACGGACAATATGGTGAATGAATTACTCTTGCAGTTATGCAGTGCTGCAGAAAATTGACTTCTGTTCTATCATTTCTACTCCTGCCTGAACATCTGCAGGCTCTCAGGTGGTAGAATTTTTTTTGAACAGAAAATGTTTTGCTGTGCATCTAATCACAAACCCAAATTAAGCACTTCCTCATCACACTCTTCTAGTTTTCCATCTTCTTTACCCTGAACAGGATTTTAAAACATTGTTTCAGATTCATATTTGACACACTACTGCACTACACCAGAGTTAAACAGCAAGTTCCCTGGCATAGGCACATACTTTCTCTCTTTTCAGACAGTGGTATGCTTTTATTAAGCACAAACAACCAGCTATTTCAGTAGAGCTAAGCTTAAGCTGTGTTTTCCTGGAAAAATATATTACCAAGCAGCAACAAACACAGCTGTGAGGCTTTTGTTTTGGGTCAGGAGGAAAATGTGAAATTCAGTCTCCACGATTCAAATTCTGAGTGAACATAGATAATATGAAAATCTGCTACTCGGGGAATTGTAGTATATGTTATTTTTACTGCATGTCTTCTAGGGAAAAAGTCTAAGTTTTCACACCAGCGTAAATTCATAACAGCTTTGTTTTTGGTGAGATTACAGTGCAATACATCCTGATATACCAAATTAGGATATGGCTCTATCCAAAGGTAAAAGCCAAAGCATGAAAGATTACTTATTAACAGTACAATAACTGCACTATCATTACCAGCTCATCTAATCTGTATTCTCAACACTGAGGTATATTTTAAAAAGTTTTGCAATATATTAAAAGCTGTGTTAAGAGAATGGAAATTCTGAAGAAATCTTCCTTTTTTCTTTCCTATTTATTTTACCCTCTCTACTTTGAAAAACATGCTCAAAACCCAAGAGACAAACACTGTCCTGCTCTGTACAGTGGTCAAAGCTAACTAGTGCGCTAGCCAACTCTCTCATCTCATAGACAAACCACTGGCTTAAAGATCCCAGCAACCAGGCCCTACAGCCCACCTGTCCCCGTCCTAACTTCAGTTTCTGATCTCTCAATCTCACTCCTCATGTGTTAATTGAACTTTAAGGTAAGTATCACTGTTTGGGGCAGTTTCAGCAATGCCTCTGGTAGGGATCAAACAACGCCTATGTCAAAACAGTTTCCTGGGACTGATGAGTGTACATTTTCTAAGCACAATTTCTTTAGCCAGGGCTTGCCTCCAAAAATCATAGCCAATTTCTAGCTATGCTGGCAAAGTCCCTTGCAGCTATTTCATATATGACTAAAGAAATTTCTCTGAAAGCCTTGTTACATTGAGGTGCTTTCCTCTCCTTCTTCCCACACCTCCAGCTGGCAAATACTCTAGCCAAATACTGTAGCACAAACTTGTCCTCAGTGTACTTCTCTCCATTAGCAAAACATGTAATAGAGATCAGTTGCGCTCAAGCACTAAGCAGGAATCTGATTACAGAAGACAATATCTCTTCAATACCATCAAGTGAAGATGGGTGGTGGGACACATGCCATATAGTAACACCCTCTCCAGTGCATATACAGCTCCTCCACAAAAGAATCAAAAGTGAAATTCTATGGTGCTTTTGTAGAACATCCAAGAGAGTTTTTGGTTAAAAAGTTTGCATTTATGTTCCAAAATCCCATCTTCTTATTCTTCTTTCCCCTCCCACCTTGCCCCATCCTCACATCATTCCTCCTTATTCAATGTGTTAGCAGACCTAAGTCATTCTCTGCAAGGATATAAGCAAGCCATTTTTCTCACTTATTTTTCTTTTGTAACCGTCCCTGCCACTTTGTAGGAAAGTTCCTAGCTTGAGAGAACAGTGCATGCTTGCAGTGGATATTATGTGAACAGAAGTTATGTGATTTGGATTTGTGAGAATGCCAGGAGAAGGCAGAATGTTGCAAATCTCCATAAACTAGGATATTTCCTGAGCTTTTTTTTAAAAAAAAATGATTTAGCTGACAATACCCAGAAAAAAAAATCTATGAAGTTATCTGACTCTTAGTATGTTTGCTTAAGATGTAACAGAAAAAAATACTGTTACTGTTTAGACTTTTCATTTTGCATCTACTGTCCAGGCACAGTTCATTGCTGGCAACTTTTAATTTGTACTATTCCATTTTTCATCATCCAAACAGTCCCTCTGAGGCTACAAAGTGGCTAAAGGGAGGTAGGTACCAACCATAGAACCGTTAGAAAAGGCTGGAGTGAAAGGCTGGTGACATCTATAGAGCTGAAGAGTTACTGCAGTTTCCTTTGCCCTTTGCTTTCCTCAGTCATTCAGGCTGATAAAAAACGACAGGACTTAACTTGAAAAGCTGTTCTGATGGTTTGTGGTTCTGTACTGCCTCACCACTGCAAAATACTGCCTCAGACTTTTTTTTTCCTTAAGAAATGCTCTTTGCTGGTGGATAGCTGGACAGTGAAGAGTCAGGATTGCTTAGTTCAAATCAGTGATGAATATTGAGTGGAAAGGAGACATTCTCTCCAATGAAATACCCATTCCAGTAAACAAGTCTGAAGAATCTAAGATAATATCAAGCATCATACTTACCAACTAGGGGAGTAGTTTCAGAACATCTGCATGAGGATAATTTATCTTGTTTCCATCAGCCTTTGACATCCAGAATCACATTGGAATAAGCTGTGAAAAGAGCGAGCAAAATTTGGAGCACAATAATAAAATCTCTGAGTTTGTGATCATTTCCCTTACTGATCTTCCACAAAGCTTAAAGACAATAGGGAATGAGCTGGGTTTGAGAGCTTATACAGTTATAAAACCAATGATGTAAGAGTTTTATAGGAAGAAAGCAATTGTCTGCAGTCAAATCTACTTGTTTGTCTCTCAGGTAAGTTTTATACCTTTCAATAAAAGTTCATCTGTCTTCACAGGTAAGTCTTATTTAGAATATAAAATCAATACTGAGATTGTGTACCTCCTATTATTTTTATTTCTATTTTTATTGCTTAAGCTGCCCTTGGAAGGGCTGGGGTATTTACTCACAAATGGCCTCAGTCTGATACTCTATTACAAGACAGAGAAGAATATTATCATCCTTGTTACCAGTAGGAACTGAGACATGTGGTAATTTCCTCATACACTTCAAAAGTAAATTAAAATTGCAGCTCTGACACAGACATCTCTTGAGTCTCTGCAGTACTATTTCAAACGTCTCAGAGAAAACAGACATGAATTTCTAACATTTCTGAAGGCAGTGGCTCACACAGGCCTTCTTCATGCCTCAGAGAGTTGTTCTGAGTGACAGGAGGCACTTTCTACCCATGCTGGCAAGAGGCACAAAATGTAAGTGTTTATTATTTTCTCAACTTGTGTTTTGGAAGGTTACTTATGCAGGCTTAGAAGTTCACATGTGACTCTTTTGCACTAGTCCTCAGAGTCATGATCCCTGCTGCTGAATATTTGCAATGCTCTTTTAATCCACAGCTTTGAAAAGAGATTCACCAGAGAAGGGGAATTGCCACAGCTGTCTTTTCTATAAGTATTTATTTATAAAACCTTATGGGAGAGGTGCCTATCCTATGTGCCCTCGGCACTCCTGATGATTATTTAACAGCACAGCATAACAAAGACAAAACCAGCAGATGTTCACAGAAGCAACATTTGCTTAAAGCCTACATTGGAAGCAACAAAGTAATATGAAAGAGGAAGAATATCCAGACCTCCAGGGGAAACAAGCTACAACAAACCCACACACTGAGACAGAGACATATTCCTAAAAGCTATGTGCTAACTCCTAAATCAGGACTGAATGACAACAGATTGGGCAACTCTTCACAGAAACAATATAAAAACAGCCAGGTCAAGCAGTATGAGCACCACAGAGCAGGTCGCTGGAGCATCCAGAATTTGGTTTATGTGTGGAAAAAAATAAGTAGAAAAAACTAATTTTTCTTGCACACTGAGTTACTTTTCAAGACCCTTACCAAGAATGTTCAAGCAATTTAGATATGACTGGTCACAGATTTTAACATCTCCATACATAAATCCCTCCCTGGCACCTGTCTCTTGGTCATCCTAAAGGAAACATGTGTAAGACAAGATTGACTTCACAGGCCCTTCTTTTCCAGTATAATCATATTTCAAACACAGAATGTAACCATTTACTTGAATGCCATTGGAAAAAAAAAAGCAGAAACTCCCACTAACAAATGTCCTTCCCACTTTGCACTCCTCCTGAATTTGAGATTATTCAAATCATTCAATGCTATTCATAGGACATTGTTTTCTCCCAGGTGGTTAGGGCTGCCTTGAGAGAGTATTCCTGAAGTATCTTAAGTGGCTGTCAGAGGAAGCTCTGACAATTGGATCCAGGCAAAACTAGAAGGTTTAGAGCACCTCACTGGTTGAGTAGCTGAGGGATGAGCACATACATAGCTCAGGTTGCCTTGGGACAGAGAATTAGACACCACAGAGAGGAGGCAGGAATTAAGAACCCATTTTCAAACATATCCCAGTGAATCCAAGCCATCCCAATTGCTATTCTTTTGCTTTGTGCAGCTGAGTAGGCACACGAAGACTAGATTCCACACTGCAAGAAAATACATTGCTTTATGAACTACACCATCTATATTCTCCTAAGGCTTTTGTTTTCTAGGAGATTAGTTGTTGCATGTTCTGTGTACTATATGCAAGCCTTTTGAAATATTTCTGCACTTGGCATGATGGAAAATATTGGGACAGCACAAATGTTTACTGCATTTACTCTTACTATAACTTATATAAATATCTGCCAACTTCTTACTCACTCTTGGATAGCGAAGAGTTTTATAAAGTCATTGATACAGGTTTTGCAAGGCTTTCTCCTGATAAGAATAAAGACTGGCTTCAGGCATCATTAAACATTTCAGCCACAGAGCTGTACAAGAGTCTGTAACATAACTGCAGTTCTCTGGGATTTTATGTCAACTAGTCTTGCTCTCCTGAGGCACAGCCATTTCATCCCATCCAAGTCTCCACACTCATATTAGCACTGTCCTTTCATACTGTATTTTACTGTTGCGCTGCCACACGTTCTACCAGAACCCACCCTGACATTGCTAGTGTTCACATACACGAAACTAGTGCTCAATATGGTGGATGTAGGGATGCTTACAGCCTTCTGATGCCACAAGCCCTGACCTTCGCTCCTTTTCATCAATAAACTTCAAATTGTTGAGCCAGGTTGAAATGTTTCTAAGTCATACACACTTGCATCTGTAGACACCACTTCAGCTCTTCCTATGAACTGCAGTATAGCTGCTTCATGTTTCTCTTCTCTCTCCCAGCTACCCAAATTCTCTTGGTGATACTGAACAGAAGTAAGGTTTCACCTGATGCAGTACACCCTGCACTCATCTGCTCCTAAGCAATTCTGAGAAATCCAGTGGGTTGGCACGTCAATCCCAAATCATTTAGCTATTAAGGAGACGAGTCAAACTCAGTTCAAATCATTATTTCTTTTATTGTTCAGGAAACAACAGCACAACAAATGCACATTTGGAACATAGAAATAGCTGAAGTCTTCACTGGCTAAACACAATTTATCAAAAACTTTCCAAGCTACAGAAAGGAAAACATGTCAGTACTACCACCTTTGGCCTAATTCCCAATAAACAAACTTTCAAATGCCAGAAATAGATGTGGGACAGAATGCTTATATATGTCTGCTCTCTTACTACAGAGAGTAGGAAAGAAGGCCCAAGCATAAATGTCAGCTTCCAGATTATTTCTGCTTTCAGAGGGAAAGAGTATACAAAGCCTGACCTCCAACTGATCCAAGTAAATCACCCAAATTACTCCTAGGAACCAAGAATTTTGATTATGCCAATCCCTGCAGTGATTAGACAATATGACAGTCATGACAGAAACCATGTAACAGGAGAAGGTAGGTGTTAAAACACCTGTAACTGGCACTAAGCTAATCATACATAGTCTGTGTAATCAGAATATTTAAAAAAAATACATTCACCAACCCACACAGGAAAATTGTATCACTCCTTACTCCTACAATGCATTGTACTTTATTTCTTCCTGCTAATACTGTATCAACAGTTAGTGTAACACTGTTACTAACACTTTCTTAAATTAGAAATAGGAAGTGAGTAATGCAATCAAGAGCATCTCTTTTGTTATTTTTGTGTGCGCACAATAAATTAGTGGTGTGTCACTACTCCAAATCAACCAGAATGATGTTAGATTGCTTGACTCCTGAGTTGCCTCAGTTTGAAATGGGTCATCATCCTTTTGTTGCTCTCGGGAACATTGTATCAATAAATATAAGCAGGAATTCCACATTGTAAAACAGGTTATGTCCATAGCATCAACATTTAAATGAATGGACTAAAATGCTGTAGATTTATCAAGCAAAATGGATCTCAGAATTTACTTTGAGAATTTACTTGTACCTCATGCCTCAGTACTGCTCTAGGCAAGACTCTCACCATCACATTACAAAGGAAACTGGGAAGAGAGATTTCAGGTCATACTTCAGCAAATAACCAAACCTTCACTTTGTTTCTTAGTTATCAAACTGTTCTGATAGCTATTTGAATCCCCCCCCCCAAAAAAAAAAATCTTTAACTAGTCACATAAGAAGAGAACCTGTCACATGGAAAGAGAAAATAAAGGTCAAGCTTTTCGAGGCTTGATCTGCTCTGGATACAAGCAGACAGAACTTGCATAAGCTTCAGAGTGAGTAGCCCTGGTTTATACCTCAGTTGAGTCTGACCTTCAAGCACACTTGTTTCATACATTAAGTCAAATATATACAAGTATGAGTTCAGAACAGCACATTTGAAGTGAGGACCCAAGGGCAAGATGTTAAGAAGAGTGTAAGGCAGGCTTTGTTCAGAGTGATGTCACTGTAACAACCACAGAAGATCAAAGTAGAGCACTAAAGGATTCAAGAAAGATATTCCAGTACTTAATAGTTTTGACCCATCATTTAGTTTTAGAGCAGATTTTCTCACTTTTTCATCTAGAATTGCAGATTATCTTTGAATCTGCAATTATAGTAATAATGCAGTCTCATCACACACAGTATCTTAAACCTCCAGAGAGAGAATGAGAATCTCCAGGCTCTGAGGGCTTTTTCTCCCTTGCTTTACCATCCACTCCCCAGATAGAAGTTGACATCTCCCCATCCAGGATTTCAGAACAATTATTTCAGTAGAGCCCCTGTCTTCTTAAAGATTACCCTTCATCAAAACACTCCACCTTCCTTTAGTTGTGACCTCCTGCCATCCACAGGTGAGTACTGTCCTAATAACTGTGGAAATTCTGGAATGTCATTGAAAATATGGAAGCACAGCCCAAGAAAGAGCCATTTCCAGTCCCTTCATCACCTTGTTGTCAGAATTGAGAGGCCATATGTCTTTCTCGCATGGTTCAGAGCATGACAAGCTCTGTAGAGGAAGAACTGTGAAGAGGTATGCGCAAGAGAATATCTAACACTTTAGTCAGAGCAGAAAACAGCACAGTACAAGGATACTATACTATTCAAGTGCTATTAACCTGTCATTTCACTCCTGTTCTGAACCACACTCATGATACTGACTTCCCAGAACTTCCTGCTATTTCCTATACTTTCTCTTGTTTTAGCTGTTATGCCTTGCCTAGACAAAGGGGGTAGCATCCATGTATAAATACTGTTTAGTAGGGTTCTATAGTTGTAAACACTAAAGCTAGCATTCAGAGAAGAGCTAGCCCAGCCCATTGAATCTCATGATTTTATCTTTGTTTGCCCTACTTCAGTTGTGATCTCATATCTTGTTTTAGCCAATCAGTCTGCAACCATGAAAAGGTCAGGAAAAATAACAAAACCTGAATATTTAAGGTCATTAACTGTGGTTCCTTTTCTTTTTGCTGTGTTTTGTTCCCTGAAAACTCAGAATAGGAAGAATATTTCACATATTAGCCATGACAACATCACGTGCTGCCAGACCTATGATTCTGTAATATGTTGCTGTTTCTTGACACTACATTTGAACTCACTCATATTGCAAACACTGACTCATGGAAACACCTCTCTCCTGGTTAGTTCTCTGTGCAAAGATTCCTCCCACAACAGCTAACCAATGATTTTAGAAAGTAAAACTTCATCAGTACTCCAGAGAGAGAGATGCTGAGAGATTAATACTCAGAATTATTCACCCTCTCCATGCTCCAAATACAAACTTCAGTAATCTCCCAGCTCCAGACTGACCTGTTACCTAGGCAGGTCCTGTTTTTCCCTTATCTTCTTTAGCTGACAGTATTATTTATGTTGGGGGGGGGAAAAAACAGGTGGGCAAGCTGAAAGAATGACATAAGGGTTTTCAGCCTGGTTTCCTGTCTTAGTCCAGCTCTGGTAAAGCCTGAGAGCACAGTGAATCACTGAGCACCTTTTGCTATTTAAGTCTCCATAAGGGTTTCATGTCACTACAGGGAAGTCAAGCTCCATAGCTCTGTGGATACAGAGTCTGCTGAACTTACAGTTCGTCCCACTGACAGCTCCAGTCAGATAGTCAGATGGAGACATTTCTCAGCAAGTAATAGCTAGGGGACACAGTGATGAAATTAGTTCCTCTTTTTCCTTTCTCAGTACCAGATTGTCAGACAGGCATTAACAAGTTGGATAAAACCAAAAGTTTTCTAAAGCACGCTTTTAGTTAACCAGACCTTATTTCCCTAGCAGAACAGAGTTTTGCAGTAGGCCTTTAATCACTGTTCTTCACAGTTCTGAATCTCATTTGTTGCTTTGTTCTGATGACATTAGGAATATATAGGAAATAGATAAAAAGATGGAATATAGCTATTACCTCTGAGGAACAAAGCAATAACTGAATTAGCTCTGAATCTTGTCTCTGTATCTAGCTTACACAGGACACATTAAATAATTACATGAAAGAATGAGAAGGGGGAAAAAAGACATACTTGCTACTTTCTTCAACATCATGACTGGGGCCACTTTCAGAAAACTTTGCTCTATTCCACCTGGTCATGAACCAGTATCATGACACTGGAAAACCATTAACTGTGAGGGTTGCATAGCTTGGAGGAACCTCACCTTTTCTTAATCCTTACCTCCTTCCTTCGAAGGTCTACAGCAGTTCACTCTGTGCTTCATTTTGAAGACGACACATTAGCAGGTTGGGAATATAGACTTTTTTTTGTGATATGACTGCTCACTACAGGTAACCTTTCTTCTTTTTTGTCTTAAGATAAAGCTCAGCCTTCAGCCTAGGCTTGGACGGCCTTGCAGATGCTAAATTCTATGTTTGAGTATCATGTAGATCCTACTCCACTGATTCCTACCTTGAGGTAACACATTCAAACTGTGCATTACCCGAGCCCTAAGTAACAGACAACATGTACTACTTTCTCAAATACTGTTAAGAAAATTAAAATAGTGTTGCTTGCAGTACATAAGGTTTAGAAGTTAACTTATTTTGCATGTAGAGAAGTATTGAATTGCGCAGCAGACAGTGCCATTAAATGAAAGAAAGTTTTCCAGGGACAACTCTCAACTGATTAGTTATAATAAATGATCAAGTGTTTTTGAACTTGTATATTTATATTCCATCATGTTATATTTATATGCACATTAAAAAGAATAATATATTAACAATGAGATCCTGCACATATTTTGTAAATAGCATTCTTGAAAAACTCTTAGTTCCATCTACTGCAAAAGATAGAAACTATCTGAGAGAAACAGCAGAGCTGCACCAGAAAACTTTCACCTGACACAGCCAAACATTAATTAGTTTTTCTTCACTGTCATTCTTTATTTTCAAGTATTTTCCAAATAGAAGAAAACTTAATTCATAAGCTCCCTTAAATCAGAATTCAAAGTAACTTTCAGCATTGCCTGATAAACCAGGCTTATTTCAATAGGCAGAAAGGGTGCTGCTGCTGCTGGCAGTTCAGTAATGCTAAGTGACAACAAGACTGGGAACGAATACCAACTACAAGAATTCAAAGAAAAAGCTTGAAAACAGCTTCAGGTGCCAGACAAAGCAGTCTTGCACAGCATATGCCAACTTCCTCTGACTACATGCAATATGTAGGCCCTTGGTTTCTTAATCAAGTTATTTTCAGCAAAAAGATATAGAACATGTCTTTATGATACTCTGCCATGATATGTAGTTTAAAGTTCTTAGCTTTATATTTAGATTATATTCCCTAAGATGTAATTAAACCAGGGCATCCCATCCTTCTCAGGTACACTGAAGGTATTTTGAAGATATCAAGGTAATATTAAAACTAATAAATGTATTTTCCATGGTGATGGTCTCTTACAAATATGACACAGAACTTAGCTTTGCCTAAAGTATTAATCATAAGGCTCTAATTAATGAGACTCCCCTGGTTTTACATTCTGGCTTGCTCTATGGAGATCTCTTGGGACTATCACTATTTATATACGTGTATATGAAATCATATATATTTATATATATGAATACATAATATACATATCAATACATGTCTCTGTACAGTCACAGCTGATAGTATATACTGATGTAATGCTGTAACAATGGAAAGTGCAGCAATGACAGCAGAGCACTGAACTCCTAGGCTGCAGCAAGTGAGAACTTGCTCAGATGCAACAGCCATGGGCACAGAAACAAAGGTAAGAAGTAGCTTACCTTCAGAAGGCCTCAGTTACACAGGGATCTCCAGCAAGATCACATTGCCTCCACCGCCAACCCTTAAATGAGGACTGGGAAGGGGCAGATCCTGGCTCCACACATTCTGGTCATTCAGGTGCACTGCATACAACTGAGCTCCCCTGGGTTGGCCCTGCCTTCCCACCAGGTGCTCAATCACTGCTTCAAGCTGTGACTTAGCATTTCCACTACAGCTGGCAATGAATGAACTTCAGCAGCAAGTTTATCGATTTGTCCTAGACACATGGAAAGCTTAGGAACTATAACAAAAGTAATTTTCAAACTACATTTCAGAGAAGAAGGGATTTCAGATATTTCTGACCACAGCAGGACTACTTAGAGTCAGAAGATATTTCACAGCAAACGTGTTTTGCAGGGCTTTTGGGTCAAAAGCAAGTGGACTCTTTCTATGGAAGCTTCTATTTCTGTTCCTAAAAATGATTTTTGGACATGAATTTTTTTTAACCTGGAGCAGGAGGACAATTGAATCAGAGATAAACAGGTAAATACACTTAGCCATACTCAAATACATAGATTTGAGCTATCTGAGAAGCCTATCAATTCTGCCTAGCAGTAAGGCTTGCTGTGAAGTGCTTGTTTACTAATATTTGCAGGACTACAACAGATGTCCAAAATCAGCTAGGCTACAGTGAACATTAAGAAAGGACAGCTGATTGCTTAATCTAGAGAGAGAATAATTGTTCGAAACACCTCTAGCTGTTTGCTGGCATGGAAATTCTCCACAGTCAAGAGGTAAGATTCTCTGTAGTGACAACCTTTCCTTCCACATCTGTGCTTTTGCCTGCCCTGCCACCCCATTCCCCCCTGAAATCAGAGAACTGAAGATAGACTATGGATTTGCATATACAAGGAGATCTGGCTGGTGATTGACATTGTTTTTGCTCAAAATTTTCCAATTTGACTATTTCTATGTGAAGTGTGCAACAGCAAAAGTACAAAGTACATGCAGAGTCAATGCTCTGAATGCTGGATGTGGACAGGAGCAATCCTGCAGAGGTCAAATGAATTTAGGGATAACTGGAGCATATTAATACCTAGGGAGTTTGACATGTATTAAAGTGCAACATTTTAGAGTCAACTGGATACATCTCATTGATTTGAGTTCTTTTGGGTGAGGTTTCCACATCAGTTACTAAATTGCTTTCTGCTTGTTGGTCAATGAAACAAACTTCCATGGGTTGTGGATGTATCTACAATACACTGTAAACACCAATGGATCACATTGTTATTAGCAAAAACACAAAACACAACAAAACACCTGATGTATTTTAGCAACTAAAAATGCAGCCTGCAGTTTCATGCTTTTGTAAGAGTCTCACATTCTATTAGAATTGGATCTTGTTGAGTTGGTGTACTGCAAACAGAGCAAACTGCAGGCCTCAGGAACTTACTACCCAATTCAGAAAAGATACATCAGTAAAGTATAACAAATAGGGGAAAATGGAGGAAAAGTAACATAGGTAATAAGATCAAGTAATTATAGAAGCTAGCAAAATGAGGTTTGATTTCAGAATTCCCCCATCAAATGGTAACACCTAGCACTTCACTGATCATCTTTCTACCTCTTCAAAATCAATCCTGCACCAAGTGAGCAATCCTTAACTCACAAAAGTTCCAGAAGAGAATCTGAAGTTTTATGCATACTGAGTTGGGTATTCTATCTTCAGCTATCTTCCAGGACCTGATACTCACCATCATACAAAAAGCCTACCAACTTCTTTTAGCTGTCTTGAGCTGAGCAGTTACTAACACTGAGCACCCCATGAACATCAGCTGCTTTTGAAAGCGTACTGCTTTCAAAAGCAAATTATACAAAGTGTATAATTTGTCCTCAAACAAGGAATAGCAAACTGCCATTCTGATTTCCTCTCAGCCATATGCTTTGATGTCTTTAAAGTATCAAAATCAAGCCATCCCTTGCTTTTCTTGAATCTCTGAGGTAAGATAACCTCACAACCCTAATCTTAATGCCTGAGATTTTTTTTCTGACTTCCAAATAAATTGAGATTTTTTTTTACCTCAAGCAGAAATTAAGCTTCCAAGGTTTTGAGTATGACCACATTAGCTTTCTGCAGTGCATGTTCATCAAAATAGCTGCTAGTGAGAGAAGCTGAGAGAGAGGAAACCCCAGGACACGTACCATATGTTGACGGGGACAGCAGAAACAGCAATTACTAATTAAAACAGTTCATATTTCAAAATGGCTTTTACAACTACTGAATGATTTTTCCTTATGACTACTTAATTCTGAATAAATACAGCTCTTTCTCAACTTTAGAAGAAGTTGTGTTGTTTTTTTCCCCCCTTTCTGCCTTCTTTAACATTTGAAATATAAGGAATATTATAGTAACCATGGTATCCTGATGACATAATGGTTACCATGAGAACAAAGCTGAAATAGTGTCATCAGAGCCCCTTATCCCTGCTGCGTGTTGAGTTTTATATTTAATAGAGATGGCCAGACCACTGCCACACAACCTGACCAATGCTATCCTGCTTAACTCGGGTTTCAAAGCTTGCAAAAGAAAGCCTGGCCTGTTCTGCTGCTTTCTACTCAGCATGGTTAGTTTTGCTTCAGGGAAGCTACGCCACCAGCTTATAAGTCTGCAAAAGACAGGTAGGAGGTTAACTGTGTTGTAGCAGACTCCTCTAAGACAGGGGCATTTGTCATGTCTTTAGGACATACTCC
Source organism: Gallus gallus (assembly GCF_016699485.2). Taxonomy (NCBI): domain Eukaryota; kingdom Metazoa; phylum Chordata; class Aves; order Galliformes; family Phasianidae; genus Gallus; species Gallus gallus. Next base: position 12,380,734 of record NC_052536.1, on the reverse strand, counting down.
AGTACATGTACTTTATCCATGTAATATCCATGTACTTTATCCATGTGTAAAATGGATGCGATTGCTCCTTGTTTGCCAAAAAACAAGACTTAAGAACACATTTCCTTAATTGTGCTAGAAGATTTCTGTGATAACCACACTGTATTACTAAATGCATTATCTTCTGTGGACCAGTGTTGCCACAACCTCTACCCAGAGTGTGTTCCTCCTTACCCTTGGAGCTCTGCTGGCTCTAAGTGCTGTGAGGCATCACATGCAGCTAGTTACAGACAAGAGCTCTGAAGCAGGCACTCAATACAGCACCATGAGTCAGGTTGCACACAATTTTATTTATTTATTTTTTAAGCTCTCCTGAGTGCTGCCAATTCAGAAATTAGTTCTGATTCTGTGTTAACATCAGTGCAACTGTTGTGAATGCCAATATTCTCCCCCCAGGGTCAGTGCACTCCATGGCTACAGGGCAAATAGGCACTGCCAGAAAGCTACACACAGAAGGCAGCTCCAGATAAGCAACAGCTATTCCCAGTTAGTTCCCCCAGAGAAGCTCTTCTTTCTTTTATTGCAAGAACCACTGGACGTGACTCATTGCATTTTGTTTGTTCATTTTGCTATATATATTTCCCAAACACTATTTTTAGTCACATTTCTCCCTTATGCTCCTACCACTTTCACTGCGCTAAAACAACTCTAATTTTAATTTCATATTTAACCAAAACAAGTGTGGCAGAGTTCTGCTCATTTCAGTAAAGCTACGTTGATTTGTATTACACATACAGATATGAGGAAAAGTGATCAGAGGGGAAGACATGGAGGATACTGAAAAACAGAGAAGCAAGTTTACCTGGGAGCATTTTTGTATACAGCTCCCACATTTCATCTCTTTAACAAAATATTTTTGCACTAACACAGCTAGATTCCTGCAGATGGTTCACATGCATTTGCTTCCTCCTCTAAACAGAATCCACTGCATAGGTTTTCCTAAAGCTTCTGGCACAAAACTTCCATTGTAGCTTTTTTTTTTTTGGTAACTACTATCTGACATTTCTACTCCACTCTCTCAAGCAGCTCTTCCTGTTTCCACACCTTATACTCCCTTCTTGGAAAAAATAAACAAGATACCAATACGGTGTCAGAGACTAATTGCAAAGACTCTCTAAAGCCAGAGCATAACTCAGATGGGAAGAGATTTCTGGAGGTCACCAGGTTCAACTTCTACTAAAAACAGAACCAACTTAAAGTGCAGACTAGTTTGCTCAGGGCAATGTCCGGCTGAGTTCTGAGCATCTCCAAGAATGGAACTGCTGCAGCCTTTCTGAATAGCCTGTACCAGTGAAATTAGTCACAGTTCCTTTATGTCTAGAAGGTAGCCCTTGTTGCAACTTAAGAGCACTGTCTTCTATTCTTTTGCTCTATAGAGTCTGTTACACAGTTGAAGACAATGTTCTCAACTCCCCCTTGCCTACTCTCCCACAGGTTACGAAAATTAACCAGCTCTCTAAACTCTCTGCAACAAAATATTCCAGCTTCCAACCATTTTCTTGACCCCTCCACTGAACTCTCTGCAGTTTTTTTAACCTCTTTGCATTGGGAAACAATACCAAAGATAGTCTTACAAGTGCCACATGGAAGGGAGAAATCACATCACTCAGATGCTGCCTATGACTTTGCTCATATAACCTTATGTGCAGTCAGCCTTCAGTGCTGACTATAAGGCTACAGTGCTGATTCAGGTTCAACTTACCATATACCAAGACTCCCATAACCTCCCCAGCATAGCTACTCTCCAATCAGACAGACCCTGATTTCTACTGCCACAAGGGATTACTCCATCAGCATAAAAACAACTACAATTTCACACACATAACATGGTGGAAAGTACAGCAATAACAGCAGAACAGTAAGGCCCTAGGCTACAGCAAGCATGGATTCTCTCAAATGCAACAGCTGTAGGCAGAGAAATAAAAGAAAGAAGCTGCTTACCTGAAGAAGGACTCAGCTACAGAAGAACCTCCAACAAAACACCTCTACCTCCACTACCAACCCTTAAATGAAGCCTGGGGAGGGGCAGATCCTGAACCCACCCTTTCCAGTCTCTCAGGTGCGTTGGATACAGCTGAGCTTCCCTGGGTTGGCCCTGCCTTCCCACCAGGTGCTCAATCACTGCTTCAAGCTATTACTTAGCATTTCTGCTACATCATAACAGCACAAAACTTTGCATCTGCCTCTTCTGAATATCATGAAGTTTTGTCAGCCCATTTCCCATCATCCTGATGTCCATCTAAAAGGCAGCCTCATCCTCTAGCCTACAGACTTCTTCCTTATTTTTGTTTCATCTGGGAAATGAGATTAGAGTCTCTCTTCTTGAGGGTATCCTCAAGAAGGTGTTTAGCAGCAATATCCCCAGTGGAACGCTGCTCATAACCAGTCATTGAATAAATCTTGAATTTTTGATCACTGCCTTTTGAGCCCTGGGACTCAGACAAGAAAGCTCAAGTTTCATGCCATACCTCCACAAGTGTCTGTAAGGATGCTATAGGAGGCAAAGTCAAAAGCCTTGCTAATGTCAAAGTAAACAGTTACTGCTTTCCTCTTGCTCTTTGGTTTTCCATTGTATAAGAATATCAGATTAGACAGGTACTGTTTGCCTTTCTGGATGTTCCTTTATGTGCCTAGAAATTTCTTCCAGGTGATTTTCCTTCACATGCTTCCAGAGAACTGATGTGGGACTGACCAGTCTGCAGTTCCACAGATCTTCCTCCTTGCTCTCTTTTTAACATAGGCATGACATTTTTCTTTCTCCAGGGGTCTCTCCTAGTTGCCACAGTATTTCAAAGACAGGAGAGAGCAACTTTGTACTGACGTAAGCTGCTACTTTAGCATTCTTAGATGCATCCTGTCTGGTTCCATGAACATTTATCTACTTTTTGTATGAAAAGTATACTTATAAAAAAATACAACAGACCTAGTGGGATATAGAACAAAATAAACATAACTATGAATGCAATACTTCAGGATTTTTGGAATAACTTTTTATAGGAAAAAAAAAAACCTCCATGACCAAAGGACCTGACTTTGCTAGTTTGAGAAGAGGATAGTTGGATACAGTAAGTCCATCTACTACACTTCTTTGTTGTCTCAGCTCAGGACAGAATCAAGATGGGTAGAGGTAGCCTGAGTTTTAGGCATATGTAAGCTGTCCCTAATACAATTTGTGAAGCTCTTTTGTATGACCTCATAAACCCGATGAAACACTACTGAGCTGAGATGGAAATGTTTCTTTCTTCAATGTGTGGTGAACTTCAGCCTCTTTCTCTGTCATTTCTAGTTGGGTTGAGATCTGTCCTGTTTATAAGACATATGACGATGATCCCATGAGAGGGAAAAGAAAAGCAGAAGCCTGCCAAGTTCCACTGGACTCTTCTCATTGGAAGCAGAACTAATGTTTCCTTAAACTTGCAAAGTAAAATAAAATGGATGCAACCCAAACTTATCAACATGGCCAGATAAATGCAGCAGGCTTTGCTATTTTGGAAGAAATGAGCCATTTGGGAGAGGAAAACAGAGTTGTTGCATAATTTATGAAGAGCTAGTTTCTCCCAAGACAGTAAAAGTCCACTGGGAACTGTTATTTCATGTGATACGTTGTGAATGGTACTGTTTCCTTTTCTGAAATGAACGGCTGAGAGTGGCAAAAGGAAACATGTGAGAGCTGCAAGTGAAAAACACATTACTCTTCCGAGGGCTTTACCCTGGCATTTGAAGAAGGCTTTTGTGCAACAAAGCAGTTCCTCCTCTCTCAACTACAAAACCCAAAGGAAAAAAACAAAATAAAAACAAACAAATGAACAAACAAAACCCTACAAAGATCAGTGTCTGTGATTCCACAATGCTTGCTCTTGACCCTGAGGAAAACTGGGCTGGTGTTAAGTCATGGTTGCTAGCACAGGCCAGCTGTCTTGCTGAAGGTAAAACATAGGGAAAGGAAGCCATCTTACTATTGCAAAACCCAGGCAATACTTTCAACATAGTGTGTTTATTGTATGAGAACTGATGTGTCACGGCCTGAACCACTGATTGAGCACCTGGGGAAAGGACCCATTCAGCTCTGGGAGCACAGGTGAAGGCAATTCAGCTGTGCGACCAGGAGGGGCGGAGCCTGGCTGCACCTCTCTTAGACCTCATTTAAGGGCTGACTGCCCCTAGGGAAAGGTTTATTTCTGGAGAGTCTTTGTCTGTTAGGCTTCCCCCTACAAGCCTAGAATCTTCTGATAAGGGTGAGCAATAATTTTCCCTTCCTTTATAGTCTTTTTCTTTCATGCTAGTCCTTTTGCCATCATATCTTTGTTATAATGCCTTTCCTATTATATTGATCAAATTGTTACAGTTTATCTTGTCACAAAGCTAAAACCTACACTGAGTTTACACCTGTAATATTGATTTATGTTTATCAGGGCAAAGTTAAAAAAAAAACAAACTTTGTATCTTGCCCTTATGGCTCAACACTATACCTGACCTCAAAGGTTGGCCCTTTATCTTTTGAAAATAAGCTTGAGGAAAAAAAATAGTTGGCTAGTTGATAACAACACATTCTGTGTTGCAAGTAGCTGGCAGATCACAGGGAATCCAAATTTTAGTATTCAAAGCCATTTGGTTCATGCTACCCCTTAGCTACTTATTGCTACTTGCCTATCTTGTAGAGCTGCTATGCACCCCGTAACAGTGAGTAGCAGATGGCTGGCACAGTAGCTTGGAGCACTTGGGACTGAGGAGAGCTAAATCCCTGTTCCACAGGAGCCTTTCTGAATTCTAGAAGGAGCTTGTGCCACTTCGTTTTGGAAGGGGAGAGAAGAGTCCAGCTTTGCCTCTTGCATCAAACTCTGATTCACCCTGCACTGACACTGACTTGCAATATTCTCTTAATTGGGAAAATCACTGGGATAGTACTCACTGCCAGAATTCTGGGTCATAAAGTCATTCTCTGACTCAGAAGAAGGTTTACAACAGCTGTGGCAGTGATACATGCTGCAGGTGAGTCATATTGGGCTATTAACATGAAGAGCAGAGCCTCATAAAACAGAAACATACATACAGAGTTGCACTGACCCATCTAAATTATCTTGCATTTGTTATTCTACAGCAAAGGACTTGACAATGTTCTGTCACGCACTCAGTTTTCAGGAGTGCGACATTTAAAATATGAAGTTACCAAGGCACTAATCATAGGAATCCCAAATGGCTTTTAAACTCAGAGGGTAAAATTTGGGCTGAAATACGTTTTCTGGCAGGTGTTAAACTTGTGGGGGCATACCTGATGTGAGACAGCTCAGAACCTGATGTCAGACTTGTGGGGTAAAAGCCATGTCACTGACTTGGTGGGCACGCACTGCCTGCCTGCTGAATCCTCTGATGAACTGGACTCTTACAGCTCATGCTGCAAACCTGTGTCAACAATATGGAGTATGTGTACAGCTCTGCTTGCCAGCCACAGGTTGAGATGTTTGTTCTTAGTGAGTTACAACCTTTTAAGGGATGGCCAATCTGAGGACCAACCCTATGAAGCAGCTGTCCCATAGTATCACATTATCAATGGAAAAACCAAGGGGACGTATACCTTTGAGATCCTTTCCTCCTTCCTGTCACATCAGGACGAGATCCCTCACTCAGGCCGCCAGGTGCTGGGCTTTTTTTGACAGTGTGGAACAGGCTGCTTTCCGTCAGCGAAGGGCGTTCATCGATGAGGAACGGGCCTCTGTGCCTGCACCTCAGCCTGGGTCAGCCCGCGCTGAGGGCCACCTGCCCTCTCCCCACGGGCGGTTTCCCGCCCAAACGCGGCTGGCGGGAGCGGCCACCGCCGCGGCGCCCGGAGGATGCTGCCGCCCTTCCCCCGGCAGTGTGCACAGGGCGGCTACAAGCGCCCGAGGTGGGCACCGCGGCTGCAGCCGGGCTACATTCGCGTGGGGCTCAGCGTACGCGGTGGGCAGCGGGGGACGGGTCCGGCCGAGGGGCCTCAACTGCGGCAGCGCCGGCTTACCACCGGCTGCCCGCTTTCATTCATGCTTTCTCCTTCGCCATCTCCCTCTCTCTCCGAGCGAGTGGAAACAGGAGTGCGCGTGGGCGGCCGCCGAGAGGCTCGCTGTCAGTCAGCCGCCGCGCTGCAAAGGAGGCGAGCGAGGGAGAAGGAGGGGACCAGCTTTCCCGGGGAAGCTCTGTTGGCGCTGCCTCTGCCTGCCGGCCTCGCGGCTCCTCCCGGGGGCATCCGCAGAGCGGGAATCGGCCTCTCACCGCAGAGCCGCCCGGCCCGGGGGGTGGGGGCGGCTTCTCGCCCGCTATCGGCACCTGCCCGCCCGCCCTCCCTCCCTCCCCTGACTGGCGGAGGGGTCCGCGCCGCCGGCGGCGCGCGCGCGTGTGTACGTGTGTCTGCCGGGGGCCGCGGGGGCGCCGCTGCGGGGAGAGGCGCGAGGCGAGTTGGAACGGCTTCAACGGCCGTAGCGGCTGAGGAGCGGGTGCGGTGCGGCGCGCTGCGGGGCTGAGGGCTCCGCGGGGCGGGGGGTGCGCGGCGCGTGGAGGACCGCCGACCCCGCCCCGCTGCAGCGAGCGGCTCTGCCTTTGTGCTTCCTCCGCACCTGAGGTGCGAGGCCGGGAGGGGCGGCGGAGCCTGGAGTCGGGGAGGGGAGGTAAGGATGCGCCGCGCCGCGCTTCTCCTTCGGCCGCTTCCCATCTCGTCCAGCTGCGCGGGCGGAGGTGCGGCAGCCCGGCCCCCCGGGGAAGGACGGGACGCGGAGGTGTGCAGCCTCGCCGCAGCCGGAGGGCGAGCGGCGGTAGCGGCCCCGCTGATGGGCGGAGGGCTGCGGGCGGGGGAGGGGCCCGCGGCGCGCCTTCATCTGGGCTCGCTCGGGAAGGAGAGGGCGGTTCGGGGAGGCTGCTCTCGAAGCGAGCGCGGCCGCGAGTTCTCTCCAGCCGGACGTTAGCAACAGCTTCGCGGCGCTCTCCTGAAGCGGCGCCGCCCGCGGGCCGCGCTGGCGGATAGGTGGCGGCTCTCCGAGCGCGGGGCCGGCGCGGTAGGTAACGGAGCGCGGGGCCGCCGGGGAGCTGCGTGTGGTACGCGGGCTGCTGCAGCGGGAGGCGGCTGTGTGCGAGCCCAGAGAGCTGGTTTGCGACTAACGGCTGCTTTAGGGCTTTGATTGGCCGGCGCTTGCAGCTGGGGGTTGAGTTGACTGCTGGTGTTAATTAGAGATTGGAAAGAAGTGCGGCCGTGCTGTCCTCTGTTCTGACATCATAAGCGTTGTATGTGCCGAAGAAGAAGCGATTTGGGGGTTGATTTCGGTGTTCTATCAAGCACTCGGCGATGATTTTTGCTGCGTATGTCCTATAGGGCATTCGTAGGGGGAATGGTTTTAAACTGAGCTGGAGAGGTTTAGGTTAGATATCAGGAGGAAGTTTTTCCACACAGAGGGCGGTGACGCACTGGAACAGGTTGCCCAAGGAGGCTGTGGATGCCCCATCCCTGAAGGCGATCAAGACCAGGCTGGATGTGGCTCTGGGCAGCCTGGTCTGCTGGTTGGTGATCCTGCACATAGCAGGGGGTTGAGGCTGGGTGATCATTGTGGTTTTTTTTCAATCCAGGCCGTTCTGTGATTCTATGGCACAGAGAGTTGCCAACAGGATGCCATGCTTGTAAACCTAGCACAAGAACCTCAATTTCAAGTGATAAATGTAGAAGGCACAAGATAAATGTAAATCTGAGTGTTTATGGGATGCATCTTCTAATATGAATGTATAAAGTGGGCGAGTAAATAAATGCACTCAGCTTGAGTGTACCTAAACTTCTTTGAAATGGAAGGGTTTTCTTTCCACTTGGACATGCAGTTCATGTCTGGGAATGACGTTTATTTGTTTTGGTTTTGTTTGTCTATGAAAAGAAAAGAAGCCAGAAGGGGAAGAGGAGTTGCTTAGCATTTGTGGATTTGGTTGTTGGCTTTGGTGGTGATGGCTGGGGTTTGTTTTGTTTTCCTGGGATCTCAAAATTCCATTATATAGCAGGATGTTTTCCGCTATCTGGAAAGGCAGATGCTGCTGCAGCAGGGGCAATTGCACTGACTTGCAGCATAGGAAGGGGTGGGGAAAAAATCCTGTGACTCCTTCTGTCTCGGTATAAAACATCAGTCAAATATGGAGCTTTAAGTCCCTCAAATAGTCAGACTGTTGGAAGCAAGGACTTAGTTTTGTGGTGTCTGCTCTATTTAGGGCTTGTTAACAGAAGAGATTAGATACGCAAGGCAGTTAAGTTCAATTAAGAAAGGAAGTGAAGCTAATGCACAAATTAAGAAATTTCTCTTTGCAGAATAAAGTGAGTTAATTTGTCACACCCTCTGTTAAAGAATTCTACCTACTTGGTTTTACCTGTAAGCTGTCAGCAAACCCCAGTAGAAGTGTTAGTGCAACCTTCAGCATTTTTATAACAAAGCTGCCACGTGGATGCCACTGCATGCGTTAACAGCAGTTCTTGGTTTTGACACAATTTCATACTTCATGTATAAAGAAGTCACTTGAATTAAAGGGAGACAGTGATCCTCATTATAGAGCATCAGATAAATACCTTCCAACAAACACTGCAGTATAATAAGGCTATTCAGAACTTTTTTTCTACAAATGGTGCATGTGATGCTGGGTTTGCATAGCAAGGAGTAGTGGAAAAAGTGCTAATTACTACACTTTATGTGCATTAATTTGTTTAGGTTGTTACCTATTTTCATAATCCTTTGTACAAAGCGGATGCTAACTGCAGACATCCCACTAGTTTTGCCCATAGTGACACTGCTGAAGTCTGTGTGTATAAGCTATGACAAAGCTAGAGTTAATTCAGTTTTCTTAAATTACTCTGTTTTCTTGAATTAAATGTTTTGAGTAATATATCTCATTAGAATTGCTCTTTTGCTCGCTCTGTCCACAGATTGTGTTTCATTAAAAGTGCTGACGAGAACCCAGAACTCTGAAGACAGCAGTTTTGTGCAAGATAAGAATGTCCCTTAAAGAAGCTGATGGAGGATAGAGCTCTGACAGCGCAAGATGACACCATAATATAGTCTGAAATTGTAAGTCTTGAGGAAGACTTTAACTTTACAAGAGATTTTTTCACTCAGGATTCTTAATGGTGGGTTACATTCTGCTTTCAGGACCTATGCAGATGTTTGTTTCTTCTTGGATATGCTAATATGACTATGACCAAATTAGGTTTCCCTTGGTGGGTCAGATACTCTCTCTACACAGCTGTGTATTGAATCCCTTTCCATGAGAGAAAGTAGAGTTGATTCATTCTGTTGAGCCTGAGGTCTGCACCCATCATTTTTCACTACTTTGTTTTTAGAACTACTAGGAAATCCAGAAAGTAGTGATGTAAACTTAACAACATGGCTGAATCTATTAAAGGAGTCTCCATTTCTGAAACTCTGTATTCCTAATGAACTGGTTTACTTGCAGAAGGTTGTTTGGAATCTGCAGTTGCCATTGATCATGAAATCATCAATGCCATGAAACACACAAAATATTTCATGTGAATTTTCCATAACTTTGCAAAGTTGTTTGTTATGACTGAGACTTTTTGCAGTATAGAGATCTGTCAATAGGGAACAGGTGAGGTCAGGAAGCTAGAATACTGACAATGCGGATTACACTTAAAATGCATCACGTGGTTGCTCTATGATATTAAATACAAAAATAACACTATACTTCTCAGATGCGAGATAGGTAACTAAAACTGGGGAGGAAAATCAATATTAGTAGATATTTTCCTAGAAACTGCAAGTCCAACAAACTTAGTTTCTTTCTACTTCAGAGAGTGGAAGAATCACATCTCAGGTTTCCATTTACTTTTACCTTCATCACAGCTCTTTTAAGAAACTGTAAATGCAATAAGCAGTCTTGCAGAGTGTGTTTCTATTTGTAAGTAGGCAGAGAGCAAATCCTGTCATTTATTCTTATGTGACCCTGAGAGATGCAGGAAATAATGTTTTTGTTGAGAAATGGAGAACTAATTTACGTATGTAAATTTACTAATATTAACTACCAAGCTTAATTGCTAAACATGCACACCTTTCTACAGAACAAGAAGTAGAAGATGAAATAATAATGATTACTCTTCTAGCAGTTGTCCCACATTAAACTCTTAGACATAAATTATAGTATAGCCATGTATCATTGAAGAAGTTGGGAAAATTGCATCTAAACCTGGAGGAGAGGGAAAAAAGCAAACAAAACAAATGCAAGATGGATTGTAACAAAAGCATGAAAATCCTTAAAGCATGTGTCCTTTTGTAAAGGTAGATATCTTTATCTGTAAAACCAGTGTCTGAAGTCTAGGTTAAATGTCCTCTTAATATCCACTCCTTTGTTTGTACTGTATCTATGTATGGTGAATAATGGTAGAACAGTTGTTTTACTGCTGTTTGTTCAGGTAACGATGCATTTTTATAAATAGTGAAGAAGAGAGATGGGTAATTGATTACTTCTTGAAATACGTATTTATTGAATTAGAAATCAGTCTGTCTACCTTGATCCCACAAGTTCTCTGTGTGCCTTTTCAAGGACTCCAGCTAAAAATACTGCCTGTGATGTGCCATTAAGAACTAGATACTGCAAAACTGATGCTGAAGTAACACTAGTCACTGATTTTAAGTCAGTAAAGTGTAAGATTGCTTAAAATGAGTGGTAAAGGAACAAGACATGGGACGTTGCGGGTTCTTGACGTCTGCAAAGTAACAAACAGGATGCTTGAAGGAAATTCTTTCTGAAACTTCTTAAAAGATTTGTAGATGTTTGGGGAAATATCAGCAAGTATTGTAGATTTTCTTTGTAATACATATGTTGTAAACAATGGGTTTTGTTGTATCAGTCTCTGAAGTATTGGTCATTAGAGTATGCGTGCTGCGGGACCAGTGATATCATTGAGAAAGAAAGTCAAAGAAGTATTACAAGAAATTTAGTGTTAGCCTGTGAATGAAAACACTCTACAGTTGTGACAAAAGTTAAAGTTAAAAATGTTCTAGAAAGCAACGGTTTTGTCAAGGGGAAGTCATTTGGATTCTTTTGGTAACCTTTAATTACTTCATCTATACTTCTTTTTGGGTCAGTTTTCCTCTCCCATAACATACCCGTATTGTTTCGGGCATTCTTAAAAGGAGAAACTTGAAACTTTGCACCCAAATTGACTCGGTTAAATCTTGCAGGACCATTTGTGTTTACTAACAGTAAGTTTGCTCATACTTGGTTATATATTTATATAAACAGAAGCATGCTACTAGCTTCTTAATAGAGAGTTAAACTATTTGTGTACATACTGCTGAACATACACATCAGTTGCTCCAAAAATAATGCCTCTTATTTATTTCCATGAAAACTGCAGCAGCCACAAGGAGCACCCTAACTGTATAGTTCAGTTATCTCCTGATTTGTGGGAACAACTTAAATGAATTCAGATGGTGAAATCATTTGTATGAATGCATACCTCACTTCAAGGAGAGGGTGAAGAGAAGTGGAATGTTTTTTATTGCTCCTACATATCTCCCAGTCAGTGCTTTGGGTTCCTTCCACTGGCCTTTAGTCACGCAGATGTCTGTTAGTGGGCCAGTGAGTCCTAGTGTTTAGCACCTGCTGATTCTTACTAAGGTAGATCCCACAGTTTGTATGCTGACTGCAGCCAAGCAAACAGAGGTAGACAGGGATCTTCACTTTCAGTTTTCTGTCTTTCACTCTGGAGGCCGTGCTCCTGACAAAAAACCCCACACAACAAACTAAAGCCAAACACCAACAACGCCACTGAGTTCATAGTGTTCCTTGCAGCTAGATGCTTCCTTCTTCAGAAGGCCTCAGTTTCCCTCTTCTCAACGTAGGTCTCAAAGTAGGGTTTTCCTTCTCTGAGCCAAGTTGTCTTGCACGTTATTTTCTTGTTTGTCTTTAGATACTTAAACATTTCACACCTCTTAGTAGTACAGCAGAAGTATTCACACATCTGAGTCTCTGAAGGCTGAGCTTGAAGTTGCTTTTTCTAATCCAGAGAATCCATATGGTTCTGTGTCAACGACTGGAGTCTAACCTAATTTTGCCCAAGGAGGAGCTATTTTGTCTTATGTGGGGAAAAGTTAATGGTTTCCTGAAGAGGTAAATCTTTTTTTTTTTTTTAATCATTCTTCATCTCACATTTAACACTGATGTTAGATGTGCTTGCAGACAGTCAGCTGGCAGTACAGAGCATTTTTATTGGTCTCTGGAAGGTGATTCTGTGAATACCAAACATAACTCAACAGGAGCCATAACCAATCCATTTTATGCCATTCCAATTCTAACTAGTGCTATTAGCAACTTGAATATCAGTATCACAGTTATTTCCCACTCATGTTGGAACCAGTAAGCCTTGCAAGGTAGTATAAACCAATACACATGGAAATTCAGAACATGACTTTTATTAGAGAATTATCTCTGACATTACTTCACACGCAGGTCTGTTCTAGAGACTTAATAACCCTTTAATACCAAGCTAGCTGCGTCTGGTGTTTTAAAGCTTTGACTTCCAATTGGTAATTTGCCTTGTGTGCAGTGAAGGCATAGGCAAACCACTGGAGTGCTGGTGACTTCTTAATCTCACTAGACTCAGCAGAGACCAGGATTATAGGAATGGCTTTGGCTACAGATTCCAGGCTATTTGTAATGAAATGTTTTGCCTTCCCAAACTGAGTCATTTGTGGACTATTTATAGGAAGCTGCACTGGAAATCCTTAATTCCTGAGGCTGCGATTACTACTAAATGTTACTTGTGGATTCTTCTTTAAGTTGAAGTTTACTGCACCACGAAATTCAGTTGCTTGTATACCAGTCTGTCCATTTTGCTGCTTTCAGAATGAGGCTTTATTGCATTTTTTTTCCTTAACTTCTCACTCCAGAAAATAACATTCTTAGCACTTTCTACCCTGAGACAAACACTCATTTTTTTCCCTGCGGATAGTTGCTGCTCCCCTTCAATGGGAGAACATGTTCTGTGTGTAACACCTGCAGTGTCAGTGGTCTCTAATGGCATGTTAGAGTTCGTTAGGAAATAAAGTGCAACATTTTGTGAAGATGCAAAGAGCTTTTTCAGGAATTGTATGAAAGCAAAACTGCTGAAAAAGTAAGCAAAGAATTTTGCATAGTGGGGGGTCTTTGTTCTGAACTGTATCTTACAGGTGCTGTAAATAAGTATTTTTATCATAGATGATGTAGCAGAAATGGTAGGTCATGGCCTGAAGCAGTGATTGAGCACCTGGTGGGAAGGCAGGGCCAATCCAGAGGAGCTCAGATGTATGCAGTGCACCTGAGTGATCAGAAGGGGTGGAGCCAGGATCCACCCCTTCCCAGCCCTCATTTAAGGGTTGGCAGTGGAGGCAAGGTGATCTTGCTGGAGATCCCTGCATACCTGAGGCCTTCTGCAGGTAAGCAACTTTTTTTTTTTTTGGTACCTACAGTTTCTGCCTTTGAGTAAATCCTCACTTGCTGTAGCCTCGGACCTTCCTACTCTGCTGCCATTGCTGTGCTTTCCATTGCACTACGGGTGATATGTGGTCAGTAAAAGCAGATAATTCCAATTGCTATCTTCTTTCTCTTCTCACTGCTTCAGTGGCAGGAGATGTTTAGCAACAAACAGCATTATAGACTTCCTTAAGGATGTGAGTTAAGGGGAAGGCTGCATTGGCGTATAATAGCTAAACAAATAATACATGATTTTCTAGTATAATAGCAGGTTATACAGCTTTGGATACATCTCGAAGACAGGATTCAAAAAGCTGAGTTGTGTTAAAAGGACAGTAATAACAAACTTTTTTTTTTTTTGTCAGGCAGAAGCTTGCCTAATTTCAGTCTTGAAGAAAAGTTGTGTTTTGTAGCCAGGTTTCTGTGCAGAATGGTTGTCATAAGTGTATGATAAGAGGACTGGGAGAAGAGAGGTTGAGAAAGGTGCTGAGGAACAGCACAGTCCATTGAGTCTGCTCACTTCTCCCAGCTGGTCTCTGAAAATCAGTTTCTCACAGTCAGTCCATGGAGTGTAAGCTGACAGTTGTCATGCAACAGTCATGACAACTTGCAAGCACCAGAAACTTTTTTCATGCAGTTACTTTAGAAAGTTACTCTTAGAATTCTGTTCTTGAGTAGCTGCCTGCTTAAAAGTTACATAGGTAAACTAGCCTCAGTACATTCCCTTTGTTTCCCAGTAATTCATGCCAGTCTACATCTCAGTAGTATTTTGGGTACAGGTGCACACTTTCATAAAATGAATGATAAACGAGGTAGATTCCTGCAGGCTTGCTAATGGCCATGGGTGTCCTTACCATGTTGAAATTTTGTCTCCACTCTTGTAAGATTTAGGCCATGCTGTGTAGGTAGGGACAATTAGGCGAAGCCTGGCACCTTGTTTCAACCTCTCATCAGTGGTCAGAGACGTTATTTGAGGAGTTCCCTTGGACAGATGCTGCTGCTGCTTTTGAATTTATTGTTAATTCACCGAATTACACTTCTGTTTTTGGTTGTTTGTATGCTTTTTTAAACATACCTGTAAACAAACTTATTTTTTGTTCTAGCATGACCCAGAGACTGTGGGAAAAGAATTTTTTTTCCTGTCAGTACATTTTTCTGAAGGTTCCACAGAGTCCCTTTATTTTTAAGAACAGAGATTTGCTGCTTCCTTCCTGTACCTTGGCGTGTTGAGTACAGGTAGATTTATTTATTTTCTTTTACAAAACATCTGCCATTCAGTACTCCAAAAGTGTGTGTTCCAACATCTTCCATCTCACTAATGGTGCATGGATACAGCCAAGCTCTGGACTGGTAACCTCTCTGTTAGGAGCAAAGCATTCCTTGCTAGTATGGATCACAGCCACCATTCCATTACTCTGACCAAAGCATTTTCTCCTTAAGTTTGAGAATAGCAAACCAGAGAGGTGGAATAACTTAATTGGTTTGTTTCAGTTCTCTTCTAAATATGGTAATCAGAGCTTGAAAACATTCATAAGATAAAATGTTGGCACAGACATGATCATTTCTGTGTAACTGCAGATGTGACTACATTGTTATGAAACTGTTGGGAGATCTGTGAATTATTGTAACAAATCCCATGGCCGAAAAGCATGTAATGGCTACTTTACTCTGCTCACCGTTGTTACTGTGCTTCATTTAGAAGGGCCATGTAATTAAAATAGTTGACGTTTTCTTTAAGTTAGAGGGGAAGATGCATAATACCTAACTTGCCCTGATACATGTGAACAGTTGGGTGCCAAATTCTGTGCATATTTTAGCCTTTTATTTATTGTCTTAAACTGTGTTTTCAGACCTTTATGAGCTCTATTCTTTGTGGTAAGTTTATTACAAGCATGTGTAAAGTTTTATAACATCTCTGGCTCCTTAACTGTGTAATTTTCAATAGAAGCAGGCACTGCTATTTGTTAATTTTCAATTATTTTGAACTTAAAATGGCATGCAAAGCAGTGTATGTCCTAGACTTGTTTAGGGGGGGAAAAAATAAAAGTCATTGTTCCTTCGAATTTTCTGTATGCTTCCCAGCACTCTTGTCCCTCAAACTCCTGGTTGGAAACAATGTAGTAGAAAATTGTAGTAGAGCTTGCTGCTGAATATAGTGCTGGCTGTTTGCCATAGTTCTGCATGTTGTCAGTGGGCAGCAGATCACAAATGGAGGCTCACTGCTGTATAGTTTTGTAGTGATGCTGGATAATGAGAGAACCAGCAATTAAGCAGCAATGTATTATCTGCAGCATATTCTGTGCAGCTCAGAACTTCAGTTTTCATAGTCTGTTATCCTTGAATGGATAACATTGCATTATATTTGTATGCATTAAATTAAATTGAGAACTGATGCTCTGTGTTAATCCTGGGTATGACTTAAACATTATCCAAAAATTGTCAGTGGTGAGATACTGGTTCAGGCATAGTACTGGAGAGCAGAGGCAGTTACCTGTGTACCCAGGGTGTGGAAAAGGTTCTTTTCTGCTGGGCAAGTTACCTTAAAGATCAGGTCCAGAAGACACTACCTGTGGCTTTAGTGTGTTCTGTCACAGCCTACTGATACAGATTTATGTGGTGGATTTGTAAATCTGTACCTGTGAGATTGCTGATGACACTGGAGACAGTAGGAAGTCCAAAGCTAGATGGAATAGTGCCTGCTGTCATTTGGGAACTTGCTTTATGAAGGTACCCTGCTTACTCTCTGGGTTGTTGATACTGAATTGAAGTAGAAATTAAGAGCAGATCTCGAAGCTGACTTCTTGTGCTTAAATCTAGGTATTTTTTCCAGTGGACTGTAGAGTCACCTGGCTGTGTCCATGGAATTTTTTTTGCTTAATTTTTTCAAACTATACCAGTCTCTGCTGCTCAGACGATGGCTCTTGCTCTTTCCATTTGGGCCTGTCATATCTTCTAGCTATGTGTTTCTTTGTCTCACAAAGAGCTCGATAAGCTTCTGCCACAAAGGTTTCAAACCAAGGTGCCTTCTTTGTCCATCGCATTTTCTTAGATTAGCAGATTAGCAGTTTCTGTTTCATATTGTCCCAAGTATGAAGATAGGTGCTTTTCTCTGGAAGCTATATTGTCATCTATGTTAGTACTATTTGAAGATGCATCACATTACCAATAAATCCAGTGAAGAGCTTAGCTGGGAGTATTCTGTATTTAGCATAAAATCAATGGCAAGTGAGAGTCTCAGCAGAAACAAATAGCCAAGCTAGGGTTGGGAAAAGTTATAATGAAGTTCAAAACCACTGGAGAACTAATTACCTCTATCAAATAAGGAAAAAAACAGAGGGGTTCAATGTGTGATGACCGGAAGATGAACATGCCCCAGATAATTGAGAACAATGTGTAATGATGTGATCTACCAAGATTATATAGAAATTATTGCGTGCAACTCTCTCAAATATATTGGTATTTTTTTCCTAGTCCTTATGTGTTGCATTCACACAGTAGATGACATGCCAACTAACCTGAACCTTGGGGAAAATGAGCTTTGGTGGCTTTTTGTTTGTTCTGCTGTGTTTTTTTATAGCTACTGAATTGGGGAAATATTGTGACTTAAATTAGGGTTTGATTCTGTGGTTCTGTTTATTTCTTCAGCCCTTTTATCTACAACATGTTTTGTGTTTGTCTTTAAGCAAGGTTCTCAGTGCCTGTGGGAGGGATAAGAATTTCTAGGAAGTTTTAAAAGTTGATAAGTCTTCTAGAGCTTTAAATACCAGTAACAGTATTGGGAATTGTAGACCTCACTTAAATTTGGAACAAAAAAATCCCTTTAGAGGAGTGCTTGTGTTAAACTTTGTTTTTATGACATTCAGTATCCTTGGGATGATGCGTCTTAGAGGCTAGAATATTATTAGCAGAGAATGAGCTGACTGGTATTTCCTTGTCAGTACTGGGTGACAGAATGGGATGGAACCTGACATCTTGTTTAGAAGGAACTTTATCATGAATTGAAATGAGCTGGTGGTCACCACTGCAGGTAGCATATGTAAAACCTGCTTCTGGTTTTTGTTCATCTTTTGCAACCAGTTTGTATGGATGTCATCCTCTCTTAATTAGCAGGTTGCAGTAGCTGTTCAGAATTCTCTTCTTAAAGCTACTATTGATCCCAGAAACAGTTGTACTGATCCATCCAACTGTTTCTAGGTAAGTTACTGAAATACTGAACTTACACTGTGTCTACCTGCCTGTGATTGTCGTCTTTCTTTTCTTCAGTTGCTGCATGATTCTAGTAGCTGATCTTCATTAAGTTACCTAAGCTAGAGGTGAGTAGTATTGAGATCCTCCTGACAAGTCAGGTTATTTAAAGCCTTTATTGCAAGTCTTAGTCATTTACATTACAATGGTCCCTTGTCCTAGCATCATAGAATTGCTGAGGTTGGAAAAGACCTTAAAGAGCACTAAGTCCAACCACAGCCTAACCATACTACCCTAACTCTAACAACCCTCCACTAAATCATGTCCCTGAGGACCACATCCAGACATTTTTTTTAAACACGTTCAGGGGTGATGACTCAACCACCTCCCTGAAGAGCCTATTCTAGTGCTTAACCACCTTTTCTGTAAAGAAGTGTTTCCTGATATCCAACCTAAACTTACCCTGGCACAACTTGAGACCATTTCTCCTCGTTCTGTCACCTTTGAGAAGAGACCAACCCCCCTCTGCTGTAAGCACCTTATGGAAGTTGGAAGGGAGCAATAAGGTCTCCTCTCAGACTCCTTTTCCCCAGACTAAACAGCCCCAGTTCCTTCAGTTGCTCCTTGTAGGAGTCTGGTCTCACACCTTACATTGGTATAAACTTTAAAGCTTCTCTGCTGTAGTAATATTTTATGCATCATTTAGGAGATGTTAATTGATAATAATTCTGAGTGCTTAATCTATTTTGTTTGAGGATTTCTAAGCCTTTGGCAGTCAGAATAAGTCTGTGACACTGGTTAATGTGGGGAATACTTTTTGGGAAACAAAGGGATTGGAAGGCAATCTTTTGAAGCCATTTCTTTTCAACGTATTTTGTGTGCATTGGTAACATAAAGGCTAGACAGTGACTGGTATTTCTACTCCCCTCTACACCTGCCAGACATTCATGTTTAAGGAATACGATGCAGAAGCAAAGCCCTTTCTTGCGAGATAGTTCCATGAAGAAGGGACTTGACATAAACGGCATTGTTGACCACTGTTTCTGCATGTGTGTCATATAGTGTCTGTGAGCATGTTGTCAAGTACTGAGTAGAAAAGTGAGAAATCAAGTAAGTGTAAGCACTCCTTTAATTATATGGAGGTCATTATCTCCATGCAGTGTTTAGCATCTTCAAAAAAGACTTGGTTCAAGAAAATCTGAGAAGGGTATCCCAAAATGAAGCTGAATTCTTCCTCGTGTTGAACTTGGTGGCAGGAATATCTCACATGGAGGGAAGAAGATTGGATTTATATGATGGTTCTATGCAAGATGTAAAACATCAAGGTCTGTGCACTCTAGCATTGGTGGTTTTCTGTCTGAAAGGATTGTGATACTCTGCTGTGGGGCAAAAGCTGTTACTCTATTTTGAAGTGATTTGAAGTAACCAGAGAGAAGAGAACAGTATTGGCAGCAGCTTCCTTTGCTTTGAGTACTACATCTGTATATTCCTTAGAGAACTCATTAATCTCTAAGGCTGTGACAGCAATAGCTGAAGTGCATACAGCAGTGGTGCACCTATAATTTGTGGTGCTGCATTCACTCTTTTGGGATAATTGGTTCTGCCTCCTTCAGTGGTGTGTGGGCACCCCAAGACTGGAAGAATTCAACTTGAGAAGTAGGCTACTTAGCCTACAGGACTATGCCATTTGACAAAATAATAGACAATTGTCTGCTCTCTGATGGAAATACATCTTAAGAACTTTCTGTGCTAACAACTCAGCCTGTTTATAGAAAGGGAGGAATTCCCACTGAGGTTAGAGTCAGGGGCATTTACCATCTCAAGGATTCAGCCTGCACCACACTCAATAAGTTTTGGGATTATTTTGCTGACATATAACTAGGGATTTATAATGTAAATGGTGAAACAACCTTAACTAGCCTATTGCAAATGTGACATCATTAATGAAGGGCTCTCTAGGGTGCAGTATGCTCCTTGGTGGGTCAGCATCCTAAACATTTAATGACAATTTGCAAACTGGCACGCAGTTCAGCTTTTAGTCTATCTCATGATACTGTACAAAGGAATTCTGATTCCCATAAGGTGAGACTGTTTTATTTTCTTTTCTTTGAAAGACATAGGAGTAAATATATACATGTATCTCTTTTATTGTTCTGCAGTATTTTAGACAAGAAGCTTAGTCAGGTGGGGAGATCCCCAAGATACAGTCCAAATGCAGATTGCTTTGTCTGTCTTTTCAGTGTCCGGTTAGTCTTCTAGAAATTAAATAGGTTATTCATAATCAGCTCTTAGTAACACATCAATTTAGTGTCTCGTGTTGGTGAAGATCACTTAAGTTCAGAAAACACATCTAAGATTCAAACAAAATCCTAGTTCTATTTCTGCCCAGGAGTTTTGTACAAATGGAGGTTAGCATTATAGGATGCTATGGAATTTACTTTATTTTTAGTATGTTTGGCAGCTAGATTGTCTTCTCAGAAAAATATTGAGTTACTTTTATTTGTGGCATACTTCAGTGGCCTGTACTTACAGGTTATCCATGTAACTTCGCTGTGCAATAGCTGTTTCTAAATAACTTCACGTACTGATGCAGTATAAATCTGGAATAGCTATGCTTAGAATACTCATCCTACTCTACTCTGACATAATGAGCATTTGTAGGTGAGTTCATATGTCTTTACCTACCTGTTGTGTACTAACTTTCAAAGCGTGACACGCTAAAAATTTACCATTTTGTTTTCAGCCTGTTGGTTCTCAAATACTTTCCAGCCACCTGATTTAAACATTTGAGAGAGAACTAAACTTTTTTTGTAAAACTGGACCACTTGTCTATTTAATTGCTCTTGGGCTTGCAGGGAGGAGTGGGTCTGAAGTGTTTCACTGTCCCTTGTGAAGCTATTTTATAGACACAAAATACACTCCTCACCAAAATTAGTAGTACTGACCACAGAAGTAGCTTAATTTTTTTTGAAATTGCACAGTGCTATCCAGAACAAAAACTTAGTGTTGGCATGTCCTTCTGTGCAGTCTACTGCAGGTTGAGTGACTTGTGAATGTACTTGACTTACGCTATTTGAACTCTGCAAATGCTAGGAGCCATGAAAATTTTGGCTACCTTTCCTCTTGCCATATGCTTTGCTAGCATGATGCTTGCTCATGAGCTGATCAGGCTGTTTTGATGGAGGATTAGTGCTGAGAGTCATGAATCCTCACTAATGTTTAATGGAAAAGGTGTCTTCAGAGTGATTTTTGTGTATGAGAGTGAAATAAATCTAAAATAGAGCTCTGCAACATCTTTATGAATGGATGAAGAACATGCTGTGAGCTTACTGGATCATCTTGAGAGACCCTGTCAATCCCACTTACATCAAGGCATGAAGGAATACCAAGTAGATACTGGTCTCCTTCAGATAGCCTGTTTCACACAGAGGATAAAACTAGCTGGGGCAGTTAGAATCTGCAGTGCAAACATAACTGACAATAGAATGAAGGCATGAATACCTCTGATAATGTCAAAGTTAGACTGGTATGGGGAGATTATTTTGCTTCAGAAAAAAACCTGTCATGCAAATGAGCTTGATGCAAAGAATTCTTAATGAATTTAATCTATCTACTAAAAGTGTCTTTGTGCATTTTTCTGTAGTGTTTCCACAGACCATTTGGCAAGCTCTCTGGAATCATGTTGAATTGAGAATTACAGTGCTTGGACGTGGCATGTGATCTCTTTCTGACCTTTGTTATTTATGGCCTGTGCTCTGCCTCATCCAGAAACATACAAATGTTTGCTTACCTGAATTAGAATTTCATAAGCAGTGTTGCATTACTTGGATTGAAATTTGTGTGGGTGGGAAGAAGCATTATGTCATTTTAATCCTGCTTAAGAGACAAAGGGAGGAGGAAGTGGTGGTTTTACAGATGGGGATGCAGACCAGAGAGGAGCTGGTTGGAAGGACTGTGTGGCGGAAAGTGATTATCTTTTTCATATCAAATTTCTTACATGCAGCTGCAATGTGTGTCACCTGCTGCAATGCTAATGGCCGGAAGATGGTCACCTCCTTCATGTGTATAGAAAATTGATTTTTAAGGACAAGCTTGAAAACTGGACCCATGTGAACCTAAGAAGGTTCAACAAGGCCAAGTACAAGGTGGTGCACTGGGGTCAAGGCAATCCTGGGTGTGTATAGACAAGGAGAACTCATTGAGAGCAGCCCTGTGAAGAAGGACTTAGGGTTTCTGGTGAGCAAAACGTGAGCCAGAAATGTACGCTTGTAGCCCAGAAGGCCATCTGTATCCTGGGCTTCATCAAGAGAGGAGTGGATGGGAGGAAGGGAGGTGACTGTCCTCTCTACTCTCCTTTTGTGAGGCCCCACCTGCAGTACTGCACCCAGAACTGGTACAAGAAGGATGTGGAGCTGTTGGAGCAGGTCCAGATTAGGCCATGAAAAAGAGGGCTAGAACAATTCTTCTGTGAAGAATTACTAGGGGCCTAGGGAAGCTGAATAAAAGGATGGCGGGGCCAGAGAATTTGTGGGTGCCTCACCTCTGGAGATGCTCAAGGCCATGCTGGATGGAGCACTAGGCAGCCTGATTTAGTGGCCAGCAATTCTGCCCACAGCAGGGGTTGAAACTGGATGGGCTAAAGTTCCCTTCCAACTTGAGCCATTCTGTTATTCTATGACTTGGATTTTGGTAGAGTTCTGAGACTGGACTCAAACCTGTGCACATGCTTCTGTGGATCTCATATTCTTAATGCTCCTCTTAAGAGTCCTAGGCAGAAGAATGTAGTAATTTTTGTGCTTTCTGATTTTCATTAAATGCACTGGAAGAAATTATCCTTATTGCCCTAAGATGGGTTGCTGAGGAGAATATTATGACCACTTGTAGCTGCTTGTTCTGCTATGTGGGAGGCTGAGGTTTCATCAGAGCAGAGAATTTAATTTTCCCATTTCACTGAGGTTAGATTTTTACAGAAATATAACTCTGTGCACCTTGTAGAATCTGCAGGAGAGCCGAGCTGATTTGTGTTGAGACAGATCTCCCACACGGCTGTGAAAACAAGTGCACAAATTCAGAGGAGCTAGATGTAAATCTGAAGTAACTGTCATGGAGATTGATATTCTCTCTAGGAGTTAATCTAGATTTACATCAGTGTATCTGTGACCAGAATCTCTCAGGGTTCATTTTTGCTAGATTTTAGTAGCTCACTAAATTAATTGCTAATTAACTTGAGACGGTTGATTATAGTGGATGCTTCCCACATATTTCTTCTGTTTTACCATCATGGAACTTAAAGGCAGAGCTCCACTAGATCAGAGTAGACCCTGCATATTTTGAACTCCTGCTTGTCAAAAGCTGTTCCCTTTGGCTAAGTACTAACCTACAGATTGCAATAAGGAGATGTTATTACCAAAGTACTGCAGCGCTCAGAAATTCAAACTCGCATGTCTCTGGAGCATAAACATCACAGACATCTTGTCTATGGTACTTAAAAGTGCAGGGAAGGGTTTAGAAGAGTTCCTGCACGGCAGTCCTAAACTGCCCTTGAAGGCTGGCCTGGCCAGTTTCTGCAATAAAGAGGTACACTGTGAGACTTCTTGACATAAATATAGTAGTCAATTTTGAGTGGATTCACCACTGAGTTATCTAAGAAACAACCTGAACTACCTCCCCTCAAAGCACTGCTCCCCTTGTGTGTCAGAAAGGAGTTGAATATGCACAATGTTAATTTTATACAAAATAGGTTGTAACATGAAGTATCTCAGAGTGAAATATTTTTCAGCATCCATCGCCAGTGGGAGGGGAAGATAGAAGTGCTGCTCCTTTAAGGCCTGGCAGTATCAAGATGCCTGGAGATTCTGCTTCCCTCCTTTCCTCTTCAGATTTCATCCTTGATATTAAAAGGGCATGCCTTCTTATAGTGGTTATATATGGTTTAAGTAAAATTGGGATGCTGGAAGAATAAGATCTTTGTGAACGTACCAGGTATCTTGCTGTAGTTTGGTCAAGGAGATCTTATGATAGCCTTAATTGAAAAGTAAATTCAGATTCTGCTCCAGCTTTGTATAGAACGGAGGCAGAGAAGGACAGTTAAAGCAAACTAAGAACTTGTATTGCCCCTTAAGATGGTAAAAGGGCCTCTGTTGGTGTCCAAAGAAAAACTAAATTATTATTTAACTAAAATAAATGCTACTGTTCAAAGAAGGTCCTTATTCTGAAAATAAACACTTTGCTAGGTCCCACCAAAAAATGTCTAAGCAATGTGAATTTAAAATGCCGTCCTTGTCTTCACACTTACTTAACAGCTTTCTAGACTTTGGGCTGTACCTTGAGGTGATATGTCTCCTGAAGTTTGTAATTTAACTGTGAAGACCTGGTCATACCATAGGATGGATGTGCAAGGAAGGTGTAAAAATACAATGAAGTGATGATCATCTTTCTTACCTGCATAAGAAGGATAAGGCATTGTGCCAAGCAAATATGCGCATTAGATGACTAACAGAGCTCCCACACTGTCAGTGTAGGCAGGGAATATGCAATGCAGCCACATATGTGTCTCGGAACCATACTGAGTGCTTTTTATTCCTTATGTTTGGTTTTGTTTTTAAATAGGAGATCATATTCTTGAGCAGGATGTTTATCTCTGTGCACGGAAAACAATATTGGTCGTAGTTTTTAATATGTAAGGAAGTTTTCTAAATCACCAGCTGATACATCCGTTAAGAGTGAGATTAGAATTTCAAGCAATTGTTGCAAATGTTCACTAGGATAGCCCTCTGTATCTTATGTAACGGTCTGAGTTGATTTGGCTTTTTAACTGCTGGAAGAACGCTTCTGCTTTTTCAGTGGGAAAACTGTTGGAAAACTTGGTGTTTAACTGTTCTTTTTGAGGTTTGGTCTCTTTGATAAAATGTGAGATTTTGACAAAAATAGCATGCCGTAACAAAGGAATTGAATTTCATTTAATACTTGCTCACCCATGGTTTTAAAATATGCATGCTGATATGACAGAGCCAATTACATAGAGAAATTCTATAAACCCTGGTAAAGAAGATACATTTCCACATTGCATTAAAACTAACAGCAAGCTTCCATTGAAAATGGTCCCCTTTTTTGTTCCTCCAATGATGACTAATCCACAATCCAAATTAACTGGTTTTCCATCAATTTTGAAAGCTGAAGCAGCAGCCCTATTGCTGCACAGAAGATGAATGGAGGGATGTGATGCAGTGAAGGAGAGTGAGTGGGATGAAGCATTTCTTTCTGCAGCAGTGTTAGGTTAGATCAGCTTAAGGTCAGTTTCATGTTGCGTTTAAGTGCTGGTTGTTTGCATGATAGTGTCATTTAAATTCCCTGGGGAATACTGAGGACACGCTGAGCTCAGAACTCCACAAATATACAGCGGGAGATACCTCTGTAGTTAAATCTTTAAAGTAAGTAAAAAATGTAGACACTCAAAACCAGAGGCAAAATTGCAAACCACGTTCTAGTTTTGTGACCTGACCACCAGATGATGAACTGTTTGATGGAGAGATCTCAATTTGTTCCAAAGGCTAACATTTTTCCTAGCTTCTGTTATACTTTTCATGTATCCCATAAGAATACGCTGTTTCAGAAAGCAGGATTCTACCATTGTGGAAGTGGAGAAAGTAGAGTAGAGAAAAGCAGAAGTCTTTGCACTTGATCCAAGACTCTCACTGACAGTCACAAAATCTGTTAGTATTCTTTTAGCGCTAAATAACATTCCATCGGATGACAAACTAATTTCTATGAGTTAAAGACGGGTAATCAAAAAAGTCAGGTTTTACTTAAAGCTATTTAGTAGCCTGTGTAATAGTTTGGTCTCAGTTTCCTCTGTCCACGTTTTAGAAACCTGTTTCTTCTTTCTCAGTCTCTATGAAAGCTGGCATCTAGATCTCATAAGTTACTTCACTTTTACTCACAAAAATTGCTATTATTTGGACTAGCAGTTGCAAGGAGTTCTTAGGAATGGCTGGGATGAGAGTCTGCAAGTAGTCTGCATCCTATAAGCGGTGCAGTACACTTAGCTCGTTAATTAAACTTGGTTTTCTGGTTCTAAATCGAAAAGTACTTACATGCACGCTTCATTTTAATATCATATGCTTGTTTATCTGTCCCAGGAGACTTGGCTCTGTCTTTGAGTTTCTCCATTCTTGAGGTGGAGAAAGTGAATGTCAGGACCAATGATCAGAGAGTGTGTGACTTCACGTGGCTTTTTGGGAGACACCTTATGCCCTTTTAAAAATCACTTGATGTAGTTGAGGTATCTGTACGAAATAACAGTAATAAAAATGTTCTCTTGTCTGATATGAGGTTGTAGATAAAGTGATAAACTTACAGTACAACATTGCTAAAGACTGCCTGAATGATGTGTTTGTTGGAATAGATTCTGTCCTTTTCAGAACAAGGGAAAAAGTGAACAGTAGCAGCAAACCATTACATCATTTTTTTTCCACTCTCCAGGTTTGTGTTTTGCAATGATGCTCCTGCATGTTAGCCTTCTTTGCTGCTTTGTCAGCACCCATGTAGTCATATGCATGGTATTTGCTTCTGTCTAGGCAGACCATGGTAGTTTTCAGCAAAATTTAACATGGTAGCTTAAAAACAGGGGATCTCAATGGTACAGAGCACAAGACAGAGTCACTCCAGCTTCCTTGAAGTAGTCTGAATGTGCTGCTGAGTGCTTTCTACTAGTAGTTCAGCAATTGCTTATCGGTTTCCCATGACACATCCTCTAGAGATTTCACACAGAGCAAAATGATGCACTGAATTCTTCTTTTAACTCAGAGCCTGATTTTGCTGGCACTTATGCATGTAAGTAAGTGTTCCTGTGACTGCTTTTATCTGCTTGTGTCACTGTAACAAAAGGCATGTAAGAGTTTTAAAAGCAAGGTTTTGGTTGCGTAGCTTACTGTTCCAGGTGACTAGCTCTCTGTAAAACTACTTAGCCATCAAGGTTTTCTCATAGCCATGGGCACATAGCAGAACATTTCACCTATATAACTACAAAATAGGTATAAAATGCTACCAGATCTAAGTATTGTTTTCACATCAGTTATGATGGCAACTACAAAATTTGCAAGGGATTTGAGAATAAGGTGGTGTATGTTTTCAGAGATGAAACCAATTCCAAACCATCCTTGCTTTAGTAGTGCTTTCTTCTGAGTGTTCACAGAACGATGGGGCAAGTTAGGCAATAGATGGGCTTATTTCTTTCAACAGTTTAAAAAGGGGACACGTTCCTAAGTTGTGTGATAAGAGAAGAGGAAGCAGAAGATGAATGCTTGAACTCAGAGTCAGTGAAGAGAGAGGAATTAAGTGTGGATTCTGGCAAGGCATCTTCACTGAAAGCTGACTATAACAGTTGCAGGTTGTTTAGGACCAATGAACTCTTTCTAGAAGCTGTAAAGATCTAGAAATTGTCTACAGTTTCAGCATTAATTCTTCATTTGGTCTCTTTGAAAATACAAAGAAAACGTTTTTATACCAGCATTTGAAAACTATGGTTAACTGCCAGCATTAGGGAAGGTCAAAGAACGGCATTTGGGACTGCTGCCATTGCAAACAGCCTTATGTTAAAAACTCAGATGTGTGTGTAAGTTGGCTCATGTCAGCTGAACCACAATGACTACATGTGCATATTCTCAGTCTGCTTTTGTAAAAGTGTTAAGCAATTTTTCTTGAATTTTAGCAAAGTCCTTCTGTTTGCAATGACCTGGGAGTGTGCCGAATGCCCTTGCACTTAAATGAAGTTGTAAATTTCTATACTGGTTATAACTGCTCAGACAACAGGGCCCTTTGTGTCAAGACAGGATAACATAAAGAGAGCTGTGTAGAAAGGCTTAGCACTTTTATTTATATTGCTTTATAGAGTTTGAGCATAAAATTTGGCCATCAGCAGTGAGTCATGAAATCCAGCTACCTGATGGTTCTGCACCTCACATACAGGCTGTTGGATTGGAATGAGTGCGTTACAGCAGCATGGAAGGCAGACTGACTTTTTACCCTGTCTGATAGTGATAGTCCAAGTGGGAATGCTTTTAAACTAAGAGGGGAAAACTAGGTTAGATGCTAGGAGGAAACACTTTATTCAGAGTGTAGCGAGGTAGTGAAACATGTTGCCCGGAGAAGCTGTGGATGCCTCCTCCCTGGAGGCACTCTGGACCAGTTTGCACGGGGCCCTGGGCAGGCTGATCTTGTGGTTGGCAGCCCTGTCTACAGTTGAGGGTTGGAGCTGGTTGATCTATAAGGTCCCTTCCTACCCAAGTCATTCTAAATGTTTCTCTAAGTGTGTTTGCAAGTGGACTGTGATTTACCAGCCTACTCAGAACTAATCTTTTCATTTTTGAGTAACGTAGGTCCTGTTGAAATCACAGTTTCTGTAGGACAGGTTAATTAGAGGATTTAGGCCCTTTTTATACTTCTGTACTTCAGGAGACATCTTGATTGGGCTTGTGATGCAAAGTGTGTTGGTATCAATAGAAAGACTTGTATTGGTTTCTATGGGCTTTGTATGAAACTGGATGAACTGGCCAGTGTCCGTATTGCATAGATG
The DNA here is from genome assembly GCF_016699485.2 of Gallus gallus. NCBI lineage: Eukaryota > Metazoa > Chordata > Aves > Galliformes > Phasianidae > Gallus > Gallus gallus. The sequence continues at coordinate 12,352,482 of NC_052536.1, read as the reverse complement.
TCCAACGTTTTGCCTTGCCTGGGCCACAGTCAGTGAAAAGTTGCCTTGAGCTGCATATAAAGCATATAATATAGTTAATGTGTGTAAGTAACAAAACTTTAAAAATATTTTTTTAATGAAATGTAAGAAAGAGCAACAGAAACATAAAACTAGTGGGGTATTTGTTTTTGTGAAACTAATGCATCAGTGTCTGATTCAATGGAAGTGGATGCAGTTCTTAGTGAGTTCTCAAGGTGTTCGTCAGAGATATTTGAAATACTACTCTTCCTGTGATTCATCCTTGAAAACAGCACGAGATGTTATTCTCTGTTAAGATAAGTCTTATAAAAGTCTACTAAAGAGATGTGATCAATTTTTTCTTTGAGTTGAATGTCTGGTTGATTTTTTTTTTTTTGATCTTGAAGCCTACTCTTAAATTCCTTTAACAAAACTGAATGCAAGACCATATACTTTTTTGCTGTTCACAAAACTGTGTGTAGTCAAAACATCAAAATGCATTAAATTATTTGCCATAACATGAGCTTGTCATAATTTAAGATCCATTTTGAATGCTGTTATGGTTTGAAACATAGCACAGATAAATTGATTTTTGCCTTCAAGACGCATATTTAACTTAATTAAATATGAGTGATCAAATCCACCAAAAATGCTAAATCAATGAGCCATTTTTCATCTTCAAGTTCTGGGATAATTTTTCCTTTTGATTTTATAAATGACTTGGTTGCATTTTGCAAATCATAAAATCTTCTTAGCATTTTACCCTGACTTAGCCACCTTCCCTCAGAAAAGTAAATGATGTCCCCATAACCAGTTCTAAAGAACTCCTGGATCTGGCAATGATTCAGTCCGTTGGACTTCATGAAATTCACAGCTTTGATGACAACTTGCATGGCATTATCCCCCTCTATGCAGCTCTTGTGAGGCCCATATGGAGTATTGCATCCAGGCCTGGGGCCCCCAGCCTGAAAAAAGATGCAGAGCTCTTGGAGCAGGTTCAGAGAAGGGCTCAGAGGGCTGGAGAACCTCACTTATGAAGAAAGGTTGGTGGAACTGGTCTTCTTTGGTTGGAGAAGAGAAGGATTCAGGGAGACCTCATTGCAGCCTTTGAGTACTTGAAGGGAGCATATAAACAGAAGGGAGAAGAGAATGACTGTTTATGTGGATTGGTAGTGAGGGGACTAGGGAGAATGATTTTAAACTAAGATGTGGAGATTTAGGTTATATGTTAGGAGGAAGTTTTTCACTCAGAGGGTGGTGATACACTGGAACAAGTTACCCAGAGAGGCTGTGGATGCCCCATTCCTGGATGCATTCAAAGCCAGGCTGGATGTGGCTCTGGGCAGCCTGGTCTAGCAGTTGGTGACCCTGCACATAGCAGGGAGGTTGAAACTACCAGATCACGGTGGTTCTTTTCAACCCAGGCCATTCTATGATTCAATGATCATTGAAGCTTTCACACAAAAATTTTTTGATTGTAAAATGTAGGGATATTTCATTAAATGTGAGATGCCAGTGGCAATTGCATCATGTTCTATTAGTTTTATATGTCCCTCTTTTTTACCAATGTTGCTGGGGTGCCATCAATAGCTATACCAGGTATGTTGACAATAGTTTAAGAAAATTATTTTAATGTAATTTTCACTGCTTCGTACAAATCAAGAGATGTAATTGTGTTTTTAATAGCACCAAAGATGCTGTTTCTTCAGCGACAGTATTTCATAATCAATGTCTCTAATCACAGTGTCAAGTAGAGCAATGTCTGTGGCATCAGTACTTCCATCTATTACCAAAGCATAACACTTGAAATTAGCAGCTTTACTCTCCAAATTTATTTTGATAGATTTTCCTGTTTCTTCAATTCACCTGGCTACAGTCTGCTGAGACAAACTAAACTGATTTTAGAAAAATCCATTTTTTTAATCAGGACACATTATAGCTGCTACACTTCTCAAACACTGCTTAATAAACTTGCTATCAGTAAATGGTTTTTATTGTTTTGCAATCAGATTTGCTACCACATAACTAGCTTTTGTAGCAGAGTCTGCTTGACTTCCAGTGTTTTAAAAAAGATTTTGTTGAGATGACAGACCTTTTTTCAGCTTCACTATTTTGTCTTTACAAAGCACTCCTCGATATGAACCAAATTTGGCAGCATGTTTTTGCAGATAATGTCTTTTCAAATTGTAATCTTTGAAACTGACAGAATTTCCTTACAAATTAACCGTGGTTCCATATTATTTGTTTTGACAAAAAAGTACTCATCTGTCCATTTTTCACTGAACACTCTTCCTTCATCCAGAATCTCTTTTTCTGGATTCTCTTTTCTTTTGAGATGCCATGAAGTAGGTTGAAATATTACTATTGGCAATCATCGCATTTTTCTCAACAAGCTGCACAAGCGCATGCCTTGTGTAATACACACGGAGTTCAGTGTGACTGAACATGTGATGAGCACGAGAGGCAGAGTCTGCACTGCACCATGCCTTCCCCATGCCCTGGTTCCAGCACACACAGTGCTGATCACATATCAGTGGTTTGATTGTTGCTGAGCAATGGGTGCACACCCAGCACAAAGCCACTGCCTTGATGACACGGGGCCATATTGTGAGCTATGCCAGGCTGCTTGCAGGCCATGGTTTGGACATGCATGGCATACTGCTTTAGAAGTAAATGGCAAACTATATAGGCCTTAGAAGCAAAGCACTGTATCTTCTGAACAAAAAATACAACTCCGGCCATTCTCTTATTAGATCTTGTAAAGAAGGAAAAAGTCCTTGTAGTTTATTAGTAGTGAGTTTCTTACAAGGTGCTTATATGACCCTGTTCACCCATGTTTTTTGCTGTGCTTTGAGTGGCATATTGTGACATGAAGTCTCAGAGGCTATGATGGACTAAATCTTTTGTTCAGTTAAGCCTCATGTGTGGCAAGAATGATACATGCAACAGTCCTTAATAGTTAAGTAGTGAAGCTTTTAGTCTTGTATTTAGAGACGTTTAAGTAGCCTGAGGTTTTAGTGAAATTAGTCATTATTGTGGATGCCCCCTCCCTGGAGCTATCCAAGACCAAGCTGAACAGGGCTTTGAGCAGCCTGGTCTAGTGGGAGGTGTCCTTGCCTATATCAGGGAATTTGGAACTAGATGATCTTATGGGTCCCTTTGAATTCAAACCATTCTATGATTATGATTTCAAGTGAAGGTTTTAGATGAGTCCCAATTCCTATATGCAAGTATTAAGTGAACAAAGGTGGATCAACAACAACGTGGAAGCATGCTTCATCTCATTTCTGCACTTCCCTTGACACCATCACTTGCAAAAAAAAACTAAGCTAGTCAGTAAAGCTACAGTTGAAAGCCTGTCCAACATGCTTCCAGGCAGAGCTGCTTTCAGACAGTACTTCTAGACTTAGTAGAGGCCAAAGTACAGATAGGTGAGTTTCCATCTCCAAGTGCTCAAGGTATTTGCAGTCTAGTGCCAGCCTGCTCTCCAATAAGCTGTTCTGTGCAGGGGCCTGGGCCTAAGCAATGATGATAAACATGAACCACAAACAGTGAAACAAACTAATGGTGCTATCATAATATTAAACATTTTTTCTTTTCTGATGTAATTTCTGGCTCCCGCTGGTTTCATATCAGTAGCTTGTAGTTCATGGGTTAAAATTACATCATGGTACTTTAGAGCTGCTTTTTGAATGAAAGGGTGTGGGGGGAAAAAAAAACAACAACAGAAAAACCTGATGAATCTTGAGCAGACACTGGAACTGAGATACTGTGTGACTAAAAGGACTGAGCGCATGTCATATGGTAAATAAGGCAAGGAAGATCAGATTATATCATACTGTCACTTCAGTAGAGATTAAAAAAAAAAAGTCATACACTCTTTCAGATCTTGTCCTAATCTTAGAGAATGAAGGGAACAAGAAACCAAAACCTCACTGAAGATTGTAAATGCTTACAAGACGCAGTTAGCATGAAAGATATGATTTTGCTACATCTTTTCATTATGGTAAATATATATATTTTTTATTGTGGATCTCATGTTATGCAAAGGTTCCATTTGTGATCTGTTCAAGGGCTGCTAGATGTCTATGAACCTCGCTTTAACTCGAATTTCTAAAAAGCCTAAAGCCTTTTATTGATGGTAAGCAGTAAGGAATTAGCTGTTGGATTATTTTTTTAAAGTGGTGTTAGGCCAATGGGTATCTTCCAGTTATCGTGGACTTAGTTCTAAGCATATTCTGTCCCTTAGCTAGAAAGTGTTTCCTATCTGCATAATAAGGGCTCTTATACAAAGGCTGGACTTTCAGTCAGGGATTTGGTGCAGCTAAAACTTTATTGGTTAGAAAGATGTTCTATTTACCATCTGCTTATTGCGTAAGAACATAAGTATAGATGTTTTGCAGATTATTGCCATCCATTGCTGTTCTTATGGTACAGAAGGCAGTTAAGCTGGTGTGAGTGAGCCTTTCAAATCAACTTTATGCTATGAAGGAAGGCTCAGCTTGTGGAAAGAAGATGCTAGAAGCCTTTACTGAGAAGCATTTGGAGGGCAAAAACATTTTCTAGATGTGAATGGGTTAATTCCACCTACTATATGCTTTAATTTAGAAATGCTTCTTTATGTGTTGTGACCCATTCTTATTTATGTAAGAATGACGAGAAGGTTTGGGTACCCTGCAAACATTTCTGCTTTGTGTTCCCATTCTCTTTACAGATTAGGTACTAATAGTCAGCTTTGACTAGCTGATAATAAGTGCTTGCTGCTTATTTGATAGCAGAAAGGATATGCTCTCCCTTCTGTAAGCTCAGTCATGCTAGTGCTCTTTGCAGAATTTGCGTTATGCAAATCTTGTTCAGGTCCTGTGAGGCCAAGTAAGTGGAAATCTCATTTTCTTAGGACTTGTTCACACATACAGTAAATTGCAAACGTGTACTTCTTGCCTGAAAGCACTTATTCTTGGTAGCTAAGCATAATTAAAACATAATACTGCATGCTATCTCATCTTTAGAGACAACGGACTTTATGTAAGCTTCAAAGCAAGATGTTAGTGCCGTTCTGCTGGTTGTATAAAAAGTGGATTCAGAAATTACTTTGTAGGGCCAATCAAATTTATCCCTGCACTGAGATTCAGAAAGTACATAGTTAAAACGTGAGTGAATCTGCCAACATAGACACCAGAAAGTCTATTTTTTTACTCTTATTACTAGCTAGCATTCTTACTGGGTAGTAATGGTGTGTATTTATGGTATAAGGTTGGTATATGTTACTTGAAGATCATAAAATCACACATTGGCTTGGGTTAGAAGGAACCTTAAAGATCATCTAGGTCCAATCCCCCTGTGTTGTATGGGGCTGCTACCCACTGTGTGAGAAATACGATCATGATACTGACTATGTTCAGAGCACTTGAATATTTCACTTCCTATTTCCTCTCCGTTGACATGTCTGCTTTGGGGAGAACATACAAAAGGTTCTGATGTGGTAATGCTTTTATTTCCAAAGTTAATATGGAGCTTCACTTTTCCCCCTTCTGTTTTTACTTAGACTTTTGCATTGCCCTAAAATAAGTGTTCTCCTCTTCTCATTTTCTCTGAATGCTGCTTAGCATAAATATCATGTGTTCGTTCCTGTAGCCTGCAAGTTTTTCATCAAAAAGATTATTAATTCAGTGGTTATATTGGCTTCCTCTTTATACGTGGGCAATACAAAGGAAAGGGTTTTTTTTTTTCAAACTGAGTTTTGTTTTCCTTACAGATTAAGGTGTGGGTAGTTCTGCCTCGCAGAAAAGCTTAGCCTGAAAAAACCTGATGTGGGATGGGAGAAAAAAGATTGACAGTTGCTTATCGTATGACATGAAGGTGAACCTGTTCCAACAAGAAAATATCTAAACTCTGCAGCTTAATGTGAGCTGTAGGTCATGTACGTGCCAACATGTTAACGTAATATTCGCAGCCTGGAAGCATTCGTAAAGTACTGTGGGGGGGGGGGAAAGAACTGGTTTGTGTAGGCTGCCTCTGCTAAGTTTGTTTGCTGAAAGGGTTCCCTGAAGCTGTTTCAGAGGTGGCTGAGTACATGAGCTTTGGCACAAGAGGTAAAGACAGCGAGAAAGTATCAATGATAGCAATTTGAGTGGCAGCTCAGAAAATGATGCATGAAGTGCAAAGCGTCTTTAAAGTTGTCAGAAGAAGCTTTGAAATGTTTTAAAGTTATTTTCTAAGAATTATAATAGGGCTATAGACTGACCTTATGCTTCTGGTTTGGCTAAGAAATTGATATCATTCTGCTTGCTCACAAACATGCTAATGAACTTTCACATTGAAGAAAATGCTGTCTAAAATGCAGCTGCAAGTTCCCGGTATGGAGTAGTTAAAGGAATACTCATTTTGAATGACTAGAAGGCTATTTATTTCACAGAACTGTCTCAGTGCTTTATTTTGCAGCTCATATCTAACACTGCACATTTTTCTGCTTGATGCACTGAGTAAAATTGGATGGTGCTCCTGGAGACTTAAAAAGTTTTGCTGTATTGCCATGCTGTGGTACAGAGGGAAAAGAGAATGCAGATAAAAGGCAAAGTCATCAACCTACAGAAATAGGAAAATCAAGCATCCTAACTTGGAAGGAGCATGCACTTAGGGTGGCAATTTGAAGCTGAGGTCTCTGAGTTCAATCTTTTTTAAAGCATGTTTCTTCTGCAGACTGTATGCAGAACTCAGCTTGGTAGAAAATGAAACATGAAAATCTCTTTCCATCTCTGGGCAGTGTCTCAGATTCAAAGAGATGATGAAAGCAAGACACTTCGCAGTGCCAAGGTGCACTGCATCTAAAGGTTCACGTATACAAAGGCACCAATTTCAACAGAGTTAAATTTAAAATTAGTCTATTCTTGACAAGTATCAGTTTGGTAAATTATTATGTGCTAGTTTTAGTTATGTGGTCCTTATTGCTTCAGTATGGTTTATCTCAGTATTATATAGGGAAATTTGCCTTCAAGGAGCTTCTCTTTAAGAAAGTTATAGACTTTCTGCAGTATGTGAGAGCATAATTGTTGTTTCATGTGAGCTAGGTTGTGATCCATCTTTCTTCTGTTGATATTGCACTAATAATCCTGATGACATCAGAGAGATTTCTCACAAGAATAATGAAGAAGTGAATGAGGAGGCCTTAGTTTGACACTGCAGTTTATACTGCTTCTGTTTGAAAAGTAAAATATAGTAATAGACTCTTACTGGAAAGAATGCTGTCCTGGGAATGTAGTTGTTTTCCTTACTACATGATTGGACAAATACAAGTTTAGAGACACTGTACAATTAAAACTGCACTTTTATTATATGGATGTTCTATGAACTCACTTTATTTCTAAACAGAAGTTAGTATTTCTAATCAGTACTTGATTCAGCAAGACATCTATGGTTATTGTTTGTATAGTAATATGAACAGAGTTTGACTAACCATATGCAAACAAAGATTAAAAAAAAAAAGACCCTATCTTTTTTTTTGTACTAGGTTGTATTTCTTCCTGCTCTATTACAAATCATGAAGAAGCAGAATTCACAGCACAGTAGGTAAAAGGGTTGAAAATGCCAGTTGTAACGAGGAACATCAAAAGAAGTTTAGCTATGGTTGGCAAGTTCAATGTTTACAAATTGATTAATTGCATCAATTTCCAGATCAAAATTTTGCTTTTGTGAAGGTCTTGAAGCAAAAACAGGGACTTGGAAGGTAGTATTTGAAAAGCATCTATTGTGTGGCATATGTTTATGAAGGGTTATACAGGTTCTTAAGTTTTTGCTGGATAGGTGACAGGTGAACTGTCTTTGTTCTTCTTTCTTGTTCTGTCCCATGTATCAAATTGTTTTCTGCTGTATTCCATGCAGGGGGTATAACTGATAAGCTGATGTTTGTAACTTACTGAGACTTATACCTGCTAAGACTCGTTAGCCCAACAAAGCACTCACAATATCAGGGATATATTTTTTGTTCAATACCAAAGATAGTACTGTATTATCCAGGCTGGAATTTCCAGAGATATTGAAGGAAATTGATTATAGGAAACTGATCTGTTTTCCACTGAAGTTCTAATGGAATTTGGCATCCTTTGGCTATCTTTCAGGCATTCTGCATGAAACCATAAACATCATCTTTGTCATAGCCCTGGATGACAAATTACTTTCTAAACCATTGTGGAGAGGCACCAGTTTTCCTTGCATCACTATAACCATGAGATGAAAACTAGAAATAGGATAGGTGGACACGACTGGCAAGTGAACAACTTTAGCAGACCATCTTGAATAACAACCTGAAGAGAGCTGTGAAGTAGGCTGGTCTCTGGCAATTCTGAAAGCTTGGTATTGTTGCAGTATGTGTTTTCAGTTTTGAATTGCTATTAAGGCTTATAATGAACTTCAAGAAGCATAGTAGGCTGCATGAACTGGATGAGAAGACACAGATTTCTGCAGGCAGTGGTTTGTAGTGGTGTATGCGTTGTCATCTTCACTGTAACATGCCAGGTAACAAGATAAAATACATGCGCAGGTTGATCTTACAAAGTGTTTTGGTGCGAAGCCAGCTTGTGATTTGGGTTTCCACAGCAAAGTATCTTAACCACTCTGCTACAGTTACTTCTCCAGTAGCTGTGGGTTTTTCCTAGATTTCCACAAGGATATACATCTCTTTTCCTCCATCTGCTTTCCACCCTGCATCTTCCTTTCTCAGGTAGCCACCTATCCCAGTGGCAGAATGGTTTGGGTGCTTCTTCCAAATTGATGAGAAGATGGAAGTTGCCTCATTTGCTTGATGTTGCTGTACTGTGCCTGCAATGAAAAATGAGCAAGTAAAATGAAATACATCAGAGTTAGTGTTGGTATATTCATGTTCATTTGACCATACCAGTTACTTGTTTTCAGTCTTAAAAGCTTAACACGAAAATGTAACTTGAAAGGTTGAATATCTATTAAGATCATGAACGTATCTTAGTTGGTACCAAAGCTTACTTAATAGGCATGAGCCAGGAGTGCTAGTAGAAATAAGCATTTGTATTTCAAAGTTTGATTCCAGTTTGGGTGCTTTTAAAACAGTCCTTGGCAGTCCTGAGAAAGATCGGGATCCTGAGTCCAAGGTAAAAGTAGGTTCTATTGTGTCTGCACAGTACTGCACAGGCATGAAAATAGTATAACGACAATAAACCACAGGCTGTCATTCTCCTTGGGGGGGTTATTCAGGACTATCCTGTCAATTTTTTTCCTTTGCTGTTCATATTAGGACAATCTTCCACTCATTCTCTTACCTTTCTGTATGTAGTTCTTAAGTTTTAACATTGGTCTTTAAGAACCACACAAGATGTATTAGGCCACGTGTTTATTTATGTCAGAGTGAGGTCTGAGAGGCATAATCTTGTCCTTTTTCTTGAAGGAGGTAGAGGTATACGGTCCTGAGAAGAGATGTAGTAGCCTACGTGTACTGTGACAAAAACAACAACAGATGGGACAGACATAGTGGGATATTCTCTGGAATGATATTTTTTGGCCTGTCATGTATACCTGTGAGGTCATTTCCTACTTCAGTGGGAGCTGATAGAACCAAGGTTCCCTGTAGCCCTAGCTAGTACTATAATACTTCCCCACTTAGAACTTATGATGTCTGTGCAAAACCTAAACATTCGTGCAGTTTGCGGCCTGGAATGCTGGACTCCCAGACTATCCAGTCTGATAGATGCTGATGTTTTCATGGCTGCACATGTTTCCTTAATTGTCAGAGACACATGGACATGCATTTGTGTGCTGTATTTGCAGACAAACAATTCAAGAAAGCAAAAACATATGGTAATCAGTAGCTTGAAAAGCGTGCCAATAGTCGCTTCAAGAGCAACTGTGCAGTCTTTTCTCATTGTCTTTCAGTGTGGAATAGACTCAGTGCTTTTAAGCCATTTTTGAAAAATGGAACTTAGGCCCTACTTTTGAAAAAGGATTCAAATTGTGTGAGACCCTGTCTCAGCAGGACTAAGCGCTATCTAGCTGAACTGAGGATTTGGAGAATTTCTTAGACCCATAGAAAATCTGGTTTATTGATATTCTTAATCATTTAGGGGGTAGTGCTCAGTGTCGGATCCAAAAAATAAATCCAAATCTAGAGTTTCTGCAGCTTTGCCTTAGAAAATTTCCATGAAGAGCTCACAGTAGCAATTGGGAAATGACAGCCATAGAAAAAGCTGAAGTAGATCATCTCATGCTTCAGAATTTGGGTTCTAATCTTTAGATCAAGGGCTTCCAGAAGAAAGGCAGGGAAGACTCTACCATAACTGAGATATTTAATCTCCAAGAGGAAGGAAGTTTTCAGTGTACGGAGCCCCTTGCATATGCTGCCTTGTTTGATTTGAGCTACTGCCAGCTGCTGTTTTTAGTCTCCCCTCAGTCCTTCTGCCAGGCTTCTACACTTCTCTTCCTGTGGGCTTCTCTTCTATAGCCTTGTATTCATTTTCCCTCTCTCATCTCTTTTCTGATCACATTCTCATTTCCATTATTCCCAAATACTGTCAGCCCTTCTTTTGTCCATGCCTTCACCTTTATTTTATCTTTTTCTTGCTGCTACTAGTCTGTTGTTTAGTTTGACTCTTGTCCTTTATGTTACCTGGTGGAGAGTGTTTTTGCAGGACCTGGATTAGCATCATAAACATTTTAGAGATCAAAAATATTAAAGGGCCTATTTCAAGAATCTGAGATGTAAAACAGTGCAGTATTTTTTTTTTTTCATCTGGCGTATCATTACATATCAGTTTTTTCACATGCCTCACTGTTTGGGTTGTAGACTTGTCTGAAAGGCAGACTGGCCACCTGGTGTGCATTAAGCCCAACTCACATGTAGATGAGATACTGATTTATCGCAGAGTTGTACATTTGGGTGCTAGGTTGTCTTCCACAAAGAGAGACCCTCCAGGATTTTTGCAAGCTAGCTAGACATGCTAATTAACTACATGTTTCTTCAAGATGCTTCTATATTCAAAGTTTATTTGTTGCACTGTGATTAAGAGCTCCTCTGCTTAATTACTTAAACAGTTTCAAGGATGGTTGTCCTTAGATAAACGTGTGTATTTGCTATAAATAAGGATATATTTACAAAGGTTTGAACAAAGGTTAGTACTTAGTGACAGGTTAGTACTTAGTGACAGCAGGCTCAGTCATGGATGTGCAAACTAGTCATATAACTACATCCTGAAATAAGCTGGAAGTCAACCTGGTAAAAAAATTCTAGTCATTTTTGAGAACAGAATCTTACTGTTATGTTTGTAACACTCTCAAGAACAGATTTTTGAGCTGCAGCAAATCACCCTTTGCAAATCTAACGTGTTGTGTCATGATATCTTAAACTTCTACCACTGATTCATTTTAAGCAGTCAGAAGCCAGTTTGTAATCAAAAAAAAAAAAGAGCATCCATTCTGCTTTTTGCCATCGGTTAACAAAGCCAGCTTTCTCTTGTCCCTTTAGCAACACCCCAGTGTCGAAACGCCCCGTGCTTCTGAAATCTTGCTCTCTAAACTTCTGTCTCACCAGTTTGTAGACCGAGATTTCATGTCTTGCTTATGCTTGCTGGTAGCATCTCTATACGTAGCAGGGAGAAACGCAAGAAAACTCACTGAGAAGTTTTCTAATAAGGTTAACTTTAGGAAGAGTGGGAAGGAAATACCATCCTCAAGAATCAGAGGTATTAATGATGGAATGATTTTTTTTCCACTGTGTCACAGTTCTTACCCAAAAAAGAAGCCTTGGGAGCCTGAGACTTGCTTTGTCTCTTTTCATCTTCTTATCTCTTTCCTCCCACTTATGATCTCTGATCTTTGTTAATCTTAACCTGCTTTATTTGTTCACTGGGAAAATTTCTTACAGGAAGGGGAGGGACTGCAAGGACTAAAGTTAGTGAAGCTGAGGGAGAGCAGGTGTTGAGTCACGCATCAACGCTCCAAAAGCAATGAGGAGCAATCTCCCAACCCTGCTGCCTGAGAAGTGTTGTCAAAGTAGGGGTGGTTGTGGCGTAGTCTCACTTGGTTGGTAGGGGTTCTCAGCTGCAGTAGGTTTCCATCTGTAGTATGACACATTTGGAATTTAGTTGAGTTGGACCTGGGAGTTACCCATGGCCGTTTAACCACAAAATACGCCTTCTGAGAGAGACGTGACTGTTTTGTAAAAAGCACCTTATTCAATCATGATACTGAGGGAATGAGCAGGAAAGAGAGCCTGTCTTGGTGAGCTGTGGTTTAACTTTGTGTATTTCCCATACTTACTTCCCCACATAAATCAATAGCATTTTAATTTCACAAACAGAACTACCAGCTAATTGAATCCACCCAGCAGCTTATGGAAATGGAAACCTAGTGAACTAAGTTGCCTTTCATATGCCTTGCCATCACGGCATTCTGATTGGCATCTAAGCTTTAGATGCACAATACCATTCGTGTTTTGTGTTGCATTGTATTCTGGATAATTTAATTTCTGAAATTGCGCCCACAGCTACAAAATGTACTTGCATTGGGTTGTTAGACCGTTTTCACTGTGGGATCCGAATGCCTCTTCAGTGTAGGCTGGCTGTCTTCATGTGTGCTGCACCCCATGCTGTGGTAGCAAGCTGCCTGGGTATTACTATGTTGCAATTCTTACTCTGCTACCACCAAAGAGTGCCAGTGTTTATCAGGTGTCCTTAATAACACGAATCTGGCATTGCTTTATTTTCAGCTGGTGAGCTAAAATAACATGCTCTTTAAAGAAAAAGCAGTTTCACCTGAAAGCAAATGCCTGAAAGGAATTCTTAGTCCTAACAACAGAGGCCATTTGCTGTTGATGATTGCCGTCGTGGCACGCTTCAAGTGAGAACAAACATGCTACTTCCCTCCAGTACACACAGACCTTTTTCCTAACAGATTTATTCATTAAGCATATGCTCAAAGACTACAGCTATTGCCACATTTAAATAGAACAGTTTTGTCATTGCTTTTCTTAGATACAATGCCACAGTGTTATGAAAAATCCATTCACATTCTGGATTAAATTAACTAACAAATTCTACTAAAGCTCCTTTCTGCTCCAGCATTTATGTCACAATAGACAGATAAATAATGTATGTTTGAGACTGAGCTTCAAATGATGGTCCAAATTTGCTACTTTGCAAAGTCTTCAGGAATTTGGGTGCCTTTGCCTTCACTATATGTACCTTTTAAATAAAAAAAAAAAAAGGCCTTTTACCTCTGAGCCTGGAAACTGACTGAGGTGATGAGGCTGCAGGGCTTCATCCTGACTGTCTTGCAAAGGCAGTGTTCTTGCTGTAATGGTAAAAAGAACAGAAAAAATCATGTAGCCGGTTTGGCTGGCTGTCATGAAGAAGGGGGATGCTCCTGAAAGACACTGTGACTTTCCTTTTTCTTTGTTGTTATTGTGCAGGAGCTCTCAAAATGGCTCCCTTAGCAACCTGTGCTGCTTTTTACTGCTATGTGCTTTCTGACACTGTCAGGTTCTGAATCTCCATGGCCAGGACATAGGAAACTATGACGTTCTCCATGGGTGCAAATGCTTCTGCAGCAGCTCTTAGGCAAAGCTTCCTTTGTTCTTGAGGGTTTTCTGCATGCTCCTAAATTGTTATTTCTAATGGAGATGTGTGAATCTGATGATTTCATGGCTTTTCAATTGGCAAGATTATTTCAAGATCTGTAAAGATAAAAGGTGAGTACATGAGCTGCAATGTTATAATTACATACATCAGTCCCCTATTCCCCCCACAGAAAAAAAAAGTGGAACTTGTGATCTTGATTAATCTTCTGTGTCTCCATTTATCATATCTGCTGTAGATCACAGCACTTCTGCCTGAACCAGTTATAAAATCTTTCTTTAAGCTCTTTAAGCTTTCTTGTCCATTCTGCTTACGATGTTCCCAGCATAATTAATGCCATCTTCAGTAAAAGTAGTGGAGAAACTGTGTTCTGCATATTTGTTACCAGGAGTTGAGAATTTCAAGGGGAAAAAAAGGATCTTTGAGTAGAATCTGACCCCTGTGGAAAAAGAGATAGAATTGGTATGGAAAGTTCTGCATCTGTCCTCAAAATGATGAATTCTGAGGTTGCTTAGTACAGATTTAACTAATTTTGTAGAAGTGTACATCTAAGTGTGAGAAGAGACTTGGTATGTAGAATTTGTCATCTGTTAATGCAGATGAAGTGCTCTGGAAAGAATAGCAGAAATATAGCAGTGTGGATGAGAGGTATCATTGACACATACCAGCACCCAAATTCCATAAAGAATGCACTATGAAAGGTGATTGACTATATGCACTTCAAAAATACATTAAGTCCATGTTTTCAGGAACATCACAGAAAGCTGGTACAGCACTTTCAGCATTGGAACAAAACAGTGGGATGACTTGGACTCCATTAGGATATACTTGTTGCCTTTGTGATGTATACCTGTAGTATAAATGTTATGAAATCAGGAGTTCCTGGAAAAAATATGTTCTAATCAGGACATGAGAAAACAAGGTTTTTGAACAGCTCAAATTTGTGTTGTATAGATGAGGTGGTAAAATGACTTACTGTCCTTTCATCTTCAGAAAAAGGAAATGGTGTGAGACCTTTGATAGCTGTAGCAATGTGAGACTTTAACAGCATACCTCCTTAACAGCTCTGCCTCCCGCAAAAATATCATGCGTGTTGCTTGCTTCTGTGGAACATCAAATCACATTCAAATCCTCTTCAGAATGATCTTGGTCCAAGGTAACCAAGAGCATATCCACACTGCTGGTGTACAGAACAAAACTCTATAGCTGATACCAGCTGGAAGCAGGCATGTAATGTTGATGCAGGACCCAGATCTGAAATGATGTCTTCACACAGCTTTGCTTACAACCTTGTTGGACCTACTGGTTAATGTCAGCTGTTGCTAAGATAACTTGGCATGAGGCAGTGGCATGTAAGGGACAGTCATCTTCTTGGATCAAGCAAAACCTTGGGATGTAGGCACCTGCAAGGGTTTCAATGCTTTAATTTGTCTTGTAGAGGGAGTGATGCTCTTGACTACAGACAAGTGGTGCAAAATTCTCCCAAAATAATTGGGAAACTTATCATAAGCATGTGCTTTTTTTCTCACCTACTCTGACATAACATCTTGTGCATGTCTGCTTATATATCTAGACAAAACATTGCCCTGTGCATGTTGCTGTCTCAGGGAAGAAGATGAAAAGGCAAACTGCTGGGTTTTTTTGTGCTTTTATAGCTACTTAAAGGTTTGCATCTGTATGGCAAACAGGTATACAGGTATTGGACCAGAGAGATTATCGTGTTCCAAAGGAGAAATGAAATAAAGATCTTACCCATGTCCTGGGCTCGCAGAAGGGCTCCAAGAGGAAGGATCTCCAGATAGAGATCCTTCCTCCTTGGGAGTCAGCCCTTAAATGGGGTCTAGGAGGGGTGCAGCCAGGCTCCACCCCTTCCGGCCACTCAGGTGAAATTGCGTTCACCTGTGCCCCTGCAGCTGACTCAGTGCTCGCTTCAGGTGGTCAATCAGAAGTTCAGGCCGTGATTCAACTGTTACCATACAGCATCTATGTTGATGAGCACTATCTATCTATCTATATATATATATACACACACACTCTTGTAGATTGGACATAAACACAGTGAACTACTACCTTCTTCTAGGAGTAGTTTTTGCTTTTGTGCTATTATGTGGTTAGCTTGGAGAGGTTAATGGGACTGTTATGCACCTCACAGTGTCCATAACTTGAAGATTCTGCAATTACAGATGTAGGAGAATACTGAACTGGAAGCAATAGCATTTGATTTTTGTAGGCTTTGCGTTGGTGTGTATAATGGAGTAGCTTTGGGTGGTAATAGAGGTAAAATTAAGTGTAGACATCCTGTTTCTAGCTGTTTGCACTCTTAACTAACCACGTGGTTATTCTGGAGCCTAAATGATAATATCTGAATGATACTGTTGTTTCTTGAGGAAGCTAACCAGTTCGAGCATAGCCTTTTAAAATCCATGAAAGAAAGTGAAATGCTTATACTTGCAGTAGTACCCCTGAGGCATATATAAGGTTTGTGACTGAAGATGATTGTTATGACTTTTCTTGATGCAATTTATTTTGCTAGGGAAGTGTATGTCATTGGAATAAACATTGAATGTAATAGTGGCTTTCGTAAATGTTTTTGCTGAAGGCTCCAGGGCAGAGGATTTTAGTCACTTAGTAAAGCGGGCTATATCCAAATGAATGAAAAGTTAAAATCTTTGTCTGAACTTGGCAGGAGGCCAGCATGTTGCCCAACTGCTTCGAGGTGTGAGACCTGTCATTCCCCAGAGCAGGAAATGAATGTAAAACCTATGGGACAGCAGGCTAGGAAGTAGCTCAAAAGAAATTAGAAATGCAAAGTGGTATTTGCGTTACAGCTGTAGAAGTTCTTTGTAAGCAAGAAGAAATATGCTTTTTTGAGTAATACAAGGGTGCTAATGCCAGTGTAAATGACGGTATTAGCAAAATCAAATATTTGCAAAAGTGTGTGAAACCAGATTGCACTTTTAATTTTCTAATTGACTCCAGTACCACAGAGCTATTTGACTGATATAAAATTATTGCAGCCTTTCTTGGTTGTGTTTTTTTGTTTGTTTTTGTATGCAGTGGGGCCCTTTTAAGCATGTCCTGCAGTTCATGGGTGTTTTTATTAAAATAGTTAAAAAAGAGAGAGAGAGAGCAAGAGAAACATAGAAGTGGTGGGCTATTTGACCTTATTTTTATGAATCTAATGCATAAATGTCTGATTCAGTGGAAGTGGTTGCAATTCTTAGTGAGTTCGTCAGAGATTCCTGATGAAATTTTACTCTTTTTGCACCTCATCCTTGACAATAATTGTTCTCAAATGTACATATTGCCAAAAAGCAATGACAAGAATAAGAAATGATTGAGGCAGATGAGGGATGAGAAGATGAGAGATATTCTCCTACTATAAAAGTCTGTTAAAGAGACACGATCAGATTTTTTTTAGTTGAAAGTCTGATTGCAACTATACATTCATTTTGAAAAAAGTATTTGTCAACTCAAAATGGAGTTGCAAATATACCAGAACTTAAATGATTTTTCTGGCCATCTTGTAACCTGTTCTCAAATTCCTGAATCAAAACTGAAAACAAGGCTGCATATTTTTCGCTGTTCCCAGGACTGTGTTTAGCCAATGTATTAAAATGTATAAAATCATTTGCCATAACCTGAGTTTGAACTTCACTGTGCCCTCCCCATGTCTTGGTTTTGGCTCATCAGCAGTGCCAATTGCACACTGATGTTTGGTGTTGGTGAGCAATGGGTGCAAGCCCCAGGGCTGGGCCGAGCCACTCAATGGGGCAAAGCCACTGCCATGATGGTGCAGGGTCTGTGCCTGGCCACACTGTGAGCCGTGCTGGGCTGCACGTGGCCCATGGGCTGGACACGCCTGCGTTAGTTAAAGGCATGAAAATGATTATTTGGATATGAGCAGGGAGAGTTGATTATCCTGCCTCAAAAGAGGATTAAACCCTGTACAACTAAACCTGCATCTTTCTTGCACTGTTGGCAGTTCTTCCCAGCTATGTTGCCTATGCAAGGCTGATCCACCAACAGTCAAAGCAGTAGTTCTTTAACTATAGAATTATAGAGCTGCTATGTGAATTTCAATGTTTGCTGTTAAATGGTGTTTTCTGACTGGGACACCAACTCAGCTGAAAGTCAACTTGCAGTGTGCTTGTGAAAACTCAAGTACACACTCTCCTAGGAAAAAAGAATTATTGCCAGGCACTTGAAAAATTTTGACTGAAAGAAAACAGCATAACAAAGAAATGTTTTTTTAATACATCTTTCAAAAATGCAGTCAATTGTTAAGCAGTAATCAGAAGGAACTTCTGTAAAGGGGTTAATTGGAAAAAAGGAAAAAGCCTTATACAGAAAATAAAAACCAACAAAAGAAGCTTTGAATAGAGCCCTGATTGAAAGATAGCAAATGCTAATTATGTGTAGGTGTGATGGAAGTTAATATTCACAGCCTCTGCCCACCAAGGGTCTGCATTCACTTTTCAAGTGCAGTAATTTGACACTATTTAATATTTTAATTGTTTTGAACCAAACACTGCTCTAGGAGCCCTAGCTACTGTGAGAAATGGTATATCTTTTAACTTGACAGATTTCCCAGGAGAAAAGGACGCTGCTTAACAACACATCCTTTCTTTAAGACCTGTGAGCATTAGTAGATCTTTCAGGAATAACCCTCTTGTGTGTTTGATTTAATAGTAGGAGTAAGGTTTATGTGAGGGCAAGGGCATAACTAACTTTCCATTAGAAATTCAGAGCAACTCCCCCACTATTAGTAGAAGTATAATGATTTATATACAGTATTGGAGGAAAATGAGACCCGAGCAGATGGCACAGTAGCTATCATATACTTTCCATTTGGTTCCTCTATTTAACATATCTCTTATTATTTTTGATGGTTCCTACTGTTTCATCTTTGCTGAACTGAGAGGCCTATCTTTTCAGAGCAAAGAGCTGATGATTTTACTTTCCTCTCAGTCCTGTGTAAGAAGGGCTTACACCTGAGCTAGGCTCTTGTCAGCAAAGGGTGTTGTGAGCTGATTTGCCCTTTCAACTTTAATGTAAATGATTACAGACTAGAGATTGGGTGAGAGGATCAAGAATTACCAGATGATAAATTTACCAAACTAGATGATCTTGTTATATTAACCAGCCAGTAGCATCGTGCAGGGCTCTGTGTCTGAGAGGAGGGCTGTTTTGAGTATCTGGTTTTACCAAGGCCAGAAGAGTTCGGCAGCAGCCCAAACAAGGTTTCTGAGTCTCACCCTTCCAGTGCAACAAAGTCTCCGATGACAGGATGCATCCTTCCCTCTTCAGCAATGACTTCATAGACCAGAGAAACTCTTTAATTTATTTGGAACAACAAATTTACAGAGGCAAGGAACTTTGAGAACATTTTTGAGTTTTGTTATTCTCTTTCATGTATTTCTCTTCCCCTCTCTCATTTTTTCATGAACTATTTCTCGAACCAAGTGATGAGCCCAAGAGATGATCTTAGGGAAGAGTTCATACAGAAAGGCATATTGAAACGATGTCTCTAAACTCTTTTCAGATTGGATTTTCTTTGCACTTTCAGGCCTATAGAGCACAAGTACACCTTCAAGTGAGTATGATTGTACCAGAAAAATTACTGAGAAAAGGGCCCAAACATTTGCAAAGAAGAGACTATTTCTCACAAATAAAAAACAGTCTTATTTTCTCTAGTGCAAGTTCTACCTCAGTAAACTAAATTATCTGGTTCTTAAGCTTTCTACTGGGTACAAGAAGTAACAGTAGTCTAAGAATCATAGAATCATATCATAGAATGGCTTGGGTTGGAAAGGACCTCAAAGATGATCTAGTTCTAACACCCCTGCCATGGGCAGGTTTGCCTGCCGTTAAATCAAGCACTACATCAGGTTGCCCAGGGCACCATCTAGCCTGGCTTTGAACGCCTGCAGGAATGGGACATCCGCAGCCTCTCTGGGCAGTCTTTTTTCAGCACCTCACCACTGTCTCCGTGAAAAATTTCCCTCTGATATCTAATATAAATCTTCTCTCCTGTAGTTTAAAACCATTTCCCCTTGTCATATCACTTTCTATCCTTGTAAAAAGCTTATTTCCTTCCTTTTTATAGCTCCCTTTAAATATTGAAAGGCTGTAATTGAGGTTTCCTTGAGACCTTCTCTTCTCTAGATGGAATAAACCAAGTTCCCTCCGTCTGTCTTCATAGGAGAGTTGTTCCAGTCCTCTGATGATCACCGTCAGCTTCTTCTGGATCCTCTCCAAAAGCTTGACATCTTTCCTGAGCTGGGGTCCTCAGGCCTGGATGCAGTACTCCAGGTGGTGCTTCAGTTATCCTGGTTTAGTCTGAAAGTCAGTTTCAGAGGTACTTTTTGGAACAACTCTTTAAACTGGGAATCTTCTGTGTTTTTTTTCTTCTATGTGACATTAAAAATTGCAGTGTTTAAAAATCTGATTAAATTACTATGGAAATATTTCTTTAGATTTATCTATTCAGCTGTACTACCTAACATACTAGACACCTGTACCCACTATGGCAATGATAAATAGGAATCTTGTCACTGATAAGTCTCCTTTTCACACTGAAATTTATCAGATAGTAAGTGGTGTTGACTCCTGTTGTAGCTTTCATAGAAATCAAACATAACAAAGTGGCTAAGATTTTCTCTTCGTATTATTCAGTTTAAAAAAGGAATTGGGACTGATTGAAATTTCCACTGCAGCAACTCAGCTAAAGATAACCTTTGGAGCTGGGATCTATCCAGAAGGTATTGGCAGTTGTCATTGTGGCAGTTCACTGTGACAGCCAGGCAATTGCTTTCACAGTGTCTGTTGAACCGTTGAGAAAAAAATCACTGCCATCTTGGAAACTCTTTTAAGTCAGAGAAAAGGAGTAAAGCCTTAAGTTTGATATGAAGCCCCAGATTAACAGAACAAGTTAGCAGGGGCATTTAATCAGTGAGCGATTGGGAATCAGATGAGGTTTACCATTTGTTCACTGGCCAATCTCTTGCAGAAGAAGAGAGGGAGGCAGTTTATCTTGCAATCTGATGTTTCTCTTCTCCACCCCTCTCTAGCAGCTTGCAGGCTTGCTCTTATACATGACCCTGCAGTATCGTAATAATGGTCCTGGGTGAACATGAACGTTTTTTTTCTTGCTTAACCTCTTTTTTTTCTCCTCCCACCCATCCCAGATGAAGTGGCAGGTGGACTGAGTGGGAGCAGTGTGAAAATGAATGCAGAGAAAATGTGTGACTCAACAGTTCAGCAGGGAGCTGCTGAGTGGAAAGGCAACTATTCTCCTTGCACACTCTGGTAGCAGGTTCCTGTTCTTTCAGAGATGAGAATAGGCCATTTATGGATGGAGTTTTGCAGCTCACTAGTAGGGGAAAGGGATGCATGTTCTTTAGCAGAATTTATCCCAAGTAGAGAAGAAATTTGTCTAAAAGTAATTTAAAAAAAACCTTACCAGTGAAAGGGGAGAGCTAGTGGACTAGAAATGCATAGAACTCAGTTTGCTGCCTGGTTTGATTGCTTTTCTTTTTGACTTTTCTCCTTGTTTTCTTTTCTTTTGATATGCCTGCATTTTGGTAATCGTTTTGCTTTAAGCAGCACATGAATTCTACCAATTGGCCTTGAAGTGTGCAAATCCCTTGTGCCTTACCTGACTAGTAGAAAATACCCATTTCCCTTTTTCTGCACTTCTGTCTCAAGAACTCCAGTGAATATCTGCCTTTCTCAGAATGGAGACTGCTGGCTTTTAAATACTCTGACTACCACTTACAGGCAATCAAATGCAAAGAGAAAATTATGCTTTTTAGGGGTTATCCGCTATCATGTAATGATAAATAAACATTTTCATCAGTGTTAGAGAAGGGCATTGCAGTGTACAAGTTTTGTTTTGGTTTTTTTTTGTTGTGGTTTTTGTTTTGTTTTTTTTTTTGTAATGATACAGAAAAGGGGGATATTTTATTATTAATTTCTGTTGTTTTCATTCAAAGGGAAGGACTGAAGCACAGTTCTTCACATAGTAAACAATAGGAGATAGGCACTTTGTATCTGTGAACGTACTCACTAGAGCTCTATTTGAAGTCTGTGGTTTGCACAGTTGTCACAGCATTTTCCACAGACTTCTCTTCCAGTATTTGGTCTTTCAAAGAACAGATGAACTCTTTCATTTTCAGCTGATGCAGACAGCGTGCACATGCATACACACACACACAATCAGCTGAGCTTCATGGGATGGTATTTTTTTAATCTTTGGAGAACCCGAAACAGTGACATTAAGAGCCTGGAGCAGCTTCCATCCTCTTGATGGGCATATTAACCTAGGAACCAAACGCACTGAATTAAATACCACTGCTCTTGGTAACGTCCATTGTGATCATTCTAGCAAAAGTATGCATCTTTCCCATATAGAATCCCTTAATGTTATATATTTTCAGTTGTTTCCCACGTATCTGTGAATGCCTCCAGCTTGGCCCAGATAATTGTAATGGTACAGAGCAGATACACGTAATGCAAACAAAAAGCATTGGAAATCAAAAGCTGAATTCTTGTGGCTACATAAGAGATTGAGTCCCAGTGAGTTTTTCATTCCTCTGTGTTCTGTCCGAGGTGGTAGCTGCAGTAGTTTGGACCTCTTATTTGGATTTGTCAGACTTATTTCTTCTATGGACTCTGTCGCAGAAAAGGATGAAATATGAGATTGTAGTTTGCTCTCCTTGAAGTGTTAGATAAACCTAACTGGCTTCCAGTTAGGTACAAAAGAGTTTTTGGGATTACTTCGGTGCCTTACAGGGTTAGTCAGATATGTGTATCTGTTAAGGTTAGTGTTTGAGTTAAGCTGCGTAGTGTCTTCCAAGGTAGTTCTCCATGTGGTTTTATGTTACAAAGTAAGATCTAGCAACAGCAGTTTCATGGCAGCTAGAATTTGGACTTTTTCCAGAGTGGAATTAGAAGTATTTAGTTGAGTGACATTGTGGTAAATCCCTTCTAACTCCAGGAATGCAGTGGTAGGTAATTATAAGGGGTGGTTGTTCTTTGCAGATCTTAATTGGGCTACTTTTAGGGACTAAATGCTTTTCTAGTGAAATTTTTATTCTTGTATTATATTTTTATTTTTTATTATTTATTTAGGAAAGATAAGAGTATGAGGCACTTGGAAACACAGCAGATCACTGATCAAATAGTAGAAGTCAGTATTGTATCATAGTGGAGAAGGTACAAAGAAAGTCAGTAATGGAGGAGGTAGAAAGAGATGCATTCTTAATATAACTACAGGAGTGTGAAATAGCATTCCCACTGCTTTCAACACAGCTTATTGGATCTTGAATGTAATTTTTAACGTAACTTGTCAGCTGAGTTAGGAGTGCAGAGGATGTGAAGGAAGAAGTCTTTCCTGCATATGTTGAATTGTATCCATCTATAAAGAGTTCAGACATTGGCCATTATGTTTATCTACTTAATATGTGAGATTACCGGATTGTAAAGAATTTTAGTATAAATTTGAGTTGTAGGTTACTGACCTCACAGATGATTTCCTGTAGAGAGAGGAATGTAAGCACAGAAGTTTTTTGCTATGTAAGTAGAACACTTCTCCTTTCATATCTGCTTCCTCCCAGACAATTGTAGTGCAAAAGAAATGTTTGTTTCTTGGTTCAGAAGCTTGTTATTCTCTTTTCATCCTTCTCATACATCATTGTGTTGCAAGCAGAACAGAGAATGTCCTCTGAACTGGTATCTTTCTCCTAGAGCTCTGTTTCCTGAGTGGATGAGCTGTTCTGTTATACTCCAGCACAAGCTACGTCATGTTCATGTGCACTCTGAAGCAGGTCATTCATCTTAGAAGTGTCTTGACAGTATCTGTATTTCCCTGCAATCAGTGTCTCATGACTTTCAGATTTAACAAGATATATGGAGTACAGAGACAGGACTATGTCCTGAATATGCAGTTTCAGTGCATGTGAAAACGAGCTTTGCAGGCTCGTGTCAGTAGAACATGTTCCTTTACTATTCTCTAACTGATGGCAGGTCTCCCTAGCAGTTGGATGGAAATCTGAGACAATTTCAGTAGATTATTGCATTTGGATACTTAAAGAAGAGAGAAGTTATATGTAAATTTGGGACTGTGATATAACTTGTTGGTAATTTTGCTGACTATGAAGCACAGTTGGCACATTCATGATTTTCAATGCTTCCTGACTTCAGGCCCACTGCTCAATGTAAATTTTTGCCAAACACAGCTGTCATGAAGATGTAGGCAGGTTCAGAGGGGTATGGATCCTCCTCACATATAACGCATGTATGGGACAGTGCAGTTGAGCTCCTTACAGCTTTCTGAATGCTGGAGCTAGAGATCTGGTAGTGTAGGTGAGGCCGTTTCTCTCTTCTAGTTTGTGCATCTAGGATTGGCTCAACAGTTCATAGATTCCCTGTTTATTCCCATCCTGCCCTGTGATACCCCTCCTTAGTGTGGGACAGCAGCCATACTAGGAAGTGAGCAGAGCAGATGGTCTTCCCTATTTTTTTGTTTTTGTGTCTGTCCTGTGTTTCCTAATCGTTATGAAATACAGCCTAGATAAGTGGTCTTGGGATTTATTTTTGGCAACTTGTACTGATGGCTGTGTTTAGGAAAAGAATGTAAGATGGGTGCTTCGCTTAGTTTGACTGAAAGATCAGGAGTGATGTTTAAGTTTATGGTACTGTTTTGAAATTTTAAGTTGCTTAAAATAAGCCATATGCTCGATATAGTTGTCTGAGGCATTTTAGTTTCTAATTGATTTTTCTAGTAAATGTAACTGTGTCAAGGGAGAAGTATTAGTGGAACTTGAATTTGTATTTCCTTGATGTAGAAATTCATAAATCTATCGGGTGGATGTTGCATTTTACTGTCAATCAAATCACTATCAAAATAAGGCTTTATTGGTTTCTTCTGGATTCGGAGTCATTCTTATCAGCAGCCTCAAGACCTTTGCACTGACCTTGAAGCAAGAGAACTTTATTGATGTCTCACTCATATTACCTAATCTGTGCAGTGGAAGAAACTAAAGCCTGCTAGGGAAAATAATGCAGCAATATGGGATTGTGATATAAAGTTGGATAATTGAAATATTTAAAGCTGATACAGTTAAATCAAGACAAAATCTTAGGTAGGCATCAGTATGTTTGTAAAAAATTTCTGTGATTTGGAATAGTAATGTTTTTTTTTTTTAGTGAACTTGAATTAATCCAGCTTTCTTTGTTTACTCAAGAAAATAATCTTAATATGTACATTTATGCATATGGATTCTGACATTTCTCCATTATTTTTGTTCTTGACTTGGTATCTGTTGTTTGGGGGTTTTTGTTGTTGTTGGTTTTTTTGTTTTTTTTTTTTCACTGTATTAGTGAAAGGAAACTGTTGGCAGCAGATAAACAATAACATTTCAGCAGAGCAGGAGTCCTTGGCTCTTAGGTTCATGGAGCAGATCTCTACCTCACAGAGTAGGAATGAAAGGAGAAGTAGTCTATTGTCCTTCGTATCAGGCAGTCATAAGAAGAAGAACATGACTCCTACAATTGCACATCTGTTGCTAGACAACACTGGAATTCTGGGAATTGGGCTTCTTGGCTCTGGAGAGGCATAGATCCCCATGGTTACAGATCTAGCACTCGCCTAACTTTGACGTCTTTGTTCCAAAAGGCATGCAGTCAAGTGGCCTTAACATCGTCATTTAGAGTCAAGGTTCTGTTTCCAACTTAGGAAGAAGTGGCCTTGTAAAATCTCATGCTCTAACAGGTATGAAATGTAGAAATTCTATTTACCTGCATAAGAAGGTCAATGAGCTTTTGGTCTGTAAAAAAAAGTCTTTGAAATATTACAAGTTTATAAGAAAGAGTTGAAAGCTGAGCTTGGAATCTGTGTTCTCTGGTTGTCTTCCCAAAGATATTTTATTTCTGCTTTGCGCATGTTTTAGTGAAGCTTTTGGAAAGTGCATCCAACAAAAGCCATCACTAGTGTTTAGAAAAACACTAAGTTAATGGGTTTATCAGCTATTCTCAGGGACTGAGGTGCATTATTTAATGCTGATGGAGGAAAAGTAGGACTTAAAACGTGTTTGGTAAAAACAGAAGGTTAGAGACTTGAAGTCACAATTAACTATTTAAATAGACAATTCCGTAGGTTTATCTTAGCCACATGTGAATGTCTTCCTACATGGCTGTCAAAAATAATTTCTAACATCAATTTTCTGTCCCCGTTAAATTGCAACTTCCAGTTGCAAAACAGAACATGAACATTCCACAAACAAAACCAGAAAAACACTGACAAATAGTAACAAGGGTGTTCCCCTTTGCTCTTGTCAAAATCCGGTAAGACATGAAGTGGTTTGCAAGCTTGGAAATTTCCAACAAACTTGTTATGGACCATGAAAACAGTGGTCAACACTGGAGGTTTTTAGGCAGCCTTTACTAGAGACATGGCTGCTATGTTGTCGTCTTGGCAATCTTTGAGCTAAGTTCTATGTGTCGTGGTAACAGGAATGTTAAATGGGTGGTCAGTGTCTGTGGACAAAAAGGACTGTGTCTGGGCTCTGTGTATTTCTTGGAGGGGGTGTTGTCAGAGACTGTACGTTACTGTCTGGACCCTGAGGGGCAGACACAGAGTTCTCTTGACCTCTTCAGCTGTTTTCCACAGCTGCTTTTTATTAACAAGTGCTATTTTAAAGCTCATGTCTTCCAGTATTAAAGGTGTACAGATGAAGGTGAAGAGAAATTTACCATTGTGAGTAATACAGGCTAGAATTGCTGATGTTTATTTTTAACTTCTTAGTTTCATATATTTCCATGTTTTATCAGCATATGTTTAATATGAAAATGATGGTACTGGTGCTGGTTGCTGTGCTGAGTCTTCCCTGACTAATAGTCTATCAGTTAATTCCAGTGTATACCTATGGTGTACAGCTTACATAGCTGAGTGTGTCTATCTAGATGTGCATTTCATGCTTCCTGAGAAACACCTGCAAAAAGATGATGAAAATAGCTACCCAGAGCCACTTAAATCGATCATACCCTTCTTAGGCTACTACCCATCACGAACTGAGTGGAGATAGTTTGAATATAAGAAACAAGTAACCTGATGTCTTGCGTAAGTACTGGATAGTACACACTGATGACCTTTTTGGTTTGGGGCAGCTATGAGAATAGAGAGCATTGTAGGAAGCCATTAACATTTCCCAAGTGCCTTGTTCTTTAATGCAGGGATGTCATAAGATCTGTTTCAGTGAAGGGAGAGAAAACAGCCACAGAGTGGGAATAAGAAGCTCTTGGAAATTAACAGCCCATGTTCCTGTCTGCTGTCATGATTTAGTCTTTTAGAGATTAAACGGTGTATTTCTCTGAATCTTTGTCATACCAGTGGTCAGACTCTCCACTGATTCCATGAATGTTTCATTTGCCTAATTAGTGTACATCATTTATAGATGCTTTTCTGACATAAAAGTTATTCTGACACATTTAGAGAAATTCCTGAAAGGAGCATTCTGTAGAAACCTCACCTCCACAAGCCACAGGAAGGCCAACGATGTTGCCATTACCTGGAGCACTCATGGCTGGCTTTGACTTAAGGATAATGTCATGGATAGGGCAACCTTGGGGTTTTGCTAAGATGTAGATTACTATTACTTACTTCAGATGGGTGCAATCTTTTATCTAATTATTATTTTAATTATTGTCTACACATTATGTTTAAAATACTGTTGCTGAGGGGTTCACTGCACCAGTGCATATGTCCATTGAATGAAATAGAGCTACAATGTTATCAATAACTCCTAAATATAAATCCATCCAAAAAGTAGGTTATTATAATTTGTCTTTTATTAGTACCATAGGACACCTAGCCAAAATCCAGAGCTATGGAGACGTATGTGAGCATGAGTCTCTATCTCAGAAATTTTTAGTCACATTAGGCAAAGAGAAATAACGAGAAAGGAAGAAACTGAGGCAGGGAGGGACAAAATGCCATCATGTGGCTGGGACTAGGAAGTAGTACAGATGGTTACTTTAAAAGAGTAGAAAACTAAAAGGCACAGCAATGTAAATGGGGATGTATTAACAACAAAGCCTAGGATCTGCACCTCCAGAAAGAAAGAGGAAAATAATTTATCCACCCACACTCACTTTTTTCTGACGAAGGCAGGTGAATACAGCTACACTAATAGACTGTGACGCTCGCAACCCTCAGCTGCACTTACTGATGCAGAACTGAGAGGTAACCATCGTCTTTAGGAAAACAATAGCTCTTGCAGCCTCCGCGGTGGCTGCAGGGTTATGTACTATTCATTCCCTGCACATGTTGTTTTCATGTGAAGGTCTTTCCAATCCAGCTGCGATGGAGTCAATGGATGAAGCTGAAAGGCAACGAGAACAACTGAACAGGAAGGAGCAGTCCCTGAAAACCTCTCAAAAAACTGCACTGCTTGGTTGGGCTGCCTGGTGGAATGGATTAATGACTGGAGACAGCATATATCTGTTTGTCCTCTCTCAGATACTGGTAAGGAAGCCTGTTGCCGCTTTGAATTGATGGGACACTTCTTATAAGCTTCCTTGGCTTTGGAGGATTAATGGTGGACATAGCAGTGGACTTAACTGTAGTCGTCTTATTTCTGCAGCCACCTCTCACACCCTTGCTTTGCTAACAGCCCCTGCCTTTGGGTTTCCCAGTCTCTTGTCCCATTCTCTTCCCTTTTATAAAAATGCCTCCTTTGCCATTTCACAACAGATGAATCTTCTGCAACTGATTTGTATGGGGGCAAATAACAGTCTTGTTGAAAAATGATCTGAGTAGTGTGTCCTTTTTAAAGTCCCTGTGTGCCCTTTGAGTTAGGAAGTGAGTTCAGTGAGACCATTAAATATAATACTGCTTTTGTTATTTTGTGTTAATTGTGTAGTGTACAGCAACCTTAAGTGATTGAAATGATGAAATTATTCAGTATGTGTGTGTTCATAGGGATAAGTATTTGGACATGGCTATTTGTGAGAGCTTTGCATAGTGTGAGATAGACATTTTAATAATATAAAAAGTTCACTTAATTCCAGCTCTGAATTTTCAGGATTACTACTTTTAAATCAAAAGTCAGAGGGGTCTCTGCTCTTTAGAGGTACAGTCATTTTGCTAGTGTATATCAGAGTAAGCTCTTTGTTCTCATTGATAAGCATCTAGATCACATTGGATGTGCACTTATCATTCAATCTTTCTATTTTTGTTAAGTTTTATATTCAGGAAAACACCTGAATTCTTAAAGCAACAATGACGATCAACATAAAATCAATGACAAGTAAATTAGTTAATTATGCAGTCTTGAAATGAAAATCAGTGTACAATGAGGAGTACTCTTTTTTTTTTTCTGATTGATTGCACAGCTTCTCTGCATGATGCTGTGGTACAGCACTTATGGGACCATCTCAGCAACTCAGAATGCCTTTGACATGCTGTCTTACTTGCTTACCCCATTTGAACAGTTTTTGTCAGATCAAGGAGTGGTAAGTGCCTTTGCTCATCTCTTTGTTGGTATGGTTGATGTCAGTAGCCTTAGCTGATGCTTCCGTTATGTCTTTGGACTAAATGTATCATACTTATGTATTCCTAATAATGTAGTGACGTGCATTGTGTGTTTGTGTTCTGAAATATTGAAAAGTGTTTTCTGAAAATAGATCTGTATTTTGTCTTCAAAAAAACAGGGCCAGATTTTTGGCTATGATGTTAGATAAACACAAAGTTTTTTCATAATGTGCAAATTATTGCAAGTGAGACAAACCAATGAGAGATCAGCCTTGTAATGCTTCGTCCCCATGAAGGGAGAGCATGGAGCTCCTTTTATTAAAACAGATAGAAGCTTAAATTCTTGGAAGAATGGATGAATCCATGTAAAGGATGCAAACTGTGAAATGCTCAGTCACAAAATTCTGTTTTTATTGTTTAAAGCATATCTATACATGCAAAAGTATTTCAGGTATATTAGGTGTACGTGTACAATTACATCTACAAAGCTACCTAAGTAAAATTGCTTAGCTTCTCACCATGGCATAATGACACAGATACCAGTATGATTCATTTGATTAATTACTGGGCTAATTATATCCAGTGCAGGTTTTGCTACTGTGGACAGAGCATTAATTAAGTGGTGAGCAGCTACTTAAAAAATCAGGTGAAATATAATTGCTCTCAGAATGTGTAGATTCATTGTACGTGATCTTTGTAAAGGAAGCTATGCAATACAAATAGGAAATCTGACTCAGTACCTCTTGTGGCTGAAGTTCAGTGGAGACTGTTTTCTATATTCCCTTAACAGTGTTTGAGCTGCATGTCACTTACTCCTTTATGTAAAAGAAGCACTTTGTCCTTTCTTGGTTGCATTTACTATGATGCATAATCAAAACTCTTCACAGAGCATTGCTTACGTCTAATTTTCAGTCAATCTATCATTGACAATTTTTTTTTCTTGCAATTTATGGAACTTTGACTTAAAATGAATGTTCTGTGAGTTCAGCATGGAGTAAAGTGATTCATGGAAAGCACCACAGGAACACCCAAGTGTGCCTTTGTGCGGATGTTCGTGTATATCTTTAAAAATTAATTATTATAGCACTATTCACATTTAAATTTAGACCTGAAAACAGTAAAGGCAAAAAAATTTGATGCTTAAATAAACAAATGAGCTCTTAACTATGAATTTTTCTCTAGCATTACCGGTAGATCAGAAATAGTAAATTCCCTTACCTGCTAAAGTCTGTTAAAATCATATTTTGCACATAGTACTGAGAATAAGAATGAACTCTGAAGTGCTTAAATATGCCTAGAACTGTGGAGTGAATTTCACTGCAAGTGAAGTGCTGTGAATGAACCTGATGACAAAGTCCTCTGTGGCTGGGTTTTATGTAAGAACCTATAAACACAGGAGCAGTACTAAACGTAGTTCAAAGCATTCTGCCAGGGGATAAAATTAAACTGACTGGGGCAATGAAACATGGATCCAGGCTGTAAAATTCAGTAGTGATTCCAAATCTCAATTTTGGAAATATATAAGGTGAGAACATGCTCACTTTTCTGCAATGATCTTCACAGTGGAAACCACCTTAAGATGTGGTTTCAATTTTAATCTTCTTGAAAACCTGGCATTTTTCTGTTGGTGATGTTGGCAGCTTTCACAGATATGATTAGTCTACATGGAAAATCCAAGAATGGATAAATATCTAGAACATGTATGCAGACGTTATACTGTGTCTTAAAGCACTATATGATACCAATTCTGTTGTTTTGCAGGATCTGACTAGAATTGGGAATGTTGTGGTATCGTATATCCTGTTGTCTTTAGCTTCTCTAGGACTGCTACTTGTTGGATCTCTGGTAAGTACAATACTGTGCAAGCTGTTTCGTGCCCTTTTTCCAGTGAGTTTTTGTAAGATGCCTGGTTTACTAGAAGTTATTGATGTTATACTCAGGATGATTTTAAAGCAACACCTTCAGGATTATTTCCATATAATTATTGATATGCTTTATAGAGAGAAATCATGACTGCATTTATCCTTTCTTAATTTCTTGATTAATTGTGGATTACAATAATGGTTTTTATTTTCTTCATCTACGGATGGGCTAAGTGTTTTCATTTAGAATAGAAAGCATGTGGTCCAGTAGAGGAACCATCTAGAATTGCTGCCTTATGCAGAGCATCTGTTGACTGAAGTGGTAGAAGGAGCTGTTGCAGAGCACCAGTATACTTACCAGAGTAATGCTCTTGTAGATAGATATTGGCCAAGACCCCAGGTGCAGGACAAGATTAGTGGCATGACTGCCATTAACCTAGTTAACTGACAACCACTGGGGAGCAGGAGGATTGTACTGCTTTTCTCCCCTGTGTAAATGTCACAGAGGTGTGTATTAGATGGAAAAGCTGGGGAAAATTCTGTCATTTTAGGGAGCTATAATTGAATATGACATTTCTTATCCCTCTGTATTTTTCTGTTAGGGTGGGAATGCAGGTAGAAAATAATTGCCTCCTGTCCTTACAGCAGAATATTTTCAGGCCACCCAGGAAGCTGAAGCTGTGCAATGTGCATGCAGTTTGAGTGATATGCAATGTAATGAAGTATATCTTAGAACCATAGGTTAGTTGGAGGGGACATCTGGAGTTAAGCTTGCTAATCCAACATCTGGTTTGAGGCAGGGCAGTTGCCAGCACTTAAGAAGGTAGCCCAACATTTTTCTATGCAGGCTTTGAAAACTTCTAGGGAAGGAGATGTATCACCTCTCTAAATATCTATGCTTTAACGATATGGCACACTTGGGGAAGAAGTTTATTTTAATGTCTGATCTTAATTTCCCATTCGGCAGTTTGTGGCCATTATACCTTGTGGTATCAGTTGTACGAAGGGTCTGGCTGCATCATCTCTGTAGCTGCTCTTAAAATTGCAGTCATGTCACATTGAAACACAATACACATCCTGTACAGAGCAATGGTCCATCTGTCCCAGTGTCTTCTCTCTGTCAGTGACATTAGGATGAACTGTTCAGAGACTGTATGAATCTGGTCTCTTTCTGTTACCTTAGACCCCTTCTCTTCACAGGGCGTGCTGAGTAGCAATTTGAAAATGTCTCTTTTTACCAGTGTTTAGGGAATAATTGTAAAATAGTCATTAGCAGAACACTGGAGATGATGTAGTGTTGTACCTAAGCAGGATTTCTGAAATACTAGCCTAGTAGACAACAGACAGTTGCATGAAGACAGTTTTCTTCTTTGTCTCAATTAAGGATTTTTTGTTTCATTTTGCTTTTTGTTGTTGCTGTTTTTTCCATGGTTTTTAAGTGATGTGCTGCCTAGAAGCCTCATTGAAGAGGTGTTTCACATTGAAGAGTGCCATCATAATTAAATATTTCATTCCCAAATGTACTCTTCTTTCTTTATAGATGGACCTGACACATCAGTCCCTCACTAACGTGCATGCTAGATTGCATATCAATTAAAACACCTTATGCATTTTTTTATTTAGCAACTGTTATTACTTACACTAATGCCTTTAGTAGTTATCTGGGAAAGGGAGGAGTAATGCCTGTTTATAGAGCTACTTTGTTGCCTTCATCTTAGAGCGATAACTATTGGGACACCTAACAATGCAGAGAAAAGGATTTTCAGAAGAAATATGAAAAGAACCAGGGCCCTGCCTTGTTTGTGCACGTGATAAAATTTAGTTCTTTTTTGCATCGAGCGATCTCTGGCTATGATACGCATGGAGCAAATTTTTCAAGAGAGTAGATCTCACCTGAAGTTTGACATGCCTTTCTGAGAATATCCAGATACCAAAATGTATTGGAAGTTTACTGGTCACAGTGATGCTGTTTTCACCATTATGTAATGGTCTGTGAAGGTCCAGCAGTTGTGGAGGACCGGCACGGAGCTGTAGTCCTCGTGAACAGCTTTTCCAGAGTAATAGCAGTGTTATCCAGCAGTACCAAGTTACTGAGCAGATAAACACTTTGCACTGTGAATTACTTAAATATTAGTCCTGTGGTATGTGTAAAAATCATGGCTAGTACCGTGGGACTGCCAAACTCCAGAGGGCGTCTTAAGGAACAGAAATGGAATCAGATATTCAAGCTACTTGCTTGTCATCCAACAGGCCAAATATGAACGGCAGACCTTCTTCAGACTAGGCCTCAAACTTGCATCAGTCTAGCAGTCATGTTTCTGTTTGCTTTTATAATTGCTTCTTGTTCTGATCAACTGAAACAAAAGCATTTTGATTGCAGTAACTCTTGACTGAATACTGCTTCTTTGTGAGAGTCTGCAGTGAGTTTTAGAGGTTGTTAGACAGAAATGAGAACTTGCTTCACTTTTCATTCTCTAGACTCAGAGAGAAAAGGATATGTGAAGACACGTGGAAGAATTTCTGTTGAAAAATCTGTACAAGTTAACAAAACAAATTTGACCTTTTTTATTGGCGTATTCTCTAAATTCAACTGCCCACTTAAAAGCCATTTAAGAAAGGTACAGAAGAGAATTTACTTCAGAAAATGCAACCCATTCTTCTTAGTTTTGAAAGGGCATGTGTCTGCACAAGACACTTTGCATGGCACTTAACCTGAATGATACCGCTCCTGCTTAAGTGCTGGAGGGATGAAATTGGCCTAATGTTTCAGGTTTTGGAATTCAGACGTGAACTTGAGATTTTTACCTGAGGTCTGTACGTCGGATTAAACACTCAAATGATAGTATGTCAAAATTGTTTAGCCTACCATACATCCATGGAAAAAAATATGGTAGGATATTTTCTTAGATATACACCATTTCAAACCCCTAATTAATGTATAATACAAAACTTTAATACTGCATTTGTCCTAGAATTTCACAGGATTTATTATTATATGACTATATCATGTTGAAATCTGACAACTACATTGCAAAACATGCTTCACCAATGGCAGAAAAATTATTTAGGTGTTCTGAGCCCCAAACAAGTTGCATCAAACTTAAGACCTACAAAAAATGATAGGCTTATACATGAATTTATACCACAATGCCAGATTATCAAAGATGTGCAGTTCAGGAAAATTGTGTTTACCTTAAATCAAGTGTGTCTACACTTTAGGTGGAAAAGAACGTTAAGTGAGGAGAGGTTTCATTTATGGAATAGTACAGTACATTTTGATTTTGTAAACAAGTCTGAAAGGTAAGCACGTGAACAAAAGGGCAGTGGTGTCACATTGGCTTGCATGTGATGATCACAAGCACATTCTGCTTCTGCTGTATTCCTGAGCCTGACCAGCTCTGTGGAAACCTCTGTGCCTGAAAGCAGATTTGAATCCTTACAACACACCACAAAGCTATTCCTGCATAGAATGTTCCTGTTCTCTTTGATACTATCCAATTCTGATACATTATATAGTGAATTGGGATGCTGTCCTTATGACCTATCCTCTAAGTTGTATGGAAGGACTGGCATCAACCGGAAAGGTTTTTTTTTTTTTAATGTTTGTTTCCTCTAGTTTTGGCATCTGTTCAGAGCTCGTCCAGACCCCCCCTTTCCGCTACAGGAGGACAGACGCCAATCTGTGAGCCGGCAGCCTTCATTCACGTACTCAGAGTGGACAGAAGATAAAAATGAGGATGACTTCCTAGATTTGGATCCTGTACCAGAGACCCCAGTCTTTGACTGTGTAATGGACATTAAAGTGGAGACAGATCCAACAACTCTAACGGTTAAATCCGTGGGCTTGCAAGAAAGGTAGGGTAGATATAATGAACCAAGGGAATGCTGGGTCCCAGATTTTCTGGGCTTAGCTCTGTGCCTAGTAGGAAGCTTTATTATCTTCATGAATGTCATTTTCAAATGTGGTTTTGAAGCTAAGCTTTATTACCTGTCTGTTTTCAGTCCATTCCTGAATATAAAGCATGTTAATAAAAAACCATGCAGTTTTCAGGTAGCACTCAACAGGTCTTATGCAGAAGTGTCACTTCTTTCTTTGGTAAGAGGTTGATCTGACTCTTGCCATTTCCCAAGACGGCAACTGCATAGCATGAAATCCACTACAGAGCAGTGAAATCTTTTACAACTAAAAGATGGATCTTGTTAATTCTTCTTTTCTGCCACTTGTACTGAAGGGTTGGTCTTTACTCCAAAAGCAAACTGTAGCACAAACTGTCTGCCCTAATTCTCATATAAATTGGGTTATTCAAAAAGTGAATGAATTCCTTTGAACTTAAACCAGTCATAGTATCTCAGGGTGAGCTGGTGTTCACTTCTTAAACCAGAAGGCAACAGACTTTCTCAGAGAGATTCACTACTGGGAAAGAGCAGTTTTCAGACAAGAGGAAGACAGGATTGCATTTCTCTATCTTTGCTCATACATATTCCAGAAGGGTCACTTGTGCTGGGCAAACTTTGAAAGGCCCAAATGTATGTGAATTCCAGGGTGTGCATGTGGGGGCAAGTAAGGCTTAGCAGAGTTTACTGAGTATTGAGTTGAACTGAACTTTCATCCACAAGATGATTCTATTTCACTTTACCAATATAAGGGAGTGTGCAAATGAATGAAAGGGAAGTACGCTAGATTTAATATCCTCAACTCTCAAGCTAAAGCTGATTTTACATGCCTGCCCTTTCTTATTCTGGGAAGAACAGAAGCGAGTTTACATTGTTGGCAGCCTGTATTTTGTTTCTATGTTATGCTCTTTCAGTTGTCTTTGTGAAGCAGAATGAAGATATTTGGGATAGAAATTTCATACAGAAATTCTTCAAAGGTGATGATGTTATGAATAAGTTTAGTGCAGGGTCCAAGTTAGAGAAAGTATCACCTTTCTTTATTTTCAGTTCTTCCATCTTAATTGGAGTGCTAACCATAATTTGCATATCTAGAACTTAAAAGACAGAACTTAAATGACTTAAAAACATATGATGGGTTTCTAAAGGTCCACATGACGCATTAAGAAAATGTTTTAGCAGAGGCTTTTAATTGTAGTGTAAGTTTAGAATGTTTTTTCACACTTTATTTTCATTTACATCATTTGTCCTCAAATGTCTTTTTTGCATTCTTCTGGTTTAAACATGATATTCCAGCTTAGCTGTTCTTCACTATGGGCAAGATTGAAATGTATCAGTCATTTGTGCTTTGAAGTATTCCTAATCTCTTTCCATCCCTCTCTTTTTAAAAATGCTTATACTTCTTCTTGCCTGGCAGCTATTCTTCAAGAAAGATGCTCACTCTTTCAAGAAAAGTGGTGAATATTAATTAAAGTATTGAATTACAATTAAAAATCAAGGCAGAAGAGACGTGAAGTGGGATAGCAGTTTCTTGAAGATCTATCAATAGGTAGAATGTTACACTAAGACATGAAATAAACTTTTTTCAACATATACAGGTGCTTGTGAAAACAGACAATTCAGGTTTGGGCTGTGCTCAGACAAAGATTTCATTTACATCAAGCATTGGTCCCTCTTCCCTTGTGGTAGTGCTGTGTTAAATTATCTACCTATCCCTCTTTTTTTTTTTCTTAATCCATCCTGCTTCTCCATCCTTCTTCCATCTCATTCTTAACCATCTACGCCATTAAAAAGGCATTTAGTTACTAGCTAAGTTCAAAGAGGACTGAATGTTATTCTTGAAGAGACAATCTCATTTCCCACACTGAAGTAGTATTGATATCTTTGTGTGTAGCCTCTGCTACCTTAGAAAAAAAAACTGAAAGCATTTGTTATCAAATGCAGTTATTTCTGGGGAGGGATGTAGTTAGTTGTTTAACAGCACAGGAGAGGATAGGTCAAAATATTTCAAAAAGGGCCACTAAAAGTTCAGTGTTTACCACTAGTGGTCATGTTTCATCCATAATCATTTACCCATAACTGTGAATCTTAGCAGGAGGCTGGCTGCACATTCTTTTGGAAAAACTCCTGAATCTAGAAAAGGGCTGTGATCCAAGTAACAACTTCTACCCATTTCTCTGTGAGCTGGTCATCCTTGTGTGTGTACATGTTTTTTGAGCAGCTCCTGCAAACATCTCTCAAGTAGATTTTGCCAGGTGAGTGAGTCATCAAAAATAGGTCTGCTGAGTGGATGTATAGAACATGAAATCCGGTAATCATCGTATTGTGTGATGTTATTATGTTAAAGATGTTTGAAAATAGATTCACTGATGGCACTTGAGTCTTTCTTTGTCTATGACATGAGATTGACAGAAGCTCAGAAATGCTTTACAGATTTTCAATAAGCAATGCTGGCATTTTAACCTTTTTGGTTTTTTTGTGTTGCTAACTTGCATAAATGATACTAAAAATTCAACAATTCTTAATTGTTGAAATACTGGGACCTTCTTTTTACCCTTCTCATGAGATACTGTTGTGTAAAGAGAACTTTTTAGGTAGAATAATTATTCACTGTTATGTTTAGCATCTCATGTATTTATTCATGTTGAACTGTAATATTTATTCCAGTATCTTACCTTGCTGATATTGGCTGAGATACTAAGAGATGGCTATTCAATAGGATCTGACCTGAAGAAAACTAAGATATCAGAGGTGAATGCCTTGGTCCAAATTGTCAGTCTGTCTTTAACTTTTCAAAAATATTGCATCATTTACACAAGTATGAAAACTTTCTGCAGTTGTCTGCTCAGTGCCTTTGACAAACAGGTTGTTTCTGTTTGGGTAACAAAACATAGTTGCCTTATTACAGACAGTGCTTTAACAGTGTTGGCTTCTGACAATATTGACCTTCACATGCCAGTGTACAAAATGATCTTCTTATCTACACAAGAAGCATCACCAGTTTTTCAAAGTTACTTTTGTCAGAACTGTATCCGTTGCTGATGTGTACTGGCAGTGATAGGTCAGCTTATACTGTGGTAAGCAAACTGATCGCTCTGTTTTGCAGGAGGGGTTCCAATGTTTCACTCACGCTAGATATGTGTACCCCAGGCTGTTCTGAGCAAGGTTTTGGCTATATCATGTCACCACGGGAACAGTCAGCGCAAGAATATCTCCAGACAGCATCAAACATTCTCACTGAAGAGGAACTGCACAAGAAAGCTCTGGATCCATTCATACTCCAGGCAGAATTCTTTGTGAGTATCTGACTCTTCTAGGAGTGTCCAGAAAATGGGATGTTGTCTGTTTTCCATGAGCCTTGCAATTATTTTCTGCGGGACTAAAATTAATATATACAAATTCTTCCATCAGTGAAGCATTAAATGAAAACCTGAAATTACATTGTCCATCAAAATGGCGATGCCTGAGAGCCTTAAGTGATCTTGTCACTTAAAAATTACAGAACTGATTCTGGAAGCAACAGCAAAGTCTTATTTTCACCAGACTTTTTTTTCTTCTTTACCTCAATATATTACTTTCTTATGAAAAATCAAAATCAAAGTTTTGCACTATATAAGAAAAGCCTAGTTTGCTAGAGACATTGCTTCTTGAGATCTTGAGTCACCTTAGACATTATATTAGTCCAAATGCGTGCTCTTTGCTGTTCAGTGCTTGGCATGAAGCTTTGTTCTAACTTGCCTGAACATTCTCCAGATGACTGAAGCAGAGAATGGCTAGGACAGTCAGCTAGAGCCTTAAAAAATATGTCTTAATTTTTGTGCTAAAGAAAAACAAATGTTTTACTAGCTGCAAATTGCTCTCTTGATTGCTCTTAGGATTCTGAAGTATGTATCTTTTCCTTTTTTCACTCTATCAACTAATACTTGAGAGAAAGAACTCTTAGTCTTATCTGAGGGCAAAAAAATGTATCTACAGAGGCAAAGCAAAGAGGTGAGAATTAGATTTCTACAGGTAATTAGATTAGGATAAAGACCAGATATATTTCAATGTAATGAGCACGCTGGCTTTTTAAATCTTCGCATTCCGTCTGCACCTCTTCCCTAACTGCTTGAGTCTCCATCATAGTCACTGTTTGTAACTAAGAAAAATAAATAAATATGCTGCAGAGCTTAGGAGTGTTATGTCTACTAGAAAGGGTGGCACAAGATGGGAGGTAACCAGGACACAGTCTTGGCATGTTGGGGTATTTCAGAACATGATCAAGAGCTGATGTAGTTAATGCTGCACAGAATGTCAGCAGAGTGGGAGGAAGATAATGTTTTGCAGTATAAGCACCCCTTTCAGCCTGCCTCCTCTATGACTCTTCAAATGTCATTTGCTCTTGAGACTCTGAGATGAGAGAGATTGGACTGGTGTTTAAAAACAGGCTGATATGTATGTGGTGTATAACTTGCTTAGTGTGCTGTGCAAGATGAAGAAAAGCAGCCACAGAAAAGTAGACAACTCCTGATTCTTTTAAAGTATGTTTTACTTGTCCAAGGGAGGAAATATTCACTTAGTGAGTGTATGAGCTGATGACTTCTGAAGAAGTCCACGTACAATTTGATCAATCTCTGAAGGCTTGTTATGAATTTCAAGCAAAACAAATGATGTTAGAAGTAGAAGAAATGTTTCCTTTCCTCAAAAACTTTTGAATTTTCCTTGTGTAGATTAAAAATGCCATTTAATCCTAATTTTATTTCTGTAAATAAAAATAAAAATCTAGTTTATATGGAACAGTTGTCACCAGATCTGCAGCATATGTTTTCAACCTATGTCAAACCTGCTTTGTCATGGATCTATACTTTGAAAACCAAGCAAGTAGCTGTGTTTCACTTCGGGGGGGGGGGGGGGGGGGGAAGGTCAAATTAGTCATTTGCACAGCTACGTCCTGAAATTCTTAAAACATTTAGAGTTCTTACTTACTCAGGCAAAGTTTCTTTGATTTTTAACAAGAATTTGAACTGTGAATGATTAAGTTTCAAAAAGAGGCTATAAGCTTGACTCAAGTAGATTTTTTGGTGACTAAGTACCAAGTAGCAAAGAAGGAAAACATGAAGACCACCTCATTCCCATGCAGCTCCTCAAATTGAGAGGAAACTACTTCCATCAGATGTTTTATCATTAATTTCTTCTCTTTAAGGCCAACATGTATGCTCGGTACTATATAAGAATTGGAATACAGATAATCTTCTAAAGTTTCAGAATTAACATCTCTGTTTATCTGAATTCCCAGACTTCACCACCAGTATGTTCAGTACTACAGGCCTCTCAAATCATGTTCTGCAACTGTACTGTTCAGCTCTGCTTCCAAGCTCTATGATCAACTTTTCTGTTAAGACTGACTTATGCATCCTATCTTATCACATGCCTACTGTCGCTAGCTGATGGAAAGTCTTGTTTGTCCCTGGCTGTCAGTGGCCACATAAGTGCAGGAGATGAGTGCTGGAGAATAACAAACCCCTCTATTTTTGTGTTTCCTTTAGAATGGTAGTGTAGAGAGCAGGTAGTCCCTTAACACCTGTCCTTGAGCAAAAAAATGACACACACCCCTGCCTAGCTTCATAACGTCAGGTAAGTACACCTACCTGTCATAGTGTGTGTCATCTTTTGTTGCTCATGAGTGTCACTAGCAGATTACTTCCTTCCACCTTCAGAGAGGAAGGAGTACGAGTCAGAAAGGATGGTGTCTGAGGTCCATCACTTTTGGAATAAAGTATCTTACGTACTACGTTTAGCTTGGTTCTGTGCCTACACTTGCAATTCAGTTCTAATAATATTAAGAGCTAACATAATGTTGTCTTGCATATTACTCAATGAATTAGTCACCATGAGCATTTTTGTATTAAGGATTACAGAAAAGAAAGACAGTGGCAGTAAAAGGAAACATCAGTCATATTTTAGTGGTAAGCCGCTAGAAGTACCGTACCATATATCCCAGTTGACTTCATCACTTCACCTCCCTAACAGGCAGGATGTAATGGTTTTTATAATCCCTCTTGTGAATCTAATGACAACATACTCTGTGGTTTTTTGAGCAGGAAATTCCGATGAACTTTGTTGATCCAAAGGAATATGATATTCCAGGCCTGGTGCGGAAGAATCGCTACAAAACAATTCTTCCAAGTAAGTTTCCTGCTTTTTATGACACTAAAACATGTTGGTCTATTCCATGTGCTGGAAGGTTTTACACTATCCTTTCCAGGATACATCAAGTGTGCTGTATTGTCCAAAGGCCACGTTTATGAAGCAGCAGTGTGGCTTCTAAGTGTAAATCAACTTTCAAAGGACACAGAGGATGATCAACCTAAAATTGAAAGAATATCATTAGCACTTAAGTTTTTAAGTTGCTAGGATTACATCATTTAGTGCTATTTACAATCTCAGTCCAAGAAATCAGTGTGTTTATTCAGATGCTACTGAGTGGTTTCTTTGGTAAACTTCTGTAGGAGGACTATGTTCTATCAACATTATTTTCTTGAGCAATGTTTTTCTCAGACTCATACTCTTACTTGGCATTTTGAAGTATCAGGAGCTGATCTGATGGCATTAAGAGATTAAAGAAAACCCAAGTCTTTATTTTCTCTTACATTATTTTTATTTGTAGCCAAGAGTAGTAGGAGTTCTGAGAGTCATTTTGGGACAAAAATTTTTAAGAATCATAACTTCCCCTGGTGCATTAGCTGAAGATGCAATTAGATGTCGTGCCTCATTTTTGTTGTAAGCTGCTGTTGGAAAATGCCACCATTAGCCACAGTTACCTTTATTTGCAAAGACCAAATTGTTCAGTGTCAGATTAGCAAAGATAAGTTCAGAGAAGTAAAAAAGTGTGTGCTTGCTTATTGTTTTAGTCAATGAATCTGGATTGTAAATAGTTCTAGAAAAAGTGGTGGTGGGTTGGGTTTTTTGTTTTGTTGTTGTTGTTGTTTTTTACCCTGGATTTACAACTCCAGCCAACTGCAGCCCATGATTCTATGTACACTACCCCTCTGAAGACTTTGTACTCCACTTTAGACCGGAAATATAAAACACCCAGCTAGATATTTCACAATTCCTGTGCTAATGATTGAGATGAATAATTCAAGAATTAATATGCTGGTTTTGGTGGAAAGGAATGATTGCAGAACTTATTGGTGACTATATATGTCCAAATATCTAGATTTTAAAGTAGTCTACATGTTCTGAATTTGGTATCTAATATGTTTTTTGAGAGTTGGATCCACCTTAAATATTCTATAATGTATTTTTAAACTCAAAAAACATTTACTACCATTTTTCACAGACTGTTCCAGAGCTGTAAACAGATGCCAACATGCTACCAAATATTTTTAAGAATGATCACTCCAGAGGTCAATTATTTGATGGAAACTTCATCTCAACCTTTATGGATAACTGTGGCAGACATTGCTGTTGCTTTGATCTCTCCAGATAACTAGTTTCTACTCTACTGTGCCTTGCGGAATTAATAAACTTATTCCATACTCATAATTTTTTTCCTGAATTCAATAACCATCAGTCTGTGCGCAATGTTATGTTCCTTGGCTGTGGCCAGAGGATGGCTTGGTGTATTTCAGGAGTGAAATGGGCTGACCATGGTAACTTATATCCTTCAAAATGGAGGTAGCTGGAAAAGATCCTGCCAGTGCCAAGCATTAAAAAAAAAAAAAAAAAAAAAAAAAAAAAAATCATGGTTATACTTCACAATTAAAAGCTGGTGATCCTAGTAAATTTATTCATGTACAAAGCAGGAGAGGAAATTGGAGGCACGATGAGAGGGGAGTTCAGTGCTTTTCATATTTCTACCGTCCACTGACTGGTTTCTGAGTAGCCTGCACCAAATGTAGCCTGCTCTGCCTTGTGTACCAACCTAGTGTTTCCCCAGGCTCTAGATGCAGACAGCACTATTGGCAGAAACTGTTGAACAAGCTGCAGCAGAATGATCTTGAGCAACTGATTATCCTAGGGAACAGCACATGCTTGATTACCAAACCAGATTCAAACCCCTAATACAAAAAGCTGAAAATAACTAAGATTCCTTTGCCAGCTACATCTCCAGAAGCAATCTAGGCAGTCATCATTACAAGGTAAGCAGTCACTTATAATGATATGTTTCTTGCAACCCTCAAGTTAATTGTAGTAAGTGAGAGACATGATAATAGTCTGTAATTAATCTAATTTATATTTATTTCATAGTAAATTCCTTTTGAAGATTCTCAAATCTCACAACTGGTAGTAAAAAGAGTTACTAGGTGACTTTTGGATGACAGAAGGGTAGTTCTGGAAAAATGCCAAGCTAAGAAGGTTGATGTGGATATTTCATAAGTTTGAAATTGGTTGTTAGCAGACAGCCGTCTTCTAGGAAGAGCCCTGTGTGATTTCCTCAAAAATTATAGCATTTCTCTAAGGTATTTGCAGGCATTTCTTTGATTAAATAGAAAAGAGCCTTGTTACAGAATTCCGGAAACTGTGTTCTGTATTAGACTCATAGAATCGTTTTATCAAGAGTAATGTCTGGGTAGACTTTTTGGCTTTAATTTCTACAAAACTCTATTGCTTTTATACCATCTTAAGTTACACAAAAAATTTCAGTAACTTTAGGCAATTTCTCTAAAATGCCCAACATAGTATAAACACCAACAGTTCACAAAAGAGCTTGTGAGGAAAAATGAACCAATGTGTCATGTGGTTTCTTAGAGATACAGACTGGTACAGTTTGTGTTGGAGTTGTTCGCTTATTTGTTTTATAGGCATAATGTTATCTTGAATGTGGCCTGTGCATTAGCTTTGCCCTGGGAATTAATGTGTTTCGTTAGGAGTGCAATTTGATTTAGCTTAAATCATAGAATGGCTTGGGTTGGAAGGGACCTCAAGGATCATCAGCTTCCAACCTCCCTGCAAAAGGCAAGGTTGCAGCCACAAGATCAAGTACTAGATCACAATGCACAGGGCCCCATCCAACCTGGCCTTAAACGCTTCCAAGGACGGGGCATCCACAACCTCTGTGCAAATGCCTCTTTATTGAAAAATTTGAAATTCATGCCACAAATTCTCATGATACTAAAGTGTTATAACTTGTTCAAAAGCATGAGTTATTCCTGTTCATATATTTCTTAGAGTAGCAGTTCAGCTCAGTTATTTTCTCAGAAGCATGGTAACTCTTTTATCAGTGGTGCACAAGTAGGCTTCTCTTGAATGAAATAGAACTGTTCATTAACATACTATTGTAAAATAAACACTACATTGACAGAAAAACCACAAGCCAAGTATTACACTAAGTATTTACACCTAATAATAATAATTCAATATTCATGAGTGCAGTTGTAACAGTCCATGCTGAAAAGTAACTCAAGTTCTACTGTAGCTGAATACCAAAAGAAGCCCTTGCTTAGAAGTTTGTGGCACTTGTTACTTTACTTGATAGAGTACTTTTATTTCTTCCTAGAGATTCACTGTGTGCTGGACAACATATTGTTGTTCTTAGAAGGGGGAAAATCACGTAGGTGTTACCTGAGCTTGAGCAGGCTCCATAAAACCCACTCAAAGAGACTTTATACTAGGGGCCTCACTTCCCAGTCCCGTAAGATCTAAACATCCGGCAACTAGTGTTGCCTTTATGTGGTACAACTTGTGGGCTTTCAGAATTAGTCATTAAAAAGCAGACCATCTCCCCAGCACTAGAAAGGTGAACTGGGAAGGAACTGTATTTCAGAGGAACTCAGTAGTTTCAATACTTCTGTTTTACAAAACAATATCTCTGTTAATATATTTGCTTTATAGATCACATAATATTGTGAATCTAATATCTTTTAGTAGATGAC
The DNA here is from genome assembly GCF_016699485.2 of Gallus gallus. Lineage (NCBI taxonomy): Eukaryota > Metazoa > Chordata > Aves > Galliformes > Phasianidae > Gallus > Gallus gallus. The sequence continues at coordinate 12,307,748 of NC_052536.1, read as the reverse complement.
ATGAATCAGATCTGTCTGAGGACAGTGTTTACACTGAGTGTGTTATAGTACAGTAGAAACAACTGTGTGCTACTTCCTTTTTGCTTGACCCAGTATCACATTATTTTTGAATATTAATTATTTTGTCCTGGTTTTTGAGTAGGTTCCATTTTACTTTTTAATGAAGCTGTTATTTGTCATTTGCTTTTATATTCTCTTGGTGGTACACTGTTGCTGTTTGCTAAGTAGTACTGGTAAAGGGAACCGATACTGCTCTAGAGTCACTATGGGTCACTGATTCTACAACAGGAAGAATTAAACAGGCTTCAAAGTGGGTAAAATTATCAGAGAAAGCTAAATGACCCCAATCACTCTTCACCTTGTTTTGCTTTAATGTTTTAATATTGGATATTTCCAAGGTCACTGACATCTGTTCTGATGACCATGAATGTGTTTAAATGTATCTCTGTACAAAATGATCTTGTATCTCTCTTTCTCCTCTATCAGCAAATGATAAACTATTGCTTATCTGTTTACACATTTCAGATCCTCACAGCAGAGTGTGCCTTACCTCAGCTGATCAGGACGACCCCCTTAGCTCTTACATCAATGCTAACTACATCAGGGTAAGAGCTCAGCAGTCTGTCTGCCTGGCCTCTATCAGCCAATATTAATGTAAACAGATTTGCAGCATCCACTTAATTTTAAAGGCATCGTAGCTGATCTGATTGCTCTCTCCAGCTTACATTAACTGAAAACTAAATCTCTTAAGTGAAATTTTACAGGTTCATACCAGACAAAAATACAATTCTGCCCTTCTTGATGCAAACTGCTTGTCAGTTGATCTGAACTGCGTGCTGGAAGATGTAACAGTAAGTGTGTTGACCTGGCTAGAGTTACTTCAAGGCTCAGTACTCTGATTTCTGGAGCTATGACACCATATTCTGCTTTTCCTCTATGTACATATGTGCAGGAGAGAAGGGAAGAACTGATTTTGCAGTGTCTTCATTCCAACCAGCTTTTAAAAACTGAACCTTCAAGGTTGGGAATGGACATCCCTATTAAAACTGACCTCTTGTCATTTTCTTGGCAGGGCTATGGAGGAGAGGAGAAGGTATATATTGCTACTCAGGGACCAATAGTTAACACTGTCAGCGATTTCTGGAGAATGGTGTGGCAGGAGCGTTCTCCCATCATTGTCATGATTACCAATATAGAAGAGATGAATGAGGTAATGGTATTACATATAGTATATATTTTTCTGTACTCTGGATGTATTTTTGGCACAGATGCTAAGCCTGTGAAAATAAGTGAACTGAACTTAGTTCAGTGGCCTCAACAATCAGAACAAGAATTAAATTCTTTAGGACTAGAGAAACTGTGGGTTTCTCCTCTTTCAGTTTAATTTACTGAAAGTCTTGTTTTGCCCTCTGACTTAGCCTACTGCTGCTTTTGCCATTTTTTCTCTCCCAAATGACCTGAAGTCTTTCCAAACTGAACTCTATTTGCAGACACTTAAGTTTTCTTTAAAGTAATCAAAAAGAATTCTGATCTGCCCCTGTTTGGTCTAGTCTTCAATCAACAGTGTCTGTGCTTGTTTTCTTGCATTTATTATTCAGTGTCCATAGCCACCTTTCTGAGAGGCTGTCCCTGGCTTGTGAAAGATGGTATTTATAGTAATCAACAACTAAAAGTGATGGAGGCCATTTTCCTGAAACATGTCTAGGAAATGCTGTTGAAACATAAAAATTAAGAGGCAGAAATGTTGTACTTCTAGAAAATAAAGTGCCACAGTATTTCTGGTAATCCCCTTAACACAATTTTATTTGCAGTTTTAAAGTGCTACTGACTTGCAACTGTTCATTACTAACTTTCCTACTGAAATATTTGGCCCATAGTTTAGTCAACTATATGTTTGGTCTTCAGTTCACAGGCAGGTGACCTTCATTGCCAGTGTAGAATGCCAAACTAGGATCAGGGTGTGTTGGACTTTCAATCTTCCTTCACCTCTGGCAGTAAAATGTAGTGGAAGGATACAAATGGCATTTCTTAAACTTCAGCAGTAGTGTTTGTTGAAGGTTGGCCCTGTAAACTCATCAGGAGTTTAGGTGAAAGACTTTTCTTTGGTGAAGATGCTTCAGATGCTTAAAAGCCCAAGGATACAGACATACAGACAGCCTTAAGTGCAAGCTGGAAGCCTAGTGACAATCATTGTGCATTTGCACAAACCCTTAACTTTCACCAGGTGTGGAGTAAATCACTTCAGCATGATTTTCAGTGGAAATAAAAAATAAATGTGAACAAGACAGATACAGAGTTAACATACTCTGCATGTTAAAAAGCATCCCTTACTTCAGCTGGCTGGGTGGATGCATACTCCCAGGACGCTACTGATACAAAATATATTCTGCTGCCCTTCTGGATGTTTTGTTTTAGTAACATTTTTAACTTGCTTCTGTTTCTACATGAATGGGAGTGCAGTGGTAATAACTTGCTTATTGATCAGAGTTGCCAAGTTGTGGCAAATAAGATGTTGAAAAATTGTGATACAATATACCAGAACTGCTTTCAGTTTTGAGAGGGAGAAAAAAAAAGAGAGACAGAGGAAACTTTGTTCCTGAATGATGTATTTGCTGAGAATTTCTTCCATTATGGTTTTCATAGAAAGATTGAATAGCAGGAATACAAAATAACGTTTTATCTAATTTTCTCTTACCCACACTGTGGAAAGCAGTGCACTGCAGCGCTGCTGCACTACATATGAGTGGAGCTTGCTGCAGCCTACGTATAGGAGCAGAGCTGTTGAATCTTTTCTGATAACTTTAGAGTCAAAAATTGAAAAGTATCAGGCATCTTGGTCATAAATATAGGGTAAGTCATGTGAGTGTCTCCTATATTCACTTCCTTTTTTCCATAATGCTTATTAATATAATAACCAATTGTGAAAGTACATTGATTCAAAACCAAAACCTTTGATCTGCTATGGCTTCATGTTCCTGCTCAGTGCAATGGCTTTGCTAACGTACATATGCAGAGTTACGTATCTCAGCCCTCTGTCACATCTAATCTGAGCTGACAGACAGCCCACAGAAATGAGTGGGCAATCTTACTCCATTCCTTTAAGCACAGCAACGTCTGTGCTATTGATAGCTGCTAGCACACTTGACAATTTTTACAATGGATTCTGCAGTTTAAGAGGAGAGGAAGTGAAAATGCAATCTGCGTAAATAATTTTACAGAAACACAGTGGGCCACATTCCCAGTAGGTTATTAACTGATGTGCTATGCAGATGGAACAGAACTGTTTCTCCCACACAAATTTTGGCTCAGTAATGTAGCAAGATACTTTTGTTGTTAGTCTTTCTCCTGAAATGGAATTGTTCCTGATGGATGAGGGCAACGTGCGATTTAACTTCCTTCAAGACTGTACGCTGTCATGTAGGAGAGAAAGCTTACAACCATCCTTTTTAACTGGGTTTGTCCAGCAGCATGTTCTCATTCTCCTGTGATAACAAGAAGTTTTTCCTTCCTTTATCACAAGGGAGCCTTTTTCTTAGACCCTTCCTTGTTCACGTCATTCCTTTGTCCATGAAACAAACCCCACACCGTGTTTAAGTGCTTCTCTCTTCCGTATATTGATTACCTTAGAGAAAGCATGCAAAAAAAAAAAAAAAAAAAAAGTATTTTTCAGTCCTTCTAGGATAAAAGTGGTTACAAATTCCCTTCCACCTGTGTATGTAATCAGTACCACAATTTAGATTTGCAAATGAACCCAAGTTTCATTCTCTAATTGTCACTTTGTTCTAGATGCACCTCTGGCTGTGTTTTAGCAAAATCAAATCTAGTAGTCTAATGCATTTCACAGCTATTGCATCCTTTTGGTTACTTAGCCCTGATGCAGAATTCTCAGAGTGTCTCAAATCATGTTCTTTTGTACATCACCTATGTACAGGGTCATATTATATTGAGAGAGCAATGACTCTCCAACAAAAGTATGAAAGATGTATTTTGTATTTTCTTATCAATTTATTCACATCACAGAAGCATAGATGACAAGTCTGTATTATATTGATCATTCTTATTTTAAAAAAAATTATTAATCTAAAAACATAGACTATAATATAAGCAAATCGCTTCTGGCTTTTCTAGTGAAGCTTCAGAATGTTCATAAATTGCATAAACATAAGAATGTATGTATTTCAAAGAAGTGGTTAGTTATTATTTGATCTGTGCATTTCATCAGGCTATCAAGCTGTTATGAATGCAGCAAATATCTATGGAAATGTGTTCCCTGTATAGAAATTGAAAACATGTACTTATTATAGAAACAACTATCATTCATATTCATCTATGTATGCATGAATCCAATTTCAGAAAGGTAAAAATGAGTCTCCATTGATGTCTACCTAACTAGATTTATTTTTTTACTGCACATAGAAATGCACAGAATATTGGCCAGAGGAACAGATCACCTATGAAGGAATAGAAATCATAGTCAACCAAGTCATACAAGCAGATGATTACCGTTTAAGGCTCATCACCCTAAAGGTAAATCGCTCACATGAACTTAAAATAGCTTTGCTATCTAAACTCTTAAACAGGACTGTTAATAGAAAGCTGTATTGAAATCATCTGCACAGCATACTAATGTACAAACCTCACTTGTAATTACTGCAGCTCTGCCCAGTTCCCCAAAGACTACAATAATGTAGGTAGTCTAAGATTTAGACTGCACATGTACAATCTGAACACTTCTAGGCCAGCTGTAGTACAGACTTTACTCAGTGAAAGAAATTGGTGACTCATTCTGCCTGTGTCTTCTGCACTGACTGATCACTCCTCCCATAAACAGCGACAGGACCCAAAGGAACAGCATGAAGTTGCATCAGGGGAGGGTCTGGTTGGGAATTTGGGAAAGATTCTTCATGAGTGTAGTGGGGCACTGGAACAGGTTACCCAGGGTAGTGATGGCAGCACCAAGTTGCTAGAGTTCAACAAGAATATGGACAACAGTCTCAGACATAGGGTTTGAATTTTGGGTGGTCCTCTGTGGAGCTAGGATTTGGACTCAGTGATCCATGTGGGACCCTTACAACTGAGGATGTTCTGTGATTCTATAATTTTATGATTGGTCATTTATAGTGATGTGTTGGTTCATTGAGAGCTTCTTACCAGTATTTGCAAGTCATAATACAGACAACACTTATGGAATAATGCACTGAACTCTTTGGCGATGTTCTGGGGAATTCAGAGACTTGTATACTCTGGTCTGTGGACTTAGGCAAGGGGTTATTGATTACTAATCAGGAATTTATACTTGCATAAGAACTTATTTTTGTAACAGGAGACCCCTAGGAAACATTCAGGCTGTATTTCTTTATGAGCATCATCAGGATGCTGGTGGATACCCACTAGCTGTTTTTACCTAAAATAACTTCTGTGCCACTGACAAGAAGTGGGGGTGTTGAGAATGGATAAAAAGATTATTGTTGCTATTGTTTCTTCAGTTTCCCTCAGTGGTAGGACTACAGGCCTGCGTAATATATCACTAGTGTGGCAATAACTCCTGCTGTTCACCATGGCAGAACCCCCTTTAAAATCTTCAAGCAATTTGGCTGACTTGACTTAGAAGGTGTTTTAGGGGATCATATCACTCTAAGATACAAAAACTGTTCATGATCTTTATAAACACTTTTCACTACAGCACTGTACATGCTTATTCTTCTAAGCGTAATATTTTTCCAATTATTCATGTAGCTTTACTTACCAGAAACAGTTCAGTTATCTTGTGGATTGAAAGGCTAAATGGAGATCTACTTGAGTGCTCAGATGCTAGTTAGCCTAAAGTACCAGAGTCCTATTTTACAACTATTTTAATTGCTAGATTTTAGACTCTCAATCTATGAGTTTTAATAAAAAGCTGTGTATTTACATAACCTCTGTATATCCTTCATCTACAAAATCTACCACCGACCCCAATATAACAACACAATTTCTTTCCAAGCTGAAAAAACCTTCCTTTTATCAAGCATTTTCAAGTCTCTTCAGCCATATGCTAATAGGAAGAATGCTGGGATATGAAATCTCATGCTGGGACTGGGTCTGTAGAAGTTCTGTCACTCATGCTTTTAGTGGAAGCAGCAAGTAGAAAATCACACTTTCCAACAAACAGGAAGTAAATAACAGTTACAAGTGTGTTGCAGACTTGCCCTGACCTTAAACAGAAATTATCCCAAACATACAGTGCAGCAGTAAGAACAATATACAGCTTAATTCTGCTGGAATGCTGGTAACTCACAAAACTGGTCAGATTTTAATTGTGTGTTAAGCCAAAGGGGAAAGTTGATCCATTTGGAAAAGAAGATTTAATTAGATCACTTCCCCAGTTTAGTTTACAGTGAAGCTATGCAGTGTTTCTCCAACCCGAGAGGAGGACGGAAGGTGGCAGTCATGGAGCACTTTCATCATCCACTGACTGATAATCATAGGGACTTTAGAGTCTAAATGACAAAAACTGTTTCCAGTTCTCTGTGCCAAGTTTGCCCTTCTCCCACCCATCCTAAACTTATTTGGCTATGTGTTTGAGGAAAGGTCATGGAAACTAACACATAACTTTCTGGATCTTGTGAAGCTGTTTTGCGTAGTCCTGTGCCAGTTGGTTTATACAATGACTGAATGAATAAGACAAATTCCTTGAGTTGTATATTACTGTTTGGCAAGTTTAGAAGCTGGGCAGAGAGCATCACCTTGAACACAAAATCAGAAGCACTGAGTACTACTTGGCGCTCAGAAAAGGTAAAAGGCACATTTGCTATATTCATGCCCATGCTTGACACACAGAGGGAGGGAATCAGAATTTGTATGTCATAAGAAGCCCTGGACTGCAGCTAGATAGAATTCTTGCCTTCCATTGTCTCTGAATCTGTCACCACGTCAAAGAGAAGAGTGTAAGTGACAGGAAACTGGTAAGAGTCTCTCTGTCAGAAAAAGAGAGAAAAATAATTTCTCATCTCTTATGCCTCATCTAGCTAGCTAGCTATCAGAGACAGAGATATGGTTCCTGGCTCTCTGCCTGTCAAATATATTATGAAAGCAATTATGTCATGAGTATAGCTTCAGCTCTGCTGAATGAATCTGTCAAGAGGGAACAGACTGTTTTGCACACAGCTCTTGGCGCTAAAAGAGCAGAGTACTTTGGGGACGAGGGGGATTATTTTTTTTTTGGAAGCAGTTTGCTGAAGTGTAGATGCAATCCTTGAAATCCAGATTTCTGGGCTGTGTGACTTGTCATTTGCATCTGTTGTTTCCTTTAACATAGATTTACTCATCTCATTCTTAAAGTTAAGATTAGTTTTCAGCATGACTTTGAAATTGGAATTTTTTAAAAAACTTAGTGGTGTTTGTCTTAACTGCATTGCAGAAAGGAGAAGAAGTCAGAAACCTGAAACATTACTGGTACACGTCTTGGCCAGACCAGAAGACACCAGATCAAGCTCCTCCTCTGTTACAACTAGTACTGGAAGTGGAAGAGGCAATGCAGAGTGCAGAAGAGAAGAACGCTCCAGTGATTGTTCACTGCAGGTGAATAAGCATTGTACGCAAACTCTGAGGGCTGCTTTGCATACAGCGGCTTGCTGCAGATGGTGTTACGTTGGACCATTGGTCAGAGACATGCAAGAGATCTGGCCCAACTGCTTTAAATTTTCTTGTAACTTCCAAAATTTATTGACAGTTTTCTGTTGCACGCAGATACAGGTTGAGCTGCAGACGGAAATTGTTGTTGGCTTACTTATAAGTAACAACAGCCTTATTTCATTTGCTTTACCAGAAATATATGCATTTGATGATCTTAAAAGTGCCACTTTACCAAAACTAAACACATTGTGGGTGAAGCTGAGTAGGAAGATGCATGCAAGCAGAAAAATGAGAACATTTAACTTAAAATAATAATATATTTTTTAAAGAGGGCTAAAAACAAGTCTTGTTTTGCTAGTATTTTGGAAGATTAAATGTGATTACTTGAATATCACAACTCAGTTCTCAAAACAGTTATTGCAGGTAAATAAAGGGAAGTCTGTTAAGCAATGCAGTAATGCTACCAGGATAATTTTCCATAATTTCAGTAAAAGTACATTTTGCCAAACATGCCTTTGGAGTTTCTGTAAGGAATTACACCTAACTTTGCATAACATTTTCTAGGAAATGTCAGCTGTTATCTAAAAATCATGGTAAACGGGGGTATTGTACAAAAGGAATATTTTTTTTAAAAGACTAGCATGAATGGTTCATAGCTCAGCGTTGTCGAAGATCCACCTATAAGGAAATACAGAGAAATCATTAATAAAATGATCATATAGTGCTGCACTAGGTAGTGTTGGAATCAGATATTTTCAGGTCTTGATTGTTTGATGAATTTGATTACTTAGAACATGCATTTTAGTTCAGCTAATAAGATCATACATCTAGTATAAATAAATGGATATTTTACTTAAGACTCTGATTTCATGGAAAGAAGGTAACTCAAAAAGATGACTTGGAGGTTGTATCAGTTGATTATGTGTACTCTTTGTATAATGTTGAAGCCAGAAGGTCAAATACAGTTGTTTAATCCAGAAAAGGAAAGTCAGTAAGGAATGTAGGGTTATTGTTTTCTCTATATGTATTGAAGTACTGTCTACTTTTTCTGCTAGTGTTTTAAATCAAATTTTGACAAATAGAGAAGAGTTCAGAGGAAAATAAGAAATGGTTTGTAACGAGGTTCCTTTTGTTATGGAGTTCCCCAGTTCAAGGAAGACAGGGAACTTCTAGACAGTCAGGTGGGAGGCTACAAAGAAGATAAGGGGCCTGGAGCATCTCCCTTCTGAGAAAAGGTTGAGAGACCCAGGACCGTTCAGCCAGGAGAACAGAAGACTGAGAAGGGATCTTATCAATGCTTGTAAATATCCAAAGAGTGTGGGTGTCAAGTGGGTGAGTTTTTGGTGGTACCCAGAAGGATAAGGGGTAACAGGCACAAACTGAAACACTTGAAGTTTGATTTGAACATGAGGAAAAATTTGACTTCGAGGGTGACAGAGCACTGGAACATGCTGCCCAGAGAGGTTGTTGGACTCTCCTTCTCTGGGGATATTCAAAACCTATTTGGTTTGGAAGCACTATGACTTTGTCTCAGCCACTGTAACTTGGCCTCGGGCACATGGTGTCTCAATTCTGTTAGATTTCTATGAAAATGAATGTTGTTCCCCATTCTTGCAAGATACCAAAATCTATAGAAGGGAATCTTTATACAAGAGGAATGTGCTGTGGCCTGTTTGATTATGACACTCTGAAATATTTGAGATTTTGATAAACAAATTAAAAAAATATATCAGGGCATGAGGCACAGAGAGTTTCAGGGACGAAATCTTTTTGATCAGGTGGATACCACCATCACAGTTATTTGAAGTCTGAGATTAGCTCTTCAGGAGTAAGCTCATCCATCAGATTTCCATTGAATTGCCTCAATCATTCTGTAATAACTTAAAACAATTCCAATGTATCTGATACTAGTGCAGTTTCACTAACACGTATAAACACTGAATTAAAAGTCTATGCACTCACAGATAAACAGTGTTAAGAGTTTCCCAGGATCAGCTATCTGCAGACTCCATTGTTGCTTGTACATTTGTTGACAGTGTTTCTGTGTTGTGACTTGAGCACAATTTAAATGAAAGCAGGATTTTTTTACAGGTAATTATAATTATTTAACATATAAGAAAGACTGTCAGAATTTGCTGTTTAGTTTTTTTTATAGGGTGATAAGAATTCACAGCTTTCATAGCACTGTGCCTTTCAGAATAAAATTAATTCTGGTCACTTAGTAAAGACTGAATCAAACACAAAAGTGTTCACAAAAGATGAATTTTAGTGAATTTGTTGTATCTCTTTACTAATTCAGAGAGTTAAAAGACTGCAGATCTGAGAACAAATGCAATCGTACCATATTGCTGTTAGCTCCACTAATTTAAGCGAGAGTTTTTAACTGTACATATGAATGAAAATAGTTTTCAAGAAGCTGTTAGGGTTAAGAATCTCAAAGGAAAGGTTGACCTCAAAACAATGGATGCCTTCAAATAACATCTAACCAAGAAATACTATTTAACTGTTCATTTTGACAAGTTCAGTGACACTAGGTGAGACAGTACCCACATAGTCCATTCTTATCACGTTATGTGCTGTTCAAAAAGCTGAAGCCTTTTGGTGTGAGTGGCTCACAGTGTGAATTATGTTGTTCCATTGGAGCTATTGCCTTTTCCTAGTTAAGGCTTCATATTCAAGAGCACCCATCTATCAGAGTTTGGAAGGAGGAAAGAGGTAATGGGGTTTGACTGTGGTTTAAGAGCATTTGTTTAACAAGAAAGTTCCAAAGCTGTTCTAACATGTTTGCTGCCTCTCTCTCCTTTTTCCTCCCTTAGTGCAGGCATCGGGAGGACGGGCTGCTTTATTGCAACTAGTGTCTGTTGTAAACAGCTGAAGAGTGAGGGCATAGTTGACATATTGAGAACAACTTGCCAATTACGGTTAGACAGGTAAGAAAACCTGTTTCCTTTCCAGAAAAATAAAAAGAAAAATGTTAATCTTTCCTGAGCTAGGTTCATGGTTGGCATCAAAATCTTCACAGCTGTGTGGACTTCCGTGCAGTGAGAGATGACCACTTTCACCAGCAGAGGAGTTGGCACAATGTTCATAGGGCTCAAATGGTTGTTGCATTTGATTCAGAGCTGTAGAACAGCTCTTTGCTCTCAGGAGGTGTAAAGAAAACTGGCCTCACATAGTTGGAACTGTGGATGCTGTTGGGAGGGCATTGCTGCTTGAGACATTGCAGGAAAGGGAAGAGTATACTTAAGTTGGAGTGTTTGCAGACATGTGAAAAGAGCTGTGAAAATCTCTGGAAATTCAGTGGCTTCCACTTAAGTATTTCTTAACACACCACCTTGAGCTTGATTATGAAGTAAACAGGCTTGAATTTGCACCAATGATGTTATTTTTTTTTCTCTCCCACTGGTTTCAAGTGCCATCAAAACATGTCTCAGTGTTCTCTTCTAATGATAATGATAAATGTAGTCTGGGGAAGAGATGTCACAAAAAACATATCAAATATTTTTCTGACAAAAAAAAAAACCTCAACCCCACACTGAGCTTTATTTCAGATGAGAAATTATGCTCGGTGGGAAGCAGAAAATAAATCACTAGCTGCCCTACTGAGGCTCTGATTGACAGAGACCTGCAGGGGCTTGGAAATTTGGCTATTTCAGTGGACTTCAGACGGGACAAGAGAAGGCTTCTTGAGAAAAAGGACACTAGAATATGATTGAGTGCTTGTCGTCCATGGTCCAGTGAAATATCTGGCAAGATCTAAGATATCTTGTGTTCATTACCAATGTTACACAGGAAAACAGCCATACAGTGGTCAAAGACGCTTGTTTAAAAATTTGCTTGGTACAGAAAATGAATTAAAACTACCCTTTTTTCTAGGAGAAGGGAACGGCCAGTAATTTGTAGATAATGGATAAGGGAGGTCATGCTTAGGGGATGCCACAGAGCAAAAGGAAGCCTGCATGTGCTTCTTGCTGCCATGTACCTCTCAGGAGAGGAATGGGACATGAAAAAGCTATTTAATAACATGATAAGAAATACTCATGATGGAAAGCAGACAAATCACCACCTTGCTGTAGGAAAGTGGTTCCTTCAAAAGGTGAAAAATGGAACTTGCACTCTCTTGGAAGTCATATTGACATCCGCTGTCACAAAAGCTCTGGGTGACTTCAGAGGCAACACAAGACGAGCCAGCAGCTATGGGAAGGATCCTCCCCATCTCCTCCTATCTGGTGGTCACTGGCTAGAGAAAATACATGAGGAAGGCGGGTTGGATGAAGGCCAGAGCAGATGCTTAATTGAGTGTACCTCACTGTTTTACAGCAATAGTGATGTTGCCCTAAGAACCCACTTCTAGGATTCTTCTGAGGGGCAAAGAGGTCATAGGTTTCATTCTCTTCATTCCATCACAGATTCCCTTTGCAAAAAGCCTCTGCATTGGGCATTGCACCCATGATCAACAGTTGGTCCTAAAGTTACCTAGTGTGAAGAAGGATAAGTGATCATTCCCACATCCTTACTGACAGGGCTGAGATACATTTGCTGTTCTTTCCCACAGTGCAACAAAAATTTGAAAGGTTTATGTGTCAGTCAGAGGTGAAAGCATGTTCTCTGTGTTCTGTGGCAGAATCTGGACACAAGCACCTGCTGTGTCGATGCTCTGTGCATATGTGGGAAAGGGAGGAAGCTACCCTATAGCAAGGATCTCAGTGGCCATGCTAGTGCTTCTGTTGCTACAACTTCACTGTGCAACCCCACTGTTAATAGGATGGCATGGGGAATTATTCCCAGCTATGACTTAACGTCCCTTGTTTGTCATGGATTGACATAAATATATTTAAATGCTTTGTATGATATAGAATGACTCAGTTTGACTATCTGTATTAAGTAGAGCAGATAGAGAAGAGATGATTTCCTAAGAAATAGTTTTTTTTAATGCAGTTCGTGTTTCCCACCTTTGCTTATTGATGGGAGGCTGGAGCACATTTTCTACTCATTCTGATCCTCGTGACATTTCAAAGATGATAGAGTTGTGATAAGCTCATCTTGGCTTGCAGCTAAAACCGCACAGTCCCTCACTGACTTCCCCCCAGAAATGCTCTTGAGGGCAGGAAAGAGAATGAGAAGAGTAAAGTGAAGTCATTGATGAATAGGAAAAAAATAGACTAACGAGCAAAAGAAAAGTGTGTTAATAAAGGAGAACAAAAAAAAAAAAAAGAGAGAGAGAGTGATGCAAAGTCTATCTCTTACCTCCTCCTATGAGCAGAGAAATGCCTAGCCAGTCCCTTGTAAAACAAACAAACAAAAACGGCTAGTAATCTAACTCAACTCTCTTCTCTGTTTTGTTGCTGAGCAAGGTGTTAAATGGTCTCTCTAGTCAGTTCTGGTTATCTGCCTAATTATGTTCCATCTCAACTTCTTGCACAGCCCTAGTCTATTCACTGGGATGGAAGAGTGAGAATCAGGAAAGTTCAGACATTGTGTAAGCACTGTTCAGCAACAGTCACGACATTAGTGCTTTGTCAACGCTGTTTATGTCACAACTCTAAAACCTATCATCATCTGAGGTGCTACAAGGAGAACTGCATCCCAGCCAGACCCACACATGAGTGAGCATCCCTATGACTTTGGCTTTCTCAGCACTCTTGGACATAGGACTTCCAGTCCCATAGACTATAAAGCACAGAGTAACCCATGGCTTCATCTCCATCCATTGCTGGTTGTTCTCCTCTGCTGCTTAAAACAGCCCCTTAACAAAATAACTACAAAAGGTTGAAGGAGGAGGTTTTTTTTTTTTTTTATTCCTTCACCTTACTTGCTTCTGGTAACATTACACAACTGTTAAGCTGAGCTCCATAGAAGAGGGCAGTCCCTAAGGAGGTGTTGCCAGTCTGCTATCCATTCGGCTCAGGGAATGCAACTGTCCTTTCCTTTCCTCTGGTGGGAAACTACCTTAGAAGGCAGTGTATTATATGTGCCTTTTCTCATCCTGATACAGTCTGGTTGGTGCTGGCCACCCATGGGTTTCCACATCCTCGACACCACTCATTGTTTCAGGCTTCTTCTGACACTGCATTCCCCAGATCTGTGCACCAGCACTAAAGCTGGCACAATTTTGCATAAACCTTTGAATATGAGCCACAGGTTTTTATTTTTTTTTAAGAATAGATTATCAAGAGATTGTATTACTATTGATGTGCTACTCTTAGCAGAATTAGGTGCTCTTTTTGTTCGTGTTTGTCTCCTGCTGTAGTACTTGTGTTCATTAATATGCTACTTGCAGAAATGCAAGGGCTAATGGTGCATGGAAAAGGAAATCTGTTTTTCTGCTCCTGCTTGCAGGTCTTTATAGGTTTGCAGGTTTAAAGAGAACAGTAAAAGCTGAACCAAAACAGACTTCTGTACTTTGGAGTCTCTTACTAGTCAAGGTGTGCATGGCAGTTAATTCAGTTACTAGTTTGAGTTGTCCTTTGTTAAAATTTCAATGTCTGGTCCAAAATCCTGCTGTGCATCACCTGGTTCCCCTGGTAATCATTCCAAAAGCACAGCCTGGGATGGTGCAGAAGAATGATTCCTGCTTGCAAACTCGGAGAGTTGTGGGTTGCACAGATTTTCTGAGCTGACCTGGCCTGGCCCTCTGTTGCCCTGAATTTGCTTCACCTCTTTATTCTCTCTTTTACACCTGTCTGTTTAGGGCTTTGGGGTATGAGTTGCTTTTCACCATGAAATTTTAGTGAAATCAGTCATTATTGTGGATGCCTCCTCCCTGGAGATTTTCAAGGCCAGGCTGGATGGGCCTTTGAGCTACCTGCTCTAGTGGGAGGTGTCCCTGCCTATAGCAGGGGATTGGAACTAGATGATCTTAAAGGTTCCTTCCAATCCAAACCGTTTTATGATTATGTTTAAAATGGTGCTTAGAGTATAGGTGCTATAGCAACACAAATGCAAATAATAGCGTTGTTGCCTTACTGGTTGAGTGCCTCTGCTGTTCTTATTCTGACTACCTTGTGCTACTTGGTTAGCAGAGACATTCAGAACAGGGTTCAAGGTCAGACTGCAAGCTGGTTGCAGTCCATTGGCACTTTCTCATTTGCTTCAGTAGGCTTTGGAATAGAACTGTTGTATTTAATACCGGCTTCATACTAGCTATGCCATTTCCTAGCATGTTATTTGTGTGTAAAAAGGCTGCTGTTTCCCTCCCCTTTTTTTTCTTTCCTTTTCAGGGGAGGAATGATCCAGACTTGTGAACAGTATCAATTTGTCCATCATGTCATGAGCTTGTACGGAAAACAGCTTTCTAGAGCAGCAGAAGAATAAGTGTTCATGATATTCCTACAGGCTAAAACCAAGAGAACTTTTGACTGCATTCAGATATATCTCAGATCTAATAAGAGACACGTGGTAATCTGGCTGTCTTAGCTGGAGAAAAAGATACATTTTACTTCGATATTGCTTTTATGCTCTTGTTTGCATTGACATTTAAGAGCTGAAGTACACCTTGTCTTAAACATATGTGACAGGACATAATCTTCACCAAAAAGGCTTATTTATTTTGTAAATAAGAACATTCGCTTCATTTGTTAGAAAATCAAAAAAAAAAAAAAGAAAGAAAAAGAAGCACTTCAGTTTGTCTTCAGTTTGCTGTTTTTAAAACATAATTGCTATTATATCCAAATACAGTGTGAAACTTTTTGAATTGTCATGCTGAAATATGTGCCGTATGTTGACTAAGCTTGAAAGTAACTTTTTGCCTCTTTCTGATTGTTTTTACATATGAAATTACCGGATACTGTGTATAACATAAACCTTCTGAGCCTCTGCATTGAAAGATTCAAGTAGAGTCATGTTGAAATGAGGATTCACACATTATATTTGCTTGTTTTTATTTTTTAGAGCAGTCCATCACTGGTGTTATCAGAGCTATAGGGAAAAAAGTATTTCACTGGTGTGAGACAAATTCTTGCCTCTAGTTCTTACCAGCAGTGTTGCCCTGCTGTCATGACAACTTGGATGAATTTGTGGTGGATAGGGTAGAAGTTAAAATGAATATTAATTCTTCAGCTTTCTTTTGTCAATATTTTGGCATCTGACTCTGTAATCAGATTTGATTTTTGAAAGTATTTTGTCTTTTTATTATAGTCAGACAACAATCCCAATAGCTTCCCCAGAAATTTGAGGTGAGGAATTTCTTTTTACTTGAATCCATCTTTATTTAAAATGTAATGATAGAATCACCTGTATTTTGAATTTAAACCTGTTCCAAAGTTTTGAAGGAGACCAAATAGCCAGTGTTTGTTAAGATTACTACGACTAGAAATGCAAATCCCATAAGCAGCTTAAAAAAAATACTGATCACACAATGTGTGGATGCTTCTTGATAAATTTCCCCTCAAACTAAGTTGTGATAATTTTATCCCTTTATAGTCACTAGCCCGAGCAGTAGTATTTCCTTTTAAATAATACAGACTGCTTCCCATGCTTTTGTTTTTAGACCTTAGTCTGGCAATGAAGGCTTCAGTTGGTGTGTTCAATGCTTAGAGGTAAGCACATGTTTAAGTTCTTTGAGCAGTGAAAAATGGAGATACACGGGGCCCTTTACATCAAAGCTGAGTGTTTTGTGAACGAAAGCTGTAATCATTTACTAGAAATATTTTTGCTTCTCTATTTGTAACAATAACCAAAACTCACTGCTTTTGTTAGTGCAGAAGATTCTGTGGATTTACTTCGCTTCTTCATCAGGAAAAGGTAAAGCAGCTCTCAGAACAATAAGGGCTGATCCTGCTCCTACTGAGGTTTTGTTATTGACATCAGCAGATGCAGGGTAGGGCCTGAAATGTTATGCCTACAACTTCATCACTGTGGGGGAAGTTTCCCAATATTTTAGTGCACATCCTTTGTGTTTATTCTGTATCCATGAACCTGTAAAAATCCTATCAGCAGGGTTTGCATGACTGTGACAAAATGTGTTATCTTGAACCACTTGATTTTATTGCTGTATTTAAAATATTTCCTTCAGTGAGAAGCTAGCAAGAACAACTGACAATCTTTTTAAAAATACTGGCAGTAGTCATTAAATAGAGCAATAAACTTAAGCTTTTGAGCATAACATGACTGTTAGTTTTATGTAAACCTTGCTAGCTATATTCTCCCCATTGCTACTGATTCTTTCAAAGGGGCAACACTATTCCATCTAAGTACTCCTTAGAAATAACAAAAGTACCACTGATGTTTTGAATAGTGCTATAAGTGGAACTCCTGATAATGTTTGCAGCTGTTCAGTGATCTGCAGTGTCAAAATTAACTCAGTTAATAAAGTAACTTGTTCTTTCATCAGTTTGCTGTTCATCTAATAAAGAATATGTTGATAATGGGATAGGATTATGTAAATAGGAGAGAATTTTGCTGTGTAAGTTGCTTTGTGTACAAAGAAGCTTTCTAGAAGATAACTGTTTTATGGCAAACAAGATATGACAGTCTCTAACATACTGACTTTGAGGTGCATGCAGAGTTCTTCAGCATGTATTAGTCAATGGTGGTTCATAGACTTAAGTAGAAGTAAACAATTTATACTGATGAGGGAAATCTAACCTGCTGTCCACTTCCATTCTGCATACATGGAATGTTTTGAGAGTGTGGTTGCTGGTAAAGTTAGGCTGCTTTGCATCAATTCAAAGCAAGTATCATCCTACTTAAACTGGATACAAAGACTGCACTTTTGCCATCTCACACCAGACAAGTGCACACTACTAACTCAAGATCAAAATATTCAAATGCTTCTTGAAGTGTTATTCTGACAGAATTGGAGTTAATTCTCCTATTTCTACTGCAGCCTTACTGTAATTAATATAATTAACGTATTTCTCCTTTTTAATAGAATTTGAGGTCTAAAGAACCTCGTATCAGCTGTTCTGATCTCTTGTGATGACAGAGGTAGACTTTAGGACTAGCAGAAAGGAACTCTGGCCATACAAAAGCACTTGATGAGTGGAACTGCTGCTTCTGCTATTCAGGTTTGAAACTGAGTTGGTGATAGGGACTATGCTAAACTGCATCTTACTAGGCTTCTCTTTTTTACTGGACATTCCCTAAGAAAAGAGATAATTTCTAACAGATTCTATCTGCCCTCTCCATCCTCTACCCAGGTCTATTTGTACCTGAAACAGCAGTACTAATACCTACAACACAGTTGCTTCCCAGAGGACTGAATTCCTCTCTCCAGGTATGTTAGCTTATAAGAACCTGAGATTCTTTTATTTAGAACCAATTGTAATGCCTCCCCTGTGTCTTTCATATAACTTTTCACACTTACTGAACAAGGCAAAATCTAGCCTAGTTTGTTGTTTGTTTGTCAGTTATTGGCCATGACATTTATACAGTTATCTTCTTCCTTTCATGCTAACAGATCAATGATGCTTTCTCATTTTGTTGGTACTCTGAGATCGGCAGATATACAGGTTTACATAGAAATAAAGACTAAAATCACAAAAGAGAGTACAGTTAAGTTTAATACAGAAGAGCTTCTCAGGCCTGTCCTCCATGTAATCCCCAGTAGTGCAGCAGGCAAGATTTATTCCGTTCATAATCAAGCTGAACACAGAGGCTAAATGATATACCCAGGGTTAAAAGATATATTGGCACCATAGCTGGTAATATGTCTCAGAGCATCTAAACAGGCTAAAGTTGATGAAGTACTCAGGTACTGTAATCCTAGCCCTCCTTTTTCTCCAATGGACTGTGCTAATCAATTTCTGTTTCATATTTCTTCTTTCTCTCTGCCTATTGCTTCTTAGGCTTAAAGAACAGTAAATAAGTCACTGCATTGTACTAGTTTTAATCCAAAATGTTGATAACCAGTGTTTTCAAGGGACCATCTCTTCTCTTGGAGAAAGTCTTATGTTGCCAGAGACCCTTCTGAAGGCTTAGCATCTCCTGGCCACCTTTTGATCTCAATACATCTCAGAATTTTGTGGACAAAACATCTGTAGTGGATTAGGCAAAAGACATTTCTGCTTTGGGAAATGGTAGCTTTTGCTTGAGTCAGATATTTGTACTCCTAGTGTCAGTATCTGCTTTCCTCTATAAAGGCAAAGACAACACTTCTCTCCGGGGATCAAAGGCAAAAGTTCCTGTGTAGATCCTTTTGCTCTGATCTTT
Organism: Gallus gallus; assembly: GCF_016699485.2. Classification (NCBI taxonomy): domain Eukaryota; kingdom Metazoa; phylum Chordata; class Aves; order Galliformes; family Phasianidae; genus Gallus; species Gallus gallus. The sequence continues at coordinate 12,288,983 of NC_052536.1, read as the reverse complement.
CCCTTTTGCATGTTTAACTTATTTGTGTCTGAAGTAGATAGAAGGAGAGCTGTCAGAATTTAAATCAAAACTTATGAGGCATTGCGGAACAAGAGAAACATCTTCTCTTAGGATAGCATTGACTCCTTTTGGGTCAAAAGAAGGAAAAGCAAGTGGGATTGGTTTCACTACATCCGCTATCATCTTGGTCTTTAAGTTATTGGGAGGAATATGGAGAGCAGACACCCAGCCATCACAAAGGTGAGGGTTACAGAGAAATGCAGTCACTCCTTCTCTTCTTAAGCTCCGTGTCTGGCAACGTAGCCAGACTTATCAATCCAAACTGCAAGATCTCATTCATATGCATTGTTTTTCCTCCTACAGCAATATGTACGTATGTGTATTCACATGCCCACACTGTGCCAGAGTAGCTGATGTAAGAACAGAAGTGTGAGGGAGGACTCATCAACCCTGTGAAATGAACATGGAAAGGGACTGCCTGGCTTTTGAGTCTACTTGGAGTGGTGGGTGGAATTGGTTTGCGTTGTCAGTGTTTTGTTTTTGTTGGGGGAATTTTAAGTTTCAGCCCAGATTTCTCTGTGTCTGACTTGGGCTCTTGTATCTGAATTATGTTATTGAAGGGGTGAATGAGAGTTGGTTCCTTGATAGTTTTATTAGACAAACTGTTACTGATACCTTATCCACTTTACAGTATTGCCAATCCCATTTCCACGCTCTTCTGATCTGATAAGTGCATTTGTGTTATCAACAACTCAAACTTCTATAGAAGGGAGCACAGAGCCTCTGTCAAGTTGGAATCCCTCTTTAGTCTGTGATCCACAACATGTGATTACTTTTGTATGCAGTGTTTTCAGCTCACTGAGAAAGATGACAGTTTCAGCCTTTGCACATTTTTTCTTGACTTTTTTGTTTGTTTAAAATTTTTCTTTCTTTTCTGGACGAGCAATCTAAAATCGTCAGTAAAAGTGATATATTACCTAGGAATTATGCCATTGTTTTGTTTGGAGTTTACCTTTATAATTATTTCTGTCAGCCTCTGGAAATTGGCTAAATTTTCACATACTTTGGTTTTCTAAGTTCCTGTGGTTTGTAAAGTATAAGTGGATTATTACTCTAGCGCATTCTGTACTAGACTCCCTTCTTGTTTGAATTTAGCCTAAATACAGAATACATAGCACTGGTCTGCTCTAAACAGAGATCAAATGCAGGTAGTGAAGAGAAGCAATTTATTGCCACTAGTTCACCCTCTGTAACAAGGAAGATATTTAATTTGTGTCCTTCAGAATAGATAGATCTGTACTGATGCAAACTGGCTTATTCCTCTAACAGAGCACTTACTGGCCATAAAGTAGTGAGATGGAAGGATAGCAAAAGTAGTGGCCCAGCATTTAAGAAAATAAATAAATTCTGACGAGCTTCGTATTCGGCTTATCTAAGGTCAAAGATGAAAGCTTTCATCAAGTAAAACAAATACAAGTAAAGGGAATTCCATTTGAAGGAGAAAGGTGGAACTGTTAGAATGGTGGTTGGTTTTTAAATAATGTCACTGAGTTTTGAAGGATTTGAAAATCCAAATGCATTCAAAAGCAGGCAAAAGATTGGGCAGCGGATCAGGTGAGTAATGGAGCATGTTATGTACCTTCTCACTTCATCATTTGTTGCTGCTCATAGGAAGTTGGCCCATAGTGGCTGAGGGCAAAATACACTGCTTACAAGATTGTTTGGGATTATAGGATAACATCTCTCATCTTTTTCTAACCAGCCCCATTCATTTCTGTCATCCACATTACTGACCATTTGGATGTAAGAGAAGAAAGAGTTAGAACAGAACTGCAAAAGTGAGGGCAGTAAGCAGAAGAGGATAAAACCTTTCTCGGTCAGGACTGGGAAAAAGTAAGAGTGCTCTCTCTCCTGGATTCAAAAATCATATTGCTATGAGAAAAATTCTTGAGCAGAAGAGGAACGAGAGCAGTGTCTAGAGACGCGTGATATCCGTTTATATTTTTTTAGAAGATATAATGAGATACATAGGCTAGGACAGAGACTCTTTAATTGTTTTCTGTAAATAAGGAGTCAGAGAACATTCATCTCTTACGCAGGCCAGCTGGAGACAAAGGCCAGCTCCATAAGGATACCAAAGTGTACATATTATGACAAGGAGTAGGATCTCCTTGGGTGAATGCCAAAAGAGAGTGCTCTCACTAAAGCTGTAATTTCTGCTGGCAACAAAGCAAAGTCTGAAGGCCATATGGTCTTAACATTGTCCTCTTTGTTGACTGTGTCTTCTAGATTGCAGCACATAACTACAACCTTTATCAGAGTTGAAACCTGCACCCTTAACTCTGGGGAAGGTTGTGTTTCAGGTTGCTTTCCTTCCGCCCCAAGGTCCTTCAGTGGGAACACAACTGTGTCAAAGTTTTACTTTATCTGCCTTGTCAAGGAACACTTTCTAAAACTAGGGATACTCTATTTCTAGATGACTAGCACCTATGACTCAAAGTCTAGAATTGAGTAGTTTTTCTACTCCAAACCGTCTTTCATATTAACACTAGTCTTGGCACAGCAGTAGGTAGTGGAATCCCTCCTAGAAACAGGTGATATACTTCCAGAAATTTTGCCAGTTAGCATAGATGCATGACCTTCTCAAGTGATGCACACCAAGCTAATTGTTGCTTTTAGGTGTAAAGTATGTACTGAATGGTATGGAAGTTGAGAATTTGTCTAAACGAAGGGCAAAGTAGGGCTTTGTAAGATTTAGGAGGATAGAATAAGTCTTAGTATGTCCTTTGATGCATCTAGTTTTGACATCTTTCTTGAATGTTTAACATCAGAACATCAAAGCATCTTGTAGGACCACTATGCAAGCAAGGTAGCCCAGTTTTTCCATTATGCAGATGACACAACTGGGACATAGAGAGAGCAAATGACTTGCCCAGAATCTCACAGAAAGACTGGAAAAAAGTAAAGAACTGATCAGCACTCCCTATGGAAAGTTAGCACAGTACTTGCTGCAAAATCATTTATGTGTAGGGGTTTTAACTGACCAGGCAATTGTTTATTTATCTGTTATATTCCAGAACTTCTTGCTGTATTCTTGTTTTCCTATTTCTGGTAAATAAATCTTTCAAACAACATCTCTCCGTTCAAGTTGATTAACACATTTTTTCCTAACCAAAGAGGTTGTTTTTAGGAAGTTTGTGCCATAGAGGAGTATTGTAGCACGGTGAATGATCCTTTGAGATTCTTGCTGGAGAAAATATTTTTAAGTTTGTGGAAAAGCCTTGTCCAATGACAACACCCAAGGGTGAGTAACAATTATTTCTGGTGAAAGCCAGTTCTCTACCTGGTATATGACAACAGCTGACTGCATTTTCAGGTGCTCCTACATACATTCACCACTTCACACAAGTAAATGTGGTCTATCATCTTCTACACATGGAGGAAGTGGTTTAAAAAAAAAAAAGAGCAAACCCTATTACTCATCCTTACAGTTTCTGGAGATTAGTGCTGGACCAGGGGGAAAGATACAGTTCATTTTATCTTCTGGAAAGCAATCCTTATTGATTCAAATTCAGGAGATCCTCTTTAAGCAGAAGTCATGATCAGATAATTTGACTGGTGCTGAAAGAATGTGACCTTGAAAGACTAAGTAAATAAGCTTTCCCATCATGTTCACATGTGACAGACCCATAACTGTATGATGTAACAGAAAGATTATATTAGCCTTTATTATATATCACAAAAAAATCACAAATCATTACTGTCGGTGTGCAGAGCACTTCTAAAGAACATATTTAATTCCCAGAGTAGTGTTTGTGATGCATGTGAAGTTGTACTAAGTACAGTAAGTAAAGTAAAGCAAGGTTAATCTAATCTCCATAAAACAGACGTTAGAAATAAACCTAAACAGGGTAACAGGTCCTTTTTCCACTTCACTCAGTCATTAACTAGTTCCGATATTTCTTCCTGAATTTTCAGAGGCATTCAGAGCTGAAGTGATTAGTAAACCAAATCCTAAGGTAACATGGAAAGGAGGAAGTGGGTACCGGTAGAGGGATCCACAGTGTTGTTGACAGTATCATTGAGGAATATTGTTAACACACATTTTTCTTTCTTTCTTTCCACAGTGAAATTTTAAATAAGAAAAAGTTAATCACTATAATATTTATCAACAGCTATGAAAATGTCCCAGTTTGCTGTAGGGCTACTGCAGTACTGTTACTTGCCACTACTGTTGAATGCTTGTAGGGACACTGGAGTACAGAAAACAGCACTAGAGTAAGAACCACTATTTTTGTTACTTGGTTATGCATTTAGTGCAGTGAGGTACTAATGCCTCTTGTGTGCCATTCAGGGAAAAAAAAAAAAAAAAAAAAAAAAAAAGGTGCTAAACCTCAATTTGTAATATTATTCAGGACTTGCTGCTGTGACTTTGGAGGCTTGCCAGTGTGATTCCTATCTACAAGAAGAGTCTGAGGAGGACCTGGGAAGCTACAGACCCATCAGCCTGACATCGATGCTGGGAAAGGCTATGGAATGGATCATCTTGAGTGAGATCATATGACATTTGTTGGACAACTGGGGAATCAGGCCCAGCCAGCATGGGTTCATGAAAGGAAGGACCTGCTTGACATGTCCGATCTCCTTCTATGCATTGTTAGCTCTTCAGCAAATTCCCAGCAGATGGCCTGGCAGACAAGGTGGTGGGAAGGATTTCTGTCATCTCTTTTCCAGCAGTGACTGTCTGATGGGGGAGCATTGAGATCTCTTAACTATATTCTCTGATGCTAGGAGAACTTGTTTGGATCTGCATGAATCCCTCTTCCAAGAGAAGTCTAGATATTTCCAATGTTCTAAGATGACAGTTGCTTGCTTACTTAGAAAAGAAGCATGAATTTCTTGTGAAGTGCGATGTGCAAGGGACATCCAGGTCCTAAGAAGAGCATAAAGAAGTTGGTGGTTGAGAAGGAAGAGTCATTGGAGATCATCCCTAAGATTCTAAAGAAGTTAGTGAAAAAAATGTGTGAACGTCCCTCATTTCTCAGGAAGTTGAAAGATATAAAGGAAGAAGTGGAGGTTGAAGTTAGTGTCACAGTACCCAAGACTCTTGACAGTCAGAAAAAAAAGTGCCTGCATCCAAAAAGACAGCTGTGATGGAAGACAGTTACACATCCCATATGCAATACGCATCTACATTTTTTGCAGCTGGACAAAAGCTGGCTGTTCAAAGAAATGTGAAGATATTGTGTCAAATCCTGACAAGGTAAAAAATGTTTTCAGAACCTCTCTTCAATTAATGTCTCTAGGAAGGTCTCTCACTGGAGATGAAATTCATATCAGATCAGATTTATGGTGTTAATATAGTGTCCTAATAGTCTAGCTAAGGTCTGCAATCCATTATTCCTTAGGATAAGGCGTACTGTATGTCTTGGACAAACAATGTTGGGCTAGTCCCTGCCTAGGAATTCTGCAGTCCAAGTGAGGTGAATAAAGGGCATACTAATGTTTCTATTCTGCCAAGGAACAGCTGGTAGAAAAATTCAGGAAATTATCCCAGATTCCATGTCTGTGCCAGATAGTGAACCAAATCTCTGAAGTCCTAACGTAATTCTTCCGTTACCTAACAGCAGAATTTCTGAAGTATCAGGAAAGCAGACAGAATTCTTTGCTTTTGAATACCAAAGATGGCAAGGAGGCTGAATATAGGAAACATCAACAGAAATAGAGAGTATTAATCATAGAATGGTTTAGGTTGGAAGGGATCTTAGAGATCTAGTTCCAACCCCGGTGCTGTGGGCAGGGTTGCTACCCACTAGATGAGGCTGCCCAGGGCCCCATCCAATCTGTCCTTGAAGCAGATGGGTAAGAAATTTATATTGCACATCACATAAATGAAAAAGAGCTGGGTGCCTACAAATTTATTGTGAGAGTGATAGGTGATGTTTGTTGTGGAATACAGGAGGTTCTGTGTACGAAGACAGTACCTAAAGAAAACAAAATGAGGGTCAAAACTATGATTTTGTAGTTTTGTAGATTTTTGTATCAAAAAGTAGGCCAAACTATGCTCTGCTTTCTTTTTTTTTTTTTTATTTTTGTAACATTCATGTTACTGGTGTTTTAGGCTCGAACAGAAATCTGACATTCAAGTCATAGACCAACCCACAATTACCAGAGCACCCATGTGAAAACACCTTTTATGAGATAGCACATCTCAGTTTGAAGCCTGGTTATTACACATAATAAGCTAGGCTGACGTCAGTGTGGAGGAATGTGAGTCACTACTGAACTTGGACCAGTTTTAGAGGAAAAATGGGAACAATAAACTGTACCTCGGCACTTGATAAAAATGATGCTGCCCACTTGCCTTACCTTTTACTGCAATAGGGCCATCTCTTAAAAATAATCTTTGCCAAAAGTACCATTCTTTAAGTGTACTACTTACATATGCTTGAAATACTAAAAAATATTATTTGGTAGAATAGCATTACTTAAGCCAAATAGCAATCCTTGTCAGGCATTGCAGGACTCTTAACAGATAACACAAAGATATCAATCCTTTTTCTGCTTCCCAGTCAGTTCCTGATAAGCCAAATGGCTCCAGGTATCTCATCAGCAACTGCCTGATATCATTTCCTTTCCAATAACCTAGAATCAGCAGAGGGGGAAAAACAAAACTAAGTCAGAAGAACTGAACAGAAAGCAGTGTGTCTGTTGGTTTTTGGTATTGTAAGATTGTATGTAACTTCTACTTAATATTTTGAACTAGGTAGCTTAATTTCTGCTGAAGTTGAAGGAATTAATTGATATTTTTGCTATCACTCAAGAAAGAAATCAAAATGACTTCACTGTAGTCTCGTTATTTAGCGTAGGAAATCAGAGATTGGAAACTAAGCAAAACAAAAAATTGTCTTTTTGGTATTTTAACAGGTTAGCCTGTAACATTCCTGATAGAAACAAAACCACTGAACATGACAACAAAAGAATTGCTAGCTGCAGTGTTTGAAATGGACCTGGTAAGGAAAATGCCAAACTTCACCTGGAAGTTCAATGGGCAAATGTGAAAGCAGGACGATAAGTATGAGATCATTACTTTTGATGATGGATTGGCCCACGCTTACAATACTCAGTCCTGTGAACTTCAGAACTCAGTGCTGAAACTGGAGATATAGTGCAGAAAGCTCCATTCTTCATTGATCACAGGTAATTCAATGTAAGCTTCTTTGGGCAGTGAGTAAATCAAACGTGAGATAGCAGGATTTGAGCTGCAAAATTCATAGAGCTGAAGTGCAAAGCCCTCAAGCTTGAGCCTGTGTTGTATCCTGAAAAAGCAAAACTACCTACTTTGATTTATAAAGTGCTTGCTGATTTGTGCCATTTCTTTTTGCTGCTTCTCTCCCCTTTCTAAAAGGTTCAGGTTCAGTTCATCAGCAAACCTGAGAATACCCAAATGAAAAATGGAAAATCCTGTCTGGAGTGTGTGCTGATTTGGGGATATGTCACTCTGAAAGGGATTGAGGAATTGATGGGTGATTGAAAGGTCTCAAGAACACCAGGAATCATGAATGGAAGAGAGCAGAACTTATCATAATGTTGATGAGCCAAGAGATTCAGGAACGTGTATAGGCATTGCTGTGTAAGACAGTGAATCTAACAACTGCTACAGCAGCACCAGTGTAACTGGGAAGGTATGTATGATTGGTCCAAGGAAGGACAAGGAGCAATAGCAGACTTTGCACTGTTCTTCATTGCAGAACTGTAGTGTTGCTTTGTTATAACAGCCACAAAACTGATCTGAGATAATGCTGATCTGAGATAATGCTGATCTGAAGTCTATTTATTGTTTAATATAGAATAAGCCATTAGTGTGTGCTATGTCTTGGTATTATGAAAATAATAACTAAGTACATCCCTTTGCTCTAGAAAATGTTAGGAGCACAAAGCAGTAGATCTTCTAAGTCCTTGTATGTACTACCTAACGCAGCCTAGTAAAGTATGGTGTTTTCTATTTTAACTGGGATTGTCATAATGAATCCTTACTTTTTAAAGTGACCCATGGGATGTTTGAATGCTAAGAACCAGCGGCACAGCATGAGACTCTTGGTGTAGTAAATATTTAATATCGTGTTTATTTAATTTTGCAGTAGCATTATTGATGCTGTACACTTGTACCTAAGATCTCTACAGAAAGACACAAGGCTGCTAGGAGGGGAAGTTTGGCAAAAATATCTTTGTGCTCTCATCATGGGCTGGAGAAGAATTTCAAAGTTCTTCCTCACAGAGTGTGGATTTTAGTGGCTTTTAGTATCTATGATAACTTCTGTTAATTGTGGACAAGCTTTGAGTATGCCCAGGTGCCTTCCATGAGAAGTGTAGCATTTAACACCATTTTAAAACAAAGTGATTGGAAAGAGGAAACAATCATATTAAGCATATCCTTTGCAGGTTCAAGAACAACAGCATATTTAGTTGGTAGGATGGTATGAAGGAAACCTCAGGGACCAAGAGGAGCTCAGCTGTGAGGTCAGACAGATTTTAGGCAGTTTGTGTGGAAGACTGATCTGCCCTACTGCCCATCCTGACAACTATCTCTGAGTCTGGCTTCTCTCTAATAGCTTTGCATTTTCTGCATCAGGTGTTGTCCCACAAACCCTGGTTTGACTTGATGCACAGACTTGGGTGGAAGTCACTCTATTAGTAGCACTTTGTCCCAAAACAGGTCAGATGAAAGGAGCAGTTTCACAATGGCATATCCAGCCCTTGGCTTTCTGGGCATGCAGCCCTATGAGGAGTCCATGGCCAAGGTTGCGATTGGCTGGTGGTGGACATGGATACCCTAACTTTTGGAGGATGGGTACCAGTCCTAGAATGTGAATGTGGCAGCGTAGGGACTGTGTGGGATGAGGGGATTCTCTGACCTTTCCTCCAGTGAAGAAACCATTTATGTGGTATAGGTGACCTGGAAAGCCACAGCTGAGCTGCCTCTCCCATGCAGTGGTCCAGAAGGCTCCTACCAAATCCTACGCACAATGGAATTGCAGTCTGGTATCTTATTTATAGACCCATATTTCCTTATGCAGAGTTCAGATTCAGACAAAAGTGTTGCAGAAATGTTTATCTGGCTTGAAAGTTCTTTTGGACCAGCTGGGGATCCTGAATAGTGCAAGAGGCTGCTTTTCTGCTTCAGCTTTTGGGTTCCTTGAGCTGCTTTGCCTCTAGTGGAGGAAAAAAAAAAAAAAAAAAAAACGTAAAGAAGGATAAAAACTACACAAGAACAGGCTCTCTTTACCCCCATTTCTTCCCCTGATGTGCAACTTACCAAGCTGGGATAATGGCTTTCATCCTTCGGGGGTTTTTGACTAAGGATAAGCAGGTAGTCAGATCAGACAAGGACTGATCTAATCCTTCCCAGCCTCCTACAATCTCAGCCTTGCTAAGTTTCAGCTTTAGTTCTTCACTTATTCATTTTTTCCTTCCTAGTTTCCTGTGAAAATGCTTGTATGATTTCACATTTGTTAACGTATTTTCTCAGCCTGTAGACTCGCATTCATTCCCGCAACATTGGCTTCTCACCACCCTCCCTTCTCTCTCACCCAGTCTCAGATTTTCAGAGTAATCAGTAAATGTATCCTTTGCATGCTAATACATACCCTTCATTACATGCCATGCAGCTTTTCTAGGCAAATACATAGATCACCCTGTTCACAGAACTCATTCTGTCCATAAATCACAGAACGTTCTGCCAGATAAGGACTTGGAAATCCTGATTTCTCAGTCATCTTAAAGCAGGAAAATCTGAGATTAAGGAACAGGGTCAAAGAAGGTGTTTGTTGCAATGTGTGTTGTTTTGTGCCTCAACCTTCTTGTCAGATTATAGCTATAAAAGGAGTCCGGGTACTGTAGTAGGAAGCAAGCTCATCAACAGTCTGAAAGAGGAAGGTGAATAGAGGCACGTGTTCAGCCAAGGGAACAGAGGACAAAGCAAGAGTTGACATTGCAGGTAGTTAAGCCATCTCCTTACTGCTGTTAATGCTAACACTTGCAGAACCTGTGCTTCACCAGATCCACTCAGCTGGAGCTGTACCATTTTTAGGCTTATCTATCTGTGTGAGCAAAACCTTTCTGCTCCACTGTTAGCCGAGGGAGAAAATTGAACAGTCATACTGATTGATTTTTAAGTGACAAAACACAGGTTTACATGTTTATAAGTCTGTGATTGAGAATGTTGGCCTTAAACTTTACTTGAATTGTTGTCCTGAGCAACGAGAAAAACACCTTTTCTGAAATTATAATGTAAATATGTGCATTACTCAGCTCTTGGCAGCCAGATGGCGCCAGATGGACTTTCAAAATCATCTGCAGCGTGGAAATGAGCCTCTTTCTGTTCCCCAAATAAAGGCGAGATGGATGGATACCGCTGCCAAGACAGTGGGACAAGTGAAGCAGTAAGGATGCTGGGGCTGCAGTATCAAATACAGATTTATAGAACCTGTGTGCAGTAAAAACCCATCCACAGCAAAGCCTTGGTACAGGGAATGATTTTTCTGCTGTCAGAAATATTGACTACATTTTTATGACTATTTCAGCAGATTGTCCTTTGTAATCGTATACCTGACAAAAGGAAAAACACAAATATTTAGGAACTTGGTTATTTTTCTTTATTGTGCACAGGGAATCCTTATCATTGTTCCATACATGCTCTAACAACTGACAGAATGTTTTGTTTGCAAGCAGTAAACTTTGATTCCATGATCTTTGTTATGATTATGGCTTATTCAAATGTGGTCTTAGGAAAGAATACCACAAAGTGTTTCTTCTTTTGCCTTCAAAACTTAAAAACTGCCTGGAAATAAATCCCAAGGACCTGGAGAATTGGGGAGCATTGGGCAATTGCTATTTCTCAGAGCTCCCTCCTTTTCTGCTGAGATGAACAACTGAAGGAAATCAGCCAGATTCTTGTTCAAGAAACAGAACTAAATTGCCTGAATCAAAACACACTGAAGAGTTTTCATGTCCTTCAAGATTTTCATGAAATATGGGATTCTTATATATTAAAAATAAAAAATCAAGGAGTATTACAAGGGACCCCAACTCTGGACCACCTTTGGGAACTTGCAGACACAGGAAAAATGATAGGGTGTATTTGCAGCTGCAGCTTTCAGTTGTTTTCAGATTCTTCTGTTACTGAAGCTCTTAGCTGCACATAGTGTAACTATGAAGAATGGGCATACTGAAAGTGTCAAGGTGCCTTTTAAGGCAAAGGTATTGTGTAAAGTCATGTTTCTAAGGTGGTGTTGAGGTGGCAAAGAGGTGATGGAGAAAACCAGTGACTGTGTTACAAGCAAATGCTGTGCAAGAGAAGACAACGAAGCTGTTAAAGCTGAATCTCAGAAAATAACTGGCTCAGCTTTGGGCAATCTTTACCTCAGCATTGTTCGCAGGGCCTCATATTAATCATTTTATAGCAGGCCAGTTGCTGGTAGGCATGCTGGGCTGCAAACACTCTAAATTAGGTTTTCTCTTTATATGTATATTTAAAAAAAAAAAAAAAACCTTGCAGTGCAACAGACTTTTCTACCTAATTGAGTAATTCAAGTCCAATTTTGCTGTAATCAGTAGAACTACCTTGATTTACACTGTGGAAGAAAATGACCCTCTAAGTAATGGCCTTCCATGTCATTCTGGTCAGCTGTTCACACTGCAAACAGTCCAAAACCCCTACAGGGGAAAACAGAGTTCCTGGAACACACAGAGAGTATGCATTATAATGAAATGGAAAGCACCCAAAGGCAACGGAGGAAAACTGGTAACTTGCTTCACATCAAGAGGAGGGTGGGTGGGGAAAACATCTTGGATCAAAGTAGGGTGGTAGAAAGTAACTTTGGAATGCAGAAGGTGGAGAAAGGAAAAGCATACCAATTCGGTATACATGTTATCAACTCTGAGGGCCTCAGTAAGCTCCTGGAAGCAGAAGAACAGAAATTATTGCCAGATGAGCTGTTGGGTAAGCATATGAAAGTCTTAGGCCAGCTGTTTTTAATGTAGTTTCACTGTCCTGCTTCCCATCATTTTTGTCCTCTTCCTTCTTACCAGTTTCCAAAAGAACACTGTCCTTGTGCTTCAGAGGACAAATTAGAAGGACAGGAGCTTAGAAACTGCTTTGTGCTCGGACTAAAACCAGGACCAAATAAATAACAAATCCTTTCACTACCAGTGTTTGCAGACTCAGAAAACCCTCTACATGGACTGGCCATGAAAGAGGACTGACTAACACTCTCTTCTAGTGTCAGTTACATAAGCTTAGTAGAATATGGCAGAAATGAAGTGTCTTTCTCTGGAAAATATTGTGGAGGAGGAGAGAAGATAATGTAAAAGGGAATGCTTAAAAACATTTTGTTTTGCAGCCAAGAAAGAAAATATGTCAGCCAAGACCTAAGTTAGTTAGAAAACACTGCTGAACTATGTTCTGGGACTTACGGTTTGGGTACCTCTTGTGCTTGTTTTTCCTTTATGGCATCCCCAGAGAAGCTGTGCATCCTGCCATTTGTAGCTCTCTTTTTCCCAGGATCAGAATGTGTCACAGAAGATAGTGTAGACAGTGTGTCTGGCCTGTTGAAGCATTTCAGAAGTAAAATTTCCAAACTGAAGTAATATATATCAGTTCTCACCTGAAGTGCTGCAATTTTCCATTTTTATCCAAACTTCCTATGGATTAAGGGAAGTGTTTCTGTGCAGCTCTGTAGCATACTGCAGAAAGAGCTCATTTTTGGAATAAATGCAGGCATTTAAATGTTCCAACCTTTGAAGTGATAAAGGGAAGTAGCTGGCAAAGTAATAGGCTGTTAAAGAAGATTACAGCCATGAATCAAGTAAACATGCAAGTTATCCTTCTTGACTTCTTGCTATTGGTATTTATGTATACATATGCGCACATACACAATTTGAAATCCATGAATTCTGTTGCTAAACTTATTTTTCTCTGTGTGAATTCACTTGAACAGGTGCCTCAGTCTCGAGGGGTAGATGTCAGGAAAGAAGCTGTCACCATCACCAGGAACTCCTCAGCCCAGGATGGACGTTCCTCAGTGCAAGGCTATGTCATAGAAAGAAGGAAAAAGAAGGTAGCGATCCTTGAGTCCTAGGCAATAAAGATCTAGTCCAAGGTCAGATCAAGATTGTTTGTATGTTTTATATAGCCAGATTAAAAGCAAAATAAGCTTTGAATAAAAAGCTGAGTACTACTAACTGATCAAGGAAATGGCATCTAGCAAGATATATATTTTGACGTGCTGTTCAAAGTGAGATCTGCTTTTCAGCCCTCAAAGACAGCTGGATACCCACATACGACTGTAACACAGCAGAACACTCAGCATCTCGGAAAGTCACACCCATGGATTTGGTTGTCTAATTTCAAGCACTCATGTTTTGTATTTCTCCCAACCTAAGTTTGATTGCCTTTCCCTGACTTAGACCAGAAATGAATTAAACAAGTGACTGACTGTGTTGTATCCATCAGATAGCAACCATATGATCAATGCTTAGTACGGTTTGCATGACACATGGGAGTGTTCCTATCAGCAGCAGCATTTGACTAGCAAGACTTTTGCTTTTCCTTTTCTGCTAATATTTTAGCTCTTGGATTCTTTCCTCTGTCTCAGTCAACATGTTGCACTTCCATGCTAATTAAGTTACAATCAATCACACGATCCAAAAATATCCCCTTTGAAATATCAGCATTACTCATGATAAATGATGGAAGCGGTTTTTACAGCAGATTATTCAGTTCACTGAAATGTTTGCTTTTTTAAATGGAATGGAGGTTCAACCTTGCTTGAAGGCTGGACTGTGAGAGGCTTGGCTACTCTGCTGAATTTTTTACTTAATGGGAAGTCCTGCTAAAGTCAGTGGGGGCAAAATAATGAAGATACTTTTCCCCAGAAAGTATGATTACGCCAAGATATAGACCATAATCTAGTGGAAAGCATTATAATGGCAAATTATGTTGCCTCTTCATATTACATTCAAAGGAATTCTGCTTCCTTCTTCTGGACCTTAGTGTAAGATGTGAAAGTGGACTACTGGAGATGTAAAGTCTAGATTTAATTAAGGGGCTCTTTTAACCCCTAAGTTTATGTTCTTCAGGTGTCTGTGAACTGACAATACCTTGTGGTTTATGTCATTTCAATAGCAATTTAAAATATTGGTGGCCAAGTAGGGTCACTATTAGGGGTGATTAGAGTTGTGTGATTGCAACATTTGTCTTTCCAGGTAACTGAAGGATACAGCATGATACAGTGTGAGTTCAACCATGCAGGGCCTGGATTTCCCAGCGCACCTTTAACCACTTGTTGCAAAGGATCCCACCGGTATATATCTTTAACTATTTAATGTCCAATTTTTCTAAACTTGTACGCTATGACAAGATCTATGCATTTATGACCGAAGTCTGAAGTAGTGTGGCAAACTTCATCCTGACTTTTTCTGTAAGAATTGCATTGTGTTTGCATTTTAATTAATGAAAGCCTTAATACTGCTGTCTATAAGTGTAATTACAAGTGCCTGAAAGTGTGATTCACTTAAAATATGTAACTATTCAGATAAGAACATAAGAAGGAATTCTAACCAGGAACAGCCATGTATATGCAGAAATCAAACAGATCAACACGATAGTGATGCTTTAACGTAGAGATACCTTTAACGCTTGATGTTCACGTAGTTTGCCAAGGGCCCTAATATGTAAAAAAATATTTTTTTGTGAAATTTCTAACATCACTATGCTGCTTTCATCAGTTCCCCATCACCTTTTTTAAAAGTTGTGGGGTTTGTGGTCTTTTTCTCCTTTAAGACTGGATTTGTAGTATGAAAGTTTGTGCCTAATTTTGGAGTGACTGAAATCACAAACTTTAAAGGATTGTGGTGATTCAGAGATGCTGAACTGGGCAAATTCTACTTTATTATATAGAATTCTTACTCTATTTGATTGTATAACCAAAGCACTTGAAAAACAAGTTTGTTAGAGGCCACCATAAATGGCTTTAAGTATCACTGGAATCTTTTAATCAATATAGGAAAGGTCCTCTGTTGATGCACATAGTTTAGGGGGAAAAAAACAACTCCCAAAATGTAGAAGCTAATATAACAATAAATAAATAAATAAAAAGGCAAGGAAAGAAAGAAAAAAGAAAGACGATTCTACGCTTAGAGAGCCTTGAGGTTAAATACTTACTCAGAAGGGAAAGCATTCTGGTTCCTTTACATCAGAAGACAACGCACTAACAATTTAAAGCCCGAAGCCATGATTCTTCTCCTATTTGAAGACTCACATTATTCCGCATTAAGCCTAGGAGAATATGTTCTACCCGTATGCACCATATCCCTTATGACCCTTTATGCTCATAAGAGTATTCTGTAAAAGCCATTAGCATTGAGGTTGGCACAGCATGCTGCACTAGTTGACTTGGGCTAGGAGGATAGTATTAATACTTATTTCTTAATGCATTTTTGTCTGAGATTGTCAGAGGAAAACAGGAATTTGGACTATTCATTTGCTTAGAAACATACAGATAATTTTTAATATCCCATCTTTCATTCTTCTTATATATTATGGAGATCTAACTAGACAGCTATGAGGTAAGTGAACTACAAAGTAGACTAATGACCAAAAAGCAAGATCTATATTTTCAAAACTGACTGTTAATTTGAGTACTATAGTCTTTGGCACATAAATTTGAAGAACATTAACAGAATCTTGAAAGCCAGTGAAGGAATTCATTTGTCCAAGCAGTCCAGATAGTGCCAAACCACTTGACTTAAGACTATAAGAGGGATTTATTATAAAAGAATAGATATGCAGTTCTCAAAACCATACAGGACAGCTTAGAGGAAACGTGTTTGCACACACCCATCTGTCAGTTAGGAAGAGACAGAAGCAATGCATAGAATTTTAATGCATAGATACCTCTTCCAAGCAGTTATGGAGAATGAGTGGTGATCAGTGCTCACAGAAGATGCCCTTTCCAGACTGAATTTAGTTGGGCCCTTTGCAAACATTGTGAGGACATTACACTTAAACGGCCTGCCTCAGAACAGGGTATATGAGTATATGTTCATTTTAGAAACTGCACTGTCTCAGTGGACAGAATTTGCTGTGTTTGCCAAGGTTCCTTTTATCCTAAAACCTTGCAGATTTGACATCTTGAAATAAGAACAGTTCTATCTTCACATATGCAAACATAGACCTGCCAGTAAAGTAGTATATCACAGTCCTCTTTCTGTCACAGAGCCTGCAGAAGTCCTGAAGGTTCTCTACATGGTGGATTTTTCCAGTTCTAGCATCTCCTTAGCCTGCCAGGAACCAAACAAGGAAGCTGTGTCATCAAGATACATACTAGAGGATATAAGTGGAGGACACCAAGGAATGGACAAAGTGCACCAAGATCTCTATCTCTAGTACCACTTAACTCTGCAGGAGGCTTGCAGGACAGACATATCCTTCCAAGCTGTGAGTGAAGCCAGTGTGGGAAAAGCAACGGAGGTACAGGAAGGAATTCTAGAAATAGCACCTCCAGGTAAGACTTGCAGTATCCATCCATCTGGAATTTCCATCTCTTACTGGTCCTTTCTTCTTCTTAAACATACATAATTTTTAAAGGGTTATCAAATTTATCTTGCACAAAGGAATGTTTAGTATCAGAGCTCTACTTCTTGCTGTATTTTCAGAGGTGCTGGGAAAAAATGGAGGCCAGCACAAGCTGTGCAGTTCTTTAGTCAAATTAAAGGATTCTTCCATCCTTCTGGCTAGTACTGAGCTGTTCCCTGAACAGGGATCTTAGGTGTAATCACAGTTGTTACTTCCACCACTGACCTCTCTCAAGTATTTGATTACACAAGTCATGGTTGGAATATTCTCTGATTTCTATCAAGGATGCTCTAGTCTGAGTGTGGGTTAGGTGGGTAAGTATTATAGCAAATAAACTATCATAATTGAAATGCTTGTTTTAAATACAGTGGTACTGAGACAATTACAGCTATTTCAGGTGGCTGGTTTGAATGAGATGAGCAATCAGGTGCCAAAGTTAGAATAGTATTATCAGAGGTCATGCTTCAAAGACGCTAATTAAGTCTTGAGAATTAAAGTATTATGACATGCTAAGAAATCCCTAGCCAGCTCACTACTCAAGGTAGGAAATTACTCAAATTATTACTGTTAAGGATTTAGGAGTTCTTGATTATTAATTATGAAATTCAGACTTTTTATGCGTAAAATACTCCCAGGTGACAAAGCATGACTGCCCAAAGCAGCAGTAAGTCATGTTACATAACACTGATTTCTGCAGAGTAGACAGATGCTCAAGCTTGATTGAGAGAAATCTCAGAAGATGACACAGTGACCAATAATAAATATGGTTGTTTCTACTCTGTCTCCACTTTGGAACTACATAACCAATCTGTGCTTTGATACCGTACCTCCAAACAGAGAAACACCAAAAAATCCTGGAGGGAATGCAGGCTTCAGATAAACTTCTCTGGTATAGAATGGCAATGTGCAGTACGGTAACGAAAAATAGAAGTCATACTAGAAGCAGGCATAGAAAATTGTTTGTGGCAAAGAGGATCAGCATCATCTAATAAGGCATTAGAGCTGCCTCTTTCTTTGTTTTCATTCACTTTTTACATGAACTATTCTTAAATGTTCCTGTGTTCTACCTTTCTCACCTGAAATTGGTGTGAACGGGCTCATCGCTACGCTGTTGATTGTTGAGGCATTATTGTTTTTTTTTCATGTGGTACGGGTATTAGGAAAATAGCTGGCATTGTTCCTCTTAACTAATTACAACCCTAGTTGTAGAAAGTTTCTTCCTCCAGTCTCCATCATTCACTTCTTCAGGCTTGACTCAACAGACTGAAGAATGACTTCTTTTTCCAATGCAGTCTCATTATTTTAATCATTTAATTTCTCTTTCTGTCTTGTTTTTCTTCTATCCTCTCATAGGTTTGACCTGACTGTGAGGCTGAAGAGCCACATGGTGGTTTGTGCTGGAACAGCACGGTGCATTCATACGTCTTTGTCCATACGAACTAGCTTGCTCCTTAGAGAAATTTTCATTACTGTAATGATCTGCTGGGGGTGGGGGAGCTAGGGATCTCTGCGTTGTATTTTGTACATCGTCTCTTCAGAGTGCTTTTTAAAATTAGCAGCTGTATTTTTTTCATCAGAAAGGAATTACATATGACAAACTGCTGATCAGGTTCTTCAAGATAGAAGAAATCAAGGAGAAAGTACTTTAACTAAACACACAAGGACTCTGGAAGGGAGGAGCTGAAGTGAAAAAATTTTGTCCCAGAAAAGAACAAAGGGAGGGTTCCAAACAGGAGAAATCAATACTTAAATATGCAAATTAATTCTTAGATTTCCTCTGATCAACCACTAATCTCAGCTGGCTTGAGAAAGTCCCAGAAACTGTGACACTAAAATAGAATTACAGCCAAGATGAAGAAGAGAACTAGCAGACATGTTATGATATCCTGAAACATGATATCAGTACTGCCACATAGTTCACACAGCCACAGAAAAATCTGCAGTAACAAGTATGCCGTCATAGGCCTGCTTCCAGGGAGGAAATAATTGTTCTGAGTCATTGCCAGCAATGACACTGGGGACATTGACCCTTAGGATTCAAAGGAACCATGGTACATCTCGAAAGATAAAAGTAAGCACAGAAATTCATGTTAGTGCTGTGGAAAAAGGATGCTTTTGTACACAAGACTGCAGACTAAGGTCAAGCTTCCTCTTTGGCTTTGAGCATATCACTAATGTGTTCTGCACCTCAGCTCCCCACCTAGGCAATGAGCACAGGAATTCCTTTTTTGCTCTTCCATCCACTTGACAGCAATTTTCTCAGCTCCAAACTTCCTTCAACAATATGCACGTGTAGGACATTATGTAGTAGGGTCTACAGATGTTGATTAAAATTTAAGATAGTAGAGCCTGTCTGAGGCTGATAGTCCATCATGTCTTGATGAAACCAACTGCTGGCTTTACAAGTCATTGTCCTGTAGCCTATTTCCCGTCCAACTGGGATTTGTTTCCTAAATGAGAAGGGCTCATTCAGAAAAACCAATCTGTCATGTTTAGGAGATTGCATGACAGTCTTGTTGGGCAAGAAACAATAGAAGTGCCTGGAAGTACATTAGGTGTGCTTTTAGCAAACTCATGGGTACTGCGTCAGGTAAATGTGTTTTCCTTCATTCAGCTGTTCTCTGCTCAGGCCTTATCAGTAATAAGGATGTCTCATTAGCAGTAATCCCAGACAAAACTGAAGAGGCCCCAGTTCACAAAATCAAAACAATAAATGATCTTTCTGCCTGGACTGGGGGAAAGCAGAACATCGTTACTTGGATTTGTGAGGTCCAAGTCCAATTTTTCAGTCTGGCCTATTACTACATATATTTTATTATTAAAACAGAAATATAAAACAAGGAAACTATATATAAATATATATTACAAGGCTATGCATATATTTCTTCAGAAGCTATCCACATGTTTCTACTAGTCTTCTAATTCTATCAAGAGCAATGGGAATTACATTAAAGTAACAGAATAAGTAATGCACTAAAATAAGTAATCAGGTGTCAGATTGCTTATTTTTATTTAATGATCAGCCTCTCTTGATCCGTGTAACTAAACCATAGGTATGTTTCTTCTGTTATATGTGCTCCTGAGAAGTAACATACCTAGTTTGGTGGTTGTAGTCATTTTCTTGTGCAGAAGTGCTGTAGGCCTGGGTCTTGTTCTAGGCCTGAAAACAAGTAACTTCTATGTATGTAAACAAGCATAAACGGTGGTAAATGGAGGCTGTGTCTTAGGGTATATTCCCTTGGTAACAACCTGCTTGTCTTCAGGCAGGACAACAGGACACAAGCAGATGTGAACTGATTTCCTATTCTTCATTATTAATGGTAAGCCATTGGGTTTATTTACAAAAGCTTGAAACATGGTAGAAAAGCTCTGAGGAATAAGGAAAGAAATAGAGTTGTTTCCCAAGAATGGCATCTACTGGGAGAATTTTGCCCTACAGTGCTGTATTTAGGATCCAGGGAGCTTACCTGATGGGACCTCATTCTAATGCAAAAGCAGATAATAAAGACTTCAGAAAATGTGTTTAGATATGCTGAAAATAGAAGATTTACAATGGACACTGGAAATTAAATTGCATATTCAGTTCCCCATGATTCCTCTAGAGCATTCTGTTGACTATTAATGCCTCAGAGAAGTATCCCTTCTTTTCCAAGATCACCTGGTTTGGTTTATAATTGGGTGTAATTTAATCATGCATTTCTAAAGCACCGTGGGAGCCAAATATCCCAAAGCACTTTACAACTTAATGGCATTAACACGAGAAAGCATCAGTATATTCCCATGGAGCAAAAACCTGATACCTTATTTATGGGCTGAGAAACACAAAAATTAATTGCTTGCCTACAATTGTGTATTGGGTAAATGGGAGACTGAGGTTTCTGAGTCTTCCTTCTCTTGTTTTTCATTTTGTATTTGTTTACATGAGGAATAGGTACATTGGTCCGATGCTGAGGGTAATGCAGCGTATTGTTCATTTCTTCCTCTCTGAGTGGGGAAAGAAGGCCCAGGGCATGAACTGTCATACCTAAGCTCTTTGGATTTGTACTTATGCAGAAGAAGACTCCCTTTCCTGATGGTTCTGGCTATATGTGTGTATATGTTTGCATATCTGTGTGCAACAGAGAGTGTGATATAAAGCAGCCCACAGCATCTCTATTTCCTTGGCACAGTGTTGTGACCTCAAGATGGAGTGTCCCAGCAAGGACTAGCATTGTGCACCTCACCAACAAACCATAGCGTGAGTCACAGCAATGACTGCATCATGAACTATGCTTTCACTAAGAACCCCCACCCAGGAGTGTCCCCATACAAGGGTAATGTTAGTATCACATGCAAGTTCAAGTTGTGGTTTAGCTGTAGCAACAAGTGGCATCTGCCTGCTTACGATCCCAACAACCTACAGATGACCATAAGTAAGTCAGATCTGCAGCTGCTATGCTTCAGATTGTGTAACTAGCAGTAGATTTTATGTATCCGAGTATAGTTTATACCCTGCAATTTTTCAAGGCAAATGTTCTTACTGTGACTGGTAGTGTGGATCACACTTCTCTGAATCATTTTGGCTCTTGTGCCTGCCCGTAAAGGAAGCAATTGCCCAGTTCTGCAGATAAAGGTCCAAGGACCAGGATTTCTAAGAACTTATCTTCGGATCCAAAAAGCAGCCTTTCTCTGGCATCATCTTCCTTTGAAATCATTAAGATTTGCCTTCAGTTCTTTGAAAACAGTATTAGATCCCTTAAAATGGCATATTTGGGCTAGCAGTCTTGTAAATACCCCCAGGTGACTCAAAAGCAAATATGGCTTTTCTCAGTCCCTAAGCAGGCCTACTCTACCCATTTCCAAGTAGTCCAAACTCTAACAAGAGCTTTTTGCTTTTTTCACAAATACTAAAGACTGCACTGGTTAAATCTTCTCTTCCTCTGTGAAATGCCAGGAATTTGCCAATATTTGCCAATAGTTTACTAGTAAACATTTCCAAGAGGCAAAAAGTTAGTTAAATAAAAATTAAAAAAATCAGACACTGATATCCTCTCTTTCCTTCCCTGCTTTTCTCCATGCCAGAAATTCCCACTCAGTGAGAGAATCTCAGACAGGTTGCATTCAACTAAACATTTACAGGTGTGTAGGGTGATGTTTTGCTAATAGTAATGCACAAGCCACACATAGTTTCCCTGTGTCATGATGCTTAAACTTGCAGCTTGTAGACTGGTCTTAGTACAGCCATGCCTGGAAACTGCTGTGTCCTCTGAGTTTCAGTATTCCCTATTATGCTCACTCTACTTATGATTAACCGGGGATCAAGGTTAAACATTGGAGAGCAAGAAATCTCCATCCTTTTGTCTGACGTGAAACTCTTTCCCCCACTTTCCTTTCTAGAGAAAAGGCACTGTGCCTCTGGACCTGTTGTTATTCTTTACAGGGAATAAGAGAGAGGCACTGCCAGACACAGCTTGAAATGAAATTGATACAGCACTAATAATGACGAGGTATATATTTGGAAAGATCTTTTAGGGTTATTTTTGTCTGTGATCACTGCTTCTGGACTGCCTGCTGGCAACTGCTGAGGCCCCACTCTGGAGGAGTCAGTCTCTCTGCTGGTGGGGAAGTAGCTCGATGTGGGTCAGTGGAGGGAAAGGATGTGTGCATGCCGTGTTTCCTGCTCTGATTTTCAAGAACTCATTTGTCTCTTTGCATAGGATAGATACGATACTTCTTTCACTGAAGCCGGCCGCTACACACCTAAAACACCAAAGCAGTTCTTTGCTCTTTTTTAGGATGCTCTGATATTACTGGGTCTTATGCTTCCCAGGTTCACTGATGCACTCCTCCCTGAAGCCACAGCTTCAAGCCACATCCAACAGCTGGAGGAGTTTCTTAGTTCCCAAAAGCAGTGAAATCTCTCCCTGGCCTGGCATCATT